>NC_134866.1:52653467-53935133 GCF_049852395.1 Peromyscus maniculatus bairdii
ATCTAGTTCAACTCAGTATTGGAAACTAAGTAAAACAGGAGCTTCTCTTCAGTCCAATACACTGTATTTGCTGGGAACAGACGCGAGTGCTATTTGCACTGTTTATGGCCAGAATAGCACACTAGTGGTGTTCTTACCCTGAATTAACACTTAATGCTAGAACTTGAAACTCAGTGTGAATCAACTCCGTTTAGGAAGTTGTATTGAACCCCAGTCGGCCTTACAAGAAAAACACTCTGCTTTTGAGAAACAGGCACTCTTGCACTCTACTGTGTTTCCTATAGGGCCAGTACAGTGAGCTAGCTCAGAACAAGAGAACTGTGCTTCCTACACAAACCGGGCATATCTAGTTCAACTCAGTATTGGAAACTAAGTAAAACAGGAGCTTCTCTTCAGTCCAATACACTGTATTTGCTGGGAACAGACGCGAGTGCTATTTGCACTGTTTATGGCCAGAATAGCACACTAGTGGTGTTCTTACCCTGAATTAACACTTAATGCTAGAACTTGAAACTCAGTGTGAATCAACTCCGTTTAGGAAGTTGTATTGAACCCCAGTCGGCCTTACAAGAAAAACACTCTGCTTTTGAGAAACAGGCACTCTTGCACTCTACTGTGTTTCCTATAGGGCCAGTACAGTGAGCTAGCTCAGAACAAGAGAACTGTGCTTCCTACACAAACCGGGCATATCTAGTTCAACTCAGTATTGGAAACTAAGTAAAACAGGAGCTTCTCTTCAGTCCAATACACTGTATTTGCTGGGAACAGACGCGAGTGCTATTTGCACTGTTTATGGCCAGAATAGCACACTAGTGGTGTTCTTACCCTGAATTAACACTTAATGCTAGAACTTGAAACTCAGTGTGAATCAACTCCGTTTAGGAAGTTGTATTGAACCCCAGTCGGCCTTACAAGAAAAACACTCTGCTTTTGAGAAACAGGCACTCTTGCACTCTACTGTGTTTCCTATAGGGCCAGTACAGTGAGCTAGCTCAGAACAAGAGAACTGTGCTTCCTACACAAACGGGGCATATCTAGTTCAACTCAGTATTGGAAACTAAGTAAAACAGGAGCTTCTCTTCAGTCCAATACACTGTATTTGCTGGGAACAGACGCGAGTGCTATTTGCACTGTTTATGGCCAGAATAGCACACTAGTGGTGTTCTTACCCTGAATTAACACTTAATGCTAGAACTTGAAACTCAGTGTGAATCAACTCCGTTTAGGAAGTTGTATTGAACCCCAGTCGGCCTTACAAGAAAAACACTCTGCTTTTGAGAAACAGGCACTCTTGCACTCTACTGTGTTTCCTATAGGGCCAGTACAGTGAGCTAGCTCAGAACAAGAGAACTGTGCTTCCTACACAAACGGGGCATATCTAGTTCAACTCAGTATTGGAACCTAAGTAAAACAGGAGCTTCTCTTCAGTCCAATACACTGTATTTGCTGGGAACAGACGCGAGTGCTATTTGCACTGTTTATGGCCAGAATAGCACACTAGTGGTGTTCTTACCCTGAATTAACACTTAATGCTAGAACTTGAAACTCAGTGTGAATCAACTCCGTTTAGGAAGTTGTATTGAACCCCAGTCGGCCTTACAAGAAAAACACTCTGCTTTTGAGAAACAGGCACTCTTGCACTCTACTGTGTTTCCTATAGGGCCAGTACAGTGAGCTAGCTCAGAACAAGAGAACTGTGCTTCCTACACAAACCGGGCATATCTAGTTCAACTCAGTATTGGAAACTAAGTAAAACAGGAGCTTCTCTTCAGTCCAATACACTGTATTTGCTGGGAACAGACGCGAGTGCTATTTGCACTGTTTATGGCCAGAATAGCACACTAGTGGTGTTCTTACCCTGAATTAACACTTAATGCTAGAACTTGAAACTCAGTGTGAATCAACTCCGTTTAGGAAGTTGTATTGAACCCCAGTCGGCCTTACAAGAAAAACACTCTGCTTTTGAGAAACAGGCACTCTTGCACTCTACTGTGTTTCCTATAGGGCCAGTACAGTGAGCTAGCTCAGAACAAGAGAACTGTGCTTCCTACACAAACGGGACATATCTAGTTCAACTCAGTATTGGAAACTAAGTAAAACAGGAGCTTCTCTTCAGTCCAATACACTGTATTTGCTGGGAACAGACGCGAGTGCTATTTGCACTGTTTATGGCCAGAATAGCACACTAGTGGTGTTCTTACCCTGAATTAACACTTAATGCTAGAACTTGAAACTCAGTGTGAATCAACTCCGTTTAGGAAGTTGTATTGAACCCCAGTCGGCCTTACAAGAAAAACACTCTGCTTTTGAGAAACAGGCACTCTTGCACTCTACTGTGTTTCCTATAGGGCCAGTACAGTGAGCTAGCTCAGAACAAGAGAACTGTGCTTCCTACACAAACCGGGCATATCTAGTTCAACTCAGTATTGGAAACTAAGTAAAACAGGAGCTTCTCTTCAGTCCAATACACTGTATTTGCTGGGAACAGACGCGAGTGCTATTTGCACTGTTTATGGCCAGAATAGCACACTAGTGGTGTTCTTACCCTGAATTAACACTTAATGCTAGAACTTGAAACTCAGTGTGAATCAACTCCGTTTAGGAAGTTGTATTGAACCCCAGTCGGCCTTACAAGAAAAACACTCTGCTTTTGAGAAACAGGCACTCTTGCACTCTACTGTGTTTCCTATAGGGCCAGTACAGTGAGCTAGCTCAGAACAAGAGAACTGTGCTTCCTACACAAACCGGGCATATCTAGTTCAACTCAGTATTGGAAACTAAGTAAAACAGGAGCTTCTCTTCAGTCCAATACACTGTAGTTGCTGGGAACAGACGCGAGTGCTATTTGCACTGTTTATGGCCAGAATAGCACACTAGTGGTGTTCTTACCCTGAATTAACACTTAATGCTAGAACTTGAAACTCAGTGTGAATCAACTCTGTTTAGGAAGTTGTATTGAACCCCAGTCGGCCTTACAAGAAAAACACTCTGCTTTTGAGAAACAGGCACTCTTGCACTCTACTGTGTTTCCTCTAGGGCCAGTACAGTGAGCTAGCTCAGAACAAGAGAACTGTGCTTCCTACACAAACGGGGCATATCTAGTTCAACTCAGTATTGGAAACTAAGTAAAACAGGAGCTTCTCTTCAGTCCAATACACTGTATTTGCTGGGAACAGACGCGAGTGCTATTTGCACTGTTTATGGCCAGAATAGCACACTAGTGGTGTTCTTACCCTGAATTAACACTTAATGCTAGAACTTGAAACTCAGTGTGAATCAACTCCGTTTAGGAAGTTGTATTGAACCCCAGTCGGCCTTACAAGAAAAACACTCTGCTTTTGAGAAACAGGCACTCTTGCACTCTACTGTGTTTCCTATAGGGCCAGTACAGTGAGCTAGCTCAGAACAAGAGAACTGTGCTTCCTACACAAACCGGGCATATCTAGTTCAACTCAGTATTGGAAACTAAGTAAAACAGGAGCTTCTCTTCAGTCCAATACACTGTATTTGCTGGGAACAGACGCGAGTGCTATTTGCACTGTTTATGGCCAGAATAGCACACTAGTGGTGTTCTTACCCTGAATTAACACTTAATGCTAGAACTTGAAACTCAGTGTGAATCAACTCCGTTTAGGAAGTTGTATTGAACCCCAGTCGGCCTTACAAGAAAAACACTCTGCTTTTGAGAAACAGGCACTCTTGCACTCTACTGTGTTTCCTATAGGGCCAGTACAGTGAGCTAGCTCAGAACAAGAGAACTGTGCTTCCTACACAAACCGGGCATATCTAGTTCAACTCAGTATTGGAAACTAAGTAAAACAGGAGCTTCTCTTCAGTCCAATACACTGTATTTGCTGGGAACAGACGCGAGTGCTATTTGCACTGTTTATGGCCAGAATAGCACACTAGTGGTGTTCTTACCCTGAATTAACACTTAATGCTAGAACTTGAAACTCAGTGTGAATCAACTCCGTTTAGGAAGTTGTATTGAACCCCAGTCGGCCTTACAAGAAAAACACTCTGCTTTTGAGAAACAGGCACTCTTGCACTCTACTGTGTTTCCTATAGGGCCAGTACAGTGAGCTAGCTCAGAACAAGAGAACTGTGCTTCCTACACAAACCGGGCATATCTAGTTCAACTCAGTATTGGAAACTAAGTAAAACAGGAGCTTCTCTTCAGTCCAATACACTGTATTTGCTGGGAACAGACGCGAGTGCTATTTGCACTGTTTATGGCCAGAATAGCACACTAGTGGTGTTCTTACCCTGAATTAACACTTAATGCTAGAACTTGAAACTCAGTGTGAATCAACTCCGTTTAGGAAGTTGTATTGAACCCCAGTCGGCCTTACAAGAAAAACACTCTGCTTTTGAGAAACAGGCACTCTTGCACTCTACTGTGTTTCCTCTAGGGCCAGTACAGTGAGCTAGCTCAGAACAAGAGAACTGTGCTTCCTACACAAACGGGGCATATCTAGTTCAACTCAGTATTGGAAACTAAGTAAAACAGGAGCTTCTCTTCAGTCCAATACACTGTATTTGCTGGGAACAGACGCGAGTGCTATTTGCACTGTTTATGGCCAGAATAGCACACTAGTGGTGTTCTTACCCTGAATTAACACTTAATGCTAGAACTTGAAACTCAGTGTGAATCAACTCTGTTTAGGAAGTTGTATTGAACCCCAGTCGGCCTTACAAGAAAAACACTCTGCTTTTGAGAAACAGGCACTCTTGCACTCTACTGTGTTTCCTATAGGGCCAGTACAGTGAGCTAGCTCAGAACAAGAGAACTGTGCTTCCTACACAAACCGGGCATATCTAGTTCAACTCAGTATTGGAAACTAAGTAAAACAGGAGCTTCTCTTCAGTCCAATACACTGTATTTGCTGGGAACAGACGCGAGTGCTATTTGCACTGTTTATGGCCAGAATAGCACACTAGTGGTGTTCTTACCCTGAATTAACACTTAATGCTAGAACTTGAAACTCAGTGTGAATCAACTCCGTTTAGGAAGTTGTATTGAACCCCAGTCGGCCTTACAAGAAAAACACTCTGCTTTTGAGAAACAGGCACTCTTGCACTCTACTGTGTTTCCTATAGGGCCAGTACAGTGAGCTAGCTCAGAACAAGAGAACTGTGCTTCCTACACAAACGGGACATATCTAGTTCAACTCAGTATTGGAAACTAAGTAAAACAGGAGCTTCTCTTCAGTCCAATACACTGTATTTGCCGGGAACAGACGCGAGTGCTATTTGCACTGTTTATGGCCAGAATAGCACACTAGTGGTGTTCTTACCCTGAATTAACACTTAATGCTAGAACTTGAAACTCAGTGTGAATCAACTCCGTTTAGGAAGTTGTATTGAACCCCAGTCGGCCTTACAAGAAAAACACTCTGCTTTTGAGAAACAGGCACTCTTGCACTCTACTGTGTTTCCTATAGGGCCAGTACAGTGAGCTAGCTCAGAACAAGAGAACTGTGCTTCCTACACAAACCGGGCATATCTAGTTCAACTCAGTATTGGAAACTAAGTAAAACAGGAGCTTCTCTTCAGTCCAATACACTGTATTTGCTGGGAACAGACGCGAGTGCTATTTGCACTGTTTATGGCCAGAATAGCACACTAGTGGTGTTCTTACCCTGAATTAACACTTAATGCTAGAACTTGAAACTCAGTGTGAATCAACTCCGTTTAGGAAGTTGTATTGAACCCCAGTCGGCCTTACAAGAAAAACACTCTGCTTTTGAGAAACAGGCACTCTTGCACTCTACTGTGTTTCCTATAGGGCCAGTACAGTGAGCTAGCTCAGAACAAGAGAACTGTGCTTCCTACACAAACGGGGCATATCTAGTTCAACTCAGTATTGGAAACTAAGTAAAACAGGAGCTTCTCTTCAGTCCAATACACTGTAGTTGCTGGGAACAGACGCGAGTGCTATTTGCACTGTTTATGGCCAGAATAGCACACTAGTGGTGTTCTTACCCTGAATTAACACTTAATGCTAGAACTTGAAACTCAGTGTGAATCAACTCCGTTTAGGAAGTTGTATTGAACCCCAGTCGGCCTTACAAGAAAAACACTCTGCTTTTGAGAAACAGGCACTCTTGCACTCTACTGTGTTTCCTATAGGGCCAGTACAGTGAGCTAGCTCAGAACAAGAGAACTGTGCTTCCTACACAAACGGGGCATATCTAGTTCAACTCAGTATTGGAAACTAAGTAAAACAGGAGCTTCTCTTCAGTCCAATACACTGTATTTGCTGGGAACAGACGCGAGTGCTATTTGCACTGTTTATGGCCAGAATAGCACACTAGTGGTGTTCTTACCCTGAATTAACACTTAATGCTAGAACTTGAAACTCAGTGTGAATCAACTCCGTTTAGGAAGTTGTATTGAACCCCAGTCGGCCTTACAAGAAAAACACTCTGCTTTTGAGAAACAGGCACTCTTGCACTCTACTGTGTTTCCTATAGGGCCAGTACAGTGAGCTAGCTCAGAACAAGAGAACTGTGCTTCCTACACAAACCGGGCATATCTAGTTCAACTCAGTATTGGAAACTAAGTAAAACAGGAGCTTCTCTTCAGTCCAATACACTGTATTTGCTGGGAACAGACGCGAGTGCTATTTGCACTGTTTATGGCCAGAATAGCACACTAGTGGTGTTCTTACCCTGAATTAACACTTAATGCTAGAACTTGAAACTCAGTGTGAATCAACTCCGTTTAGGAAGTTGTATTGAACCCCAGTCGGCCTTACAAGAAAAACACTCTGCTTTTGAGAAACAGGCACTCTTGCACTCTACTGTGTTTCCTATAGGGCCAGTACAGTGAGCTAGCTCAGAACAAGAGAACTGTGCTTCCTACACAAACCGGGCATATCTAGTTCAACTCAGTATTGGAAACTAAGTAAAACAGGAGCTTCTCTTCAGTCCAATACACTGTATTTGCTGGGAACAGACGCGAGTGCTATTTGCACTGTTTATGGCCAGAATAGCACACTAGTGGTGTTCTTACCCTGAATTAACACTTAATGCTAGAACTTGAAACTCAGTGTGAATCAACTCCGTTTAGGAAGTTGTATTGAACCCCAGTCGGCCTTACAAGAAAAACACTCTGCTTTTGAGAAACAGGCACTCTTGCACTCTACTGTGTTTCCTATAGGGCCAGTACAGTGAGCTAGCTCAGAACAAGAGAACTGTGCTTCCTACACAAACCGGGCATATCTAGTTCAACTCAGTATTGGAAACTAAGTAAAACAGGAGCTTCTCTTCAGTCCAATACACTGTATTTGCTGGGAACAGACGCGAGTGCTATTTGCACTGTTTATGGCCAGAATAGCACACTAGTGGTGTTCTTACCCTGAATTAACACTTAATGCTAGAACTTGAAACTCAGTGTGAATCAACTCCGTTTAGGAAGTTGTATTGAACCCCAGTCGGCCTTACAAGAAAAACACTCTGCTTTTGAGAAACAGGCACTCTTGCACTCTACTGTGTTTCCTATAGGGCCAGTACAGTGAGCTAGCTCAGAACAAGAGAACTGTGCTTCCTACACAAACGGGGCATATCTAGTTCAACTCAGTATTGGAAACTAAGTAAAACAGGAGCTTCTCTTCAGTCCAATACACTGTATTTGCTGGGAACAGACGCGAGTGCTATTTGCACTGTTTATGGCCAGAATAGCACACTAGTGGTGTTCTTACCCTGAATTAACACTTAATGCTAGAACTTGAAACTCAGTGTGAATCAACTCCGTTTAGGAAGTTGTATTGAACCCCAGTCGGCCTTACAAGAAAAACACTCTGCTTTTGAGAAACAGGCACTCTTGCACTCTACTGTGTTTCCTATAGGGCCAGTACAGTGAGCTAGCTCAGAACAAGAGAACTGTGCTTCCTACACAAACGGGCATATCTAGTTCAACTCAGTATTGGAAACTAAGTAAAACAGGAGCTTCTCTTCAGTCCAATACACTGTATTTGCTGGGAACAGACGCGAGTGCTATTTGCACTGTTTATGGCCAGAATAGCACACTAGTGGTGTTCTTACCCTGAATTAACACTTAATGCTAGAACTTGAAACTCAGTGTGAATCAACTCCGTTTAGGAAGTTGTATTGAACCCCAGTCGGCCTTACAAGAAAAACACTCTGCTTTTGAGAAACAGGCACTCTTGCACTCTACTGTGTTTCCTATAGGGCCAGTACAGTGAGCTAGCTCAGAACAAGAGAACTGTGCTTCCTACACAAACGGGGCATATCTAGTTCAACTCAGTATTGGAAACTAAGTAAAACAGGAGCTTCTCTTCAGTCCAATACACTGTATTTGCTGGGAACAGACGCGAGTGCTATTTGCACTGTTTATGGCCAGAATAGCACACTAGTGGTGTTCTTACCCTGAATTAACACTTAATGCTAGAACTTGAAACTCAGTGTGAATCAACTCCGTTTAGGAAGTTGTATTAAACACCAGTCGGCCTTACAAGAAAAACACTCTGCTTTGAGAAACAGGCACTCTTGCACTCTACTGTGTTTCCTATAGGGCCAGTACAGTGAGCTAGCTCAGAACAAGAGAACTGTGCTTCCTACACAAACCGGGCATATCTAGTTCAACTCAGTATTGGAAACTAAGTAAAACAGGAGCTTCTCTTCAGTCCAATACACTGTATTTGCTGGGAACAGACGCGAGTGCTATTTGCACTGTTTATGGCCAGAATAGCACACTAGTGGTGTTCTTACCCTGAATTAACACTTAATGCTAGAACTTGAAACTCAGTGTGAATCAACTCCGTTTAGGAAGTTGTATTGAACCCCAGTCGGCCTTACAAGAAAAACACTCTGCTTTGAGAAACAGGCACTCTTGCACTCTACTGTGTTTCCTATAGGGCCAGTACAGTGAGCTAGCTCAGAACAAGAGAACTGTGCTTCCTACACAAACGGGCATATCTAGTTCAACTCAGTATTGGAAACTAAGTAAAACAGGAGCTTCTCTTCAGTCCAATACACTGTAGTTGCTGGGAACAGACGCGAGTGCTATTTGCACTGTTTATGGCCAGAATAGCACACTAGTGGTGTTCTTACCCTGAATTAACACTTAATGCTAGAACTTGAAACTCAGTGTGAATCAACTCCGTTTAGGAAGTTGTATTGAACCCCAGTCGGCCTTACAAGAAAAACACTCTGCTTTTGAGAAACAGGCACTCTTGCACTCTACTGTGTTTCCTATAGGGCCAGTACAGTGAGCTAGCTCAGAACAAGAGAACTGTGCTTCCTACACAAACGGGGCATATCTAGTTCAACTCAGTATTGGAAACTAAGTAAAACAGGAGCTTCTCTTCAGTCCAATACACTGTATTTGCTGGGAACAGACGCGAGTGCTATTTGCACTGTTTATGGCCAGAATAGCACACTAGTGGTGTTCTTACCCTGAATTAACACTTAATGCTAGAACTTGAAACTCAGTGTGAATCAACTCCGTTTAGGAAGTTGTATTGAACCCCAGTCGGCCTTACAAGAAAAACACTCTGCTTTTGAGAAACAGGCACTCTTGCACTCTACTGTGTTTCCTATAGGGCCAGTACAGTGAGCTAGCTCAGAACAAGAGAACTGTGCTTCCTACACAAACCGGGCATATCTAGTTCAACTCAGTATTGGAAACTAAGTAAAACAGGAGCTTCTCTTCAGTCCAATACACTGTATTTGCTGGGAACAGACGCGAGTGCTATTTGCACTGTTTATGGCCAGAATAGCACACTAGTGGTGTTCTTACCCTGAATTAACACTTAATGCTAGAACTTGAAACTCAGTGTGAATCAACTCCGTTTAGGAAGTTGTATTGAACCCCAGTCGGCCTTACAAGAAAAACACTCTGCTTTTGAGAAACAGGCACTCTTGCACTCTACTGTGTTTCCTATAGGGCCAGTACAGTGAGCTAGCTCAGAACAAGAGAACTGTGCTTCCTACACAAACCGGGCATATCTAGTTCAACTCAGTATTGGAAACTAAGTAAAACAGGAGCTTCTCTTCAGTCCAATACACTGTATTTGCTGGGAACAGACGCGAGTGCTATTTGCACTGTTTATGGCCAGAATAGCACACTAGTGGTGTTCTTACCCTGAATTAACACTTAATGCTAGAACTTGAAACTCAGTGTGAATCAACTCCGTTTAGGAAGTTGTATTGAACCCCAGTCGGCCTTACAAGAAAAACACTCTGCTTTTGAGAAACAGGCACTCTTGCACTCTACTGTGTTTCCTATAGGGCCAGTACAGTGAGCTAGCTCAGAACAAGAGAACTGTGCTTCCTACACAAACCGGGCATATCTAGTTCAACTCAGTATTGGAAACTAAGTAAAACAGGAGCTTCTCTTCAGTCCAATACACTGTATTTGCTGGGAACAGACGCGAGTGCTATTTGCACTGTTTATGGCCAGAATAGCACACTAGTGGTGTTCTTACCCTGAATTAACACTTAATGCTAGAACTTGAAACTCAGTGTGAATCAACTCCGTTTAGGAAGTTGTATTGAACCCCAGTCGGCCTTACAAGAAAAACACTCTGCTTTTGAGAAACAGGCACTCTTGCACTCTACTGTGTTTCCTATAGGGCCAGTACAGTGAGCTAGCTCAGAACAAGAGAACTGTGCTTCCTACACAAACGGGGCATATCTAGTTCAACTCAGTATTGGAACCTAAGTAAAACAGGAGCTTCTCTTCAGTCCAATACACTGTATTTGCTGGGAACAGACGCGAGTGCTATTTGCACTGTTTATGGCCAGAATAGCACACTAGTGGTGTTCTTACCCTGAATTAACACTTAATGCTAGAACTTGAAACTCAGTGTGAATCAACTCCGTTTAGGAAGTTGTATTGAACCCCAGTCGGCCTTACAAGAAAAACACTCTGCTTTTGAGAAACAGGCACTCTTGCACTCTACTGTGTTTCCTATAGGGCCAGTACAGTGACCTAGCTCAGAACAAGAGAACTGTGCTTCCTACACAAACCGGGCATATCTAGTTCAACTCAGTATTGGAAACTAAGTAAAACAGGAGCTTCTCTTCAGTCCAATACACTGTATTTGCTGGGAACAGACGCGAGTGCTATTTCCACTGTTTATGGCCAGAATAGCACACTAGTGGTGTTCTTATCCTGAATTAACACTTAATGCTAGAACTTGAAACTCAGTGTGAATCAACTCCGTTTAGGAAGTTGTATTGAACCCCAGTCGGCCTTACAAGAAAAACACTCTGCTTTTGAGAAACAGGCACTCTTGCACTCTACTGTGTTTCCTATAGGGCCAGTACAGTGAGCTAGCTCAGAACAAGAGAACTGTGCTTCCTACACAAACGGGGCATATCTAGTTCAACTCAGTATTGGAAACTAAGTAAAACAGGAGCTTCTCTTCAGTCCAATACACTGTATTTGCCGGGAACAGACGCGAGTGCTATTTGCACTGTTTATGGCCAGAATAGCACACTAGTGGTGTTCTTACCCTGAATTAACACTTAATGCTAGAACTTGAAACTCAGTGTGAATCAACTCCGTTTAGGAAGTTGTATTAAACACCAGTCGGCCTTACAAGAAAAACACTCTGTTTGAGAAACAGGCACTCTTGCACTCTACTGTGTTTCCTATAGGGCCAGTACAGTGAGCTAGCTCAGAACAAGAGAACTGTGCTTCCTACACAAACCGGGCATATCTAGTTCAACTCAGTATTGGAAACTAAGTTAAACAGGAGCTTCTCTTCAGTCCAATACACTGTATTTGCTGGGAACAGACGCGAGTGCTATTTGCACTGTTTATGGCCAGAATAGCACACTAGTGGTGTTCTTACCCTGAATTAACACTTAATGCTAGAACTTGAAACTCAGTGTGAATCAACTCCGTTTAGGAAGTTGTATTGAACCCCAGTCGGCCTTACAAGAAAAACACTCTGCTTTTGAGAAACAGGCACTCTTGCACTCTACTGTGTTTCCTATAGGGCCAGTACAGTGAGCTAGCTCAGAACAAGAGAACTGTGCTTCCTACACAAACCGGGCATATCTAGTTCAACTCAGTATTGGAAACTAAGTAAAACAGGAGCTTCTCTTCAGTCCAATACACTGTATTTGCTGGGAACAGACGCGAGTGCTATTTGCACTGTTTATGGCCAGAATAGCACACTAGTGGTGTTCTTACCCTGAATTAACACTTAATGCTAGAACTTGAAACTCAGTGTGAATCAACTCCGTTTAGGAAGTTGTATTGAACCCCAGTCGGCCTTACAAGAAAAACACTCTGCTTTTGAGAAACAGGCACTCTTGCACTCTACTGTGTTTCCTATAGGGCCAGTACAGTGAGCTAGCTCAGAACAAGAGAACTGTGCTTCCTACACAAACCGGGCATATCTAGTTCAACTCAGTATTGGAAACTAAGTAAAACAGGAGCTTCTCTTCAGTCCAATACACTGTATTTGCTGGGAAAAGACGCGAGTGCTATTTGCACTGTTTATGGCCAGAATAGCACACTAGTGGTGTTCTTACCCTGAATTAACACTTAATGCTAGAACTTGAAACTCAGTGTGAATCAACTCCGTTTAGGAAGTTGTATTGAACCCCAGTCGGCCTTACAAGAAAAACACTCTGCTTTTGAGAAACAGGCACTCTTGCACTCTACTGTGTTTCCTATAGGGCCAGTACAGTGAGCTAGCTCAGAACAAGAGAACTGTGCTTCCTACACAAACGGGGCATATCTAGTTCAACTCAGTATTGGAAACTAAGTAAAACAGGAGCTTCTCTTCAGTCCAATACACTGTATTTGCTGGGAACAGACGCGAGTGCTATTTGCACTGTTTATGGCCAGAATAGCACACTAGTGGTGTTCTTACCCTGAATTAACACTTAATGCTAGAACTTGAAACTCAGTGTGAATCAACTCCGTTTAGGAAGTTGTATTGAACCCCAGTCGGCCTTACAAGAAAAACACTCTGCTTTTGAGAAACAGGCACTCTTGCACTCTACTGTGTTTCCTATAGGGCCAGTACAGTGAGATAGCTCAGAACAAGAGAACTGTGCTTCCTACACAAACCGGGCATATCTAGTTCAACTCAGTATTGGAAACTAAGTAAAACAGGAGCTTCTCTTCAGTCCAATACACTGTATTTGCTGGGAACAGACGCGAGTGCTATTTGCACTGTTTATGGCCAGAATAGCACACTAGTGGTGTTCTTACCCTGAATTAACACTTAATGCTAGAACTTGAAACTCAGTGTGAATCAACTCCGTTTAGGAAGTTGTATTGAACCCCAGTCGGCCTTACAAGAAAAACACTCTGCTTTTGAGAAACAGGCACTCTTGCACTCTAATGTGTTTCCTATAGGGCCAGTACAGTGAGCTAGCTCAGAACAAGAGAACTGTGCTTCCTACACAAACGGGGCATATCTAGTTCAACTCAGTATTGGAAACTAAGTAAAACAGGAGCTTCTCTTCAGTCCAATACACTGTATTTGCTGGGAACAGACGCGAGTGCTATTTGCACTGTTTATGGCCAGAATAGCACACTAGTGGTGTTCTTACCCTGAATTAACACTTAATGCTAGAACTTGAAACTCAGTGTGAATCAACTCCGTTTAGGAAGTTGTATTGAACCCCAGTCGGCCTTACAAGAAAAACACTCTGCTTTTGAGAAACAGGCACTCTTGCACTCTACTGTGTTTCCTATAGGGCCAGTACAGTGAGCTAGCTCAGAACAAGAGAACTGTGCTTCCTACACAAACCGGGCATATCTAGTTCAACTCAGTATTGGAAACTAAGTAAAACAGGAGCTTCTCTTCAGTCCAATACACTGTATTTGCTGGGAACAGACGCGAGTGCTATTTGCACTGTTTATGGCCAGAATAGCACACTAGTGGTGTTCTTACCCTGAATTAACACTTAATGCTAGAACTTGAAACTCAGTGTGAATCAACTCCGTTTAGGAAGTTGTATTGAACCCCAGTCGGCCTTACAAGAAAAACACTCTGCTTTTGAGAAACAGGCACTCTTGCACTCTACTGTGTTTCCTATAGGGCCAGTACAGTGAGCTAGCTCAGAACAAGAGAACTGTGCTTCCTACACAAACCGGGCATATCTAGTTCAACTCAGTATTGGAAACTAAGTAAAACAGGAGCTTCTCTTCAGTCCAATACACTGTATTTGCTGGGAACAGACGCGAGTGCTATTTGCACTGTTTATGGCCAGAATAGCACACTAGTGGTGTTCTTACCCTGAATTAACACTTAATGCTAGAACTTGAAACTCAGTGTGAATCAACTCCGTTTAGGAAGTTGTATTGAACCCCAGTCGGCCTTACAAGAAAAACACTCTGCTTTTGAGAAACAGGCACTCTTGCACTCTACTGTGTTTCCTATAGGGCCAGTACAGTGAGCTAGCTCAGAACAAGAGAACTGTGCTTCCTACACAAACGGGGCATATCTAGTTCAACTCAGTATTGGAAACTAAGTAAAACAGGAGCTTCTCTTCAGTCCAATACACTGTATTTGCTGGGAACAGACGCGAGTGCTATTTGCACTGTTTATGGCCAGAATAGCACACTAGTGGTGTTCTTACCCTGAATTAACACTTAATGCTAGAACTTGAAACTCAGTGTGAATCAACTCCGTTTAGGAAGTTGTATTGAACCCCAGTCGGCCTTACAAGAAAAACACTCTGCTTTTGAGAAACAGGCACTCTTGCACTCTACTGTGTTTCCTATAGGGCCAGTACAGTGAGCTAGCTCAGAACAAGAGAACTGTGCTTCCTACACAAACCGGGCATATCTAGTTCAACTCAGTATTGGAAACTAAGTAAAACAGGAGCTTCTCTTCAGTCCAATACACTGTATTTGCTGGGAACAGACGCGAGTGCTATTTGCACTGTTTATGGCCAGAATAGCACACTAGTGGTGTTCTTACCCTGAATTAACACTTAATGCTAGAACTTGAAACTCAGTGTGAATCAACTCCGTTTAGGAAGTTGTATTGAACCCCAGTCGGCCTTACAAGAAAAACACTCTGCTTTTGAGAAACAGGCACTCTTGCACTCTACTGTGTTTCCTATAGGGCCAGTACAGTGAGCTAGCTCAGAACAAGAGAACTGTGCTTCCTACACAAACGGGGCATATCTAGTTCAACTCAGTATTGGAAACTAAGTAAAACAGGAGCTTCTCTTCAGTCCAATACACTGTATTTGCTGGGAACAGACGCGAGTGCTATTTGCACTGTTTATGGCCAGAATAGCACACTAGTGGTGTTCTTACCCTGAATTAACACTTAATGCTAGAACTTGAAACTCAGTGTGAATCAACTCCGTTTAGGAAGTTGTATTGAACCCCAGTCGGCCTTACAAGAAAAACACTCTGCTTTTGAGAAACAGGCACTCTTGCACTCTACTGTGTTTCCTATAGGGCCAGTACAGTGAGCTAGCTCAGAACAAGAGAACTGTGCTTCCTACACAAACGGGGCATATCTAGTTCAACTCAGTATTGGAAACTAAGTAAAACAGGAGCTTCTCTTCAGTCCAATACACTGTATTTGCTGGGAACAGACGCGAGTGCTATTTGCACTGTTTATGGCCAGAATAGCACACTAGTGGTGTTCTTACCCTGAATTAACACTTAATGCTAGAACTTGAAACTCAGTGTGAATCAACTCCGTTTAGGAAGTTGTATTGAACCCCAGTCGGCCTTACAAGAAAAACACTCTGCTTTTGAGAAACAGGCACTCTTGCACTCTACTGTGTTTCCTATAGGGCCAGTACAGTGAGCTAGCTCAGAACAAGAGAACTGTGCTTCCTACACAAACGGGGCATATCTAGTTCAACTCAGTATTGGAAACTAAGTAAAACAGGAGCTTCTCTTCAGTCCAATACACTGTATTTGCTGGGAACAGACGCGAGTGCTATTTGCACTGTTTATGGCCAGAATAGCACACTAGTGGTGTTCTTACCCTGAATTAACACTTAATGCTAGAACTTGAAACTCAGTGTGAATCAACTCCGTTTAGGAAGTTGTATTGAACCCCAGTCGGCCTTACAAGAAAAACACTCTGCTTTTGAGAAACAGGCACTCTTGCACTCTACTGTGTTTCCTATAGGGCCAGTACAGTGAGATAGCTCAGAACAAGAGAACTGTGCTTCCTACACAAACCGGGCATATCTAGTTCAACTCAGTATTGGAAACTAAGTAAAACAGGAGCTTCTCTTCAGTCCAATACACTGTATTTGCTGGGAACAGACGCGAGTGCTATTTGCACTGTTTATGGCCAGAATAGCACACTAGTGGTGTTCTTACCCTGAATTAACACTTAATGCTAGAACTTGAAACTCAGTGTGAATCAACTCCGTTTAGGAAGTTGTATTGAACCCCAGTCGGCCTTACAAGAAAAACACTCTGCTTTTGAGAAACAGGCACTCTTGCACTCTAATGTGTTTCCTATAGGGCCAGTACAGTGAGCTAGCTCAGAACAAGAGAACTGTGCTTCCTACACAAACGGGGCATATCTAGTTCAACTCAGTATTGGAAACTAAGTAAAACAGGAGCTTCTCTTCAGTCCAATACACTGTATTTGCTGGGAACAGACGCGAGTGCTATTTGCACTGTTTATGGCCAGAATAGCACACTAGTGGTGTTCTTACCCTGAATTAACACTTAATGCTAGAACTTGAAACTCAGTGTGAATCAACTCCGTTTAGGAAGTTGTATTGAACCCCAGTCGGCCTTACAAGAAAAACACTCTGCTTTTGAGAAACAGGCACTCTTGCACTCTACTGTGTTTCCTATAGGGCCAGTACAGTGAGCTAGCTCAGAACAAGAGAACTGTGCTTCCTACACAAACCGGGCATATCTAGTTCAACTCAGTATTGGAAACTAAGTAAAACAGGAGCTTCTCTTCAGTCCAATACACTGTATTTGCTGGGAACAGACGCGAGTGCTATTTGCACTGTTTATGGCCAGAATAGCACACTAGTGGTGTTCTTACCCTGAATTAACACTTAATGCTAGAACTTGAAACTCAGTGTGAATCAACTCCGTTTAGGAAGTTGTATTGAACCCCAGTCGGCCTTACAAGAAAAACACTCTGCTTTTGAGAAACAGGCACTCTTGCACTCTACTGTGTTTCCTATAGGGCCAGTACAGTGAGCTAGCTCAGAACAAGAGAACTGTGCTTCCTACACAAACCGGGCATATCTAGTTCAACTCAGTATTGGAAACTAAGTAAAACAGGAGCTTCTCTTCAGTCCAATACACTGTATTTGCTGGGAACAGACGCGAGTGCTATTTGCACTGTTTATGGCCAGAATAGCACACTAGTGGTGTTCTTACCCTGAATTAACACTTAATGCTAGAACTTGAAACTCAGTGTGAATCAACTCCGTTTAGGAAGTTGTATTGAACCCCAGTCGGCCTTACAAGAAAAACACTCTGCTTTTGAGAAACAGGCACTCTTGCACTCTACTGTGTTTCCTATAGGGCCAGTACAGTGAGCTAGCTCAGAACAAGAGAACTGTGCTTCCTACACAAACGGGGCATATCTAGTTCAACTCAGTATTGGAAACTAAGTAAAACAGGAGCTTCTCTTCAGTCCAATACACTGTATTTGCTGGGAACAGACGCGAGTGCTATTTGCACTGTTTATGGCCAGAATAGCACACTAGTGGTGTTCTTACCCTGAATTAACACTTAATGCTAGAACTTGAAACTCAGTGTGAATCAACTCCGTTTAGGAAGTTGTATTGAACCCCAGTCGGCCTTACAAGAAAAACACTCTGCTTTTGAGAAACAGGCACTCTTGCACTCTACTGTGTTTCCTATAGGGCCAGTACAGTGAGCTAGCTCAGAACAAGAGAACTGTGCTTCCTACACAAACCGGGCATATCTAGTTCAACTCAGTATTGGAAACTAAGTAAAACAGGAGCTTCTCTTCAGTCCAATACACTGTATTTGCTGGGAACAGACGC
Source organism: Peromyscus maniculatus bairdii (assembly GCF_049852395.1). NCBI lineage: Eukaryota > Metazoa > Chordata > Mammalia > Rodentia > Cricetidae > Peromyscus > Peromyscus maniculatus. Next base: position 52,671,434 of record NC_134866.1, read on the forward strand.
GAGTGCTATTTGCACTGTTTATGGCCAGAATAGCACACTAGTGGTGTTCTTACCCTGAATTAACACTTAATGCTAGAACTTGAAACTCAGTGTGAATCAACTCCGTTTAGGAAGTTGTATTGAACCCCAGTCGGCCTTACAAGAAAAACACTCTGCTTTTGAGAAACAGGCACTCTTGCACTCTACTGTGTTTCCTATAGGGCCAGTACAGTGAGCTAGCTCAGAACAAGAGAACTGTGCTTCCTACACAAACGGGGCATATCTAGTTCAACTCAGTATTGGAAACTAAGTAAAACAGGAGCTTCTCTTCAGTCCAATACACTGTATTTGCTGGGAACAGACGCGAGTGCTATTTGCACTGTTTATGGCCAGAATAGCACACTAGTGGTGTTCTTACCCTGAATTAACACTTAATGCTAGAACTTGAAACTCAGTGTGAATCAACTCCGTTTAGGAAGTTGTATTGAACCCCAGTCGGCCTTACAAGAAAAACACTCTGCTTTTGAGAAACAGGCACTCTTGCACTCTACTGTGTTTCCTATAGGGCCAGTACAGTGAGCTAGCTCAGAACAAGAGAACTGTGCTTCCTACACAAACGGGGCATATCTAGTTCAACTCAGTATTGGAAACTAAGTAAAACAGGAGCTTCTCTTCAGTCCAATACACTGTATTTGCTGGGAACAGACGCGAGTGCTATTTGCACTGTTTATGGCCAGAATAGCACACTAGTGGTGTTCTTACCCTGAATTAACACTTAATGCTAGAACTTGAAACTCAGTGTGAATCAACTCCGTTTAGGAAGTTGTATTGAACCCCAGTCGGCCTTACAAGAAAAACACTCTGCTTTTGAGAAACAGGCACTCTTGCACTCTACTGTGTTTCCTATAGGGCCAGTACAGTGAGCTAGCTCAGAACAAGAGAACTGTGCTTCCTACACAAACGGGGCATATCTAGTTCAACTCAGTATTGGAAACTAAGTAAAACAGGAGCTTCTCTTCAGTCCAATACACTGTATTTGCTGGGAACAGACGCGAGTGCTATTTGCACTGTTTATGGCCAGAATAGCACACTAGTGGTGTTCTTACCCTGAATTAACACTTAATGCTAGAACTTGAAACTCAGTGTGAATCAACTCCGTTTAGGAAGTTGTATTGAACCCCAGTCGGCCTTACAAGAAAAACACTCTGCTTTTGAGAAACAGGCACTCTTGCACTCTACTGTGTTTCCTATGGGGCCAGTACAGTGAGCTAGCTCAGAACAAGAGAACTGTGCTTCCTACACAAACCGGGCATATCTAGTTCAACTCAGTATTGGAAACTAAGTAAAACAGGAGCTTCTCTTCAGTCCAATACACTGTATTTGCTGGGAACAGACGCGAGTGCTATTTGCACTGTTTATGGCCAGAATAGCACACTAGTGGTGTTCTTACCCTGAATTAACACTTAATGCTAGAACTTGAAACTCAGTGTGAATCAACTCCGTTTAGGAAGTTGTATTGAACCCCAGTCGGCCTTACAAGAAAAACACTCTGCTTTTGAGAAACAGGCACTCTTGCACTCTACTGTGTTTCCTATAGGGCCAGTACAGTGAGCTAGCTCAGAACAAGAGAACTGTGCGTCCTACACAAACGGGGCATATCTAGTTCAACTCAGTATTGGAAACTAAGTAAAACAGGAGCTTCTCTTCAGTCCAATACACTGTATTTGCTGGGAACAGACGCGAGTGCTATTTGCACTGTTTATGGCCAGAATAGCACACTAGTGGTGTTCTTACCCTGAATTAACACTTAATGCTAGAACTTGAAACTCAGTGTGAATCAACTCCGTTTAGGAAGTTGTATTGAACCCCAGTCGGCCTTACAAGAAAAACACTCTGCTTTTGAGAAACAGGCACTCTTGCACTCTACTGTGTTTCCTATAGGGCCAGTACAGTGAGCTAGCTCAGAACAAGAGAACTGTGCTTCCTACACAAACGGGGCATATCTAGTTCAACTCAGTATTGGAAACTAAGTAAAACAGGAGCTTCTCTTCAGTCCAATACACTGTATTTGCTGGGAACAGACGCGAGTGCTATTTGCACTGTTTATGGCCAGAATAGCACACTAGTGGTGTTCTTACCCTGAATTAACACTTAATGCTAGAACTTGAAACTCAGTGTGAATCAACTCCGTTTAGGAAGTTGTATTGAACCCCAGTCGGCCTTACAAGAAAAACACTCTGCTTTTGAGAAACAGGCACTCTTGCACTCTACTGTGTTTCCTATAGGGCCAGTACAGTGAGCTAGCTCAGAACAAGAGAACTGTGCTTCCTACACAAACGGGACATATCTAGTTCAACTCAGTATTGGAAACTAAGTAAAACAGGAGCTTCTCTTCAGTCCAATACACTGTATTTGCTGGGAACAGACGCGAATGCTATTTGCACTGTTTATGGCCAGAATAGCACACTAGTGGTGTTCTTACCCTGAATTAACACTTAATGCTAGAACTTGAAACTCAGTGTGAATCAACTCCGTTTAGGAAGTTGTATTGAACCCCAGTCGGCCTTACAAGAAAAACACTCTGCTTTTGAGAAACAGGCACTCTTGCACTCTACTGTGTTTCCTATAGGGCCAGTACAGTGAGCTAGCTCAGAACAAGAGAACTGTGCTTCCTACACAAACGGGGCATATCTAGTTCAACTCAGTATTGGAAACTAAGTAAAACAGGAGCTTCTCTTCAGTCCAATACACTGTATTTGCTGGGAACAGACGCGAGTGCTATTTGCACTGTTTATGGCCAGAATAGCACACTAGTGGTGTTCTTACCCTGAATTAACACTTAATGCTAGAACTTGAAACTCAGTGTGAATCAACTCCGTTTAGGAAGTTGTATTGAACCCCAGTCGGCCTTACAAGAAAAACACTCTGCTTTTGAGAAACAGGCACTCTTGCACTCTACTGTGTTTCCTATAGGGCCAGTACAGTGAGCTAGCTCAGAACAAGAGAACTGTGCTTCCTACACAAACGGGGCATATCTAGTTCAACTCAGTATTGGAAACTAAGTAAAACAGGAGCTTCTCTTCAGTCCAATACACTGTATTTGCTGGGAACAGACGCGAGTGCTATTTGCACTGTTTATGGCCAGAATAGCACACTAGTGGTGTTCTTACCCTGAATTAACACTTAATGCTAGAACTTGAAACTCAGTGTGAATCAACTCCGTTTAGGAAGTTGTATTGAACCCCAGTCGGCCTTACAAGAAAAACACTCTGCTTTTGAGAAACAGGCACTCTTGCACTCTACTGTGTTTCCTATAGGGCCAGTACAGTGAGCTAGCTCAGAACAAGAGAACTGTGCTTCCTACACAAACCGGGCATATCTAGTTCAACTCAGTATTGGAAACTAAGTAAAACAGGAGCTTCTCTTCAGTCCAATACACTGTATTTGCTGGGAACAGACGCGAGTGCTATTTGCACTGTTTATGGCCAGAATAGCACACTAGTGGTGTTCTTACCCTGAATTAACACTTAATGCTAGAACTTGAAACTCAGTGTGAATCAACTCCGTTTAGGAAGTTGTATTGAACCCCAGTCGGCCTTACAAGAAAAACACTCTGCTTTTGAGAAACAGGCACTCTTGCACTCTACTGTGTTTCCTATAGGGCCAGTACAGTGAGCTAGCTCAGAACAAGAGAACTGTGCTTCCTACACAAACGGGGCATATCTAGTTCAACTCAGTATTGGAAACTAAGTAAAACAGGAGCTTCTGTTCAGTCCAATACACTGTATTTGCTGGGAACAGACACGAGTGCTATTTGCACTGTTTATGGCCAGAATAGCACAATAGTGGTGTTCTTACCCTGAATTAACACTTAATGCTAGAACTTGAAACTCAGTGTGAATCAACTCCGTTTAGGAAGTTGTATTGAACCCCAGTCGGCCTTACAAGAAAAACACTCTGCTTTTGAGAAACAGGCACTCTTGCACTCTACTGTGTTTCCTATAGGGCCAGTACAGTGAGCTAGCTCAGAACAAGGGAACTGTGCTTCCTACACAAACGGGACATATCTAGTTCAACTCAGTATTGGAAACTAAGTAAAACACGAGCTTCTCTTCAGTCCAATACACTGTATTTGCTGGGAACAGACGCGAATGCTCTTTGCACTGTTTATGGCCAGAATAGCACACTAGTGGTGTTCTTACCCTGAATTAACACTTAATGCTAGAACTTGAAACTCAGTGTGAATCAACTCCGTTTAGGAAGTTGTATTGAACCCCAGTCGGCCTTACAAGAAAAACACTCTGCTTTTGAGAAACAGGCACTCTTGCACTCTACTGTGTTTCCTATAGGGCCAGTACAGTGAGCTAGCTCAGAACAAGAGAACTGTGCTTCCTACACAAACGGGGCATATCTAGTTCAACTCAGTATTGGAAACTAAGTAAAACAGGAGCTTCTCTTCAGTCCAATACACTGTATTTGCTGGGAACAGACGCGAGTGCTATTTGCACTGTTTATGGCCAGAATAGCACACTAGTGGTGTTCTTACCCTGAATTAACACTTAATGCTAGAACTTGAAACTCAGTGTGAATCAACTCCGTTTAGGAAGTTGTATTGAACCCCAGTCGGCCTTACAAGAAAAACACTCTGCTTTTGAGAAACAGGCACTCTTGCACTCTACTGTGTTTCCTATAGGGCCAGTACAGTGAGCTAGCTCAGAACAAGAGAACTGTGCTTCCTACACAAACCGGGCATATCTAGTTCAACTCAGTATTGGAAACTAAGTAAAACAGGAGCTTCTCTTCAGTCCAATACACTGTATTTGCTGGGAACAGACGCGAGTGCTATTTGCACTGTTTATGGCCAGAATAGCACACTAGTGGTGTTCTTACCCTGAATTAACACTTAATGCTAGAACTTGAAACTCAGTGTGAATCAACTCCGTTTAGGAAGTTGTATTGAACCCCAGTCGGCCTTACAAGAAAAACACTCTGCTTTTGAGAAACAGGCACTCTTGCACTCTACTGTGTTTCCTATAGGGCCAATACAGTGAGCTAGCTCAGAACAAGAGAACTGTGCTTCCTACACAAACGGGACATATCTAGTTCAACTCAGTATTGGAAACTAAGTAAAACAGGAGCTTCTCTTCAGTCCAATACACTGTATTTGCTGGGAACAGACGCGAGTGCTATTTGCACTGTTTATGGCCAGAATAGCACACTAGTGGTGTTCTTACCCTGAATTAACACTTAATGCTAGAACTTGAAACTCAGTGTGAATCAACTCCGTTTAGGAAGTTGTATTGAACCCCAGTCGGCCTTACAAGAAAAACACTCTGCTTTTGAGAAACAGGCACTCTTGCACTCTACTGTGTTTCCTATAGGGCCAGTACAGTGAGCTAGCTCAGAACAAGAGAACTGTGCTTCCTACACAAACGGGGCATATCTAGTTCAACTCAGTATTGGAAACTAAGTAAAACAGGAGCTTCTCTTCAGTCCAATACACTGTATTTGCTGGGAACAGACGCGAGTGCTATTTGCACTGTTTATGTCCAGAATAGCACAATAGTGGTGTTCTTACCCTGAATTAACACTTAATGCTAGAACTTGAAACTCAGTGTGAATCAACTCCGTTTAGGAAGTTGTATTGAACCCCAGTCGGCCTTACAAGAAAAACACTCTGCTTTTGAGAAACAGGCACTCTTGCACTCTACTGTGTTTCCTATAGGGCCAGTACAGTGAGCTAGCTCAGAACAAGAGAACTGTGCTTCCTACACAAACGGGACATATCTAGTTCAACTCAGTATTGGAAACTAAGTAAAACAGGAGCTTCTCTTCAGTCCAATACACTGTATTTGCTGGGAACAGACGCGAGTGCTATTTGCACTGTTTATGGCCAGAATAGCACACTAGTGGTGTTCTTACCCTGAATTAACACTTAATGCTAGAACTTGAAACTCAGTGTGAATCAACTCCGTTTAGGAAGTTGTATTGAACCCCAGTCGGCCTTACAAGAAAAACACTCTGCTTTTGAGAAACAGGCACTCTTGCACTCTACTGTGTTTCCTATAGGGCCAGTACAGTGAGCTAGCTCAGAACAAGAGAACTGTGCTTCCTACACAAACGGGGCATATCTAGTTCAACTCAGTATTGGAAACTAAGTAAAACAGGAGCTTCTCTTCAGTCCAATACACTGTATTTGCTGGGAACAGACGCGAGTGCTATTTGCACTGTTTATGTCCAGAATAGCACAATAGTTGTGTTCTTACCCTGAATTAACACTTAATGCTAGAACTTGAAACTCAGTGTGAATCAACTCCGTTTAGGAAGTTGTATTGAACCCCAGTCGGCCTTACAAGAAAAACACTCTGCTTTTGAGAAACAGGCACTCTTGCACTCTACTGTGTTTCCTATAGGGCCAGTACAGTGAGCTAGCTCAGAACAAGAGAACTGTGCTTCCTACACAAACGGGACATATCTAGTTCAACTCAGTATTGGAAACTAAGTAAAACAGGAGCTTCTCTTCAGTCCAATACACTGTATTTGCTGGGAACAGACGCGAGTGCTATTTGCACTGTTTATGGCCAGAATAGCACACTAGTGGTGTTCTTACCCTGAATTAACACTTAATGCTAGAACTTGAAACTCAGTGTGAATCAACTCCGTTTAGGAAGTTGTATTGAACCCCAGTCGGCCTTACAAGAAAAACACTCTGCTTTTGAGAAACAGGCACTCTTGCACTCTACTGTGTTTCCTATAGGGCCAGTACAGTGAGCTAGCTCAGAACAAGAGAACTGTGCTTCCTACACAAACGGGACATATCTAGTTCAACTCAGTATTGGAAACTAAGTAAAACAGGAGCTTCTCTTCAGTCCAATACACTGTATTTGCTGGGAACAGACGCGAGTGCTATTTGCACTGTTTATGTCCAGAATAGCACAATAGTGGTGTTCTTACCCTGAATTAACACTTAATGCTAGAACTTGAAACTCAGTGTGAATCAACTCCGTTTAGGAAGTTGTATTGAACCCCGGGCGGCCTTACAAGAAAAACACTCTGCTTTTGAGAAACAGGCACTCTTGCACTCTACTGTGTTTCCTATAGGGCCAGTACAGTGAGCTAGCTCAGAACAAGAGAACTGTGCTTCCTACACAAACGGGACATATCTAGTTCAACTCAGTATTGGAAACTAAGTAAAACAGGAGCTTCTCTTCAGTCCAATACACTGTAATTGCTGGGAACAGACGCGAGTGCTATTTGCACTGTTTATGGCCAGAATAGCACACTAGTGGTGTTCTTACCCTGAATTAACACTTAATGCTAGAACTTGAAACTCAGTGTGAATCAACTCCGTTTAGGAAGTTGTATTGAACCCCAGTCGGCCTTACAAGAAAAACACTCTGCTTTTGAGAAACAGGCACTCTTGCACTCTACTGTGTTTCCTATAGGGCCAGTACAGTGAGCCAGCTCAGAACAAGAGAACTGTGCTTCCTACACAAACGGGGCATATCTAGTTCAACTCAGTATTGGAAACTAAGTAAAACAGGAGCTTCTCTTCAGTCCAATACACTGTATTTGCTGGGAACAGACGCGAGTGCTATTTGCACTGTTTATGGCCAGAATATCACACTAGTGGTGTTCTTACCCTGAATTAACACTTAATGCTAGAACTTGAAACTCAGTGTGAATCAACTCCGTTTAGGAAGTTGTATTGAACCCCAGTCGGCCTTACAAGAAAAACACTCTGCTTTTGAGAAACAGGCACTCTTGCACTCTACTGTGTTTCCTATAGGGCCAGTACAGTGAGCTAGCTCAGAACAAGAGAACTGTGCTTCCTACACAAACGGGGCATATCTAGTTCAACTCAGTATTGGAAACTAAGTAAAACAGGAGCTTCTCTTCAGTCCAATACACTGTATTTGCTGGGAACAGACGCGAGTGCTATTTGCACTGTTTATGGCCAGAATAGCACACTAGTGGTGTTCTTACCCTGAATTAACACTTAATGCTAGAACTTGAAACTCAGTGTGAATCAACTCCGTTTAGCAAGTTGTATTGAACCCCAGTCGGCCTTACAAGAAAAACACTCTGCTTTTGAGAAACAGGCACTCTTGCACTCTACTGTGTTTCCTATAGGGCCAGTACAGTGAGCTAGCTCAGAACAAGAGAACTGTGCTTCCTACACAAACGGGGCATATCTAGTTCAACTCAGTATTGGAAACTAAGTAAAACAGGAGCTTCTCTTCAGTCCAATACACTGTATTTGCTGGGAACAGACGCGAGTGCTATTTGCACTGTTTATGGCCAGAATAGCACACTAGTGGTGTTCTTACCCTGAATTAACACTTAATGCTAGAACTTGAAACTCAGTGTGAATCAACTCCGTTTAGGAAGTTGTATTGAACCCCAGTCGGCCTTACAAGAAAAACACTCTGCTTTTGAGAAACAGGCACTCTTGCACTCTACTGTGTTTCCTATGGGGCCAGTACAGTGAGCTAGCTCAGAACAAGATAACTGTGCTTCCTACACAAACCGGGCATATCTAGTTCAACTCAGTATTGGAAACTAAGTAAAACAGGAGCTTCTCTTCAGTCCAATACACTGTATTTGCTGGGAACAGACGCGAGTGCTATTTGCACTGTTTATGGCCAGAATAGCACACTAGTGGTGTTCTTACCCTGAATTAACACTTAATGCTAGAACTTGAAACTCAGTGTGAATCAACTCCGTTTAGGAAGTTGTATTGAACCCCAGTCGGCCTTACAAGAAAAACACTCTGCTTTTGAGAAACAGGCACTCTTGCACTCTACTGTGTTTCCTATAGGGCCAGTACAGTGAGCTAGCTCAGAACAAGAGAACTGTGCTTCCTACACAAACGGGACATATCTAGTTCAACTCAGTATTGGAAACTAAGTAAAACAGGAGCTTCTCTTCAGTCCAATACACTGTATTTGCTGGGAACAGACGCGAGTGCTATTTGCACTGTTTATGGCCAGAATAGCACACTAGTGGTGTTCTTACACTGAATTAACACTTAATGCTAGAACTTGAAACTCAGTGTGAATCAACTCCGTTTAGGAAGTTGTATTGAACCCCAGTCGGCCTTACAAGAAAAACACTCTGCTTTTGAGAAACAGGCACTCTTGCACTCTACTGTGTTTCCTATAGGGCCAGTACAGTGAGCTAGCTCAGAACAAGAGAACTGTGCTTCCTACACAAACGGGGCATATCTAGTTCAACTCAGTATTGGAAACTAAGTAAAACAGGAGCTTCTCTTCAGTCCAATACACTGTATTTGCTGGGAACAGACGCGAGTGCTATTTGCACTGTTTATGGCCAGAATAGCACACTAGTGGTGTTCTTACCCTGAATTAACACTTAATGCTAGAACTTGAAACTCAGTGTGAATCAACTCCGTTTAGGAAGTTGTATTGAACCCCGGGCGGCCTTACAAGAAAAACACTCTGCTTTTGAGAAACAGGCACTCTTGCACTCTACTGTGTTTCCTATAGGGCCAGTACAGTGAGCTAGCTCAGAACAAGAGAACTGTGCTTCCTACACAAACGGGACATATCTAGTTCAACTCAGTATTGGAAACTAAGTAAAACAGGAGCTTCTCTTCAGTCCAATACACTGTAATTGCTGGGAACAGACGCGAGTGCTATTTGCACTGTTTATGGCCAGAATAGCACACTAGTGGTGTTCTTACCCTGAATTAACACTTAATGCTAGAACTTGAAACTCAGTGTGAATCAACTCCGTTTAGGAAGTTGTATTGAACCCCAGTCGGCCTTACAAGAAAAACACTCTGCTTTTGAGAAACAGGCACTCTTGCACTCTACTGTGTTTCCTATAGGGCCAGTACAGTGAGCCAGCTCAGAACAAGAGAACTGTGCTTCCTACACAAACGGGGCATATCTAGTTCAACTCAGTATTGGAAACTAAGTAAAACAGGAGCTTCTCTTCAGTCCAATACACTGTATTTGCTGGGAACAGACGCGAGTGCTATTTGCACTGTTTATGGCCAGAATAGCACACTAGTGGTGTTCTTACCCTGAATTAACACTTAATGCTAGAACTTGAAACTCAGTGTGAATCAACTCCGTTTAGGAAGTTGTATTGAACCCCAGTCGGCCTTACAAGAAAAACACTCTGCTTTTGAGAAACAGGCACTCTTGCACTCTACTGTGTTTCCTATAGGGCCAGTACAGTGAGCTAGCTCAGAACAAGAGAACTGTGCTTCCTACACAAACGGGGCATATCTAGTTCAACTCAGTATTGGAAACTAAGTAAAACAGGAGCTTCTCTTCAGTCCAATACACTGTATTTGCTGGGAACAGACGCGAGTGTTATTTGCACTGTTTATGGCCAGAATAGCACACTAGTGGTGTTCTTACCCTGAATTAACACTTAATGCTAGAACTTGAAACTCAGTGTGAATCAACTCCGTTTAGGAAGTTGTATTGAACCCCAGTCGGCCTTACAAGAAAAACACTCTGCTTTTGAGAAACAGGCACTCTTGCACTCTACTGTGTTTCCTATACGGCCAATACAGTGAGCTAGCTCAGAACAAGAGAACTGTGCTTCCTACACAAACGGGACATATCTAGTTCAACTCAGTATTGGAAACTAAGTAAAACAGGAGCTTCTCTTCAGTCCAATACACTGTATTTGCTGGGAACAGACGCGAGTGCTATTTGCACTGTTTATGGCCAGAATAGCACACTAGTTGTGTTCTTACCCTGAATTAACACTTAATGCTAGAACTTGAAACTCAGTGTGAATCAACTCCGTTTAGGAAGTTGTATTGAACCCCAGTCGGCCTTACAAGAAAAACACTCTGCTTTTGAGAAACAGGCACTCTTGCACTCTACTGTGTTTCCTATAGGGCCAGTACAGTGAGCTAGCTCAGAACAAGAGAACTGTGCTTCCTACACAAACCGGGCATATCTAGTTCAATTCAGTATTGGAAACTAAGTAAAACAGGAGCTTCTCTTCAGTCCAATACACTGTATTTGCTGGGAACAGACGCGAGTGCTATTTGCACTGTTTATGGCCAGAATAGCACACTAGTGGTGTTCTTACCCTGAATTAACACTTAATGCTAGAACTTGAAACTCAGTGTGAATCAACTCCGTTTAGGAAGTTGTATTGAACCCCAGTCGGCCTTACAAGAAAAACACTCTGCTTTTGAGAAACAGGCACTCTTGCACTCTACTGTGCTTCCTATAGGGCCAGTACAGTGAGCTAGCTCAGAACAAGAGAACTGTGCTTCCTACACAAACGGGGCATATCTAGTTCAACTCAGTATTGGAAACTAAGTAAAACAGGAGCTTCTCTTCAGTCCAATACACTGTATTTGCTGGGAACAGACGCGAGTGCTATTTGCACTGTTTATGTCCAGAATATCACAATAGTGGTGTTCTTACCCTGAATTAACACTTAATGCTAGAACTTGAAACTCCGTGTGAATCAACTCCGTTTAGGAAGTTGTATTGAACCCCAGTCGGCCTTACAAGAAAAACACTCTGCTTTTGAGAAACAGGCACTCTTGCACTCTACTGTGTTTCCTATAGGGCCAGTACAGTGAGCTAGCTCAGAACAAGAGAACTGTGCTTCCTACACAAACGGGACATATCTAGTTCAACTCAGTATTGGAAACTAAGTAAAAAAGGAGCTTCTCTTCAGTCCAATACACTGTATTTGCTGGGAACAGACGCGAGTGCTATTTGCACTGTTTATGGCCAGAATAGCACACTAGTGGTGTTCTTACCCTGAATTAACACTTAATGCTAGAACTTGAAACTCAGTGTGAATCAACTCCGTTTAGGAAGTTGTATTGAACCCCAGTCGGCCTTACAAGAAAAACACTCTGCTTTTGAGAAACAGGCACTCTTGCACTCTACTGTGTTTCCTATAGGGCCAGTACAGTGAGCTAGCTCAGAACTAGAGAACTGTGCTTCCTACACAAACGGGACATATCTAGTTCAACTCAGTATTGGAAACTAAGTAAAACAGGAGCTTCTCTTCAGTCCAATACACTGTATTTGCTGGGAACAGACGCGAGTGCTATTTGCACTGTTTATGGCCAGAATAGCACACTAGTGGTGTTCTTACCCTGAATTAACACTTAATGCTAGAAATTGAAACTCAGTGTGAATCAACTCCGTTTAGGAAGTTGTATTGAACCCCAGTCGGCCTTACAAGAAAAACACTCTGCTTTTGAGAAACAGGCACTCTTGCACTCTACTGTGTTTCCTATAGGGCCAGTACAGTGAGCTAGCTCAGAACAAGAGAACTGTGCTTCCTACACAAACGGGGCATATCTAGTTCAACTCAGTATTGGAAACTAAGTAAAACAGGAGCTTCTCTTCAGTCCAATACACTGTATTTGCTGGGAACAGACGCGAGTGCTATTTGCACTGTTTATGGCCAGAATAGCACACTAGTGGTGTTCTTACCCTGAATTAACACTTAATGCTAGAACTTGAAACTCAGTGTGAATCAACTCCGTTTAGGAAGTTGTACTGAACCCCAGTCGGTCTTACAAGAAAAACACTCTGCTTTTGAGAAACAGGCACTCTTGCACTCTACTGTGTTTCCTATAGGGCCAGTACAGTGAGCTAGCTCAGAACAAGAGAACTGTGCTTCCTACACAAACGGGACATATCTAGTTCAACTCAGTATTGGAAACTAAGTAAAACAGGAGCTTCTCTTCAGTCCAATACACTGTATTTGCTGGGAACAGACGCGAGTGCTATTTGCACTGTTTATGGCCAGAATAGCACACTAGTGGTGTTCTTACCCTGAATTAACACTTAATGCTAGAACTTGAAACTCAGTGTGAATCAACTCCGTTTAGGAAGTTGTATTGAACCCCAGTCGGCCTTACAAGAAAAACACTCTGCTTTTGAGAAACAGGCACTCTTGCACTCTACTGTGTTTCCTATAGGGCCAGTACAGTGAGCTAGCTCAGAACAAGAGAACTGTGCTTCCTACACAAACGGGGCATATCTAGTTCAACTCAGGATTGGAAACTAAGTAAAACAGGAGCTTCTCTTCAGTCCAATACACTGTATTTGCTGGGAACAGACGCGAGTGCTATTTGCACTGTTTATGGCCAGAATAGCACACTAGTGGTGTTCTTACCCTGAATTAACACTTAATGCTAGAACTTGAAACTCAGTGTGAATCAACTCCGTTTAGGAAGTTGTATTGAACCCCAGTCGGCCTTACAAGAAAAACACTCTGCTTTTGAGAAACAGGCACTCTTGCACTCTACTGTGCTTCCTATAGGGCCAGTACAGTGAGCTAGCTCAGAACAAGAGAACTGTGCTTCCTACACAAACGGGGCATATCTAGTTCAACTCAGTATTGGAAACTAAGTAAAACAGGAGCTTCTCTTCAGTCAAATACACTGTATTTGCTGGGAACAGACGCCAGTGCTATTTGCACTGTTTATGTCCAGAATAGCACAATAGTGGTGTTCTTACCCTGAATTAACACTTAATGCTAGAACTTGAAACTCAGTGTGAATCAACTCCGTTTAGGAAGTTGTATTGAACCCCAGTCGGCCTTACAAGAAAAACACTCTGCTTTTGAGAAACAGGCACTCTTGCACTCTACTGTGTTTCCTATAGGGCCAGTACAGTGAGCTAGCTCAGAACAAGAGAACTGTGCTTCCTACACAAACGGGACATATCTAGTTCAACTCAGTATTGGAAACTAAGTAAAACAGGAGCTTCTCTTCAGTCCAATACACTGTATTTGCAGGGAACAGACGCGAGTGCTATTTGCACTGTTTATGGCCAGAATAGCACACTAGTGGTGTTCTTACCCTGAATTAACACTTAATGCTAGAACTTGAAACTCAGTGTGAATCAACTCCGTTTAGGAAGTTGTATTGAACCCCAGTCGGCCTTACAAGAAAAACACTCTGCTTTTGAGAAACAGGCACTCTTGCACTCTACTGTGTTTCCTATAGGGCCAGTACAGTGAGCTAGCTCAGAACAAGAGAACTGTGCTTCCTACACAAACGGGGCATATCTAGTTCAACTCAGTATTGGAAACTAAGTAAAACAGGAGCTTCTCTTCAGTCCAATACACTGTATTTGCTGGGAACAAACGCGAGTGCTATTTGCACTGTTTATGGCCTGAATAGCACACTAGTGGTGTTCTTACCCTGAATTAACACTTAATGCTAGAACTTGAAACTCAGTGTGAATCAACTCCGTTTAGGAAGTTGTATTGAACCCCAGTCGGCCTTACAAGAAAAACACTCTGCTTTTGAGAAACAGGCACTCTTGCACTCTACTGTGTTTCCTATAGGGCCAGTTCAGTGAGCTACCTCAGAACAAGAGAACTGTGCTTCCTACACAAACGGGGCATATCTAGTTCAACTCAGTATTGGAAACTAAGTAAAACAGGAGCTTCTCTTCAGTCCAATACACTGTATTTGCTGGGAACAGACGCGAGTGCTATTTGCACTGTTTATGGCCAGAATAGCACACTAGTGGTGTTCTTACCCTGAATTAACACTTAATGCTAGAACTTGAAACTCAGTGTGAATCAACTCCGTTTAGGAAGTTGTATTGAACCCCAGTCGGCCTTACAAGAAAAACACTCTGCTTTTGAGAAACAGGCACTCTTGCACTCTACTGTGTTTCCTATAGGGCCAGTACAGTGAGCTAGCTCAGAACAAGAGAACTGTGCTTCCTACACAAACGGGACATATCTAGTTCAACTCAGTATTGGAAACTAAGTAAAACAGGAGCTTCTCTTCAGTCCAATACACTGTATTTGCTGGGAACTGACGCGAGTGCTATTTGCACTGTTTATGGCCAGAATAGCACACTAGTGGTGTTCTTACCCTGAATTAACACTTAATGCTAGAACTTGAAACTCAGTGTGAATCAACTCCGTTTAGGAAGTTGTATTGAACCCCAGTCGGCCTTACAAGAAAAACACTCTGCTTTTGAGAAACAGGCACTCTTGCACTCTACTGTGTTTCCTATAGGGCCAGTACAGTGAGCTAGCTCAGAACAAGAGAACTGTGCTTCCTACACAAACGGGGCATATCTAGTTCAACTCAGTATTGGAAACTAAGTAAAACAGGAGCTTCTCTTCAGTCCAATACACTGTATTTGCTGGGAACAGACGCGAGTGCTATTTGCACTGTTTATGGCCAGAATAGCACACTAGTGGTGTTCTTACCCTGAATTAACACTTAATGCTAGAACTTGAAACTCAGTGTGAATCAACTCCGTTTAGGAAGTTGTATTGAACCCCAGTCGGCCTTACAAGAAAAACACTCTGCTTTTGAGAAACAGGCACTCTTGCACTCTACTGTGTTTCCTATAGGGCCAGTACAGTGAGCTAGCTCAGAACAAGAGAACTGTGCTTCCTACACAAACCGGGCATATCTAGTTCAACTCAGTATTGGAAACTAAGTAAAACAGGAGCTTCTCTTCAGTCCAATACACTGTATTTGCTGGGAACAGACGCGAGTGCTATTTGCACTGTTTATGGCCAGAATAGCACACTAGTGGTGTTCTTACCCTGAATTAACACTTAATGCTAGAACTTGAAACTCAGTGTGAATAAACTCCGTTTAGGAAGTTGTATTGAACCCCAGTCGGCCTTACAAGAAAAACACTCTGCTTTTGAGAAACAGGCACTCTTGCACTCTACTGTGTTTCCTATAGGGCCAGTACAGTGAGCTAGCTCAGAACAAGAGAACTGTGCTTCCTACACAAACGGGGCATATCTAGTTCAACTCAGTATTGGAAACTAAGTAAAACAGGAGCTTCTCTTCAGTCCAATACACTGTATTTGCTGGGAACAGACGCGAGTGCTATTTGCACTGTTTATGGCCAGAATAGCACACTAGTGGTGTTCTTACCCTGAATTAACACTTAATGCTAGAACTTGAAACTCAGTGTGAATCAACTCCGTTTAGGAAGTTGTATTGAACCCCAGTCGGCCTTACAAGAAAAACACTCTGCTTTTGAGAAACAGGCACTCTTGCACTCTACTGTGTTTCCTATAGGGCCAGTACAGTGAGCTAGCTCAGAACAAGAGAACTGTGCTTCCTACACAAACGGGGCATATCTAGTTCAACTCAGTATTGGAAACTAAGTAAAACAGGAGCTTCTCTTCAGTCCAATACACTGTATTTGCTGGGAACAGACGCGAGTGCTATTTGCACTGTTTATGGCCAGAATAGCACACTAGTGGTGTTCTTACCCTGAATTAACACTTAATGCTAGAACTTGAAACTCAGTGTGAATCAACTCCGTTTAGGAAGTTGTATTGAACCCCAGTCGGCCTTACAAGAAAAACACTCTGCTTTTGAGAAACAGGCACTCTTGCACTCTACTGTGTTTCCTATAGGGCCAGTACAGTGATCTAGCTCAGAACAAGAGAACTGTGCTTCCTACACAAACCGGGCATATCTAGTTCAACTCAGTATTGGAAACTAAGTAAAACAGGAGCTTCTCTTCAGTCCAATACACTGTATTTGCTGGGAACAGACGCGAGTGCTATTTGCACTGTTTATGGCCAGAATAGCACACTAGTGGTGTTCTTACCCTGAATTAACACTTAATGCTAGAACTTGAAACTCAGTGTGAATCAACTCCGTTTAGGAAGTTGTATTGAACCCCAGTCGGCCTTACAAGAAAAACACTCTGCTTTTGAGAAACAGGCACTCTTGCACTCTACTGTGTTTCCTATAGGGCCAGTACAGTGAGCTAGCTCAGAACAAGAGAACTGTGCTTCCTACACAAACGGGGCATATCTAGTTCAACTCAGTATTGGAAACTAAGTAAAACAGGAGCTTCTCTTCAGTCCAATACACTGTATTTGCTGGGAACAGACGCGAGTGCTATTTGCACTGTTTATGGCCAGAATAGCACACTAGTGGTGTTCTTACCCTGAATTAACACTTAATGCTAGAACTTGAAACACAGTTTGAATCAACTCCGTTTAGGAAGTTGTATTGAACCCCAGTCGGCCTTACAAGAAAAACACTCTGCTTTTGAGAAACAGGCACTCTTGCACTCTACTGTGTTTCCTATAGGGCCAGTACAGTGAGCTAGCTCAGAACAAGAGAACTGTGCTTCCTACACAAACGGGGCATATCTAGTTCAACTCAGTATTGGAAACTAAGTAAAACAGGAGCTTCTCTTCAGTCCAATACACTGTATTTGCTGGGAACAGACGCGAGTGCTATTTGCACTGTTTATGGCCAGAATAGCACACTAGTGGTGTTCTTACCCTGAATTAACACTTAATGCTAGAACATGAAACTCAGTGTGAATCAACTCCGTTTAGGAAGTGGTATTGAACCCCAGTCGGCCTTACAAGAAAAACACTCTGCTTTTGAGAAACAGGCACTCTTGCACTCTACTGTGTTTCCTATAGGGCCAGTACAGTGAGCTAGCTCAGAACAAGAGAACTGTGCTTCCTACACAAACCGGGCATATCTAGTTCAACTCAGTATTGGAAACTAAGTAAAACAGGAGCTTCTCTTCAGTCCAATACACTGTATTTGCTGGGAACAGACGCGAGTGCTATTTGCACTGTTTATGGCCAGAATAGCACACTAGTGGTGTTCTTACCCTGAATTAACACTTAATGCTAGAACTTGAAACTCAGTGTGAATCAACTCCGTTTAGGAAGTTGTATTGAACCCCAGTCGGCCTTACAAGAAAAACACTCTGCTTTTGAGAAACAGGCACTCTTGCACTCTACTGTGTTTCCTATAGGGCCAGTACAGTGAGCTAGCTCAGAACAAGAGAACTGTGCTTCCTACACAAACGGGGCATATCTAGTTCAACTCAGTATTGGAAACTAAGTAAAACAGGAGCTTCTCTTCAGTCCAATACACTGTATTTGCTGGGAACAGACGCGAGTGCTATTTGCACTGTTTATGGCCAGAATAGCACACTAGTGGTGTTCTTACCCTGAATTAACACTTAATGCTAGAACTTGAAACTCAGTGTGAATCAACTCCGTTTAGGAAGTTGTATTGAACCCCAGTCGGCCTTACAAGAAAAACACTCTGCTTTTGAGAAACAGGCACTCTTGCACTCTACTGTGTTTCCTATAGGGCCAGTACAGTGAGCTAGCTCAGAACAAGAGAACTGTGCTTCCTACACAAACCGGGCATATCTAGTTCAACTCAGTATTGGAAACTAAGTAAAACAGGAGCTTCTCTTCAGTCCAATACACTGTATTTGCTGGGAACAGACGCGAGTGCTATTTGCACTGTTTATGGCCAGAATAGCACACTAGTGGTGTTCTTACCCTGAATTAACACTTAATGCTAGAACTTGAAACTCAGTGTGAATCAACTCCGTTTAGGAAGTTGTATTGAACCCCAGTCGGCCTTACAAGAAAAACACTCTGCTTTTGAGAAACAGGCACTCTTGCACTCTACTGTGTTTCCTATAGGGCCAGTACAGTGAGCTAGCTCAGAACAAGAGAACTGTGCTTCCTACACAAACGGGGCATATCTAGTTCAACTCAGTATTGGAAACTAAGTAAAACAGGAGCTTCTCTTCAGTCCAATACACTGTATTTGCTGGGAACAGACGCAAGTGCTATTTGCACTGTTTATGTCCAGAATAGCACAATAGTGGTGTTCTTACCCTGAATTAACACTTAATGCTAGAACTTGAAACTCAGTGTGAATCAACTCCGTTTAGGAAGTTGTATTGAACCCCAGTCGGCCTTACAAGAAAAACACTCTGCTTTTGAGAAACAGGCACTCTTGCACTCTACTGTGTTTCCTATAGGGCCAGTACAGTGAGCTAGCTCAGAACAAGAGAACTGTGCTTCCTACACAAACGGGGCATATCTAGTTCAACTCAGTATTGGAAACTAAGTAAAACAGGAGCTTCTCTTCAGTCCAATACACTGTATTTGCTGGGAACAGACGCGAGTGCTATTTGCACTGTTTATGGCCAGAATAGCACACTAGTGGTGTTCTTACCCTGAATTAACACTTAATGCTAGAACTTGAAACTCAGTGTGAATCAACTCCGTTTAGGAAGTTGTATTGAACCCCAGTCGGCCTTACAAGAAAAACACTCTGCTTTTGAGAAACAGGCACTCTTGCACTCTACTGTGTTTCCTATAGGGCCAGTACAGTGAGCTAGCTCAGAACAAGAGAACTGTGCTTCCTACACAAACGGGACATATCTAGTTCAACTCAGTATTGGAAACTAAGTAAAAAAGGAGCTTCTCTTCAGTCCAATACACTGTATTTGCTGGGAACAGACGCGAGTGCTATTTGCACTGTTTATGGCCAGAATAGCACACTAGTGGTGTTCTTACCCTGAATTAACACTTAATGCTAGAACTTGAAACTCAGTGTGAATCAACTCCGTTTAGGAAGTTGTATTGATCCCCAGTCGGCCTTACAAGAAATACACTCTGCTTTTGAGAAACAGGCACTCTTGCACTCTACTGTGTTTCCTATAGGGCCAGTACAGTGAGCTAGCTCAGAACAAGAGAACTGTGCTTCCTACACAAACGGGGCATATCTAGTTCAACTCAGTATTGGAAACTAAGTAAAACAGGAGCTTCTCTTCAGTCCAATACACTGTATTTGCTGGGAACAGACGCGAGTGCTATTTGCACTGTTTATGGCCAGAATAGCACACTAGTGGTGTTCTTACCCTGAATTAACACTTAATGCTAGAACTTGAAACTCAGTGTGAATCAACTCCGTTTAGGAAGTTGTATTGAACCCCAGTCGGCCTTACAAGAAAAACACTCTGCTTTTGAGAAACAGGCACTCTTGCACTCTACTGTGTTTCCTATAGGGCCAGTACAGTGAGCTAGCTCAGAACAAGAGAACTGTGCTTCCTACACAAACGGGACATATCTAGTTCAACTCAGTATTGGAAACTAAGTAAAAAAGGAGCTTCTCTTCAGTCCAATACACTGTATTTGCTGGGAACAGACGCGAGTGCTATTTGCACTGTTTATGGCCAGAATAGCACACTAGTGGTGTTCTTACCCTGAATTAACACTTAATGCTAGAACTTGAAACTCAGTGTGAATCAACTCCGTTTAGGAAGTTGTATTGATCCCCAGTCGGCCTTACAAGAAATACACTCTGCTTTTGAGAAACAGGCACTCTTGCACTCTACTGTGTTTCCTATAGGGCCAGTACAGTGAGCTAGCTCAGAACAAGAGAACTGTGCTTCCTACACAAACGGGGCATATCTAGTTCAACTCAGTATTGGAAACTAAGTAAAACAGGAGCTTCTCTTCAGTCCAATACACTGTATTTGCTGGGAACAGACGCGAGTGCTATTTGCAGTGTTTATGGCCAGAATAGCACAATAGTGCTGTTCTTACCCTGAATTAACACTTAATGCTAGAACTTGAAACTCAGTGTGAATCAACTCCGTTTAGGAAGTTGTATTGAACCCCAGTCGGCCTTACAAGAAAAACACTCTGCTTTTGAGAAACAGGCACTCTTGCACTCTACTGTGTTTCCTATAGGGCCAGTACAGTGAGCTAGCTCAGAACAAGAGAACTGTGCGTCCTACACAAACGGGGCATATCTAGTTCAACTCAGTATTGGAAACTAAGTAAAACAGGAGCTTCTCTTCAGTCCAATACACTGTATTTGCTGGGAACAGACGCGAGTGCTATTTGCACTGTTTATGGCCAGAATAGCACACTAGTGGTGTTCTTACCCTGAATTAACACTTAATGCTAGAACTTGAAACTCAGTGTGAATCAACTCCGTTTAGGAAGTTGTATTGAACCCCAGTCGGCCTTACAAGAAAAACACTCTGCTTTTGAGAAACAGGCACTCTTGCACTCTACTGTGTTTCCTATAGGGCCAGTACAGTGAGCTAGCTCAGAACAAGAGAACTGTGCTTCCTACACAAACGGGGCATATCTAGTTCAACTCAGTATTGGAAACTAAGTAAAACAGGAGCTTCTCTTCAGTCCAATACACTGTATTTGCTGGGAACAGACGCGAGTGCTATTTGCACTGTTTATGGCCAGAATAGCACACTAGTGGTGTTCTTACCCTGAATTAACACTTAATGCTAGAACTTGAAACTCAGTGTGAATCAACTCCGTTTAGGAAGTGGTATTGAACCCCAGTCGGCCTTACAAGAAAAACACTCTGCTTTTGAGAAACAGGCACTCTTGCACTCTACTGTGTTTCCTATAGGGCCAGTACAGTGAGCTAGCTCAGAACAAGAGAACTGTGCTTCCTACACAAACCGGGCATATCTAGTTCAACTCAGTATTGGAAACTAAGTAAAACAGGAGCTTCTCTTCAGTCCAATACACTGTATTTGCTGGGAACAGACGCGAGTGCTATTTGCACTGTTTATGGCCAGAATAGCACAATAGTGGTGTTCTTACACTGAATTAACACTTAATGCTAGAACTTGAAACTCAGTGTGAATCAACTCCGTTTAGGAAGTTGTATTGAACCCCAGTCGGCCTTACAAGAAAAACACTCTGCTTTTGAGAAACAGGCACTCTTGCACTCTACTGTGTTTCCTATAGGGCCAGTACAGTGAGCTAGCTCAGAACAAGAGAACTGTGCTTCCTAAACAAACCGGGCATATCTAGTTCAACTCAGTATTGGAAACTAAGTAAAACAGGAGCTTCTCTTCAGTCCAATACACTGTATTTGCTGGGAACAGACGCGAGTGCTATTTGCACTGTTTATGGCCAGAATAGCACACTAGTGGTGTTCTTACCCTGAATTAACACTTAATGCTAGAACTTGAAACTCAGTGTGAATCAACTCCGTTTAGGAAGTTGTATTGAACCCCAGTCGGCCTTACAAGAAAAACACTCTGCTTTTGAGAAACAGGCACTCTTGCACTCTACTGTGTTTCCTATAGGGCCAGTACAGTGAGCTAGCTCAGAACAAGAGAACTGTGCTTCCTACACAAACGGGGCATATCTAGTTCAACTCAGTATTGGAAACTAAGTAAAACAGGAGCTTCTCTTCAGTCCAATACACTGTATTTGCTGGGAACAGACGCGAGTGCTATTTGCACTGTTTATGTCCAGAATAGCACAATAGTGGTGTTCTTACCCTGAATTAACACTTAATGCTAGAACTTGAAACTCAGTGTGAATCAACTCCGTTTAGGAAGTTGTATTGAACCCCAGTCGGCCTTACAAGAAAAACACTCTGCTTTTGAGAAACAGGCACTCTTGCACTCTACTGTGTTTCCTATAGGGCCAGTACAGTGAGCTAGCTCAGAACAAGAGAACTGTGCTTCCTACACAAACGGGACATATCTAGTTCTACTCAGTATTGGAAACTAAGTAAAACAGGAGCTTCTCTTCAGTCCAATACACTGTATTTGCTGGGAACAGACGCGAGTGCTATTTGCACTGTTTATGGCCTGAATAGCACACTAGTGGTGTTCTTACCCTGAATTAACACTTAATGCTAGAACTTGAAACTCAGTGTGAATCAACTCCGTTTAGGAAGTTGTATTGAACCCCAGTCGGCCTTACAAGAAAAACACTCTGCTTTTGAGAAACAGGCACTCTTGCACTCTACTGTGTTTCCTATAGGGCCAGTACAGTGAGCTAGCTCAGAACAAGAGAACTGTGCTTCCTACACAAACGGGACATATCTAGTTCAACTCAGTATTGGAAACTAAGTAAAAAAGGAGCTTCTCTTCAGTCCAATACACTGTATTTGCTGGGAACAGACGCGAGTGCTATTTGCACTGTTTATGGCCAGAATAGCACACTAGTGGTGTTCTTACCCTGAATTAACACTTAATGCTAGAACTTGGAACTCAGTGTGAATCAACTCCGTTTAGGAAGTTGTATTGATCCCCAGTCGGCCTTACAAGAAAAACACTCTGCTTTTGAGAAACAGGCACTCTTGCACTCTACTGTGTTTCCTATAGGGCCAGTACAGTGAGCTAGCTCAGAACAAGAGAACTGTGCTTCCTACACAAACGGGGCATATCTAGTTCAACTCAGTATTGGAAACTAAGTAAAACAGGAGCTTCTCTTCAGTCCAATACACTGTATTTGCTGGGAACAGACGCGAGTGTTATTTGCAGTGTTTATGGCCAGAATAGCACAATAGTGCTGTTCTTACCCTGAATTAACACTTAATGCTAGAACTTGAAACTCAGTGTGAATCAACTCCGTTTAGGAAGTTGTATTGAACCCCAGTCGGCCTTACAAGAAAAACACTCTGCTTTTGAGAAACAGGCACTCTTGCACTCTACTGTGTTTCCTATAAGGCCAGTACAGTGAGCTAGCTCAGAACAAGAGAACTGTGCGTCCTACACAAACGGGGCATATCTAGTTCAACTCAGTATTGGAAACTAAGTAAAACAGGAGCTTCTCTTCAGTCCAATACACTGTATTTGCTGGGAACAGACGCGAGTGCTATTTGTACTGTTTATGGCCAGAATAGCACACTAGTGGTGTTCTTACCCTGAATTAACACTTAATGCTAGAACTTGAAACTCAGTGTGAATCAACTCCGTTTAGGAAGTTGTATTGAACCCCAGTCGGCCTTACAAGAAAAACACTCTGCTTTTGAGAAACAGGCACTCTTGCACTCTACTGTGTTTCCTATAGGGCCAGTACAGTGAGCTAGCTCAGAACAAGAGAACTGTGCTTCCTACACAAACGGGGCATATCTAGTTCAACTCAGTATTGGAAACTAAGTAAAACAGGAGCTTCTCTTCAGTCCAATACACTGTATTTGCGGGGAACAGACGCGAGTGCTATTTGCACTGTTTATGGCCAGAATAGCACACTAGTGGTGTTCTTACACTGAATTAACACTTAATGCTAGAACTTGAAACTCAGTGTGAATCAACTCCGTTTAGGAAGTTGTATTGAACCCCAGTCGGCCTTACAAGAAAAACACTCTGCTTTTGAGAAACAGGCACTCTTGCACTCTACTGTGTTTCCTATAGGGCCAGTACAGTGAGCTAGCTCAGAACAAGAGAACTGTGCTTCCTACACAAACGGGACATATCTAGTTCAACTCAGTATTGGAAACTAAGTAAAACAGGAGCTTCTCTTCAGTCCAATACACTGTATTTGCTGGGAACAGACGCGAGTGCTATTTGCACTGTTTATGGCCAGAATAGCACACTAGTGGTGTTCTTACCCTGAATTAACACTTAATGCTAGAACTTGAAACTCAGTGTGAATCAACTCCGTTTAGGAAGTTGTATTGAATCCCAGTCGGCCTTACAAGAAAAACACTCTGCTTTTGAGAAACAGGCACTCTTGCACTCTACTGTGTTTCCTACAGGGCCAGTACAGTGAGCTAGCTCAGAACAAGAGAACTGTGCTTCCTACACAAACGGGGCATATCTAGTTCAACTCAGTATTGGAAACTAAGTAAAACAGGAGCTTCTCTTCAGTCCAATACACTGTATTTGCTGGGAACAGACGCGAGTGCTATTTGCACTGTTTATGGCCAGAATAGCACACTAGTGGTGTTCTTACCCTGAATTAACACTTAATGCTAGAACTTGAAACTCAGTGTGAATCAACTCCGTTTAGGAAGTTGTATTGATCCCCAGTCGGCCTTACAAGAAAAACACTCTGCTTTTGAGAAACAGGCACTCTTGCACTCTACTGTGTTTCCTATAGGGCCAGTACAGTGAGCTAGCTCAGAACAAGAGAACTGTGCTTCCTACACAAACGGGGCATATCTAGTTCAACTCAGTATTGGAAACTAAGTAAAACAGGAGCTTCTCTTCAGTCCAATACACTGTATTTGCTGGGAACAGACGCGAGTGCTATTTGCACTGTTTATGGCCAGAATAGCACACTAGTGGTGTTCTTACCCTGAAGTAACACTTAATGCTAGAACTTGAAACTCAGTGTGAATCAACTCCGTTTAGGAAGTTGTATTGAACCCCAGTCGGCCTTACAAGAAAAACACTCTGCTTTTGAGAAACAGGCACTCTTGCACTCTACTGTGTTTCCTATAG
Source organism: Peromyscus maniculatus bairdii (assembly GCF_049852395.1). Classification (NCBI taxonomy): domain Eukaryota; kingdom Metazoa; phylum Chordata; class Mammalia; order Rodentia; family Cricetidae; genus Peromyscus; species Peromyscus maniculatus. The sequence goes on from NC_134866.1 coordinate 52,696,402, forward strand.
GGCCAGTACAGTGAGCTAGCTCAGAACAAGAGAACTGTGCGTCCTACACAAACGGGACATATCTAGTTCAACTCAGTATTGGAAACTAAGTAAAACAGGAGCTTCTCTTCAGTCCAATACACTGTATTTGCTGGGAACAGACGCGAGTGCTATTTGCACTGTTTATGGCCAGAATAGCACACTAGTGGTGTTCTTACCCTGAATTAACACTTAATGCTAGAACTTGAAACTCAGTGTGAATCAACTCCGTTTAGGAAGTTGTATTGAACCCCAGTCGGCCTTACAAGAAAAACACTCTGCTTTTGAGAAACAGGCACTCTTGCACTCTACTGTGTTTCCTATAGGGCCAGTACAGTGAGCTAGCTCAGAACAAGAGAACTGTGCTTCCTACACAAACGGGGCATATCTAGTTCAACTCAGTATTGGAAACTAAGTAAAACAGGAGCTTCTCTTCAGTCCAATACACTGTATTTGCTGGGAACAGACGCGAGTGCTATTTGCACTGTTTATGGCCAGAATAGCACACTAGTGGTGTTCTTACCCTGAATTAACACTTAATGCTAGAACTTGAAACTCAGTGTGAATCAACTCCGTTTAGGAAGTTGTATTGAACCCCAGTCGGCCTTACAAGAAAAACACTCTGCTTTTGAGAAACAGGCACTCTTGCACTCTACTGTGTTTCCTATAGGGCCAGTACAGTGAGCTAGCTCAGAACAAGAGAACTGTGCTTCCTACACAAACGGGGCATATCTAGTTCAACTCAGTATTGGAAACTAAGTAAAACAGGAGCTTCTCTTCAGTCCAATACACAGTATTTGCTGGGAACAGACGCGAGGGCTATTTGCACTGTTTATGGCCAGAATAGCACACTAGTGGTGTTCTTACCCTGAATTAACACTTAATGCTAGAACTTGAAACTCAGTGTGAATCAACTCCGTTTAGGAAGTTGTATTGAACCCCAGTCGGCCTTACAAGAAAAACACTCTGCTTTTGAGAAACAGGCACTCTTGCACTCTACTGTGTTTCCTATAGGCCCAGTACAGTGAGCTAGCTCAGAACAGGAGAACTGTGCTTCCTACACAAACGGGGCATATCTAGTTCAACTCAGTATTGGAAACTAAGTAAAACAGGAGCTTCTCTTCAGTCCAATACACTGTATTTGCTGGGAACAGACGCGAGGGCTATTTGCACTGTTTATGGCCAGAATAGCACAATAGTGGTGTTCTTACCCTGAATTAACACTTAATGCTAGAACTTGAAACTCAGTGTGAATCAACTCCGTTTAGGAAGTTGTATTGAACCCCAGTCGGACTTACAAGAAAAACACTCTGCTTTTGAGAAACAGGCACTCTTGCACTCTACTGTGTTTCCTTATAGGGCCAGTACAGTGAGCTAGCTCAGAACAAGAGAACTGTGCTTCCTACACAAACGGGGCATATCTAGTTCAACTCAGTATTGGAAATTAAAACTAAGTAAAACAGGAGCTTCTCTTCAGTCCAATACACTGTATTTGCTGGGAACAGACGCGAGTGCTATTTGCACTGTTTATGGCCAGAATAGCACACTAGTGGTGTTCTTACCCTGAATTAACACTTAATGCTAGAACTTGAAACTCAGTGTGAATCAACTCCGTTTAGGAAGTTGTATTGAACCCCAGTCGGCCTTACAAGGAAAACACTCTGCTTTTGAGAAACAGGCACTCTTGCACTCTACTGTGTTTCCTATAGGGCCAGTACAGTGAGCTAGCTCAGAACAGGAGAACTGTGCTTCCTACACAAACGGGGCATATCTAGTTCAACTCAGTATTGGAAACTAAGTAAAACAGGAGCTTCTCTTCAGTCCAATACACTGTATTTGCTGGGAACAGACGCGAGTGCTATTTGCACTGTTTATTGCCAGAAAAGCACAATAGTGGAGTTCTTACCCTGAATTAACACTTAATGCTAGAACTTGAAACTCAGTGTGAATCAACTCCGTTTAGGAAGTTGTATTGAACCCCAGTCGGCCTTACAAGAAAAACACTCTGCTTTTGAGAAACAGGCACTCTTGCACTCTACTGTGTTTCCTATAGGGCCAGTACAGTGAGCTAGCTCAGAACAGGAGAACTGTGCTTCCTACACAAACGGGGCATATCTAGTTCAACTCAGTATTGGAAACTAAGTAAAACAGGAGCTTCTCTTCAGTCCAATACACTGTATTTGCTGGGAACAGACGCGAGGGCTATTTGCACTGTTTATGGCCAGAATAGAACAATAGTGGTGTTCTTACCTTGAATTAACACTTAATGCTAGAACTTGAAACTCAGTGTGAATCAACTCCGTTTAGGAAGTTGTATTGAACCCCAGTCGGCCTTACAAGAAAAACACTCTGCTTTTGAGAAACAGGCACTCTTGCACTCTACTGTGTTTCCTTATAGGGCCAGTACAGTGAGCTAGCTCAGAACAAGAGAACTGTGCTTCCTACACAAACGGGGCATATCTAGTTCAACTCAGTATTGGAAACTAAGTAAAACAGGAGCTTCTCTTCAGTCCAATACACTGTATTTGCTGGGAACAGACGCGAGTGCTATTTGCACTGTTTATGGCCAGAATAGCACACTAGTGGTGTTCTTACCCTGAATTAACACTTAATGCTAGAACTTGAAACTCAGTGTGAATCAACTCCGTTTAGGAAGTTGTATTGAACCCCAGTCGGCCTTACAAGAAAAACACTCTGCTTTTGAGAAACAGGCACTCTTGCACTCTAATGTGTTTCCTATAGGGCCAGTACAGTGAGCTAGCTCAGAACAAGAGAACTGTGCTTCCTACACAAACGGGGCATATCTAGTTCAACTCAGTATTGGAAACTAAGTAAAACAGGAGCTTCTCTTCAGTCCAATACACTGTATTTGCTGGGAACAGACGCGAGTGCTATTTGCACTGTTTATGGCCAGAATAGCACAATAGTGGTGTTCTTACCCTGAATTAACACTTAATGCTAGAACTTGAAACTCAGTGTGAATCAACTCCGTTTAGGAAGTTGTATTGAACCCCAGTCGGCCTTACAAGAAAAACACTCTGCTTTTGAGAAACAGGCACTCTTGCACTCTCCTGTGTTTCCTATAGGGCCAGTACAGTGAGCTAGCTCAGAACAGGAGAACTGTGCTTCCTACACAAACGGGGCATATCTAGTTCAACTCAGTATTGTAAACTAAGTAAAACAGGAGCTTCTCTTCAGTCCAATACACTGTATTTGCTGGGAACAGACGCGAGGGCTATTTGCACTGTTTATGGCCAGAATAGCTCAATAGTGGTGTTCTTACCTTGAATTAACACTTAATGCTAGAACTTGAAACTCAGTGTGAATCAACTCCGTTTAGGAAGTTGTATTGAACCCCAGTCGGCCTTACAAGAAAAACACTCTGCTTTTGAGAAACAGGCACTCTTGCACTCTACTGTGTTTCCTTATAGGGCCAGTACAGTGAGCTAGCTCAGAACAAGAGAACTGTGCTTCCTACACAAACGGGGCATATCTAGTTCAACTCAGTATTGGAAACTAAGTAAAACAGGAGCTTCTCTTCAGTCCAATACACTGTATTTGCTGGGAACAGACGCGAGTGCTATTTGCACTGTTTATGGCCAGAATAGCACACTAGTGGTGTTCTTACCCTGAATTAACACTTAATGCTAGAACTTGAAACTCAGTGTGAATCAACTCCGTTTAGGAAGTTGTATTGAACCCCAGTCGGCCTTACAAGAAAAACACTCTGCTTTTGAGAAACAGGCACTCTTGCACTCTACTGTGTTTCCTTATAGGGCCAGTACAGTGAGCTAGCTCAGAACAAGAGAACTGTGCTTCCTACACAAACGGGGCATATCTAGTTCAACTCAGTATTGGAAACTAAGTAAAACAGGAGCTTCTCTTCAGTACAATACACTGTATTTGCTGGGAACAGACGCGAGTGCTATTTGCACTGTTTATGGCCAGAATAGCACACTAGTGGTGTTCTTACCCTGAATTAACACTTAATGCTAGAACTTGAAACTCAGTGTGAATCAACTCCGTTTAGGAAGTTGTATTGAACCCCAGTCGGCCTTACAAGAAAAACACTCTGCTTTTGAGAAACAGGCACTCTTGCACTCTACTGTGTTTCCTATAGGGCCAGTACAGTGAGCTAGCTCAGAACAAGAGAACTGTGCTTCCTACACAAACCGGGCATATCTAGTTCAATTCAGTATTGGAAACTAAGTAAAACAGGAGCTTCTCTTCAGTCCAATACACTGTATTTGCTGGGAACAGACGCGAGTGCTATGTGCACTGTTTATGGCCAGAATAGCACACTAGTGGTGTTCTTACCCTGAATTAACACTTAATGCTAGAACTTGAAACTCAGTGTGAATCAACTCCGTTTAGGAAGTTGTATTGAACCCCAGTCGGCCTTACAAGAAAAACACTCTGCTTTTGAGAAACAGGCACTCTTGCACTCTACTGTGTTTCCTTTAGGGCCAGTACAGTGAGCTAGCTCAGAACAAGAGAACTGTGCTTCCTACACAAACCGGGCATATCTAGTTCAATTCAGTATTGGAAACTAAGTAAAACAGGAGCTTCTCTTCAGTCCAATACACTGTATTTGCTGGGAACAGACGCGAGTGCTATTTGCACTGTTTATGGCCAGAATAGCACACTAGTGGTGTTCTTACCCTGAATTAACACTTAATGCTAGAACTTGAAACTCAGTGTGAATCAACTCCGTTTAGGAAGTTGTATTGAACCCCAGTCGGCCTTACAAGAAAAACACTCTGCTTTTGAGAACCAGGCACTCTTGCACTCTACTGTGCTTCCTATGGGGCCAGTACAGTGAGCTAGCTCAGAACAAGAGAACTGTGCTTCCTACACAAACGGGGCATATCTAGTTCAACTCAGTATTGGAAACTAAGTAAAACAGGAGCTTCTCTTCAGTCCAATACACTGTATTTGCTGGGAACAGACGCAAGTGCTATTTGCACTGTTTATTTCCAGAATAGCACAATAGTGGTGTTCTTACCCTGAATTAACACTTAATGCTAGAACTTGAAACTCAGTGTGAATCAACTCCGTTTAGGAAGTTGTATTGAACCCCAGTCGGCCTTACAAGAAAAACACTCTGCTTTTGAGAAACAGGCACTCTTGCACTCTACTGTGCTTCCTATGGGGCCAGTACAGTGAGCTAGCTCAGAACAAGAGAACTGTGCTTCCTACACAAACGGGGCATATCTAGTTCAACTCAGTATTGGAAACTAAGTAAAACAGGAGCTTCTCTTCAGTCCAATACACTGTATTTGCTGGGAACAGACGCGAGTGCTATTTGCACTGTTTATGTCCAGAATAGCACAATAGTGCTGTTCTTACCCTGAATTAACACTTAATGCTAGAACTTGAAACTCAGTGTGAATCAACTCCGTTTAGGAAGTTGTATTGAACCCCAGTCGGCCTTACAAGAAAAACACTCTGCTTTTGAGAAACAGGCACTCTTGCACTCTACTGTGTTTCCTATAGGGCCAGTACAGTGAGCTAGCTCAGAACAAGAGAACTGTGCTTCCTACACAAACGGGACATATCTAGTTCAACTCAGTATTGGAAACTAAGTAAAACAGGAGCTTCTCTTCAGTCCAATACACTGTATTTGCTGGGAACAGACGCGAGTGCTATTTGCACTGTTTATGGCCAGAATAGCACACTAGTGGTGTTCTTACCCTGAATTAACACTTAATGCTAGAACTTGAAAATCAGTGTGAATCAACTCCGTTTAGGAAGTTGTATTGAACCCCAGTCGGCCTTACAAGAAAAACACTCTGCTTTTGAGAAACAGGCACTCTTGCACTCTACTGTGTTTCCTATAGGGCCAGTACCGTGAGCTAGCTCAGAACAAGAGAACTGTGCGTCCTACACAAACGGGGCATATCTAGTTCAACTCAGTATTGGAAACTAAGTAAAACAGGAGCTTCTCTTCAGTCCAATACACTGTATTTGCTGGGAACAGACGCGAGTGCTATTTGCACTGTTTATGGCCAGAATAGCACACTAGTGGTGTTCTTACCCTGAATTAACACTTAATGCTAGAATTTGAAACTCAGTGTGAATCAACTCCGTTTGGGAAGTTGTATTGAACCCCAGTCGGCCTTACAAGAAAAACACTCTGCTTTTGAGAAACAGGCACTCTTGCACTCTACTGTGTTTCCTATAGGGCCAGTACAGTGAGCTAGCTCAGAACAAGAGAACTGTGCTTCCTACACAAACGGGGCATATCTAGTTCAACTCAGTATTGGAAACTAAGTAAAACAGGAGCTTCTCTTCAGTCCAATACACTGTATTTGCTGGGAACAGACGCGAGTGCTATTTGCACTGTTTATGACCAGAATAGCACAATAGTGGTGTTCTTACCCTGAATTAACACTTAATGCTAGAACTTGAAACTCAGTGTGAATCAACTCCGTTTAGGAAGTTGTATTGAACCCCAGTCGGCCTTACAAGAAAAACACTCTGCTTTTGAGAAACAGGCACTCTTGCACTCTACTGTGTTTCCTATAGGGCCAGTACAGTGAGCTAGCTCAGAACAAGAGAACTGTGCTTCCTACACAAACGGGGCATATCTAGTTCAACTCAGTATTGGAAACTAAAACTAAGTAAAACAGGAGCTTCTCTTCAGTCCAATACACTGTATTTGCTGGGAACAGACGCGAGTGCTATTTGCACTGTTTATGGCCAGAATAGCACACTAGTGGTGTTCTTACCCTGAATTAACACTTAATGCTAGAACTTGAAACTCAGTGTGAATCAACTCCGTTTAGGAAGTTGTATTGAACCCCAGTCGGCCTTACAAGAAAAACACTCTGCTTTTGAGAAACAGGCACTCTTGCACTCTACTGTGTTTCCTATAGGGCCAGTACAGTGAGCTAGCTCAGAACAGGAGAACTGTGCTTCCTACACAAACGGGGCATATCTAGTTCAACTCAGTATTGGAAACTAAGTAAAACAGGAGCTTCTCTTCAGTCCAATACACTGTATTTGCTGGGAACAGACGCGAGTGCTATTTGCACTGTTTATTGCCAGAATAGCACAATGGTGGAGTTCTTACCCTGAATTAACACTTAATGCTAGAACTTGAAACTCAGTGTGAATCAACTCCGTTTAGGAAGTTGTATTGAACCCCAGTCGGCCTTACAAGAAAAACACTCTGCTTTTGAGAAACAGGCACTCTTGCACTCTACTGTGTTTCCTATAGGGCCAGTACAGTGAGCTAGCTCAGAACAAGAGAACTGTGCTTCCTACACAAACGGGGCGTATCTAGTTCAACTCAGTATTGGAAACTAAGTAAAACAGGAGCTTCTCTTCAGTCCAATACACTGTATTTGCTGGGAACAGACGCGAGTGCTATTTGCACTGTTTATGGCCAGAATAGCACAATAGTGGTGTTCTTACCCTGAATTAACACTTAATGCTAGAACTTGAAACTCAGTGTGAATCAACTCCGTTTAGGAAGTTGTATTGAACCCCAGTCGGCCTTACAAGAAAAACACTCTGCTTTTGAGAAACAGGCACTCTTGCACTCTCCTGTGTTTCCTATAGGGCCAGTACAGTGAGCTAGCTCAGAACAGGAGAACTGTGCTTCCTACACAAACGGGGCATATCTAGTTCAACTCAGTATTGTAAACTAAGTAAAACAGGAGCTTCTCTTCAGTCCAATACACTGTATTTGCTGGGAACAGACGCGAGGGCTATTTGCACTGTTTATGGCCAGAATAGCTCAATAGTGGTGTTCTTACCTTGAATTAACACTTAATGCTAGAACTTGAAACTCAGTGTGAATCAACTCCGTTTAGGAAGTTGTATTGAACCCCAGTCGGCCTTACAAGAAAAACACTCTGCTTTTGAGAAACAGGCACTCTTGCACTCTACTGTGTTTCCTTATAGGGCCAGTACAGTGAGCTAGCTCAGAACAAGAGAACTGTGCTTCCTACACAAACGGGGCATATCTAGTTCAACTCAGTATTGGAAACTAAGTAAAACAGGAGCTTCTCTTCAGTCCAATACACTGTATTTGCTGGGAACAGACGCGAGTGCTATTTGCACTGTTTATGGCCAGAATAGCACACTAGTGGTGTTCTTACCCTGAATTAACACTTAATGCTAGAACTTGAAACTCAGTGTGAATCAACTCCGTTTAGGAAGTTGTATTGAACCCCAGTCGGCCTTACAAGAAAAACACTCTGCTTTTGAGAAACAGGCACTCTTGCACTTTACTGTGTTTCCTTATAGGGCCAGTACAGTGAGCTAGCTCAGAACAAGAGAACTGTGCTTCCTACACAAACGGGGCATATCTAGTTCAACTCAGTATTGGAAACTAAGTAAAACAGGAGCTTCTCTTCAGTCCAATACACTGTATTTGCTGGGAACAGACGCGAGTGCTATTTGCACTGTTTATGACCAGAATAGCACAATAGTGGTGTTCTTACCCTGAATTAACACTTAATGCTAGAACTTGAAACTCAGTGTGAATCAACTCCGTTTAGGAAGTTGTATTGAACCCCAGTCGGCCTTACAAGAAAAACACTCTGCTTTTGAGAAACAGGCACTCTTGCACTCTACTGTGTTTCCTATAGGGCCAGTACAGTGAGCTAGCTCAGAACAAGAGAACTGTGCTTCCTACACAAACGGGGCATATCTAGTTCAACTCAGTATTGGAAACTAAAACTAAGTAAAACAGGAGCTTCTCTTCAGTCCAATACACTGTATTTGCTGGGAACAGACGCGAGTGCTATTTGCACTGTTTATGGCCAGAATAGCACACTAGTGGTGTTCTTACCCTGAATTAACACTTAATGCTAGAACTTGAAACTCAGTGTGAATCAACTCCGTTTAGGAAGTTGTATTGAACCCCAGTCGGCCTTACAAGAAAAACACTCTGCTTTTGAGAAACAGGCACTCTTGCACTCTACTGTGTTTCCTATAGGGCCAGTACAGTGAGCTAGCTCAGAACAGGAGAACTGTGCTTCCTACACAAACGGGGCATATCTAGTTCAACTCAGTATTGGAAACTAAGTAAAACAGGAGCTTCTCTTCAGTCCAATACACTGTATTTGCTGGGAACAGACGCGAGTGCTATTTGCACTGTTTATGGCCAGAATAGCACACTAGTGGTGTTCTTACCCTGAATTAACACTTAATGCTAGAACTTGAAACTCAGTGTGAATCAACTCCGTTTAGGAAGTTGTATTGAACCCCAGTCGGCCTTACAAGAAAAACACTCTGCTTTTGAGAAACAGGCACTCTTGCACTCTACTGTGTTTCCTTATAGGGCCAGTACAGTGAGCTAGCTCAGAACAAGAGAACTGTGCTTCCTACACAAACGGGGCATATCTAGTTCAACTCAGTATTGGAAACTAAGTAAAACAGGAGCTTCTCTTCAGTCCAATACACTGTATTTGCTGGGAACAGACGCGAGTGCTATTTGCACTGTTTATGACCAGAATAGCACAATAGTGGTGTTCTTACCCTGAATTAACACTTAATGCTAGAACTTGAAACTCAGTGTGAATCAACTCCGTTTAGGAAGTTGTATTGAACCCCAGTCGGCCTTACAAGAAAAACACTCTGCTTTTGAGAAACAGGCACTCTTGCACTCTACTGTGTTTCCTATAGGGCCAGTACAGTGAGCTAGCTCAGAACAAGAGAACTGTGCTTCCTACACAAACGGGGCATATCTAGTTCAACTCAGTATTGGAAACTAAAACTAAGTAAAACAGGAGCTTCTCTTCAGTCCAATACACTGTATTTGCTGGGAACAGACGCGAGTGCTATTTGCACTGTTTATGGCCAGAATAGCACACTAGTGGTGTTCTTACCCTGAATTAACACTTAATGCTAGAACTTGAAACTCAGTGTGAATCAACTCCGTTTAGGAAGTTGTATTGAACCCCAGTCGGCCTTACAAGAAAAACACTCTGCTTTTGAGAAACAGGCACTCTTGCACTCTACTGTGTTTCCTATAGGGCCAGTACAGTGAGCTAGCTCAGAACAGGAGAACTGTGCTTCCTACACAAACGGGGCATATCTAGTTCAACTCAGTATTGGAAACTAAGTAAAACAGGAGCTTCTCTTCAGTCCAATACACTGTATTTGCTGGGAACAGACGCGAGTGCTATTTGCACTGTTTATTGCCAGAATAGCACAATAGTGGAGTTCTTACCCTGAATTAACACTTAATGCTAGAACTTGAAACTCAGTGTGAATCAACTCCGTTTAGGAAGTTGTATTGAACCCCATTCGGCCTTACAAGAAAAACACTCTGCTTTTGAGAAACAGGCACTATTGCACTCTACTGTGTTTCCTATAGGGCCAGTACAGTGAGCTAGCTCAGAACAGGAGAACTGTGCTTCCTACACAAACGGGGCATATCTAGTTCAACTCAGTATTGGAAACTAAGTAAAACAGGAGCTTCTCTTCAGTCCAATACACTGTATTTGCTGGGAACAGACGCGAGTGCTATTTGCACTGTTTATGGCCAGAATAGCACACTAGTGGTGTTCTTACCCTGAATTAACACTTAATGCTAGAACTTGAAACTCAGTGTGAATCAACTCCGTTTGGGAAGTTGTATTGAACCCCAGTCGGCCTTACAAGAAAAACACTCTGCTTTTGAGAAACAGGCACTCTTGCACTCTACTGTGTTTCCTATAGGGCCAGTACAGTGAGCTAGCTCAGAACAAGAGAACTGTGCTTCCTACACAAACGGGGCATATCTAGTTCAACTCAGTATTGGAAACTAAGTAAAACAGGAGCTTCTCTTCAGTCCAATACACTGTATTTGCTGGGAACAGACGCGAGTGCTATTTGCACTGTTTATGACCAGAATAGCACAATAGTGGTGTTCTTACCCTGAATTAACACTTAATGCTAGAACTTGAAACTCAGTGTGAATCAACTCCGTTTAGGAAGTTGTATTGAACCCCAGTCGGCCTTACAAGAAAAACACTCTGCTTTTGAGAAACAGGCACTCTTGCACTCTACTGTGTTTCCTATAGGGCCAGTACAGTGAGCTAGCTCAGAACAAGAGAACTGTGCTTCCTACACAAACGGGGCATATCTAGTTCAACTCAGTATTGGAAACTAAAACTAAGTAAAACAGGAGCTTCTCTTCAGTCCAATACACTGTATTTGCTGGGAACAGACGCGAGTGCTATTTGCACTGTTTATGGCCAGAATAGCACACTAGTGGTGTTCTTACCCTGAATTAACACTTAATGCTAGAACTTGAAACTCAGTGTGAATCAACTCCGTTTAGGAAGTTGTATTGAACCCCAGTCGGCCTTACAAGAAAAACACTCTGCTTTTGAGAAACAGGCACTCTTGCACTCTACTGTGTTTCCTATAGGGCCAGTACAGTGAGCTAGCTCAGAACAGGAGAACTGTGCTTCCTACACAAACGGGGCATATCTAGTTCAACTCAGTATTGGAAACTAAGTAAAACAGGAGCTTCTCTTCAGTCCAATACACTGTATTTGCTGGGAACAGACGCGAGTGCTATTTGCACTGTTTATTGCCAGAATAGCACAATAGTGGAGTTCTTACCCTGAATTAACACTTAATGCTAGAACTTGAAACTCAGTGTGAATCAACTCCGTTTAGGAAGTTGTATTGAACCCCATTCGGCCTTACAAGAAAAACACTCTGCTTTTGAGAAACAGGCACTCTTGCACTCTACTGTGTTTCCTATAGGGCCAGTACAGTGAGCTAGCTCAGAACAGGAGAACTGTGCTTCCTACACAAACGGGGCATATCTAGTTCAACTCAGTATTGGAAACTAAGTAAAACAGGAGCTTCTCTTCAGTCCAATACACTGTATTTGCTGGGAACAGACGCGAGGGCTATTTGCACTGTTTATGGCCAGAATAGCACAATAGTGGTGTTCTTACCTTGAATTAACACTTAATGCTAGAACTTGAAACTCAGTGTGAATCAACTCCGTTTAGGAATTTGTATTGAACCCCAGTCGGCCTTACAAGAAAAACACTCTGCTTTTGAGAAACAGGCACTCTTGCACTCTACTGTGTTTCCTTATAGGGCCAGTACAGTGAGCTAGCTCAGAACAAGAGAACTGTGCTTCCTACACAAACGGGGCATATCTAGTTCAACTCAGTATTGGAAACTAAGTAAAACAGGAGCTTCTCTTCAGTCCAATACACTGTATTTGCTGGGAACAGACGCGAGTGCTATTTGCACTGTTTATGGCCAGAATAGCACACTAGTCGTGTTCTTACCCTGAATTAACACTTAATGCTAGAACTTGAAACTCAGTGTGAATCAACTCCGTTTAGGAAGTTGTATTGAACCCCAGTCGGCCTTACAAGAAAAACACTCTGCTTTTGAGAAACAGGCACTCTTGCACTCTACTGTGTTTCCTATAGGGCCAGTACAGTGAGCTAGCTAAGAACAAGAGAACTGTGCTTCCTACACAAACGGGGCATATCTAGTTCAACTCAGTATTGGAAACTAAGTAAAACAGGAGCTTCTCTTCAGTCCAATACACTGTATTTGCTGGGAACAGACGCGAGGGCTATTTGCACTGTTTATGGCCAGAATAGCACAATAGTGGTGTTCTTACCTTGAATTAACACTTAATGCTAGAACTTGAAACTCAGTGTGAATCAACTCTGTTTAGGAAGTTGTATTGAACCCCAGTCGGCCTTACAAGAAAAACACTCTGCTTTTGAGAAACAGGCACTCTTGCACTCTACTGTGTTTCCTTATAGGGCCAGTACAGTGAGCTAGCTCAGAACAAGAGAACTGTGCTTCCTACACAAACGGGGCATATCTAGTTCAACTCAGTATTGGAAACTAAGTAAAACAGGAGCTTCTCTTCAGTCCAATACACTGTATTTGCTGGGAACAGACGCGAGTGCTATTTGCACTGTTTATGGCCAGAATAGCACACTAGTCGTGTTCTTACCCTGAATTAACACTTAATGCTAGAACTTGAAACTCAGTGTGAATCAACTCCGTTTAGGAAGTTGTATTGAACCCCAGTCGGCCTTACAAGAAAAACACTCTGCTTTTGAGAAACAGGCACTCTTGCACTCTACTGTGTTTCCTTATAGGGCCAGTACAGTGAGCTAGCTCAGAACAAGAGAACTGTGCTTCCTACACAAACGGGGCATATCTAGTTCAACTCAGTATTGGAAACTAAGTAAAACAGGAGCTTCTCTTCAGTCCAATACACTGTATTTGCTGGGAACAGACGCGAGTGCTATTTGCACTGTTTATGGCCAGAATAGCACACTAGTGGTGTTCTTACCCTGAATTAACACTTAATGCTAGAACTTGAAACTCAGTGTGAATCAACTCCGTTTAGGAAGTTGTATTGAACCCCAGTCGGCCTTACAAGAAAAACACTCTGCTTTTGAGAAACAGGCACTCTTGCACTCTACTGTGTTTCCTATAGGGCCAGTACAGTGAGCTAGCTCAGAACAAGAGAACTGTGCTTCCTACACAAACCGGGCATATCTAGTTCAATTCAGTATTGGAAACTAAGTAAAACAGGAGCTTCTCTTCAGTCCAATACACTGTATTTGCTGGGAACAGACGCGAGTGCTATTTGCACTGTTTATGGCCAGAATAGCACACTAGTGGTGTTCTTACCCTGAATTAACACTTAATGCTAGAACTTGAAACTCAGTGTGAATCAACTCCGTTTAGGAAGTTGTATTGAACCCCAGTCGGCCTTACAAGAAAAACACTCTGCTTTTGAGAAACAGGCACTCTTGCACTCTACTGTGCTTCCTATGGGGCCAGTACAGTGAGCTAGCTCAGAACAAGAGAACTGTGCTTCCTACACAAACGGGGCATATCTAGTTCAACTCAGTATTGGAAACTAAGTAAAACAGGAGCTTCTCTTCAGTCCAATACACTGTATTTGCTGGGAACAGACGCGAGTGCTATTTGCACTGTTTATGTCCAGAATAGCACAATAGTGGTGTTCTTACCCTGAATTAACACTTAATGCTAGAACTTGAAACTCAGTGTGAATCAACTCCGTTTAGGAAGTTGTATTGAACCCCAGTCGGCCTTACAAGAAAAACACTCTGCTTTTGAGAAACAGGCACTCTTGCACTCTACTGTGCTTCCTATGGGGCCAGTACAGTGAGCTAGCTCAGAACAAGAGAACTGTGCTTCCTACACAAACGGGGCATATCTAGTTCAACTCAGTATTGGAAACTAAGTAAAACAGGAGCTTCTCTTCAGTCCAATACACTGTATTTGCTGGGAACAGACGCGAGTGCTATTTGCACTGTTTATGGCCAGAATAGCACACTAGTGGTGTTCTTACCCTGAATTAACACTTAATGCTAGAACTTGAAACTCAGTGTGAATCAACTCCGTTTAGGAAGTTGTATTGAACCCCAGTCGGCCTTACAAGAAAAACACTCTGCTTTTGAGAAACAGGCACTCTTGCACTCTACTGTGTTTCCTATAGGGCCAGTACAGTGAGCTAGCTCAGAACAAGAGAACTGTGCTTCCTACACAAACGGGGCATATCTAGTTCAACTCAGTATTGGAAACTAAGTAAAACAGGAGCTTCTCTTCAGTCCAATACACTGTATTTGCTGGGAACAGACGCGAGTGCTATTTGCACTGTTTATGGCCAGAATAGCACACTAGTGGTGTTCTTACCCTGAATTAACACTTAATGCTAGAACTTGAAACTCAGTGTGAATCAACTCCGTTTAGGAAGTTGTATTGAACCCCAGTCGGCCTTACAAGAAAAACACTCTGCTTTTGAGAAACAGGCACTCTTGCACTCTACTGTGTTTCCTATAGGGCCAGTACAGTGAGCTAGCTCAGAACAAGAGAACTGTGCGTCCTACACAAACGGGGCATATCTAGTTCAACTCAGTATTGGAAACTAAGTAAAACAGGAGCTTCTCTTCAGTCCAATACACTGTATTTGCTGGGAACAGACGCGAGTGCTATTTGCACTGTTTATGGCCAGAATAGCACACTAGTGGTGTTCTTACCCTGAATTAACACTTAATGCTAGAACTTGAAACTCAGTGTGAATCAACTCCGTTTAGGAAGTTGTATTGAACCCCAGTCGGCCTTACAAGAAAAACACTCTGCTTTTGAGAAACAGGCACTCTTGCACTCTACTGTGTTTCCTATAGGGCCAGTACAGTGAGCTAGCTCAGAACAAGAGAACTGTGCTTCCTACACAAACCGGGCATATCTAGTTCAACTCAGTATTGGAAACTAAGTAAAACAGGAGCTTCTCTTCAGTCCAATACACTGTATTTGCTGGGAACAGACGCGAGTGCTATTTGCACTGTTTATGGCCAGAATAGCACACTAGTCGTGTTCTTACCCTGAATTAACACTTAATGCTAGAACTTGAAACTCAGTGTGAATCAACTCCGTTTAGGAAGTTGTATTGAACCCCAGTCGGCCTTACAAGAAAAACACTCTGCTTTTGAGAAACAGGCACTCTTGCACTCTACTGTGTTTCCTTATAGGGCCAGTACAGTGAGCTAGCTCAGAACAAGAGAACTGTGCTTCCTACACAAACGGGGCATATCTAGTTCAACTCAGTATTGGAAACTAAGTAAAACAGGAGCTTCTCTTCAGTCCAATACACTGTATTTGCTGGGAACAGACGCGAGTGCTATTTGCACTGTTTATGGCCAGAATAGCACACTAGTGGTGTTCTTACCCTGAATTAACACTTAATGCTAGAACTTGAAACTCAGTGTGAATCAACTCCGTTTAGGAAGTTGTATTGAACCCCAGTCGGCCTTACAAGAAAAACACTCTGCTTTTGAGAAACAGGCACTCTTGCACTCTACTGTGTTTCCTATAGGGCCAGTACAGTGAGCTAGCTCAGAACAAGAGAACTGTGCTTCCTACACAAACCGGGCATATCTAGTTCAATTCAGTATTGGAAACTAAGTAAAACAGGAGCTTCTCTTCAGTCCAATACACTGTATTTGCTGGGAACAGACGCGAGTGCTATTTGCACTGTTTATGGCCAGAATAGCACACTAGTGGTGTTCTTACCCTGAATTAACACTTAATGCTAGAACTTGAAACTCAGTGTGAATAAACTCCGTTTAGGAAGTTGTATTGAACCCCAGTCGGCCTTACAAGAAAAACACTCTGCTTTTGAGAAACAGGCACTCTTGCACTCTACTGTGCTTCCTATGGGGCCAGTACAGTGAGCTAGCTCAGAACAAGAGAACTGTGCTTCCTACACAAACGGGGCATATCTAGTTCAACTCAGTATTGGAAACTAAGTAAAACAGGAGCTTCTCTTCAGTCCAATACACTGTATTTGCTGGGAACAGACGCGAGTGCTATTTGCACTGTTTATGTCCAGAATAGCACAATAGTGGTGTTCTTACCCTGAATTAACACTTAATGCTAGAACTTGAAACTCAGTGTGAATCAACTCCGTTTAGGAAGTTGTATTGAACCCCAGTCGGCCTTACAAGAAAAACACTCTGCTTTTGAGAAACAGGCACTCTTGCACTCTACTGTGTTTCCTATAGGGCCAGTACAGTGAGCTAGCTCAGAACAAGAGAACTGTGCTTCCTACACAAACCGGGCATATCTAGTTCAACTCAGTATTGGAAACTAAGTAAAACAGGAGCTTCTCTTCAGTCCAATACACTGTATTTGCTGGGAACAGACGCGAGTGCTATTTGCACTGTTTATGGCCAGAATAGCACACTAGTGGTGTTCTTACCCTGAATTAACACTTAATGCTAGAACTTGAAACTCAGTGTGAATCAACTCCGTTTAGGAAGTTGTATTGAACCCCAGTCGGCCTTACAAGAAAAACACTCTGCTTTTGAGAAACAGGCACTCTTGCACTCTACTGTGTTTCCTATAGGGCCAGTACAGTGAGCTAGCTCAGAACAAGAGAACTGTGCTTCCTACACAAACGGGGCATATCTAGTTCAACTCAGTATTGGAAACTAAGTAAAACAGGAGCTTCTCTTCAGTCCAATACACTGTATTTGCTGGGAACAGACGCGAGTGCTATTTGCACTGTTTATGGCCAGAATAGCACACTAGTGGTGTTCTTACCCTGAATTAACACTTAATGCTAGAACTTGAAACTCAGTGTGAATCAACTCCGTTTAGGAAGTTGTATTGAACCCCAGTCGGCCTTACAAGAAAAACACTCTGCTTTTGAGAAACAGGCACTCTTGCACTCTACTGTGTTTCCTATAGGGCCAGTACAGTGAGCTAGCTCAGAACAAGAGAACTGTGCGTCCTACACAAACGGGGCATATCTAGTTCAACTCAGTATTGGAAACTAAGTAAAACAGGAGCTTCTCTTCAGTCCAATACACTGTATTTGCTGGGAACAGACGCGAGTGCTATTTGCACTGTTTATGGCCAGAATAGCACACTAGTGGTGTTCTTACCCTGAATTAACACTTAATGCTAGAACTTGAAACTCAGTGTGAATCAACTCCGTTTAGGAAGTTGTATTGAACCCCAGTCGGCCTTACAAGAAAAACACTCTGCTTTTGAGAAACAGGCACTCTTGCACTCTACTGTGTTTCCTATAGGGCCAGTACAGTGAGCTAGCTCAGAACAAGAGAACTGTGCTTCCTACACAAACCGGGCATATCTAGTTCAACTCAGTATTGGAAACTAAGTAAAACAGGAGCTTCTCTTCAGTCCAATACACTGTATTTGCTGGGAACAGACGCGAGTGCTATTTGCACTGTTTATGGCCAAAATAGCACACTAGTGGTGTTCTTACCCTGAATTAACACTTAATGCTAGAACTTGAAACTCAGTGTGAATCAACTCCGTTTAGGAAGTTGTATTGAACCCCAGTCGGCCTTACAAGAAAAACACTCTGCTTTTGAGAAACAGGCACTCTTGCACTCTACTGTGTTTCCTATAGACCCAGTACAGTGAGCTAGCTCAGAACAGGAGAACTGTGCTTCCTACACAAACGGGGCATATCTAGTTCAACTCAGTATTGGAAACTAAGTAAAACAGGAGCTTCTCTTCAGTCCAATACACTGTATTTGCTGGGAACAGACGCGAGGGCTATTTGCACTGTTTATGGCCAGAATAGCACAATAGTGGTGTTCTTACCCTGAATTAACACTTAATGCTAGAACTTGAAACTCAGTGTGAATCAACTCCGTTTAGGAAGTTGTATTGAACCCCAGTCGGCCTTACAAGAAAAACACTCTGCTTTTGAGAAACAGGCACTCTTGCACTCTACTGTGTTTCCTTATAGGGCCAGTACAGTGAGCTAGCTCAGAACAAGAGAACTGTGCTTCCTACACAAACGGGGCATATCTAGTTCAACTCAGTATTGGAAACTAAAACTAAGTAAAACAGGAGCTTCTCTTCAGTCCAATACACTGTATTTGCTGGGAACAGACGCGAGTGCTATTTGCACTGTTTATGGCCAGAATAGCACACTAGTGGTGTTCTTACCCTGAATTAACACTTAATGCTAGAACTTGAAACTCAGTGTGAATCAACTCCGTTTAGGAAGTTGTATTGAACCCCAGTCGGCCTTACAAGGAAAACACTCTGCTTTTGAGAAACAGGCACTCTTGCACTCTACTGTGTTTCCTATAGGGCCAGTACAGTGAGCTAGCTCAGAACAAGAGAACTGTGCTTCCTACACAAACGGGGCATATCTAGTTCAACTCAGTATTGGAAACTAAGTAAAACAGGAGCTTCTCTTCAGTCCAATACACTGTATTTGCTGGGAACAGACGCGAGTGCTATTTGCACTGTTTATGGCCAGAATAGCACACTAGTGGTGTTCTTACCCTGAATTAACACTTAATGCTAGAACTTGAAACTCAGTGTGAATCAACTCCGTTTAGGAAGTTGTATTGAACCCCAGTCGGCCTTACAAGAAAAACACTCTGCTTTTGAGAAACAGGCACTCTTGCACTCTACTGTGTTTCCTATAGGGCCAGTACAGTGAGCTAGCTCAGAACAAGAGAACTGTGCTTCCTACACAAACGGGGCATATCTAGTTCAACTCAGTATTGGAAACTAAGTAAAACAGGAGCTTCTCTTCAGTCCAATACACTGTATTTGCTGGGAACAGACGCGAGTGCTATTTGCACTGTTTATGTCCAGAATAGCACAATAGTGGTGTTCTTACCCTGAATTAACACTTAATGCTAGAACTTGAAACTCAGTGTGAATCAACTCCGTTTAGGAAGTTGTATTGAACCCCAGTCGGCCTTACAAGAAAAACACTCTGCTTTTGAGAAACAGGCACTCTTGCACTCTACTGTGTTTCCTATAGGGCCAGTACAGTGAGCTAGCTCAGAACGGGAGAACTGTCCTTCCTACACAAACGGGGCATATCTAGTTCAACTCAGTATTGGAAACTAAGTAAAACAGGAGCTTCTCTTCAGTCCAATACACTGTATTTGCTGGGAACAGACGCGAGTGCTATTTGCACTGTTTATGGCCAGAATAGCACACTAGTGGTGTTCTTACCCTGAATTAACACTTAATGCTAGAACTTGAAACTCAGTGTGAATCAACTCCGTTTAGGAAGTTGTATTGAACCCCAGTCGGCCTTACAAGAAAAACACTCTGCTTTTGAGAAACAGGCACTCTTGCACTCTACTGTGTTTCCTTATAGGGCCAGTACAGTGAGCTAGCTCAGAACAAGAGAACTGTGCTTCCTACACAAACGGGGCATATCTAGTTCAACTCAGTATTGGAAACTAAGTAAAACAGGAGCTTCTCTTCAGTCCAATACACTGTATTTGCTGGGAACAGACGCGAGTGCTATTTGCACTGTTTATGGCCAGAATAGCACACTAGTGGTGTTCTTACCCTGAATTAACACTTAATGCTAGAACTTGAAACTCAGTGTGAATCAACTCCGTTTAGGAAGTTGTATTGAACCCCAGTCGGCCTTACAAGAAAAACACTCTGCTTTTGAGAAACAGGCACTCTTGCACTCTACTGTGCTTCCTATGGGGCCAGTACAGTGAGCTAGCTCAGAACAAGAGAACTGTGCTTCCTACACAAACGGGGCATATCTAGTTCAACTCAGTATTGGAAACTAAGTAAAACAGGAGCTTCTCTTCAGTCCAATACACTGTATTTGCTGGGAACAGACGCGAGTGCTATTTGCACTGTTTATGTCCAGAATAGCACAATAGTGGTGTTCTTACCCTGAATTAACACTTAATGCTAGAACTTGAAACTCAGTGTGAATCAACTCCGTTTAGGAAGTTGTATTGAACCCCAGTCGGCCTTACAAGAAAAACACTCTGCTTTTGAGAAACAGGCACTCTTGCACTCTACTGTGCTTCCTATGGGGCCAGTACAGTGAGCTAGCTCAGAACAAGAGAACTGTGCTTCCTACACAAACGGGGCATATCTAGTTCAACTCAGTATTGGAAACTAAGTAAAACAGGAGCTTCTCTTCAGTCCAATACACTGTATTTGCTGGGAACAGACGCGAGTGCTATTTGCACTGTTTATGTCCAGAATAGCACAATAGTGGTGTTCTTACCCTGAATTAACACTTAATGCTAGAACTTGAAACTCAGTGTGAATCAACTCCGTTTAGGAAGTTGTATTGAACCCCAGTCGGCCTTACAAGAAAAACACTCTGCTTTTGAGAAACAGGCACTCTTGCACTCTACTGTGTTTCCTATAGGGCCAGTACAGTGAGCTAGCTCAGAACAAGAGAACTGTGCTTCCTACACAAACGGGACATATCTAGTTCAACTCAGTATTGGAAACTAAGTAAAACAGGAGCTTCTCTTCAGTCCAATACTCTGTATTTGCTGGGAACAGACGCGAGTGCTATTTGCACTTTATATGGCCAGAATAGCACACTAGTGGTGTTCTTACCCTGAATTAACACTTAATGCTAGAACTTGAAACTCAGTGTGAATCAACTCCGTTTAGGAAGTTGTATTGAACCCCAGTCGGCCTTACAAGAAAAACACTCTGCTTTTGAGAAACAGGCACTCTTGCACTCTACTGTGTTTCCTATAGGGCCAGTACAGTGAGCTAGCTCAGAACAAGAGAACTGTGCTTCCTACACAAACGGGGCATATCTAGTTCAACTCAGTATTGGAAACTAAGTAAAACAGGAGCTTCTCTTCAGTCCAATACACTGTATTTGCTGGGAACAGACGCGAGTGCTATTTGCACTGTTTATGGCCAGAATAGCACACTAGTGGTGTTCTTACCCTGAATTAACACATAATGCTAGAACTTGAAACTCAGTGTGAATCAACTCCGTTTAGGAAGTTGTATTGAACCCCAGTCGGCCTTACAAGAAAAACACTCTGCTTTTGAGAAACAGGCACTCTTGCACTCTACTGTGTTTCCTATAGGGCCAGTAGAGTGAGCTAGCTCAGAACAAGAGAACTGTGCTTCCTACACAAACGGGGCATATCTAGTTCAACTCAGTATTGGAAACTAAGTAAAACAGGAGCTTCTCTTCAGTCCAATACACTGTATTTGCTGGGAACAGACGCGAGTGCTATTTGCACTGTTTATGGCCAGAATAGCACACTAGTGGTGTTCTTACCCTGAATTAACACTTAATGCTAGAACTTGAAACTCAGTGTGAATCAACTCCGTTTAGGAAGTTGTATTGAACCCCAGTCGGCCTTACAAGAAAAACACTCTGCTTTTGAGAAACAGGCACTCTTGCACTCTACTGTGTTTCCTATAGGGCCAGTACAGTGAGCTAGCTCAGAACAAGAGAACTGTGCTTCCTACACAAACGGGGCATATCTAGTTCAACTCAGTATTGGAAACTAAGTAAAGCAGGAGCTTCTCTTCAGTCCATTACACTGTATTTGCTGGGAACAGACGCGAGTGCTATTTGCACTGTTTATGGCCAGAATAGCACACTAGTGGTGTTCTTACCCTGAATTAACACTTAATGCTAGAACTTGAAACTCAGTGTGAATCAACTCCGTTTAGGAAGTTGTATTGAACCCCAGTCGGCCTTACAAGAAAAACACTCTGCTTTTGAGAAACAGGCACTCTTGCACTCTACTGTGTTTCCTATAGGGCCAGTACAGTGAGCTAGCTCAGAACAAGAGAACTGTGCTTCCTACACAAACGGGGCATATCTAGTTCAACTCAGTATTGGAAACTAAGTAAAACAGGAGCTTCTCTTCAGTCCAATACACTGTATTTGCTGGGAACAGACGCGAGTGCTATTTGCACTGTTTATGGCCAGAATAGCACACTAGTGGTGTTCTTATCCTGAATTAACACTTAATGCTAGAACTTGAAACTCAGTGTGAATCAACTCCGTTTAGGAAGTTGTATTGAACCCCAGTCGGCCTTACAAGAAAAACACTCTGCTTTTGAGAAACAGGCACTCTTGCACTCTACTGTGTTTCCTATAGGGCCAGTACAGTGAGCTAGCTCAGAACAAGAGAACTGTGCTTCCTACACAAACGGGGCATATCTAGTTCAACTCAGTATTGGAAACTAAGTAAAACAGGAGCTTCTCTTCAGTCCAATACACTGTATTTGCTGGGAACAGACGCGAGTGCTATTTGCACTGTTTATGGCCAGAATAGCACACTAGTGGTGTTCTTACCCTGAATTAACACTTAATGCTAGAACTTGAAACTCAGTGTGAATCAACTCCGTTTAGGAAGTTGTATTGAACCCCAGTCGGCCTTACAAGAAAAACACTCTGCTTTTGAGAAACAGGCACTCTTGCACTCTACTGTGTTTCCTATAGGGCCAGTACAGTGAGCTAGCTCAGAACAAGAGAACTGTGCTTCCTACACAAACGGGGCATATCTAGTTCAACTTAGTATTGAAAACTAAGTAAAACAGGAGCTTCTCTTCAGTCCAATACACTGTATTTGCTGGGAACAGACGCGAGTGCTATTTGCACTGTTTATGGCCAGAATAGCACAATAGTGGTGTTCTTACCCTGAATTAACACTTAATGCTAGAACTTGAAACTCAGTGTGAATCAACTCCGTTTAGGAAGTTTTATTGAACCCCAGTCGGCCTTACAAGAAAAACACTCTGCTTTTGAGAAACAGGCACTCTTGCACTCTACTGTGTTTCCTATAGGGCCAGTACAGTGAGCTAGCTCAGAACAAGAGAACTGTGCTTCCTACACAAACGGGACATATCTAGTTCAACTCAGTATTGGAAACTAAGTAAAACAGGAGCTTCTCTTCAGTCCAATACACTGTATTTGCTGGGAACAGACGCGAGTGCTATTTGCACTGTTTATGGCCAGAATAGCACACTAGTGGTGTTCTTACCCTGAATTAACACTTAATGCTAGAACTTGAAACTCAGTGTGAATCAACTCCGTTTAGGAAGTTGTATTGAACCCCAGTCGGCCTTACAAGAAAAACACTCTGCTTTTGAGAAACAGGCACTCTTGCACTCTACTGTGTTTCCTATAGGGCCAGTACAGTGAGCTAGCTCAGAACAAGAGAACTGTGCTTCCTACACAAACGGGGCATATCTAGTTCAACTCAGTATTGGAAACTAAGTAAAACAGGAGCTTCTCTTCAGTCCAATACACTGTATTTGCTGGGAACAGACGCGAGTGCTATTTGCACTGTTTATGGCCAGAATAGCACACTAGTGGTGTTCTTACCCTGAATTAACACTTAATGCTAGAACTTGAAACTCAGTGTGAATCAACTCCGTTTAGGAAGTTGTATTGAACCCCAGTCGGCCTTACAAGAAAAACACTCTGCTTTTGAGAAACAGGCACTCTTGCACTCTACTGTGTTTCCTATAGGGCCAGTACAGTGAGCTAGCTCAGAACAAGAGAACTGTGCTTCCTACACAAACCGGGCATATCTAGTTCAACTCAGTATTGGAAACTAAGTAAAACAGGAGCTTCTCTTCAGTCCAATACACTGTATTTGCTGGGAACAGACGCGAGTGCTATTTGCACTGTTTATGGCCAGAATAGCACACTAGTGGTGTTCTTACCCTGAATTAACACTTAATGCTAGAACTTGAAACTCAGTGTGAATCAACTCCGTTTAGGAAGTTGTATTGAACCCCAGTCGGCCTTACAAGAAAAACACTCTGCTTTTGAGAAACAGGCACTCTTGCACTCTACTGTGTTTCCTATAGGGCCAGTACAGTGAGCTAGCTCAGAACAAGAGAACTGTGCTTCCTACACAAACGGGGCATATCTAGTTCAACTCAGTATTGGAAACTAAGTAAAACAGGAGCTTCTCTTCAGTCCAATACACTGTATTTGCTGGGAACAGACGCGAGTGCTATTTGCACTGTTTATGGCCAGAATAGCACACTAGTGGTGTTCTTACCCTGAATTAACACTTAATGCTAGAACTTGAAACTCAGTGTGAATCAACTCCGTTTAGGAAGTTGTATTGAACCCCAGTCGGCCTTACAAGAAAAACACTCTGCTTTTGAGAAACAGGCACTCTTGCACTCTACTGTGTTTCCTATAGGGCCAGTACAGTGAGCTAGCTCAGAACAAGAGAACTGTGCTTCCTACACAAACGGGGCATATCTAGTTCAACTCAGTATTGGAAACTAAGTAAAACAGGAGCTTCTCTTCGTTCAATACACTGTATTTGCTGGGAACAGACGCGAGTGCTATTTGCACTGTTTATGGCCAGAATAGCACACTAGTGGTGTTCTTACCCTGAATTAACACTTAATGCTAGAACTTGAAACTCAGTGTGAATCAACTCCGTTTAGGAAGTTGTATTGAACCCCAGTCGGCCTTACAAGAAAAACACTCTGCTTTTGAGAAACAGGCACTCTTGCACTCTACTGTGTTTCCTATAGGGCCAGTACAGTGAGCTAGCTCAGAACAAGAGAACTGTGCTTCCTACACAAACGGGGCATATCTAGTTCAACTCAGTATTGGAAACTAAGTAAAACAGGAGCTTCTCTTCAGTCCAATACACTGTATTTGCTGGGAACAGACGCGAGTGCTATTTGCACTGTTTATGGCCAGAATAGCACAATAGTGGTGTTCTTACACTGAATTAACACTTAATGCTAGAACTTGAAACTCAGTGTGAATCAACTCCGTTTAGGAAGTTGTATTGAACCCCAGTCGGCCTTACAAGAAAAACACTCTGCTTTTGAGAAACAGGCACTCTTGCACTCTACTGTGTTTCCTATAGGGCCAGTACAGTGAGCTAGCTCAGAACAAGAGAACTGTGCTTCCTACACAAACGGGGCATATCTAGTTCAACTCAGTATTGGAACCTAAGTAAAACAGGAGCTTCTCTTCAGTCCAATACACTGTATTTGCTGGGAACAGACGCGAGTGCTATTTGCACTGTTTATGGCCAGAATAGCACACTAGTGGTGTTCTTACCCTGAATTAACACTTAATGCTAGAACTTGAAACTCAGTGTGAATCAACTCCGTTTAGGAAGTTGTATTGAACCCCAGTCGGCCTTACAAGAAAAACACTCTGCTTTTGAGAAACAGGCACTCTTGCACTCTACTGTGTTTCCTATAGGGCCAGTACAGTGAGCTAGCTCAGAACAAGAGAACTGTGCGTCCTACACAAACGGGGCATATCTAGTTCAACTCAGTATTGGAAACTAAGTAAAACAGGAGCTTCTCTTCAGTCCAATACACTGTATTTGCTGGGAACAGACGCGAGTGCTATTTACACTGTTTATGGCCAGAATAGCACACTAGTCGTGTTCTTACCCTGAATTAACACTTAATGCTAGAACTTGAAACTCAGTGTGAATCAACTCCGTTTAGGAAGTTGTATTGAACCCCAGTCGGCCTTACAAGAAAAACACTCTGCTTTTGAGAAACAGGCACTCTTGCACTCTACTGTGTTTCCTATAGGGCCAGTACAGTGAGCTAGCTCAGAACAAGAGAACTGTGCTTCCTACACAAACAGGGCATATCTAGTTCAACTCAGTATTGGAAACTAAGTAAAACAGGAGCTTCTCTTCAGTCCAATACACTGTATTTGCTGGGAACAGACGCGAGTGCTATTTGCACTGTTTATGGCCAGAATAGCACACTAGTGGTGTTCTTACCCTGAATTAACACTTAATGCTAGAACTTGAAACTCAGTGTGAATCAACTCCGTTTAGGAAGTTGTATTGAACCCCAGTCGGCCTTACAAGAAAAACACTCTGCTTTTGAGAAACAGGCACTCTTGCACTCTACTGTGTTTCCTATAGGGCCAGTAGAGTGAGCTAGCTCAGAACAAGAGAACTGTGCTTCCTACACAAACGGGACATATCTAGTTCAACTCAGTATTGGAAACTAAGTAAAACAGGAGCTTCTCTTCAGTCCAATACACTGTATTTGCTGGGAACAGACGTGAGTGCTATTTGCACTGTTTATGGCCAGAATAGCACACTAGTGGTGTTCTTACCCTGAATTAACACTTAATGCTAGAACTTGAAACTCAGTGTGAATCAACTCCGTTTAGGAAGTTGTATTGAACCCCAGTCGGCCTTACAAGAAAAACACTCTGCTTGTGAGAAACAGGCACTCTTGCACTCTACTGTGTTTCCTATAGGGCCAGTACAGTGAGCTAGCTCAGAACAAGAGAACTGTGCTTCCTACACAAACGGGACATATCTAGTTCAACTCAGTATTGGAAACTAAGTAAAAAAGGAGCTTCTCTTCAGTCCAATACACTGTATTTGCTGGGAACAGACGCGAGTGCTATTTGCACTGTTTATGGCCAGAATAGCACACTAGTGGTGTTCTTACCCTGAATTAACACTTAATGCTAGAACTTGAAACTCAGTGTGAATCAACTCCGTTTAGGAAGTTGTATTGAACCCCAGTCGACCTTACAAGAAAAACACTCTGCTTTTGAGAAACAGGCACTCTTGCACTCTACTGTGTTTCCTATAGGGCCAGTACAGTGAGCTAGCTCAGAACAAGTGAACTGTGCTTCCTACACAAACGGGGCATATCTAGTTCAACTCAGTATTGGAAACTAAGTAAAACAGGAGCTTCTCTTCAGTCCAATACACTGTATTTGCTGGGAACAGACGCGAGTGCTATTTGCACTGTTTATGGCCAGAATAGCACAATAGTGCTGTTCTTACCCTGAATTAACACTTAATGCTAGAACTTGAAACTCAGTGTGAATCAACTCCGTTTAGGAAGTTGTATTGAACCCCAGTCGGCCTTACAAGAAAAACACTCTGCTTTTGAGAAACAGGCACTCTTGCACTCTACTGTGTTTCCTATAGGGCCAGTACAGTGAGCTAGCTCAGAACAAGAGAACTATGCGTCCTACACAAACGGGGCATATCTAGTTCAACTCAGTATTGGAAACTAAGTAAAATAGGAGCTTCTCTTCAGTCCAATACACTGTATTTGCTGGGAACAGACGCGAGTGCTATTTGCACTGTTTATGGCCAGAATAGCACACTAGTGGTGTTCTTACCCTGAATTAACACTTAATGCTAGAACTTGAAACTCAGTGTGAATCAACTCCGTTTAGGAAGTTGTATTGAACCCCAGTCGGCCTAACAAGAAAAACACTCTGCTTTTGAGAAACAGGCACTCTTGCACTCTACTGTGTTTCCTATAGGGCCAGTACAGTGAGCTAGCTCAGAACAAGAGAACTGTGCTTCCTTCACAAACGGAACATATCTAGTTCAACTCAGTATTGGAAACTAAGTAAAACAGGAGCTTCTCTTCAGTCCAATACACTGTATTTGCTGGGAACAGACGCGAGTGCTATTTGCACTGTTTATGGCCAGAATAGCACACTAGTGGTGTTCTTACCCTGAATTAACACTTAATGCTAGAACTTGAAACTCAGTGTGAATCAACTCCGTTTAGGAAGTTGTATTGAATCCCAGTCGGCCTTACAAGAAAAACACTCTGCTTTTGAGAAACAGGCACTCTTGCACTCTACTGTGTTTCCTATAGGGCCTGTACAGTGAGCTAGCTCAGAACAAGAGAACTGTGCTTCCTACACAAACGGGGCATATCTAGTTCAACTCAGTATTGGAAACTAAGTAAAACAGGAGCTTCTCTTCAGTCCAATACACTGTATTTGCTGGGAACAGACGCGAGTGCTATTTGCACTGTTTATGGCCAGAATAGCACAATAGTGGTGTTCTTACCCTGAATTAACACTTAATGCTAGAACTTGAAACTCAGTGTGAATCAACTCCGTTTAGGAAGTTGTATTGAACCCCAGTCGGCCTTACAAGAAAAACACTCTGCTTTTGAGAAACAGGCACTCTTGCACTCTACTGTGTTTCCTATAGAGCCAATACAGTGAGCTAGCTCAGAAGAAGAGAACTGTGCTTCCTACACAAACGGGGCATATCTAGTTCAACTCAGTATTGGAAACTAAGTAAAACAGGAGCTTCTCTTCAGTCCAATACACTGTATTTGCTGGGAACAGACGCGAGTGCTATTTGCACTGTTTATGGCCAGAATAGCACAATAGTGGTGTTCTTACCCTGAATTAACACTTAATGCTAGAACTTGAAACTCAGTGTGAATCAACTCCGTTTAGGAAGTTGTATTGAACCCCAGTCGGCCTTACAAGAAAAACACTCTGCTTTTGAGAAACAGGCACTCTTGCACTCTACTGTGTTTCCTATAGGGCCAGTACAGTGAGCTAGCTCAGAACAAGAGAACTGTGCTTCCTACACAAACGGGGCATATCTAGTTCAACTCAGTATTGGAAACTAAGTAAAACAGGAGCTTCTCTTCAGTCCAATACACTGTATTTGCTGGGAACAGACGCGAGTGCTATTTGCACTGTTTATGGCCAGAATAGCACACTAGTGGTGTTCTTACCCTGAATTAACACTTAATGCTAGAACTTGAAACTCAGTGTGAATCAACTCCGTTTAGGAAGTTGTATTGAACCCCAGTCGGCCTTACAAGAAAAACACTCTGCTTTTGAGAAACAGGCACTCTTGCACTCTACTGTGTTTCCTATAGGGCCAGTACAGTGAGCTAGCTCAGAACAAGAGAACTGTGCTTCCTACACGAACGGGACATATCTAGTTCAACTCAGTATTGGAAACTAAGTAAAAAAGGAGCTTCTCTTCAGTCCAATACACTGTATTTGCTGGGAACAGACGCGAGTGCTATTTGCACTGTTTATGGCCAGAATAGCACACTAGTGGTGTTCTTACCCTGAATTAACACTTAATGCTAGAACTTGAAACTCAGTGTGAATCAACTCCGTTTAGGAAGTTGTATTGATCCCCAGTCGGCCTTACAAGAAAAACACTCTGCTTTTGAGAAACAGGCACTCTTGCACTCTACTGTGTTTCCTATAGGGCCAGTACAGTGAGCTAGCTCAGAACAAGAGAACTGTGCTTCCTACACAAACGGGGCATATCTAGTTCAACTCAGTATTGGAAACTAAGTAAAACAGGAGCTTCTCTTCAGTCCAATACACTGTATTTGCTGGGAACAGACGCGAGTGCTATTTGCACTGTTTATGGCCAGAATAGCACACTAGTGGTGTTCTTACCCTGAATTAACACTTAATGCTAGAACTTGAAACTCAGTGTGAATCAACTCCGTTTAGGAAGTTGTATTGAACCCCAGTCGGCCTTACAAGAAAAACACTCTGCTTTTGAGAAACAGGCACTCTTGCACTCTACTGTGTTTCCTATAGGGCCAGTACAGTGAGCTAGCTCAGAACAAGAGAACTGTGCGTCCTACACAAACGGGGCATATCTAGTTCAACTCAGTATTGGAAACTAAGTAAAACAGGAGCTTCTCTTCAGTCCAATACACTGTATTTGCTGGGAACAGACGCGAGTGCTATTTGCACTGTTTATGGCCAGAATAGCACACTAGTGGTGTTCTTACCCTGAATTAACACTTAATGCTAGAACTTGAAACTCAGTGTGAATCAACTCCGTTTAGGAAGTTGTATTGAACCCCAGTCGGCCTTACAAGAAAAACACTCTGCTTTTGAGAAACAGGCACTCTTGCACTCTACTGTGTTTCCTATAGGGCCAGTACAGTGAGCTAGCTCAGAACAAGAGAACTGTGCTTCCTACACAAACGGGACATATCTAGTTCAACTCAGTATTGGAAACTAAGTAAAACAGGAGCTTCTCTTCAGTCCAATACACTGTATTTGCTGGGAACAGACGCGAGTGCTATTTGCACTGTTTATGGCCAGAATAGCACACTAGTGGTGTTCTTACCCTGAATTAACACTTAATGCTAGAACTTGAAACTCAGTGTGAATCAACTCCGTTTAGGAAGTTGTATTGAACCCCAGTCGGCCTTACAAGAAAAACACTCTGCTTTTGAGAAACAGGCACTCTTGCACTCTACTGTGTTTCCTATAGGGCCAGTACAGTGAGCTAGCTCAGAACAAGAGAACTGTGCTTCCTACACAAACCGGGCATATCTAGTTCAACTCAGTATTGGAAACTAAGTAAAACAGGAGCTTCTCTTCAGTCCAATACACTGTATTTGCTGGGAACAGACGCGAGTGCTATTTGCACTGTTTATGGCCAGAATAGCACACTAGTGGTGTTCTTACCCTGAATTAACACTTAATGCTAGAACTTGAAACTCAGTGTGAATCAACTCCGTTTAGGAAGTTGTATTGAACCCCAGTCGGCCTTACAAGAAAAACACTCTGCTTTTGAGAAACAGGCACTCTTGCACTCTACTGTGTTTCCTATAGGGCCAGTACAGTGAGCTAGCTCAGAACAGGAGAACTGTGCTTCCTACACAAACGGGGCATATCTAGTTCAACTCAGTATTGGAAACTAAGTAAAACAGGAGCTTCTCTTCAGTCCAATACACTGTATTTGCTGGGAACAGACGCGAGGGCTATTTGCACTGTTTATGGCCAGAATAGCACAATAGTGGTGTTCTTACCCTGAATTAACACTTAATGCTAGAACTTGAAACTCAGTGTGAATCAACTCCGTTTAGGAAGTTGTATTGAACCCCAGTCGGCCTTACAAGAAAAACACTCTGCTTTTGAGAAACAGGCACTCTTGCACTCTACTGTGTTTCCTTATAGGGCCAGTACAGTGAGCTAGCTCAGAACAAGAGAACTGTGCTTCCTACACAAACGGGGCATATCTAGTTCAACTCAGTATTGGAAACTAAAACTAAGTAAAACAGGAGCTTCTCTTCAGTCCAATACACTGTATTTGCTGGGAACAGACGCGAGTGCTATTTGCACTGTTTATGGCCAGAATAGCACACTAGTGGTGTTCTTACCCTGAATTAACACTTAATGCTAGAACTTGAAACTCAGTGTGAATCAACTCCGTTTAGGAAGTTGTATTGAACCCCAGTCGGCCTTACAAGAAAAACACTCTGCTTTTGAGAAACAGGCACTCTTGCACTCTACTGTGTTTCCTATAGGGCCAGTACAGTGAGCTAGCTCAGAACAAGAGAACTGTGCTTCCTACACAAACGGGGCATATCTAGTTCAACTCAGTATTGGAAACTAAGTAAAACAGGAGCTTCTCTTCAGTCCAATACACTGTATTTGCTGGGAACAGACGCGAGTGCTATTTGCACTGTTTATGGCCAGAATAGCACACTAGTGGTGTTCTTACCCTGAATTAACACTTAATGCTAGAACTTGAAACTCAGTGTGAATCAACTCCGTTTAGGAAGTTGTATTGAACCCCAGTCGGCCTTACAAGAAAAACACTCTGCTTTTGAGAAACAGGCACTCTTGCACTCTACTGTGTTTCCTATAGGGCCAGTACAGTGAGCTAGCTCAGAACAAGAGAACTGTGCTTCCTACACAAACGGGGCATATCTAGTTCAACTCAGTATTGGAAACTAAGTAAAACAGGAGCTTCTCTTCAGTCCAATACACTGTATTTGCTGGGAACAGACGCGAGTGCTATTTGCACTGTTTATGGCCAGAATAGCACAATAGTGGTGTTCTTACCCTGAATTAACACTTAATGCTAGAACTTGAAACTCAGTGTGAATCAACTCCGTTTAGGAAGTTGTATTGAACCCCAGTCGGCCTTACAAGAAAAACACTCTGCTTTTGAGAAACAGGCACTCTTGCACTCTACTGTGTTTCCTATAGGGCCAGTACAGTGAGCTAGCTCAGAACAGGAGAACTGTGCTTCCTACACAAACGGGGCATATCTAGTTCAACTCAGTATTGGAAACTAAGTAAAACAGGAGCTTCTCTTCAGTCCAATACACTGTATTTGCTGGGAACAGACGCGAGTGCTATTTGCACTGTTTATTGCCAGAATAGCACAATAGTGGAGTTCTTACCCTGAATTAACACTTAATGCTAGAACTTGAAACTCAGTGTGAATCAACTCCGTTTAGGAAGTTGTATTGAACCCCAGTCGGCCTTACAAGAAAAACACTCTGCTTTTGAGAAACAGGCACTCTTGCACTCTACTGTGTTTCCTATAGGGCCAGTACAGTGAGCTAGCTCAGAACAGGAGAACTGTGCTTCCTACACAAACGGGGCATATCTAGTTCAACTCAGTATTGGAAACTAAGTAAAACAGGAGCTTCTCTTCAGTCCAATACACTGTATTTGCTGGGAACAGACGCGAGTGCTATTTGCACTGTTTATGGCCAGAATAGCACACTAGTCGTGTTCTTACCCTGAATTAAAACTTAATGTTAGAACTTGAAACTCAGTGTGAATCAACTCCGTTTAGGAAGTTGTATTGAACCCCAGTCGGCCTTACAAGAAAAACACTCTGCTTTTGAGAAACAGGCACTCTTGCACTCTACTGTGTTTCCTATAGGGCCAGTACAGTGAGGTAGCTCAGAACAAGAGAACTGTGCTTCCTACACAAACGGGGCATATCTAGTTCAACTCAGTATTGGAAACTAAGTAAAACAGGAGCTTCTCTTCAGTCCAATACACTGTATTTGCTGGGAACAGACGTGAGTGCTATTTGCACTGTTTATTGCCAGAATAGCACAATAGTGGTGTTCTTACCCTGAATTAACACTTAATGCTAGAACTTGAAACTCAGTGTGAATCAACTCCGTTTAGGAAGTTGTATTGAACCCCAGTCGGCCTTACAAGAAAAACACTCTGCTTTTGAGAAACAGGCACTCTTGCACTCTACTGTGTTTCCTATAGGGCCAGTACAGTGAGCTAGCTCAGAACAGGAGAACTGTGCTTCCTACACAAACGGGGCATATCTAGTTCAACTCAGTATTGGAAACTAAGTAAAACAGGAGCTTCTCTTCAGTCCAATACACTGTATTTGCTGGGAACAGACGCGAGGGCTATTTGCACTGTTTATGGCCAGAATAGCACAATAGTGGTGTTCTTACCTTGAATTAACACTTAATGCTAGAACTTGAAACTCAGTGTGAATCAACTCCGTTTAGGAAGTTGTATTGAACCCCAGTCGGCCTTACAAGAAAAACACTCTGCTTTTGAGAAACAGGCACTCTTGCACTCTACTGTGTTTCCTAATAGGGCCAGTACAGTGAGCTAGCTCAGAACAAGAGAACTGTGCTTCCTACACAAACGGGGCATATCTAGTTCAACTCAGTATTGGAAACTAAGTAAAACAGGAGCTTCTCTTCAGTCCAATACACTGTATTTGCTGGGAACAGACGCGAGTGCTATTTGCACTGTTTATGGCCAGAATAGCACACTAGTCGTGTTCTTACCCTGAATTAACACTTAATGCTAGAACTTGAAACTCAGTGTGAATCAACTCCGTTTAGGAAGTTGTATTGAACCCCAGTCGGCCTTACAAGAAAAACACTCTGCTTTTGAGAAACAGGCACTCTTGCACTCTACTGTGTTTCCTTATAGGGCCAGTACAGTGAGCTAGCTCAGAACAAGAGAACTGTGCTTCCTACACAAACGGGGCATATCTAGTTCAACTCAGTATTGGAAACTAAGTAAAACAGGAGCTTCTCTTCAGTCCAATACACTGTATTTGCTGGGAACAGACGCGAGTGCTATTTGCACTGTTTATGGCCAGAATGGCACACTAGTCGTGTTCTTACCCTGAATTAACACTTAATGTTAGAACTTGAAACTCAGTGTGAATCAACTCCGTTTAGGAAGTTGTATTGAACCCCAGTCGGCCTTACAAGAAAAACACTCTGCTTTTGAGAAACAGGCACTCTTGCACTCTACTGTGTTTCCTATAGGGCCAGTACAGTGAGCTAGCTCAGAACAAGAGAACTGTGCTTCCTACACAAACGGGGCATATCTAGTTCAACTCAGTATTGGAAACTAAGTAAAACAGGAGCTTCTCTTCAGTCCAATACACTGTATTTGCTGGGAACAGACGCGAGTGCTACTTGCACTGTTTATATCCAGAGTAGCACAATAGTGGTGTTCTTACCCTGAATTAACACTTAATGCAAGAACTTGAAACTCAGTGTGAATCAACTCCGTTTAGGAAGTTGTATTGAACCGCAGTCGGCCTTACAAGAAAAACACTCTGCTTTTGAGAAACAGGCACTCTTGCACTCTACTGTGTTTCCTTATAGGGCCAGTACAGTGAGCTAGCTCAGAACAAGAGAACTGTGCTTCCTACACAAACGGGGCATATCTAGTTCAACTCAGTATTGGAAACTAAGTAAAACAGGAGCTTCTCTTCAGTCCAATACACTGTATTTGCTGGGAACAGACAGGAGTGCTACTTGCAATGTTTATATCCAGAGTAGCACAATAGTGGTGTTCTTACCCTGAATTAACACTTAATGCTAGAACTTGAAACTCAGTGTGAATCAACTCCGTTTAGGAAGTTGTATTGAACCCCAGTCGGCTTTACAAGAAAAACACTCTGCTTTTGAGAAACAGGCACTCTTGCATCTAATGTGTTTCCTATAGGGCCAGTACAGTGAGCTAGCTCAGAACAAGAGAACTGTGCTTCCTACACAAACGGGGCATATCTAGTTCAACTCAGTATTGGAAACTAAGTAAAACAGGAGCTTCTCTTCAGTCCAATACACTGTATTTGCTGGGAACAGACGCGAGTGCTATTTGCACTGTTTATGGCCAGAATAGCACAATAGTGTTGTTCTTACCCTGAATTAACACTTAATGCTAGAACTTGAAACTCAGTGTGAATCAACTCCGTTTAGGAAGTTGTATTGAACCCCAGTCGGCCTTACAAGAAAAACACTCTGCTTTTGAGAAACAGGCACTCTTGCACTCTACTGTGTTTCCTATAGGGCCAGTACAGTGAGCTAGCTCAGAACAAGAGAACTGTGCTTCCTACACAAACGGGGCATATCTAGTTCAACTCAGTATTGGAAACTAAGTAAAACAGGAGCTTCTCTTCAGTCCAATACACTGTATTTGCTGGGAACAGACGCGAGTGCTATTTGCACTGTTTATGGCCAGAAAGCACAATAGTGGTGTTCTTACCCTGAATTAACACTTAATGCTAGAACTTGAAACTCAGTGTGAAACAACTCCGTTTAGGAAGTTGTATTGAACCCCAGTCGGCCTTACAAGAAAAACACTCTGCTTTTGAGAAACAGGAACTCTTGCACTCTACTGTGTTTCCTATAGGCCCAGTACAGTGAGCTAGCTCAGAACAAGAGAACTGTGCTTCCTACACAAACGGGGCATATCTAGTTCAACTCAGTATTGGAAACTAAGTAAAACAGGAGCTTCTCTTCAGTCCAATACACTGTATTTGCTGGGAACAGACGCGAGTGCTATTTGCACTGTTTATGGCCAGAATAGCACACTAGTGGTGTTCTTACCCTGAATTAACACTTAATGCTAGAACTTGAAACTCAGTGTGAATCAACTCCGTTTAGGAAGTTGTATTGAACCCCAGTCGGCCTTACAAGAAAAACACTCTGCTTTTGAGAAACAGGCACTCTTGCACTCTACTGTGTTTCCTATAGGCCCAGTACAGTGAGCTAGCTCAGAACAAGAGAACTGTGCTTCCTACACAAACGGGGCATATCTAGTCCAACTCAGTATTGGAAACTAAGTAAAACAGGAGCTTCTCTTCAGTCCAATACACTGTATTTGCTGGGAACAGACGCGAGTGCTATTTGCACTGTTTATTGCCAGAATAGCACAATAGTGGTGTTCTTACCCTGACTTAACACTTAATGCTAGAACTTGAAACTCAGTGTGAATCAACTCCGTTTAGGAAGTTGTATTGAACCCCAGTCGGTCTTACAAGAAAAACACTCTGCTTTTGAGAAACAGGCACTCTTGCACTCTACTGTGTTTCCTATAGGGCCAGTACAGTGAGCTAGCTCAGAACAAGAGAACTGTGCTTCCTACACAAACGGGGCATATCTAGTTCAACTCAGTATTGGAAACTAAGTAAAACAGGAGCTTCTCTTCAGTCCAATACACTGTATTTGCTGGGAACAGACGCGAGTGCTATTTGCACTGTTTATGGCCAGAATAGCACACTAGTGGTGTTCTTACCCTGAATTAACACTTAATGCTAGAACTTGAAACTCAGTGTGAATCAACTCCGTTTAGGAAGTTGTATTGAACCCCAGTCGGCCTTACAAGAAAAACACTCTGCTTTTGAGAAACAGGCACTCTTGCACTCTACTGTGTTTCCTATAGGGCCAGTAGAGTGAGCTAGCTCAGAACAAGAGAACTGTGCTTCCTACACAAACGGGGCATATCTAGTTCAACTCAGTATTGGAAACTAAGTAAAACAGGAGCTTCTCTTCAGTCCAAAACAGACGCGAGTGCTATTTGCACTGTTTATGGCCAAAATAGCACAATAGTTGTGTTCTTACCCTGAATTAACACTTAATGCTAGTACTTGAAACTCAGTGTGAATCAACTCCGTTTAGGAAGTTGTATTGAACCCCAGTCGGCCTGACAAGAAAAACACTCTGCTTTTGAGAAACAGGCACTCTTGCACTCTACTGTGTTTCCTATAGGGCCAGTACAGTGAGCTAGCTCAGAACAAGAGAACTGTGCATCCTACACAAACGGGGCATATCTAGTTCAACTCAGTATTGGAAACTAAGTAAAACAGGAGCTTCTCTTCAGTCCAATACACTGTATTTGCTGGGAACAGACGCGAGTGCTATTTGCACTGTTAATGGCCAGAACAGCACAATAGTGGTGTTCCTACCATGAATTAACACTTAATGCTAGAACTTGAAACTCAGTGTGAATCAACTCCGTTTAGGAAGTTGTATTGAACCCCAGTCGGCCTTACAAGAAAAACACTCTGCTTTTGAGAAACAGGCACTCTTGCACTCTACTGTGTTTCCTATAGGGCCAGTACAGTGAGCTAGCTCAGAACAAGAGAACTGTGCTTCCTACACAAACGGGGCATATCTAGTTCAACTCAGTATTGGAAACTAAGTAAAACAGGAGCTTCTCTTCAGTCCAATACACTGTATTTGCTGGGAACAGACGCGAGTGCTATTTGCACTGTTTATGGCCAGAATAGCACAATAGTGGGGTTCTTACCCTGAATTAACACTTAATGCTAGAACATGAAACTCAGTGTGAATCAACTCCGTTTAGGAAGTTGTATTGAACCCCAGTCGGCCTTACAAGAAAAACACTCTGCTTTTGAGAAACAGGCACTCTTGCACTCTACTGTGTTTCCTATAGGGCCAGTACAGTGAGCTAGCTCAGAACAAGAGAACTGTGCTTCCTACACAAACGGGGCATATCTAGTTCAACTCAGTATTGGAAACTAAGTAAAACAGGAGCTTCTCTTCAGTCCAATACACTGTATTTGCTGGGAACAGACGCGAGTGCTATTTGCACTGTTTATGGCCAGAATAGCACAATAGTGGGGTTCTTACCCTGAATTAACACTTAATGCTAGAACATGAAACTCAGTGTGAATCAACTCCGTTTAGGAAGTTGTATTGAACCCCAGTCGGCCTTACAAGAAAAACACTCTGCTTTTGAGAAACAGGCACTCTTGCACTCTACTGTGTTTCCTATAGGGCCAGTACAGTGAGCTAGCTCAGAACAAGAGAACTGTGCCTCCTACACAAACGGGGCATATCTAGTTCAACTCAGTATTGGAAACTAAGTAAAACATGAGCTTCTCTTCAGTCCAATACACTGTATTTGCTGGGAACAGACACGAGTGCTATTTGCACTGTTTATGGCCAGAATAGCACAATAGTGGTGTTCTTACCCTGAATTAACACTTAATGCTAGAACTTGAAACTCAGTGTGAATCAACTCCGTTTAGGAAGTTGTATTGAACCCCAGTCGGCCTTACAAGAAAAACACTCTGCTTTTGAGAAACAGGCACTCTTGCACTCTACTGTGTTTCCTATAGGGCCAGTACAGTGAGCTAGCTCAGAACAAGAGAACTGTGCTTCCTACACAAACGGGGCATATCTAGTTCAACTCAGTATTGGAAATTAAGTAAAACAGGAGCTTCTCTTCAGTCCAATACACTGTATTTGCTGGGAACAGACGCGAGTGCTATTTGCACTGTTTATGGCCAGAATAGCACAATAGTGGTGTTCTTACCCTGAATTAACACTTAATGCTAGAACTTGAAACTCAGTGTGAATCAACTCCGTTTAGGAAGTTGTATTGAACCCCAGTCGTCCTTACAAGAAAAACACTCTGCTTTTGAGAAAAGGCACTCTTGCACTCTACTGTGTTTCCTATAGGGCCAGTACAGTGAGCTAGCTCAGAACAAGAGAACTGTGCATCCTACACAAACGGGGCATATCTAGTTCAACTCAGTATTGGAAACTAAGTAAAACAGGAGCTTCTCTTCAGTCCAATACACTGTATTTGCTGGGAACAGACGCGAGTGCTATTTGCACTGTTAATGGCCATAACAGCACAATAGTGGTGTTCTTACCCTGAATTAACACTTAATGCTAGAACTTGAAACTCAGTGTGTATCAACTCCGTTTAGGAAGTTGTATTGAATCCCAGTCGGCCTTACAAGAAAAACACTCTGCTTTTGAGAAACAGGCACTCTTGCACTCTACTGTGTTTCCTATAGGGCCAGTACAGTGAGCTAGCTCAGAACAAGAGAACTGTGCTTCCTACACAAACGGGGCATATCTAGTTCAACTCAGTATTGGACACTAAGTAAAACAGGAGCTTCTCTTCAGTCCAATACACTGTATTTGCTGGGAACAGACGCGAGTGCTATTTGCACTGTTTATGGCCAGAATAGCACACTAGTGGTGTTCTTACCCTGAATTAACACTTAATGCTAGAACTTGAAACTCAGTGTGAATCAACTCCGTTTAGGAAGTTGTATTGAACCCCAGTCGGCCTTACAAGAAAAACACTCTGCTTTTGAGAAACAGGCACTCTTGCACTCTACTGTGTTTCCTATAGGGCCAGTACAGTGAGCTAGCTCAGAACAAGAGAACTGTGCTTCCTACACAAACGGGGCATATCTAGTTCAACTCAGTATTGGAAACTAAGTAAAACAGGAGCTTCTCTTCAGTCCAATACACTGTATTTGCTGGGAACAGACGCGAGTGCTATTTGCACTGTTTATGGCCAGAATAGCACAATAGTGGTGTTCTTACCCTGAATTAACACTTAATGCTAGAACTTGAAACTCAGTGTGAATCAACTCCGTTTAGGAAGTTGTATTGAACCCCAGTCGGCCTTACGAGAAAAACACTCTGCTTTTGAGAAACAGGCACTCTTGCACTCTACTGTGTTTCCTATAGGGCCAGTACAGTGAGCTAGCTCAGAACAAGAGAACTGTGCTTCCTACACAAACGGGGCATATCTAGTTCAACTCAGTATTGGAAACTAAGTAAAACAGGAGCTTCTCTTCAGTCCAATACACTGTATTTGCTGGGAACAGACGCGAGTGCTATTTGCACTGTTTATGGCCAGAATAGCACAATAGTGGTGTTCTTACCCTGAATTAACACTTAATGCTAGAACTTGAAACTCAGTGTGAATCAACTCCGTTTAGGAAGTTGTATTGAACCCCAGTCGGCCTTACGAGAAAAACACTCTGCTTTTGAGAAACAGGCACTCTTGCACTCTACTGTGTTTCCTATAGGGCCAGTACAGTGAGCTAGCTCAGAACAAGAGAACTGTGCTTCCTACACAAACGGGGCATATCTAGTTCAACTCAGTATTGGAAACTAAAACTAAGTAAAACAGGAGCTTCTCTTCAGTCCAATACACTGTATTTGCTGGGAACAGACGCGAGTGCTATTTGCACTGTTTATGGCCAGAATAGCACACTAGTCGTGTTATTACCCTGAATTAACACTTAATGTTAGAACTTGAAACTCAGTGTGAATCAACTCCGTTTAGGAAGTTGTATTGAACCCCAGTCGGCCTTACAAGAAAAACACTCTGCTTTTGAGAAACAGGCACTCTTGCACTCTACTGTGTTTCCTATAGGGCCAGTACAGTGAGCTAGCTCAGAACAAGAGAACTGTGCTTCCTACACAAACGGGGCATATCTAGTTCAACTCAGTATTGGAAACTAAGTAAAACAGGAGCTTCTCTTCAGTCCAATACACTGTATTTGCTGGGAACAGACGCGAGTGCTACTTGCACTGTTTATATCCAGAGTAGCACAATAGTGGTGTTCTTACCCTGAATTAACACTTAATGCTAGAACTTGAAACTCAGTGTGAATCAACTCCGTTTAGGAAGTTGTATTGAACCCCAGTCGGCCTTACAAGAAAAACACTCTGCTTTTGAGAAACAGGCACTCTTGCACTCTACTGTGTTTCCTATAGGGCCAGTACAGTAAGCTAGCTCAGAACAAGAGAACTGTGCTTCCTACACAAACGGGGCATATCTAGTTCAACTCAGTATTGGAAACTAAGTAAAACAGGAGCTTCTCTTCAGTCCAATACACTGTATTTGCTGGGAACAGATGCGAGTACTATTTGCACTGTTTATGGCCAGAATAGCACAATAGTGGTGTTCTTACCCTGAATTAACACTTAATGCTAGAACTTGAAACTCAGTGTGAATCAATTCCGTTTAGGAAGTTGTATTGAACCCCAGTCGGCCTTACAAGAAAAACACTCTGCTTTTGAGAAACAGGCACTCTTGCACTCTACTGTGTTTCCTATAGGGCCAGTACAGTGAGCTAGCTCAGAACAAGAGAACTGTGCTTCCTACACAAACGGGGCATATCTAGTTCAACTCAGTATTGGAAACTAAGTAAAACAGGAGCTTCTCTTCAGTCCAATACACTGTATTTGCTGGGAACAGACGCGAGTGCTATTTGCACTGTTTATTGCCAGAATAGCACAATAGTGGTGTTCTTACCCTGAATTAACACTTAATACTAGAACTTGAAACTCAGTGTGAATCAACTCCGTTTAGGAAGTTGTATTGAACCCCAGTCGGCCTTACAAGAAAAACACTCTGCTTTTGAGAAACAGGCACTCTTGCACTCTACTGTGTTTCCTATAGGGCCAGCACATTGAGCTAGCTCAGAACAAGAGAACTGTGCTTCCTACACAAACGGGGCATATCTAGTTCAACTCAGTATTGGAAACTAAGTAAAACAGGAGCTTCTCTTCAGTCCAATACACTGTATTTGCTGGGAACAGACGCGAGTGCTATTTGCACTGTTTATGGCCAGAATAGCACACTAGTGGTGTTCTTACCCTGAATTAACACTTAATGCTAGAACTT
This sequence comes from Peromyscus maniculatus bairdii, assembly GCF_049852395.1. Taxonomy (NCBI): domain Eukaryota; kingdom Metazoa; phylum Chordata; class Mammalia; order Rodentia; family Cricetidae; genus Peromyscus; species Peromyscus maniculatus. The sequence goes on from NC_134866.1 coordinate 52,737,950, forward strand.
GAAACTCAGTGTGAATCAACTCCGTTTAGGAAGTTGTATTGAACCCCAGTCGGCCTTACAAGAAAAACACTCTGCTTTTGAGAAACAGGCACTCTTGCACTCTACTGTGTTTCCTATAGGGCCAGTACAGTGAGCTAGCTCAGAACAAGAGAACTGTGCTTCCTACACAAACGGGGCATATCTAGTTCAACTCAGTATTGGAAACTAAGTAAAACAGGAGCTTCTCTTCAGTCCAATACACTGTATTTGCTGGGAACAGACGCGAGTGCTACTTGCACTGTTTATATCCAGAGTAGCACAATAGTGGTGTTCTTACCCTGAATTAACACTTAATGCTAGAACTTGAAACTCAGTGTGAATCAACTCCGTTTAGGAAGTTGTATTGAACCCCAGTCGGCCTTACAAGAAAAACACTCTGCTTTTGAGAAACAGGCACTCTTGCACTCTACTGTGTTTCCTATAGGGCCAGTACAGTAAGCTAGCTCAGAACAAGAGAACTGTGCTTCCTACACAAACGGGGCATATCTAGTTCAACTCAGTATTGGAAACTAAGTAAAACAGGAGCTTCTCTTCAGTCCAATACACTGTATTTGCTGGGAACAGATGCGAGTACTATTTGTACTGTTTATGGCCAGAATAGCACAATAGTGGTGTTCTTACCCTGAATTAACACTTAATGCTAGAACTTGAAACTCAGTGTGAATCAATTCCGTTTAGGAAGTTGTATTGAACCCCAGTCGGCCTTACAAGAAAAACACTCTGCTTTTGAGAAACAGGCACTCTTGCACTCTACTGTGTTTCCTATAGGGCCAGTACAGTGAGCTAGCTCAGAACAAGAGAACTGTGCTTCCTACACAAACGGGGCATATCTAGTTCAACTCAGTATTGGAAACTAAGTAAAACAGGAGCTTCTCTTCAGTCCAATACACTGTATTTGCTGGGAACAGACGCGAGTGCTATTTGCACTGTTTATTGCCAGAATAGCACAATAGTGGTGTTCTTACCCTGAATTAACACTTAATACTAGAACTTGAAACTCAGTGTGAATCAACTCCGTTTAGGAAGTTGTATTGAACCCCAGTCGGCCTTACAAGAAAAACACTCTGCTTTTGAGAAACAGGCACTCTTGCACTCTACTGTGTTTCCTATAGGGCCAGCACATTGAGCTAGCTCAGAACAAGAGAACTGTGCTTCCTACACAAACGGGGCATATCTAGTTCAACTCAGTATTGGAAACTAAGTAAAACAGGAGCTTCTCTTCAGTCCAATACACTGTATTTGCTGGGAACAGACGCGAGTGCTATTTGCACTGTTTATGGCCAGAATAGCACACTAGTGGTGTTCTTACCCTGAATTAACACTTAATGCTAGAACTTGAAACTCAGTGTGAATCAACTCCGTTTAGGAAGTTGTATTGAACCCCAGTCGGCCTTACAAGAAAAACACTCTGCTTTTGAGAAACAGGCACTCTTGCACTCTACTGTGTTTCCTATAGGGCCAGTACAGTGAGCTAGCTCAGAACAAGAGAACTGTGCTTCCTACACAAACGGGGCATATCTAGTTCAACTCAGTATTGGAAACTAAGTAAAACAGGAGCTTCTCTTCAGTCCAATACACTGTATTTGCTGGGAACAGACGCGAGTGCTACTTGCACTGTTTATATCCAGAGTAGCACAATAGTGGTGTTCTTACCCTGAATTAACACTTAATGCTAGAACTTGAAACTCAGTGTGAATCAACTCCGTTTAGGAAGTTGTATTGAACCCCAGTCGGCCTTACAAGAAAAACACTCTGCTTTTGAGAAACAGGCACTCTTGCACTCTACTGTGTTTCCTATAGGGCCAGTACAGTGAGCTAGCTCAAAACAAGAGAACTTTGCCTCCTACACAAACGGGGCATATCTAGTTCAACTCAGTATTGGAAACTAAGTAAAACAGGAGCTTCTCTTCAGTCCAATACACTGTATTTGCTGGGAACAGACGCGAGTGCTATTTGCACTGTTTATGGCCAGAATAGCACACTAGTCGTGTTCTTACCCTGAATTAACACTTAATGTTAGAACTTGAAACTCAGTGTCAATCAATTCCGTTTAGGAAGTTGTATTGAACCCCAGTCGGCCTTACAAGAAAAACACTCTGCTTTTGAGAAACAGGCACTCTTGCACTCTACTGTGTTTCCTATAGGGCCAGTACAGTGAGCTAGCTCAGAACAAGAGAACTGTGCTTCCTACACAAACGGGGCATATCTAGTTCAACTCAGTATTGGAAACTAAGTAAAACAGGAGCTTCTCTTCAGTCCAATACACTGTATTTGCTGGGAACAGACGCGAGTGCTACTTGCACTGTTTATATCCAGAGTAGCACAATAGTGGTGTTCTTACCCTGAATTAACACTTAATGCTAGAACTTGAAACTCAGTGTGAATCAACTCCGTTTAGGAAGTTGTATTGAACCCCAGTCGGCCTTACAAGAAAAACACTCTGCTTTTGAGAAACAGGCACTCTTGCACTCTACTGTGTTTCCTATAGGGCCAGTACAGTGAGCTAGCTCAGAACAAGAGAACTGTGCTTCCTACACAAACGGGGCATATCTAGTTCAACTCAGTATTGGAAACTAAAACTAAGTAAAACAGGAGCTTCTCTTCAGTCCAATACACTGTATTTGCTGGGAACAGACGCGAGTGCTATTTGCACTGTTTATGGCCAGAATAGCACACTAGTCGTGTTATTACCCTGAATTAACACTTAATGTTAGAACTTGAAACTCAGTGTGAATCAACTCCGTTTAGGAAGTTGTATTGAACCCCAGTCGGCCTTACAAGAAAAACACTCTGCTTTTGAGAAACAGGCACTCTTGCACTCTACTGTGTTTCCTATAGGGCCAGTACAGTGAGCTAGCTCAGAACAAGAGAACTGTGCTTCCTACACAAACGGGGCATATCTAGTTCAACTCAGTATTGGAAACTAAGTAAAACAGGAGCTTCTCTTCAGTCCAATACACTGTATTTGCTGGGAACAGACGCGAGTGCTACTTGCACTGTTTATATCCAGAGTAGCACAATAGTGGTGTTCTTACCCTGAATTAACACTTAATGCTAGAACTTGAAACTCAGTGTGAATCAACTCCGTTTAGGAAGTTGTATTGAACCCCAGTCGGCCTTACAAGAAAAACACTCTGCTTTTGAGAAACAGGCACTCTTGCACTCTACTGTGTTTCCTATAGGGCCAGTACAGTAAGCTAGCTCAGAACAAGAGAACTGTGCTTCCTACACAAACGGGGCATATCTAGTTCAACTCAGTATTGGAAACTAAGTAAAACAGGAGCTTCTCTTCAGTCCAATACACTGTATTTGCTGGGAACAGATGCGAGTACTATTTGCACTGTTTATGGCCAGAATAGCACAATAGTGGTGTTCTTACCCTGAATTAACACTTAATGCTAGAACTTGAAACTCAGTGTGAATCAATTCCGTTTAGGAAGTTGTATTGAACCCCAGTCGGCCTTACAAGAAAAACACTCTGCTTTTGAGAAACAGGCACTCTTGCACTCTACTGTGTTTCCTATAGGGCCAGTACAGTGAGCTAGCTCAGAACAAGAGAACTGTGCTTCCTACACAAACGGGGCATATCTAGTTCAACTCAGTATTGGAAACTAAGTAAAACAGGAGCTTCTCTTCAGTCCAATACACTGTATTTGCTGGGAACAGACGCGAGTGCTATTTGCACTGTTTATTGCCAGAATAGCACAATAGTGGTGTTCTTACCCTGAATTAACACTTAATACTAGAACTTGAAACTCAGTGTGAATCAACTCCGTTTAGGAAGTTGTATTGAACCCCAGTCGGCCTTACAAGAAAAACACTCTGCTTTTGAGAAACAGGCACTCTTGCACTCTACTGTGTTTCCTATAGGGCCAGCACATTGAGCTAGCTCAGAACAAGAGAACTGTGCTTCCTACACAAACGGGGCATATCTAGTTCAACTCAGTATTGGAAACTAAGTAAAACAGGAGCTTCTCTTCAGTCCAATACACTGTATTTGCTGGGAACAGACGCGAGTGCTATTTGCACTGTTTATGGCCAGAATAGCACACTAGTGGTGTTCTTACCCTGAATTAACACTTAATGCTAGAACTTGAAACTCAGTGTGAATCAACTCCGTTTAGGAAGTTGTATTGAACCCCAGTCGGCCTTACAAGAAAAACACTCTGCTTTTGAGAAACAGGCACTCTTGCACTCTACTGTGTTTCCTATAGGGCCAGTACAGTGAGCTAGCTCAGAACAAGAGAACTGTGCTTCCTACACAAACGGGGCATATCTAGTTCAACTCAGTATTGGAAACTAAGTAAAACAGGAGCTTCTCTTCAGTCCAATACACTGTATTTGCTGGGAACAGACGCGAGTGCTACTTGCACTGTTTATATCCAGAGTAGCACAATAGTGGTGTTCTTACCCTGAATTAACACTTAATGCTAGAACTTGAAACTCAGTGTGAATCAACTCCGTTTAGGAAGTTGTATTGAACCCCAGTCGGCCTTACAAGAAAAACACTCTGCTTTTGAGAAACAGGCACTCTTGCACTCTACTGTGTTTCCTATAGGGCCAGTACAGTAAGCTAGCTCAGAACAAGAGAACTGTGCTTCCTACACAAACGGGGCATATCTAGTTCAACTCAGTATTGGAAACTAAGTAAAACAGGAGCTTCTCTTCAGTCCAATACACTGTATTTGCTGGGAACAGATGCGAGTACTATTTGCACTGTTTATGGCCAGAATAGCACAATAGTGGTGTTCTTACCCTGAATTAACACTTAATGCTAGAACTTGAAACTCAGTGTGAATCAATTCCGTTTAGGAAGTTGTATTGAACCCCAGTCGGCCTTACAAGAAAAACACTCTGCTTTTGAGAAACAGGCACTCTTGCACTCTACTGTGTTTCCTATAGGGCCAGTACAGTGAGCTAGCTCAGAACAAGAGAACTGTGCTTCCTACACAAACGGGGCATATCTAGTTCAACTCAGTATTGGAAACTAAGTAAAACAGGAGCTTCTCTTCAGTCCAATACACTGTATTTGCTGGGAACAGACGCGAGTGCTATTTGCACTGTTTATTGCCAGAATAGCACAATAGTGGTGTTCTTACCCTGAATTAACACTTAATACTAGAACTTGAAACTCAGTGTGAATCAACTCTGTTTAGGAAGTTGTATTGAACCCCAGTCGGCCTTACAAGAAAAACACTCTGCTTTTGAGAAACAGGCACTCTTGCACTCTACTGTGTTTCCTATAGGGCCAGCACATTGAGCTAGCTCAGAACAAGAGAACTGTGCTTCCTACACAAACGGGGCATATCTAGTTCAACTCAGTATTGGAAACTAAGTAAAACAGGAGCTTCTCTTCAGTCCAATACACTGTATTTGCTGGGAACAGACGCGAGTGCTATTTGCACTGTTTATGGCCAGAATAGCACACTAGTGGTGTTCTTACCCTGAATTAACACTTAATGCTAGAACTTGAAACTCAGTGTGAATCAACTCCGTTTAGGAAGTTGTATTGAACCCCAGTCGGCCTTACAAGAAAAACACTCTGCTTTTGAGAAACAGGCACTCTTGCACTCTACTGTGTTTCCTATAGGGCCAGTACAGTGAGCTAGCTCAGAACAAGAGAACTGTGCTTCCTACACAAACGGGGCATATCTAGTTCAACTCAGTATTGGAAACTAAGTAAAACAGGAGCTTCTCTTCAGTCCAAAACAGACGCGAGTGCTATTTGCACTGTTTATGGCCTGAATAGCACAATAGTGGTGTTCTTACCCTGAATTAACACTTAATGCTAGTACTTGAAACTCAGTGTGAATCAACTCCGTTTAGGAAGTTGTATTGAACCCCAGTCGGCCTTACAAGAAAAACACTCTGCTTTTGAGAAACAGGCACTCTTGCACTCTACTGTGTTTCCTATAGGGCCAGTACAGTGAGCTAGCTCAAAACAAGAGAACTTTGCCTCCTACACAAACGGGGCATATCTAGTTCAACTCAGTATTGGAAACTAAAACTAAGTAAAACAGGAGCTTCTCTTCAGTCCAATACACTGTATTTGCTGGGAACAGACGCGAGTGCTATTTGCACTGTTTATGGCCAGAATAGCACACTAGTCGTGTTCTTACCCTGAATTAACACTTAATGTTAGAACTTGAAACTCAGTGTCAATCAATTCCGTTTAGGAAGTTGTATTGAACCCCAGTCGGCCTTACAAGAAAAACACTCTGCTTTTGAGAAACAGGCACTCTTGCACTCTACTGTGTTTCCTATAGGGCCAGTACAGTGAGCTAGCTCAGAACAAGAGAACTGTGCTTCCTACACAAACGGGGCATATCTAGTTCAACTCAGTATTGGAAACTAAGTAAAACAGGAGCTTCTCTTCAGTCCAATACACTGTATTTGCTGGGAACAGACGCGAGTGCTACTTGCACTGTTTATATCCAGAGTAGCACAATAGTGGTGTTCTTACCCTGAATTAACACTTAATGCTAGAACTTGAAACTCAGTGTGAATCAACTCCGTTTAGGAAGTTGTATTGAACCCCAGTCGGCCTTACAAGAAAAACACTCTGCTTTTGAGAAACAGGCACTCTTGCACTCTACTGTGTTTCCTATAGGGCCAGTACAGTGAGCTAGCTCAGAACAAGAGAACTGTGCTTCCTACACAAACGGGGCATATCTAGTTCAACTCAGTATTGGAAACTAAGTAAAACAGGAGCTTCTCTTCAGTCCAATACACTGTATTTGCTGGGAACAGACGCGAGTGCTATTTGCACTGTTTATGGCCAGAATAGCACAATACTTGTGTTCTTACCCTGAATTAACACTTAATGCTAGAACTTGAAACTCAGTGTGAATCAACTCCGTTTAGGAAGTTGTATTGAACCCCAGTCGGCCTTACAAGAAAAACACTCTGCTTTTGAGAAACAGGCACTCTTGCACTCTACTGTGTTTCCTATAGGGCCAGTACAGTGAGCTAGCTCAGAACAAGAGAACTGTGCTTCCTACACAAACGGGGCATATCTAGTTCAACTCAGTATTGGAAACTAAGTAAAACAGGAGCTTTTCTTCAGTCCAATACACTGTATTTGCTGGGAACAGACGCGAGTGCTATTTGCACTGTTTATGGCCAGAATAGCACAATAGTGGTGTTCTTACCCTGAATTAACACTTAATGCTAGAACTTGAAACTCAGTGTGAATCAACTCCGTTTAGGAAGTTGAATTGAACCCCAGTCGGCTTTACAAGAAAAACACTCTGCTTTTGAGAAACAGGCACTCTTGCACTCTACTGTGTTTCCTATAGGGCCAGTACAGTGAGCTAGCTCAGAACAAGAGAACTGTGCTTCCTACACAAACGGGGCATATCTAGTTCAACTCAGTATTGGAAACTAAGTAAAACAGGAGCTTTTCTTCAGTCCAATACACTGTATTTGCTGGGAACAGAGGCGAGTGCTATTTGCACAGTTTATGGCCAGAATAGCACAATAGTGGTGTTCTTACCCTGAATTAACACTTAATGCTAGAACTTGAAACTCAGTGTGAATCAACTCCGTTTAGGAAGTTGTATTGAACCCCAGTCGGCCTTACAAGAAAAACACTCTGCTTTTGAGAAACAGGCACTCTTGCACTCTACTGTGTTTCCTATAGGGCCAGTACAGTGAGCTAGCTCAGAACAAGAGAACTGTGCTTCCTACACAAACGGGGCATATCTAGTTCAACTCAGTATTGGAAACTAAGTAAAACAGGAGCTTCTCTTCAGTCCAATACACTGTATTTGCTGGGAACAGACGCGAGTGCTACTTGCACTGTTTATATCCAGAGTAGCACAATAGTGGTGTTCTTACCCTGAATTAACACTTAATGCTAGAACTTGAAACTCAGTGTGAATCAACTCCGTTTAGGAAGTTGTTTTGAACCCCAGTCGGCCTTACAAGAAAAACACTCTGCTTTTGAGAAACAGGCACTCTTGCACTCTACTGTGTTTCCTATAGGGCCAGTACAGTAAGCTAGCTCAGAACAAGAGAACTGTGCTTCCTACACAAACGGGGCATATCTAGTTCAACTCAGGATTGGAAACTAAGTAAAACAGGAGCTTCTCTTCAGTCCAAAACAGACGCGAGTGCTATTTGCACTGTTTATGGCCTGAATAGCACAATAGTGGTGTTCTTACCCTGAATTAACACTTAATGCTAGTACTTGAAACTCAGTGTGAATCAACTCGGTTTAGGAAGTTGTATTGAACCCCAGTCGGCGTTACAAGAAAAACACTCTGCTTTTGAGAAACAGGCACTCTTGCACTCTACTGTGTTTCCTATAGGGCCAGTACAGTGAGCTAGCTCAGAACAAGAGAACTGTGCCTCCTACACAAACGGGGCATATCTAGTTCAACTCAGTATTGGAAACTAAGTAAAACAGGAGCTTCTCTTCAGTCCAATACACTGTATTTGCTGGGAACAGACACGAGTGCTATTTGCACTGTTTATGGCCAGAATAGCACAATAGTGGTGTTCTTACCCTGAATTAACACTTAATGCTAGAACTTGAAACTCAGTGTGAATCAACTCCGTTTAGGAAGTTGTATTGAACCCCAGTCGGCCTTACAAGAAAAACACTCTGCTTTTGAGAAACAGGCACTCTTGCACTCTACTGTGTTTCCTATAGGGCCAGTACAGTGAGCTAGCTCAGAACAAGAGAACTGTGCTTCCTACACAAACGGGGCATATCTAGTTCAACTCAGTATTGGAAATTAAGTTAAACAGGAGCTTCTCTTCAGTCCAATACACTGTATTTGCTGGGAACAGACGCGAGTGCTATTTGCACTGTTTATGGCCAGAATAGCACAATAGTGGTGTTCTTACCCTGAATTAACACTTAATGCTAGAACTTGAAACTCAGTGTGAATCAACTCCGTTTAGGAAGTTGTATTGAACCCCAGTCGGCCTTACAAGAAAAACACTCTGCTTTTGAGAAACAGGCACTCTTGCACTCTACTGTGTTTCCTATAGGGCCAGTACAGTGAGCTAGCTCAGAACAAGAGAACTGTGCTTCCTACACAAACGGGGCATATCTAGTTCAACTCAGTATTGGAAACTAAGTAAAACAGGAGCTTCTCTTCAGTCCAATACACTGTATTTGCTGGGAACAGACGCGAGTGCTATTTGCACTGTTTATGGCCAGAATAGCACAATAGTGGTGTTCTTACCCTGAATTAACACTTAATGCTAGAACTTGAAACTCAGTGTGAATCAACTCCGTTTAGGAAGTTGTATTGAACCCCAGTCGGCCTTACAAGAAAAACACTCTGCTTTTGAGAAACAGGCACTCTTGCACTCTACTGTGTTTCCTATAGGGCCAGTACAGTGAGCTAGCTCAGAACAAGAGAACTGTGCTTCCTACACAAACGGGGCATATCTAGTTCAACTCAGTATTGGAAACTAAGTAAAACAGGAGCTTCTCTTCAGTCCAATACACTGTATTTGCTGGGAACAGACGCGAGTGCTATTTGCACTGTTTATGGCCAGAATAGCACAATAGTTGTGTTCTTACCCTGAATTAACACTTAATGCTAGAACTTGAAACTCAGTGTGAATCAACTCCGTTTAGGAAGTTGTATTGAACCCCAGTCGGCCTTACAAGAAAAACACTCTGCTTTTGAGAAACAGGCACTCTTGCACTCTACTGTGTTTCCTATAGGGCCAGTACAGTGAGCTAGCTCAGAACAAGAGAACTGTGCTTCCTACACAAACGGGGCATATCTAGTTCAACTCAGTATTGGAAACTAAGTAAAACAGGAGCTTTTCTTCAGTCCAATACACTGTATTTGCTGGGAACAGACGCGAGTGCTATTTGCACTGTTTATGGCCAGAATAGCACAATAGTGGTGTTCTTACCCTGAATTAACACTTAATGCTAGAACTTGAAACTCAGTGTGAATCAACTCCGTTTAGGAAGTTGTATTGAACCCCAGTCGGCCTTACAAGAAAAACACTCTGCTTTTGAGAAACAGGCACTCTTGCACTCTACTGTGTTTCCTATAGGGCCAGTACAGTGAGCTAGCTCAGAACAAGAGAACTGTGCTTCCTACACAAACGGGGCATATCTAGTTCAACTCAGTATTGGAAACTAAGTAAAACAGGAGCTTTTCTTCAGTCCAATACACTGTATTTGCTGGGAACAGACGCGAGTGCTATTTGCACTGTTTATGGCCAGAATAGCACAATAGTGGGGTTCTTACCCTGAATTAACACTTAATGCTAGAACTTGAAACTCAGTGTGAATCAACTCCGTTTAGGAAGTTGTATTGAACCCCAGTCGGCCTTACAAGAAAAACACTCTGCTTTTGAGAAACAGGCACTCTTGCACTCTACTGTGTTTCCTATAGGGCCAGTACAGTGAGCTAGCTCAGAACAAGAGAACTGTGCTTCCTACACAAACGGGGCATATCTAGTTCAACTCAGTATTGGAAACTAAAACTAAGTAAAACAGGAGCTTCTCTTCAGTCCAATACACTGTATTTGCTGGGAACAGACGCGAGTGCTATTTGCAATGTTTACGGCCAGAATAGCACACTAGTCGTGTTCTTACCCTGAATTAACACTTAATGTTAGAACTTGAAACTCAGTGTCAATCAACTCCGTTTAGGAAGTTGTATTGAACCCCAGTCGGCCTTACAAGAAAAACACTCTGCTTTTGAGAAACAGGCACTCTTGCACTCTACTGTGTTTCCTATAGGGCCAGTACAGTGAGCTAGCTCAGAACAAGAGAACTGTGCTTCCTACACAAACGGGGCATATCTAGTTCAACTCAGTATTGGAAACTAAGTAAAACAGGAGCTTCTCTTCAGTCCAATACACTGTATTTGCTGGGAACAGACGCGAGTGCTACTTGCACTGTTTATATCCAGAGTAGCACAATAGTGGTGTTCTTACCCTGAATTAACACTTAATGCTAGAACTTGAAACTCAGTGTGAATCAACTCCGTTTAGGAAGTTGTTTTGAACCCCAGTCGGCCTTACAAGAAAAACACTCTGCTTTTGAGAAACAGGCACTCTTGCACTCTACTGTGTTTCCTATAGGGCCAGTACAGTAAGCTAGCTCAGAACAAGAGAACTGTGCTTCCTACACAAACGGGGCATATCTAGTTCAACTCAGGATTGGAAACTAAGTAAAACAGGAGCTTCTCTTCAGTCCAAAACAGACGCGAGTGCTATTTGCACTGTTTATGGCCTGAATAGCACAATAGTGGTGTTCTTACCCTGAATTAACACTTAATGCTAGTACTTGAAACTCAGTGTGAATCAACTCGGTTTAGGAAGTTGTATTGAACCCCAGTCGGCGTTACAAGAAAAACACTCTGCTTTTGAGAAACAGGCACTCTTGCACTCTACTGTGTTTCCTATAGGGCCAGTACAGTGAGCTAGCTCAGAACAAGAGAACTGTGCCTCCTACACAAACGGGGCATATCTAGTTCAACTCAGTATTGGAAACTAAGTAAAACAGGAGCTTCTCTTCAGTCCAATACACTGTATTTGAGGGAACAGACACGAGTGCTATTTGCACTGTTTATGGCCAGAATAGCACAATAGTGGTGTTCTTACCCTGAATTAACACTTAATGCTAGAACTTGAAACTCAGTGTGAATCAACTCCGTTTAGGAAGTTGTATTGAACCCCAGTCGGCCTTACAAGAAAAACACTCTGCTTTTGAGAAACAGGCACTCTTGCACTCTACTGTGTTTCCTATAGGGCCAGTACAGTGAGCTAGCTCAGAACAAGAGAACTGTGCTTCCTACACAAACGGGGCATATCTAGTTCAACTCAGTATTGGAAATTAAGTTAAACAGGAGCTTCTCTTCAGTCCAATACACTGTATTTGCTGGGAACAGACGCGAGTGCTATTTGCACTGTTTATGGCCAGAATAGCACAATAGTGGTGTTCTTACCCTGAATTAACACTTAATGCTAGAACTTGAAACTCAGTGTGAATCAACTCCGTTTAGGAAGTTGTATTGAACCCCAGTCGGCCTTACAAGAAAAACACTCTGCTTTTGAGAAACAGGCACTCTTGCACTCTACTGTGTTTCCTATAGGGCCAGTACAGTGAGCTAGCTCAGAACAAGAGAACTGTGCTTCCTACACAAACGGGGCATATCTAGTTCAACTCAGTATTGGAAACTAAGTAAAACAGGAGCTTCTCTTCAGTCCAATACACTGTATTTGCTGGGAACAGACGCGAGTGCTATTTGCACTGTTTATGGCCAGAATAGCACAATAGTGGTGTTCTTACCCTGAATTAACACTTAATGCTAGAACTTGAAACTCAGTGTGAATCAACTCCGTTTAGGAAGTTGTATTGAACCCCAGTCGGCCTTACAAGAAAAACACTCTGCTTTTGAGAAACAGGCACTCTTGCACTCTACTGTGTTTCCTATAGGGCCAGTACAGTGAGCTAGCTCAGAACAAGAGAACTGTGCTTCCTACACAAACGGGGCATATCTAGTTCAACTCAGTATTGGAAACTAAGTAAAACAGGAGCTTCTCTTCAGTCCAATACACTGTATTTGCTGGGAACAGACGCGAGTGCTATTTGCACTGTTTATGGCCAGAATAGCACAAGAGTGGTATTCTTACCCTGAATTAAAACTTAATGCTAGAACTTGAAACTCAGTGTGAATCAACTCTGTTTAGGAAGTTGTATTGAACCCCAGTGAGCCTTACAAGAAAAACACTCTGCTTTTGAGAAACAGGCACTCTTGCACTCTACTGTGTTTCCTATAGGGCCAGTACAGTGAGCTAGATCAGAACAAGAGAACTGTGCTTCCTACACAAACGGGGCATATCTAGTTCAACTCAGTATTGGAAACTAAGTAAAACAGGAGCTTCTCTTCAGTCCAATACACTGTATTTGCTGGGAACAGACGCGAGTGCTATTTGCACTGTTTATGGCCAGAATAGCACAATAGTGGTGTTCTTACCCTGAATTAACACTTAATGCTAGAACTTGAAACTCAGTGTGAATCAACTCCGTTTAGGAAGTTGTATTGAACCCCAGTCAGCCTTACAAGAAAAACACTCTGCTTTTGAGAAACAGGCACTCTTGCACTCTACTGTGTTTCCTATAGGGCCAGTACAGTGAGCTAGCTCAGAACAAGAGAACTGTGCTTCCTACACAAACGGGGCATATCTAGTTCAACTCAGTATTGGAAACTAAGTAAAACAGGAGCTTCTCTTCAGTCCAATACACTGTATTTGCTGGGAACAGACGTGAGTGCTATTTGCACTGTTTATGGCCAGAATAGCACAATAGTGGTGTTCTTACCCTGAATTAACACTTAATGCTAGAACTTGATACTCAGTGTGAATCAACTCCGTTTAGGAAGTTGTATTGAACCCCAGTCGGCCTTACAAGAAAAACACTCTGCTTTTGAGAAACAGGCACTCTTGCACTCTACTGTGTTTCCTATAGGGCCAGTACAGTGAGCTAGCTCAGAACAAGAGAACTGTGCTTCCTACACAAACGGGGCATATCTAGGTCAACTCAGTATTGGAAACTAAGTAAAACAGGAGCTTCTCTTCAGTCCAATACACTGTATTTGCTGGGAACAGACGCGAGTGCTATTTGCACTGTTTATGGCCATAATAGCACAATAGTGGTGTTCTTACCCTGAATTAACACTTAATGCTAGAACTTGAAACTCAGTGTGAATCAACTCCGTTTAGGAAGTTGTATTGAACCCCAGTTGGCCTTACAAGAAAAACACTCTGCTTTTGAGAAACAGGCACTCTTGCACTCTACTGTGTTTCCTATAGGGCCAGTACAGTGAGCTAGCTCAGAACAAGAGAACTGTGCTTCCTACACAAACGGGGCATATCTAGTTCAACTCAGTATTGGAAACTAAGTAAAACAGGAGCTTCTCTTCAGTCCAATACACTGTATTTGCTGGGAACACACGCGAGTGCTATTTGCACTGTTTATGGCCAGAATAGCACAATAGTGGTGTTCTTACCCTGAATTAACACTTAATGCTAGAACTTGAAACTCAGTGTGAATCAACTCCGTTTAGGAAGTTGTATTGAACCCCAGTCGGCCTTACAAGAAAAACACTCTGCTTTTGAGAAACAGGCACTCTTGCACTCTACTGTGTTTCCTGTAGGGCCAGTACAGTGAGCTAGCTCAGAACAAGAGAACTGTGCTTCCTACACAAACGGGGCATATCTAGTTCAACTCAGTATTGGAAACTAAGTAAAACAGGAGCTTCTCTTCAGTCCAAAACAGACGCGAGTGCTATTTGCACTGTTTATGGCCTGAATAGCACAATAGTGGTGTTCTTACCCTGAATTAACACTTAATGCTAGTACTTGAAACTCAGTGTGAATCAACTCCGTTTAGGAAGTTGTATTGAACCCCAGTCGGCCTTACAAGAAAAACACTCTGCTTTTGAGAAACAGGCACTCTTGCACTCTACTGTGTTTCCTATATGGCCAGTACAGTGAGCTAGCTCAGAACAAGAGAACTGTGCATCCTACACAAACGGGGCATATCTAGTTCAACTCAGTATTGGAAACTAAGTAAAACAGGAGCTTCTCTTCAGTCCAATACACTGTATTTGCTGGGAACACACGCGAGTGCTATTTGCACTGTTAATGGCCAGAACAGCACAATAGTGGTGTTCCTACCCTGAATTAACACTTAATGCTAGAACTTGAAACTCAGTGTGAATCAACTCCGTTTAGGAAGTTGTATTGAACCCCAGTCGGCCTTACAAGAAAAACACTCTGCTTTTGAGAAACAGGCACTCTTGCACTCTACTGTGTTTCCTATAGGGCCAGTACAGTGAGCTAGCTCAGAACAAGAGAACTGTGCTTCCTACACAAACGGGGCATATCTAGTTCAACTCAGTATTGGAAATTAAGTAAAACAGGAGCTTCTCTTCAGTCCAATACACTGTATTTGTTGGGAACAGACGCGAGTGCTATTTGCACTGTTTATGGCCAGAATAGCACAATAGTGGTGTTCTTACCCTGAATTAACACTTAATGCTAGAACTTGAAACTCAGTGTGAGTCAACTCCGTTTAGGAAGTTGTATTGAACCCCAGTCGGCCTTACAAGAAAAACACTCTGCTTTTGAGAAACAGGCACTCTTGCACTCTACTGTGTTTCCTATAGGGCCAGTACAGTGAGCTAGCTCAGAACAAGAGAACTGTGCTTCCTACACAAACGGGGCATATCTAGTTCAACTCAGTATTGGAAACTAAGTAAAACAGGAGCTTCTCTTCAGTCCAATACACTGTATTTGCTGGGAACAGACGCGAGTGCTATTTGCACTGTTTATGGCCAGAATAGCACACTAGTGGTGTTCTTACCCTGAATTAACACTTAATGCTAGAACTTGTAACTCAGTGTGAATCAACTCCGTTTAGGAAGTTGTATTGAACCCCAGTCGGCCTTACAAGAAAAACACTCTGCTTTTGAGAAACAGGCACTCTTGCACTCTACTGTGTTTCCTATAGGGCCAGTACAGTGAGCTAGCTCAGAACAAGAGAACTGTGCTTCCTACACAAACGGGGCATATCTAGTTCAACTCAGTATTGGAAACTAAGTAAAACAGGAGCTTCTCTTCAGTCCAATACACTGTATTTGCTGGGAACAGACGCGAGTGCTATTTGCACTGTTTATGGCCAGAGTAGCACAATAGTGGTGTTCTTACCCTGATTTAAGACTTAATGCTAGAACTTGAAACTCAGTGTGAATCAACTCCGTTTAGGAAGTTGTATTGAACCCCAGTCGGCCTTACAAGAAAAACACTCTGCTTTTGAGAAACAGGCACTCTTGCACTCTACTGTGTTTCCTATAGGGCCAGAACAGTGAGCTAGCTCAGAACAAGAGAACTGTGCTTCCTACACAAACGGGGCATATCTAGTTCAACTCAGTATTGGAAACTTAGTAAAACAGGAGCTTCTCTTCAGTCCAATACACTGTATTTGCTGGGAACAGACGCGAGTGCTATTTGCACTGTTTATGGCCAGAATAGCACAATAGTGGTGTTCTTACCCTGAATTAACACTTATTGCTAGAACTTGAAACTCAGTGTGAATCAACTCCGTTTAGGTAGTTGTATTGAACCCCAGTCGGCCTTACAAGAAAAACACTCTGCTTTTGAGAAACAGGCACTCTTGCACTCTACTGTGTTTCCTATAGGGCCAGTACAGTGAGCTAGCTCAGAACAAGAGAACTGTGCTTCCTACACAAACGGGGCATATCTAGTTCAACTCAGTATTGGAAACTAAGTAAAACTGGAGCTTCTCTTCAGTCCAATACACTGTATTTGCTGGGAACAGACGCGAGTGCTATTTGCACTGTTTATGGCCAGAATAGCACAATAGTGGTGTTCTTACCCTGAATTAACACTTAATGCTAGAACTTGAAACTCAGTGTGAATCAACTCCGTTTAGGAAGTTGTATTGAACCCCAGTCGGCCTTACAAGAAAAACACTCTGCTTTTGAGAAACAGGCACTCTTGCACTCTACTGTGTTTCCTATAGGGCCAGTACAGTGAGCTAGCTCAGAACAAGAGAACTGTGCTTCCTACACAAACGGGGCATATCTAGTTCAACTCAGTATTGGAAACTAAGTAAAACAGGAGCTTCTCTTCAGTCCAATACACTGTATTTGCTGGGAACAGACGCGAGTGCTATTTGCACTGTTTATTGCCAGAATAGCACAATAGTGGTGTTCTTACCCTGAATTAACACTTAATGCTAGAACTTGAAACTCAGTGTGAATCAACTCCGTTTAGGAAGTTGTATTGAACCCCAGTCGGCCTTACAAGAAAAACACTCTGCTTTTGAGAAACAGGCACTCTTGCACTCTACTGTGTTTCCTATAGGGCCAGCACATTGAGCTAGCTCAGAACAAGAGAACTGTGCTTCCTACACAAACGGGGCATATCTAGTTCAACTCAGTATTGGAAACTAAGTAAAACAGGAGCTTCTCTTCTGTCCAATACACTGTATTTGCTGGGAACAGACGCGAGTGCTATTTGCACTGTTTATGGCCAGAATAGCACAATAGTGGTGTTCTTACCCTGAATTAACACTTAATGCTAGAACTTGAAACTCAGTGTGAATCAACTCCGTTTAGGAAGTTGTATTGAACCCCAGTCGGCCTTACAAGAAAAACACTCTGCTTTTGAGAAACAGGCACTCTTGCACTCTACTGTGTTTCCTATAGGGCCAGTACAGTGAGCTAGCTCAGAACAAGAGAACTGTGCTTCCTACACAAACGGGGCATATCTAGTTCAACTCAGTATTGGAAACTGAGTAAAACAGGAGCTTCTCTTCAGTCCAAAACAGACGCGAGTGCTATTTGCACTGTTTATGGCCTGAATAGCACAATAGTGGTGTTCTTACCCTGAATTAACACTTAATGCTAGTACTTGAAACTCAGTGTGAATCAACTCGGTTTAGGAAGTTGTATTGAACCCCAGTCGGCGTTACAAGAAAAACACTCTGCTTTTGAGAAACAGGCACTCTTGCACTCTACTGTGTTTCCTATAGGGCCAGTACAGTGAGCTAGCTCAGAACAAGAGAACTGTGCCTCCTACACAAACGGGGCATATCTAGTTCAACTCAGTATTGGAAACTAAGTAAAACAGGAGCTTCTCTTCAGTCCAATACACTGTATTTGCTGGGAACAGACACGAGTGCTATTTGCACTGTTTATGGCCAGAATAGCACAATAGTGGTGTTCTTACCCTGAATTAACACTTAATGCTAGAACTTGAAACTCAGTGTGAATCAACTCCGTTTAGGAAGTTGTATTGAACCCCAGTCGGCCTTACAAGAAAAACACTCTGCTTTTGAGAAACAGGCACTCTTGCACTCTACTGTGTTTCCTATAGGGCCAGTACAGTGAGCTAGCTCAGAACAAGAGAACTGTGCTTCCTACACAAACGGGGCATATCTAGTTCAACTCAGTATTGGAATTTAAGTTAAACAGGAGCTTCTCTTCAGTCCAATACACTGTATTTGCTGGGAACAGACGCGAGTGCTATTTGCACTGTTTATGGCCAGAATAGCACAATAGTGGTGTTCTTACCCTGAATTAACACTTAATGCTAGAACTTGAAACTCAGTGTGAATCAACTCCGTTTAGGAAGTTGTATTGAACCCCAGTCGGCCTTACAAGAAAAACACTCTGCTTTTGAGAAACAGGCACTCTTGCACTCTACTGTGTTTCCTATAGGGCCAGTACAGTGAGCTAGCTCAGAACAAGAGAACTGTGCTTCCTACACAAACGGGGCATATCTAGTTCAACTCAGTATTGGAAACTAAGTAAAACAGGAGCTTCTCTTCAGTCCAATACACTGTATTGGCTGGGAACAGACGCGAGTGCTATTTGCACTGTTTATGGCCAGAATAGCACAATAGTGGTGTTCTTACCCTGAATTAACACTTAATGCTAGAACTTGAAACTCAGTGTGAATCAACTCCGTTTAGGAAGTTGTATTGAACCCCAGTCGGCCTTACAATAAAAACACTCTGCTTTCGAGAAACAGGCACTCTTGCACTCTACTGTGTTTCCTATAGGGCCAGTACAGTGAGCTAGCTCAGAACAAGAGAACTGTGCTTCCTACACAAACGGGGCATATCTAGTTCAACTCAGTATTGGAAACTAAGTAAAACAGGAGCTTCTCTTCAGTCCAATACACTGTATTTGCTGGGAACAGACGCGAGTGCTATTTGCACTGTTTATGTCCAGAATAGCACAATAGTGGTGTTCTTACCCTGAATTAACACTTAATGCTAGAACTTGAAACTCAGTGTGAATCAACTCCGTTTAGGAAGTTGTATTGAACCCCAGTCGGCCTTACAAGAAAAACACTCTGCTTTTGAGAAACAGGCACTCTTGCACTCTACTGTGTTTCCTATAGGGCCAGTACAGTGAGCTAGCTCAGAACAAGAGAACTGTGCTTCCTACACAAACGGGGCATATCTAGTTCAACTCAGTATTGGAAACTGAGTAAAACAGGAGCTTCTCTTCAGTCCAAAACAGACGCGAGTGCTATTTGCACTGTTTATGGCCTGAATAGCACAATAGTGGTGTTCTTACCCTGAATTAACACTTAATGCTAGTACTTGAAACTCAGTGTGAATCAACTCGGTTTAGGAAGTTGTATTGAACCCCAGTCGGCGTTACAAGAAAAACACTCTGCTTTTGAGAAACAGGCACTCTTGCACTCTACTGTGTTTCCTATAGGGCCAGTACAGTGAGCTAGCTCAGAACAAGAGAACTGTGCCTCCTACACAAACGGGGCATATCTAGTTCAACTCAGTATTGGAAACTAAGTAAAACAGGAGCTTCTCTTCAGTCCAATACACTGTATTTGCTGGGAACAGACACGAGTGCTATTTGCACTGTTTATGGCCAGAATAGCACAATAGTGGTGTTCTTACCCTGAATTAACACTTAATGCTAGAACTTGAAACTCAGTGTGAATCAACTCCGTTTAGGAAGTTGTATTGAACCCCAGTCGGCCTTACAAGAAAAACACTCTGCTTTTGAGAAACAGGCACTCTTGCACTCTACTGTGTTTCCTATAGGGCCAGTACAGTGAGCTAGCTCAGAACAAGAGAACTGTGCTTCCTACACAAACGGGGCATATCTAGTTCAACTCAGTATTGGAATTTAAGTTAAACAGGAGCTTCTCTTCAGTCCAATACACTGTATTTGCTGGGAACAGACGCGAGTGCTATTTGCACTGTTTATGGCCAGAATAGCACAATAGTGGTGTTCTTACCCTGAATTAACACTTAATGCTAGAACTTGAAACTCAGTGTGAATCAACTCCGTTTAGGAAGTTGTATTGAACCCCAGTCGGCCTTACAAGAAAAACACTCTGCTTTTGAGAAACAGGCACTCTTGCACTCTACTGTGTTTCCTATAGGGCCAGTACAGTGAGCTAGCTCAGAACAAGAGAACTGTGCTTCCTACACAAACGGGGCATATCTAGTTCAACTCAGTATTGGAAACTAAGTAAAACAGGAGCTTCTCTTCAGTCCAATACACTGTATTGGCTGGGAACAGACGCGAGTGCTATTTGCACTGTTTATGGCCAGAATAGCACAATAGTGGTGTTCTTACCCTGAATTAACACTTAATGCTAGAACTTGAAACTCAGTGTGAATCAACTCCGTTTAGGAAGTTGTATTGAACCCCAGTCGGCCTTACAATAAAAACACTCTGCTTTCGAGAAACAGGCACTCTTGCACTCTACTGTGTTTCCTATAGGGCCAGTACAGTGAGCTAGCTCAGAACAAGAGAACTGTGCTTCCTACACAAACGGGGCATATCTAGTTCAACTCAGTATTGGAAACTAAGTAAAACAGGAGCTTCTCTTCAGTCCAATACACTGTATTTGCTGGGAACAGACGCGAGTGCTATTTGCACTGTTTATGGCCAGAATAGCACAAGAGTTGTATTCTTACCCTGAATTAAAACTTAATGCTAGAACTTGAAACTCAGTGTGAATCAACTCTGTTTAGGAAGTTGTATTGAACCCCAGTGAGCCTTACAAGAAAAACACTCTGCTTTTGAGAAACAGGCACTCTTGCACTCTAATGTGTTTCCTATAGGGCCAGTACAGTGAGCTAGATCAGAACAAGAGAACTGTGCTTCCTACACAAACGGGGCATATCTAGTTCAACTCAGTATTGGAAACTAAGTAAAACAGGAGCTTCTCTTCAGTCCAATACACTGTATTTGCTGGGAACAGACGCGAGTGCTATTTGCACTGTTTATGGCCAGAATAGCACAATAGTGGTGTTCTTACCCTGAATTAACACTTAATGCTAGAACTTGAAACTCAGTGTGAATCAACTCCGTTTAGGAAGTTGTATTGAACCCCAGTCGGCCTTACAAGAAAAACACTCTGCTTTTGAGAAACAGGCACTCTTGCACTCTACTGTGTTTCCTATAGGGCCAGTACAGTGAGCTAGCTCAGAACAAGAGAACTGTGCTTCCTACACAAACGGGGCATATCTAGTTCAACTCAGTATTGGAAACTAAGTAAAACAGGAGCTTCTCTTCAGTCCAATACACTGTATTTGCTGGGAACAGACGTGAGTGCTATTTGCACTGTTTATGGCCAGAATAGCACAATAGTGGTGTTCTTACCCTGAATTAACACTTAATGCTAGAACTTGATACTCAGTGTGAATCAACTCCGTTTAGGAAGTTGTATTGAACCCCAGTCGGCCTTACAAGAAAAACACTCTGCTTTTGAGAAACAGGCACTCTTGCACTCTACTGTGTTTCCTATAGGGCCAGTACAGTGAGCTAGCTCAGAACAAGAGAACTGTGCTTCCTACACAAACGGGGCATATCTAGGTCAACTCAGTATTGGAAACTAAGTAAAACAGGAGCTTCTCTTCAGTCCAATACACTGTATTTGCTGGGAACAGACGCGAGTGCTACTTGCACTGTTTATATCCAGAGTAGCACAATAGTGGTGTTCTTACCCTGAATTAACACTTAATGCTAGAACTTGAAACTCAGTGTGAATCAACTCCGTTTAGGAAGTTGTATTGAACCCCAGTTGGCCTTACAAGAAAAACACTCTGCTTTTGAGAAACAGGCACTCTTGCACTCTACTGTGTTTCCTATAGGGCCAGTACAGTGAGCTAGCTCAGAACAAGAGAACTGTGCTTCCTACACAAACGGGGCATATCTAGTTCAACTCAGTATTGGAAACTAAGTAAAACAGGAGCTTCTCTTCAGTCCAATACACTGTATTTGCTGGGAACAGACGCGAGTGCTATTTGCACTGTTTATGGCCAGAATAGCACAATAGTGGTGTTCTTACCCTGAATTAACACTTAATGCTAGAACTTGAAACTCAGTGGGAATCAACTCCGTTTAGGAAGTTGTATTGAACCCCAGTCGGCCTTACAAGAAAAACACTCTGCTTTTGAGAAACAGGCACTCTTGCACTCTACTGTGTTTCCTGTAGGGCCAGTACAGTGAGCTAGCTCAGGACAAGAGAACTGTGCTTCCTACACAAACGGGGCATATCTAGTTCAACTCAGTATTGGAAACTAAGTAAAACAGGAGCTTCTCTTCAGTCCAATACACTGTATTTGCTGGGAACAGACGCGAGTGCTATTTGCACTGTTAATGGCCAGAACAGCACAATAGTGGTGTTCTTACCCTGAATTAACACTTAATGCTAGAACTTGAAACTCAGTGTGAATCAACTCCGTTTAGGAAGTTGTATTGAACCCCAGTCGGCCTTACAAGAAAAACACTCTGCTTTTGAGAAACAGGCACTCTTGCACTCTACTGTCTTTCCTATAGGGCCAGTACAGTGAGCTAGCTCAGAACAAGAGAACTGTGCTTCCTACACAAACGGGGCATATCTAGTTCAACTCAGTATTGGAAACTAAGTAAAACAGGAGCTTCTCTTCAGTCCAATACACTGTATTTGCTGGGAACAGACGCGAGTGCTATTTGCACTGTTTATGGCCAGAATAGCACAATAGTTGTGTACTTACCCTGAATTAACACTTAATGCTAGAACTTGAAACTCAGTGTGAATCAACTCCGTTTAGGAAGTTGTATTGAACCCCAGTCGGCCTTACAAGAAAAACACTCTGCTTTTGAGAAACAGGCACTCTTGCACTCTACTGTGTTTCCTATAGGGCCAGTACAGTGAGCTAGCTCAGAACAAGAGAACTGTGCTTCCTACACAAACGGGGCATATCTAGTTCAACTCAGTATTGGAAACTAAAACTAAGTAAAACAGGAGCTTCTCTTCAGTCCAATACACTGTATTTGCTGGGAACAGACGAGAGTGCTATTTGCACTGTTTATGGCCAGAATAGCACACTAGTGGTGTTCTTACCCTGAATTAACACTTAATGCTAGAACTTGTAACTCAGTGTGAATCAACTCCGTTTAGGAAGTTGTATTGAACCCCAGTCGGCCTTACAAGAAAAACACTCTGCTTTTGAGAAACAGGCACTCTTGCACTCTACTGTGTTTCCTATAGGGCCAGTACAGTGAGCTAGCTCAGAACAAGAAAACTGTGCTTCCTACACAAACGGGGCATATCTAGTTCAACTCAGTATTGGAAACTAAGTAAAACAGGAGCTTCTCTTCAGTCCAATACACTGTATTTGCTGGGAACAGACGCGAGTGCTATTTGCACTGTTTATGGCCAGAGTAGCACAATAGTGGTGTTCTTACCCTGATTTAAGACTTAATGCTAGAACTTGAAACTCAGTGTGAATCAACTCCGTTTAGGAAGTTGTATTGAACCCCAGTCGGCCTTACAAGAAAAACACTCTGCTTTTGAGAAACAGGCACTCTTGCACTCTACTGTGTTTCCTATAGGGCCAGTACAGTGAGCTAGCTCAGAACAAGAGAACTGTGCTTCCTACACAAACGGGGCATATCTAGTTCAACTCAGTATTGGAAACTAAGTAAAACAGGAGCTTCTCTTCAGTCCAATACACTGTATTTGCTGGGAACAGACGCGAGTGCTATTTGCACTGTTTATGGCCAGAACAGCACAATAGTGGGGTTCTTACCCTGAATTAACACTTAATGCTAGAACTTGAAACTCATTGTGAATCAACTCCGTTTAGGAAGTTGTATTGAACCCCAGTCGGCCTTACAAGAAAAACACTCTGCTTTTGAGAAACAGGCACTCTTGCACTCTACTGTGTTTCCTATAGGGCCAGTACAGTGAGCTGGCTAGGAACAAGAGAACTGTGCTTCCTACACAAACGGGGCATATCTAGTTCAACTCAGTATTGGAAACTAAGTAAAACAGTAGCTTCACTTCAGTCCAATACACTGTATTTGCTGGGAACAGACGCGAGTGCTATTTGCACTGTTTATGGCCAGAATAGCACAAGAGTGGTATTCTTACCCTGAATTAAAACTTAATGCTAGAACTTGAAACTCAGTGTGAATCAACTCTGTTTAGGAAGTTGTATTGAACCCCAGTGAGCCTTACAAGAAAAACACTCTGCTTTTGAGAAACAGGCACTCTTGCACTCTACTGTGTTTCCTATAGGGCCAGTACAGTGAGCTAGATCAGAACAAGAGAACTGTGCTTCCTACACAAACGGGGCATATCTAGTTCAACTCAGTATTGGAAACTAAGTAAAACAGGAGCTTCTCTTCAGTCCAATACACTGTATTTGCTGGGAACAGACGCGAGTGCTATTTGCACTGTTTATGGCCAGAATAGCACACTAGTGGTGTTCTTACCCTGAATTAACACTTAATGCTAGAACTTGAAACTCAGTGTGAATCAACTCCGTTTAGGAAGTTGTATTGAACCCCAGTCGGCCTTACAAGAAAAACACTCTGCTTTTGAGAAACAGGCACTCTTGCACTCTACTGTGTTTCCTATAGGGCCAGTACAGTGAGCTAGCTCAGAACAAGAGAACTGTGCTTCCTACACAAACGGGGCATATCTAGTTCAACTCAGTATTGGAAACTAAGTAAAACAGGAGCTTCTCTTCAGTCCAATACACTGTATTTGCTGGGAACAGACGCGAGTGCTATTTGCACTGTTTATGGCCAGAACAGCACAATAGTGGGGTTCTTACCCTGAATTAACACTTAATGCTAGAACTTGAAACTCATTGTGAATCAACTCCGTTTAGGAAGTTGTATTGAACCCCAGTCGGCCTTACAAGAAAAACACTCTGCTTTTGAGAAACAGGCACTCTTGCACTCTACTGTGTTTCCTATAGGGCCAGTACAGTGAGCTGGCTCAGAACAAGAGAACTGTGCTTCCTACACAAACGGGGCATATCTAGTTCAACTCAGTATTGGAAACTAAGTAAAACAGTAGCTTCACTTCAGTCCAATACACTGTATTTGCTGGGAACAGACACGAGTGCTATTTGCACTGTTTATGGCCAGAATAGCACAAGAGTGGTATTCTTACCCTGAATTAAAACTTAATGCTAGAACTTGAAACTCAGTGTGAATCAACTCCGTTTAGGAAGTTGTATTGAACCCCAGTGAGCCTTACAAGAAAAACACTCTGCTTTTGAGAAACAGGCACTCTTGCACTCTACTGTGTTTCCTATAGGGCCAGTACAGTGAGCTAGCTCAGAACAAGAGAACTGTGCATCCTACACAAACGGGGCATATCTAGTTCAACTCAGTATTGGAAACTAAGTAAAACAGGAGCTTCTCTTCAGTCCAATACACTGTATTTGCTGGGAACAGACGCGAGTGCTATTTGCACTGTTAATGGCCAGAACAGCACAATAGTGGTGTTCCTACCCTGAATTAACACTTAATGCTAGAACTTGAAACTCAGTGTGAATCAACTCCGTTTAGGAAGTTGTATTGAACCCCAGTCGGCCTTACAGGAAACACACTCTGCTTTTGAGAAACAGGCACTCTTGCACTCTACTGTGTTTCCTATAGGGCCAGTACAGTGAGCTAGCTCAGAACAAGAGAACTGTGCTTCCTACACAAACGGGGCATATCTAGTTCAACTCAGTATTGGAAACTAAGTAAAACAGGAGCTTCTCTTCAGTCCAATACACTGTATTTGCTGGGAACAGACGTGAGTGCTATTTGCACTGTTTATGGCCAGAATAGCACAATAGTGGTATTCTTACCCTGAATTAACACTTAATGCTAGAACTTGATACTCAGTGTGAATCAACTCCGTTTAGGAAGTTGTATTGAACCCCAGTCGGCCTTACAAGAAAAACACTCTGCTTTTGAGAAACAGGCACTCTTGCACTCTACTGTGTTTCCTGTAGGGCCAGTACAGTGAGCTAGCTCAGAACAAGAGAACTGTGCTTCCTACACAAACAGGGCATATCTAGTTCAACTCAGTATTGGAAACTAAGTAAAACAGGAGCTTCTCTTCAGTCCAAAACAGACGCGAGTGCTATTTGCACTGTTTATGGCCTGAATAGCACAATAGTGGTGTTCTTACCCTGAATTAAAACTTAATGCTAGTACTTGAAACTCAGTGTGAATCAACTCTGTTTAGGAAGTTGTATTGAACCCCAGTGAGCCTTACAAGAAAAACACTCTGCTTTTGAGAAACAGGCACTCTTGCACTCTACTGTGTTTCATATAGGGCCAGTACAGTGAGCTAGATCAGAACAAGAGAACTGTGCTTCCTACACAAACGGGGCATATCTAGTTCAACTCAGTATTGGAAACTAAGTAAAACAGGAGCTTCTCTTCAGTCCAATACACTGTATTTGCTGGGAACAGACGCGAGTGCTATTTGCACTGTTTATGGCCAGAATAGCACACTAGTGGTGTTCTTACCCTGAATTAACACTTAATGCTAGAACTTGAAACTCAGTGTGAATCAACTCCGTTTAGGAAGTTGTATTGAACCCCAGTCGGCCTTACAAGAAAAACACTCTGCTTTTGAGAAACAGGCACTCTTGCACTCTACTGTGTTTCCTATAGGGCCAGTACAGTGAGCTAGCTCAGAACAAGAGAACTGTGCTTCCTACACAAACGGGGCATATCTAGTTCAACTCAGTATTGGAAACTAAGTAAAACAGGAGCTTCTCTTCAGTCCAATACACTGTATTTGCTGGGAACAGACGTGAGTGCTATTTGCACTGTTTATGGCCAGAATAGCACAATAGTGGTATTCTTACCCTGAATTAACACTTAATGCTAGAACTTGATACTCAGTGTGAATCAACTCCGTTTAGGAAGTTGTATTGAACCCCAGTCGGCCTTACAAGAAAAACACTCTGCTTTTGAGAAACAGCACTCTTGCACTCTACTGTGTTTCCTGTAGGGCCAGTACAGTGAGCTAGCTCAGAACAAGAGAACTGTGCTTCCTACACAAACAGGGCATATCTAGTTCAACTCAGTATTGGAAACTAAGTAAAACAGGAGCTTCTCTTCAGTCCAAAACAGACGCGAGTGCTATTTGCACTGTTTATGGCCTGAATAGCACAATAGTGGTGTTCTTACCCTGAATTAACACTTAATGCTAGTACTTGAAACTCAGTGTGAATCAACTCCGTTTAGGAAGTTGTATTGAACCCCAGTCGGCCTTACAAGAAAAACACTCTGCTTTTGAGAAACAGCACTCTTGCACTCTACTGTGTTTCCTATAGGGCCAGTACAGTGAGCTAGCTCAGAACAAGAGAACTGTGCATCCTACACAAACGGGGCATATCTAGTTCAACTCAGTATTGGAAACTAAGTAAAACAGGAGCTTCTCTTCAGTCCAATACACTGTATTTGCTGGGAACAGACGCGAGTGCTATTTGCACTGTTAATGGCCAGAACAGCACAATAGTGGTGTTCCTACCCTGAATTAACACTTAATGCTAGAACTTGAAACTCAGTGTGAATCAACTCCGTTTAGGAAGTTGTATTGAACCCCAGTCGGCCTTACAGGAAAAACACTCTGCTTTTGAGAAACAGGCACTCTTGCACTCTACTGTGTTTCCTATAGGGCCAGTACAGTGAGCTAGCTCAGAACAAGAGAACTGTGCTTCCTACACAAACGGGGCATATCTAGTTCAACTCAGTATTGGAAATTAAGTAAAACAGGAGCTTCTCTTCAGTCCAATACACTGTATTTGCTGGGAACAGACGCGAGTGCTATTTGCACTGTTTATGGCCAGAATAGCACAATAGTGGTGTTCTTACCCTGAATTAACACTTAATGCTAGAACTTGAAACTCAGTGTGAATCAACTCCGTTTAGGAAGTTGTATTGAACCCCAGTCGGCCTTACAAGAAAAACACTCTGCTTTTGAGAAACAGGCACTCTTGCACTCTACTGTGTTTCCTATAGGGCCAGTACAGTGAGCTAGCTCAGAACAAGAGAACTGTGCTTCCTACACAAACGGAGCATATCTAGTTCAACTCAGTATTGGAAACTAAGTAAAACAGGAGCTTCTCTTCAGTCCAATACACTGTATTTGCTGGGAACAGACGCGATGGCTATTTGCACTGTTTATGGCCAGAATAGCACAATAGTGGTGTTCTTACCCTGAATTAACACTTAATGCTAGAACTTGAAACTCAGTGTGAATCAACTCCGTTTAGGAAGTTGTATTGAACCCCAGTCGTCCTTACAAGAAAAACACTCTGCTTTTGAGAAAAGGCACTCTTGCACTCTACTGTGTTTCCTATAGGGCCAGTACAGTGAGCTAGCTCAGAACAAGAGACTTGTGCATCCTACACAAACGGGGCATATCTAGTTCAACTCAGTATTGGAAACTAAGTAAAACAGGAGCTTCTCTTCAGTCCAATACACTGTATTTGCTGGGAACAGACGCGAGTGCTATTTGCACTGTTAATGGCCAGAACAGCACAATAGTGGTGTTCTTACCCTGAATTAACACTTAATGCTAGAACTTGAAACTCAGTGTGAATCAACTCCGTTTAGGAAGTTGTATTGAACCCCAGTCGGCCTTACAAGAAAAACA
The DNA here is from genome assembly GCF_049852395.1 of Peromyscus maniculatus bairdii. Taxonomy (NCBI): domain Eukaryota; kingdom Metazoa; phylum Chordata; class Mammalia; order Rodentia; family Cricetidae; genus Peromyscus; species Peromyscus maniculatus. Next base: position 52,766,447 of record NC_134866.1, read on the forward strand.
CTCTGCTTTTGAGAAACAGGCACTCTTGCACTCTACTGTGTTTCCTATAGGGCCAGTACAGTGAGCTAGCTCAGAACAAGAGAACTGTGCTTCCTACACAAACGGGGCATATCTAGTTCAACTCAGTATTGGAAACTAAAACTAAGTAAAACAGGAGCTTCTCTTCAGTCCAATACACTGTATTTGCTGGGAACAGACGCGAGTGCTATTTGCACTGTTTATGGCCAGAATAGCACACTAGTGGTGTTCTTACCCTGAATTAACACTTAATGCTAGAACTTGAAACTCAGTGTGAATCAACTCCGTTTAGGAAGTTGTATTGAACCCCAGTCGGCCTTACAAGAAAAACACTCTGCTTTTGAGAAACAGGCACTCTTGCACTCTACTGTGTTTCCTATAGGGCCAGTACAGTGAGCTAGCTCAGAACAAGAGAACTGTGCTTCCTACACAAACGGGGCATATCTAGTTCAACTCAGTATTGGAAACTAAGTAAAACAGGAGCTTCTCTTCAGTCCAATACACTGTATTTGCTGGGAACAGACGCGAGTGCTATTTGCACTGTTTATGGCCAGAGTAGCACAATAGTTGTGTTCTTACCCTGATTTAAGACTTAATGCTAGAACTTGAAACTCAGTGTGAATCAACTCCGTTTAGGAAGTTGTATTGAACCCCAGTCGGCCTTACAAGAAAAACACTCTGCTTTTGAGAAACAGGCACTCTTGCACTCTACTGTGTTTCCTATAGGGCCAGTACAGTGAGCCGATTCAGAACAAGAGAACTGTGCTTCCTACACAAACGGGGCATATCTAGTTCAACTCAGTATTGGAAACTAAGTAAAACAGGAGCTTCTCTTCAGTCCAATACACTGTATTTGCTGGGAACAGACGCGAGTGCTATTTGCACTGTTTATGGCCAGAATAGCACAATAGTGGGGTTCTTACCCTGAATTAACACTTAATGCTAGAACTTGAAACTCATTGTGAATCAACTCCGTTTAGGAAGTTGTATTGAACCCCAGTCGGCCTTACAAGAAAAACACTCTGCTTTTGAGAAACAGGCACTCTTGCACTCTACTGTGTTTCCTGTAGGGCCAGTACAGTGAGCTGGCTCAGAACAAGAGAACTGTGCTTCCTACACAAACGGGGCATATCTAGTTCAACTCAGTATTGGAAACTAAGTAAAACAGTAGCTTCACTTCAGTCCAATACACTGTATTTGCTGGGAACAGACGCGAGTGCTATTTGCACTGTTTATGGCCAGAATAGCACAAGAGTGGTATTCTTACCCTGAATTAAAACTTAATGCTAGAACTTGAAACTCAGTGTGAATCAACTCTGTTTAGGAAGTTGTATTGAACCCCAGTGAGCCTTACAAGAAAAACACTCTGCTTTTGAGAAACAGGCACTCTTGCACTCTACTGTGTTTCCTATAGGGCCAGTACAGTGAGCTAGCTCAGAACAAGAGAACTGTGCTTCCTACACAAACGGGGCATATCTAGTTCAACTCAGTATTGGAAACTAAGTAAAACAGGAGCTTCTCTTCAGTCCAATACACTGTATTTGCTGGGAACAGACGCGAGTGCTATTTGCACTGTTTATGGCCAGAATAGCACAATAGTGGTGTTCTTACCCTGAATAAACACTTAATGCTAGAACTTGAAACTCAGTGTGAATCAACTCCGTTTAGGAAGTTTTATTGAACGCCAGTCGGCCTTCCAAGAAAAACACTCTGCTTTTGAGAAACAGGCACTCTTGCACTCTACTGTGTTTCCTATAGGGCCAGTACAGTGAGCTAGCTCAGAACAAGAGAACTGTGCTTCCTACACAAACGGGGCATATCTAGTTCAACTCAGTATTGGAAACTAAGTAAAACAGGAGCTTCTCTTCAGTCCAATACACTGTATTTGCTGGGAACAGACGCGAGTGCTATTTGCACTGTTTATGGCCAGAATAGCACAATAGTGGTGTTCTTACCCTGAATTAACACTTAATGCTAGAACTTGAAACTCAGTGTGAATCAACTCCGTTTAGGAAGTTGTATTGAACCCCAGTCGGCCTTACAAGAAAAACAGTCTGCTTTTGAGAAACAGGCACTCTTGCACTCTACTGTGTTTCCTATAGGGCCAGTACAGTGAGCTAGCTCAGAACAAGAGAACTGTGCTTCCTACACAAACGGGGCATATCTAGTTCAACTCAGTATTGGAAACTAAGTAAAACAGGAGCTTCTCTTCAGTCCAATACACTGTATTTGCTGGGAACAGACGCGAGTGCTATTTGCACTGTTTATGGCCAGAATAGCACAATAGTGGTGTTCTTACCCTGAATTAACACTTAATGCTAGAACTTGAAACTCAGTGTGAATCAACTCCGTTTAGGAAGTTGTATTGAACCCCAGTCGGCCTTACAAGAAAAACACTCTGCTTTTGAGAAACAGGCACTCTTGCACTCTACTGTGTTTCCTATAGGGCCAGTACAGTGAGCTAGCTCAGAACAAGAGAACTGTGCTTCCTACACAAACGGGGCATATCTAGTTCAACTCAGTATTGGAAACTAAGTAAAACAGGAGCTTCTCTTCAGTCCAAAACAGACGCGAGTGCTATTTGCACTGTTTATGGCCTCAATAGCACAATAGTGGTGTTCTTACCCTGAATTAACACTTAATGCTAGTACTTGAAACTCAGTGTGAATCAACTCCGTTTAGGAAGTTGTATTGAACCCCAGTCGGCCTTACAAGAAAAACACTCTGCTTTTGAGAAACAGGTACTCTTGCACTCTACTGTGTTTCCTATAGGGCCAGTACAGTGAGCTAGCTCAGAACAAGAGAACTGTGCATCCTACTAAACGGGGCATATCTAGTTCAACTCAGTATTGGAAACTAAGTAAAACAGGAGCTTCTCTTCAGTCCAATACACTGTATTTGCTGGGAACAGACGCGAGTGCTATTTGCACTGTTAATGGCCAGAACAGCACAATAGTGGTGTTCCTACCCTGAATTAACACTTAATGCTAGAACTTGAAACTCAGTGTGAATCAACTCCGTTTAGGAAGTTGTATTGAACCCCAGTCGGCCTTACAAGAAAAACACTCTGCTTTTGAGAAACAGGCACTCTTGCACTCTACTGTGTTTCCTATAGGGCCAGTACAGTGAGCTAGCTCAGAACAAGAGAACTGTGCTTCCTACAAAAACGGGGCATATCTAGTTCAACTCAGTATTGGAAGCTAAGTAAAACAGGAGCTTCTCTTCAGTCCAATACACTGTATTTGCTGGGAACAGACGCGAGTGCTATTTGCACTGTTTATGGCCAGAATAGCACAATAGTGGGGTTCTTACCCTGAATTAACATTTAATGCTAGAACATGAAACTCAGTGTGAATCAACTCCGTTTAGGAAGTTGTATTGAACCCCAGTCGGCCTTACAAGAAAAACACTCTGCTTTTGAGAAACAGGCACTCTTGCACTCTACTGTGTTTCCTATAGGGCCAGTACAGTGAGCTAGCTCAGAACAAGAGAACTGTGCTTCCTACACAAACGGGGCATATCTAGTTCAACTCAGTATTGGAAACTAAGTAAAACAGGAGCTTCTCTTCAGTCCAATACACTGTATTTGCTGGGAACAGACGCGAGTGCTATTTGCACTGTTTATGGCCAGAATAGCACAATAGTGGGGTTCTTACCCTGAATTAACACTTAATGCTAGAACTTGAAACTCATTGTGAATCAACTCCGTTTAGGAAGTTGTATTGAACCCCAGTCGGCCTTACAAGAAAAACACTCTGCTTTTGAGAAACAGGCACTCTTGCACTCTACTGTGTTTCCTGTAGGGCCAGTACAGTGAGCTGGCTCAGAACAAGAGAACTGTGCTTCCTACACAAACGGGGCATATCTAGTTCAACTCAGTATTGGAAACTAAGTAAAACAGTAGCTTCACTTCAGTCCAATACACTGTATTTGCTGGGAACAGACGCGAGTGCTATTTGCACTGTTTATGGCCAGAATAGCACAAGAGTGGTATTCTTACCCTGAATTAAAACTTAATGCTAGAACTTGAAACTCAGTGTGAATCAACTCTGTTTAGGAAGTTGTATTGAACCCCAGTGAGCCTTACAAGAAAAACACTCTGCTTTTGAGAAACAGGCACTCTTGCACTCTACTGTGTTTCCTATAGGGCCAGTACAGTGAGATAGCTCAGAACAAGAGAACTGTGCTTCCTACACAAACGGGGCATATCTAGTTCAACTCAGTATTGGAAACTAAGTAAAACAGGAGCTTCTCTTCAGTCCAATACACTGTATTTGCTGGGAACAGACGCGAGTGCTATTTGCACTGTTTATGGCCAGAATAGCACAATAGTGGTGTTCTTACCCTGAATTAACACTTAATGCTAGAACTTGAAACTCAGTGTGAATCAACTCTGTTTAGGAAGTTGTATTGAACGCCAGTCGGCCTTACAAGAAAAACACTCTGCTTTTGAGAAACAGGCACTCTTGCACTCTACTGTGTTTCCTATAGGGCCAGTACAGTGAGCTAGCTCAGAACAAGAGAACTGTGCTTCCTACACAAACGGGGCATATCTAGTTCAACTCAGTATTGGAAACTAAGTAAAACAGGAGCTTCTCTTCAGTCCAATACACTGTATTTGCTGGGAACAGACGCGAGTGCTATTTGCACTGTTTATGGCCAGAATAGCACAATAGTGGTGTTCTTACCCTGAATTAACACTTAATGCTAGAACTTGAAACTCAGTGTGAATCAACTCCGTTTAGGAAGTTGTATTGAACCCCAGTCGGCCTTACAAGAAAAACACTCTGCTTTTGAGAAACAGGCACTCTTGCACTCTACTGTGTTTCCTATAGGGCCAGTACAGTGAGCTAGCTCAGAACAAGAGAACTGTGCTTCCTACACAAACGGGGCATATCTAGTTCAACTCAGTATTGGAAACTAAGTAAAACAGGAGCTTCTCTTCAGTCCAATACACTGTATTTGCTGGGAACAGACGCGAGTGCTATTTGCACTGTTTATGGCCAGAATAGCACAATAGTGGTGTTCTTACCCTGAATTAACACTTAATGCTAGAACTTGAAACTCAGTGTGAATCAACTCCGTTTAGGAAGTTGTATTGAACCCCAGTCGGCCTTACAAGAAAAACACTCTGCTTTTGAGAAACAGGCACTCTTGCACTCTACTGTGTTTCCTATAGGGCCAGTACAGTGAGCTAGCTCAGAACAAGAGAACTGTGCTTCCTACACAAACGGGGCATATCTAGTTCAACTCACTATTGGAAACTAAGTAAAACAGGAGCTTCTCTTCAGTCCAAAACCGACGCGAGTGCTATTTGCACTGTTTATGGCCTCAATAGCACAATAGTGGTGTTCTTACCCTGAATTAACACTTAATGCTAGTACTTGAAACTCAGTGTGAATCAAGTCCGTTTAGGAAGTTGTATTGAACCCCAGTCGGCCTTACAAGAAAAACACTCTGCTTTTGAGAAACAGGCACTCTTGCACTCTACTGTGTTTCCTATAGGGCCAGTACAGTGAGCTAGCTCAGAACAAGAGAACTGTGCATCCTACACAAACGGGGCATATCTAGTTCAACTCAGTATTGGAAACTAAGTAAAACAGGAGCTTCTCTTCAGTCCAATACACTGTATTTGCTGGGAACAGACGCGAGTGCTATTTGCACTGTTAATGGCCAGAACAGCACAATAGTGGTGTTCCTACCCTGAATTAACACTTAATGCTAGAACTTGAAACTCAGTGTGAATCAACTCCGTTTAGGAAGTTGTATTGAACCCCAGTCGGCCTTACAAGAAAAACACTCTGCTTTTGAGAAACAGGCACTCTTGCACTCTACTGTGTTTCCTATAGGGCCAGTACAGTGAGCTAGCTCAGAACAAGAGAACTGTGCTTCCTACACAAACGGGGCATATCTAGTTCAACTCAGTATTGGAAGCTAAGTAAAACAGGAGCTTCTCTTCAGTCCAATACACTGTATTTGCTGGGAACAGACGCGAGTGCTATTTGCACTGTTTATGGCCAGAATAGCACAATAGTGGGGTTCTTACCCTGAATTAACACTTAATGCTAGAACATGAAACTCAGTGTGAATCAACTCCGTTTAGGAAGTTGTATTGAACCCCAGTCGGCCTTACAAGAAAAACACTCTGCTTTTGAGAAACAGGCACTCTTGCACTCTACTGTGTTTCCTATAGGGCCAGTACAGTGAGCTAGCTCAGAACAAGAGAACTGTTCTTCCTACACAAACGGGGCATATCTAGTTCAACTCAGTATTGGAAACTAAGTAAAACAGGAGCTTCTCTTCAGTCCAATACACTGTATTTGCTGGGAACAGACGCGAGTGCTATTTGCACTGTTTATGGCCAGAATAGCACAATAGTGGGGTTCTTACCCTGAATTAACACTTAATGCTAGAACTTGAAACTCATTGTGAATCAACTCCGTTTAGGAAGTTGTATTGAACCCCAGTCGGCCTTACAAGAAAAACACTCTGCTTTTGAGAAACAGGCACTCTTGCACTCTACTGTGTTTCCTGTAGGGCCAGTACAGTGAGCTGGCTCAGAACAAGAGAACTGTGCTTCCTACACAAACGGGGCATATCTAGTTCAACTCAGTATTGGAAACTAAGTAAAACAGTAGCTTCACTTCAGTCCAATACACTGTATTTGCTGGGAACAGACGCGAGTGCTATTTGCACTGTTTATGGCCAGAATAGCACAAGAGTGGTATTCTTACCCTGAATTAAAACTTAATGCTAGAACTTGAAACTCAGTGTGAATCAACTCTGTTTAGGAAGTTGTATTGAACCCCAGTGAGCCTTACAAGAAAAACACTCTGCTTTTGAGAAACAGGCACTCTTGCACTCTACTGTGTTTCCTATAGGGCCAGTACAGTGAGCTAGCTCAGAACAAGAGAACTGTGCTTCCTACACAAACGGGGCATATCTAGTTCAACTCAGTATTGGAAACTAAGTAAAACAGGAGCTTCTCTTCAGTCCAATACACTGTATTTGCTGGAAACAGACGCGAGTGCTATTTGCACTGTTTATGGCCAGAATAGCACAATAGTGGTGTTCTTACCCTGAATTAACACTTAATGCTAGAACTTGAAACTCAGTGTGAATCAACTCCGTTTAGGAAGTTGTATTGAACCCCAGTCGGCCTTACAAGAAAAACACTCTGCTTTTGAGAAACAGGCACTCTTGCACTCTACTGTGTTTCCTATAGGGCCAGTACAGTGAGCTAGCTCAGAACAAGAGAACTGTGCTTCCTACACAAACGGGGCATATCTAGTTCAACTCAGTATTGGAAACAAAGTAAAACAGGAGCTTCTCTTCAGTCCAATACACTGTATTTGCTGGGAACAGACGTGAGTGCTATTTGCACTGTTTATGGCCAGAATAGCACAATAGTGGTATTCTTACCCTGAATTAACACTTAATGCTAGAACTTGATACTCAGTGTGAATCAACTCCGTTTAGGAAGTTGTATTGAACCCCAGTCGGCCTTACAAGAAAAACACTCTGCTTTTGAGAAACAGGCACTCTTGCACTCTACTGTGTTTCCTATAGGGCCAGTACAGTGAGCTAGCTCAGAACAAGAGAACTGTGCTTCCTACACAAACGGGGCATATCTAGTTCAACTCAGTATTGGAAACTAAGTAAAACAGGAGCTTCTCTTCAGTCCAATACACTGTACTTGCTGGGAACAGACGCGAGTGCTATTTGCACTGTTTATGGCCAGAATAGCACAATAGTGGTGTTCTTACCCTGAATTAACACTTAATGCTAGAACTTGAAACTCAGTGTGAATCAACTCCGTTTAGGAAGTTGTATTGAACCCCAGTCGGCCTTACAAGAAAAACACTCTGCTTTTGAGAAACAGGCACTCTTGCACTCTACTGTGTTTCCTATAGGGCCAGTACAGTGAGCTAGCTCAGAACAAGAGAACTGTGCTTCCTACACAAACGGGGCATATCTAGTTCAACTCAGTATTGGAAACTAAGTAAAACAGGAGCTTCTCTTCAGTCCAATACACTGTATTTGCTGGGAACAGACGCGAGTGCTATTTGCACTGTTTATGGCCAGAATAGCACAATAGTGGTGTTCTTACCCTGAATTAACACTTAATGCTAGAACTTGAAACTCAGTGTGAATCAACTCCGTTTAGGAAGTTGTATTGAACCCCAGTCGGCCTTACAAGAAAAACACTCTGCTTTTGAGAAACAGGCACTCTTGCACTCTACTGTGTTTCCTATAGGGCCAGTACAGTGAGCTAGCTCAGAACAAGAGAACTGTGCTTCCTACACAAACGGGGCATATCTAGTTCAACTCAGTATTGGAAACTAAGTAAAACAGGAGCTTCTCTTCAGTCCAAAACAGACGCGAGTGCTATTTGCACTGTTTATGGCCTGAATAGCACAATAGTGGTGTTCTTACCCTGAATTAACACTTAATGCTAGTACTTGAAACTCAGTGTGAATCAACTCCGTTTAGGAAGTTGTATTGAACCCCAGTCGGCCTTACAAGAAAAACACTCTGCTTTTGAGAAACAGGCACTCTTGCACTCTACTGTGTTCCCTATAGGGCCAGTACAGTGAGCTAGCTCAGAACAAGAGAACTGTGCATCCTACACAAACGGGGCATATCTAGTTCAACTCAGTATTGGAAACTAAGTAAAACAGGAGCTTCTCTTCAGTCCAATACACTGTATTTGCTGGGAACAGACGCGAGTGCTATTTGCACTGTTAATGGCCAGAACAGCACAATAGTGGTGTTCCTACCCTGAATTAACACTTAATGCTAGAACTTGAAACTCAGTGTGAATCAACTCCGTTTAGGAAGTTGTATTGAACCCCAGTCGGCCTTACAAGAAAAACACTCTGCTTTTGAGAAACAGGCACTCTTGCACTCTACTGTGTTTCCTATAGGGCCAGTACAGTGAGCTAGCTCAGAACAAGAGAACTGTGCTTCCTACACAAACGGGGCATATCTAGTTCAACTCAGTATTGGAAACTAAGTAAAACAGGAGCTTCTCTTCAGTCCAATACACTGTATTTGCTGGGAACAGACGCGAGTGCTATTTGCACTGTTTATGGCCAGAATAGCACAATAGTGGGGTTCTTACCCTGAATTAACACTTAATGCTAGAACATGAAACTCAGTGTGAATCAACTCCGTTTAGGAAGTTGTATTGAACCCCACTCGGCCTTACAAGAAAAACACTCTGCTTTTGAGAAACAGGCACTCTTGCACTCTACTGTGTTTCCTATAGGGCCAGTACAGCGAGCTAGCTCAGAACAAGAGAACTGTGCCTCCTACACAAACGGGGCATATCTAGTTCAACTCAGTATTGGAAACTAAGTAAAACAGGAGCTTCTCTTCAGTCCAATACACTGTATTTGCTGGGAACAGACGCGAGTGCTATTTGCACTGTTTATGGCCAGAATAGCACAATAGTGGTGTTCTTACCCTGAATTAACACTTAATGCTAGAACTTGAAACTCAGTTTGAATCAACTCCGTTTAGGAAGTTGTATTGAACCCCAGTCGGCCTTACAAGAAAAACACTCTGCTTTTGAGAAACAGGCACTCTTGCACTCTACTGTGTTTCCTATAGGGCCAGTACAGTGAGCTAGCTCAGAACAAGAGAACTGTGCTTCCTACACAAACAGGGCATATCTAGTTCAACTCAGTATTGGAAACTAAGTAAAACAGGAGCTTCTCTTCAGTCCAAAACAGACGCGAGTGCTATTTGCACTGTTTATGGCCTGAATAGCACAATAGTGGTGTTCTTACCCTGAATTAACACTTAATGCTAGTACTTGAAACTCAGTGTGAATCAACTCCGTTTAGGAAGTTGTATTGAACCCCAGTCGGCCTTACAAGAAAAACACTCTGCTTTTGAGAAACAGGCACTCTTGCACTCTACTGTGTTTCCTATAGGGCCAGTACAGTGAGCTAGCTCAGAACAAGAGAACTGTGCATCCTACACAAACGGGGCATATCTAGTTCAACTCAGTATTGGAAACTAAGTAAAACAGGAGCTTCTCTTCAGTCCAATACACTGTATTTGCTGGGAACAGACGCGAGTGCTATTTGCACTGTTAATGGCCAGAACAGCACAATAGTGGTGTTCCTACCCAGAATTAACACTTAATGCTAGAACTTGAAACTCAGTGTGAATCAACTCCGTTTAGGAAGTTGTATTGAACCCCAGTCGGCCTTACAAGAAAAACACTCTGCTTTTGAGAAACAGGCACTCTTGCACTCTACTGTGTTTCCTATAGGGCCAGTACAGTGAGCTAGCTCAGAACAAGAGAACTGTGCTTCCTACACAAACGGGGCATATCTAGTTCAACTCAGTATTGGAAACTAAGTAAAACAGGAGCTTCTCTTCAGTCCAATACACTGTATTTGCTGGGAACAGACGCGAGTGCTATTTGCACTGTTTATGGCCAGAATAGCACAATAGTGGGGTTCTTACCCTGAATTAACACTTAATGCTAGAACATGAAACTCAGTGTGAATCAACTCCGTTTAGGAAGTTGTATTGAACCCCAGTCGGCCTTACAAGAAAAACACTCTGCTTTTGAGAAACAGGCACTCTTGCACTCTACTGTGTTTCCTATAGGGCCAGTACAGTGAGCTAGCTCAGAACAAGAGAACTGTGCTTCCTACACAAACGGGGCATATCTAGTTCAACTAAGTATTGGAAACTAAGTAAAACAGGAGCTTCTCTTCAGTCCAAAACAGACGCGAGTGCTATTTGCACTGTTTATGGCCTCAATAGCACAATAGTGGTGTTCTTACCCTGAATTAACACTTAATGCTAGTACTTGAAACTCAGTGTGAATCAACTCCGTTTAGGAAGTTGTATTGAACCCCAGTCGGCCTTACAAGAAAAACACTCTGCTTTTGAGAAACAGGCACTCTTGCACTCTACTGTGTTCCCTATAGGGCCAGTACAGTGAGCTAGCTCAGAACAAGAGAACTGTGCATCCTACACAAACGGGGCATATCTAGTTCAACTCAGTATTGGAAACTAAGTAAAACAGGAGCTTCTCTTCAGTCCAATACACTGTATTTGCTGGGAACAGACGCGAGTGATATTTGCACTGTTAATGGCCAGAACAGCACAATAGTGGTGTTCCTACCCTGAATTAACACTTAATGCTAGAACTTGAAACTCAGTGTGAATCAACTCCGTTTAGGAAGTTGTATTGAACCCCAGTCGGCCTTACAAGAAAAACACTCTGCTTTTGAGAAACAGGCACTCTTGCACTCTACTGTGTTTCCTATAGGGCCAGTACAGTGAGCTAGCTCAGAACAAGAGAACTGTGCTTCCTACACAAACGGGGCATATCTAGTTCAACTCAGTATTGGAAACTAAGTAAAACAGGAGCTTCTCTTCAGTCCAAAACAGACGCGAGTGCTATTTGCACTGTTTATGGCCTCAATAGCACAATAGTGGTGTTCTTACCCTGAATTAACACTTAATGCTAGTACTTGAAACTCAGTGTGAATCAACTCCGTTTAGGAAGTTGTATTGAACCCAGTCGGACTTACAAGAAAAACACTCTGCTTTTGAGAAACAGGCACTCTTGCACTCTACTGTGTTCCCTATAGGGCCAGTACAGTGAGCTAGCTCAGAACAAGAGAACTGTGCATCCTACACAAACGGGGCATATCTAGTTCAACTCAGTATTGGAAACTAAGTAAAACAGGAGCTTCTCTTCAGTCCAATACACTGTATTTGCTGGGAACAGACGCGAGTGCTATTTGCACTGTTAATGGCCAGAACAGCACAATAGTGGTGTTCCTACCCTGAATTAACACTTAATGCTAGAACTTGAAACTCAGTGTGAATCAACTCCGTTTAGGAAGTTGTATTGAACCCCAGTCGGCCTTACAAGAAAAACACTCTGCTTTTGAGAAACAGGCACTCTTGCACTCTACTGTGTTTCCTATAGGGCCAGTACAGTGAGCTAGCTCAGAACAAGAGAACTGTGCTTCCTACACAAACGGGGCATATCTAGTTCAACTCAGTATTGGAAACTAAGTAAAACAGGAGCTTCTCTTCAGTCCAATACACTGTATTTGCTGGGAACAGACGCGAGTGCTATTTGCACTGTTTATGGCCAGAATAGCACAATAGTGGGGTTCTTACCCTGAATTAACACTTAATGCTAGAACATGAAACTCAGTGTGAATCAACTCCGTTTAGGAAGTTGTATTGAACCCCACTCGGCCTTACAAGAAAAACACTCTGCTTTTGAGAAACAGGCACTCTTGCACTCTACTGTGTTTCCTATAGGGCCAGTACAGCGAGCTAGCTCAGAACAAGAGAACTGTGCCTCCTACACAAACGGGGCATATCTAGTTCAACTCAGTATTGGAAACTAAGTAAAACAGGAGCTTCTCTTCAGTCCAATACACTGTATTTGCTGGGAACAGACGCGAGTGCTATTTGCACTGTTTATGGCCAGAATAGCACAATAGTGGTGTTCTTACCCTGAATTAACACTTAATGCTAGAACTTGAAACTCAGTTTGAATCAACTCCGTTTAGGAAGTTGTATTGAACCCCAGTCGGCCTTACAAGAAAAACACTCTGCTTTTGAGAAACAGGCACTCTTGCACTCTACTGTGTTTCCTATAGGGCCAGTACAGTGAGCTAGCTCAGAACAAGAGAACTGTGCTTCCTACACAAACAGGGCATATCTAGTTCAACTCAGTATTGGAAACTAAGTAAAACAGGAGCTTCTCTTCAGTCCAAAACAGACGCGAGTGCTATTTGCACTGTTTATGGCCTGAATAGCACAATAGTGGTGTTCTTACCCTGAATTAACACTTAATGCTAGTACTTGAAACTCAGTGTGAATCAACTCCGTTTAGGAAGTTGTATTGAACCCCAGTCGGCCTTACAAGAAAAACACTCTGCTTTTGAGAAACAGGCACTCTTGCACTCTACTGTGTTTCCTATAGGGCCAGTACAGTGAGCTAGCTCAGAACAAGAGAACTGTGCATCCTACACAAACGGGGCATATCTAGTTCAACTCAGTATTGGAAACTAAGTAAAACAGGAGCTTCTCTTCAGTCCAATACACTGTATTTGCTGGGAACAGACGCGAGTGCTATTTGCACTGTTAATGGCCAGAACAGCACAATAGTGGTGTTCCTACCCAGAATTAACACTTAATGCTAGAACTTGAAACTCAGTGTGAATCAACTCCGTTTAGGAAGTTGTATTGAACCCCAGTCGGCCTTACAAGAAAAACACTCTGCTTTTGAGAAACAGGCACTCTTGCACTCTACTGTGTTTCCTATAGGGCCAGTACAGTGAGCTAGCTCAGAACAAGAGAACTGTGCTTCCTACACAAACGGGGCATATCTAGTTCAACTCAGTATTGGAAACTAAGTAAAACAGGAGCTTCTCTTCAGTCCAATACACTGTATTTGCTGGGAACAGACGCGAGTGCTATTTGCACTGTTTATGGCCAGAATAGCACAATAGTGGGGTTCTTACCCTGAATTAACACTTAATGCTAGAACATGAAACTCAGTGTGAATCAACTCCGTTTAGGAAGTTGTATTGAACCCCAGTCGGCCTTACAAGAAAAACACTCTGCTTTTGAGAAACAGGCACTCTTGCACTCTACTGTGTTTCCTATAGGGCCAGTACAGTGAGCTAGCTCAGAACAAGAGAACTGTGCTTCCTACACAAACGGGGCATATCTAGTTCAACTAAGTATTGGAAACTAAGTAAAACAGGAGCTTCTCTTCAGTCCAAAACAGACGCGAGTGCTATTTGCACTGTTTATGGCCTCAATAGCACAATAGTGGTGTTCTTACCCTGAATTAACACTTAATGCTAGTACTTGAAACTCAGTGTGAATCAACTCCGTTTAGGAAGTTGTATTGAACCCCAGTCGGCCTTACAAGAAAAATACTCTGGTTTTGAAAAACAGCCACTCTTGCACTCTACTGTGTTCCCTATAGGGCCAGTACAGTGAGCTAGCTCAGAACAAGAGAACTGTGCATCCTACACAAACGGGGCATATCTAGTTCAACTCAGTATTGGAAACTAAGTAAAACAGGAGCTTCTCTTCAGTCCAATACACTGTATTTGCTGGGAACAGACGCGAGTGATATTTGCACTGGTAATGGCCAGAACAGCACAATAGTGGTGTTCCTACCCTGAATTAACACTTAATGCTAGAACTTGAAACTCAGTGTGAATCAACTCCGTTTAGGAAGTTGTATTGAACCCCAGTCGGCCTTACAAGAAAAACACTCTGCTTTTGAGAAACAGGCACTCTTGCACTCTACTGTGTTTCCTATAGGGCCAGTACAGTGAGCTAGCTCAGAACAAGAGAACTGTGCTTCCTACACAAACGGGGCATATCTAGTTCAACTCAGTATTGGAAACTAAGTAAAACAGGAGCTTCTCTTCAGTCCAATACACTGTATTTGCTGGGAACAGACGCGAGTGCTATTTGCACTGTTTATGGCCAGAATAGCACAATAGTGGTGTTCTTACCCTGAATTAACACTTAATGCTAGAACATGAAACTCAGTGTGAATCAACTCCGTTTAGGAAGTTGTATTGAACCCCACTCGGCCTTACAAGAAAAACACTCTGCTTTTGAGAAACAGGCACTCTTGCACTCTACTGTGTTTCCTATAGGGCCAGTACAGCGAGCTAGCTCAGAACAAGAGAACTGTGCTTCCTACACAAACGGGGCATATCTAGTTCAACTCAGTATTGGAAACTAAGTAAAACAGGAGCTTCTCTTCAGTCCAAAACAGACGCGAGTGCTATTTGCACTGTTTATGGCCTGAATAGCACAATAGTGGTGTTCTTACCCTGAATTAACACTTAATGCTAGAACTTGAAACTCAGTGTGAATCAACTCCGTTTAGGAAGTTGTATTGAACCCCAGTCGGCCTTACAAGAAAAACACTCTGCTTTTGAGAAACAGGCACTCTTGCACTCTACTGTGTTTCCTATAGGGCCAGTACAGTGAGCTAGCTCAGAACAAGAGAACTGTGCATCCTACACAAACGGGGCATATCTAGTTCAACTCAGTATTGGAAACTAAGTAAAACAGGAGCTTCTCTTCAGTCCAATACACTGTATTTGCTGGGAACAGACGCTAGTGCTATTTGCACTGTTAATGGCCAGAACAGCACAATAGTGGTGTTCCTACCCAGAATTAACACTTAATGCTAGAACTTGAAACTCAGTGTGAATCAACTCTGTTTAGGAAGTTGTATTGAACCCCAGTCGGCCTTACAAGAAAAACACTCTGCTTTTGAGAAACAGGCACTCTTGCACTCTACTGTGTTTCCTATAGGGCCAGTACAGTGAGCTAGCTCAGAACAAGAGAACTGTGCTTCCTACACAAACGGGGCATATCTAGTTCAACTCAGTATTGGAAACTAAGTAAAACAGGAGCTTCTCTTCAGTCCAATACACTGTATTTGCTGGGAACAGACGCGAGTGCTATTTGCACTGTTTATGGCCAGAATAGCACAATAGTGGGGTTCTTACCCTGAATTAACACTTAATGCTAGAACATGAAACTCAGTGTGAATCAACTCCGTTTAGGAAGTTGTATTGAACCCCACTCGGCCTTACAAGAAAAACACTCTGCTTTTGAGAAACAGGCACTCTTGCACTCTACTGTGTTTCCTATAGGGCCAGTACAGTGAGCTAGCTCAGAACAAGAGAACTGTGCTTCCTACACAAACGGGGCATATCTAGTTCAACTCAGTATTGGAAACTAAGTAAAACAGGAGCTTCTCTTCAGTCCAATACACTGTATTTGCTGGGAACAGACACGAGTGCTATTTGTACTGTTTATGGCCAGAATAGCACAATAGTGGTGTTCTTACCCTGAATTAACACTTAATGCTAGAACTTGAAACTCAGTGTGAATCAACTCCGTTTAGGAAGTTGTATTGAACCCCAGTCGGCCTTACAAGAAAAACACTCTGCTTTTGAGAAACAGGCACTCTTGCACTCTACTGTGTTTCCTATAGGGCCAGTACAGTGAGCTAGCTCAGAACAAGAGAACTGTGCTTCCTACACAAACGGGGCATATCTAGTTCAACTCAGTATTGGAAATTAAGTAAAACAGGAGCTTCTCTTCAGTCCAATACACTGTATATGCTGGGAACAGACGCGAGTGCTATTTGCACTGTTTATGGCCAGAATAGCACAATAGTGGTGTTCTTACCTTGAATTAACACTTAATGCTAGAACTTGAAACTCAGTGTGAATCAACTCCGTTTAGGAAGTTGTATTGAACCCCAGTCGGCCTTACAAGAAAAACACTCTGCTTTTGAGAAACAGGCACTCTTGCACTCTACTGTGTTTCCTATAGGGCCAGTACAGTGAGCTAGCTCAGAACAAGAGAACTGTGCTTCCTACACAAACGGGGCATATCTAGTTCAACTCAGTATTGGAAACTAAGTAAAACAGGAGCTTCTCTTCAGTCCAATACACTGTATTTGCTGGGAACAGACGCGAGTGATATTTGCACTGTTAATGGCCAGAACAGCACAATAGTGGTGTTCTTACCCTGAATTAACACTTAATGCTAGAACTTGATACTCAGTGTGAATCAACTCCGTTTAGGAAGTTGTATTGAACCCCAGTCGGCCTTACAAGAAAAACACTCTGCTTTTGAGAAACAGGCACTCTTGCACTCTACTGTGTTTCCTATAGGGCCAGTACAGTGAGCTAGCTCAGAACAAGAGAACTGTGCTTCCTACACAAACGGGGCATATCTAGTTCAACTCAGTATTGGAAACTAATTAAAACAGGAGCTTCTCTTCAGTCCAATACACTGTATTTGCTGGGAACAGACGCGAGTGCTATTTGCACTGTTTATGGCCAGAATAGCACAATAGTGGTGTTCTTACCCTGAATTAACACTTAATGCTAGAACTTGAAACTCAGTGTGAATCAACTCCGTTTAGGAAGTTGTATTGAACCCCATTCGGCCTTACAAGTAAAACACTCTGCTTTTGAGAAACAGGCACTCTTGCACTCTACTGTGTTTCCTATAGGGCCAGTACAGTGAGCTAGCTCAGAACAAGCGAACTGTGCTTCCTACACAAACGGGGCATATCTAGTTCAACTCAGTATTGGAAACTAAAACTAAGTAAAACAGGAGCTTCTCTTCAGTCCAATACACTGTATTTGCTGGGAACAGACGCGAGTGCTATTTGCACTGTTTATGGCCAGAATAGCACACTAGTGGTGTTCTTACCCTGAATTAACACTTAATGCTAGAACTTGAAACTCAGTGTGAATCAACTCCGTTTAGGAAGTTGTATTGAACCCCAGTCGGCCTTACAAGAAAAACACTCTGCTTTTGAGAAACAGGCACTCTTGCACTCTACTGTGTTTCCTATAGGGCCAGTACAGTGAGCTAGCTCAGAACAAGAGAACTGTGCTTCCTACACAAACGAGGCATATCTAGTTCAACTCAGTATTGGAAACTAAGTAAAACAGGAGCTTCTCTTCAGTCCAATACACTGTATTTGCTGGGAACAGACGCGAGTGCTATTTGCACTGTTTATGGCCAGAGTAGCACAATAGTGGTGTTCTTACCCTGATTTAAGACTTAATGCTAGAACTTGAAACTCAGTGTGAATCAACTCCGTTTAGGAAGTTGTATTGAACCCCAGTCGGCCTTACAAGAAAAACACTCTGCTTTTGAGAAACAGGCACTCTTGCACTCTACTGTGTTTCCTATAGGGCCAGTACAGTGAGCTAACTCAGAACAAGAGAACTGTGCTTCCTACACAAACGGGGCATATCTAGTTCAACTCAGTATTGGAAACTAAGTAAAACAGGAGCTTCTCTTCAGTCCAATACACTGTATTTGCTGGGAACAGACGCGAGTGCTATTTGCACTGTTTATGGCCAGAATAGCACAATAGTGGTGTTCTTACCCTGAATTAACACTTAATGCTAGAACTTGAAACTCAGTGTGAATCAACTCCGTTTAGGAAGTTGTATTGAACCCCAGTCGGCCTTACAAGAAAAACACTCTGCTTTTGAGAAACAGGCACTCTTGCACTCTACTGTGTTTCCTATAGGGCCAGTACAGTGAGCTAGCTCAGAACAAGAGAACTGTGCTTCCTACACAAACGGGGCATATCTAGTTCAACTCAGTATTGGAAACTAAGTAAAACAGGAGCTTCTCTTCAGTCCAAAACAGACGCGAGTGCTATTTGCACTGTTTATGGCCTGAATAGCACAATAGTGGTGTTCTTACCCTGAATTAACACTTAATGCTAGAACTTGAAACTCAGTGTGAATCAACTCCGTTTAGGAAGTTGTATTGAACCCCAGTCGGCCTTACAAGAAAAACACTCTGCTTTTGAGAAACAGGCACTCTTGCACTCTACTGTGTTTCCTATAGGGCCAGTACAGTGAGCTAGCTCAGAACAAGAGAACTGTGCATCCTACACAAACGGGGCATATCTAGTTCAACTCAGTATTGGAAACTAAGTAAAACAGGAGCTTCTCTTCAGTCCAATACACTGTATTTGCTGGGAACAGACGCGAGTGCTATTTGCACTGTTAATGGCCAGAACAGCACAATAGTGGTGTTCCTACCCTGAATTAACACTTAATGCTAGAACTTGAATCTCAGTGTGAATCAACTCCGTTTAGGAAGTTGTATTGAACCCCAGTCGGCCTTACAAGAAAAACACTCTGCTTTTGAGAAACAGGCACTCTTGCACTCTACTGTGTTTCCTATAGGGCCAGTACAGTGAGCTAGCTCAGAACAAGAGAACTGTGCTTCCTACACAAACGGGGCATATCTAGTTCAACTCAGTATTGGAAACTAAAACTAAGTAAAACAGGAGCTTCTCTTCAGTCCAATACACTGTATTTGCTGGGAACAGACGCGAGTGCTATTTGCACTGTTTATGGCCAGAATAGCACACTAGTGGTGTTCTTACCCTGAATTAACACTTAATGCTAGAACTTGAAACTCAGTGTGAATCAACTCCGTTTAGGAAGTTGTATTGAACCCCAGTCGGCCTTACAAGAAAAACACTCTGCTTTTGAGAAACAGGCACTCTTGCACTCTACTGTGTTTCCTATAGGGCCAGTACAGTGAGTTAACTCAGAACAAGAGAACTGTGCTTCCTACACAAACGGGGCATATCTAGTTCAACTCAGTATTGGAAACTAAGTAAAACAGGAGCTTCTCTTCAGTCCAATACACTGTATTTGCTGGGAACAGACGCGAGTGCTATTTGCACTGTTTATGGCCAGAATAGCACAATAGTGGTGTTCTTACCCTGAATTAACACTTAATGCTAGAACTTGAAACTCAGTGTGAATCAACTCCGTTTAGGAAGTTGTATTGAACCCCAGTCGGCCTTACAAGAAAAACACTCTGCTTTTGAGAAACAGGCACTCTTGCACTCTACTGTGTTTCCTATAGGGCCAGTACAGTGAGCTAGCTCAGAACAAGAGAACTGTGCTTCCTACACAAACGGGGCATATCTAGTTCAACTCAGTATTGGAAACTAAGTAAAACAGGAGCTTCTCTTCAGTCCAAAACAGACGCGAGTGCTATTTGCACTGTTTATGGCCTGAATAGCACAATAGTGGTGTTCTTACCCTGAATTAACACTTAATGCTAGTACTTGAAACTCAGTGTGAATCAACTCCGTTTAGGAAGTTGTATTGAACCCCAGTCGGCCTTACAAGAAAAACACTCTGCTTTTGAGAAACAGGCACTCTTGCACTCTACTGTGTTTCCTATAGGGCCAGTACAGTGAGCTAGCTCAGAACAAGAGAACTGTGCATCCTACAAAAACGGGGCATATCTTGTTCAACTCAGTATTGGAAACTATGTAAAACAGGAGCTTCTCTTCAGTCCAATACACTGTATTTGCTGGGAACAGACGCGAGTGCTATTTGCACTGTTAATGGCCAGAACAGCACAATAGTGGTGTTCCTACCCTGAATTAACACTTAATGCTAGAACTTGAAACTCAGTGTGAATCAACTCCGTTTAGGAAGTTGTATTGAACCCCAGTCGGCCTTACAAGAAAAACACTCTGCTTTTGAGAAACAGGCACTCTTGCACTCTACTGTGTTTCCTATAGGGCCAGTACAGTGAGCTAGCTCAGAACAAGAGAACTGTGCTTCCTACACAAACGGGGCATATCTAGTTCAACTCAGTATTGGAAACTAAGTAAAACAGAAGCTTCTCTTCAGTCCAATACACTGTATTTGCTGGGAACAGACGCGAGTGCTATTTGCACTGTTTATGGCCAGAATAGCACAATAGTGGGGTTCTTACCCTGAATTAACACTTAATGCTAGAACATGAAACTCAGTGTGAATCAACTCCGTTTAGGAAGTTGTATTGAACCCCAGTCGGCCTTACAAGAAAAACACTCTGCTTTTGAGAAACAGGCACTCTTGCACTCTACTGTGTTTCCTATAGGGCCAGTACAGTGAGCTAGCTCAGAACAAGAGAACTGTGCCTCCTACACAAACGGGGCATATCTAGTTCAACTCAGTATTGGAAACTAAGTAAAACAGGAGCTTCTCTTCAGTCCAATACACTGTATTTGCTGGGAACAGACACGAGTGCTATTTGCACTGTTTATGGCCAGAATAGCACAATAGTGGTGTTCTTACCCTGAATTAACACTTAATGCTAGAACTTGAAACTCAGTGTGAATCAACTCCGTTTAGGAAGTTGTATTGAACCCCAGTCGGCCTTACAAGAAAAACACTCTGCTTTTGAGAAACAGGCACTCTTGCACTCTACTGTGTTTCCTATAGGGCCAGTACAGTGAGCTAGCTCAGAACAAGAGAACTGTGCTTCCTACACAAACGGGGCATATCTAGTTCAACTCAGTATTGGAAATTAAGTAAAACAGGAGCTTCTCTTCAGTCCAATACACTGTATTTGCTGGGAACAGACGCGAGTGCTATTTGTACTGTTTATGGCCAGAATAGCACAATAGTGGTGTTCTTACCCTGAATTAACACTTAATGCTAGAACTTGAAACTCAGTGTGAATCAACTCCGTTTAGGAAGTTGTATTGAACCCCAGTCGGCCTTACAAGAAAAACACTCTGCTTTTGAGAAACAGGCACTCTTGCACTCTACTGTGTTTCCTATAGGGCCAGTACAGTGAGCTAACTCAGAACAAGAGAACTGTGCTTCCTACACAAACGGGGCATATCTAGTTCAACTCAGTATTGGAAACTAAGTAAAACAGGAGCTTCTCTTCAGTCCAATACACTGTATTTGCTGGGAACAGACGCGAGTGCTATTTGCACTCTTTATGGCCAGAATAACACAATAGTGGTGTTCTTACCCTGAATTAACACTTAATGCTAGAACTTGAAACTCAGTGTGAATCAACTCCGTTTAGGAAGTTGTATTGAACCCCAGTCGTCCTTACAAGAAAAACACTCTGCTTTTGAGTAAAGGCACTCTTGCACTCTACTGTGTTTCCTATATGGCCAGTACAGTGAGCTAGCTCAGAAAAAGAGAACTGTGCATCCTACACAAACGGGGCATATCTAGTTCAACTCAGTACTGGAAACTAAGTAAAACAGGAGCTTATCTTCAGTCCAATACACTGTATTTGCTGGGAACAGACGAGAGTGCTATTTGCACTGTTAATGGCCAGAACAGCACAATAGTGGTGTTCTTACCCTGAATTAACACTTAATGCTAGAACTTGAAACTCAGTGTGAATCAACTCCGTTTAGGAAGTTGTATTGAACCCCAGTCGGCCTTACAAGAAAAACACTCTGCTTTTGAGAAACAGGCACTCTTGCACTCTACTGTGTTTCCTATAGGGCCAGTACAGTGAGCTAGCTCAGAAAAAGAGAACTGTGCTTCCTACACAAACGGGGCATATCTAGTTCAACTCAGTATTGGAAACTAAAACGAAGTAAAACAGGAGCTTCTCTTCAGTCCAATACACTGTATTTGCTGGGAACAGACGCGAGTGCTATTTGCACTGTTTATGGCCAGAATAGCACACTAGTGGTGTTCTTACCCTGAATTAACACTTAATGCTAGAACTTGAAACTCAGTTTGAATCAACTCCGTTTAGGAAGTTGTATTGAACCCCAGTCGGCCTTACAAGAAAAACACTCTGCTTTTGAGAAACAGGCACTCTTGCACTCTACTGTGTTTCCTATAGGGCCAGTACAGTGAGCTAGCTCAGAACAAGAGAACTGTGCTTCCTACACAAACAGGGCATATCTAGTTCAACTCAGTATTGGAAACTAAGTAAAACAGGAGCTTCTCTTCAGTCCAAAACAGACGCGAGTGCTATTTGCACTGTTTATGGCCTGAATAGCACAATAGTGGTGTTCTTACCCTGAATTAACACTTAATGCTAGTACTTGAAACTCAGTGTGAATCAACTCCGTTTAGGAAGTTGTATTGAACCCCAGTCGGCCTTACAAGAAAAACACTCTGCTTTTGAGAAACAGGCACTCTTGCACTCTACTGTGTTTCCTATAGGGCCAGTACAGTGAGCTAGCTCAGAACAAGAGAACTGTGCATCCTACACAAACGGGGCATATCTAGTTCAACTCAGTATTGGAAACTAAGTAAAACAGGAGCTTCTCTTCAGTCCAATACACTGTATTTGCTGGGAACAGACGCGAGTGCTATTTGCACTGTTAATGGCCAGAACAGCACAATAGTGGTGTTCCTACCCAGAATTAACACTTAATGCTAGAACTTGAAACTCAGTGTGAATCAACTCCGTTTAGGAAGTTGTATTGAACCCCAGTCGGCCTTACAAGAAAAACACTCTGCTTTTGAGAAACAGGCACTCTTGCACTCTACTGTGTTTCCTATAGGGCCAGTACAGTGAGCTAGCTCAGAACAAGAGAACTGTGCTTCCTACACAAACGGGGCATATCTAGTTCAACTCAGTATTGGAAACTAAGTAAAACAGGAGCTTCTCTTCAGTCCAATACACTGTATTTGCTGGGAACAGACGCGAGTGCTATTTGCACTGTTTATGGCCAGAATAGCACAATAGTGGGGTTCTTACCCTGAATTAACACTTAATGCTAGAACATGAAACTCAGTGTGAATCAACTCCGTTTAGGAAGTTGTATTGAACCCCAGTCGGCCTTACAAGAAAAACACTCTGCTTTTGAGAAACAGGCACTCTTGCACTCTACTGTGTTTCCTATAGGGCCAGTACAGTGAGCTAGCTCAGAACAAGAGAACTGTGCTTCCTACACAAACGGGGCATATCTAGTTCAACTAAGTATTGGAAACTAAGTAAAACAGGAGCTTCTCTTCAGTCCAAAACAGACGCGAGTGCTATTTGCACTGTTTATGGCCTCAATAGCACAATAGTGGTGTTCTTACCCTGAATTAACACTTAATGCTAGTACTTGAAACTCAGTGTGAATCAACTCCGTTTAGGAAGTTGTATTGAACCCCAGTCGGCCTTACAAGAAAAACACTCTGCTTTTGAGAAACAGGCACTCTTGCACTCTACTGTGTTCCCTATAGGGCCAGTACAGTGAGCTAGCTCAGAACAAGAGAACTGTGCATCCTACACAAACGGGGCATATCTAGTTCAACTCAGTATTGGAAACTAAGTAAAACAGGAGCTTCTCTTCAGTCCAATACACTGTATTTGCTGGGAACAGACGCGAGTGATATTTGCACTGTTAATGGCCAGAACAGCACAATAGTGGTGTTCCTACCCTGAATTAACACTTAATGCTAGAACTTGAAACTCAGTGTGAATCAACTCCGTTTAGGAAGTTGTATTGAACCCCAGTCGGCCTTACAAGAAAAACACTCTGCTTTTGAGAAACAGGCACTCTTGCACTCTACTGTGTTTCCTATAGGGCCAGTACAGTGAGCTAGCTCAGAACAAGAGAACTGTGCTTCCTACACAAACGGGGCATATCTAGTTCAACTCAGTATTGGAAACTAAGTAAAACAGGAGCTTCTCTTCAGTCCAAAACAGACGCGAGTGCTATTTGCACTGTTTATGGCCTCAATAGCACAATAGTGGTGTTCTTACCCTGAATTAACACTTAATGCTAGTACTTGAAACTCAGTGTGAATCAACTCCGTTTAGGAAGTTGTATTGAACCCAGTCGGACTTACAAGAAAAACACTCTGCTTTTGAGAAACAGGCACTCTTGCACTCTACTGTGTTCCCTATAGGGCCAGTACAGTGAGCTAGCTCAGAACAAGAGAACTGTGCATCCTACACAAACGGGGCATATCTAGTTCAACTCAGTATTGGAAACTAAGTAAAACAGGAGCTTCTCTTCAGTCCAATACACTGTATTTGCTGGGAACAGACGCGAGTGCTATTTGCACTGTTAATGGCCAGAACAGCACAATAGTGGTGTTCCTACCCTGAATTAACACTTAATGCTAGAACTTGAAACTCAGTGTGAATCAACTCCGTTTAGGAAGTTGTATTGAACCCCAGTCGGCCTTACAAGAAAAACACTCTGCTTTTGAGAAACAGGCACTCTTGCACTCTACTGTGTTTCCTATAGGGCCAGTACAGTGAGCTAGCTCAGAACAAGAGAACTGTGCTTCCTACACAAACGGGGCATATCTAGTTCAACTCAGTATTGGAAACTAAGTAAAACAGGAGCTTCTCTTCAGTCCAATACACTGTATTTGCTGGGAACAGACGCGAGTGCTATTTGCACTGTTTATGGCCAGAATAGCACAATAGTGGGGTTCTTACCCTGAATTAACACTTAATGCTAGAACATGAAACTCAGTGTGAATCAACTCCGTTTAGGAAGTTGTATTGAACCCCACTCGGCCTTACAAGAAAAACACTCTGCTTTTGAGAAACAGGCACTCTTGCACTCTACTGTGTTTCCTATAGGGCCAGTACAGCGAGCTAGCTCAGAACAAGAGAACTGTGCCTCCTACACAAACGGGGCATATCTAGTTCAACTCAGTATTGGAAACTAAGTAAAACAGGAGCTTCTCTTCAGTCCAATACACTGTATTTGCTGGGAACAGACGCGAGTGCTATTTGCACTGTTTATGGCCAGAATAGCACAATAGTGGTGTTCTTACCCTGAATTAACACTTAATGCTAGAACTTGAAACTCAGTTTGAATCAACTCCGTTTAGGAAGTTGTATTGAACCCCAGTCGGCCTTACAAGAAAAACACTCTGCTTTTGAGAAACAGGCACTCTTGCACTCTACTGTGTTTCCTATAGGGCCAGTACAGTGAGCTAGCTCAGAACAAGAGAACTGTGCTTCCTACACAAACAGGGCATATCTAGTTCAACTCAGTATTGGAAACTAAGTAAAACAGGAGCTTCTCTTCAGTCCAAAACAGACGCGAGTGCTATTTGCACTGTTTATGGCCTGAATAGCACAATAGTGGTGTTCTTACCCTGAATTAACACTTAATGCTAGTACTTGAAACTCAGTGTGAATCAACTCCGTTTAGGAAGTTGTATTGAACCCCAGTCGGCCTTACAAGAAAAACACTCTGCTTTTGAGAAACAGGCACTCTTGCACTCTACTGTGTTTCCTATAGGGCCAGTACAGTGAGCTAGCTCAGAACAAGAGAACTGTGCATCCTACACAAACGGGGCATATCTAGTTCAACTCAGTATTGGAAACTAAGTAAAACAGGAGCTTCTCTTCAGTCCAATACACTGTATTTGCTGGGAACAGACGCGAGTGCTATTTGCACTGTTAATGGCCAGAACAGCACAATAGTGGTGTTCCTACCCAGAATTAACACTTAATGCTAGAACTTGAAACTCAGTGTGAATCAACTCCGTTTAGGAAGTTGTATTGAACCCCAGTCGGCCTTACAAGAAAAACACTCTGCTTTTGAGAAACAGGCACTCTTGCACTCTACTGTGTTTCCTATAGGGCCAGTACAGTGAGCTAGCTCAGAACAAGAGAACTGTGCTTCCTACACAAACGGGGCATATCTAGTTCAACTCAGTATTGGAAACTAAGTAAAACAGGAGCTTCTCTTCAGTCCAATACACTGTATTTGCTGGGAACAGACGCGAGTGCTATTTGCACTGTTTATGGCCAGAATAGCACAATAGTGGGGTTCTTACCCTGAATTAACACTTAATGCTAGAACATGAAACTCAGTGTGAATCAACTCCGTTTAGGAAGTTGTATTGAACCCCAGTCGGCCTTACAAGAAAAACACTCTGCTTTTGAGAAACAGGCACTCTTGCACTCTACTGTGTTTCCTATAGGGCCAGTACAGTGAGCTAGCTCAGAACAAGAGAACTGTGCTTCCTACACAAACGGGGCATATCTAGTTCAACTAAGTATTGGAAACTAAGTAAAACAGGAGCTTCTCTTCAGTCCAAAACAGACGCGAGTGCTATTTGCACTGTTTATGGCCTCAATAGCACAATAGTGGTGTTCTTACCCTGAATTAACACTTAATGCTAGTACTTGAAACTCAGTGTGAATCAACTCCGTTTAGGAAGTTGTATTGAACCCCAGTCGGCCTTACAAGAAAAACACTCTGCTTTTGAGAAACAGCCACTCTTGCACTCTACTGTGTTCCCTATAGGGCCAGTACAGTGAGCTAGCTCAGAACAAGAGAACTGTGCATCCTACACAAACGGGGCATATCTAGTTCAACTCAGTATTGGAAACTAAGTAAAACAGGAGCTTCTCTTCAGTCCAATACACTGTATTTGCTGGGAACAGACGCGAGTGATATTTGCACTGGTAATGGCCAGAACAGCACAATAGTGGTGTTCCTACCCTGAATTAACACTTAATGCTAGAACTTGAAACTCAGTGTGAATCAACTCCGTTTAGGAAGTTGTATTGAACCCCAGTCGGCCTTACAAGAAAAACACTCTGCTTTTGAGAAACAGGCACTCTTGCACTCTACTGTGTTTCCTATAGGGCCAGTACAGTGAGCTAGCTCAGAACAAGAGAACTGTGCTTCCTACACAAACGGGGCATATCTAGTTCAACTCAGTATTGGAAACTAAGTAAAACAGGAGCTTCTCTTCAGTCCAATACACTGTATTTGCTGGGAACAGACGCGAGTGCTATTTGCACAGTTTATGGCCAGAATAGCACAATAGTGGTGTTCTTACCCTGAATTAACACTTAATGCTAGAACATGAAACTCAGTGTGAATCAACTCCGTTTAGGAAGTTGTATTGAACCCCACTCGGCCTTACAAGAAAAACACTCTGCTTTTGAGAAACAGGCACTCTTGCACTCTACTGTGTTTCCTATAGGGCCAGTACAGCGAGCTAGCTCAGAACAAGAGAACTGTGCTTCCTACACAAACGGGGCATATCTAGTTCAACTCAGTATTGGAAACTAAGTAAAACAGGAGCTTCTCTTCAGTCCAAAACAGACGCGAGTGCTATTTGCACTGTTTATGGCCTGAATAGCACAATAGTGGTGTTCTTACCCTGAATTAACACTTAATGCTAGAACTTGAAACTCAGTGTGAATCAACTCCGTTTAGGAAGTTGTATTGAACCCCAGTCGGCCTTACAAGAAAAACACTCTGCTTTTGAGAAACAGGCACTCTTGCACTCTACTGTGTTTCCTATAGGGCCAGTACAGTGAGCTAGCTCAGAACAAGAGAACTGTGCATCTTACACAAACGGGGCATATCTAGTTCAACTCAGTATTGGAAACTAAGTAAAACAGGAGCTTCTCTTCAGTCCAATACACTGTATTTGCTGGGAACAGACGCTAGTGCTATTTGCACTGTTAATGGCCAGAACAGCACAATAGTGGTGTTCCTACCCAGAATTAACACTTAATGCTAGAACTTGAAACTCAGTGTGAATCAACTCTGTTTAGGAAGTTGTATTGAACCCCAGTCGGCCTTACAAGAAAAACACTCTGCTTTTGAGAAACAGGCACTCTTGCACTCTACTGTGTTTCCTATAGGGCCAGTACAGTGAGCTAGCTCAGAACAAGAGAACTGTGCTTCCTACACAAACGGGGCATATCTAGTTCAACTCAGTATTGGAAACTAAGTAAAACAGGAGCTTCTCTTCAGTCCAATACACTGTATTTGCTGGGAACAGACGCGAGTGCTATTTGCACTGTTTATGGCCAGAATAGCACAATAGTGGGGTTCTTACCCTGAATTAACACTTAATGCTAGAACATGAAACTCAGTGTGAATCAACTCCGTTTAGGAAGTTGTATTGAACCCCACTCGGCCTTACAAGAAAAACACTCTGCTTTTGAGAAACAGGCACTCTTGCACTCTACTGTGTTTCCTATAGGGCCAGTACAGTGAGCTAGCTCAGAACAAGAGAACTGTGCTTCCTACACAAACGGGGCATATCTAGTTCAACTCAGTATTGGAAACTAAGTAAAACAGGAGCTTCTCTTCAGTCCAATACACTGTATTTGCTGGGAACAGACACGAGTGCTATTTGTACTGTTTATGGCCAGAATAGCACAATAGTGGTGTTCTTACCCTGAATTAACACTTAATGCTAGAACTTGAAACTCAGTGTGAATCAACTCCGTTTAGGAAGTTGTATTGAACCCCAGTCGGCCTTACAAGAAAAACACTCTGCTTTTGAGAAACAGGCACTCTTGCACTCTACTGTGTTTCCTATAGGGCCAGTACAGTGAGCTAGCTCAGAACAAGAGAACTGTGCTTCCTACACAAACGGGGCATATCTAGTTCAACTCAGTATTGGAAATTAAGTAAAACAGGAGCTTCTCTTCAGTCCAATACACTGTATATGCTGGGAACAGACGCGAGTGCTATTTGCACTGTTTATGGCCAGAATAGCACAATAGTGGTGTTCTTACCTTGAATTAACACTTAATGCTAGAACTTGAAACTCAGTGTGAATCAACTCCGTTTAGGAAGTTGTATTGAACCCCAGTCGGCCTTACAAGAAAAACACTCTGCTTTTGAGAAACAGGCACTCTTGCACTCTACTGTGTTTCCTATAGGGCCAGTACAGTGAGCTAGCTCAGAACAAGAGAACTGTGCTTCCTACACAAACGGGGCATATCTAGTTCAACTCAGTATTGGAAACTAAGTAAAACAGGAGCTTCTCTTCAGTCCAATACACTGTATTTGCTGGGAACAGACGCGAGTGATATTTGCACTGTTAATGGCCAGAACAGCACAATAGTGGTGTTCTTACCCTGAATTAACACTTAATGCTAGAACTTGATACTCAGTGTGAATCAACTCCGTTTAGGAAGTTGTATTGAACCCCAGTCGGCCTTACAAGAAAAACACTCTGCTTTTGAGAAACAGGCACTCTTGCACTCTACTGTGTTTCCTATAGGGCCAGTACAGTGAGCTAGCTCAGAACAAGAGAACTGTGCTTCCTACACAAACGGGGCATATCTAGTTCAACTCAGTATTGGAAACTAATTAAAACAGGAGCTTCTCTTCAGTCCAATACACTGTATTTGCTGGGAACAGACGCGAGTGCTATTTGCACTGTTTATGGCCAGAATAGCACAATAGTGGTGTTCTTACCCTGAATTAACACTTAATGCTAGAACTTGAAACTCAGTGTGAATCAACTCCGTTTAGGAAGTTGTATTGAACCCCATTCGGCCTTACAAGTAAAACACTCTGCTTTTGAGAAACAGGCACTCTTGCACTCTACTGTGTTTCCTATAGGGCCAGTACAGTGAGCTAGCTCAGAACAAGCGAACTGTGCTTCCTACACAAACGGGGCATATCTAGTTCAACTCAGTATTGGAAACTAAAACTAAGTAAAACAGGAGCTTCTCTTCAGTCCAATACACTGTATTTGCTGGGAACAGACGCGAGTGCTATTTGCACTGTTTATGGCCAGAATAGCACACTAGTGGTGTTCTTACCCTGAATTAACACTTAATGCTAGAACTTGAAACTCAGTGTGAATCAACTCCGTTTAGGAAGTTGTATTGAACCCCAGTCGGCCTTACAAGAAAAACACTCTGCTTTTGAGAAACAGGCACTCTTGCACTCTACTGTGTTTCCTATAGGGCCAGTACAGTGAGCTAGCTCAGAACAAGAGAACTGTGCTTCCTACACAAACGAGGCATATCTAGTTCAACTCAGTATTGGAAACTAAGTAAAACAGGAGCTTCTCTTCAGTCCAATACACTGTATTTGCTGGGAACAGACGCGAGTGCTATTTGCACTGTTTATGGCCAGAGTAGCACAATAGTGGTGTTCTTACCCTGATTTAAGACTTAATGCTAGAACTTGAAACTCAGTGTGAATCAACTCCGTTTAGGAAGTTGTATTGAACCCCAGTCGGCCTTACAAGAAAAACACTCTGCTTTTGAGAAACAGGCACTCTTGCACTCTACTGTGTTTCCTATAGGGCCAGTACAGTGAGCTAACTCAGAACAAGAGAACTGTGCTTCCTACACAAACGGGGCATATCTAGTTCAACTCAGTATTGGAAACTAAGTAAAACAGGAGCTTCTCTTCAGTCCAATACACTGTATTTGCTGGGAACAGACGCGAGTGCTATTTGCACTGTTTATGGCCAGAATAGCACAATAGTGGTGTTCTTACCCTGAATTAACACTTAATGCTAGAACTTGAAACTCAGTGTGAATCAACTCCGTTTAGGAAGTTGTATTGAACCCCAGTCGGCCTTACAAGAAAAACACTCTGCTTTTGAGAAACAGGCACTCTTGCACTCTACTGTGTTTCCTATAGGGCCAGTACAGTGAGCTAGCTCAGAACAAGAGAACTGTGCTTCCTACACAAACGGGGCATATCTAGTTCAACTCAGTATTGGAAACTAAGTAAAACAGGAGCTTCTCTTCAGTCCAAAACAGACGCGAGTGCTATTTGCACTGTTTATGGCCTGAATAGCACAATAGTGGTGTTCTTACCCTGAATTAACACTTAATGCTAGAACTTGAAACTCAGTGTGAATCAACTCCGTTTAGGAAGTTGTATTGAACCCCAGTCGGCCTTACAAGAAAAACACTCTGCTTTTGAGAAACAGGCACTCTTGCACTCTACTGTGTTTCCTATAGGGCCAGTACAGTGAGCTAGCTCAGAACAAGAGAACTGTGCATCCTACACAAACGGGGCATATCTAGTTCAACTCAGTATTGGAAACTAAGTAAAACAGGAGCTTCTCTTCAGTCCAATACACTGTATTTGCTGGGAACAGACGCGAGTGCTATTTGCACTGTTAATGGCCAGAACAGCACAATAGTGGTGTTCCTACCCTGAATTAACACTTAATGCTAGAACTTGAATCTCAGTGTGAATCAACTCCGTTTAGGAAGTTGTATTGAACCCCAGTCGGCCTTACAAGAAAAACACTCTGCTTTTGAGAAACAGGCACTCTTGCACTCTACTGTGTTTCCTATAGGGCCAGTACAGTGAGCTAGCTCAGAACAAGAGAACTGTGCTTCCTACACAAACGGGGCATATCTAGTTCAACTCAGTATTGGAAACTAAAACTAAGTAAAACAGGAGCTTCTCTTCAGTCCAATACACTGTATTTGCTGGGAACAGACGCGAGTGCTATTTGCACTGTTTATGGCCAGAATAGCACACTAGTGGTGTTCTTACCCTGAATTAACACTTAATGCTAGAACTTGAAACTCAGTGTGAATCAACTCCGTTTAGGAAGTTGTATTGAACCCCAGTCGGCCTTACAAGAAAAACACTCTGCTTTTGAGAAACAGGCACTCTTGCACTCTACTGTGTTTCCTATAGGGCCAGTACAGTGAGTTAACTCAGAACAAGAGAACTGTGCTTCCTACACAAACGGGGCATATCTAGTTCAACTCAGTATTGGAAACTAAGTAAAACAGGAGCTTCTCTTCAGTCCAATACACTGTATTTGCTGGGAACAGACGCGAGTGCTATTTGCACTGTTTATGGCCAGAATAGCACAATAGTGGTGTTCTTACCCTGAATTAACACTTAATGCTAGAACTTGAAACTCAGTGTGAATCAACTCCGTTTAGGAAGTTGTATTGAACCCCAGTCGGCCTTACAAGAAAAACACTCTGCTTTTGAGAAACAGGCACTCTTGCACTCTACTGTGTTTCCTATAGGGCCAGTACAGTGAGCTAGCTCAGAACAAGAGAACTGTGCTTCCTACACAAACGGGGCATATCTAGTTCAACTCAGTATTGGAAACTAAGTAAAACAGGAGCTTCTCTTCAGTCCAAAACAGACGCGAGTGCTATTTGCACTGTTTATGGCCTGAATAGCACAATAGTGGTGTTCTTACCCTGAATTAACACTTAATGCTAGTACTTGAAACTCAGTGTGAATCAACTCCGTTTAGGAAGTTGTATTGAACCCCAGTCGGCCTTACAAGAAAAACACTCTGCTTTTGAGAAACAGGCACTCTTGCACTCTACTGTGTTTCCTATAGGGCCAGTACAGTGAGCTAGCTCAGAACAAGAGAACTGTGCATCCTACAAAAACGGGGCATATCTAGTTCAACTCAGTATTGGAAACTATGTAAAACAGGAGCTTCTCTTCAGTCCAATACACTGTATTTGCTGGGAACAGACGCGAGTGATATTTGCACTGTTAATGGCCAGAACAGCACAATAGTGGTGTTCCTACCCTGAATTAACACTTAATGCTAGAACTTGAAACTCAGTGTGAATCAACTCCGTTTAGGAAGTTGTATTGAACCCCAGTCGGCCTTACAAGAAAAACACTCTGCTTTTGAGAAACAGGCACTCTTGCACTCTACTGTGTTTCCTATAGGGCCAGTACAGTGAGCTAGCTCAGAACAAGAGAACTGTGCTTCCTACACAAACGGGGCATATCTAGTTCAACTCAGTATTGGAAACTAAGTAAAACAGAAGCTTCTCTTCAGTCCAATACACTGTATTTGCTGGGAACAGACGCGAGTGCTATTTGCACTGTTTATGGCCAGAATAGCACAATAGTGGGGTTCTTACCCTGAATTAACACTTAATGCTAGAACATGAAACTCAGTGTGAATCAACTCCGTTTAGGAAGTTGTATTGAACCCCAGTCGGCCTTACAAGAAAAACACTCTGCTTTTGAGAAACAGGCACTCTTGCACTCTACTGTGTTTCCTATAGGGCCAGTACAGTGAGCTAGCTCAGAACAAGAGAACTGTGCCTCCTACACAAACGGGGCATATCTAGTTCAACTCAGTATTGGAAACTAAGTAAAACAGGAGCTTCTCTTCAGTCCAATACACTGTATTTGCTGGGAACAGACACGAGTGCTATTTGCACTGTTTATGGCCAGAATAGCACAATAGTGGTGTTCTTACCCTGAATTAACACTTAATGCTAGAACTTGAAACTCAGTGTGAATCAACTCCGTTTAGGAAGTTGTATTGAACCCCAGTCGGCCTTACAAGAAAAACACTCTGCTTTTGAGAAACAGGCACTCTTGCACTCTACTGTGTTTCCTATAGGGCCAGTACAGTGAGCTAGCTCAGAACAAGAGAACTGTGCTTCCTACACAAACGGGGCATATCTAGTTCAACTCAGTATTGGAAATTAAGTAAAACAGGAGCTTCTCTTCAGTCCAATACACTGTATTTGCTGGGAACAGACGCGAGTGCTATTTGTACTGTTTATGGCCAGAATAGCACAATAGTGGTGTTCTTACCCTGAATTAACACTTAATGCTAGAACTTGAAACTCAGTGTGAATCAACTCCGTTTAGGAAGTTGTATTGAACCCCAGTCGGCCTTACAAGAAAAACACTCTGCTTTTGAGAAACAGGCACTCTTGCACTCTACTGTGTTTCCTATAGGGCCAGTACAGTGAGCTAACTCAGAACAAGAGAACTGTGCTTCCTACACAAACGGGGCATATCTAGTTCAACTCAGTATTGGAAACTAAGTAAAACAGGAGCTTCTCTTCAGTCCAATACACTGTATTTGCTGGGAACAGACGCGAGTGCTATTTGCACTCTTTATGGCCAGAATAACACAATAGTGGTGTTCTTACCCTGAATTAACACTTAATGCTAGAACTTGAAACTCAGTGTGAATCAACTCCGTTTAGGAAGTTGTATTGAACCCCAGTCGTCCTTACAAGAAAAACACTCTGCTTTTGAGTAAAGGCACTCTTGCACTCTACTGTGTTTCCTATATGGCCAGTACAGTGAGCTAGCTCAGAAAAAGAGAACTGTGCATCCTACACAAACGGGGCATATCTAGTTCAACTCAGTACTGGAAACTAAGTAAAACAGGAGCTTATCTTCAGTCCAATACACTGTATTTGCTGGGAACAGACGAGAGTGCTATTTGCACTGTTAATGGCCAGAACAGCACAATAGTGGTGTTCTTACCCTGAATTAACACTTAATGCTAGAACTTGAAACTCAGTGTGAATCAACTCCGTTTAGGAAGTTGTATTGAACCCCAGTCGGCCTTACAAGAAAAACACTCTGCTTTTGAGAAACAGGCACTCTTGCACTCTACTGTGTTTCCTATAGGGCCAGTACAGTGAGCTAGCTCAGAAAAAGAGAACTGTGCTTCCTACACAAACGGGGCATATCTAGTTCAACTCAGTATTGGAAACTAAAACGAAGTAAAACAGGAGCTTCTCTTCAGTCCAATACACTGTATTTGCTGGGAACAGACGCGAGTGCTATTTGCACTGTTTATGGCCAGAATAGCACACTAGTGGTGTTCTTACCCTGAATTAACACTTAATGCTAGAACTTGAAACTCAGTGTGAATCAACTCCGTTTAGGAAGTTGTATTGAACCCCAGTCGACCTTACAAAAAAAACACTCTGCTTTTGAGAAACAGGCACTCTAGCACTCTACTGTGTTTCCTATAGGGCCAGTACAGTGAGCTAGCTCAGAACAAGAGAACTGTGCTTCCTACACAAACGGGGCATATCTAGTTCAACTCAGTATTGGAAACTAAGTAAAAGAGGAGCTTCTCTTCAGTCCAATACACTGTATTTGCTGGGAACAGACGCGAGTGCTATTTGCACTGTTTATGGCCAGAGTAGCACAATAGTGGTGTTCTTACCCTGATTTAAGACTTAATGCTAGAACTTGAAACTCAGTGTGAATCAACTCCGTTTAGGAAGTTGTATTGAACCCCAGTCGGCCTTACAAGAAAAACACTCTGCTTTTGAGAAACAGGCACTCTTGCACTCTACTGTGTTTCCTATAGGGCCAGTACAGTGAGCTAACTCAGAACAAGAGAACTGTGCTTCCTACACAAACGGGGCATATCTAGTTCAACTCAGTATTGGAAACTAAGTAAAACAGGAGCTTATCTTCAGTCCAATACACTGTATTTGCTGGGAACAGACGCGAGTGCTATTTGCACTGTATATGGCCAGAGTAGCACAATAGTGGTGTTCTTACCCTGATTTAAGACTTAATGCTAGAACTTGAAACTCAGTGTGAATCAACTCCGTTTAGGAAGTTGTATTGAACCCCAGTCGGCCTTACAAGAAAAACACTCTGCTTTTGAGAAACAGGCACTCTTGCACTCTACTGTGTTTCCTATAGGGCCAGTACAGTGAGCTAACTCAGAACAAGAGAACTGTGCTTCCTACACAAACGGGGCATATCTAGTTCAACTCAGTATTGGAAACTAAGTAAAACAGGAGCTTATCTTCAGTCCAATACACTGTATTTGCTGAGAACAGACGCGAGTGCTATTTGCACTGTTTATGGCCAGAATAGCACCATAGTGGGGTTCTTACACTGAATTAACACTTAATGCTAGAACTTGAAACTCATTGTGAATCAACTCCGTTTAGGAAGTTGTATTGAACCCCAGTCGGCCTTACAAGAAAAACACTCTGCTTTTGAGAAACAGGCACTCTTGCACTCTACTGTGTTTCCTATAGGGCCAGTACAGTGAGCTGGCTCAGAACAAGAGAACTGTGCTTCCTACACAAACGGGGCATATCTAGTTCAACTCAGTATTGGAAACTAAGTAAAACAGTAGCTTCACTTCAGTCCAATACACTGTATTTGCTGGGAACAGACGTGAGTGCTATTTGCACTGTTTATGGCCAGAATAGCACAAGAGTGGTATTCTTACCCTGAATTAACACTTAATGCTAGAACTTGAAACTCAGTGTGAATCAACTCCGTTTAGGAAGTTGTATTGAACCCCAGTCGGCCTTACAAGAAAAACACTCTGCTTTTGAGAAACAGGCACTCTTGCACTCTACTGTGTTTCCTATAGGGCCAGTACAGTGAGCTAGCTCAGAACAAGAGAACTGTGCTTCCTACACAAACGGGGCATATCTAGTTCAACTCAGTATTGGAAACTAAAACTAAGTAAAACAGGAGCTTCTCTTCAGTCCAATACACTGTATTTGCTGGGAACAGACGCGAGTGCTATTTGCACTATTTATGGCCAGAATAGCACACTAGTGGTGTTCTTACCCTGAATTAACACTTAATGCTAGAACTTGAAACTCAGTGTGAATCAACTCCGTTTAGGAAGTTGTATTGAACCCCAGTCGGCCTTACAAGAAAAACACTCTGCTTTTGAGAAACAGGCACTCTTGCACTCTACTGTGTTTCCTATAGGGCCAGTACAGTGAGCTAGCTCAGAACAAGAGAACTGTGCTTCCTACACAAACGGGGCATATCTAGTTCAACTCAGTATTGGAAACTAAGTAAAACAGGAGCTTCTCTTCAGTCCAATACACTGTATTTGCTGGGAACAGACGCGAGTGCTATTTGCACTGTTTATGGCCAGAATAGCACACTAGTGGTGTTCTTACCCTGAATTAACACTTAATGCTAGAACTTGAAACTCAGTGTGAATCAACTCTGTTTAGGAAGTTGTATTGAACCCCAGTCGGCCTTACAAGAAAAACACTCTGCTTTTGAGAAACAGGCACTCTTGCACTCTACTGTGTTTCCTATAGGGCCAGTACAGTGAGCTAGCTCAGAACAAGAGAACTGTGCTTCCTACACAAACGGGGCATATCTAGTTCAACTCAGTATTGGAAACTAAGTAAAACAGGAGCTTCTCTTCAGTCCAATACACTGTATTTGCTGGGAACAGACGCGAGTGCTATTTGCACTGTTTATGGCCAGAGTAGCAAATAGTGGTGTTCTTACCCTGAATTAACACTTAATGCTAGAACTTGAAACTCAGTGTGAATCAACTCCGTTTAGGAAGTTGTATTGAACCCCAGTCGGCCTTACAAGAAAAACACTCTGCTTTTGAGAAACAGGCACTCTTGCACTCTACTGTGTTTCCTATAGGGCCAGTACAGTGAGCTAGCTCAGAACAAGAGAACTGTGCTTCCTACACAATCGGGGCATATCTAGTTCAACTCAGTATTGGAAACTAAGTAAAACAGGAGCTTCTCTTCAGTCCAATACACTGTATTTGCTGGGAACAGACGTGAGTGCTATTTGCACTGTTTATGGCCAGAATAGCACAATAGTGGTGTTCTTACCCTGAATTAACACTTAATGCTAGAACTTGATACTCAGTGTGAATCAACTCCGTTTAGGAAGTTGTATTGAACCCCAGTCGGCCTTACAAGAAAAACACTCTGCTTTTGAGAAACAGGCACTCTTGCACTCTACTGTGTTTCCTATAGGGCCAGTACAGTGAGCTAGCTCAGAACAAGAGAACTGTGCTTCCTACACAAACGGGGCATATCTAGTTCAACTCAGTATTGGAAACTAAGTAAAACAGGAGCTTCTCTTCAGTCCAATACACTGTATTTGCTGGGAACAGACGCGAGTGCTATTTGCACTGTTTATGGCCAGAGTAGCACAATAGTGGTGTTCTTAACCTGAATTAACACTTAATGCTAGAACTTGAAACTCAGTGTGAATCAACTCCGTTTAGGAAGTTGTATTGAACCCCAGTCGGCCTTACAAGAAAAACACTCTGCTTTTGAGAAACAGGCACTCTTGCACTCTACTGTGTTTCCTATAGGGCCAGTACAGTGAGCTAGCTTAGAACAAGAGAACCGTGCTTCCTACACAAACGGGGCATATCTAGTTCAACTCAGTATTGGAAACTAAGTAAAACAGGAGCTTCTCTTCAGTCCAATACACTGTATTTGCTGGGAACAGACGTGAGTGCTATTTGCACTGTTTATGGCCAGAATAGCACAATAGTGGTGTTCTTACCCTGAATTAACACTTAATGCTAGAACTTGATACTCAGTGTGAATCAACTCTGTTTAGGAAGTTGTATTGAACCCCAGTCGGCCTTACAAGAAAAACACTCTGCTTTTGAGAAACAGGCACTCTTGCACTCTACTGTGTTTCCTATAGGGCCAGTACAGTGAGCTAGCTCAGAACAAGAGAACTGTGCTTCCTACACAAACGGGGCATATCTAGTTCAACTCAGTATTGGAAACTAAGTAAAACAGGAGCTTCTCTTCAGTCCAATACACTGTATTTGCTGGGAACAGACGGGAGTGCTATTTGCACTGTTTATGGCCAGAATAGCACAATAGTGGTGTTCTTACCCTGAATTAACACTTAATGCTAGAACTTGAAACTCAGTGTGAATCAACTCCGTTTAGGAAGTTGTATTGAACCCCAGTCGGCCTTACAAGAAAAACACTCTGCTTTTGAGAAACAGGCACTCTTGCACTCTACTGTGTTTCCTATAGGGCCAGTACAGTGAGCTAGCTCAGAACAAGAGAACTGTGCTTCCTACACAAACGGGGCATATCTAGTTCAACTCAGTATTGGAAACTAAGTAAAACAGGAGCTTCTCTTCAGTCCAATACACTGTATTTGCTGGGAACAGACGTGAGTGCTATTTGCACTGTTTATGGCCAGAATAGCACAATAGTGGTGTTCTTACCCTGAATTAACACTTAATGCTAGAACTTGATACTCAGTGTGAATCAACTCCGTTTAGGAAGTTGTATTGAACCCCAGTCGGCCTTACAAGAAAAACACTCTGCTTTTGAGAAACAGGCACTCTTGCACTCTACTGTGTTTCCTATAGGGCCAGTACAGTGAGCTAGCTCAGAACAAGAGAACTGTGCTTCCTACACAAACGGGGCATATCTAGTTCAACTCAGTATTGGAAACTAAGTAAAACAGGAGCTTCTCTTCAGTCCAATACACTGTATTTGCTGGGAACAGACGTGAGTGCTATTTGCACTGTTTATGGCCAGAGTAGCACAATAGTGGTGTTCTTAACCTGAATTAACACTTAATGCTAGAACTTGAAACTCAGTGTGAATCAACTCCGTTTAGGAAGTTGTATTGAACCCCAGTCGGCCTTACAAGAAAAACACTCTGCTTTTGAGAAACAGGCACTCTTGCACTCTACGGTGTTTCCTATAGGGCCAGTACAGTGAGCTAGCTTAGAACAAGAGAACCGTGCTTCCTACACAAACGGGGCATATCTAGTTCAACTCAGTATTGGAAACTAAGTAAAACAGGAGCTTCTCTTCAGTCCAATACACTGTATTTGCTGGGAACAGACGTGAGTGCTATTTGCACTGTTTATGGCCAGAATAGCACAATAGTGGTGTTCTTACCCTGAATTAACACTTAATGCTAGAACTTGATACTCAGTGTGAATCAACTCTGTTTAGGAAGTTGTATTGAACCCCAGTCGGCCTTACAAGAAAAACACTCTGCTTTTGAGAAACAGGCACTCTTGCACTCTACTGTGTTTCCTATAGGGCCAGTACAGTGAGCTAGCTCAGAACAAGAGAACTGTGCTTCCTACACAAACGGGGCATATCTAGTTCAACTCAGTATTGGAAACTAAGTAAAACAGGAGCTTCTCTTCAGTCCAATACACTGTATTTGCTGGGAACAGACGGGAGTGCTATTTGCACTGTTTATGGCCAGAATAGCACAATAGTGGTGTTCTTACCCTGAATTAACACTTAATGCTAGAACTTGAAACTCAGTGTGAATCAACTCCGTTTAGGAAGTTGTATTGAACCCCAGTCGGCCTTACAAGAAAAACACTCTGCTTTTGAGAAACAGGCACTCTTGCACTCTACTGTGTTTCCTATAGGGCCAGTACAGTGAGCTAGCTCAGAACAAGAGAACTGTGCTTCCTACACAAACGGGGCATATCTAGTTCAACTCAGTATTGGAAACTAAGTAAAACAGGAGCTTCTCTTCAGTCCAATACACTGTATTTGCTGGGAACAGACGTGAGTGCTATTTGCACTGTTTATGGCCAGAATAGCACAATAGTGGTGTTCTTACCCTGAATTAACACTTAATGCTAGAACTTGATACTCAGTGTGAATCAACTCCGTTTAGGAAGTTGTATTGAACCCCATTCGGCCTTACAAGAAAAACACTCTGCTTTTGAGAAACAGGCACTCTTGCACTCTACTGTGTTTCCTATAGGGCCAGTACAGTGAGCTAGCTCAGAACAAGAGAACTGTGCTTCCTACACAAACGGGGCATATCTAGTTCAACTCAGTATTGGAAACTAAGTAAAACAGGAGTTTCTCTTCAGTCCAATACACTGTATTTGCTGGGAACAGACACGAGTGCTATTTGCACTGTTTATGGCCAGAATAGCACAATAGTGGTCTTCTTACCCTGAATTAACACTTAATGCTAGAACTTGAAACTCAGTGTGAATCAACTCCGTTTAGGAAGTTGTATTGAACCCCAGTCGGCCTTACAAGAAAAACACTCTGCTTTTGAGAAACAGGCACTCTTGCACTCTACTGTGTTTCCTATAGGGCCAGTACAGTGAGCTAGCTCAGAACAAGAGAACTGTGCTTCCTACACAAACGGGGCATATCTAGTTCAACTCAGTATTGGAAACTAAGTAAAACAGGAGCTTCTCTTCAGTCCAATACACTGTATTTGCTGGGAACAGACACGAGTGCTATTTGCACTGTTTATGGCCAGAATAGCACACTAGTGGTGTTCTTACCCTGAATTAACACTTAATGCTAGAACTTGAAACTCAGTGTGAATCAACTCCGTTTAGGAAGTTGTATTGAACCCCAGTCGGCCTTACAAGAAAAACACTCTGCTTTTGAGAAACAGGCACTCTTGCACTCTACTGTGTTTCCTATAGGGCCAGTACAGTGAGCTAGCTCAGAACAAGAGAACTGTGCTTCCTACACAAACGGGGCATATCTAGTTCAACTCAGTATTGGAAACTAAGTAAAACAGGAGCTTCTCTTCAGTCCAATACACTGTATTTGCTGGGAACAGACGCGAGTGCTATTTGCACTGTTTATGGCCAGAGTAGCACAATAGTGGTGTTCTTACCCTGAATTAACACTTAATGCTAGAACTTGAAACTCAGTGTGAATCAACTCCGTTTAGGAAGTTGTATTGAACCCCAGTCGGCCTTACAAGAAAAACACTCTGCTTTTGAGAAACAGGCACTCTTGCACTCTACTGTGTTTCCTATAGGGCCAGTACAGTGAGCTAGCTCAGAACAAGTGAACTGTGCTTCCTACACAAACGGGGCATATCTAGTTCAACTCAGTATTGGAAACTAAGTAAAATAGGAGCTTCTCTTCAGTCCAATACACTGTATTTGCTGGGAACAGACGTGAGTGCTATTTGCACTGTTTATGGCCAGAATAGCACAATAGTGGTGTTCTTACCCTGAATTAACACTTAATGCTAGAACTTGATACTCAGTGTGAATCAACTCCGTTTAGGAAGTTGTATTGAACCCCAGTCGGCCTTACAAGAAAAACACTCTGCTTTTGAGAAACAGGCACTCTTGCACTCTACTGTGTTTCCTATAGGGCCAGTACAGTGAGCTAGCTCAGAACAAGAGAACTGTGCTTCCTACACAAACGGGGCATATCTAGTTCAACTCAGTATTGGAAACTAAGTAAAACAGGAGCTTCTCTTCAGTCCAATACACTGTATTTGCTGG
This sequence comes from Peromyscus maniculatus bairdii, assembly GCF_049852395.1. NCBI lineage: Eukaryota > Metazoa > Chordata > Mammalia > Rodentia > Cricetidae > Peromyscus > Peromyscus maniculatus. The sequence goes on from NC_134866.1 coordinate 52,808,299, forward strand.
GAACAGACGTGAGTGCTATTTGCACTGTTTATGGCCAGAATAGCACACTAGTGGTGTTCTTACCCTGAATTAACACTTAATGCTAGAACTTGAAACTCAGTGTGAATCAACTCCGTTTAGGAAGTTGTATTGAACCCCAGTTGGCCTTACAAGAAAAACACTCTGCTTTTGAGAAACAGGCACTCTTGCACTCTACTGTGTTTCCTATAGGGCCAGTACAGTGAGCTAGCTCAGAACAAGAGAACTGTGCTTCCTACACAAACGGGGCATATCTAGTTCAACTCAGTATTGGAAACTAAGTAAAACAGGAGCTTCTCTTCAGTCCAATACACTGTATTTGCTGGGAACAGACGCGAGTGCTATTTGCACTGTTTATGGCCAGAATAGCACAATAGAGGTGTTCTTACCCTGAATTAACACTTAATGCTAGAACTTGAAACTCAGTGTGAATCAACTCCGTTTAGGAAGTTGTATTGAACCCCAGTCGGCCTTACAAGAAAAACACTCTGCTTTTGAGAAACAGGCACTCTTGCACTCTACTGTGTTTCCTATAGGGCCAGTACAGTGAGCTAGCTCAGAACAAGAGAACTGTGCTTCCTACACAAACGGGGCATATCTAGTTCAACTCAGTATTGGAAACTAAAACTAAGTAAAACAGGAGCTTCTCTTCAGTCCAATACACTGTATTTGCTGGGAACAGACGCGAGTGCTATTTGCACTGTTTATGGCCAGAATAGCACACTAGTGGTGTTCTTACCCTGAATTAACACTTAATGCTAGAACTTGAAACTCAGTGTGAATCAACTCCGTTTAGGAAGTTGTATTGAACCCCAGTCGGCCTTACAAGAAAAACACTCTGCTTTTGAGAAACAGGCACTCTTGCACTCTACTGTGTTTCCTATAGGGCCAGTACAGTGAGCTAGCTCAGAACAAGAGAACTGTGCTTCCTACACAAACGGGGCATATCTAGTTCAACTCAGTATTGGAAACTAAGTAAAACAGGAGCTTCTCTTCAGTCCAATACACTGTATTTGCTGGGAACAGACGCGAGTGCTATTTGCACTGTTTATGGCCAGAGTAGCACAATAGTGGTGTTCTTACCCTGATTTAAGACTTAATGCTAGAACTTGAAACTCAGTGTGAATCAACTCCGTTTAGGAAGTTGTATTGAACCCCAGTCGGCCTTACAAGAAAAACACTCTGCTTTTGAGAAACAGGCACTCTTGCACTCTACTGTGTTTCCTATAGGGCCAGTACAGTGAGCTAACTCAGAACAAGAGAACTGTGCTTCCTACACAACGGGGCATATCTAGTTCAACTCAGTATTGGAAACTAAGTAAAACAGGAGCTTATCTTCAGTCCAATACACTGTATTTGCTGAGAACAGACGCGAGTGCTATTTGCACTGTTTATGGCCAGAATAGCACCATAGTGGGGTTCTTACCCTGAATTAACACTTAATGCTAGAACTTGAAACTCATTGTGAATCAACTCCGTTTAGGAAGTTGTATTGAACCCCAGTCGGCCTTACAAGAAAAACACTCTGCTTTTGAGAAACAGGCACTCTTGCACTCTACTGTGTTTCCTATAGGGCCAGTACAGTGAGATGGCTCAGAACAAGAGAACTGTGCTTCCTACACAAACGGGGCATATCTAGTTCAACTCAGTATTGGAAACTAAGTAAAACAGTAGCTTCACTTCAGTCCAATACACTGTATTTGCTGGGAACAGACGCGAGTGCTATTTGCACTGTTTATGGCCAGAATAGCACAAGAGTGGTATTCTTACCCTGAATTAACACTTAATGCTAGAACTTGAAACTCAGTGTGAATCAACTCTGTTTAGGAAGTTGTATTGAACCCCAGTGAGCCTTACAAGAAAAACACTCTGCTTTTGAGAAACAGGCACTCTTGCACTCTACTGTGTTTCCTGTAGGGCCAGTACAGTGAGCTAGCTCAGAACAAGAGAACTGTGCTTCCTACACAAACGGGGCATATCTAGTTCAACTCAGTATTGGAAACTAAGTAAAACAGGAGCTTCTCTTCAGTCCAATACACTGTATTTGCTGGGAACAGACGCGAGTGCTATTTGCACTGTTTATGGCCAGAATAGCACACTAGTGGTGTTCTTACCCTGAATTAACACTTAATGCTAGAACTTGAAACTCAGTGTGAATCAACTCCGTTTAGGAAGTTGTATTGAACCCCAGTCGGCCTTACAAGAAAAACACTCTGCTTTTGAGAAACAGGCACTCTTGCACTCTACTGTGTTTCCTGTAGGGCCAGTACAGTGAGCTAGCTCAGAACAAGAGAACTGTGCTTCCTACACAAACGGGGCATATCTAGTTCAACTCAGTATTGGAAACTAAGTAAAACAGGAGCTTCTCTTCAGTCCAATACACTGTATTTGCTGGGAACAGACGCGAGTGCTATTTGCACTGTTTATGGCCAGAATAGCACACTAGTGGTGTTCTTACCCTGAATTAACACTTAATGCTAGAACTTGAAACTCAGTGTGAATCAACTCCGTTTAGGAAGTTGTATTGAACCCCATTCGGCCTTACAAGAAAAACACTCTGCTTTTGAGAAACAGGCACTCTTGCACTCTACTGTGTTTCCTATAGGGCCTGTACAGTGAGCTAGCTCAGAACAAGAGAACTGTGCTTCCTACACAAACGGGGCATATCTAGTTCAACTCAGTATTGGAAACTAAGTAAAACAGGAGCTTCTCTTCAGTCCAATACACTGTATTTGCTGGGAACAGACGCGAGTGCTATTTGCACTGTTTATGGCCAGAATAGCACAATAGTGGTGTTCTTACCCTGAATTAACACTTAATGCTAGAACTTGATACTCAGTGTGAATCAACTCCGTTTAGGAAGTTGTATTGAACCCCAGTCGGCCTTACAAGAAAAACACTCTGCTTTTGAGAAACAGGCACTCTTGCACTCTACTGTGTTTCCTATAGGGCCAGTACAGTGAGCTAGCTCAGAACAAGAGAACTGTGCTTCCTACACAAACGGGGCATATCTAGTTCAACTCAGTATTGGAAACTAAGTAAAACAGGAGCTTCTCTTCAGTCCAATACACTGTATTTGCTGGGAACAGACGCGAGTGCTATTTGCACTGTTTATGGCCAGAATAGCACACTAGTGGTGTTCTTACCCTGAATTAACACTTAATGCTAGAACTTGAAACTCAGTGTGAATCAACTCCGTTTAGGAAGTTGTATTGAACCCCAGTCGGCCTTACAAGAAAAACACTCTGCTTTTGAGAAACAGGCACTCTTGCACTCTACTGTGTTTCCTGTAGGGCCAGTACAGTGAGCTAGCTCAGAACAAGAGAACTGTGCTTCCTACACAAACGGGGCATATCTAGTTCAACTCAGTATTGGAAACTAAGTAAAACAGGAGCTTCTCTTCAGTCCAATACACTGTATTTGCTGGGAACAGACGCGAGTGCTATTTGCACTGTTTATGGCCAGAATAGCACACTAGTGGTGTTCTTACCCTGAATTAACACTTAATGCTAGAACTTGAAACTCAGTGTGAATCAACTCCGTTTAGGAAGTTGTATTGAACCCCAGTCGGCCTTACAAGAAAAACACTCTGCTTTTGAGAAACAGGCACTCTTGCACTCTACTGTGTTTCCTGTAGGGCCAGTACAGTGAGCTAGCTCAGAACAAGAGAACTGTGCTTCCTACACAAACGGGGCATATCTAGTTCAACTCAGTATTGGAAACTAAGTAAAACAGGAGCTTCTCTTCAGTCCAATACACTGTATTTGCTGGGAACAGACGCGAGTGCTATTTGCACTGTTTATGGCCAGAATAGCACACTAGTGGTGTTCTTACCCTGAATTAACACTTAATGCTAGAACTTGAAACTCAGTGTGAATCAACTCCGTTTAGGAAGTTGTATTGAACCCCATTCGGCCTTACAAGAAAAACACTCTGCTTTTGAGAAACAGGCACTCTTGCACTCTACTGTGTTTCCTATAGGGCCTGTACAGTGAGCTAGCTCAGAACAAGAGAACTGTGCTTCCTACACAAACGGGGCATATCTAGTTCAACTCAGTATTGGAAACTAAAACTAAGTAAAACAGGAGCTTCTCTTCAGTCCAATACACTGTATTTGCTGGGAACAGACGCGAGTGCTATTTGCACTGTTTATGGCCACAGTAGCACAATAGTGGTGTTCTTACCCTGATTTAAGACTTAATGCTAGAACTTGAAACTCAGTGTGAATCAACTCCGTTTAGGAAGTTGTATTGAACCCCAGTCGGCCTTACAAGAAAAACACTCTGCTTTTGAGAAACAGGCACTCTTGCACTCTACTGTGTTTCCTATAGGGCCAGTACAGTGAGCTAACTCAGAACAAGATTACTGTGCTTCCTACACAAACGGGGCATATCTAGTTCAACTCAGTATTGGAAACTAAGTAAAACAGGAGCTTATCTTCAGTCCAATACACTGTATTTGCTGAGAACAGACGCGAGTGCTATTTGCACTGTTTATGGCCAGAATAGCACACGAGTGGTATTCTTACCCTGAATTAAAACTTAATGCTAGAACTTGAAACTCAGTGTGAATCAACTCTGTTTAGGAAGTTGTATTGAACCCCAGTGAGCCTTACAAGAAAAACACTCTGCTTTTGAGAAACAGGCACTCTTGCACTCTACTGTGTTTCCTATAGGGCCAGTACAGTGAGCTAGATCAGAACAAGAGAACTGTGCTTCCTACACAAACGGGGCATATCTAGTTCAACTCAGTATTGGAAACTAAAACTAAGTAAAACAGGAGCTTCTCTTCAGTCCAATACACTGTATTTGCTGGGAACAGACGCGAGTGCTATTTGCACTATTTATGGCCAGAATAGCACACTAGTGGTGTTCTTACCCTGAATTAACACTTAATGCTAGAACTTGAAACTCAGTGTGAATCAACTCCGTTTAGGAAGTTGTATTGAACCCCAGTCGGCCTTACAAGAAAAACACTCTGCTTTTGAGAAACAGGCACTCTTGCACTCTACTGTGTTTCCTATAGGGCCAGTACAGTGAGCTAGCTCAGAACAAGAGAACTGTGCTTCCTACACAAACGGGGCATATCTAGTTCAACTCAGTATTGGAAACTAAGTAAAACACGAGCTTCTCTTCAGTCCAATACACCTTATTTGCTGGGAACAGACGTGAGTGCTATTTGCACTGTTTATGGCCAGAATAGCACAATAGTGGTGTTCTTACCCTGAATTAACACTTAATGCTAGAACTTGATACTCAGTGTGAATCAACTCCGTTTAGGAAGTTGTATTGAACCCCAGTCGGCCTTACAAGAAAAACACTCTGCTTTTGAGAAACAGGCACTCTTGCACTCTACTGTGTTTCCTATAGGGCCAGTACAGTGAGTTAGCTCAGAACAAGAGAACTGTGCTTCCTACACAAACGGGGCATATCTAGTTCAACTCAGTATTGGAAACTAAGTAAAACAGGAGCTTCTCTTCAGTCCAATACACTGTATTTGCTGGGAACAGACGCGAGTGCTATTTGCACTGTTTATGGCCAGAATAGCACACTAGTGGTGTTCTTACCCTGAATTAACACTTAATGCTAGAACTTGAAACTCAGTGTGAATCAACTCCGTTTAGGAAGTTGTATTGAACCCCAGTCGGCCTTACAAGAAAAACACTCTGCTTTTGAGAAACAGGCACTCTTGCACTCTACTGTGTTTCCTATAGGGCCAGTACAGTGAGCTAGCTCAGAACAAGAGAACTGTGCTTCCTACACAAACGGGGCATATCTAGTTCAACTCAGTATTGGAAACTAAGTAAAACAGGAGCTTCTCTTCAGTCCAATACACTGTATTTGCTGGGAACAGACGCGAGTGCTATTTGCACTGTTTATGGCCAGAGTAGCACAATAGTGGTGTTCTTAACCTGAATTAACACTTAATGCTAGAACTTGAAACTCAGTGTGAATCAACTCCGTTTAGGAAGTTGTATTGAACCCCAGTCGGCCTTACAAGAAAAACACTCTGCTTTTGAGAAACAGGCACTCTTGCACTCTACTGTGTTTCCTATAGGGCCAGTACAGTGAGCTAGCTTAGAACAAGAGAACTGTGCTTCCTACACAAACGGGGCATATCTAGTTCAACTCAGTATTGGAAACTAAGTAAAACAGGAGCTTCTCTTCAGTCCAATACACTGTATTTGCTGGGAACAGACGTGAGTGCTATTTGCACTGTTTATGGCCAGAATAGCACAATAGTGGTGTTCTTACCCTGAATTAACACTTAATGCTAGAACTTGATACTCAGTGTGAATCAACTCTGTTTAGGAAGTTGTATTGAACCCCAGTCGGCCTTACAAGAAAAACACTCTGCTTTTGAGAAACAGGCACTCTTGCACTCTACTGTGTTTCCTATAGGGCCAGTACAGTGAGCTAGCTCAGAACAAGAGAACTGTGCTTCCTACACAAACGGGGCATATCTAGTTCAACTCAGTATTGGAAACTAAGTAAAACAGGAGCTTCTCTTGAGTCCAATACACTGTATTTGCTGGGAACAGACGGGAGTGCTATTTGCACTGTTTATGGCCAGAATAGCACAATAGTGGTGTTCTTACCCTGAATTAACACTTAATGCTAGAACTTGAAACTCAGTGTGAATCAACTCCGTTTAGGAAGTTGTATTGAACCCCAGTCGGCCTTACAAGAAAAACACTCTGCTTTTGAGAAACAGGCACTCTTGCACTCTACTGTGTTTCCTATAGGGCCAGTACAGTGAGCTAGCTCAGAACAAGAGAACTGTGCTTACTACACAAACGGGGCATATCTAGTTCAACTCAGTATTGGAAACTAAGTAAAACAGGAGCTTCTCTTCAGTCCAATACACTGTATTTGCTGGGAACAGACGTGAGTGCTATTTGCACTGTTTATGGCCAGAATAGCACAATAGTGGTGTTCTTACCCTGAATTAACACTTAATGCTAGAACTTGATACTCAGTGTGAATCAACTCCGTTTAGGAAGTTGTATTGAACCCCAGTCGGCCTTACAAGAAAAACACTCTGCTTTTGAGAAACAGGCACTCTTGCACTCTACTGTGTTTCCTATAGGGCCAGTACAGTGAGCTAGCTCAGAACAAGAGAACTGTGCTTCCTACACAAACGGGGCATATCTAGTTCAACTCAGTATTGGAAACTAAGTAAAAAAGGAGCTTCTCTTCAGTCCAATACACTGTATTTGCTGGGAACAGACGCGAGTGCTATTTGCAATGTTTATTGCCAGAATAGCACAATAGTGGTGTTCTTACCCTGAATTAACACTTAATGCTAGAACTTGAAACTCAGTGTGAATCAACTCCGTTTAGAAAGTTGTATTGAACCCCTGTCGGCCTTACAAGAAAAACACTCTGCTTTTGAGAAACAGGCACTCTTGCAGTCTACTGTGTTTCCTAAAGGGCCAGTACAGTGAGCTAGCTCAGAACAAGAGAACTGTGCTTCCTACACAAACGGGGCATATCTAGTTCAACTCAGTATTGGAAACTAAGTAAAACAGGAGCTTCTCTTCAGTCCAATACACTGTATTTGCTGGGAACAGACGCGAGTGCTATTTGCACTGTTTATGGCCAGAATAGCACAATAGTGGTGTTCTTACCCTGAATTAACACTTAATGCTAGAACTTGAAACTCAGTGTGAATCAACTCCGTTTAGGAAGTTGTATTGAACCCCAGTCGGCCTTACAAGAAAAACACTCTGCTTTTGAGAAACAGGCACTCTTGCACTCTACTGTGTTTCCTATAGGGCCAGTACAGTGAGCTAGCTCAGAACAAGAGAACTGTGCTTCCTACACAAACGGGGCATATCTAGTTCAACTCAGTATTGGAAACTAAGTAAAACAGGAGCTTCTCTTCAGTCCAATACACTGTATTTGCTGGGAACAGACGCGAGTGCTATTTGCACTGTTTATGGCCAGAATAGCACAATAGTGGTGTTCTTACCCTGAATTAACACTTAATGCTAGAACTTGAAACTCAGTGTGAATCAACTCCGTTTAGGAAGTTGTATTGAACCCCAGTCGGCCTTACAAGAAAAACACTCTGCTTTTGAGAAACAGGCACTCTTGCACTCTACTGTGTTTCCTATAGGGCCAGTACAGTGAGCTAGCTCAGAACAAGAGAACTGTGCTTCCTACACAAACGGGGCATATCTAGTTCAACTCAGTATTGGAAACTAAGTAAAACAGGAGCTTCTCTTCAGTCCAATACACTGTATTTGCTGGGAACAGACGTGAGTGCTATTTGCACTGTTTATGGCCAGAATAGCACACTAGTGGTGTTCTTACCCTGAATTAACACTTAATGCTAGAACTTGAAACTCAGTGTGAATCAACTCCGTTTAGGAAGTTGTATTGAACCCCAGTTGGCCTTACAAGAAAAACACTCTGCTTTTGAGAAACAGGCACTCTTGCACTCTACTGTGTTTCCTATAGGGCCAGTACAGTGAGCTAGCTCAGAACAAGAGAACTGTGCTTCCTACACAAACGGGGCATATCTAGTTCAACTCAGTATTGGAAACTAAGTAAAACAGGAGCTTCTCTTCAGTCCAATACACTGTATTTGCTGGGAACAGACGCGAGTGCTATTTGCACTGTTTATGGCCAGAATAGCACACTAGTGGTGTTCTTACCCTGAATTAACACTTAATGCTAGAACTTGAAACTCAGTGTGAATCAACTCCGTTTAGGAAGTTGTATTGAACCCCAGTCGGCCTTACAAGAAAAACACTCTGCTTTTGAGAAACAGGCACTCTTGCACTCTACTGTGTTTCCTATAGGGCCAGTACAGTGAGCTAGCTCAGAACAAGAGAACTGTGCTTCCTACACAAACGGGGCATATCTAGTTCAACTCAGTATTGGAAACAAAGTAAAACAGGAGCTTCTCTTCAGTCCAATACACTGTATTTGCTGGGAACAGACGCGAGTGCTATTTGCACTGTTTATGGCCAGAGTAGCACAATAGTGGTGTTCTTACCCTGAATTAACACTTAATGCTAGAACTTGAAACTCAGTGTGAATCAACTCCGTTTAGGAAGTTGTATTGAACCCCAGTCGGCCTTACAAGAAAAACACTCTGCTTTTGAGAAACAGGCACTCTTGCACTCTACTGTGTTTCCTATAGGGCCAGTACAGTGAGCTAGCTTAGAACAAGAGAACTGTGCTTCCTACACAAACGGGGCATATCTAGTTCAACTCAGTATTGGAAACTAAGTAAAACAGGAGCTTCTCTTCAGTCCAATACACTGTATTTGCTGGGAACAGACGTGAGTGCTATTTGCACTGTTTATGGCCAGAATAGCACACTAGTGGTGTTCTTACCCTGAATTAACACTTAATGCTAGAACTTGATACTCAGTGTGAATCAACTCTGTTTAGGAAGTTGTATTGAACCCCAGTCGGCCTTACAAGAAAAACACTCTGCTTTTGAGAAACAGGCACTCTTGCACTCTACTGTGTTTCCTATAGGGCCAGTACAGTGAGCTAGCTCAGAACAAGAGAACTGTGCTTCCTACACAAACGGGGCATATCTAGTTCAACTCAGTATTGGAAACTAAGTAAAACAGGAGCTTCTCTTCAGTCCAATACACTGTATTTGCTGGGAACAGACGGGAGTGCTATTTGCACTGTTTATGGCCAGAATAGCACAATAGTGGTGTTCTTACCCTGAATTAACACTTAATGCTAGAACTTGATACTCAGTGTGAATCAACTCCGTTTAGGAAGTTGTATTGAACCCCAGTCGGCCTTACAAGAAAAACACTCTGCTTTTGAGAAACAGGCACTCTTGCACTCTACTGTGTTTCCTATAGGGCCAGTACAGTGAGCTAGCTCAGAACAAGAGAACTGTGCTTCCTACACAAACGGGGCATATCTAGTTCAACTCAGTATTGGAAACTAAGTAAAACAGGAGCTTCTCTTCAGTCCAATACACTGTATTTGCTGGGAACAGACACGAGTGCTATTTGCACTGTTTATGGCCAGAATAGCACAATAGTGGTGTTCTTACCCTGAATTAACACTTAATGCTAGAACTTGAAACTCAGTGTGAATCAACTCCGTTTAGGAAGTTGTATTGAACCCCAGTCGGCCTTACAAGAAAAACACTCTGCTTTTGAGAAACAGGCACTCTTGCACTCTACTGTGTTTCTTATAGGGCCAGTACAGTGAGCTAGCTCAGAACAAGAGAACTGTGCTTCCTACACAAACGGGGCATATCTAGTTCAACTCAGTATTGGAAACTAAGTAAAACAGGAGCTTCTCTTCAGTCCAATACACTGTATTTGCTGGAAACAGACGCGAGTGCTATTTGCACTGTTTATGGCCAGAATAGCACACTAGTGGTGTTCTTACCCTGAATTAACACTTAATGCTAGAACTTGAAACTCAGTGTGAATCAACTCCGTTTAGGAAGTTGTATTGAACCCCAGTCGGCCTTACAAGAAAAACACTCTGCTTTTGAGAAACAGGCACTCTTGCACTCTACTGTGTTTCCTATAGGGCCAGTACAGTGAGCTAGCTCAGAACAAGAGAACTGTGCTTCCTACACAAACGGGGCATATCTAGTTCAACTCAGTATTGGAAACTAAGTAAAACAGGAGCTTCTCTTCAGTCCAATACACTGTATTTGCTGGGAACAGACGCGAGTGCTATTTGCACTGTTTATGGCCAGAGTAGCACAATAGTGGTGTTCTTACCCTGAATTAACACTTAATGCTAGAACTTGAAACTCAGTGTGAATCAACTCCGTTTAGGAAGTTGTATTGAACCCCAGTCGGCCTTACAAGAAAAACACTCTGCTTTTGAGAAACAGGCACTCTTGCACTCTACTGTGTTTCCTATAGGGCCAGTACAGTGAGCTAGCTCAGAACAAGAGAACTGTGCTTCCTACACAAACGGGGCATATCTAGTTCAACTCAGTATTGGAAACTAAGTAAAACAGGAGCTTCTCTTCAGTCCAATACACTGTATTTGCTGGGAACAGACGTGAGTGCTATTTGCACTGTTTATGGCCAGAATAGCACAATAGTGGTGTTCTTACCCTGAATTAACACTTAATGCTAGAACTTGATACTCAGTGTGAATCAACTCCGTTTAGGAAGTTGTATTGAACCCCAGTCGGCCTTACAAGAAAAACACTCTGCTTTTGAGAAACAGGCACTCTTGCACTCTACTGTGTTTCCTATAGGGCCAGTACAGTGAGCTAGCTCAGAACAAGAGAACTGTGCTTCCTACACAAACGGGGCATATCTAGTTCAACTCAGTATTGGAAACTAAGTAAAACAGGAGCTTCTCTTCAGTCCAATACACTGTATTTGCTGGGAACAGACGCGTGTGCTATTTGCACTGTTTATGGCCAGAATAGCACACTAGTGGTGTTCTTACCCTGAATTAACACTTAATGCTAGAACTTGAAACTCAGTGTGAATCAACTCCGTTTAGGAAGTTGTATTGAACCCCAGTCGGCCTTACAAGAAAAACACTCTGCTTTTGAGAAACAGGTACTCTTGCACTCTACTGTGTTTCCTATAGGGCCAGTACAGTGAGCTAGCATAGAACAAGAGAACTGTGCTTCCTACACAAACGGGGCATATCTAGTTCAACTCAGTATTGGAAACTAAGTAAAACAGGAGCTTCTCTTCAGTCCAATACACTGTATTTGCTGGGAACAGACGGGAGTGCTATTTGCACTGTTTATGGCCAGAATAGCACAATAGTGGTGTTCTTACCCTGAATTAACACTTAATGCTAGAACTTGAAACTCAGTGTGAATCAACTCCGTTTAGGAAGTTGTATTGAACCCCAGTCGGCCTTACAAGAAAAACACTCTGCTTTTGAGAAACAGGCACTCTTGCACTCTACTGTGTTTCCTATAGGGCCAGTACAGTGAGCTAGCTCAAAACAAGAGAACTGTGCTTCCTACACAAACGGGGCATATCTAGTTCAACTCAGTATTGGAAACTAAGTAAAACAGGAGCTTCTCTTCAGTCCAATACACTGTATTTGCTGGGAACAGACGTGAGTGCTATTTGCACTGTTTATGGCCAGAATAGCACAATAGTGGTGTTCTTACCCTGAATTAACACTTAATGCTAGAACTTGATACTCAGTGTGAATCAACTCCGTTTAGGAAGTTGTATTGAACCCCAGTCGGCCTTACAAGAAAAACACTCTGCTTTTGAGAAACAGGCACTCTTGCACTCTACTGTGTTTCCTATAGGGCCAGTACAGTGAGCTAGCTCAGAACAAGAGAACTGTGCTTCCTACACAAACGGGGCATATCTAGTTCAACTCAGTATTGGAAACTAAGTAAAAAAGGAGCTTCTCTTCAGTCCAATACACTGTATTTGCTGGGAACAGACACGAGTGCTATTTGCACTGTTTATGGCCAGAATAGCACAATAGTGGTGTTCTTACCCTGAATTAACACTTAATGCTAGAACTTGAAACTCAGTGTGAATCAACTCCGTTTAGGAAGTTGTATTGAACCCCAGTCGGCCTTACAAGAAAAACACTCTGCTTTTGAGAAACAGGCACTCTTGCACTCTACTGTGTTTCCTATAGGGCCAGTACAGTGAGCTAGCTCAGAACAAGAGAACTGTGCTTCCTACACAAACGGGGCATATCTAGTTCAACTCAGTATTGGAAACTAAGTAAAACAGGAGCTTCTCTTCAGTCCAATACACTGTATTTGCTGGGAACAGACACGAGTGCTATTTGCACTGTTTATGGCCAGAATAGCACACTAGTTGTGTTCTTACCCTGAATTAACACTTAATGCTAGAACTTGAAACTCAGTGTGAATCAACTCCGTTTAGGAAGTTGTATTGAACCCCAGTCGGCCTTACAAGAAAAACACTCTGCTTTTGAGAAACAGGCACTCTTGCACTCTACTGTGTTTCCTATAGGGCCAGTACAGTGAGCTAGCTCAGAACAAGAGAACTGTGCTTCCTACACAAACGGGGCATATCTAGTTCAACTCAGTATTGGAAACTAAGTAAAACAGGAGCTTCTCTTCAGTCCAATACACTGTATTTGCTGGGAACAGACGCGAGTGCTATTTGCACTGTTTATGGCCAGAATAGCACACTAGTGGTGTTCTTACCCTGAATTAACACTTAATGCTAGAACTTGAAACTCAGTGTGAATCAACTCCGTTTAGGAAGTTGTATTGAACCCCAGTCGGCCTTACAAGAAAAACACTCTGCTTTTGAGAAACAGGCACTCTTGCACTCTACTGTGTTTCCTATAGGGCCAGTACAGTGAGCTAGCTCAGAACAAGAGAACTGTGCTTCCTACACAAACGGGGCATATCTAGTTCAACTCAGTATTGGAAACTAAGTAAAACAGGAGCTTCTCTTCAGTCCAATACACTGTATTTGCTGGGAACAGACGTGAGTGCTATTTGCACTGTTTATGGCCAGAATAGCACACTAGTGGTGTTCTTACCCTGAATTAACACTTAATGCTAGAACTTGAAACTCAGTGTGAATCAACTCCGTTTAGGAAGTTGTATTGAACCCCAGTCGGCCTTACAAGAAAAACACTCTGCTTTTGAGAAACAGGCACTCTTGCACTCTACTGTGTTTCCTATAGGGCCAGTACAGTGAGCTAGCTCAGAACAAGAGAACTGTGCTTCCTACACAAACGGGGCATATCTAGTTCAACTCAGTATTGGAAACAAAGTAAAACAGGAGCTTCTCTTCAGTCCAATACACTGTATTTGCTGGGAACAGACGCGAGTGCTATTTGCACTGTTTATGGCCAGAGTAGCACAATAGTGGTGTTCTTACCCTGAATTAACACTTAATGCTAGAACTTGAAACTCAGTGTGAATCAACTCCGTTTAGGAAGTTGTATTGAACCCCAGTCGGCCTTACAAGAAAAACACTCTGCTTTTGAGAAACAGGCACTCTTGCACTCTATTGTGTTTCCTATAGGGCCAGTACAGTGAGCTAGCTTAGAACAAGAGAACTGTGCTTCCTACACAAACGGGGCATATCTAGTTCAACTCAGTATTGGAAACTAAGTAAAACAGGAGCTTCTCTTCAGTCCAATACACTGTATTTGCTGGGAACAGACGTGAGTGCTATTTGCACTGTTTATGGCCAGAATAGCACATTAGTGGTGTTCTTACCCTGAATTAACACTTAATGCTAGAACTTGATACTCAGTGTGAATCAACTCCGTTTAGGAAGTTGTATTGAACCCCAGTCGGCCTTACAAGAAAAACACTCTGCTTTTGAGAAACAGGCACTCTTGCACTCTACTGTGTTTCCTATAGGGCCAGTACAGTGAGCTAGCTCAGAACAAGAGAACTGTGCTTCCTACACAAACGGGGCATATCTAGTTCAACTCAGTATTGGAAACTAAGTAAAACAGGAGCTTCTCTTCAGTCCAATACACTGTATTTGCTGGGAACAGACACGAGTGCTATTTGCACTGTTTATGGCCAGAATAGCACAATAGTGGTGTTCTTACCCTGAATTAACACTTAATGCTAGAACTTGAAACTCAGTGTGAATCAACTCCGTTTAGGAAGTTGTATTGAACCCCAGTCGGCCTTACAAGAAAAACACTCTGCTTTTGAGAAACAGGCACTCTTGCACTCTACTGTGTTTCTTATAGGGCCAGTACAGTGAGCTAGCTCAGAACAAGAGAACTGTGCTTCCTACACAAACGGGGCATATCTAGTTCAACTCAGTATTGGAAACTAAGTAAAACAGGAGCTTCTCTTCAGTCCAATACACTGTATTTGCTGGAAACAGACGCGAGTGCTATTTGCACTGTTTATGGCCAGAATAGCACACTAGTGGTGTTCTTACCCTGAATTAACACTTAATGCTAGAACTTGAAACTCAGTGTGAATCAACTCCGTTTAGGAAGTTGTATTGAACCCCAGTCGGCCTTACAAGAAAAACACTCTGCTTTTGAGAAACAGGCACTCTTGCACTCTACTGTGTTTCCTATAGGGCCAGTACAGTGAGCTAGCTCAGAACAAGAGAACTGTGCTTCCTACACAAACGGGGCATATCTAGTTCAACTCAGTATTGGAAACTAAGTAAAACAGGAGCTTCTCTTCAGTCCAATACACTGTATTTGCTGGGAACAGACGGGAGTGCTATTTGCACTGTTTATGGCCAGAGTAGCACAATAGTGGTGTTCTTACCCTGAATTAACACTTAATGCTAGAACTTGAAACTCAGTGTGAATCAACTCCGTTTAGGAAGTTGTATTGAACCCCAGTCGGCCTTACAAGAAAAACACTCTGCTTTTGAGAAACAGGCACTCTTGCACTCTACTGTGTTTCCTATAGGGCCAGTACAGTGAGCTAGCTCAGAACAAGAGAACTGTGCTTCCTACACAAACGGGGCATATCTAGTTCAACTCAGTATTGGAAACTAAGTAAAACAGGAGTTTCTCTTCAGTCCAATACACTGTATTTGCTGGGAACAGACGTGAGTGCTATTTGCACTGTTTATGGCCAGAATAGCACAATAGTGGTGTTCTTACCCTGAATTAACACTTAATGCTAGAACTTGATACTCAGTGTGAATCAACTCCGTTTAGGAAGTTGTATTGAACCCCAGTCGGCCTTACAAGAAAAACACTCTGCTTTTGAGAAACAGGCACTCTTGCACTCTACTGTGTTTCCTATAGGGCCAGTACAGTGAGCTAGCTCAGAACAAGAGAACTGTGCTTCCTACACAAACGGGGCATATCTAGTTCAACTCAGTATTGGAAACTAAGTAAAACAGGAGCTTCTCTTCAGTCCAATACACTGTATTTGCTGGGAACAGACGCGAATGCTATTTGCACTGTTTATGGCCAGAATAGCACACTAGTGGTGTTCTTACCCTGAATTAACACTTAATGCTAGAACTTGAAACTCAGTGTGAATCAACTCCGTTTAGGAAGTTGTATTGAACCCCAGTCGGCCTTACAAGAAAAACACTCTGCTTTTGAGAAACAGGCACTCTTGCACTCTACTGTGTTTCCTATAGGGCCAGTACAGTGAGCTAGCTCAGAACAAGAGAACTGTGCTTCCTACACAAACGGGGCATATCTAGTTCAACTCAGTATTGGAAACTAAGTAAAACAGGAGCTTCTCTTCAGTCCAATACACTGTATTTGCTGGGAACAGACGCGAGTGCTATTTGCACTGTTTATGGCCAGAGTAGCACAATAGTGGTGTTCTTACCCTGAATTAACACTTAATGCTTGAACTTGAAACTCAGTGTGAATCAACTCCGTTTAGGAAGTTGTATTGAACCCCAGTCGGCCTTACAAGAAAAACACTCTGCTTTTGAGAAACAGGCACTCTTGCACTCTACTGTGTTTCCTATAGGGCCAGTACAGTGAGCTAGCTTAGAACAAGAGAACTGTGCTTCCTACACAAACCGGGCATATCTAGTTCAACTCAGTATTGGAAACTAAGTAAAACAGGAGCTTCTCTTCAGTCCAATACACTGTATTTGCTCGGAACAGACGTGAGTGCTATTTGCACTGTTTATGGCCAGAATAGCACACTAGTGGTGTTCTTACCCTGAATTAACACTTAATGCTAGAACTTGAAACTCAGTGTGAATCAACTCCGTTTAGGAAGTTGTATTGAACCCCAGTCGGCCTTACAAGAAAAACACTCTGCTTTTGAGAAACAGGCACTCTTGCACTCTACTGTGTTTCCTATAGGGCCAGTACAGTGAGCTAGCTCAGAACAAGAGAACTGTGCTTCCTACACAAACGGGGCATATCTAGTTCAACTCAGTATTGGAAACTAAGTAAAACAGGAGCTTCTCTTCAGTCCAATACACTGTATTTGCTGGGAACAGACGGGAGTGCTATTTGCACTGTTTATGGCCAGAATAGCACAATAGTGGTGTTCTTACCCTGAATTAACACTTAATGCTAGAACTTGAAACTCAGTGTGAATCAACTTCGTTTAGGAAGTTGTATTGAACCCCAGTCGGCCTTACAAGAAAAACACTCTGCTTTTGAGAAACAGGCACTCTTGCACTCTACTGTGTTTCCTATAGGGCCAGTACAGTGAGCTAGCTCAGAACAAGAGAACTGTGCTTCCTACACAAACGGGGCATATCTAGTTCAACTCAGTATTGGAAACTAAGTAAAACAGGAGCTTCTCTTCAGTCCAATACACTGTATTTGCTGGGAACAGACGGGAGTGCTATTTGCACTGTTTATGGCCAGAATAGCACAATAGTGGTGTTCTTACCCTGAATTAACACTTAATGCTAGAACTTGAAACTCAGTGTGAATCAACTCCGTTTAGGAAGTTGTATTGAACCCCAGTCGGCCTTACAAGAAAAACACTCTGCTTTTGAGAAACAGGCACTCTTGCACTCTACTGTGTTTCCTATAGGGCCAGTACAGTGAGCTAGCTCAGAACAAGAGAACTGTGCTTCCTACACAAACGGGGCATATCTAGTTCAACTCAGTATTGGAAACTAAGTAAAACAGGAGCTTCTCTTCAGTCCAATACACTGTATTTGCTGGGAACAGACGTGAGTGCTATTTGCACTGTTTATGGCCAGAATAGCACAATAGTGGTGTTCTTACCCTGAATTAACACTTAATGCTAGAACTTGATACTCAGTGTGAATCAACTCCGTTTAGGAAGTTGTATTGAACCCCAGTCGGCCTTACAAGAAAAACACTCTGCTTTTGAGAAACAGGCACTCTTGCACTCTACTGTGTTTCCTATAGGGCCAGTACAGTGAGCTAGCTCAGAACAAGAGAACTGTGCTTCCTACACAAACGGGGCATATCTAGTTCAACTCAGTATTGGAAACTAAGTAAAACAGGAGCTTCTCTTCAGTCCAATACACTGTATTTGCTGGGAACAGACACGAGTGCTATTTGCACTGTTTATGGCCAGAATAGCACAATAGTGGTGTTCTTACCCTGAATTAACACTTAATGCTAGAACTTGAAACTCAGTGTGAATCAACTCCGTTTAGGAAGTTGTATTGAACCCCAGTCGGCCTTACAAGAAAAACACTCTGCTTTTGAGAAACAGGCACTCTTGCACTCTACTGTGTTTCCTATAGGGCCAGTACAGTGAGCTAGCTCAGAACAAGAGAACTGTGCTTCCTACACAAACGGGGCATATCTAGTTCAACTCAGTATTGGAAACTAAGTAAAACAGGAGCTTCTCTTCAGTCCAATACACTCTATTTGCTGGGAACAGACGTGAGTGCTATTTGCACTGTTTATGGCCAGATTAGAACAATAGTGGTGTTCTTACCCTGAATTAACACTTAATGCTAGAACTTGATACTCAGTGTGAATCAACTCCGTTTAGGAAGTTGTATTGAACCCCAGTCGGCCTTACAAGAGAAACACTCTGCTTTTGAGAAACAGGCACTCTTGCACTCTACTGTGTTTCCTATAGGGCCAGTACAGTGAGCTAGCTCAGAACAAGAGAACTGTGCTTCCTACACAAACGGGGCATATCTAGTTCAACTCAGTATTGGAAACTAAGTAAAACAGGAGCTTCTCTTCAGTCCAATACACTGTATTTGCTGGGAACAGACGCGAGTGCTATTTGCACTGTTTATGGCCAGAATAGCACAATAGTGGTGTTCTTACCCTGAATTAACACTTAATGCTAGAACTTGAAACTCAGTGTGAATCAACTCCGTTTAGGAAGTTGTATTGAACCCCAGTCGGCCTTACAAGGAAAACACTCTGCTTTTGAGAAAAGGCACTCTTGCACTCTACTGTGTTTCCTATAGGGCCAGTACAGTGAGCTAGCTCAGAAAAAGAGAACTGTGCATCCTACACTAACGGGGCATATCTAGTTCAACTTAGTATTGGAAACTAAGTAAAACAGGAGCTTCTCTTCAGTCCAATACACTGTATTTGCTGGGAACAGACGCGAGTGCTATTTGCACTGTTAATGGCCAGAACAGCACAATAGTGGTGTTCTTACCCTGAATTAACACTTAATGCTAGAACTTGAAACTCAGTGTGAATCAACTCCGTTTAGGAAGTTGTATTGAACCCCAGTCGGCCTTACAAGAAAAACACTCTTCTTTTGAGAAACAGGCACTCTTGCACTCTACAGTGTTTCCTATAGGGCCAGTACAGTGAGCTAGCTCAGAACAAGAGAACTGTGCTTCCTACACAAACGGGGCATATCTAGTTCAACTCAGTATTGGAAACTAAGTAAAACAGGAGCTTCTCTTCAGTCCAATACACTGTATTTGCTGGGAACAGACGCGAGTGCTATTTGCACTGTTTATGGCCAGAATAGCACAATAGTGGTGTTCTTACCCTGAATTAACACTTAATGCTAGAACTTGAAACTCAGTGTGAATCAACTCCGTTTAGGAAGTTGTATTGAACCCCAGTCGGCCTTACAAGAAAAACACTCTGCTTTTGAGAAACAGGCACTCTTGCACTCTACTGTGTTTCCTATAGGGCCAGTACAGTGAGCTAGCTCAGAACAAGAGAACTGTGCTTCCTACACAAACGGGGCATATCTAGTTCAACTCAGTATTGGAAACTAAGTAAAACAGGAGCTTCTCTTCAGTCCAATACACTGTATTTGCTGGGAACAGACGTGAGTGCTATTTGCACTGTTTATGGCCAGAATAGCACAATAGTGGTGTTCTTACCCTGAATTAACACTTAATGCTAGAACTTGAAACTCAGTGTGAATCAACTCCGTTTTGGAAGTTGTATTGAACCCCAGTAGGCCTTACAAGAAAAACACTCTGCTTTTGAGAAACAGGCACTCTTGCACTCTACTGTATTTCCTATAGGGCCAGTACAGTGAGTTAGCTCAGAACAAGAGAACTGTGCTTCCTACACAAACGGGGCATATCCAGTTCAACTCAGTATTGGAAACTAAAACTAAGTAAAGCAGGAGCTTCTCTTCAGTCCAATACACTGTATTTGCTGGGAACAGACGCGAGTGCTATTTGCACTGTTTATGGCCAGAATAGCACACTAGTGGTGTTGTTACCCTGAATTAACACTTAATGCTAGAACTTGAAACTCAGTGTGAATCAACTCCGTTTAGGAAGTTGTATTGAACCCCAGTCGGCCTTACAAGAAAAACACTCTGCTTTTGAGAAACAGGCACTCTTGCACTCTACTGTGTTTCCTATAGGGCCAGTACAGTGAGCTAGCTCAGAACAAGAGAACTGTGCTTCCTACACAAACGGGGCATATCTAGTTCAACTCAGTATTGGAAACTAAGTAAAACAGGAGCTTCTCTTCAGTCCAATACACTGTATTTGCTGGGAACAGACGCGAGTGCTATTTGCACTGTTTATGGCCAGAATAGCACACTAGTGGTGTTCTTACCCTGAATTAACACTTAATGCTAGAACTTGAAACTCAGTGTGAATCAACTCCGTTTAGGAAGTTGTATTGAACCCCAGTCGGCCTTACAAGAAAAACACTCTGCTTTTGAGAAACAGGCACTCTTGCACTCTACTGTGTTTCCTATAGGGCCAGTACAGTGAGCTAGCTCAGAACAAGAGAACTGTGCTTCCTACACAAACGGGGCATATCTAGTTCAACTCAGTATTGGAAACTAAGTAAAACAGGAGCTTCTCTTCAGTCCAATACACTGTATTTGCTGGGAACAGACGCGAGTGCTATTTGCACTGTTTATGGCCAGAATAGCACACTAGTGGTGTTCTTACCCTGAATTAACACTTAATGCTAGAACTTGAAACTCAGTGTGAATCAACTCCGTTTAGGAAGTTGTATTGAACCCCAGTCGGCCTTACAAGAAAAACACTCTGCTTTTGAGAAACAGGCACTCTTGCACTCTACTGTGTTTCCTATAGGGCCAGTACAGTGAGCTAGCTCAGAACAAGAGAACTGTGCTTCCTACACAAACGGGGCATATCTAGTTCAACTCAGTATTGGAAACTAAGTAAAACAGGAGCTTCTCTTCAGTCCAATACACTGTATTTGCTGGGAACAGACGCGAGTGCTATTTGCACTGTTTATGGCCAGAATAGCACACTAGTGGTGTTCTTACCCTGAATTAACACTTAATGCTAGAACTTGAAACTCAGTGTGAATCAACTCCGTTTAGGAAGTTGTATTGAACCCCAGTCGGCCTTACAAGAAAAACACTCTGCTTTTGAGAAACAGGCACTCTTGCACTCTACTGTGTTTCCTATAGGGCCAGTACAGTGAGCTAGCTCAGAACAAGAGAACTGTGCTTCCTACACAAACGGGGCACATCTAGTTCAACTCAGTATTGGAAACTAAGTAAAACAGGAGCTTCTCTTCAGTCCAATACACTGTATTTGCTGGGAACAGACGGGAGTGCTATTTGCACTGTTTATGGCCAGAATAGCACAATAGTGGTGTTCTTACCCTGAATTAACACTTAATGCTAGAACTTGAAACTCAGTGTGAATCAACTTCGTTTAGGAAGTTGTATTGAACCCCAGTCGGCCTTACAAGAAAAACACTCTGCTTTTGAGAAACAGGCACTCTTGCACTCTACTGTGTTTGCTATAGGGCCAGTACAGTGAGCTAGCTCAGAACAAGAGAACTGTGCTTCCTACACAAACGGGGCATATCTAGTTCAACTCAGTATTGGAAACTAAGTAAAACAGGAGCTTCTCTTCAGTCCAATACACTGTATTTGCTGGGAACAGACGGGAGTGCTATTTGCACTGTTTATGGCCAGAATAGCACAATAGTGGTGTTCTTACCCTGAATTAACACTTAATGCTAGAACTTGAAACTCAGTGTGAATCAACTCCGTTTAGGAAGTTGTATTGAACCCCAGTCGGCCTTACTAGAAAAACACTCTGCTTTTGAGAAACAGGCACTCTTGCACTCTACTGTGTTTCCTATAGGGCCAGTACAGTGAGCTAGCTCAGAACAAGAGAACTGTGCTTCCTACACAAACGGGGCATATCTAGTTCAACTCAGTATTGGAAACTAAGTAAAACAGGAGCTTCTCTTCAGTCCAATACACTGTATTTGCTGGGAACAGACGTGAGTGCTATTTGCACTGTTTATGGCCAGAATAGCACAATAGTGGTGTTCGAACCCTGAATTAACACTTAATGCTAGAACTTGATACTCAGTGTAAATCAACTCCGTTTAGGAAGTTGTATTGAACCCCAGTCGGCCTTACAAGAAAAACACTCTGCTTTTGAGAAACAGGCACTCTTGCACTCTACTGTGTTTCCTATAGGGCCAGTACAGTGAGCTAGCTCAGAACAAGAGAACTGTGCTTCCTACACAAACGGGGCATATCTAGTTCAATTCAGTATTGGAAACTAAGTAAAACAGGAGCTTCTCTTCAGTCCAATACACTGTATTTGCTGGGAACAGACGCGAGTGCTATTTGCACTGTTTATGGCCAGAGTAGCACAATAGTGGTGTTCTTACCCTGAATTAACACTTAATGCTAGAACTTGAAACTCAGTGTGAATCAACTCCGTTTAGGAAGTTGTATTGAACCCCAGTCGGCCTTACAAGAAAAACACTCTGCTTTTGAGAAACAGGCACTCTTGCACTCTACTGTGTTTCCTATAGGGCCAGTACAGTGAGCTAGCTCAGAACAAGAGAACTGTGCTTCCTACACAAACGGGGCATATCTAGTTCAACTCAGTATTGGAAACTAAGTAAAACAGGAGCTTCTCTTCAGTCCAATACACTGTATTTGCTGGGAACAGACGTGAGTGCTATTTGCACTGTTTATGGCCAGAATAGCACAATAGTGGTGTTCTTACCCTGAATTAACACTTAATGCTAGAACTTGATACTCAGTGTGAATCAACTCCGTTTAGGAAGTTGTATTGAACCCCAGTCGGCCTTACAAGAAAAACACTCTGCTTTTGAGAAACAGGCACTCTTGCACTCTACTGTGTTTCCTATAGGGCCAGTACAGTGAGCTAGCTCAGAACAAGAGAACTGTGCTTCCTACACAAACGGGGCATATCTAGTTCAACTCAGTATTGGAAACTAAGTAAAACAGGAGCTTCTCTTCAGTCCAATACACTGTATTTGCTGGAAACAGACGCGAGTGCTATTTGCACTGTTTATGGCCAGAGTAGCACAATAGTGGTGTTCTTACCCTGAATTAACACTTAATGCTAGAACTTGAAACTCAGTGTGAATCAACTCCGTTTAGGAAGTTGTATTGAACCCCAGTCGGCCTTACAAGAAAAACACTCTGCTTTTGAGAAACAGGCACTCTTGCACTCTACTGTGTTTCCTATAGGGCCAGTACAGTGAGCTAGCTCAGAACAAGAGAACTGTGCTTCCTACACAAACGGGGCATATCTAGTTCAACTCAGTATTGGAAACTAAGTAAAACAGGAGCTTCTCTTCAGTCCAATACACTGTATTTGCTGGGAACAGACGCGAGTGCTATTTGCACTGTTTATGGCCAGAGTAGCACAATAGTGGTGTTCTTACCCTGAATTAACACTTAATGCTAGAACTTGAAACTCAGTGTGAATCAACTCCGTTTAGGAAGTTGTATTGAACCCCAGTCGGCCTTACAAGAAAAACACTCTGCTTTTGAGAAACAGGCACTCTTGCACTCTACTGTGTTTCCTATAGGGCCAGTACAGTGAGCTAGCTCAGAACAAGAGAACTGTGCTTCCTACACAAACGGGGCATATCTAGTTCAACTCAGTATTGGAAACTAAGTAAAACAGGAGCTTCTCTTCAGTCCAATACACTGTATTTGCTGGGAACAGACGTGAGTGCTATTTGCACTGTTTATGGCCAGAATAGCACAATAGTGGTGTTCTTACCCTGAATTAACACTTAATGCTAGAACTTGATACTCAGTGTGAATCAACTCCGTTTAGGAAGTTGTATTGAACCCCAGTCGGCCTTACAAGAAAAACACTCTGCTTTTGAGAAACAGGCACTCTTGCACTCTACTGTGTTTCCTATAGGGCCAGTACAGTGAGCTAGCTCAGAACAAGAGAACTGTGCTTCCTACACAAACGGGGCATATCTAGTTCAACTCAGTATTGGAAACTAAGTAAAACAGGAGCTTCTCTTCAGTGCAATACACTGTATTTGCTGGGAACAGACACGAGTGCTATTTGCACTGTTTATGGCCAGAATAGCACACTAGTGGTGTTCTTACCCTGAATTAACACTTAATGCTAGAACTTGAAACTCAGTGTGAATCAACTCCGTTTAGGAAGTTGTATTGAACCCCAGTCGGCCTTACAAGAAAAACACTCTGCTTTTGAGAAACAGGCACTCTTGCACTCTACTGTGTTTCCTATAGGGCCAGTACAGTGAGCTAGCTCAGAACAAGAGAACTGTGCTTCCTACACAAACGGGGTATATCTAGTTCAACTCAGTATTGGAAACTAAGTAAAACAGGAGCTTCTCTTCAGTCCAATACACTGTATTTGCTGGGAACAGACGCGAGTGCTATTTGCACTGTTTATGGCCAGAGTAGCACAATAGTGGTGTTCTTACCCTGAATTAACACTTAATGCTAGAACTTGAAACTCAGTGTGAATCAACTCCGTTTAGGAAGTTGTATTGAACCCCAGTCGGCCTTACAAGAAAAACACTCTGCTTTTGAGAAACAGGCACTCTTGCACTCTACTGTGTTTCCTATAGGGCCAGTACAGTGAGCTAGCTTAGAACAAGAGAACTGTGCTTCCTACACAAACGGGGCATATCTAGTTCAACTCAGTATTGGAAACTAAGTAAAACAGGAGCTTCTCTTCAGTCCAATACACTGTATTTGCTCGGAACAGACGTGAGTGCTATTTGCACTGTTTATGGCCAGAATGGCACAATAGTGGTGTTCTTACCCTGAATTAACACTTAATGCTAGAACTTGATACTCAGTGTGAATCAACTCCGTTTAGGAAGTTGTATTGAACCCCAGTCGGCCTTACAAGAAAAACACTCTGCTTTTGAGAAACAGGCACTCTTGCACTCTACTGTGTTTCCTATAGGGCCAGTACAGTGAGCAAGCTCAGAACAAGAGAACTGTGCTTCCTACACAAACGGGGCATATCTAGTTCAACTCAGTATTGGAAACTAAGTAAAACAGGAGCTTCTCTTCAGTCCAATACACTGTATTTGCTGGGAACAGACGCGAGTGCTATTTGCACTGTTTATGGCCAGAATAGCACAATAGTGGTGTTCTTACCCTGAATTAACACTTAATGCTAGAACTTGAAACTCAGTGTGAATCAACTCCGTTTAGGAAGTTGTATTGAACCCCAGTCGGCCTTACAAGAAAAACACTCTGCTTTTGAGAAACAGGCACTCTTGCACTCTACTGTGTTTCCTATAGGGCCAGTACAGTGAGCTAGCTCAGAACAAGAGAACTGTGCTTCCTACACAAACGGGGCATATCTAGTTCAACTCAGTATTGGAAACTAAGTAAAACAGGAGCTTCTCTTCAGTCCAATACACTGTATTTGCTGGGAACAGACGTGAGTGCTATTTGCACTGTTTATGGCCAGAATAGCACAATAGTGGTGTTCGAACCCTGAATTAACACTTAATGCTAGAACTTGATACTCAGTGTAAATCAACTCCGTTTAGGAAGTTGTATTGAACCCCAGTCGGCCTTACAAGAAAAACACTCTGCTTTTGAGAAACAGGCACTCTTGCACTCTACTGTGTTTCCTATAGGGCCAGTACAGTGAGCTAGCTCAGAACAAGAGAACTGTGCTTCCTACACAAACGGGGCATATCTAGTTCAATTCAGTATTGGAAACTAAGTAAAACAGGAGCTTCTCTTCAGTCCAATACACTGTATTTGCTGGGAACAGACGCGAGTGCTATTTGCACTGTTTATGGCCAGAGTAGCACAATAGTGGTGTTCTTACCCTGAATTAACACTTAATGCTAGAACTTGAAACTCAGTGTGAATCAACTCCGTTTAGGAAGTTGTATTGAACCCCAGTCGGCCTTACAAGAAAAACACTCTGCTTTTGAGAAACAGGCACTCTTGCACTCTACTGTGTTTCCTATAGGGCCAGTACAGTGAGCTAGCTCAGAACAAGAGAACTGTGCTTCCTACACAAACGGGGCATATCTAGTTCAACTCAGTATTGGAAACTAAGTAAAACAGGAGCTTCTCTTCAGTCCAATACACTGTATTTGCTGGGAACAGACGTGAGTGCTATTTGCACTGTTTATGGCCAGAATAGCACAATAGTGGTGTTCTTACCCTGAATTAACACTTAATGCTAGAACTTGATACTCAGTGTGAATCAACTCCGTTTAGGAAGTTGTATTGAACCCCAGTCGGCCTTACAAGAAAAACACTCTGCTTTTGAGAAACAGGCACTCTTGCACTCTACTGTGTTTCCTATAGGGCCAGTACAGTGAGCTAGCTCAGAACAAGAGAACTGTGCTTCCTACACAAACGGGGCATATCTAGTTCAACTCAGTATTGGAAACTAAGTAAAACAGGAGCTTCTCTTCAGTCCAATACACTGTATTTGCTGGAAACAGACGCGAGTGCTATTTGCACTGTTTATGGCCAGAGTAGCACAATAGTGGTGTTCTTACCCTGAATTAACACTTAATGCTAGAACTTGAAACTCAGTGTGAATCAACTCCGTTTAGGAAGTTGTATTGAACCCCAGTCGGCCTTACAAGAAAAACACTCTGCTTTTGAGAAACAGGCACTCTTGCACTCTACTGTGTTTCCTATAGGGCCAGTACAGTGAGCTAGCTCAGAACAAGAGAACTGTGCTTCCTACACAAACGGGGCATATCTAGTTCAACTCAGTATTGGAAACTAAGTAAAACAGGAGCTTCTCTTCAGTCCAATACACTGTATTTGCTGGGAACAGACGCGAGTGCTATTTGCACTGTTTATGGCCAGAGTAGCACAATAGTGGTGTTCTTACCCTGAATTAACACTTAATGCTAGAACTTGAAACTCAGTGTGAATCAACTCCGTTTAGGAAGTTGTATTGAACCCCAGTCGGCCTTACAAGAAAAACACTCTGCTTTTGAGAAACAGGCACTCTTGCACTCTACTGTGTTTCCTATAGGGCCAGTACAGTGAGCTAGCTCAGAACAAGAGAACTGTGCTTCCTACACAAACGGGGCATATCTAGTTCAACTCAGTATTGGAAACTAAGTAAAACAGGAGCTTCTCTTCAGTCCAATACACTGTATTTGCTGGGAACAGACGTGAGTGCTATTTGCACTGTTTATGGCCAGAATAGCACAATAGTGGTGTTCTTACCCTGAATTAACACTTAATGCTAGAACTTGATACTCAGTGTGAATCAACTCCGTTTAGGAAGTTGTATTGAACCCCAGTCGGCCTTACAAGAAAAACACTCTGCTTTTGAGAAACAGGCACTCTTGCACTCTACTGTGTTTCCTATAGGGCCAGTACAGTGAGCTAGCTCAGAACAAGAGAACTGTGCTTCCTACACAAACGGGGCATATCTAGTTCAACTCAGTATTGGAAACTAAGTAAAACAGGAGCTTCTCTTCAGTGCAATACACTGTATTTGCTGGGAACAGACACGAGTGCTATTTGCACTGTTTATGGCCAGAATAGCACACTAGTGGTGTTCTTACCCTGAATTAACACTTAATGCTAGAACTTGAAACTCAGTGTGAATCAACTCCGTTTAGGAAGTTGTATTGAACCCCAGTCGGCCTTACAAGAAAAACACTCTGCTTTTGAGAAACAGGCACTCTTGCACTCTACTGTGTTTCCTATAGGGCCAGTACAGTGAGCTAGCTCAGAACAAGAGAACTGTGCTTCCTACACAAACGGGGTATATCTAGTTCAACTCAGTATTGGAAACTAAGTAAAACAGGAGCTTCTCTTCAGTCCAATACACTGTATTTGCTGGGAACAGACGCGAGTGCTATTTGCACTGTTTATGGCCAGAGTAGCACAATAGTGGTGTTCTTACCCTGAATTAACACTTAATGCTAGAACTTGAAACTCAGTGTGAATCAACTCCGTTTAGGAAGTTGTATTGAACCCCAGTCGGCCTTACAAGAAAAACACTCTGCTTTTGAGAAACAGGCACTCTTGCACTCTACTGTGTTTCCTATAGGGCCAGTACAGTGAGCTAGCTTAGAACAAGAGAACTGTGCTTCCTACACAAACGGGGCATATCTAGTTCAACTCAGTATTGGAAACTAAGTAAAACAGGAGCTTCTCTTCAGTCCAATACACTGTATTTGCTCGGAACAGACGTGAGTGCTATTTGCACTGTTTATGGCCAGAATGGCACAATAGTGGTGTTCTTACCCTGAATTAACACTTAATGCTAGAACTTGATACTCAGTGTGAATCAACTCCGTTTAGGAAGTTGTATTGAACCCCAGTCGGCCTTACAAGAAAAACACTCTGCTTTTGAGAAACAGGCACTCTTGCACTCTACTGTGTTTCCTATAGGGCCAGTACAGTGAGCAAGCTCAGAACAAGAGAACTGTGCTTCCTACACAAACGGGGCATATCTAGTTCAACTCAGTATTGGAAACTAAGTAAAACAGGAGCTTCTCTTCAGTCCAATACACTGTATTTGCTGGGAACAGACGCGAGTGCTATTTGCACTGTTTATGGCCAGAATAGCACAATAGTGGTGTTCTTACCCTGAATTAACACTTAATGCTAGAACTTGAAACTCAGTGTGAATCAACTCCGTTTAGGAAGTTGTATTGAACCCCAGTCGGCCTTACAAGAAAAACACTCTGCTTTTGAGAAACAGGCACTCTTGCACTCTACTGTGTTTCCTATAGGGCCAGTACAGTGAGCTAGCTCAGAACAAGAGAACTGTGCTTCCTACACAAACGGGGCATATCTAGTTCAACTCAGTATTGGAAACTAAGTAAAACAGGAGCTTCTCTTCAGTCCAATACACTGTATTTGCTGGGAACAGACGGGAGTGCTATTTGCACTGTTTATGGCCAGAATAGCACAATAGTGGTGTTCTTACCCTGAATTAACACTTAATGCTAGAACTTGAAACTCAGTGTGAATCAACTTCGTTTAGGAAGTTGTATTGAACCCCAGTCGGCCTTACAAGAAAAACACTCTGCTTTTGAGAAACAGGCACTCTTGCACTCTACTGTGTTTCCTATAGGGCCAGTACAGTGAGCTAGCTCAGAACAAGAGAACTGTGCTTCCTACACAAACGGGGCATATCTAGTTCAACTCAGTATTGGAAACTAAGTAAAACAGGAGCTTCTCTTCAGTCCAATACACTGTATTTGCTGGGAACAGACGGGAGTGCTATTTGCACTGTTTATGGCCAGAATAGCACAATAGTGGTGTTCTTACCCTGAATTAACACTTAATGCTAGAACTTGAAACTCAGTGTGAATCAACTCCGTTTAGGAAGTTGTATTGAACCCCAGTCGGCCTTACAAGAAAAACACTCTGCTTTTGAGAAACAGGCACTCTTGCACTCTACTGTGTTTCCTATAGGGCCAGTACAGTGAGCTAGCTCAGAACAAGAGAACTGTGCTTCCTACACAAACGGGGCATATCTAGTTCAACTCAGTATTGGAAACTAAGTAAAACAGGAGCTTCTCTTCAGTCCAATACACTGTATTTGCTGGGAACAGACGTGAGTGCTATTTGCACTGTTTATGGCCAGAATAGCACAATAGTGGTGTTCTTACCCTGAATTAACACTTAATGCTAGAACTTGATACTCAGTGTGAATCAACTCCGTTTAGGAAGTTGTATTGAACCCCAGTCGGCCTTACAAGAAAAACACTCTGCTTTTGAGAAACAGGCACTCTTGCACTCTACTGTGTTTCCTATAGGGCCAGTACAGTGAGCTAGCTCAGAACAAGAGAACTGTGCTTCCTACACAAACGGGGCATATCTAGTTCAACTCAGTATTGGAAACTAAGTAAAACAGGAGCTTCTCTTCAGTCCAATACACTGTATATGCTGGGAACAGACACGAGTGCTATTTGCACTGTTTATGGCCAGAATAGCACAATAGTGGTGTTCTTACCCTGAATTAACACTTAATGCTAGAACTTGAAACTCAGTGTGAATCAACTCCGTTTAGGAAGTTGTATTGAACCCCAGTCGGCCTTACAAGAAAAACACTCTGCTTTTGAGAAACAGGCACTCTTGCACTCTACTTTGTTTCCTATAGGGCCAGTACAGTGAGCTAGCTCAGAACAAGAGAACTGTGCTTCCTACACAAACGGGGCATATCTAGTTCAACTCAGTATTGGAAACTAAGTAAAACAGGAGCTTCTCTTCAGTCCAATACACTGTATTTGCTGGGAACAGACGTGAGTGCTATTTGCACTGTTTATGGCCAGAATAGCACAATAGTGGTGTTCTTACCCTGAATTAACACTTAATGCTAGAACTTGATACTCAGTGTGAATCAACTCCGTTTAGGAAGTTGTATTGAACCCCAGTCGGCCTTACAAGAAAAACACTCTGCTTTTGAGAAACAGGCACTCTTGCACTCTACTGTGTTTCCTATAGGGCCAGTACAGTGAGCTAGCTCAGAACAAGAGAACTGTGCTTCCTACACAAACGGGGCATATCTAGTTCAACTCAGTATTGGAAACTAAGTAAAACAGGAGCTTCTCTTCAGTCCAATACACTGTATTTGCTGGGAACAGACGCGAGTGCTATTTGCACTGTTTATGGCCAGAATAGCACACTAGTGGTGTTCTTACCCTGAATTAACACTTAATGCTAGAACTTGAAACTCAGTGTGAATCAACTCCGTTTAGGAAGTTGTATTGAACCCCAGTCGGCCTTACAAGAAAAACACTCTGCTTTTGAGAAAAGGCACTCTTGCACTCTACTGTGTTTCCTATAGGGCCAGTACAGTGAGCTAGCTCAGAAAAAGAGAACTGTGCATCCTACACTAACGGGGCATATCTAGTTCAACTTAGTATTGGAAACTAAGTAAAACAGGAGCTTCTCTTCAGTCCAATAAACTGTATTTGCTGGGAACAGACGCGAGTGCTATTTGCACTGTTAATGGCCAGAACAGCACAATAGTGGTGTTCTTACCCTGAATTAACACTTAATGCTAGAACTTGAAACTCAGTGTGAATCAACTCCGTTTAGGAAGTTGTATTGAACCCCAGTCGGCCTTACAAGAAAAACACTCTGCTTTTGAGAAACAGGCACTCTTGCACTCTACTGTGTTTCCTATAGGGCCAGTACAGTGAGCTAGCTCAGAACAAGAGAACTGTGCTTCCTACACAAACGGGGCATATCTAGTTCAACTCAGTATTGGAAACTAAGTAAAACAGGAGCTTCTCTTCAGTCCAATACACTGTATTTGCTGGGAACAGACGTGAGTGCTATTTGCACTGTTTATGGCCAGAATAGCACAATAGTGGTGTTCTTACCCTGAATTAACACTTAATGCTAGAACTTGAAACTCAGTGTGAATCAACTCCGTTTTGGAAGTTGTATTGAACCCCAGTAGGCCTTACAAGAAAAACACTCTGCTTTTGAGAAACAGGCACTCTTGCACTCTACTGTGTTTCCTATAGGGCCAGTACAGTGAGTTAGCTCAGAACAAGAGAACTGTGCTTCCTACACAAACGGG
The DNA here is from genome assembly GCF_049852395.1 of Peromyscus maniculatus bairdii. Classification (NCBI taxonomy): domain Eukaryota; kingdom Metazoa; phylum Chordata; class Mammalia; order Rodentia; family Cricetidae; genus Peromyscus; species Peromyscus maniculatus. The sequence goes on from NC_134866.1 coordinate 52,839,890, forward strand.
GCATATCTAGTTCAACTCAGTATTGGAAACTAAAACTAAGTAAAGCAGGAGCTTCTCTTCAGTCCAATACACTGTATTTGCTGGGAACAGACGCGAGTGCTATTTGCACTGTTAATGGCCAGAACAGCACAATAGTGGTGTTCTTACCCTGAATTAACACTTAATGCTAGAACTTGAAACTCAGTGTGAATCAACTCCGTTTAGGAAGTTGTATTGAACCCCAGTCGGCCTTACAAGAAAAACACTCTGCTTTTGAGAAACAGGCACTCTTGCACTCTACTGTGTTTCCTATAGGGCCAGTACAGTGAGCTAGCTCAGAACAAGAGAACTGTGCTTCCTACACAAACGGGGCATATCTAGTTCAACACAGTATTGGAAACTAAGTAAAACAGGAGCTTCTCTTCAGTCCAATACACTGTATTTGCTGGGAACAGACGCGAGTGCTATTTGCACTGTTTATGGCCAGAATAGCACAATAGTGGTGTTCTTACCCTGAATTAACACTTAATGCTAGAACTTGAAACTCAGTGTGAATCAACTCCGTTTAGGAAGTTGTATTGAACCCCAGTCGGCCTTACAAGAAAAACACTCTGCTTTTGAGAAACAGGCACTCTTGCACTCTACTGTGTTTCCTATAGGGCCAGTACAGTGAGCTAGCTCAGAACAAGAGAACTGTGCTTCCTACACAAACGGGGCATATCTAGTTCAACTCAGCATTGGAAACTAAGTAAAACAGGAGCTTCTCTTCAGTCCAATACACTGTATTTGCTGGGAACAGACGCGAGTGCTATTTGCACTGTTTATGGCCAGAATAGCACAATAGTGGTGTTCTTACCCTGAATTAACACTTAATGCTAGAACTTGAAACTCAGTGTGAATCAACTCCGTTTAGGAAGTTGTATTGAACCCCAGTAGGCCTTACAAGAAAAACACTCTGCTTTTGAGAAACAGGCACTCTTGCATTCTACTGTGTTTCCTATAGGGCCAGTACAGTGAGCTAGCTCAGAACAAGAGAACTGTGCTTCCTACACAAACGGGGCATATCTAGTTCAACTCAGTATTGGAAACTAAAACTAAGTAAAACAGGAGCTTCTCTTCAGTCCAATACACTGTATTTGCTGGGAACAGACGCGAGTGCTATTTGCACTGTTTATGGCCAGAATAGCACACTAGTGGTGTTCTTACCCTGAATTAACACTTAATGCTAGAACTTGAAACTCAGTGTGAATCAACTCCGTTTAGGAAGTTGTATTGAACCCCAGTCGGCCTTACAAGAAAAACACTCTGCTTTTGAGAAACAGGCACTCTTGCACTCTACTGTGTTTCCTATAGGGCCAGTACAGTGAGCTAGCTCAGAACAAGAGAACTGTGCTTCCTACACAAACGGGGCATATCTAGTTCAACTCAGTATTGGAAACTAAGTAAAACAGGAGCTTCTCTTCAGTCCAATACACTGTATTTGCTGGGAACAGACGCGAGTGCTATTTGCACTGTTTATGGCCAGAATAGCACACTAGTGGTGTTCTTACCCTGAATTAACACTTAATGCTAGAACTTGAAACTCAGTGTGAATCAACTCCGTTTAGGAAGTTGTATTGAACCCCAGTCGGCCTTACAAGAAAAACACTCTGCTTTTGAGAAACAGGCACTCTTGCACTCTACTGTGTTTCCTATAGGGCCAGTACAGTGAGCTAGCTCAGAACAAGAGAACTGTGCTTCCTACACAAACGGGGCATATCTAGTTCAACTCAGTATTGGAAACTAAGTAAAACAGGAGCTTCTCTTCAGTCCAATACACTGTATTTGCTGGGAACACAGGCGAGTGCTATTTGCACTCTTTATGGCCAGAATAGCACAATAGTGGTGTTCTTACCCTGAATTAACACTTAATGCTAGAACTTGAAACTCAGTGTGAATCAACTCCGTTTAGGAAGTTGTATTGAACCCCAGTCGGCCTTACAAGAAAAACACTCTGCTTTTGAGAAACAGGCACTCTTGCAGTCTACTGTGTTTCCTATAGGGCCAGTACAGTGAGCTAGCTCAGAACAAGAGAACTGTGCTTCCTACACAAACGGGGCATATCTAGTTCAACTCAGTATTGGAAACTAAGTAAAACAGGAGCTTCTCTTCAGTCCAATACACTGTATTTGCTGGGAACAGACGCGAGTGCTATTTGCACTGTTTATGGCCAGAATAGCACACTAGTGGTGTTCTTACCCTGAATTAACACTTAATGCTAGAACTTGAAACTCAGTGTGAATCAACTCCATTTAGGAAGTTGTATTGAACCCCAGTCGGCCTTACAAGAAAAACACTCTGCTTTTGAGAAACAGGCACTCTTGCACTCTACTGTGTTTCCTATAGGGCCAGTACAGTGAGCTAGCTCAGAACAAGAGAACTGGGCTTCCTACACAAACGGGGCATATCTAGTTCAACTCAGTATTGGAAACTAAGTAAAACAGGAGCTTCTCTTCAGTCCAATACACTGTATTTGCTGGGAACAGACGCGAGTGCTATTTGCACTGTTTATGGCCAGAATAGCACACTAGTGGTGTTCTTACCCTGAATTAACACTTAATGCTAGAACTTGAAACTCAGTGTGAATCAACTCCGTTTAGGAAGTTGTATTGAACCCCAGTCGGCCTTACAAGAAAAACACTCTGCTTTTGAGAAACAGGCACTCTTGCACTCTACTGTGTTTCCTATAGGGCCAGTACAGTGAGCTAGCTCAGAACAAGAGAACTGTGCTTCCTACACAAACGGGGCATATCTAGTTCAACTCAGTATTGGAAACTAAGTAAAACAGGAGCTTCTCTTCAGTCCAATACACTGTATTTGCTGGGAACAGACGCGAGTGCTATTTGCACTGTTTATGGCCAGAGTAGAACAATAGTGGTGTTCTTACCCTGAATTAACACTTAATGCTAGAACTTGAAACTCAGTGTGAATCAACTCCGTTTAGGAAGTTGTATTGAACCCCAGTCGGCCTTACAAGAAAAACACTCTGCTTTTGAGAAACAGGCACTCTTGCACTCTACTGTGTTTCCTATAGGGCCAGTACAGTGAGCTAGCTTAGAACAAGAGAACTGTGCTTCCTACACAAACGGGGCATATCTAGTTCAACTCAGTATTGGAAACTAAGTAAAACAGGAGCTTCTCTTCAGTCCAATACACTGTATTTGCTGGGAACAGACGTGAGTGCTATTTGCACTGTTTATGGCCAGAATAGCACAATAGTGGTGTTCTTACCCTGAATTAACACTTAATACTAGAACTTGATACTCAGTGTGAATCAACTCCGTTTAGGAAGTTGTATTGAACCCCAGTCGGCCTTACAAGAAAAACACTCTGCTTTTGAGAAACAGGCACTCTTGCACTCTACTGTGTTTCCTATAGGGCCAGTACAGTGAGCTAGCTCAGAACAAGAGAACTGTGCTTCCTACACAAACGGGGCATATCTAGTTCAACTCAGTATTGGAAACTAAGTAAAACAGGAGCTTCTCTTCAGTCCAATACACTGTATTTGCTGGGAACAGACGCGAGTGCTATTTGCACTGTTTATGGCCAGAATAGCACAATAGTGGTGTTCTTACCCTGAATTAACACTTAATGCTAGAACTTGAAACTCAGTGTGAATCAACTCCGTTTAGGAAGTTGTATTGAACCCCAGTCGGCCTTACAAGAAAAACACTCTGCTTTTGAGAAACAGGCACTCTTGCACTCTACTGTGTTTCCTATAGGGCCAGTACAGTGAGCTAGCTCAGAACAAGAGAACTGTGCTTCCTACACAAACGGGGCATATCTATTTCAACTCAGTATTGGAAACTAAGTAAAACAGGAGCTTCTCTTCAGTCCAATACACTGTATTTGCTGGGAACAGACGCGAGTGCTATTTGCACTGTTTATGGCCAGAGTAGCACAATAGTGGTGTTCTTACCCTGAATTAACACTTAATGCTAGAACTTGAAACTCAGTGTGAATCAACTCCGTTTAGGAAGTTGTATTGAACCCCAGTCGGCCTTACAAGAAAAACACTCTGCTTTTGAGAAACAGGCACTCTTGCACTCTACTGTGTTTCCTATAGTGCCAGTACAGTGAGCTAGCTTAGAACAAGAGAACTGTGCTTCCTACACAAACGGGGCATATCTAGTTCAACTCAGTATTGGAAACTAAGTAAAACAGGAGCTTCTCTTCAGTCCAATACACTGTATTTGCTGGGAACAGACGTGAGTGCTATTTGCACTGTTTATGGCCAGAATAGCACAATAGTGGTGTTCTTACCCTGAATTAACACTTAATGCTATTACTTGATACTCAGTGTGAATCAACTCCGTTTAGGAAGTTGTATTGAACCCCAGTCGGCCTTACAAGAAAAACACTCTGCTTTTGAGAAACAGGCACTCTTGCACTCTACTGTGTTTCCTATAGGGCCAGTACAGTGAGCTAGCTCAGAACAAGAGAACTGTGCTTCCTACACAAACGGGGCATATCTAGTTCAACTCAGTATTGGAAACTAAGTAAAATAGGAGCTTCTCTTCAGTCCAATACACTGTATTTGCTGGGAACAGACGCGAGTGCTATTTGCACTGTTTATGGCCAGAATAGCACACTAGTGGTGTTCTTACCCTGAATTAACACTTAATGCTAGAACTTGAAACTCAGTGTGAATCAACTCCGTTTAGGAAGTTGTATTGAACCCCAGTCGGCCTTACAAGAAAAACACTGTGCTTTTGAGAAACAGGCACTCTTGCACTCTACTGTGTTTCCTATAGGGCCAGTACAGTGAGCTAGCTCAGAACAAGAGAACTGTGCTTCCTACACAAACGGGGCATATCTAGTTCAACTCAGTATTGGATACTAAGTAAAACAGGAGCTTCTCTTCAGTCCAATACACTGTATTTGCTGGGAACAGACGCGAGTGCTATTTGCACTGTTTATGGCCAGAATAGCACAATAGTGGTGTTCTTACCCTGAATTAACACTTAATGCTAGAACTTGAAACTCAGTGTGAATCAACTCTGTTTAGGAAGTTGTATTGAACCCCAGTTGGCCTTACAAGAAAAACACTCTGCTTTTGAGAAACAGGCACTCTTGAACTCCACTTTTTTTCCTATAGGGCCAGTACAGTGAGCTAGCTCAGAACAAGAGAACTGTGCTTCCTACACAAACGGGGCATATCTAGTTCAACTCAGTATTGGAAACTAAGTAAAACAGGAGCTTCTCTTCAGTCCAATACACTGTATTTGCTGGGAACAGACGCGAGTGCTATTTGCAGTGTTTATGGCCAGAATAGCACACTAGTGGTGTTCTTACCCTGAATTAACACTTAATGCTAGAACTTGAAACTCAGTGTGAATCAACTCCGTTTAGGAAGTTGTATTGAACCCCAGTCGGCCTTACAAGAAAAACACTCTGCTTTTGAGAAACAGGCACTCTTGCACTCTACTGTGTTTCCTATAGGGCCAGTACAGTGAGCTAGCTCAGAACAAGAGAACTGTGCTTCCTACACAAACGGGGCATATCTAGTTCAACTCAGTATTGGAAACTAAGTAAAACAGGAGCTTCTCTTCAGTCAAATACACTGTATTTGCTGGGAACAGACGCGAGTGCTATTTGCACTGTTTATGGCCAGAATAGCACACTAGTGGTGTTCTTACCCTGAATTAACACTTAATGCTAGAACTTGAAACTCAGTGTGAATCAACTCCGTTTAGGAAGTTGTATTGAACCCCAGTCGGCCTTACAAGAAAAACACTCTGCTTTTGAGAAACAGGCACTCTTGCACTCTACTGTGTTTCCTATAGGGCCAGTACAGTGAGCTAGCTCAGAACAAGAGAACTGTGCTTCCTACACAAACGGGGCATATCTAGGTCAACTCAGTATTGGAAACTAAGTAAAACAGGAGCTTCTCTTCAGTCCAATACACTGTAATTGCTGTTAACAGACGGGAGTGCTATTTGCACTGTTTATGGCCAGAATAGCACAATAGTGGTGTTCTTACCCTGAATTAACACTTAATGCTAGAACTTGAAACTCAGTGTGAATCAACTCCGTTTAGGAAGTTGTATTGAACCCCAGTCGGCCTTACAAGAAAAACACTGTGCTTTTGAGAAACAGGCACTATTGCACTCTACTGTGTTTCCTATAGGGCCAGTACAGTGAGCTAGCTCAGAACAAGAGAACTGTGCTTCCTACACAAACGGGGCATATCTAGTTCAACTCAGTATTGGATACTAAGTTAAACAGGAGCTTCTCTTCAGTCCAATACACTGTATTTGCTGGGAACAGACGCGAGTGCTATTTGCACTGTTTATGGCCAGAATAGCACAATAGTGGTGTTCTTACCCTGAATTAACACTTAATGCTAGAACTTGAAACTCAGTGTGAATCAACTCCGTTTAGGAAGTTGTATTGAACCCCAGTTGGCCTTACAAGAAAAACACTCTGCTTTTGAGAAACAGGCACTCTTGCACTCCACTTTTTTTCCTATAGGGCCAGTACAGTGAGCTAGCTCAGAACAAGAGAACTGTGCTTCCTACACAAACGGGGCATATCTAGTTCAACTCAGTATTGTAAACTAAGTAAAACAGGAGCTTCTCTTCAGTCCAATACACTGTATTTGCTGGGAACAGACGGGAGTGCTATTTGCACTGTTTATGGCCAGAATAGCACAATAGTGGCTTTCTTACCCTGAATTAACACTTAATGCTAGAACTTGAAACTCAATGTGAATCAACTCCGTTTAGAAAGTTGTAATGAACCCCAGTCGGCCTTACAAGAAAAACACTCTGCTTTTGAGAAACAGGCACTCTTGCACTCTACTGTGTTTCCTATATGGCCAGTACAGTGAGCTAGCTCAGAACAAGAGAACTGTGCTTCCTACACAAACGGGGCATATCTAGTTCAACTCAGTATTGGAAACTAAGTAAAACAGGAGCTTCTCTTCCGTCCAATACACTGTATATGCTGCGAACAGACGCGAGTGCTATTTGCACTGTTTATGGCCAGAATAGCACAATAGTGGTGTTCTTACCCTGAATTAACACTTAATGCTAGAACTTGATACTCAGTGTGAATCAACTCCGTTTAAGAAGTTGTATTGAACCCCAGTCGGCCTTACAAGAAAAACACTGTGCTTTTGAGAAACAGGCACTCTTGCACTCTACTGTGTTTCCTATAGGGCCAGTACAGTGAGCTAGCTCAGAACAAGAGAACTGTGCTTCCTACACAAACGGGGCATATCTAGTTCAACTCAGTATTGGAAACTAAGTAAAACAGGAGCTTCTCTTCAGTCCAATACACTGTATTTGCTGGGAACAGACGGGAGTGCTATTTGCACTGTTTATGGCCAGAATAGCACAATAGTGGTGTTCTTACCCTGAATTAACACTTAATGCTAGAACTTGAAACTCAGTGTGAATCAACTCCGTTTAGGAAGTTGTATTGAACCCCAGTCGGCCTTACAAGAAAAACACTCTGCTTTTGAGAAACAGGCACTCTTGCACTCTACTGTGTTTCCTATAGGGCCAGTACAGTGAGCTAGCTCAGAACAAGAGAACTGGGCTTCCTACACAAACGGGGCATATCTAGTTCAACTCAGTATTGGAAACTAAGTAAAACAGGAGCTTCTCTTCAGTCCAATACACTGTATTTGCTGGGAACAGACGGGAGTGCTATTTGCACTGTTTATGGCCAGAATAGCACAATAGTGGTGTTCTTACCCTGAATTAACACTTAATGCTAGAACTTGAAACTCAGTGTGAATCAACTCCGTTTAGGAAGTTGTATTGAACCCCAGTCGGCCTTACAAGAAAAACACTCTGCTTTTGAGAAACAGGCACTCTTGCACTCTACTGTGTTTCCTATAGGGCCAGTACAGTGAGCTAGCTCAGAACAAGAGAACTGTGCTTCCTACACAAACGGGGCATATCTAGTTCAACTCAGTATTGGAAACTAAGTAAAACAGGAGCTTCTCTTCAGTCCAATACACTGTATTTGCTGGGAACAGACGCGAGTGCTATTTGCACTGTTTATGGCCAGACTAGCACAATAGTGGTGTTCTTACCCTGAATTAACACTTAATGCTAGAACTTGAAACTCAGTGTGAATCAACTCCGTTTAGGAAGTTGTATTGAACCCCAGTCGGCCTTACAAGAAAAACACTCTGCTTTTGAGAAACAGGCACTCTTGCACTCTACTGTGTTTCCTATAGGGCCAGTACAGTGAGCTAGCTCAGAACAAGAGAACTGTGCTTCCTACACAAACGGGGCATATCTAGTTCAACTCAGTATTGGATACTAAGTAAAACAGGAGCTTCTCTTCAGTCCAATACACTGTATTTGCTGGGAACAGACGCGAGTGCTATTTGCACTGTTTATGGCCAGAATAGCACAATAGTGGTGTTCTTACCCTGAATCAACACTTAATGCTAGAACTTGAAACTCAGTGTGAATCAACTCCGTTTAGGAAGTTGTATTGAACCCCAGTTGGCCTTACAAGAAAAACACTCTGCTTTTGAGAAACAGGCACTCTTGCACTCTACTTTTTTTCCTATAGGGCCAGTACAGTGAGCTAGCTCAGAACAAGAGAACTGTGCTTCCTACACAAACGGGGCATATCTAGTTCAACTCAGTATTGGAAACTAAGTAAAACAGGAGCTTCTCTTCAGTCCAATACACTGTATTTGCTGGGAACAGACGGGAGTGCTATTTGCACTGTTTATGGCAGGAATAGCACAATAGTGGTGTTCTTACCCTGAATTAACACTTAATGCTAGAACTTGAAACTCAATGTGAATCAACTCCGTTTAGGAAGTTGTATTGAACCCCAGTCGGCCTTACAAGAAAAACACTCTGCTTTTGAGAAACAGGCACTCTTGCACTCTACTGTGTTTCCTATATGGCCAGTACAGTGAGCTAGCTCAGAACAAGAGAACTGTGCTTCCTACAAAAACAGGGCATATCTAGTTCAACTCAGTATTGGAAACTAAGTAAAACAGGAGCTTCTCTTCCGTCCAATACACTGTATATGCTGCGAACAGACGCGAGTGCTATTTGCACTATTTATGGCCAGAATAGCACAATAGTGGTGTTCTTACCCTGAATTAACACTTAATGCTAGAACTTGATACTCACTGTGAATCAACTCCGTTTAAGAAGTTGTATTGAACCCCAGTCGGCCTTACAAGAAAAACACTCTGCTTTTGAGAAACAGGCACTCTTGCACTCTACTGTGTTTCCTATAGGGCCAATACAGTGAGCTAGCTCAGAACAAGAGAACTGTGCTTCCTACACAAACGGGGCATATCTAGTTCAACTCAGTATTGGAAACTAAGTAAAACAGGAGCTTCTCTTCAGTCCAATACACTGTATTTGCTGGGAACAGACACGAGTGCTATTTGCACTGTTTATGGCCAGAATAGCACAATAGTGGTGTTCTTACCCTGAATTAACACTTAATGCTAGAACTTGAAACTCAATGGGAATCAATTCCGTTTAGGAAGTTGTATTGAACCCCAGTCGGCCTTACAAGAAAAACACTCTGCTTTTGAGAAACAGGCACTCTTGCACTCTACTGTGTTTCCTTTAGGGCCAGTACAGTGAGCTAGCTCAGAACAAGAGAACTTTGCTTCCTACACAAACGGGGCATATCTAGTTCAACTCAGTATTGGAAACTAAGTAATACAGGAGTTTCTCTTCAGTCCAATACACTGTATTTGCTGGGAACAGACGCGAGTGCTATTTGCACTGTTTATGGCCAGAATAGCACAATAGTGGTGTTCTTACCCTGAATTAACACTCAATGCTAGAACTTGAAACTCAAGTGAATCAACTCCGTTTAGGAAGTTGTATTGAACCCCAGTCGGCCTTACAAGAAAAACACTCTGCTTTTGAGAAACAGGCACTCTTGCACTCTACTGTGTTTCCTATAGGCCAAGTACAGTGAGCTAGCTCAGAACAAGAGAACTGTGCTTCCTACACACACGGGGCATATCTAGTTCAACTCAGTATTGGAAACTAAGTAAAACAGGAGCTTCTCTTCAGTCTAATACACTGTATTTGCTGGGAACAGACGCGAGTGCAATTTGCACTGTTTATGGCCAGACTAGCACAATAGTGGTGTTCTTACCCTGAATTAACACTTAATGCTAGAACTTGAAAATCAGTGTGAATCAACTCCGTTTAGAAATTGTATTGAACCCCAGTCAGCCTTACAAGAAAAACACTCTGCTTTTGAGAAACAGGCACTCTTGCACTCTACTGTGTTTCCTATAGGGCCAGAACAGTGAGCTAGCTCAGAACAAGAGAACTGTGCTTCCTACACAAACGGGGCATATCTAGTTCAACTCAGTATTGGAATCTAAGTAAAACAGGAGCTTTTCTATTAACTCCAATACACTGTATTTGCTGGGAACAGACGCGAGTGCTATTTGCACTGTTTATGGCCAGAATAGCACAATAGTGGTGTTCTTACCCTGAATTAAGACTTAATGCTAGAACTTGAAACTCAGTGTGAATCAACTCCGTTTAGGTAGTTGTATTTGAACCCAGTCATCCTTACAAGAAAAACACTCTGCTTTTGAGAAACAGGCACTCTTGCACTCTACTGTGTTTCCTATAGGGCCAGTACAGTGAGCTAGCTCAGAACAAGAGAACTGTGCTTCCTACACAAACGGGGCATATCTAGTTCAACTCAGTATTGGAAACTAAGTAAAACAGGAGCTTCTCTTCAGTCCAATACACTGTATTTGCTGGGAACAGACGCGAGTGCTATTTGCACTGTTTATGGCCAGAATAGCACAATAGTGGTGTTCTTACCCTGAATTAACACTTAATGCTAGAACTTGAAACTCAGTGTGAATCAACTCCGTTTAGGAAGTTGTATTGAACCCCAGTCGGCCTTACAAGAAAAACACTCTGCTTTTGAGAAACAGGCACTCTTGCACTCTACTGTGTTTCCTATAGGGCCAGAACAGTGAGCTAGCTCAGAACAAGAGAACTGTGCTTCCTACACAAACGGGGCATATCTAGTTCAACTCAGTATTGGAAACTAAGTAAAACAGGAGCTTTTCTATTAACTCCAATACACTGTATTTGCTGGGAACAGACGCGAGTGCTATTTGCACTGTTTATGGCCAGAATAGCACAATAGTGGTGTTCTTACCCTGAATTAACACTTAATGCTAGAACTTGAAACTCAGTGTGAATCAACTCCGTTTAGGAAGTTGTATTGAACCCCAGTCGGCCTTACAAGAAAAACACTCTGCTTTTGAGAAACAGGCACTCTTGCACTCTACTGTGTTTCCTATAGGGCCAGTACAGTGAGCTAGCTCAGAACAAGAGAACTGGGCTTCCTACACAAACGGGGCATATCTAGTTCAACTCAGTATTGGAAATTAAGTAAAACAGGAGCTTCTCTTCAGTCCAATACACTGTATTTGCTGGGAACAGACGCGAGTGCTATTTGCAGTGTTTATGGCCAGAATAGCACACTAGTGGTGTTCTTACCCTGAATTAACACTTAATGCTAGAACTTGAAACTCAGTGTGAATCAACTCCGTTTAGGAAGTTGTATTGAACCCCAGTCGGCCTTACAAGAAAAACACTCTGCTTTTGAGAAACAGGCACTCTTGCACTCTACTGTGTTTCCTATAGGCCCAGTACAGTGAGCTAGCTCAGAACAAGAGAACTGTGCTTCCTACACAAACGGGGCATATCTAGTTCAACTCAGTATTGGAAACTAAGTAAAACAGGAGCTTCTCTTCAGTCCAATACACTGTATTTGCTGGGAACAGACGCGAGTGCTATTTGCACTGTTTATGGCCAGAATAGCACACTAGTGGTGTTCTTACCCTGAATTAACACTTAATGCTAGAACTTGAAACTCAGTGTGAATCAACTCCGTTTAGGAAGTTGTATTGAACCCCAGTCGGCCTTACAAGAAAAACACTCTGCTTTTGAGAAACAGGCACTCTTGCACTCTACTGTGTTTCCTATAGGGCCAGTACAGTGAGCTAGCTCAGAACAAGAGAACTGTGCTTCCTACACAAACGGGGCATATCTAGTTCAACTCAGTATTGGAAACTAAGTAAAACAGGAGCTTCTCTTCAGTCCAATACACTGTAATTGCTGTTAACAGACGGGAGTGCTATTTGCACTGTTTATGGCCAGAATAGCACAATAGTGGTGTTCTTACCCTGAATTAACACTTAATGCTAGAACTTGAAACTCAGTGTGAATCAACTCCGTTTAGGAAGTTGTATTGAACCCCAGTCGGCCTTACAAGAAAAACACTCTGCTTTTGAGAAACAGGCACTCTTGCACTCTACTGTGTTTCCTATAGGGCCAGTACAGTGAGCTAGCTCAGAACAAGAGAACTGTGCTTCCTACACAAACGGGGCATATCTAGTTCAACTCAGTATTGGAAACTAAGTAAAACAGGAGCTTCTCTTCAGTCCAATACACTGTATTTGCTGGGAACAGACGCGAGTGCTATTTGCACTGTTTATGGCCAGAATAGCACAATAGTGGTGTTCTTACCCTGAATTAGCACTTAATGCTAGAACTTGAAACTCAGTGTGAATCAACTCCGTTTAGGAAGTTGTATTGAACCCCAGTTGGCCTTACAAGAAAAACACTCTGCTTTTGAGAAACAGGCACTCTTGCACTCCACTTTTTTTCCTATAGGGCCAGTACAGTGAGCTAGCTCAGAACAAGAGAACTGTGCTTCCTACACAAACGGGGCATATCTAGTTCAACTCAGTATTGGAAACTAAGTAAAACAGGAGCTTCTCTTCAGTCCAATACACTGTATTTGCTGGGAACAGACGGGAGTGCTATTTGCACTGTTTATGGCCAGAATAGCACAATAGTGGTGTTCTTACCCTGAATTAACACTTAATGCTAGAACTTGAAACTCAGTGTGAATCAACTCCGTTTAGGAAGTTGTATTGAACCCCAGTCGGCCTCACAAGAAAAACACTCTGCTTTTGAGAAACAGGCACTCTTGCACTCTACTGTGTTTCCTATAGGGCCAGTACAGTGAGCTAGCTCAGAACAAGAGAACTGGGCTTCCTACACAAACGGGGCATATCTAGTTCAACTCAGTATTGGAAACTAAGTAAAACAGGAGCTTCTCTTCAGTCCAATACACTGTATTTGCTGGGAACAGACGCGAGTGCTATTTGCACTGTTTATGGCCAGAATAGCACACTAGTGGTGTTCTTACCCTGAATTAACACTTAATGCTAGAACTTGAAACTCAGTGTGAATCAACTCCGTTTAGGAAGTTGTATTGAACCCCAGTCGGCCTTACAAGAAAAACACTCTGCTTTTGAGAAACAGGCACTCTTGCACTCTACTGTGTTTCCTATAGGGCCAGTACAGTGAGCTAGCTCAGAACAAGAGAACTGTGCTTCCTACACAAACGGGGCATATCTAGTTCAACTCAGTATTGGAAACTAAGTAAAACAGGAGCTTCTCTTCAGTCCAATACACTGTATTTGCTGGGAACAGACGCGAGTGCTATTTGCACTGTTTATGGCCAGAATAGCACACTAGTGGTGTTCTTACCCTGAATTAACACTTAATGCTAGAACTTGAAACTCAGTGTGAATCAACTCCGTTTAGGAAGTTGTATTGAACCCCAGTCGGCCTTACAAGAAAAACACTCTGCTTTTGAGAAACAGGCACTCTTGCACTCTACTGTGTTTCCTATAGGGCCAGTACAGTGAGCTAGCTCAGAACAAGAGAACTGTGCTTCCTACACAAACGGGGCATATCTAGTTCAACTCAGTATTGGATACTAAGTAAAACAGGAGCTTCTCTTCAGTCCAATACACTGTATTTGCTGGGAACAGACGCGAGTGCTATTTGCACTGTTTATGGCCAGAATAGCACAATAGTGGTGTTCTTACCCTGAATCAACACTTAATGCTAGAACTTGAAACTCAGTGTGAATCAACTCCGTTTAGGAAGTTGTATTGAACCCCAGTTGGCCTTACAAGAAAAACACTCTGCTTTTGAGAAACAGGCACTCTTGCACTCTACTTTTTTTCCTATAGGGCCAGTACAGTGAGCTAGCTCAGAACAAGAGAACTGTGCTTCCTACACAAACGGGGCATATCTAGTTCAACTCAGTATTGGAAACTAAGTAAAACAGGAGCTTCTCTTCAGTCCAATACACTGTATTTGCTGGGAACAGACGGGAGTGCTATTTGCACTGTTTATGGCAGGAATAGCACAATAGTGGTGTTCTTACCCTGAATTAACACTTAATGCTAGAACTTGAAACTCAATGTGAATCAACTCCGTTTAGGAAGTTGTATTGAACCCCAGTCGGCCTTACAAGAAAAACACTCTGCTTTTGAGAAACAGGCACTCTTGCACTCTACTGTGTTTCCTATATGGCCAGTACAGTGAGCTAGCTCAGAACAAGAGAACTGTGCTTCCTACACAAACAGGGCATATCTAGTTCAACTCAGTATTGGAAACTAAGTAAAACAGGAGCTTCTCTTCCGTCCAATACACTGTATATGCTGCGAACAGACGCGAGTGCTATTTGCACTATTTATGGCCAGAATAGCACAATAGTGGTGTTCTTACCCTGAATTAACACTTAATGCTAGAACTTGATACTCAGTGTGAATCAACTCCGTTTAAGAAGTTGTATTGAACCCCAGTCGGCCTTACAAGAAAAACACTCTGCTTTTGAGAAACAGGCACTCTTGCACTCTACTGTGTTTCCTATAGGGCCAATACAGTGAGCTAGCTCAGAACAAGAGAACTGTGCTTCCTACACAAACGGGGCATATCTAGTTCAACTCAGTATTGGAAACTAAGTAAAACAGGAGCTTCTCTTCAGTCCAATACACTGTATTTGCTGGGAACAGACACGAGTGCTATTTGCACTGTTTATGGCCAGAATAGCACAATAGTGGTGTTCTTACCCTGAATTAACACTTAATGCTAGAACTTGAAACTCAATGGGAATCAATTCCGTTTAGGAAGTTGTATTGAACCCCAGTCCGCCTTACAAGAAAAACACTCTGCTTTTGAGAAACAGGCACTCTTGCACTCTACTGTGTTTCCTTTAGGGCCAGTACAGTGAGCTAGCTCAGAACAAGAGAACTTTGCTTCCTACACAAACGGGGCATATCTAGTTCAACTCAGTATTGGAAACTAAGTAATACAGGAGTTTCTCTTCAGTCCAATACACTGTATTTGCTGGGAACAGACGCGAGTGCTATTTGCACTGTTTATGGCCAGAATAGCACAATAGTGGTGTTCTTACCCTGAATTAACACTCAATGCTAGAACTTGAAACTCAAGTGAATCAACTCCCTTTAGGAAGTTGTATTGAACCCCAGTCGGCCTTACAAGAAAAACACTCTGCTTTTGAGAAACAGGCACTCTTGCACTCTACTGTGTTTCCTATAGGCCAAGTACAGTGAGCTAGCTCAGAACAAGAGAACTGTGCTTCCTACACACACGGGGCATATCTAGTTCAACTCAGTATTGGAAACTAAGTAAAACAGGAGCTTCTCTTCAGTCCAATACACTGTATTTGCTGGGAACAGACGGGAGTGCTATTTGCACTGTTTATGGCCAGAATAGCACAATAGTGGTGTTCTTACCCTGAATTAACACTTAATGCTAGAACTTGAAACTCAGTGTGAATCAACTCCGTTTAGGAAGTTGTATTGAACCCCAGTCGGCCTTACAAGAAAAACACTCTGCTTTTGAGAAACAGGCACTCTTGCACTCTACTGTGTTTCCTATAGGGCCAGTACAGTGAGCTAGCTCAGAACAAGAGAACTGTGCTTCCTACACAAACGGGGCATATCTAGTTCAACTCAGTATTGGAAACTAAGTAAAACAGGAGCTTCTCTTCAGTCCAATACACTGTATTTGCTGGGAACAGACGCGAGTGCTATTTGCACTGTTTATGGCCAGAATAGCACACTAGTGGTGTTCTTACCCTGAATTAACACTTAATGCTAGAACTTGAAACTCAGTGTGAATCAACTCCGTTTAGGAAGTTGTATTGAACCCCAGTCGGCCTTACAAGAAAAACACTCTGCTTTTGAGAAACAGGCACTCTTGCACTCTACTGTGTTTCCTATAGGGCCAGTACAGTGAGCTAGCTCAGAACAAGAGATCTGTGCTTCCTACACAAACGGGGCATATCTAGTTCAACTCAGTATTGGAAACTAAGTAAAACAGGAGCTTCTCTTCAGTCCAATACACTGTATTTGCTGGGAACAGACGCGAGTGCTATTTGCACTGTTTATGGCCAGAATAGCACACTAGTGGTGTTCTTACCCTGAATTAACACTTAATGCTAGAACTTGAAACTCAGTGTGAATCAACTCCGTTTAGGAAGTTGTATTGAACCCCAGTCGGCCTTACAAGAAAAACACTCTGCTTTTGAGAAACAGGCACTCTTGCACTCTACTGTGTTTCCTATAGGGCCAGTACAGTGAGCTAGCTCAGAACAAGAGAACTGTGCTTCCTACACAAACGGGGCATATCTAGTTCAACTCAGTATTGGATACTAAGTAAAACAGGAGCTTCTCTTCAGTCCAATACACTGTATTTGCTGGGAACAGACGCGAGTGCTATTTGCACTGTTTATGGCCAGAATAGCACAATAGTGGTGTTCTTACCCTGAATCAACACTTAATGCTAGAACTTGAAACTCAGTGTGAATCAACTCCGTTTAGGAAGTTGTATTGAACCCCAGTTGGCCTTACAAGAAAAACACTCTGCTTTTGAGAAACAGGCACTCTTGCACTCTACTTTTTTTCCTATAGGGCCAGTACAGTGAGCTAGCTCAGAACAAGAGAACTGTGCTTCCTACACAAACGGGGCATATCTAGTTCAACTCAGTATTGGAAACTAAGTAAAACAGGAGCTTCTCTTCAGTCCAATACACTGTATTTGCTGGGAACAGACGGGAGTGCTATTTGCACTGTTTATGGCAGGAATAGCACAATAGTGGTGTTCTTACCCTGAATTAACACTTAATGCTAGAACTTGAAACTCAATGTGAATCAACTCCGTTTAGGAAGTTGTATTGAACCCCAGTCGGCCTTACAAGAAAAACACTCTGCTTTTGAGAAACAGGCACTCTTGCACTCTACTGTGTTTCCTATATGGCCAGTACAGTGAGCTAGCTCAGAACAAGAGAACTGTGCTTCCTACACAAACAGGGCATATCTAGTTCAACTCAGTATTGGAAACTAAGTAAAACAGGAGCTTCTCTTCCGTCCAATACACTGTATATGCTGCGAACAGACGCGAGTGCTATTTGCACTATTTATGGCCAGAATAGCACAATAGTGGTGTTCTTACCCTGAATTAACACTTAATGCTAGAACTTGATACTCAGTGTGAATCAACTCCGTTTAAGAAGTTGTATTGAACCCCAGTCGGCCTTACAAGAAAAACACTCTGCTTTTGAGAAACAGGCACTCTTGCACTCTACTGTGTTTCCTATAGGGCCAATACAGTGAGCTAGCTCAGAACAAGAGAACTGTGCTTCCTACACAAACGGGGCATATCTAGTTCAACTCAGTATTGGAAACTAAGTAAAACAGGAGCTTCTCTTCAGTCCAATACACTGTATTTGCTGGGAACAGACACGAGTGCTATTTGCACTGTTTATGGCCAGAATAGCACAATAGTGGTGTTCTTACCCTGAATTAACACTTAATGCTAGAATTTGAAACTCAATGGGAATCAATTCCGTTTAGGAAGTTGTATTGAACCCCAGTCGGCCTTACAAGAAAAACACTCTGCTTTTGAGAAACAGGCACTCTTGCACTCTACTGTGTTTCCTTTAGGGCCAGTACAGTGAGCTAGCTCAGAACAAGAGAACGTTGCTTCCTACACAAACGGGGCATATCTAGTTCAACTCAGTATTGGAAACTAAGTAATACAGGAGTTTCTCTTCAGTCCAATACACTGTATTTGCTGGGAACAGACGCGAGTGCTATTTGCACTGTTTATGGCCAGAATAGCACAATAGTGGTGTTCTTACCCTGAATTAACACTCAATGCTAGAACTTGAAACTCAAGTGAATCAACTCCCTTTAGGAAGTTGTATTGAACCCCAGTCGGCCTTACAAGAAAAACACTCTGCTTTTGAGAAACAGGCACTCTTGTGCTCTACTGTGTTTCCTATAGGCCAAGTACAGTGAGCTAGCTCAGAACAAGAGAACTGTGCTTCCTACACACACGGGGCATATCTAGTTCAACTCAGTATTGGAAACTAAGTAAAACAGGAGCTTCTCTTCAGTCCAATACACTGTATTTGCTGGGAACAGACGCGAGTGCAATTTGCACTGTTTATGGCCAGACTAGCACAATAGTGGTGTTCTTACCCTGAATTAACACTTAATGCTAGAACTTGAAAATCAGTGTGAATCAACTCCGTTTAGAAATTGTATTGAACCCCAGTCGGCCTTACAAGAAAAACACTCTGCTTTTGAGAAACAGGCACTCTTGCACTCTACTGTGTTTCCTATAGGGCCAGAACAGTGAGCTAGCTCAGAACAGGAGAACTGTGCTTCCTACACAAACGGGGCATATCTAGTTCAACTCAGTATTGGAAACTAAGTAAAACAGGAGCTTTTCTATTAACTCCAATACACTGTATTTGCTGGGAACAGACGCGAGTGCTATTTGCACTGTTTATGGCCAGAATAGCACAATAGTGGTGTTCTTACCCTGAATTAACACTTAATGCTAGAACTTGAAACTCAGTGTGAATCAACTCCGTTTAGGAAGTTGTATTTGAACCCAGTCATCCTTACAAGAAAAACACTCTGCTTTTGAGAAACAGGCACTCTTGCACTCTACTGTGTTTCCTATAGGGCCAGTACAGTGAGCTAGCTCAGAACAAGAGAACTGTGCTTCCTACACAAACGGGGCATATCTAGTTCAACTCAGTATTGGAAACTAAGTAAAACAGGAGCTTCTCTTCAGTCCAATACACTGTATTTGCTGGGAACAGACGCGAGTGCTATTTGCACTGTTTATGGCCAGAATAGCACAATAGTGGTGTTCTTACCCTGAATTAACACTTAATGCTAGAACTTGAAACTCAGTGTGAATCAACTCCGTTTAGGAAGTTGTATTGAACCCCAGTCGGCCTTACAAGAAAAACACTCTGCTTTTGAGAAACAGGCACTCTTGCACTCTACTGTGTTTCCTATAGGGCCAGAACAGTGAGCTAGCTCAGAACAAGAGAACTGTGCTTCCTACACAAACGGGGCATATCTAGTTCAACTCAGTATTGGAAACTAAGTAAAACAGGAGCTTTTCTATTAACTCCAATACACTGTATTTGCTGGGAACAGACGCGAGTGCTATTTGCACTGTTTATGGCCAGAATAGCACAATAGTGGTGTTCTTACCCTGAATTAAGACTTAATGCTAGAACTTGAAACTCAGTGTGAATCAACTCCGTTTAGGAAGTTGTATTTGAACCCAGTCAGCCTTACAAGTAAAACACTCTGCTTTTGAGAAACAGGCACTCTTGCACTCTACTGTGTTTCCTATAGGGCCAGTACAGTGAGCTAGCTCAGAACAAGAGAACTGTGCTTCCTACACAAACGGGGCATATCTAGTTCAACTCAGTATTGGAAACTAAGTAAAACAGGAGCTTCTCTTCAGTCCAATACACTGTATTTGCTGGGAACAGACGCGAGTGCTATTTGCACTGTTTATGGCCAGAATAGCACAATAGTGGTGTTCTTACCCTGAATTAACACTTAATGCTAGAACTTGAAACTCAGTGTGAATCAACTCCGTTTAGGAAGTTGTATTGAACCCCAGTCGGCCTTACAAGAAAAACACTCTACTTTTGAGAAACAGGCACTCTTGCACTCTACTGTGTTTCCTATAGGGCCAGTACAGTGAGCTAGGTCAGAACAAGAGAACTGTGCTTCCTACACAAACGGGGCATATCAAGTTCAACTCAGTATTGGAAACTAAGTAAAACAAGAGCTTCTCTTCAGTCCAATACACTGTATTTGCTGGGAAGAGACGCGAGTGCTATTTGCACAGTTTATGGCCAGAATAGCACAATAGTGGTGTTCTTACCCTGAATTAACACGTAATTCTAGAATTTGACACTCAATGTGAATCAACTCCGTTTAGGAAGTTGTATTGAACATAGTCGGACTTACAAGAAAAACACTCTGCTTTTGAGAAACAGGCACTCTTGCACTCTACTGTGTTTCCTACAGGGCCAGTACAGTGAGCTAGCTCAGAACAAGAGAACTGTGCTTCCTACACAAACGGGGCATATCTAGTTCAACTCAGTATTGGAAACTAAGTAAAACAGGAGCTTCTCTTCAGTCCAATACACTGTATATGCTGCGAACAGACGCGAGTGCTATTTGTACTGTTTATGGCCAGAATAGCACAATAGTGGTGTTCTTACCCTGAATTAACACTTAATGCTAGAACTTGAAACTCAGTGTGAATCAACTCAGTTTAGGAAGTTGTATTGAACCCCAGTCCGCCTTACAAGAAAAACACTCTGCTTTTGAGAAACAGGCACTCTTGCACTCTACTGTGTTTCCTACAGGGCCAGTACAGTGAGCTAGCTCAGAACAAGAGAACTGTGCTTCCTACACAAACGGGGCATATCTAGTTCAACTCAGTATTGGAAACTAAGTAAAACAGGAGGTTCTCTTCAGTCCAATACACTGTATATGCTGCAAACAGACGCGAGTGCTATTTGCACTGTTTATGGCCAGAATAGCACAATAGTGGTGTTCTTACCCTGAATTAACACTTAATGCTAGAACTTGATACTCAGTGTGAATCAACTCCGTTTAAGAAGTTGTATTGAACCCCAGTCGGCCTTACAAGAAAAACACTCTGCTTTTGAGAAACAGGCACTCATGGAATCTACTGTGTTTCCTATAGGGCCAGTACCGTGAGCTAGCTCAGAACAAGAGAACTGTGCTTCCTACACAAACGGGGCATATGTAGTTCAACTCGGTATTGGAAACTAAGTAAAACAGGAGCTTCTCTTCAGTCCAATACACTGTATTTGCTGGGAAGAGACGCGAGTGCTATTTGCACAGTTTATGGCCAGAATAGCACAATAGTGGTGTTCTTACCCTGAATTAACACTCAATGCTAGAACTTGAAACTCAGTGTGAATCAACTCCGTTTAGGACGTTGTATTGAACCCCAGTCGGCCTTACAAGAAAAACACTCTGCTTTTGTGAAACAGGCACTCTTGCACTCTACTGTGTTTCCTATAGGGCCAGTACAGTGAGCTAGCTCAGAACAAGAGAACTGTGCTTCCTACACAAACGGGGCATATCTAGTTCAACTCAGTATTGGAAACTAAGTAAAACAGGAGCTTCTCTTCAGTCCAATACACTGTATTTGCTGGGAACAGACGCGAGTGCTATTTGCACTGTTTATGGCCAGAATAGCACAATAGTGGTGTTCTTACCCTGAATTAACACTTAATGCTAGAACTTGAAACTCAAGTGAATCAACTCCTTTTAGGAAGTTGTATTGAACCCCTGTCGGCCTTACAAGAAAAACACTCTGCTTTTGAGAAACAGGCACTCTTGCACTCTACTGTGTTTCCTATAGGCCCAGTACAGTGAGCTAGCTCAGAACAAGAGAACTGTGCTTCCTACACACATGGGGCATATCTAGTTCAACTCAGTATTGGAAACTAAGTAAAACAGTAGCTTCTCTTCAGTCCAATACACTGTATTTGCTGGGAACAGACGCGAGTGCAATTTGCACTGTTTATGGCCAGACTAGCACAATAGTGGTGTTCTTACCCTGAATTAACACTTAATGCTAGAACTTGAAAATCAGTGTGAATCAACTCCGTTTAGAAATTGTATTGAACCCCAGTCGGCCTTACAAGAAAAACACTCTGCTTTTGAGAAACAGGCACTCTTGCACTCTACTGTGTTTCCTATAGGGCCAGAACAGTGAGCTAGCTCAGAACAAGAGAACTGTGCTTCCTACACAAACGGGGCATATCTAGTTCAACTCAGTATTGGAAACTAAGTAAAACAGGAGCTTTTCTATTAACTCCAATACACTGTATTTGCTGGGAACAGACGCGAGTGCTATTTGCACTGTTTATGGCCAGAATAGCACAATAGTGGTGTTCTTACCCTGAATTAAGACTTAATGCTAGAACTTGAAACTCAGTGTGAATCAACTCCGTTTAGGAAGTTGTATTTGAACCCAGTCAGCCTTACAAGAAAAACACTCTGCTTTTGAGAAACAGGCACTCTTGCACTCTACTGTGTTTCCTATAGGGCCAGTACAGTGAGCTAGCTCAGAACAAGAGAACTGTGCTTCCTACACAAACGGGGCATATCTAGTTCAACTCAGTATTGGAAACTAAGTAAAACAGGAGCTTCTCTTCAGTCCAATACACTGTATTTGCTGGGAACAGACGCGAGTGCTATTTGCACTGTTTATGGCCAGAATAGCACAATAGTGGTGTTCTTACCCTGAATTAACACTTAATGCTAGAACTTGAAACTCAGTGTGAATCAACTCCGTTTAGGAAGTTGTATTGAACCCCATTCGGCCTTACAAGAAAAACACTCTGCTTTTGAGAAACAGGCACTCTTGCACTCTACTGTGTTTCCTATAGGGCCAGTACAGTGAGCTAGATCAGAACAAGAGAACTGTGCTTCCTACACAAACGGGCCATATCTAGTTCAACTCAGTATTGGAAACTAAGTAAAACAGGAGCTTCTCTTCAGTCCAATACAACTGTATTTGCTGGGAACAGACGCGAGTGCTATTTGCACTGTTTATGGCCAGAATAGCACAATAGTGGTGTTCTTACCCTGAATTAAGACTTAATGCTAGAACTTGAAACTCAGTGTGAATCAACTCCGTTTAGGAAGTTGTATTTGAACCCAGTCAGCCTTACAAGAAAAACACTCTGCTTTTGAGAAACAGGCACTCTTGCACTCTACTGTGTTTCCTATAGGGCCAGTACAGTGAGCTAGCTCAGAACAAGAGAACTGTGCTTCCTACACAAACGGGGCATATCTAGTTCAACTCAGTATTGGAAACTAAGTAAAACAGGACCTTCTCTTCAGTCCAATACACTGTATTTGCTGGGAACAGACGCGAGTGCTATTTGCACTGTTTATGGCCAGAATAGCACAATAGTGGTGTTCTTACCCTGAATTAACACTTAATGCTAGAACTTGAAACTCAGTGTGAATCAACTCCGTTTAGGAAGTTGTATTGAACCCCATTCGGCCTTAAAAAACACTCTGCTTTTGACAAACAGGCACTCTTGCACTCTACTGTGTTTCCTATAGGGCCAGTACAGTGAGCTAGATCAGAACAAGAGAACTGTGCTTCCTACACAAACGGGCCATATCTAGTTCAACTCAGTATTGGAAACTAAGTAAAACAGGAGCTTCTCTTCAGTCCAATACAACTGTATTTGCTGGGAACAGACGCGAGTGCTATTTGCACTGTTTATGGCCAGAATAGCACAATAGTGGTGTTCTTACCCTGAATTAACACTTAATGCTAGAACTTGAAACTCAGTGTGAATCAACTCCGTTTAGGAAGTTGTATTGAACCCCATTCGGCCTTAAAAAACACTCTGCTTTTGACAAACAGGCACTCTTGCACTCTACTGTGTTTCCTATAGGGCCAGTACAGTGAGCTAGATCAGAACAAGAGAACTGTGCTTCCTACACAAACGGGCCATATCTAGTTCAACTCAGTATTGGAAACTAAGTAAAACAGGAGCTTCTCTTCAGTCCAATACAACTGTATTTGCTGGGAACAGACGCGAGTGCTATTTGCACTGTTTATGGCCAGAATAGCACAATAGTGGTGTTCTTACCCTGAATTAACACTTAATGCTAGAACTTGAAACTCAGTGTGAATCAACTCCGTTTAGGAAGTTGTATTGAACCCCAGTCGGCCTTACAAGAAAAACACTCTGCTTTTGAGAAACAGGCACTCTTGCACTCTACTGTGTTTCCTATAGGGCCAGTACAGTGAGCTAGCTCAGAACAAGAGAACTGTGCTTCCTACACAAACGGGGCATATCAAGTTCAACTCAGTATTGGAAACTAAGTAAAACAGGAGCTTCTCTTCAGTCCAATACACTGTATTTGCTGGGAAGAGACGCGAGTGCTATTTGCACAGTTTATGGCCAGAATAGCACAATAGTGGTGTTCTTACCCTGAATTAACACTTAATTCTAGAATTTGACACTCAATGTGAATCAACTCCGTTTAGGAAGTTGTATTGAACCCAGTCGGACTTACAAGAAAAACACTCTGCTTTTGAGAAACAGGCACTCTTGCACTCTACTGTGTTTCCTACAGGGCCAGTACAGTGAGCTAGCTCAGAACAAGAGAACTGTGCTTCCTACACAAACGGGGCATATCTAGTTCAACTCAGTATTGGAAACTAAGTAAAACAGGAGCTTCTCTTCCGTCCAATACACTGTATATGCTGCGAACAGACGCGAGTGCTATTTGCACTGTTTATGGCCAGAATAGCACAATAGTGGTGTTCTTACCCTGAATTAACACTTAATGCTAGAACTTGATACTCAGTGTGAATCAACTCCGTTTAGGAAGTTGTATTGAACCCCAGTCGGCCTTACAAGAAAAACACTCTGCTTTTGAGAAACAGGCACTCTTGCACTCTACTGTGTTTCCTATAGGGCCAGTACAGTGAGCTAGCTCAGAACAAGAGAACTGTGCTTCCTACACAAACGGGGCATATCTAGTTCAACTCAGTATTGGAAACTAAGTAAAACAGGAGCTTCTCTTCATTCCAATACACTGTATTTGCTGGGAACAGACGCGAGTGCTATTTGCACTGTTTATGGCCAGAATAGCACAATAGTGGTGTTCTTACCCTGAATTAACACTTAATGCTAGAACTTGAAACTCAGTGTGAATCAACTCCGTTTAGGAAGTTGTATTGAACCCCAGTCCGCCTTACAAGAAAAACACTCTGCTTTTGAGAAACAGGCACTCTTGCACTCTACTGTGTTTCCTACAGGGCCAGTACAGTGAGCTAGCTCAGAACAAGAGAACTGTGCTTCCTACACAAACGGGGCATATCTAGTTCAACTCAGTATTGGAAACTAAGTAAAACAGGAGCTTCTCTTCCGTCCAATACACTGTATATGCTGCGAACAGACGCGAGTGCTATTTGCACTGTTTATGGCCAGAATAGCACAATAGTGGTGTTCTTACCCTGAATTAACACTTAATGCTAGAACTTGATACGCAGTGTGAATCATCTCCGTTTAAGAAGTTGTAGTGAACCCAAGTCGGCCTTACAAGAAAAACACTCTGCTTTTGAGAAACAGGCACTCTTGCACTCTACTGTGTTTCCTATAGGGCCAGTACAGTGAGCTAGCTCAGAACAAGAGAACTGTGCTTCCTACACAAACGGGGCATATCTAGTTCAACTCAGTATTGGAAACTAAGTAAAACAGGAGCTTCTCTTCATTCCAATACACTGTATTTGCTGGGAACAGACGCGAGTGCTATTTGCACTGTTTATGGCTAGAATAGCACAATCGTGGTGTTCTTACCCTGAATTAACACTTAATGCTAGAACTTGAAACTCAATGGGAATCAACTCCGTTTAGGAAGTTGTATTGAACCCCAGTCTGCCTTACAAGAAAAACACTCTGCTTTTGAGAAACAGGCACTCTTGCACTCTACTGTGTTTCCTATAGGGCCAGTAGAGTGAGCTAGCTCAGAACAAGAGAACTGTGCTTCCTACACAAACGGGGCATATCTAGTTCAACTCAGTATTGGAAACTAAGTAATACAGGAGTTTCTCTTCAGTCCAATACACTGTATTTGCTGGGAACAGACGCGAGTGCTATTTGCACTGTTTATGGCCAGAATAGCACAATAGTGGTGTTCTTACCCTGAATTAACACTCAATGCTAGAACTTGAAACTCAGTGTGAATAAACTCCGTTTAGGAAGTTGTATTAAACCCCAGTCGGCCTTACAAGAAAAACACTCTGCTTTTGAGAAACAGGCACTCTTGCACTCTACTGTGTTTCCTATAGGGCCAGTACAGTGAGCTAGCTCAGAACAAGAGAACTGTGCTTCCTACACAAACGCGGCATATCTAGTTCAACTCAGTATTGGAAACTAAGTAAAACAGGAGCTTCTCTTCAGTCCAATACACTGTATTTGCTGGGAACAGACGCGAGTGCTATTTGCACTGTTTATGGCCAGAATAGCACAATAGTGGTGTTCTTACCCTGAATTAACACTTAATGCTAGAACTTGAAACTCAGTGTGAATCAACTCCGTTTAGGAAGTTGTATTGAACCCCAGTCGGCCTTACAAGAAAAACACTCTGCTTTTGAGAAACAGGCACTCTTGCACTCTACTGTGTTTCCTATAGGGCCAGTACAGTGAGCTAGCTCAGAACAAGAGAACTGTGCTTCCTACACAAACGGGGCATATCTAGTTCAACTCAGTATTTGAAACTAAGTAAAACAGGAGCTTCTCTTCAGTCCAATACACTGTATTTGCTGGGAACAGACGCGAGTGCTATTTGCACTGTTTATGGCCAGAATAGCACAGCAGTGGTGTTCTTACCCTGAATTAACACTTAATGCTAGAACTTGAAACTCAAGTGAATCAACTCCGTTTAGGAAGTTGTATTGCATCCCAGTCGGCCTTACAAGAAAAACACTCTGCTTTTGAGAAACAGGCACTCTTGCACTCTACTGTGTTTCCTATAGGCCCAGTACAGTGAGCTAGCTCAGAACAAGAGAACTGTGCTTCCTACACACACGGGGCATATCTAGTTCAACTCAGTATTGGAAACTAAGTAAAACAGGAGCTTCTCTTCAGTCCAATACACTGTATTTGCTGGGAACAGACGCGAGTGCAATTTGCACTGTTTACGGCCAGACTAGCACAATAGTGGTGTTCTTACCCTGAATTAACACTTAATGCTAGAACTAAAAATCAGTGTGAATCAACTCCGTTTAGAAATTGTATTGAACCCCAGTCGGCCTTACAAGAAAAACACTCTGCTTTTGAGAAACAGGCACTCTTGCACTCTACTGTGTTTCCTATAGGGCCAGAACAGTGAGCTAGCTCAGAACAAGAGAACTGTGCTTCCTACACAAACGGGGCATATCTAGTTCAACTCAGTATTGGAAACTAAGTAAAACAGGAGCTTTTCTCTTAACTCCAATACACTGTATTTCTGGGAACAGACGCGAGTGCTATTTGCAATGTTTATGGCCAGAATAGCACAATAGTGGTGTTCTTACCCTGAATTAACACTTAATGCTAGAACTTGAAACTCAGTGTGAATCAACTCCGTTTAGGAAGTTGTATTGAACCCCAGTCAGCCTTACAAGAAAAACACTCTGCTTTTGAGAAACAGGCACTCTTGCACTCTACTGTGTTTCCTATAGGGCCAGTACAGTGAGCTAGCTCAGAACAAGAGAACTGTGCTTCCTACACAAACGGGGCATATCTAGTTCAACTCAGTATTGGAAACTAAGTAAAACAGGAGCTTCTCTTCAGTCCAATACACTGTATTTGCTGGGAACAGACGCGAGTGCTATTTGCACTGTTTATGGCCAGAATAGCACAATAGTGGTGTTCTTACCCTGAATTAACACTCAATGCTAGAACTTGAAACTCAGTGTGAATAAACTCCGTTTAGGAAGTTGTATTAAACCCCAGTCGGCCTTACAAGAAAAACACTCTGCTTTTGAGAAACAGGCACTCTTGCACTCTACTGTGTTTCCTATAGGGCCAGTACAGTGAGCTAGCTCAGAACAAGAGAACTGTGCTTCCTACACAAACGCGGCATATCTAGTTCAACTCAGTATTGGAAACTAAGTAAAACAGGAGCTTCTTTTCAGTCCAATACACTGTATTTTCTGGGAACAGACGCGAGTGCTATTTGCACTGTTTATGGCCAGAATAGCACAATAGTGGTGTTCTTACCCTGAATTAACACTTAATGCTAGAACTTGAAACTCAGTGTGAATCAACTCCGTTTAGGAAGTTGTATTGAACCCCAGTCGGCCTTACAAGAAAAACACTCTGCTTTTGAGAAACAGGCACTCTTGCACTCTACTGTGTTTCCTATAGGGCCAGTACAGTGAGCTAGCTCAGAACAAGAGAACTGTGCTTCCTACACAAACGGGGCATATCTAGTTCAACTCAGTATTGGAAACTAAGTAAAACAGGAGCTTCTCTTCAGTCCAATACACTGTATTTGCTGGGAACAGACGCGAGTGCTATTTGCACTGTTTATGGCCAGAATAGCACAGCAGTGGTGTTCTTACCCTGAATTAACACTTAATGCTAGAACTTGAAACTCAAGTGAATCAACTCCGTTTAGGAAGTTGTATTGAATCCCAGTCGGCCTTACAAGAAAAACACTCTGCTTTTGAGAAACAGGCACTCTTGCACTCTACTGTGTTTCCTATAGGCCCAGTACAGTGAGCTAGCTCAGAACAAGAGAACTGTGCTTCCTACACACACGGGGCATATCTAGTTCAACTCAGTATTGGAAACTAGGTAAAACAGGAGCTTCTCTTCAGTCCAATACACTGTATTTGCTGGGAAGAGACGCGAGTGCTATTTGCACTGTTTATGGCCAGAATAGCACACTAGTGGTGTTCTTACCCTGAATTAACACTTAATGCTAGAACTTGAAACTCAGTGTGAATCAACTCCGTTTAGGAAGTTGTATTGAACCCCAGTCGGCCTTACAAGAAAAACACTCTGCTTTTGAGAAACAGGCACTCTTGCACTCTACTGTGTTTCCTATAGGGCCAGAACAGTGAGCTAGCTCAGAACAAGAGAATTGTGCTTCCTACACAAACGGGGCATATCTAGTTCAACTCAGTATTGGAAACTAAGTAAAACAGGAGCTTTTCTCTTAACTCCAATACACTGTATTTCTGGGAACAGACGCGAGTGCTATTTGCAATGTTTATGGCCAGAATAGCACAATAGTGGTGTTCTTACCCTGAATTAACACTTAATGCTAGAACTTGAAACTCAGTGTGAATCAACTCCGTTTAGGAAGTTGTATTTGAACCCAGTCAGCCTTACAAGAAAAACACTCTGCTTTTGAGAAACAGGCACTCTTGCACTCTACTGTGTTTCCTATAGGGCCAGTACAGTGAGCTAGCTCAGAACAAGAGAACTGTGCTTCCTACACAAACGGGGCATATCTAGTTCAACTCAGTATTGGAAACTAAGTAAAACAGGAGCTTCTCTTCAGTCCAATACACTGTATTTGCTGGGAACAGAAGCGAGTGCTATTTGCACTGTTTATGGCCAGAATAGCACACTAGTGGTGTTCTTACCCTGAATTAACACTTAATGCTAGAACTTGAAACTCAGTGTGAATCAACTCCGTTTAGGAAGTTGTATTGAACCCCAGTCGGCCTTACAAGAAAAACACTCTGCTTTTGAGAAACAGGCACTCTTGCACTCTACTGTGTTTCCTATAGGGCCAGTACAGTGAGCTAGCTCAGAACAAGAGAACTGTGCTTCCTACACAAACGGGGCATATCTAGTTCAACTCAGTATTGGAAACTAAGTAAAACAGGAGCTTCTCTTCAGTCCAATACACTGTATTTGCTGGGAACAGACGCGAGTGCTATTTGCACTGTTTATGGCCAGAATAGCACAATAGTGGTGTTCTTACCCTGAATTAACACTTAATGCTAGAACTTGAAACTCAGTGTGAATCAACTCCGTTTAGGAAGTTGTATTGAACCCCAGTCGGCCTTACAAGAAAAACACTCTGCTTTTGAGAAACAGGCACTCTTGCACTCTACTGTGTTTCCTATAGGGCCAGTACAGTGAGCTAGCTCAGAACAAGAGAACTGTGCTTCCTACACAAACGGGGCATATCTAGTTCAACTCAGTATTGGAAACTAAGTAAAACAGGAGCTTCTCTTCAGTCCAATACACTGTATTTGCTGGGAACAGACGCGAGTGCTATTTGCACTGTTTATGGCCAGAATAGCACACTAGTGGTGTTCTTACCCTGAATTAACACTTAATGCTAGAACTTGAAACTCAGTGTGAATCAACTCCGTTTAGGAAGTTGGATTGAACTCCAGTCGGCCTTACAAGAAAAACACTCTGCTTTTGAGAAACAGGCACTCTTGCACTCTACTGTGTTTACTATAGGGCCAGTACAGTGAGCTAGCTCAGAACAAGAGAACTGTGCTTCCTACACAAACGGGGCATATCTAGTTCAACTCAGTATTTGAAACTAAGTAAAACAGGAGCTTCTCTTCAGTCCAATACACTGTATTTGCTGGGAACAGACGCGAGTGCTATTTGCACTGTTTATGGCCAGAATAGCACAATAGTGGTGTTCTTACCCTGAATTAACACTTAATGCTAGAACTTGAAACTCAGTGTGAATCAACTCCGTTTAGGAAGTTGTATTGAACCCCAGTCGGCATTACAAGAAAAACACTCTGCTTTTGAGAAACAGGCACTCTTGCACTCTACTGTGTTTCCTATAGGGCCAGTACAGTGAGCTAGCTCAGAACAAGAGAACTGTGCTTCCTACACAAACGGGGCATATCTAGTTCAACTCAGTATTGGAAATTAAGTAAAACAGGAGCTTCTCTTCAGTCCAATACACTGTATTTGCTGGGAACAGACGCGAGTGCTATTTGCACTGTTTATGGGCAGAATAGCACAGCAGTGGTGTTCTTACCCTGAATTAACACTTAATGCTAGAACTTGAAACTCAAGTGAATCAACTCCGTTTAGGAAGTTGTATTGAATCCCAGTCGGCCTTACAAGAAAAACACTCTGCTTTTGAGAAACAGGCACTCTTGCACTCTACTGTGTTTCCTATAGGCCCAGTACAGTGAGCTAGCTCAGAACAAGAGAACTGTGCTTCCTACACACACGGGGCATATCTAGTTCAACTCAGTATTGGAAACTAAGTAAAACAGGAGCTTCTCTTCAGTCCAATACACTGTATTTGCTGGGAACAGACGCGAGTGCAATTTGCACTGTTTATGGCCAGACTAGCACAATAGTGGTGTTCTTACCCTGAATTAACACTTAATGCTAGAACTTGAAAATCAGTGTGAATCAACTCCGTTTAGAAATTGTATTGAACCCCAGTCGGCCTTAAAAGAAAAACACTCTGCTTTTGAGAAACAGGCACTCTTGCACTCTACTGTGTTTCCTATAGGGCCAGAACAGTGAGCTAGCTCAGAACAAGAGAACTGTGCTTCCTACACAAACGGGGCATATCTAGTTCAACTCAGTATTGGAAACAAATAAAACAGGAGCTTCTCTTCAGTCCAATACACTGTATTTGCTGGGAAGAGACGCGAGTGCTATTTGCACAGTTTATGGCCAGAATAGCACAATAGTGGTGTTCTTACCCTGAATTAACACTTAATTCTAGAATTTGACACTCAATGTGACTCAACTCCGTTTAGGAAGTTGTATTGAACCCATTCGGACTTACAAGAAAAACACTCTGCTTTTGAGAAACAGGCACTCTTGCACTCTACTGTGTTTCCTACAGGGCCAGTGCAGTGAGCTAGCTCAGAACAAGAGAACTGTGCTTCCTGCACAAACGGGGCATATCTAGTTCAAATCAGTATTGGAAACTAAGTAAAACAGGAGCTTCTCTTCCGTCCAATACACTGTATATGCTGCGAACAGACGCGAGTGCTATTTGCACTGTTTATGGCCAGAATAGCACAATAGTGGTGTTCTTACTCTGAATTAACACTTAATGCTAGAACTTGATACTCAGTGTGAATCAACTCCGTTTAGGAAGTTGTATTGAACTCCAGTCGGCCTTACAAGAAAAACTCTCTGCTTTTGAGAAACAGGCACTCTTGCACTCTACTGTGTTTCCTATAGGGCCAGTACAGTGAGCTAGCTCAGAACAAGAGAACTGTGCTTCCTACACAAACGGGGCATATCTAGGTCAACTCAGTATTGGAAACTAAGTAAAACAGGAGCTTCTCTTCAGTCCAATACACTGTATTTGCTGGGAACAGACGCGAGTGCTATTTGCACTGTTTATGGCCAGAGTAGCACAATAGAGGTGTTCTTACCCTGAATTAAGACTTAATGCTAGAACTTGAAACTCAGTGTGAATCAACTCCGTTTAGGAAGTTGTATTTGAACCCAGTCAGCCTTACAAGAAAAACACTCTGCTTTTGAGAAACAGGCACTCTTGCACTCTACTGTGTTTCCTTTAGGGCCAGTACAGTGAGCTAGCTCAGAACAAGAGAACTGTGCTTCCTACACAAACGGGGCATATCTAGTTCAACTCAGTATTGGAAACTAAGTAAAACAGGAGCTTCTCTTCAGTCCAATACACTGTATTTGCTGGGAACAGACGCGAGTGCTATTTGCACTGTTTATGGCCAGAATAGCACAATAGTGGTGTTCTTACCCTGAATTAACACTTAATGCTAGAACTTGAAACTCAGTGTGAATCAACTCCGTTTAGGAAGTTGTATTGAACCCCAGTCGGCCTTACAAGAAAAACACTCTGCTTTTGAGAAACAGGCACTCTTGCACTCTACTGTGTTTCCTATAGGGCCAGTACAGTGAGCTAGATCAGAACAAGAGAACTGTGCTTCCTACACAAACGGGCCATATCTAGTTCAACTCAGTATTGGAAACTAAGTAAAACAGGAGCTTCTCTTCAGTCCAATACAACTGTATTTGCTGGGAACAGACGCGAGTGCTATTTGCACTGTTTATGGCCAGAATAGCACAATAGTGGTGTTCTTACCCTGAATTAACACTTAATGCTAGAACTTGAAACTCAGTGTGAATCAACTCCGTTTAGGAAGTTGTATTGAACCCCAGTCGGCCTTACAAGAAAAACACTCTGCTTTTGAGAAACAGGCACTCTTGCACTCTACTGTGTTTTCTACAGGGCCAGTACAGTGAGCTAGCTCAGAACAAGAGAACTGTGCTTCCTACACAAACGGGGCATATCAAGTTCAACTCAGTATTGGAAACTAAGTAAAACAGGAGCTTCTCTTCAGTCCAATACACTGTATTTGCTGGGAACATACGCGAGTGCTATTTGCACAGTTTATGGCCAGAATAGCACAATAGTGGTGTTCTTACCCTGAATTAACACTTAATTCTAGAATTTGACACTCAATGTGAATCAACTCCGTTTAGGAAGTTGTATTGAACCCAGTCGGACTTACAAGAAAAACACTCTGCTTTTGAGAAACAGGCACTCTTGCACTCTACTGTGTTTCCTACATGGCCAGTACAGTGAGCTAGCTCAGAACAAGAGAACTGTGCTTCCTACACAAACGGGGCATATCTAGTTCAACTCAGTATTGGAAACTAAGTAAAACAGGAGCTTCTCTTCCGTCCAATACACTGTATATGCTGCGAACAGACGCGAGTGCTATTTGCACTGTTTATGGCCAGAATAGCACAATAGTGGTGTTCTTATCCTGAATTAACACTTAATACTAGAACTTGAAACTCAGTGTGAATCAACTCCGTTTAAGAAGTTGTATGGAACCGCAGTAGGCCTTAAAGAAAAACACTCTGCTTTTGAGAAACAGGCACTCTTGCACTCTACTGTGTTTCCTATAGGGCCAGTACAGTGAGCTAGCTCAGAACAAGAGAACTGTGCTTACCTACACAAACGGGGCATATCTAGTTCAACTCAGTATTGGAAACTAAGTAAAACAGGAGCTTCTCTTCAGTCCAATACACTGTATTTGCTGGGAACAGACGCGAGTGCTATTTGCACTGTTTATGGCCAGAATAGCACAATAGTGGTGTTCTTACCCTGAATTAACACTTAATGCTAGAACTTGAAACTCAATGGGAATCAACTCCGTTTAGGAAGTTGTATTGAACCCCAGTCTGCCTTACAAGAAAAACACTCTGCTTTTGAGAAACAGGCACTCTTGGACTCTACTGTGTTTCCTATAGGGCCAGTAGAGTGAGCTAGCTCAGAACAAGAGAACTGTACTTCTTACTAAACGGGGCATATCTAGTTCAACTCAGTATTGGAAACTAAGTAATACAGGAGTTTCTCTTCAGTCCAATACACTGTATTTGCTGGAAACAGACGCGAGTGCTACTTGCACTGTTTATGGCCAGAATAGCACAATAGTGGTGTTCTTACCCTGAATTAACACTCAATGCTAGAACTTGAAACTCAGTGTGAATCAACTCCGTTTAGGAAGTTGTATTGAACCCCAGTCGGCCTTACAAGAAAAACACTCTGATTTTGAGAAACAGGTACTCTTGCACTCTACTGTGTTTCCTATAGGGCCAGTACAGTGAGCTAGCTCAGAACATGAAAACTGTGATTCCTACACAAACGGGGCATATCTAGTTCAACTCAGTATTGGAAACTAAGTAAAACAGGAGCTTCTCTTCAGTCCAATACACTGTATTTGCTGGGAACAGACGCGAGTGCTATTTGCACTGTTTATGGCCAGAGTAGCACAATAGTGGTGTTCTTACCCTGAATTAACACTTAATGCTAGAACTTGAAACTCAGTGTGAATCAACTCCATTTAGGAAGTTGTATTGAACCCCAGTCAGCCTTACAAGAAAACACTCTGCTTTTGAGAAACAGGCACTCTTGCACTCTACTGTGTTTCCTATAGGGCCAGTACAGCGAGCTAGCTCAGAACAAGAGAACTGTGCTTCCTACACAAACGGGGCATATCTAGTTCAACTCAGTATTGGAAACTAAGTAAAACAGGAGCTTCTCTTCAGTCCAATACACTGTATTTGCTGGGAACAGACGCGAGTGCTATTTGCACTGTTTATGGCCAGAATAGCACAATAGTGGTGTTCTTACCCTGAATTAACACTTAATGCTAGAACTTGAAACTCAGTGTGAATCAACTCCGTTTAGGAAGTTGTATTGAACCCCAGTCGGCATTACAAGAAAAACACTCTGCTTTTGAGAAACAGGCACTCTTGCACTCTACTGTGTTTCCTATAGGGCCAGTACATTCAGCTAGATCAGAACAAGAGAACTGTGCTTCCTACCCAAACGGGGCATATCTAGTTCAACTCAGTATTGGAAACTAAGTAAAACAGGAGCTTCTGTTCAGTCCAATACAACTGTATTTGCTGGGAACAGACGCGAGTGCTATTTGCACTGTTTATGGCCAGAGTAGCACAATAGTGGTGTTCTTACCCTGAATTAACACTTAATGCTAGAACTTGAAACTCAGTGTGAATCAACTCCGTTTAGGAAGTTGTATTGAACCCCAGTCGGCCTTACAAGAAAAACACTCTGCTTTTGATAAACAGGCACTCTTGCACTCTACTGTGTTTCCTATAGGGCCAGTACAGTGAGCTAGCTCAGAACAAGAGAACTGTGCTTCCTACACAAACGGGGCATATCTAGTTCAACTCAGTATTGGAAACTAAGTAAAACAGGAGCTTCTCTTCAGTCCAATACACTGTATTTGCTGGGAACAGACGCGAGTGCAATTTGCACTGTTTATGGCCAGACTAGCACAATAGTGGTGTTCTTACCATGAATTAACACTTAATGCTAGAACTTGAAAATCAGTGTGAATCAACTCCGTTTAGAAATTGTATTGAACCCCAGTCGGCCTTACAAGAAAAACACTGTGCTTTTGAGAAACAGGCACTCTTGCACTCTACTGTGTTTCCTATAGGGCCAGTACAGCGAGCTAGCTCAGAACAAGAGAACTGTGCTTCCTACACAAACGGGGCATATCTAGTTCAACTCAGTATTGGAAACTAAGTAAAACAGGAGCTTCTCTTCAGTCCAATACACTGCATTTGCTGGGCACAGACGCGAGTGCTATTTGCACTGTTTACGGCCAGAAAAGCACACTAGTGGTGTTCTTACCCTGAATTAACACTTAATGCTAGAACTTGAAACTGAATGTGATTCAACTCCGTTTAGGAAGTTGTATTGAACCCGAGTCATCCTTACAAGAAAACACTCTGCTTTTGAGAAACAGGCACTCTTGCACTCTACTGTGTTTCCTATAGGGCCAGTACAGCGAGCTAGCTCAGAACAAGAGAACTGTGCTTCCTACACAAACGGGGCATATGTAGTTCAACTCAGTATTGGAAACTAAGTAAAACAGGAGCTTCTCTTCAGTCCAATACACTGTATTTGCTGGGAACAGACGCGAGTGCTATTTGCACTGTTTATGGCCAGAATAGCACAATAGTGGTGTTCTTACCCTGAATTAACACTTAATGCTAGAACTTGAAACTCAGTGTGAATCAACTCCGTTTAGGAAGTTGTATTGAACCCCAGTCGGCATTACAAGAAAAACACTCTGCTTTTGAGAAACAGGCACTCTTGCACTCTACTGTGTTTCCTATAGGGCCAGTACAGTGAGCTAGATCAGAACAAGAGAACTGTGCTTCCTACACACACGGGGCATATCTAGTTCAACTCAGTATTGGAAACTAAGTAAAACAGGACCTTCTCTTCAGTCCAATACACTGTATTTGCTGGGAACAGACGCGAGTGCAATTTGCACTGTTTATGGCCAGACTAGCACAATAGTGGTGTTCTTACCCTGAATTAACACTTAATGCTAGAACTTGAAAATCAGTGTGAATCAACTCCGTTTAGAAATTGTATTGAACCCCAGTCGGCCTTAAAAGAAAAACACTCTGCTTTTGAGAAACAGGCACTCTTGCACTCTACTGTGTTTCCTATAGGGCCAGAACAGTGAGCTAGCTCAGAACAAGAGAACTGTGCTTCCTACACAAACGGGGCATATCTAGTTCAACTCAGTATTGGAAACTAAGTAAAAAAGGAGCTTTTCTCTTAACTCCAATACACTGTATTTCTGGGAACAGACGCGAGTGCTATTTGCAATGTTTATGGCCAGAATAGCACAATAGTGGTGTTCTTACCCTGAATTAACACTTAATGCTAGAACTTGAAACTCTGTGTGAATCAACTCCGTTTAGGAAGTTGTATTTGAACCCAGTCAGCCTTACAAGAAAAACACTCTGCTTTTGAGAAACAGGCACTCTTGCACTCTACTGTGTTTCCTATAGGGCCAGTACAGTGAGCTAGCTCAGAACAAGAGAACTGTGCTTCCTAAACAAACGGGGCATATCTAGTTCAACTCAGTATTGGAAACTAAGTAAAACAGGAGCTTCTCTTCAGTCCAATACACTGTATTTGCTGGGAACAGACGTGAGTGCTATTTGCACTGTTTATGGCCAGAATAACACAATAGTGGTGTTCTTACCCTGAATTAACACTTAATGCTAGAACTTGAAACTCAGTGTGAATCAACTCCGTTTAGGAAGTTGTATTGAACCCCAGTCGGCCTTACAAGAAAAATACTCTGCTTTTGAGAAACAGGCACTCTTGCACTCTACTGTGTTTCCTATAGGGCCAGTACAGTGAGCTAGATCAGAACAAGAGAACTGTGCTTCCTACACAAACGGGCTATATCTAGTTCAACTCAGTATTGGAAACTAAGTAAAACAGGAGCTTCTCTTCAATCCAATACAACTGTATTTGCTGGGAACAGACGCGAGTGCTATTTGCACTGTTTATGGCCAGACTAGCACAATAGTGGTGTTCTTACCCTGAATTAACACTTAATGCTAGAACTTGAAACTCAGTGTGAATCAACTCCATTTAGGAGGTTGTATTGAACCCCAGTCGGCCTTACAAGAAAAACACTCTGCTTTTGAGAAACAGGCACTCTTGCACTCTACTGTGTTTCCTATAGGGCCAGTACAGTGAGCTAGCTCAGAACAAGAGAACTGTGCTTCCTACACAAACGGGGCATATCTAGTTCAACTCAGTATTGGAAACTAAGTAAAACAGGAGCTTCTCTTCAGTCCAACACACTGTATTTGCTGGGAAGAGACGCGAGTGCTATTTGCACAGTTTATGGCCAGAATAGCACAATAGTGGTGTTCTTACCCTGAATTAACACTTAATTCTAGAATTTGACACTCAATGTGAATCATCTCCGTTTAGGAAGTTGTATTGAACCCAGTCGGACTTACAAGAAAAACACTCTGCTTTTGAGAAACAGGCAATCTTGCACTCTACTGTGTTTCCTACAGGGCCAGTACAGTGAGCTTGCTCAGAACAAGAGAACTGTGCTTCCTACACAAACGGGGCATATCTAGTTCAACTCAGTATTGGAAACTAAGTAAAACAGGAGCTTCTCTTCAGTCCAATACACTGTATTTGCTGGGAACAGACGCGAGTGCTATTTGCACTGTTTATGGCCAGAATAGCACAATAGTGGTGTTCTTACCCTGAATTAACACTTAATGCTAGAACTTGAAACTCAGTGTGAATCAACTCCGTTTAGGAAGTTGTATTGAACCCCAGTCGGCATTACAAGTAAAACACTCTGCTTTTGAGAAACAGGCACTCTTGCACTCTACTGTGTTTCCTATAGGCCCAGTAGAGTGAGCTAGCTCAGAACAAGAAACTGTGCTTCCTACACACACGGGGCATATCTAGTTCAACTCAGTATTGGAAACTAAGTAAAACAGGAGCTTCTCTTCAGTCCAATACACTGTATTTGCTGGGAACAGACGCGAGTGCAATTTGCACTGTTTATGGCCAGACTAGCACAATAGTGGTGTTCTTACCCTGAATTAACACTTAATGCTAGAACTTGAAAATCAGTGTGAATCAACTCCGTTTAGAAATTGTATTGAACCCCAGTCGGCCTTACAAGAAAAACACTCTGCTTTTGAGAAACAGGCACTCTTGCACTCTACTGTGTTTCCTATAGGGCCAGTACAGTGAGCTAGCTCAGAACAAGAGAACTGTGCTTCCTACACAAACGGGGCATATCTAGGTCAACTCAGTATTGGAAACTAAGTAAAACAGGAGCTTCTCTTCAGTCCAATACACTGTATTTGCTGGGAACAGACGCGAGTGCTATTTGCACTGTTTATGGCCAGAATAGCACAATAGTGGTGTTCTTACCCTGAATTAACACTTAATGCTAGAACTTGAAACTCAGTGTGAATCAACTCCGTTTAGGAAGTTGTATTGAACCCCAGTCGGCCTTACAAGAAAAACACTCTGCTTTTGAGAAACAGGCACTCTTGCACTCTACTGTGTTTCCTATAGGGCCAGTACAGTGAGCTAGATCAGAACAAGAGAACTGTGCTTCCTACACAAACGGGCCATATCTAGTTCAACTCAGTATTGGAAACTAAGTAAAACAGGAGCTTCTCTTCAGTCCAATACAACTGTATTTGCTGGGAACAGACGCGAGTGCTATTTGCACTGTTTATGGCCAGAATAGCACAATAGTGGTGTTCTTACCCTGAATTAACACTTAATGCTAGAACTTGAAACTCAGTGTGAATCAACTCCGTTTAGGAAGTTGTATTGAACCCCAGTCGGCCTTACAAGAAAAACACTCTGCTTTTGAGAAACAGGCACTCTTGCACTCTACTGTGTTTTCTACAGGGCCAGTACAGTGAGCTAGCTCAGAACAAGAGAACTGTGCTTCCTACACAAACGGGGCATATCAAGTTCAACTCAGTATTGGAAACTAAGTAAAACAGGAGCTTCTCTTCAGTCCAATACACTGTATTTGCTGGGAACATACGCGAGTGCTATTTGCACAGTTTATGGCCAGAATAGCACAATAGTGGTGTTCTTACCCTGAATTAACACTTAATTCTAGAATTTGACACTCAATGTGAATCAACTCCGTTTAGGAAGTTGTATTGAACCCAGTCGGACTTACAAGAAAAACACTCTGCTTTTGAGAAACAGGCACTCTTGCACTCTACTGTGTTTCCTACATGGCCAGTACAGTGAGCTAGCTCAGAACAAGAGAACTGTGCTTCCTACACAAACGGGGCATATCTAGTTCAACTCAGTATTGGAAACTAAGTAAAACAGGAGCTTCTCTTCCGTCCAATACACTGTATATGCTGCGAACAGACGCGAGTGCTATTTGCACTGTTTATGGCCAGAATAGCACAATAGTGGTGTTCTTATCCTGAATTAACACTTAATACTAGAACTTGAAACTCAGTGTGAATCAACTCCGTTTAAGAAGTTGTATGGAACCGCAGTAGGCCTTAAAGAAAAACACTCTGCTTTTGAGAAACAGGCACTCTTGCACTCTACTGTGTTTCCTATAGGGCCAGTACAGTGAGCTAGCTCAGAACAAGAGAACTGTGCTTACCTACACAAACGGGGCATATCTAGTTCAACTCAGTATTGGAAACTAAGTAAAACAGGAGCTTCTCTTCAGTCCAATACACTGTATTTGCTGGGAACAGACGCGAGTGCTATTTGCACTGTTTATGGCCAGAATAGCACAATAGTGGTGTTCTTACCCTGAATTAACACTTAATGCTAGAACTTGAAACTCAATGGGAATCAACTCCGTTTAGGAAGTTGTATTGAACCCCAGTCTGCCTTACAAGAAAAACACTCTGCTTTTGAGAAACAGGCACTCTTGGACTCTACTGTGTTTCCTATAGGGCCAGTAGAGTGAGCTAGCTCAGAACAAGAGAACTGTACTTCTTACTAAACGGGGCATATCTAGTTCAACTCAGTATTGGAAACTAAGTAATACAGGAGTTTCTCTTCAGTCCAATACACTGTATTTGCTGGAAACAGACGCGAGTGCTACTTGCACTGTTTATGGCCAGAATAGCACAATAGTGGTGTTCTTACCCTGAATTAACACTCAATGCTAGAACTTGAAACTCAGTGTGAATCAACTCCGTTTAGGAAGTTGTATTGAACCCCAGTCGGCCTTACAAGAAAAACACTCTGATTTTGAGAAACAGGCACTCTTGCACTCTACTGTGTTTCCTATAGGGCCAGTACAGTGAGCTAGCTCAGAACATGAAAACTGTGATTCCTACACAAACGGGGCATATCTAGTTCAACTCAGTATTGGAAACTAAGTAAAACAGGAGCTTCTCTTCAGTCCAATACACTGTATTTGCTGGGAACAGACGCGAGTGCTATTTGCACTGTTTATGGCCAGAGTAGCACAATAGTGGTGTTCTTACCCTGAATTAACACTTAATGCTAGAACTTGAAACTCAGTGTGAATCAACTCCATTTAGGAAGTTGTATTGAACCCCAGTCAGCCTTACAAGAAAACACTCTGCTTTTGAGAAACAGGCACTCTTGCACTCTACTGTGTTTCCTATAGGGCCAGTACAGCGAGCTAGCTCAGAACAAGAGAACTGTGCTTCCTACACAAACGGGGCATATCTAGTTCAACTCAGTATTGGAAACTAAGTAAAACAGGAGCTTCTCTTCAGTCCAATACACTGTATTTGCTGGGAACAGACGCGAGTGCTATTTGCACTGTTTATGGCCAGAATAGCACAATAGTGGTGTTCTTACCCTGAATTAACACTTAATGCTAGAACTTGAAACTCAGTGTGAATCAACTCCGTTTAGGAAGTTGTATTGAACCCCAGTCGGCATTACAAGAAAAACACTCTGCTTTTGAGAAACAGGCACTCTTGCACTCTACTGTGTTTCCTATAGGGCCAGTACATTCAGCTAGATCAGAACAAGAGAACTGTGCTTCCTACCCAAACGGGGCATATCTAGTTCAACTCAGTATTGGAAACTAAGTAAAACAGGAGCTTCTGTTCAGTCCAATACAACTGTATTTGCTGGGAACAGACGCGAGTGCTATTTGCACTGTTTATGGCCAGAGTAGCACAATAGTGGTGTTCTTACCCTGAATTAACACTTAATGCTAGAACTTGAAACTCAGTGTGAATCAACTCCGTTTAGGAAGTTGTATTGAACCCCAGTCGGCCTTACAAGAAAAACACTCTGCTTTTGATAAACAGGCACTCTTGCACTCTACTGTGTTTCCTATAGGGCCAGTACAGTGAGCTAGCTCAGAACAAGAGAACTGTGCTTCCTACACAAACGGGGCATATCTAGTTCAACTCAGTATTGGAAACTAAGTAAAACAGGAGCTTCTCTTCAGTCCAATACACTGTATTTGCTGGGAACAGACGCGAGTGCAATTTGCACTGTTTATGGCCAGACTAGCACAATAGTGGTGTTCTTACCATGAATTAACACTTAATGCTAGAACTTGAAAATCAGTGTGAATCAACTCCGTTTAGAAATTGTATTGAACCCCAGTCGGCCTTACAAGAAAAACACTGTGCTTTTGAGAAACAGGCACTCTTGCACTCTACTGTGTTTCCTATAGGGCCAGTACAGCGAGCTAGCTCAGAACAAGAGAACTGTGCTTCCTACACAAACGGGGCATATCTAGTTCAACTCAGTATTGGAAACTAAGTAAAACAGGAGCTTCTCTTCAGTCCAATACACTGCATTTGCTGGGCACAGACGCGAGTGCTATTTGCACTGTTTACGGCCAGAAAAGCACACTAGTGGTGTTCTTACCCTGAATTAACACTTAATGCTAGAACTTGAAACTGAATGTGATTCAACTCCGTTTAGGAAGTTGTATTGAACCCGAGTCATCCTTACAAGAAAACACTCTGCTTTT
The DNA here is from genome assembly GCF_049852395.1 of Peromyscus maniculatus bairdii. Taxonomy (NCBI): domain Eukaryota; kingdom Metazoa; phylum Chordata; class Mammalia; order Rodentia; family Cricetidae; genus Peromyscus; species Peromyscus maniculatus. The sequence continues at coordinate 52,882,444 of NC_134866.1, forward strand.
GAGAAACAGGCACTCTTGCACTCTACTGTGTTTCCTATAGGGCCAGTACAGCGAGCTAGCTCAGAACAAGAGAACTGTGCTTCCTACACAAACGGGGCATATGTAGTTCAACTCAGTATTGGAAACTAAGTAAAACAGGAGCTTCTCTTCAGTCCAATACACTGTATTTGCTGGGAACAGACGCGAGTGCTATTTGCACTGTTTATGGCCAGAATAGCACAATAGTGGTGTTCTTACCCTGAATTAACACTTAATGCTAGAACTTGAAACTCAGTGTGAATCAACTCCGTTTAGGAAGTTGTATTGAACCCCAGTCGGCATTACAAGAAAAACACTCTGCTTTTGAGAAACAGGCACTCTTGCACTCTACTGTGTTTCCTATAGGGCCAGTACAGTGAGCTAGATCAGAACAAGAGAACTGTGCTTCCTACACACACGGGGCATATCTAGTTCAACTCAGTATTGGAAACTAAGTAAAACAGGAGCTTCTCTTCAGTCCAATACACTGTATTTGCTGGGAACAGACGCGAGTGCAATTTGCACTGTTTATGGCCAGACTAGCACAATAGTGGTGTTCTTACCCTGAATTAACACTTAATGCTAGAACTTGAAAATCAGTGTGAATCAACTCCGTTTAGAAATTGTATTGAACCCCAGTCGGCCTTAAAAGAAAAACACTCTGCTTTTGAGAAACAGGCACTCTTGCACTCTACTGTGTTTCCTATAGGGCCAGAACAGTGAGCTAGCTCAGAACAAGAGAACTGTGCTTCCTACACAAACGGGGCATATCTAGTTCAACTCAGTATTGGAAACTAAGTAAAAAAGGAGCTTTTCTCTTAACTCCAATACACTGTATTTCTGGGAACAGACGCGAGTGCTATTTGCAATGTTTATGGCCAGAATAGCACAATAGTGGTGTTCTTACCCTGAATTAACACTTAATGCTAGAACTTGAAACTCTGTGTGAATCAACTCCGTTTAGGAAGTTGTATTTGAACCCAGTCAGCCTTACAAGAAAAACACTCTGCTTTTGAGAAACAGGCACTCTTGCACTCTACTGTGTTTCCTATAGGGCCAGTACAGTGAGCTAGCTCAGAACAAGAGAACTGTGCTTCCTAAACAAACGGGGCATATCTAGTTCAACTCAGTATTGGAAACTAAGTAAAACAGGAGCTTCTCTTCAGTCCAATACACTGTATTTGCTGGGAACAGACGTGAGTGCTATTTGCACTGTTTATGGCCAGAATAACACAATAGTGGTGTTCTTACCCTGAATTAACACTTAATGCTAGAACTTGAAACTCAGTGTGAATCAACTCCGTTTAGGAAGTTGTATTGAACCCCAGTCGGCCTTACAAGAAAAATACTCTGCTTTTGAGAAACAGGCACTCTTGCACTCTACTGTGTTTCCTATAGGGCCAGTACAGTGAGCTAGATCAGAACAAGAGAACTGTGCTTCCTACACAAACGGGCTATATCTAGTTCAACTCAGTATTGGAAACTAAGTAAAACAGGAGCTTCTCTTCAATCCAATACAACTGTATTTGCTGGGAACAGACGCGAGTGCTATTTGCACTGTTTATGGCCAGACTAGCACAATAGTGGTGTTCTTACCCTGAATTAACACTTAATGCTAGAACTTGAAACTCAGTGTGAATCAACTCCATTTAGGAGGTTGTATTGAACCCCAGTCGGCCTTACAAGAAAAACACTCTGCTTTTGAGAAACAGGCACTCTTGCACTCTACTGTGTTTCCTATAGGGCCAGTACAGTGAGCTAGCTCAGAACAAGAGAACTGTGCTTCCTACACAAACGGGGCATATCTAGTTCAACTCAGTATTGGAAACTAAGTAAAACAGGAGCTTCTCTTCAGTCCAACACACTGTATTTGCTGGGAAGAGACGCGAGTGCTATTTGCACAGTTTATGGCCAGAATAGCACAATAGTGGTGTTCTTACCCTGAATTAACACTTAATTCTAGAATTTGACACTCAATGTGAATCATCTCCGTTTAGGAAGTTGTATTGAACCCAGTCGGACTTACAAGAAAAACACTCTGCTTTTGAGAAACAGGCAATCTTGCACTCTACTGTGTTTCCTACAGGGCCAGTACAGTGAGCTTGCTCAGAACAAGAGAACTGTGCTTCCTACACAAACGGGGCATATCTAGTTCAACTCAGTATTGGAAACTAAGTAAAACAGGAGCTTCTCTTCAGTCCAATACACTGTATTTGCTGGGAACAGACGCGAGTGCTATTTGCACTGTTTATGGCCAGAATAGCACAATAGTGGTGTTCTTACCATGAATTAACACTTAATGCTAGAACTTGAAACTCAGTGTGAATCAACTCCGTTTAGGAAGTTGTATTGAACCCCTGTCGGTCTTACAAGAAAAACACTCTGCTTTTGAGAAACAGGCACTCTTGCAGTCTACTGTGTTTCCTAAAGGGCCAGTACAGTGAGCTAGCTCAGAACAAGAGAACTGTGCTTCCTACACAAACAGGGCATATCTAGTTCAACTCAGTATTGGAAACTAAGTAAAACAGGAGCTTCTCTTCAGTCCAATACACTGTATTTGCTGGGAACAGACGCGAGTGCTATTTGCACTGTTTATGGCCAGAATAGCACAATAGTGGTGTTCTTACCCTGAATTAACACTCAATACTAGAACTTGAAACTCAGTGTGAATCATCTCCGTTTAGGAAGTTGTATTGAACCCCAGTCGGCCTTAGAAGAAAAACACTCTGCTTTTGAGAAACAGGCACTCTTGCACTCTACTGTGTTTCCTATAGGGCCAGTACAGTGAGCTAGCTCAGAACAAGAGAACTGTGCTTCCTACACAAACGGGGCATATCTAGTTCAACTCAGTATTGGAAACTAAGTAAAACAGGAACTTCTCTTCAGTCCAATACACTGTATTTGCTGGGAACAGACGCGAGTGCTATTTGCACTGTTTATGGCCAGAATAGCACAATAGTGGTGTTCTTACCCTGAATTAACACTTAATTCTAGAATTTGACACTCAATGTGAATCATCTCCGTTTAGGAAGTTGTATTGAACCCAGTCGGACTTACAAGAAAAACACTCTGCTTTTGAGAAACAGGCACTCTTGCACTCTACTGTGTTTCCTACAGGGCCAGTACACTGAGCTAGCTCAGAACAAGAGAACTGTGCTTCCTACACAAACGGGGCATATCTAGTTCAACTCAGTATTGGAAACTAAGTAAAACAGGAGCTTCTCTTCAGTCCAATACACTGTATTTGCTGGGAACAGACGCGAGTGCTATTTGCACTGTGTATGGCCAGAATAGCACAATAGTGGTGTTCTTACCCTGAATTAACACTTAATGCTAGAACTTGAAACTCAGTGTGAATCAACTCCGTTTAGAAAGTTGTATTGAACCCTTGTCGGCCTTACAAGAAAAACACTCTGCTTTTGAGAAACAGGCACTCTTGCAGTCTACTGTGTTTCCTAAAGGGCCAGTACAGTGAGCTAGCTCAGAACAAGAGAACTGTGCTTCCTACACAAACGGGGCATATCTAGTTCAACTCAGTATTGGAAACTAAGTAAAACAGGAGCTTCTCTTCAGTCCAATACACTGTATTTGCTGGGAACAGACGCGAGTGCTATTTGCACTGTTTATGGCCAGAATAGCACAATAGTGGTATTCTTACCCTGAATTAACACTCAATACTAGAACTTGAAACTCAGTGTGAATCATCTCCGTTTAGGAAGTTGTATTGAACCCCAGTCGGCCTTAGAAGAAAAACACTCTGCTTTTGAGAAACAGGCACTCTTGCACTCTACTGTGTTTCCTATAGGGCCAGTACAGTGAGCTAGCTCAGAACAAGAGAACTGTGCTTCCTACACAAACGGGGCATATCTAGTTCAACTCAGTATTGGAAACTAAGTAAAACAGGAGCTTCTCTTCAGTCCAATACACTGTATTTGCTGGGAACAGACGCGAGTGCTATTTGCACTGTTTATGGCCAGAGTAGCACAATAGTGGTGTTCTTACCCTGAATTAACACTTAATGCTAGAACTTGAAACTCAGTGTGAATCAACTCCATTTAGGAAGTTGTATTGAACCCCAGTCAGCCTTACAAGAAAACACTCTGCTTTTGAGAAACAGGCACTCTTGCACTCTACTGTGTTTCCTATAGGGCCAGTACAGCGAGCTAGCTCAGAACAAGAGAACTGTGCTTCCTAAACAAACGGGGCATATCTAGTTCAACTCAGTATTGGAAACTAAGTAAAACAGGAGCTTCTCTTCAGTCCAATACACTGTATTTGCTGGGAACAGACGCGAGTGCTATTTGCACTGTTTATGGCCAGAGTAGCACAATAGTGGTGTTCTTACCCTGAATTAACACTTAATGCTAGAACTTGAAACTCAGTGTGAATCAACTCCATTTAGGAAGTTGTATTGAACCCCAGTCAGCCTTACAAGAAAACACTCTGCTTTTGAGAAACAGGCACTCTTGCACTCTACTGTGTTTCCTATAGGGCCAGTAGAGCGAGCTAGCTCAGAACAAGAGAACTGTGCTTCCTACACAAACGGGGCATATCTAGTTCAACTCAGTATTGGAAACTAAGTAAAACAGGAGCTTCTCTTCAGTCCAATACACTGTATTTGCTGGGAACAGACGCGAGTGCTATTTGCACTGTTTATGGCCAGAATAGCACAATAGTGGTGTTCTTACCCTGAATTAACACTTAATGCTAGAACTTGAAACTCAGTGTGAATCAACTCCGTTTAGGAAGTTGTATTGAACCCCAGTCGGCATTACAAGTAAAACACTCTGCTTTTGAGAAACAGGCACTCTTGCACTCTACTGTGTTTCCTATAGGGCCAGTAGAGTGAGCTAGCTCAGAACAAGAAACTGTGCTTCCTACACACACGGGGCATATCTAGTTCAACTCAGTATTGGAAACTAAGTAAAACAGGAGCTTCTCTTCAGTCCAATACACTGTATTTGCTGGGAACAGACGCGAGTGCAATTTGCACTGTTTATGGCCAGACTAGCACAATAGTGGTGTTCTTACCCTGAATTAACACTTAATGCTAGAACTTGAAAATCAGTGTGAATCAACTCCGTTTAGAAATTGTATTGAACCCCAGTCGGCCTTAAAAGAAAAACACTCTGCTTTTGAGAAACAGGCACTCTTGCACTCTACTGTGTTTCCTATAGGGCCAGTACAGTGAGCTAGCTCAGAACAAGAGAACTGTGCTTCCTACACAAACGGGGCATATCTAGTTCAACTCAGTATTGGAAACTAAGTAAAACAGGAGCTTTTCTCTTAACTCCAATACACTGTATTTCTGGGAACAGACGCGAGTGCTATTTGTAATGTTTATGGCCAGAATAGCACAATAGTGGTGTTCTTACCCTGAATTAACACTTAATGCTAGAACTTGAAACTCAGTGTGAATCAACTCCGTTTAGGAAGTTGTATTTGAACCCAGTCAGCCTTACAAGAAAAACACTCTGCTTTTGAGAAACAGGCACTCTTGCACTCTACTGTGTTTCCTATAGGGCCAGTACAGTGAGCTAGCTCAGAACAAGAGAACTGTGCTTCCTACACAAACGGGGCATATCTAGTTCAACTCAGTATTGGAAACTAAGTAAAACAGGAGCTTCTCTTCAGTCCAAAACACTGTATTTGCTGGGAACAGACGCGAGTGCTATTTGCACTGTTTATGGCCAGAATAGCACAATAGTGGTGTTCTTACCCTGAATTAACACTCAATACTAGAACTTGAAACTCAGTGTGAATCATCTCCGTTTAGGAAGTTGTATTGAACCCCAGTCGGCCTTAGAAGAAAAACACTCTGCTTTTGAGAAACAGGCACTCTTGCACTCTACTGTGTTTCCTATAGGGCCAGTACAGTGAGCTAGCTCAGAACAAGAGAACTGTGCTTCCTACACAAACGGGGCATATCTAGTTCAACTCAGTATTGGAAACTAAGTAAAACAGGAGCTTCTCTTCAGTCCAATACACTGTATTTGCTGGGAACAGACGCGAGTGCTATTTGCACTGTTTATGGCCAGAGTAGCACAATAGTGGTGTTCTTACCCTGAATTAAAACTTAATGCTAGAACTTGAAACTCAGTGTGAATCAACTCCATTTAGGAAGTTGTATTGAACCCCAGTCAGCCTTACAAGAAAACACTCTGCATTTGAGAAACAGGCACTCTTGCACTCTACTGTGTTTCCTATAGGGCCAGTACAGCGAGCTAGCTCAGAACAAGAGAACTGTGCTTCCTACACAAACGGGGCATATCTAGTTCAACTCAGTATTGGAAACTAAGTAAAACAGGAGCTTCTCTTCAGTCCAATACACTGTATTTTTTGGGAATGGACGCGAGTGCTATTTGCACTGTTTATGGCCAGAGTAGCACAATAGTGGTGTTCTTACCCTGAATTAACACTTAATGCTAGAACTTGAAACTCAGTGTGAATCAACTCCATTTAGGAAGTTGTATTGAACCCCAGTCAGCCTTACAAGAAAACACTCTGCTTTTGAGAAACAGGCACTCTTGCACTCTACTGTGTTTCCTATAGGGCCAGTACAGCGAGCTAGCTCAGAACAAGAGAACTGTGCTTCCTACACAAACGGGGCATATCTAGTTCAACTCAGTATTGGAAACTAAGTAAAACAGGAGCTTCTCTTCAGTCCAATACACTGTATTTGCTGGGAACAGACGCGAGTGCTATTTGCACTGTTTATGGCCAGAATAGCACAATAGTGGTGTTCTTACCCTGAATTAACACTTAATGCTAGAACTTGAAACTCAGTGTGAATCAACTCCGTTTAGGAAGTTGTATTGAACCCCAGTCGGCATTACAAGAAAAACACTCTGCTTTTGAGAAACAGGCACTCTTGCACTCTACTGTGTTTCCTATAGGGCCAGTACAGTGAGCTAGATCAGAACAAGAGAACTGTGCTTCCTACCCAAACGGGGCATATCTAGTTCAACTCAGTATTGGAAACTAAGTAAAACAGGAGCTTCTCTTCAGTCCAATACAACTGTATTTGCTGGGAAAAGACGCGAGTGCTATTTGCACTGTTTATGGCCAGAGTAGCACAATAGTGGTGTTCTTACCCTGAATTAACACTTAATGCTAGAACTTGAAACTCAGTGTGAATCAACTCCGTTTAGGAAGTTGTATTGAACCCCAGTCAGCCTTACAAGAAAACACTCTGCTTTTGAGAAACAGGCACTCTTGCACTCTACTGTGTTTCCTATAGGGCCAGTACAGCGAGCTAGCTCAGAACAAGAGAACTGTGCTTCCTACACAAACGGGGCATATCTAGTTCAACTCAGTATTGGAAACTAAGTAAAACAGGAGCTTCTCTTCAGTCCAATACACTGTATTTGCTGGGAACAGACGCGAGTGCTATTTGCACTGTTTATGGCCAGAATAGCACAATAGTGGTGTTCTAATCCTGAATTAACACTTAATACTAGAACTTGAAACTCAGTGTGAATCAACTCCGTTTAAGAAGTTGTATGGAACCGCAGTAGGCCTTACAAGAAAAACACTCTGCTTTTGAGAAACAGGCACTCTTGCACTCTACTGTGTTTCCTATAGGGCCAGTACAGTGAGCTAGCTCAGAACAAGAGAACTGTGCTTCCTACACAAACGGGGCATATCTAGTTCAACTCAGTATTGGAAACTAAGTAAAACAGGAGCTTCTCTTCAGTCCAATACACTGTATTTGCTGGGAACAGACTCGAGTGCTATTTGCACTGTTTATGGCCAGAATAGCACAATAGTGGTGTTCTTACCCTGAATTAACACTTAATGCTAGAACTTGAAACTCAATGGGAATCAACTCCGTTTAGGAAGTTGTATTGAACCCCAGTCCGCCTTACAAGAAAAACACTCTGCTTTTGAGAAACAGGCACTCTTGCACTCTACTGTGTTTCCTATAGGGCCAGTAGAGTGAGCTAGCTCAGAACAAGAGAACTGTGCTTCCTACACAAACGGGGCATATCTAGTTCAACTCAGTATTGGAAACTAAGTAATACAGGAGTTTCTCTTCAGTCCAATACACTGTATTTGCTGGAAACAGACGCGAGTGCTATTTGCACTGTTTATGGCCAGAATAGCACAATAGTGGTGTTCTTACCCTGAATTAACACTCAATGCTAGAACTTGAAACTCAGTGTGAATCAACTCCTTTTAGGAAGTTGTATTGAACCCCAGTCGGCCTTACAAGAAAAACACTCTGATTTTGAGAAAAAGGCACTCTTGCACTCTACTGTGTTTCCTATAGGGCCAGTACAGTGAGCTAGCTCAGAACATGAAAACTGTGCTTCCTACACAAACGGGGCATATCTAGTTCAACTTAGTATTGGAAACTAAGTAAAACAGGAGCTTCTCTTCAGTCCAATACACTGTATTTGCTGGGAACAGACGCGAGTGCTATTTGCACTGTTTATGGCCAGAGTAGCACAATAGTGGTGTTCTTACCCTGAATTAACACTTAATGCTAGAACTTGAAACTCAGTGTGAATCAACTCCATTTAGGAAGTTGTATTGAACCCCAGTCAGCCTTACAAGAAAACACTCTGCTTTTGAGAAACAGGCACTCTTGCACTCTACTGTGTTTCCTATAGGGCCAGTAAATCGAGCTAGCTCAGAACAAGAGAACTGTGCTTCCTACACAAACGGGGCATATGTAGTTCAACTCAGTATTGGAAACTAAGTAAAACAGGAGCTTCTCTTCAGTCCAATACACTGTATTTGCTGGGAACAGACGCGAGTGCTATTTGCACTGTTTATTGCCAGAATAGCACAATAGTGGTGTTCTTACCCTGAATTAACACTTAATGCTAGAACTTGAAACTCAAGTGAATCAACTCCGTTTAGGAAGTTGTATTGAACCCCAGTCGGCCTTACAAGAAAAACACTCTGCTTTTGAGAAACAGGCACTCTTGCACTCTACTGTGTTTCCTATAGGCCCAGTACAGTGAGCTAGCTCAGAACAAGAGAACTGTGCTTCCTACACACACGGGGCATATCTAGTTCAACTCAGTATTGGAAACTAAGTAAAACAGGAGCTTCTCTTCAGTCCAATACACTGTATTTGCTGGGAACAGACGCGAGTGCAATTTGCACTGTTTATGGCCAGACTAGCACAATAGTGGTGTTCTTACCCTGAATTAACACTTAATGCTAGAACTTGAAAATCAGTATGAATCAACTCCGTTTAGAAATTGTATTGAACCCCAGTCGGCCTTACAAGAAAAACACTCTGCTTTTGAGAAACAGGCACTCTTGCACTCTACTGTGTTTCCTATAGGGCCAGAACAGTGAGCTAGCTCAGAACAAGAGAACTGTGCTTCCTACACAAACGGGGCATATCTAGTTCAACTCAGTATTGGAAACTAAGTAAAACAGGAGCTTTTCTCTTAACTCCAATACACTGAATTTCTGGGAACAGACGCGAGTGCTATTTGCAATGTTTATGGCCAGAATAGCACAATAGTGGTGTTCTTACCCTGAATTAACACTTAATGCTAGAACTTGAAACTCAGTGTGAATCAACTCCGTTTCGGAAGTTGTATTTGAACCCAGTCAGCCTTACAAGAAAAACACTCTGCTTTTGAGAAACAGGCACTCTTGCACTCTACTGTGTATCCTATAGGGCCAGTACAGCGAGCTAGCTCAGAACAAGAGAACTGTGCTTCCTACACACACGGGGCATATCTAGTTCAACTCAGTATTGGAAACTAAGTAAAACAGGAGCTTCTCTTCAGTCCAATACACTGTATTTGCTGGGAACAGACGCGAGTGCTATTTGCACAGTTTATGGCCAGAATAGCACAATAGTGGTGTTCTTACCCTGAATTAACACTTAATTCTAGAATTTGACACTCAATGTGAATCAACTCCGTTTAGGAAGTTGTATTGAACCCAGTCGGACTTACAAGAAAAACACTCTGCTTTTGAGAAACAGGCACTCTTGCACTCTACTGTGTTTCCTACATGGCCAGTACAGTGAGCTAGCTCAGAACAAGAGAACTGTGCATCCTACACAAACGGGGCATATCTAGTTCAACTCAGTATTGGAAACTAAGTAAAACAGGAGCTTCTCTTCCGTCCAATACACTGTATATGCTGCGAACAGACGCGAGTGCTATTTGCACTGTTTATGGCCAGAATAGCACAATAGTGGTGTTCTTATCCTGAATTAACACTTAATACTAGAACTTGAAACTCAGTGTGAATCAACTCCGTTTAAGAAGTTGTATGGAACCGCAGTAGGCCTTACAAGAAAAACACTCTGCTTTTGAGAAACAGGCACTCTTGCACTCTACTGTGTTTCCTATAGGGCCAGTACAGTGAGCTAGCTCAGAACAAGAGAACTGTGCTTCCTACACAAACGGGGCATATCTAGTTCAACTCAGTATTGGAAACTAAGTAAAACAGGAGCTTCTCTTCAGTCCAATACACTGTATTTGCTGGGAACAGACGCGAGTGCTATTTGCACTGTTTATGGCCAGAATAGCACAACAGTGGTGTTCTTACCCTGAATTAACACTTAATGCTAGAACTTGAAACTCAATGGGAATCAACTCCGTTTAGGAAGTTGTATTGAACCCCAGTCCGCCTTACAAGAAAAACACTCTGCTTTTGAGAAACAGGCACTCTTGCACTCTACTGTGTTTCCTATAGGGCCAGTAGAGTGAGCTAGCTCAGAACAAGAGAACTGTGCTTCCTACACAAACGGGGCATATCTAGTTCAACTCAGTATTGGAAACTAAGTAATACAGGAGTTTCTCTTCAGTCCAATACACTGTATTTGCTGGAAACAGACGCGAGTGCTATTTGCACTGTTTATGGCCAGAATAGCACAATAGTGGTGTTCTTACCCTGAATTAACACTCAATGCTAGAACTTGAAACTCAGTGTGAATCAACTCCGTTTAGGAAATTGTATTGAACCCCAGTCGGCCTTACAAGAAAAACACTCTGATTTTGAGAAAAAGGCACTCTTGCACTCTACTGTGTTTCCTATAGGGCCAGTACAGTGAGCTAGCTCAGAACATGAAAACTGTGCTTCCTACACAAACGGGGCATATCTAGTTCAACTCAGTATTGGAAACTAAGTAAAACAGGAGCTTCTCTTCAGTCCAATACACTGTATTTGCTGGGAACAGACGCGAGTGCTATTTGCACTGTTTATGGCCAGAGTAGCACAATAGTGGTGTTCTTACCCTGAATTAACACTTAATGCTAGAACTTGAAACTCAGTGTGAATCAACTCCATTTAGGAAGTTGTATTGAACCCCAGTCAGCCTTACAAGAAAACACTCTGCTTTTGAGAAACAGGCACTCTTGCACTCTACTGTGTTTCCTATAGGGCCAGTAAAGCGAGCTAGCTCAGAACAAGAGAACTGTGCTTCCTACACAAACGGGGCATATGTAGTTCAACTCAGTATTGGAAACTAAGTAAAACAGGAGCTTCTCTTCAGTCCAATACACTGTATTTGCTGGGAACAGACGCGAGTGCTATTTGCACTGTTTATGGCCAGAATAGCACAATAGTGGTGTTCTTACCCTGAATTAACACTTAATGCTAGAACTTGAAACTCAGTGTGAATCAACTCCGTTTAGGAAGTTGTATTGAACCCCAGTCGGCATTACAAGAAAAACACTCTGCTTTTGAGAAACAGGCACTCTTGCACTCTACTGTGTTTCCTATAGGGCCAGTACAGTGAGCTAGATCAGAACAAGAGAACTGTGCTTCCTACACAAACGGGGCTGTTCTAGTTCAACTCAGCATTGGAAACTAAGTAAAACAGGAGCTTCACTTCAGTCCAATACACTGTATTTGCTGGGAACAGACGCGAGTGCTATTTGCACTGTTTATGGCCAGAATAGCACACTAGTGGTGTTCTTACCCTGAATTAACACTTAATGCTAGAACTTGAAACTCAAGTGAATCAACTCCGTTTAGGAAGTTGTATTGAACCCCAGTCGGCCTTACAAGAAAAACACTCTGCTTTTGAGAAACAGGCACTCTTGCACTCTACTGTGTTTCCTATAGGCCCAGTACAGTGAGCTAGCTCAGAACAAGAGAACTGTGCTTCCTACACACACGGGGCATATCTAGTTCAACTCAGTATTGGAAACTAAGTAAAACAGGAGCTTCTCTTCAGTCCAATACACTGTATTTGCTGGGAACAGACGCGAGTGCAATTTGCACTGTTTATGGCCAGACTAGCACAATAGTGGTGTTCTTACCCTGAATTAACACTTAATGCTAGAACTTGAAAATCAGTATGAATCAACTCCGTTTAGAAATTGTATTGAACCCCAGTCGGCCTTACAAGAAAAACACTCTGCTTTTGAGAAACAGGCACTCTTGCACTCTACTGTGTTTCCTAAAGGGCCAGAACAGTGAGCTAGCTCAGAACAAGAGAACTGTGCTTCCTACACAAACGGGGCATATCTAGTTCAACTCAGTATTGGAAACTAAGTAAAACAGGAGCTTCTCTTCAGTCCAATACACTGTATTTGCTGGGAACAGACGCGAGTGCTATTTGCACTGTTTATGGCCAGAATAGCACAACAGTGGTGTTCTTACCCTGAATTAACACTTAATGCTAGAACTTGAAACTCAATGGGAATCAACTCCGTTTAGGAAGTTGTATTGAACCCCAGTCCGCCTTACAAGAAAAACACTCTGCTTTTGAGAAACAGGCACTCTTGCACTCTACTGTGTTTCCTATAGGGCCAGTAGAGTGAGCTAGCTCAGAACAAGAGAACTGTGCTTCCTACACAAACGGGGCATATCTAGTTCAACTCAGTATTGGAAACTAAGTAATACAGGAGTTTCTCTTCAGTCCAATACACTGTATTTGCTGGAAACAGACGCGAGTGCTATTTGCACTGTTTATGGCCAGAATAGCACAATAGTGGTGTTCTTACCCTGAATTAACACTCAATGCTAGAACTTGAAACTCAGTGTGAATCAACTCCGTTTAGGAAATTGTATTGAACCCCAGTCGGCCTTACAAGAAAAACACTCTGATTTTGAGAAAAAGGCACTCTTGCACTCTACTGTGTTTCCTATAGGGCCAGTACAGTGAGCTAGCTCAGAACATGAAAACTGTGCTTCCTACACAAACGGGGCATATCTAGTTCAACTCAGTATTGGAAACTAAGTAAAACAGGAGCTTCTCTTCAGTCCAATACACTGTATTTGCTGGGAACAGACGCGAGTGCTATTTGCACTGTTTATGGCCAGAGTAGCACAATAGTGGTGTTCTTACCCTGAATTAACACTTAATGCTAGAACTTGAAACTCAGTGTGAATCAACTCCATTTAGGAAGTTGTATTGAACCCCAGTCAGCCTTACAAGAAAACACTCTGCTTTTGAGAAACAGGCACTCTTGCACTCTACTGTGTTTCCTATAGGGCCAGTAAAGCGAGCTAGCTCAGAACAAGAGAACTGTGCTTCCTACACAAACGGGGCATATGTAGTTCAACTCAGTATTGGAAACTAAGTAAAACAGGAGCTTCTCTTCAGTCCAATACACTGTATTTGCTGGGAACAGACGCGAGTGCTATTTGCACTGTTTATGGCCAGAATAGCACAATAGTGGTGTTCTTACCCTGAATTAACACTTAATGCTAGAACTTGAAACTCAGTGTGAATCAACTCCGTTTAGGAAGTTGTATTGAACCCCAGTCGGCATTACAAGAAAAACACTCTGCTTTTGAGAAACAGGCACTCTTGCACTCTACTGTGTTTCCTATAGGGCCAGTACAGTGAGCTAGATCAGAACAAGAGAACTGTGCTTCCTACACAAACGGGGCTGTTCTAGTTCAACTCAGCATTGGAAACTAAGTAAAACAGGAGCTTCACTTCAGTCCAATACACTGTATTTGCTGGGAACAGACGCGAGTGCTATTTGCACTGTTTATGGCCAGAATAGCACACTAGTGGTGTTCTTACCCTGAATTAACACTTAATGCTAGAACTTGAAACTCAAGTGAATCAACTCCGTTTAGGAAGTTGTATTGAACCCCAGTCGGCCTTACAAGAAAAACACTCTGCTTTTGAGAAACAGGCACTCTTGCACTCTACTGTGTTTCCTATAGGCCCAGTACAGTGAGCTAGCTCAGAACAAGAGAACTGTGCTTCCTACACACACGGGGCATATCTAGTTCAACTCAGTATTGGAAACTAAGTAAAACAGGAGCTTCTCTTCAGTCCAATACACTGTATTTGCTGGGAACAGACGCGAGTGCAATTTGCACTGTTTATGGCCAGACTAGCACAATAGTGGTGTTCTTACCCTGAATTAACACTTAATGCTAGAACTTGAAAATCAGTATGAATCAACTCCGTTTAGAAATTGTATTGAACCCCAGTCGGCCTTACAAGAAAAACACTCTGCTTTTGAGAAACAGGCACTCTTGCACTCTACTGTGTTTCCTAAAGGGCCAGAACAGTGAGCTAGCTCAGAACAAGAGAACTGTGCTTCCTACACAAACGGGGCATATCTAGTTCAACTCAGTATTGGAAACTAAGTAAAACAGGAGCTTTTCTCTTAACTCCAATACACTGAATTTCTGGGAACAGACGCGAGTGCTATTTGCAATGTTTATGGCCAGAATAGCACAATAGTGGTGTTCTTACCCTGAATTAACACTTAATGCTAGAACTTGAAACTCAGTGTGAATCAACTCCGTTTAGGAAGTTGTATTTGAACCCAGTCAGCCTTACAAGAAAAACACTCTGCTTTTGAGAAACAGGCACTCTTGCACTCTACTGTGTATCCTATAGGGCCAGTACAGCGAGCTAGCTCAGAATAAGAGAACTGTGCTTCCTACACACACGGGGCATATCTAGTTCAACTCAGTATTGGAAACTAAGTAAAACAGGAGCTTCTCTTCAGTCCAATACACTGTATTTGCTGGGAACAGACGCGAGTGCTATTTGCACAGTTTATGGCCAGAATAGCACAATAGTGGTGTTCTTACCCTGAATTAACAGTTAATTCTAGAATTTGACACTCAATGTGAATCAACTCCGTTTAGGAAGTTGTATTGAACCCAGTCGGACTTACAAGAAAAACACTCTGTTTTGAGAAACAGGCACTCTTGCACTCTACTGTGTTTCCTACATGGCCAGTACAGTGAGCTAGCTCAGAACAAGAGAACTGTGCATCCTACACAAACGGGGCATATCTAGTTCAACTCAGTATTGGAAACTAAGTAAAACAGGAGCTTCTCTTCCGTCCAATACACTGTATATGCTGCGAACAGACGCGAGTGCTATTTGCACTGTTTATGGCCAGAATAGCACAATAGTGGTGTTCTTATCCTGAATTAACACTTAATACTAGAACTTGAAACTCAGTGTGAATCAACTCCGTTTAAGAAGTTGTATGGAACCGCAGTAGGCCTTACAAGAAAAACACTCTGCTTTTGAGAAACAGGCACTCTTGCACTCTACTGTGTTTCCTATAGGGCCAGTACAGTGAGCTAGCTCAGAACAAGAGAACTGTGCTTCCTACACAAACGGGGCATATCTAGTTCAACTCAGTATTGGAAACTAAGTAAAACAGGAGCTTCTCTTCAGTCCAATACACTGTATTTGCTGGGAACAGACGCGAGTGCTATTTGCACTGTTTATGGCCAGAATAGCACAATAGTGGTGTTCTTACCCTGAATTAACACTTAATGCTAGAACTTGAAACTCAATGGGAATCAACTCCGTTTAGGAAGTTGTATTGAACCCCAGTCCGCCTTACAAGAAAAACACTCTGCTTTTGAGAAACAGGCACTCTTGCACTCTACTGTGTTTCCTATAGGGCCAGTAGAGTGAGCTAGCTCAGAACAAGAGAACTGTGCTTCCTACACAAACGGGGCATATCTAGTTCAACTCAGTATTGGAAACTAAGTAATACAGGAGTTTCTCTTCAGTCCAAAACACTGTATTTGCTGGAAACAGACGCGAGTGCTATTTGCACTGTTTATGGCCAGAATAGCACAATAGTGGTGTTCTTACCCTGAATTAACACTCAATGCTAGAACTTGAAACTCAGTGTGAATCAACTCCGTTTAGGAAGTTGTATTGAACCCCAGTCGGCCTTACAAGAAAAACACTCTGATTTTGAGAAAAAGGCACTCTTGCACTCTACTGTGTTTCCTATAGGGCCAGTACAGTGAGCTAGCTCAGAACATGAAAACTGTGCTTCCTACACAAACGGGGCATATCTAGTTCAACTCAGTATTGGAAACTAAGTAAAACAGGAGCTTCTCTTCAGTCCAATACACTGTATTTGCTGGGAACAGACGCGAGTGCTATTTGCACTGTTTATGGCCAGAGTAGCACAATAGTGGTGTTCTTACCCTGAATTAACACTTAATGCTAGAACTTGAAACTCAGTGTGAATCAACTCCATTTAGGAAGTTGTATTGAACCCCAGTCAGCCTTACAAGAAAACACTCTGCTTTTGAGAAACAGGCACTCTTGCACTCTACTGTGTTTCCTATAGGGCCAGTAAAGCGAGCTAGCTCAGAACAAGAGAACTGTGCTTCCTACACAAACGGGGCATATGTAGTTCAACTCAGTATTGGAAACTAAGTAAAACAGGAGCTTCTCTTCAGTCCAATACACTGTATTTGCTGGGAACAGACGCGAGTGCTATTTGCACTGTTTATGGCCAGAATAGCACAATAGTGGTGTTCTTACCCTGAATTAACACTTAATGCTAGAACTTGAAACTCAGTGTGAATCAACTCCGTTTAGGAAGTTGTATTGAACCCCAGTCGGCATTACAAGAAAAACACTCTGCTTTTGAGAAACAGGCACTCTTGCACTCTACTGTGTTTCCTATAGGGCCAGTACAGTGAGCTAGATCAGAACAAGAGAACTGTGCTTCCTACCCAAACGGGGCATATCTAGTTCAACTCAGTATTGGAAACTAAGTAAAACAGGAGCTTCTGTTCAGTCCAATACAACTGCATTTGCTGGGAACAGACGCGAGTGCTATTTGCACTGTTTATGGCCAGAGTAGCACAATAGTGGTGTTCTTACCCTGAATTAACACTTAATGCTAGAACTTGAAACTCAGTGTGAATCAACTCCGTTTAGGAAGTTGTATTGAACCCCAGTCGGCCTTACAAGAAAAACACTCTGCTTTTGAGAAACAGGCACTCTTGCACTCTACTGTGTTTCCTATAGGGCCAGTACAGTGAGCTAGCTCAGAACAAGAGAACTGTGCATCCTACACAAACAGGGCATATCTAGTTCAACTCAGTATTGGAAACTAAGTAAAACAGGAGCTTCTCTTCAGTCCAATACACTGTATTTGCTGGGAACAGACGCGAGTGCTATTTGCACTGTTTATGGCCAGAATAGCACAATAGTGGTGTTCTTACCCTGAATTAACACTTAATGCTAGAACTTGAAACTCAAGTGAATCAACTCCGTTTAGGAAGTTGTATTGAACCCCAGTCGGCCTTACAAGAAAAACACTCTGCTTTTGAGAAACAGGCACTCTTGCACTCTACTGTGTTTCCTATAGGCCCAGTACAGTGAGCTAGCTCAGAACAAGAGAACTGTGCTTCCTACACACACGGGGCATATCTAGTTCAACTCAGTATTGGAAACTAAGTAAAACAGGAGCTTCTCTTCAGTCCAATACACTGTATTTGCTGGGAACAGACGCGAGTGCAATTTGCACTGTTTATGGCCAGACTAGCACAATAGTGGTGTTCTTACCCTGAATTAACACTTAATGCTAGAACTTGAAAATCAGTGTGAATCAACTCCGTTTAGAAATTGTATTGAACCCCAGTCGGCCTTACAAGAAAAACACTCTGCTTTTGAGAAACAGGCACTCTTGCACTCTACTGTGTTTCCTATAGGGCCAAAACAGTGAGCTAGCTCAGAACAAGAGAACTGTGCTTCCTACACAAACGGGGCATATCTAGTTCAACTCAGTATTGGAAACTAAGTAAAACAGGAGCTTCTCTTCAGTCCAATACACTGTATTTGCTGGGAACGGACGCGAGTGCTATTTGCAATGTTTATGGCCAGAGTAGCACAATAGTGGTGTTCTTACCCTGAATTAACACTTAATGCTAGAACTTGAAACTCAGTGTGAATCAACTCCATTTAGGAAGTTGTATTGAACCCCAGTCAGCCTTACAAGAAAACACTCTGCTTTTGAGAAACAGGCACTCTTGCACTCTACTGTGTTTCCTATAGGGCCAGTACAGCGAGCTAGCTCAGAACAAGAGAACTGTGCTTCCTACACAAACGGGGCATATCTAGTTCAACTCAGTATTGGAAACTAAGTAAAACAGGAGCTTCTCTTCAGTCCAATACACTGTATTTGCTGGGAACAGACGCGAGTGCTATTTGCACTGTTTATGGCCAGAATAGCACAATAGTGGTGTTCTTACCCTGAATTAACACTTAATGCTAGAACTTGAAACTCAGTGTGAATCAACTCCGTTTAGGAAGTTGTATTGAACCCCAGTCGGCATTTCAAGAAAAACACTCTGCTTTTGAGAAACAGGCACTCTTGCACTCTACTGTGTTTCCTATAGGGCCAGTACAGTGAGCTAGATCAGAACAAGAGAACTGTGCTTCCTACCCAAACGGGGCATTTCTAGTTCAACTCAGTATTGGAAACTAAGTAAAACAGGAGCTTCTCTTCAGTCCAATACAACTGTATTTGCTGGGAAAAGACACGAGTGCTATTTGCACTGTTTATGGCCAGAGTAGCACAATAGTGGTGTTCTTACCCTGAATTAACACTTAATGCTAGAACTTGAAACTCAGTGTGAATCAACTCCGTTTAGGAAGTTGTATTGAACGCCAGTCGGCCTTACAAGAAAAACACTCTGCTTTTGAGAAACAGGCACTCTTGCACTCTACTGTGTTTCCTATAGGGCCAGTACAGTGAGCTAGCTCAGAACAAGAGAACTGTGCTTCCTACACAAACGGGGCTGTTCTAGTTCAACTCAGTATTGGAAACTAAGTAAAACAGGAGCTTCTCTTCAGTCCAATACACTGTATTTGCTGGGAACAGACGCGAGTGCTATTTGCACTGTTTATGGCCAGAATAGCACAATAGTGGTGTTCTTACCCTGAATTAACACTTAATGCTAGAACTTGAAACTCAGTGTGAATCAACTCCGTTTAGGAAGTTGGATTGAACTCCAGTCGGCCTTACAAGAAAAACACTCTGCTTTTGAGAAACAGGCACTCTTGCACTCTACTGTGTTTCCTATAGGCCCAGTACAGTGAGCTAGCTCAGAACAAGAGAACTGTGCTTCCTACACACACGGGGCATATCTAGTTCAACTCAGTATTGGAAACTAAGTAAAACAGGAGCTTCTCTTCAGTCCAATACACTGTATTTGCTGGGAACAGACGCGAGTGCAATTTGCACTGTTTATGGCCAGAATAGCACAATAGTGGTGTTCTTACCCTGAATTAACACTTAATGCTTGAACTTGAAAATCAGTGTGAATCAACTCCGTTTAGAAATTGTATTGAACCCCAGTCGGCCTTACAAGAAAAACACTCTGCTTTTGAGAAACAGGCACTCTTGCACTATACTGTGTTTCCTATAGGGCCAGAACAGTGAGCTAGCTCAGAACAAGAGAACTGTGCTTCCTACACAAACGGGGCATATCTACTTCAACTCAGTATTGGAAACTAAGTAAAACAGGAGGTTTTCTCTTAACTCCAATACACTGTATTTCTGGGAACAGGCGCGAGTGCTATTTGCCATGTTTATGGCCAGAATAGCACAATAGTGGTGTTCTTACCCTGAATTAACACTTAATGCTAGAACTTGAAACTCAGTGTGAATCAACTCCGTTTAGGAAGTTGTATTTGAACCCAGTCAGCCTTACAAGAAAAACACTCTGCTTTTGAGAAACAGGCACTCTTGCACTCTACTGTGTTTCCTATAGGGCCAGTACAGTGAGCTAGCTCAGAACAAGAGAACTGTGCTTCCTAAACAAACGGGGCATATCTAGTTCAACTCAGTATTGGAAACTAAGTAAAACAGGAGCTTCTCTTCAGTCCAATACAACTGTATTTGCTGGGAACAGACGCGAGTGCTATTTGCACTGTTTATGGCCAGAATAGCACAATAGTGGTGTTCTTACCCTGAATTAACACTTAATGCTAGAACTTGAAACTCAGTGTGAATCAACTCCGTTTAGGAAGTTGTATTGAACCCCAGTCGGCCTTACAAGAAAAACACTCTGCTTTTGAGAAACAGGCACTCTTGCACTCTACTGTGTTTCCTATAGGGCCAGTACAGTGAGCTAGATCAGAACAAGAGAACTGTGCTTCCTACCCAAACTGGGCATATCTAGTTCAACTCAGTATTGGAAACTAAGTAAAACAGGAGCTTCTCTTCAGTCCAATACACTGTATTTGCTGGGAACAGACGCGAGTGCTATTTGCACAGTTTATGGCCAGAATAGCACAATAGTGGTGTTCTTACCCTGAATTAACACTTAATTCTAGAATTTGACACTCAATGTGAATCATCTCCGTTTAGCAAGTTGTATTGAACCCAGTCGGCCTTAGAAGAAAAACACTCTGCTTTTGAGAAACAGGCACTCTTGCACTCTACTGTGTTTCCTACAGGGCCAGTACAGTGAGCTAGCTCAGAACAAGAGAACTGTGCTTCCTACACAAACGGGGCTGTTCTAGTTCAACTCAGCATTGGAAACTAAGTAAAACAGGAGCTTCACTTCAGTCCAATACACTGTATTTGCTGGGAACAGACGCGAGTGCTATTTGCACTGTTTATGGCCAGAATAGCACACTAGTGGTGTTCTTACCCTGAATTAACACTTAATGCTAGAACTTGAAACTCAGTGTGAATCAACTCCGTTTAGGAAGTTGTATTGAACCCCAGTCGGCCTTACAAGAAAAACACTCTGCTTTTGAGAAACAGGCACTCTTGCACTCTACTGTGTTTCCTATAGGGCCAGTACAGTGAGCTAGCTCAGAACAAGAGAACTGTGCTTCCTACACAAACGGGGCATATCTAGTTCAACTCAGTATTGGAAACTAAGTAAAACAGGAGCTTCTCTTCAGTCCAATACACTGTATTTGCTGGGAACAGACGCGAGTGCTATTTGCACAGTTTATGGCCAGAATAGCACAATAGTGGTGTTCTTACCCTGAATTAACACTCAATACTAGAACTTGAAAATCAGTGTGAATCAACTCCGTTTAGGAAGTTGTATTGAACCCCAGTCGGCCTTACAAGAAAAACACTCTGCTTTTGAGAAACAGGCACTCTTGCACTCTACTGTGTTTCCTATAGGGCCAGTACAGTGAGCTAGCTCAGAACAAGAGAACTGTGCTTCCTACACAAACGGGGCATATCTAGTTCAACTCAGTATTGGAAACTAAGTAAAACAGGAGCTTCTCTTCAGTCCAATACACTGTATTTGCTGGGAACAGACGCGAGTGCTATTTGCACTGTTTATGGCCAGAGTAGCACACTAGTGGTGTTCTTACCCTGAATTAACACTTAATGCTAGAACTTGAAACTCAGTGTGAATCAACTCCATTTAGGAAGTTGTATTGAACCCCAGTCAGCCTTACAAGAAAACACTCTGCTTTTGAGAAACAGGCACTCTTGCACTCTACTGTGTTTCCTATAGGGCCAGTACAGCGAGCTAGCTCAGAACAAGAGAACTGTGCTTCCTACACAAACGGGGCATATCTAGTTCAACTCAGTATTGGAAACTAAGTAAAACAGGAGCTTCTCTTCAGTCCAATACACTGTATTTGCTGGGAACAGACGCGAGTGCTATTTGCACTGTTTATGGCCAGAATAGCACAATAGTGGTGTTCTTACCCTGAATTAACACTTAATGCTAGAACTTGAAACTCAGTGTGAATCAACTCCGTTTAGGAAGTTGTATTGAACCCCAGTCTACATTACAAGAAAAACACTCTGCTTTTGAGAAACAGGCACTCTTGCACTCTACTGTGTTTCATATAGGGCCAGTACAGTGAGCTAGATCAGAACAAGCGAACTGTGCTTCCTACCCAAACGGGGCATATCTAGTTCAACACAGTATTGGAAACTAAGTAAAACAGGAGCTTCTCTTCAGTCCAATACACTGTATTTGCTGGGAACAGACGCGAGTGCTATTTGCACTGTTTATGGCCAGAGTAGCACAATAGTGGTGTTCTTACCCTGAATTAACACTTAATGCTAGAACTTGAAACTCAGTGTGAATCAACTCCGTTTAGGAAGTTGTATTGAACCCCAGTCGGCCTTACAAGAAAAACACACTGCTTTTGAGAAACAGGCACTCTTGCACTCTACTGTGTTTCCAAAAGGGCCAGTAGAGTGAGCTAGCTCAGAACAAGAGAACTGTGCTTCCTACACAAACGGGGCATATCTAGTTCAACTCAGTATTGGAAACTAAGTAAAACAGGAGCTTCTCTTCAGTCCAATACACTGTATTTGCTGGGAACAGACGCGAGTGCTATTTGCACTGTTTATGGCCAGAATAGCACAATAGTGGTGTTCTTACCCTGAATTAACACTTAATGCTAGAACTTGAAACTCAATGGGAATCAACTCCGTTTAGGAAGTTGTATTGAACCCCAGTCGGCCTTACAAGAAAAACACTCTGCTTTTGAGAAACAGGCACTCTTGCACTCTACTGTGTTTCCTATAGGGCCAGTAGAGTGAGCTAGCTCAGAACAAGAGAACTGTGCTTCCTACACAAATGGGGCATATCTAGTTCAACTCAGTATTGGAAACTAAGTAATACAGGAGTTTCTCTTCAGTCCAATACACTGTATTTGCTGGGAACAGACGCGAGTGCTATTTGCACTGTTTATGGCCAGAATAGCACAATAGTGGTGTTCTTACCCTGAATTAACACTCAATGCTAGAACTTGACACTCAGTGTGAATCAACTCCGTTTAGGAAGTTGTATTGAACCCCAGTCCGCCTTACAAGAAAAACACTCTGCTTTTGAGAAACAGGCACTCTTGCACTCTACTGTGTTTCCTATAGGGCCAGTACAGTGAGCTAGCTCAGAACAAGAGAACTGTGCTTCCTACACAAACGGGGCATATCTAGTTCAACTCAGTATTGGAAACTAAGTAAAACAGGAGCTTCTCTTCAGTCCAATACACTGTATTTGCTGGGAACAGACGCGAGTGCTATTTGCACTGTTTATGACCAGAGTAGCACAATAGTGGTGTTCTTACCCTGAATTAACACTTAATGCTAGAACTTTAAACTCAGTGTGAATCAACTCCATTTAGGAAGTTGTATTGAACCCCATTCAGCCTTACAAGAAAACACTCTGCTTTTGAGAAACAGGCACTCTTGCACTCTACTGTGTTTCCTATAGGGCCAGTACAGTGAGCTAGATCAGAACAAGAGAACTGTGCTTCCTACCCAAACGGGGCATATCTAGTTCAACTCAGTATTGGAAACTAAGTAAAAGAGGAGCTTCTCTTCAGTCCAATACAACTGTATTTGCTGGGAACAGACGCGAGTGCTATTTGCACTGCTTATGGCCAGAGTAGCACAATAGTGGTGTTCTTACCCTGAATTAACACTTAATGCTAGAACTTGAAACTCAGTGTGAATCAACTCCGTTTAGGAAGTTGTATTGAACCCCAGTCGGCCTTACAAGAAAAACACTCTGCTTTTGAGAAACAGGCACTCTTGCACTCTACTGTGTTTCCTATAGGGCCAGTACAGTGAGCTAGCTCAGAACAAGAGAACTGTGCTTCCTACACAAACGGGGCATATCTAGTGCAACTCAGTATTGGAAACTAAGTAATACAGGAGTTTCTCTTCAGTCCAATACACTGTATTTGCTGGGAACAGACGCGAGTGCTATTTGCACTGTTTATGGCCAGAATAGCACAATAGTGGTGTTCTTATCCTGAATTAACACTCAATGCTAGAACTTGAAACTCAGTGTGAATCAACTCCGTTTAGGAAGTTGTATTGAACCCCAGTCGGCCTTACAAGAAAAACACTCTGCTTTTGAGAAACAGGCACTCTTGCACTCTACTGTGTTTCCTATAGGGCCAGTACAGTGAGCTAGCTCAGAACAAGAGAACTGTGCTTCCTACACAAATGCGGCATATCTAGTTCAACTCAGTATTGTAAACTAAGTAAAACAGGAGCTTCTCTTCAGTCTAATACACTGTATTTGCTGGGAACAGACACGAGTCCTATTTGCACTGTTTATGGCCAGAGTAGCACAATAGTGGTGTTCTTACCCTGAATTAACACTTAATGCTAGAACTTGAAACTCAGTGTGAATCAACTCCATTTAGGAAGTTATATTGAACCCCCTTCAGCCTTACAAGAAAAACACTCTGCTTTTGAGAAACAGGCACTCTTGCACTCTACTGTGTTTCCTATAGGGCCAGTACAGTGAGCTAGATCAGAACAAGAGAACTGTGCTTCCTACCCAAACGGGGCATATCTAGTTCAACTCAGTATTGGAAACTAAGTAAAACAGGAGCTTCTCTTCAGTCCAATACAACTGTATTTGCTGGGAACAGACGCGAGTGCTATTTGCACTGTTTATGGCCAGAGTAGCACAATAGTGGTGTTCTTACCCTGAATTAACACTTAATGCTAGAACTTGAAACTCAGTGTGAATCAACTCCGTTTAGGAAGTTGTATTGAACCCCAGTCGGCCTTACAAGAAAAACACTCTGCTTTTGAGAAACAGGCACTCTTGCACTCTACTGTGTTTCCTACAGGGCCAGTACAGTGAGCTAGCTCAGAACAAGAGAACTGTGCTTCCTACACAAACGGGGCTGTTCTAGTTCAACTCAGCATTGGAAACTAAGTAAAACAGGAGCTTCACTTCAGTCCAATACACTGTATTTGCTGGGAACAGACGCGAGTTCTATTTGCACTGTTTATGGCCAGAATAGCACACTAGTGGTGTTCTTACCCTGAATTAACACTTAATGCTAGAACTTGAAACTCAGTGTGAATCAACTCCGTTTAGGAAGTTGTATTGAACCCCAGTCGGCCTTACAAGAAAAACACTCTGCTTTTGAGAAACAGGCACTCTTGCACTCTACTGTGTTTCCTATAGGGCCAGTACAGTGAGCTAGCTCAGAACAAGAGAACTGTGCTTCCTACACAAACGGGGCATATCTAGTTCAACTCAGTATTGGAAACTAAGTAAAACAGGAGCTTCTCTTCAGTCCAATACACTGTATTTGCTGGGAACAGACGCGAGTGCTATTTGCACAGTTTATGGCCAGAATAGCACAATAGTGGTGTTCTTACCCTGAATTAACACTCAATACTAGAACTTGAAAATCAGTGTGAATCAACTCCGTTTAGGAAGTTGTATTGAACCCCAGTCGGCCTTACAAGAAAAACACTCTGCTTTTGAGAAACAGGCACTCTTGCACTCTACTGTGTTTCCTATAGGGCCAGTACAGTGAGCTAGCTCAGAACAAGAGAACTGTGCTTCCTACACAAACGGGGCATATCTAGTTCAACTCAGTATTGGAAAGAAGTAAAACAGGAGCTTCTCTTCCGTCCAATACACTGTATATGCTGGGAACAGACGCGAGTGCTATTTGCACTGTTTATGGCCAGAATAGCACAATAGTGGTGTTCTTACCCTGAATTAACACTTAATGCTAGAACTTGATACTCAGTGTGAATCAACTCCGTTTAAGAAGTTGTATTGAACCCCAGTCGGCCTTACAAGAAAAACACTCTGCTTTTGAGAAACAGGCACTCTTGCACTCTACTGTGTTTCCTATAGGGCCAGTACAGTGAGCTAGCTCAGAACAAGAGAACTGTGCTTCCTACACAAACGGGGCATATCTAGTTCAACTCAGTATTGGAAACTAAGTAAAACAGGAGCTTCTCTTCAGTCCAATACACTGTATTTGCTGGGAACAGACGCGAGTGCTATTTGCACTGTTTATGGCCAGAGTAGCACACTAGTGGTGTTCTTACCCTGAATTAACACTTAATGCTAGAACTTGAAACTCAGTGTGAATCAACTCCATTTAGGAAGTTGTATTGAACCCCAGTCAGCCTTACAAGAAAACACTCTGCTTTTGAGAAACAGGCACTCTTGCACTCTACTGTGTTTCCTATAGGGCCAGTACAGCGAGCTAGCTCAGAACAAGAGAACTGTGCTTCCTACACAAACGGGGCATATCTAGTTCAACTCAGTATTGGAAACTAAGTAAAACAGGAGCTTCTCTTCAGTCCAATACACTGTATTTGCTGGGAACAGACACGAGTGCTATTTGCACTGTTTATGGCCAGAATAGCACAATAGTGGTGTTCTTACCCTGAATTAACACTTAATGCTAGAACTTGAAACTCAGTGTGAATCAACTCCGTTTAGGAAGTTGTATTGAACCCCAGTCGACATTACAAGAAAAACACTCTGCTTTTGAGAAACAGGCACTCTTGCACTCTACTGTGTTTCATATAGGGCCAGTACAGTGAGCTAGATCAGAACAAGCGAACTGTGCTTCCTACCCAAACGGGGCATATCTAGTTCAACTCAGTATTGGAAACTAAGTAAAACAGGAGCTTCTCTTCAGTCCAATACACTGTATTTGCTGGGAACAGACGCGAGTGCTATTTGCACTGTTTATGGCCAGAGTAGCACAATAGTGGTGTTCTTACCCTGAATTAACACTTAATGCTAGAACTTGAAACTCAGTGTGAATCAACTCCGTTTAGGAAGTTGTATTGAACCCCAGTCGGCCTTACAAGAAAAACACTCTGCTTTTGAGAAACAGGCACTCTTGCACTCTACTGTGTTTCCAAAAGGGCCAGTACAGTGAGCTAGCTCAGAACAAGAGAACTGTGCTTCCTACACAAACGGGGCATATCTAGTTCAACTCAGTATTGGAAACTAAGTAAAACAGGAGCTTCTCTTCAGTCCAATACACTGTATTTGCTGGGAACAGACGCGAGTGCTATTTGCACTGTTTATGGCCAGAATAGCACAATAGTGGTGTTCTTACCCTGAATTAACACTTAATGCTAGAACTTGAAACTCAATGGGAATCAACTCCGTTTAGGAAGTTGTATTGAACCCCAGTCGGCCTTACAAGAAAAACACTCTGCTTTTGAGAAACAGGCACTCTTGCACTCTACTGTGTTTCCTATAGGGCCAGTAGAGTGAGCTAGCTCAGAACAAGAGAACTGTGCTTCCTACACAAATGGGGCATATCTAGTTCAACTCAGTATTGGAAACTAAGTAATACAGGAGTTTCTCTTCAGTCCAATACACTGTATTTGCTGGGAACAGACGCGAGTGCTATTTGCACTGTTTATGGCCAGAATAGCACAATAGTGGTGTTCTTACCCTGAATTAACACTCAATGCTAGAACTTGACACTCAGTGTGAATCAACTCCGTTTAGGAAGTTGTATTGAACCCCAGTCGGCCTTACAAGAAAAACACTCTGCTTTTGAGAAACAGGCACTCTTGCACTCTACTGTGTTTCCTATAGGGCCAGTACAGTGAGCTAGCTCAGAACAAGAGAACTGTGCTTCCTACACAAACGGGGCATATCTAGTTCAACTCAGTATTGGAAACTAAGTAAAACAGGAGCTTCTCTTCAGTCCAATACACTGTATTGGCTGGGAACAGACGCGAGTTCTATTTGCACTGTTTATGACCAGAGTAGCACAATAGTGGTGTTCTTACCCTGAATTAACACTTAATGCTAGAACTTTAAACTCAGTGTGAATCAACTCCATTTAGGAAGTTGTATTGAACCCCGTTCAGCCTTACAAGAAAACACTCTGCTTTTGAGAAACAGGCACTCTTGCACTCTACTGTGTTTCCTATAGGGCCAGTACAGTGAGCTAGATCAGAACAAGAGAACTGTGCTTCCTACCCAAACGGGGCATATCTAGTTCAACTCAGTATTGGAAACTAAGTAAAACAGGAGCTTCTCTTCAGTCCAATACAACTGTATTTGCTGGGAACAGACGCGAGTGCTATTTGCACTGTTTATGGCCAGAGTAGCACAATAGTGGTGTTCTTACCCTGAATTAACACTTAATGCTAGAACTTGAAACTCAGTGTGAATCAACTCCGTTTAGGAAGTTGTATTGAACCCCAGTCGGCCTTACAAGAAAAACACTCTGCTTTTGAGAAACAGGCACTCTTGCACTCTACTGTGTTTCCTATAGGGCCAGTACAGTGAGCTAGCTCAGAACAAGAGAACTGTGCTTCCTACACAAACGGGGCATATCTAGTGCAACTCAGTATTGGAAACTAAGTAATACAGGAGTTTCTCTTCAGTCCAATACACTGTATTTGCTGGGAACAGACGCGAGTGCTATTTGCACTGTTTATGGCCAGAATAGCACAATAGTGGTGTTCTTATCCTGAATTAACACTCAATGCTAGAACTTGAAACTCAGTGTGAATCAACTCCGTTTAGGAAGTTGTATTGAACCCCAGTCGGCCTTACAAGAAAAACACTCTGCTTTTGAGAAACAGGCACTCTTGCACTCTACTGTGTTTCCTATAGGGCCAGTACAGCGAGCTAGCTCAGAACAAGAGAACTGTGCTTCCTACACAAACGGGGCATATCTAGTTCAACTCAGTATTGGAAACTAAGTAAAACAGGAGCTTCTCTTCAGTCCAATACACTGTATTTGCTGGGAACAGACGCGAGTGCTATTTGCACTGTTTATGGCCAGAATAGCACAATAGTGGTGTTCTTACCCTGAATTAACACTTAATGCTAGAACTTGAAACTCAGTGTGAATCAACTCCGTTTAGGAAGTTGTATTGAACCCCAGTCTACATTACAAGAAAAACACTCTGCTTTTGAGAAACAGGCACTCTTGCACTCTACTGTGTTTCATATAGGGCCAGTACAGTGAGCTAGATCAGAACAAGCGAACTGTGCTTCCTACCCAAACGGGGCATATCTAGTTCAACACAGTATTGGAAACTAAGTAAAACAGGAGCTTCTCTTCAGTCCAATACACTGTATTTGCTGGGAACAGACGCGAGTGCTATTTGCACTGTTTATGGCCAGAGTAGCACAATAGTGGTGTTCTTACCCTGAATTAACACTTAATGCTAGAACTTGAAACTCAGTGTGAATCAACTCCGTTTAGGAAGTTGTATTGAACCCCAGTCGGCCTTACAAGAAAAACACACTGCTTTTGAGAAACAGGCACTCTTGCACTCTACTGTCTTTCCAAAAGGGCCAGTAGAGTGAGCTAGCTCAGAACAAGAGAACTGTGCTTCCTACACAAACGGGGCATATCTAGTTCAACTCAGTATTGGAAACTAAGTAAAACAGGAGCTTCTCTTCAGTCCAATACACTGTATTTGCTGGGAACAGACGCGAGTGCTATTTGCACTGTTTATGGCCAGAATAGCACAATAGTGGTGTTCTTACCCTGAATTAACACTTAATGCTAGAACTTGAAACTCAATGGGAATCAACTCCGTTTAGGAAGTTGTATTGAACCCCAGTCGGCCTTACAAGAAAAACACTCTGCTTTTGAGAAACAGGCACTCTTGCACTCTACTGTGTTTCCTATAGGGCCAGTAGAGTGAGCTAGCTCAGAACAAGAGAACTGTGCTTCCTACACAAATGGGGCATATCTAGTTCAACTCAGTATTGGAAACTAAGTAATACAGGAGTTTCTCTTCAGTCCAATACACTGTATTTGCTGGGAACAGACGCGAGTGCTATTTGCACTGTTTATGGCCAGAATAGCACAATAGTGGTGTTCTTACCCTGAATTAACACTCAATGCTAGAACTTGACACTCAGTGTGAATCAACTCCGTTTAGGAAGTTGTATTGAACCCCAGTCCGCCTTACAAGAAAAACACTCTGCTTTTGAGAAACAGGCACTCTTGCACTCTACTGTGTTTCCTATAGGGCCAGTACAGTGAGCTAGCTCAGAACAAGAGAACTGTGCTTCCTACACAAACGGGGCATATCTAGTTCAACTCAGTATTGGAAACTAAGTAAAACAGGAGCTTCTCTTCAGTCCAATACACTGTATTTGCTGGGAACAGACGCGAGTGCTATTTGCACTGTTTATGACCAGAGTAGCACAATAGTGGTGTTCTTACCCTGAATTAACACTTAATGCTAGAACTTTAAACTCAGTGTGAATCAACTCCATTTAGGAAGTTGTATTGAACCCCATTCAGCCTTACAAGAAAACACTCTGCTTTTGAGAAACAGGCACTCTTGCACTCTACTGTGTTTCCTATAGGGCCAGTACAGTGAGCTAGATCAGAACAAGAGAACTGTGCTTCCTACCCAAACGGGGCATATCTAGTTCAACTCAGTATTGGAAACTAAGTAAAAGAGGAGCTTCTCTTCAGTCCAATACAACTGTATTTGCTGGGAACAGACGCGAGTGCTATTTGCACTGCTTATGGCCAGAGTAGCACAATAGTGGTGTTCTTACCCTGAATTAACACTTAATGCTAGAACTTGAAACTCAGTGTGAATCAACTCCGTTTAGGAAGTTGTATTGAACCCCAGTCGGCCTTACAAGAAAAACACTCTGCTTTTGAGAAACAGGCACTCTTGCACTCTACTGTGTTTCCTATAGGGCCAGTACAGTGAGCTAGCTCAGAACAAGAGAACTGTGCTTCCTACACAAACGGGGCATATCTAGTGCAACTCAGTATTGGAAACTAAGTAATACAGGAGTTTCTCTTCAGTCCAATACACTGTATTTGCTGGGAACAGACGCGAGTGCTATTTGCACTGTTTATGGCCAGAATAGCACAATAGTGGTGTTCTTATCCTGAATTAACACTCAATGCTAGAACTTGAAACTCAGTGTGAATCAACTCCGTTTAGGAAGTTGTATTGAACCCCAGTCGGCCTTACAAGAAAAACACTCTGCTTTTGAGAAACAGGCACTCTTGCACTCTACTGTGTTTCCTATAGGGCCAGTACAGTGAGCTAGCTCAGAACAAGAGAACTGTGCTTCCTACACAAATGCGGCATATCTAGTTCAACTCAGTATTGTAAACTAAGTAAAACAGGAGCTTCTCTTCAGTCTAATACACTGTATTTGCTGGGAACAGACACGAGTCCTATTTGCACTGTTTATGGCCAGAGTATCACAATAGTGGTGTTCTTACCCTGAATTAACACTTAATGCTAGAACTTGAAACTCAGTGTGAATCAACTCCATTTAGGAAGTTATATTGAACCCCCTTCAGCCTTACAAGAAAAACACTCTGCTTTTGAGAAACAGGCACTCTTGCACTCTACTGTGTTTCCTATAGGGCCAGTACAGTGAGCTAGATCAGAACAAGAGAACTGTGCTTCCTACCCAAACGGGGCATATCTAGTTCAACTCAGTATTGGAAACTAAGTAAAACAGGAGCTTCTCTTCAGTCCAATACAACTGTATTTGCTGGGAACAGACGCGAGTGCTATTTGCACTGTTTATGGCCAGAGTAGCACAATAGTGGTGTTCTTACCCTGAATTAACACTTAATGCTAGAACTTGAAACTCAGTGTGAATCAACTCCGTTTAGGAAGTTGTATTGAACCCCAGTCGGCCTTACAAGAAAAACACTCTGCTTTTGAGAAACAGGCACTCTTGCACTCTACTGTGTTTCCTACAGGGCCAGTACAGTGAGCTAGCTCAGAACAAGAGAACTGTGCTTCCTACACAAACGGGGCTGTTCTAGTTCAACTCAGCATTGGAAACTAAGTAAAACAGGAGCTTCACTTCAGTCCAATACACTGTATTTGCTGGGAACAGACGCGAGTGCTATTTGCACTGTTTATGGCCAGAATAGCACACTAGTGGTGTTCTTACCCTGAATTAACACTTAATGCTAGAACTTGAAACTCAGTGTGAATCAACTCCGTTTAGGAAGTTGTATTGAACCCCAGTCGGCCTTACAAGAAAAACACTCTGCTTTTGAGAAACAGGCACTCTTGCACTCTACTGTGTTTCCTATAGGGCCAGTACAGTGAGCTAGCTCAGAACAAGAGAACTGTGCTTCCTACACAAACGGGGCATATCTAGTTCAACTCAGTATTGGAAACTAAGTAAAACAGGAGCTTCTCTTCAGTCCAATACACTGTATTTGCTGGGAACAGACGCGAGTGCTATTTGCACAGTTTATGGCCAGAATAGCACAATAGTGGTGTTCTTACCCTGAATTAACACTCAATACTAGAACTTGAAAATCAGTGTGAATCAACTCCGTTTAGGAAGTTGTATTGAACCCCAGTCGGCCTTACAAGAAAAACACTCTGCTTTTGAGAAACAGGCACTCTTGCACTCTACTGTGTTTCCTATAGGGCCAGTACAGTGAGCTAGCTCAGAACAAGAGAACTGTGCTTCCTACACAAACGGGGCATATCTAGTTCAACTCAGTATTGGAAAGAAGTAAAACAGGAGCTTCTCTTCCGTCCAATACACTGTATATGCTGGGAACAGACGCGAGTGCTATTTGCACTGTTTATGGCCAGAATAGCACAATAGTGGTGTTCTTACCCTGAATTAACACTTAATGCTAGAACTTGATACTCAGTGTGAATCAACTCCGTTTAAGAAGTTGTATTGAACCCCAGTCGGCCTTACAAGAAAAACACTCTGCTTTTGAGAAACAGGCACTCTTGCACTCTACTGTGTTTCCTATAGGGCCAGTACAGTGAGCTAGCTCAGAACAAGAGAACTGTGCTTCCTACACAAACGGGGCATATCTAGTTCAACTCAGTATTGGAAACTAAGTAAAACAGGAGCTTCTCTTCAGTCCAATACACTGTATTTGCTGGGAACAGACGCGAGTGCTATTTGCACTGTTTATGGCCAGAGTAGCACACTAGTGGTGTTCTTACCCTGAATTAACACTTAATGCTAGAACTTGAAACTCAGTGTGAATCAACTCCATTTAGGAAGTTGTATTGAACCCCAGTCAGCCTTACAAGAAAACACTCTGCTTTTGAGAAACAGGCACTCTTGCACTCTACTGTGTTTCCTATAGGGCCAGTACAGCGAGCTAGCTCAGAACAAGAGAACTGTGCTTCCTACACAAACGGGGCATATCTAGTTCAACTCAGTATTGGAAACTAAGTAAAACAGGAGCTTCTCTTCAGTCCAATACACTGTATTTGCTGGGAACAGACACGAGTGCTATTTGCACTGTTTATGGCCAGAATAGCACAATAGTGGTGTTCTTACCCTGAATTAACACTTAATGCTAGAACTTGAAACTCAGTGTGAATCAACTCCGTTTAGGAAGTTGTATTGAACCCCAGTCGACATTACAAGAAAAACACTCTGCTTTTGAGAAACAGGCACTCTTGCACTCTACTGTGTTTCATATAGGGCCAGTACAGTGAGCTAGATCAGAACAAGCGAACTGTGCTTCCTACCCAAACGGGGCATATCTAGTTCAACTCAGTATTGGAAACTAAGTAAAACAGGAGCTTCTCTTCAGTCCAATACACTGTATTTGCTGGGAACAGACGCGAGTGCTATTTGCACTGTTTATGGCCAGAGTAGCACAATAGTGGTGTTCTTACCCTGAATTAACACTTAATGCTAGAACTTGAAACTCAGTGTGAATCAACTCCGTTTAGGAAGTTGTATTGAACCCCAGTCGGCCTTACAAGAAAAACACTCTGCTTTTGAGAAACAGGCACTCTTGCACTCTACTGTGTTTCCAAAAGGGCCAGTACAGTGAGCTAGCTCAGAACAAGAGAACTGTGCTTCCTACACAAACGGGGCATATCTAGTTCAACTCAGTATTGGAAACTAAGTAAAACAGGAGCTTCTCTTCAGTCCAATACACTGTATTTGCTGGGAACAGACGCGAGTGCTATTTGCACTGTTTATGGCCAGAATAGCACAATAGTGGTGTTCTTACCCTGAATTAACACTTAATGCTAGAACTTGAAACTCAATGGGAATCAACTCCGTTTAGGAAGTTGTATTGAACCCCAGTCGGCCTTACAAGAAAAACACTCTGCTTTTGAGAAACAGGCACTCTTGCACTCTACTGTGTTTCCTATAGGGCCAGTAGAGTGAGCTAGCTCAGAACAAGAGAACTGTGCTTCCTACACAAATGGGGCATATCTAGTTCAACTCAGTATTGGAAACTAAGTAATACAGGAGTTTCTCTTCAGTCCAATACACTGTATTTGCTGGGAACAGACGCGAGTGCTATTTGCACTGTTTATGGCCAGAATAGCACAATAGTGGTGTTCTTACCCTGAATTAACACTCAATGCTAGAACTTGACACTCAGTGTGAATCAACTCCGTTTAGGAAGTTGTATTGAACCCCAGTCGGCCTTACAAGAAAAACACTCTGCTTTTGAGAAACAGGCACTCTTGCACTCTACTGTGTTTCCTATAGGGCCAGTACAGTGAGCTAGCTCAGAACAAGAGAACTGTGCTTCCTACACAAACGGGGCATATCTAGTTCAACTCAGTATTGGAAACTAAGTAAAACAGGAGCTTCTCTTCAGTCCAATACACTGTATTGGCTGGGAACAGACGCGAGTTCTATTTGCACTGTTTATGACCAGAGTAGCACAATAGTGGTGTTCTTACCCTGAATTAACACTTAATGCTAGAACTTTAAACTCAGTGTGAATCAACTCCATTTAGGAAGTTGTATTGAACCCCGTTCAGCCTTACAAGAAAACACTCTGCTTTTGAGAAACAGGCACTCTTGCACTCTACTGTGTTTCCTATAGGGCCAGTACAGTGAGCTAGATCAGAACAAGAGAACTGTGCTTCCTACCCAAACGGGGCATATCTAGTTCAACTCAGTATTGGAAACTAAGTAAAACAGGAGCTTCTCTTCAGTCCAATACAACTGTATTTGCTGGGAACAGACGCGAGTGCTATTTGCACTGTTTATGGCCAGAGTAGCACAATAGTGGTGTTCTTACCCTGAATTAACACTTAATGCTAGAACTTGAAACTCAGTGTGAATCAACTCCGTTTAGGAAGTTGTATTGAACCCCAGTCGGCCTTACAAGAAAAACACTCTGCTTTTGAGAAACAGGCACTCTTGCACTCTACTGTGTTTCCTATAGGGCCAGTACAGTGAGCTAGCTCAGAACAAGAGAACTGTGCTTCCTACACAAACGGGGCATATCTAGTGCAACTCAGTATTGGAAACTAAGTAATACAGGAGTTTCTCTTCAGTCCAATACACTGTATTTGCTGGGAACAGACGCGAGTGCTATTTGCACTGTTTATGGCCAGAATAGCACAATAGTGGTGTTCTTATCCTGAATTAACACTCAATGCTAGAACTTGAAACTCAGTGTGAATCAACTCCGTTTAGGAAGTTGTATTGAACCCCAGTCGGCCTTACAAGAAAAACACTCTGCTTTTGAGAAACAGGCACTCTTGCACTCTACTGTGTTTCCTATAGGGCCAGTACAGTGAGCTAGCTCAGAACAAGAGAACTGTGCTTCCTACACAAATGGGGCATATCTAGTTCAACTCAGTATTGGAAACTAAGTAAAACAGGAGCTTCTCTTCAGTCTAATACACTGTATTTGCTGGGAACAGACGCGAGTCCTATTTGCACTGTTTATGGCCAGAGTAGCACAATAGTGGTGTTCTTACCCTGAATTAACACTTAATGCTAGAACTTGAAACTCAGTGTGAATCAACTCCATTTAGGAAGTTATATTGAACCCCCTTCAGCCTTACAAGAAAAACACTCTGCTTTTGAGAAACAGGCACTCTTGCACTCTACTGTGTTTCCTATAGGGCCAGTACAGTGAGCTAGATCAGAACAAGAGAACTGTGCTTCAACCCAAACGGGGCATATCTAGTTCAACTCAGTATTGGAAACTAAGTAAAACAGGAGCTTCTCTTCAGTCCAATACAACTGTATTTGCTGGGAACAGACGCGAGTGCTATTTGCACTGTTTATGGCCAGAGTAGCACAATAGTGGTGTTCTTACCCTGAATTAACACTTAATGCTAGAACTTGAAACTCAGTGTGAATCAACTCCGTTTAGGAAGTTGTATTGAACCCCAGTCGGCCTTACAAGAAAAACACTCTGCTTTTGAGAAACAGGCACTCTTGCACTCTACTCTGTTTCCCATAGGGCCAGTACAGTGAGCTAGGTCAGAACAAGAGAACTGTGCTTCCTACACAAACGGGGCATATCTAGTTCAACTCAGTATTGGAAACTAAGTAAAACAGGAGCTTCTCTTCAGTCCAATACAACTGTATTTGCTGGGAACAGACGCGAGTGCTATTTGCACTGTTTATGGCCACAGTAGCACAATAGTGGTGTTCTTACCCTGAATTAACACTTAATGCTAGAACTTGAAACTCAGTGTGAATCAACTCCGTTTAGGAAGTTGTATTGAACCCCAGTCAGCCTTACAAGAAAACACTCTGCTTTTGAGAAACAGGCACTCTTGCACTCTACTGTGTTTCCTATAGGGCCAGTACAGCGAGCTAGCTCAGAACAAGAGAACTGTGCTTCCTACACAAACGGGGCATATCTAGTTCAACTCAGTATTGGAAACTATGTAAAACAGGAGCTTCTCTTCAGTCCAATACACTGTATTTGCTGGGAACAGACGCGAGTGCTATTTGCACTGTTTATGGCCAGAATAGCACAATAGTGGTGTTCTTACCCTGAATTAACACTTAATGCTAGAACTTGAAATTCAATGGGAATCAACTCCGTTTAGGAAGTTGTATCGAACCCCAGTCCGCCTTACAAGAAAAACACTCTGCTTTTGAGAAACAGGCACTCTTGCTCTCTACTGTGTTTCCTATAGTGCCAGTAGAGTGAGCTAGCTCAGAACAAGAGAACTGTGCTTCCTACACAAATGGGGCATATCTAGTTCAACTCAGTATTGGAAACTAAGTAATACAGGAGTTTCTCTTCAGTCCAATACACTGTATTTGCTGGGAACAGACGCGAGTGCTATTTGCACTGTTTATGGCCAGAATAGCACAATAGTGGTGTTCTTACCCTGAATTAACACTCAATGCTAGAACTTGAAACTCAGTGTGAATCAACTCCGTTTAGGAAGTTGTATTGAACCCCAGTCGGCCTTACAAGAAAAACACTCTGCTTTTGAGAAACAGGCACTCTTGCACTCTACTGTGTTTCCTATAGGGCCAGTACAGTGAGCTAGCTCAGAACAAGAGAACTGTGCTTCCTACACAAACGGGGCATATCTAGTTCAACTCAGTATTGGAAACTAAGTAAAACAGGAGCTTCTCTTCAGTCCAATACACTGTATTTGCTGGGAACAGACGCGAGTGCTATTTGCACTGTTTATGGCCAGAGTAGCACAATAGTGGTGTTCTTACCCTGAATTAACACTTAATGCTAGAACTTGAAACTCAGTGTGAATCAACTCCATTTAGGAAGTTGTATTGAACCCCGTTCAGCCTTACAAGAAAACACTCTGCTTTTGAGAAACAGGCACTCTTGCACTCTACTGTGTTTCCTATAGGGCCAGTACAGCGAGCTAGCTCAGAACAAGAGAACTGTGCTTCCTACACAAACGGGGCATATCTAGTTCAACTCAGTATTGGAAACTAAGTAAAACAGGAGCTTCTCTTCAGTCCAATACACTGTATTTGCTGGGAACAGACGCGAGTGCTATTTGCACTGTTTATGGCCAGAATAGCACAATAGTGGTGTTCTTACCCTGAATTAACACTTAATGCTAGAACTTGAAACTCAGTGTGAATCAACTCCGTTTAGGAAGTTGTATTGAACCCCAGTCGGCATTACAAGAAAAACACTCTGCTTTTGAGAAACAGGCACTCTTGCTCTCTACTGTGTTTCCTATAGGGCCAGTACAGTGAGCTAGATCAGAACAAGAGAACTGTGCATCCTACCAAAACGGGGCATATCTAGTTCAACTCAGTATTGGAAACTAAGTAAAACAGGAGCTTCTCTTCAGTCCAATACAACTGTATTTGCTGGGAACAGACACGAGTGCTATTTGCACTGTTTATGGCCAGAGTAGCACAATAGTGGTGTTCTTACCCTGAATTAACACTTAATGCTAGAACTTGAAACTCAGTGTGAATCAACTCCGTTTAGGAAGTTGTATTGAACCCCAGTCGGCCTTAGAAGAAAAACACTCTGCTTTTGAGAAACAGGCACTCTTGCACTCTACTGTGTTTCCTATTGGGCCAGTACAGTGAGCTAGCTCAGAACAAGAGAACTGTGCTTCCTACACAAACGGGGCATATCTAGTTCAACTCAGTATTGGAAACTAAGTAAAACAGGAGCTTCTCTTCAGTCCAATACACTGTATTTGCAGGGAACAGACGCGAGTGCTATTTGCACTGTTTATGGCCAGAGTAGCACAATAGTGGTGTTCTTACCCTGAATTAACACTTAATGCTAGAACTTGAAACTCAGTGTGAATCAACTCCATTCAGGAAGTTGTATTGAACCCCAGTCAGCCTTACAAGAAAACACTCTGCTTTTGAGAAACAGGCACTCTTGCACTCTACTGTGTTTCCTATAGGGCCAGTACAGCGAGCTAGCTCAGAACAAGAGAACTGTGCTTCCTACACAAACGGGGCATATCTAGTTCAACTCAGTATTGGAAACTAAGTAAAACAGGAGCTTCTCTTCAGTCCAATACACTGTATTTGCTGGGAACAGACGCGAGTGCTATTTGCACTGTTTATGGCCAGAGTAGCACAATAGTGGTGTTCTTACCCTGAATTAACACTTAATGCTAGAACTTGAAACTCTGTTTGAATCAACTCCATTTAGGAAGTTGTATTGAACCCCAGTCAGCCTTACAAGAAAACACTCTGCTTTTGAGAAACAGGCACTCTTGCACTCTACTGTGTTTCCTATAGGGCCAGTACAGCGAGCTAGCTCAGAACAAGAGAACTGTGCTTCCTACACAAACGGAGCATATCTAGTTCAACTCAGTATTGGAAACTAAGTAAAACAGGAGCTTCTCTTCAGTCCAATACACTGTATTTGCTGGGAACAGACGCGAGTGCTATTTGCACTGTTTATGGCCAGAATAGCACAATAGTGGTGTTCTTACCCTGAATTAACACTTAATGCTAGAACTTGAAACTCAGTGTGAATCAACTCCGTTTAGGAAGTTGTATTGAACCCCAGTCGGCATTACAAGTAAAACACTCTGCTTTTGAGAAACAGGCACTCTTGCACTCTACTGTGTTTCCTATAGGGCCAGTACAGTGAGCTAGATCAGAACAAGAGAACTGTGCTTCCTACCCAAACGGGGCATATCTAGTTCAACTCAGTATTGGAAACTAAGTAAAACAGGAGCTTCTCTTCAGTCCAATACAACTGTAATCGCTGGGAAGAGACGCGAGTGCTATTTGCACTGTTTATAGCCAGAGTAGCACAATAGTGGTGTTCTTACCCTGAATTAACACTTAATGCTAGAACTTGAAACTCAGTGTGAATCAACTCCGTTTAGGAAGTTGTATTGAACCCCAGTCGGCCTTACAAGAAAAACACTCTGCTTTTGAGAAACAGGCACTCTTGCACTCTACTGTGTTTCCTATAGGGCCAGTACAGTGAGCTAGCTCAGAACAAGAGAACTGTGCTTCCTATACAATCGGGGCATATCTAGTTCAACTCAGTATTGGAAACTAAGTAAAACAGGAGCTTCTCTTCAGTCCAATACACTGTATTTGCTGGGAACAGACGCGAGTGCTATTTGCACTGTTTATGGCCAGAATAGCACAATAGTGGTGTTCTTACCCTGAATTACCACTTAATGCTAGAACTTGAAACTCAAGTGAATCAACTCCGTTTAGGAAGTTGTATTGAACCCCAGTCGGCCTTACAAGAAAAACACTCTGATTTTGAGAAACAGGCACTCTTGCACACTACTGTGTTTCCTATAGGGCCAGTACAGTGAGCTAGCTCAGAACAAGAGAACTGTGCTTCCTACACAAACGGGGCATATCTAGTTCAACTCAGTATTGGAAACTAAGTAAAACAGGAGCTTCTCTTCAGTCCAATACACTGTATTTGCTGGGAACAGACGCGAGTGCAATTTGCACTGTTTATGGCCAGACTAGCACAATAGTGGTGTTCTTACCCTGAATTAACACTTAATGCTAGAACTTGAAAATCAGTGTGAATCAACTCCGTTTAGA
Source organism: Peromyscus maniculatus bairdii (assembly GCF_049852395.1). Taxonomy (NCBI): domain Eukaryota; kingdom Metazoa; phylum Chordata; class Mammalia; order Rodentia; family Cricetidae; genus Peromyscus; species Peromyscus maniculatus. Next base: position 52,922,620 of record NC_134866.1, read on the forward strand.
AATTGTATTGAACCCCAGTCGGCCTTACAAGAAAAACACTCTGCTTTTGAGAAACAGGCACTCTTGCACTCTACTGTGTTTCCTATAGGGCCAGTACAGTGAGCTAGCTCAGAACAAGAGAACTGTGCTTCCTACACAAACGGGGCATATCTAGTTCAACTCAGTATTGGAAACTAAGTAAAACAGGAGCTTTTCTCTTAACTCCAATACACTGTATTTCTGGGAACAGACGCGAGTGCTATTTGTAATGTTTATGGCCAGAATAGCACAATAGTGGTGTTCTTACCCTGAATTAACACTTAATGCTAGAACTTGAAACTCAGTGTGAATCAACTCCGTTTAGGAAGTTGTATTTGAACCCAGTCAGCCTTACAAGAAAAACACTCTGCTTTTGAGAAACAGGCACTCTTGCACTCTACTGTGTTTCCTATAGGGCCAGTACAGTGAGCTAGCTCAGAACAAGAGAACTGTGCTTCCTACACAAACGGGGCATATGTAGTTCAACTCAGTATTGGAAACTAAGTAAAACAGGAGCTTCTCTTCAGTCCAATACACTGTATTTGCTGGGAACAGACGCGAGTGCTATTTGCACTGTTTATGGCCAGAATAGCACAATAGTGGTGTTCTTACCCTGAATTAACACTCAATACTAGAACTTGAAACTCAGTGTGAATCATCTCCGTTTAGGAAGTTGTATTGAACCCCAGTCGGCCTTAGAAGAAAAACACTCTGCTTTTGAGAAACAGGCACTCTTGCACTCTACTGTGTTTCCTATAGGGCCAGTACAGTGAGCTAGCTCAGAACAAGAGAACTGTGCTTCCTACACAAACGGGGCATATCTAGTTCAACTCAGTATTGGAAACTAAGTAAAACAGGAGCTTCTCTTCAGTCCAATACACTGTAATTGCTTGGAACAGACGCGAGTGCTATTTGCACTGTTTATGGCCAGAGTAGCACAATAGTGGTGTTCTTACCCTGAATTAACACTTAATGCTAGAACTTGAAACTCAGTGTGAATCAACTCCATTTAGGAAGTTGTATTGAACCCCAGTCAGCCTTAAAGGAAAACACTCTGCTTTTGAGAAACAGGCACTCTTGCACTCTACTGTGTTTCCTATAGGGCCAGTACAGCGAGCTAGCTCAGAACAAGAGAACTGTGCTTCCTACACAAACGGGGCATATCTAGTTCAACTCAGTATTGGAAACTAAGTAAAACAGGAGCTTCTCTTCAGTCCAATACACTGTATTTGCTGGGAACGGACGCGAGTGCTATTTGCAATGTTTATGGCCAGAGTAGCACAATAGTGGTGTTCTTACCCTGAATTAACACTTAATGCTAGAACTTGAAACTCAGTGTGAATCAACTCCATTTAGGAAGTTGTATTGAACCCCAGTCAGCCTTACAAGAAAACACTCTGCTTTTGAGAAACAGGCACTCTTGCACTCTACTGTGTTTCCTATAGGGCCAGTACAGCGAGCTAGCTCAGAACAAGAGAACTGTGCTTCCTACACAAACGGTGCATATCTAGTTCAACTCAGTATTGGAAACTAAGTAAAACAGGAGCTTCTCTTCAGTCCAATACACTGTATTTGCTGGGAACAGACGCGAGTGCTATTTGCACTGTTTATGGCCAGAATAGCACAATAGTGGTGTTCTTACCCTGAATTAACACTTAATGCTAGAACTTGAAACTCAGTGTGAATCAACTCCGTTTAGGAAGTTGTATTGAACCCCAGTCGGCATTTCAAGAAAAACACTCTGCTTTTGAGAAACAGGCACTCTTGCACTCTACTGTGTTTCCTATAGGGCCAGTACAGTGAGCTAGATCAGAACAAGAGAACTGTGCTTCCTACCCAAACGGGGCATTTCTAGTTCAACTCAGTATTGGAAACTAAGTAAAACAGGAGCTTCTCTTCAGTCCAATACAACTGTATTTGCTGGGAAAAGACACGAGTGCTATTTGCACTGTTTATGGCCAGAGTAGCACAATAGTGGTGTTCTTACCCTGAATTAACACTTAATGCTAGAACTTGAAACTCAGTGTGAATCAACTCCGTTTAGGAAGTTGTATTGAACGCCAGTCGGCCTTACAAGAAAAACACTCTGCTTTTGAGAAACAGGCACTCTTGCACTCTACTGTGTTTCCTATAGGGCCAGTACAGTGAGCTAGCTCAGAACAAGAGAACTGTGCTTCCTACACAAACGGGGCATATCTAGTTCAACTCAGTATTGGAAACTAAGTAAAACAGGAGCTTCTCTTCAGTCCAATACACTGTATTTGCTGGGAACAGACGCGAGTGCTATTTGCACTGTTTATGGCCAGAATAGCACAATAGTGGTGTTCTTACCCTGAATTAACACTTAATGCTAGAACTTGAAACTCAGTGTGAATCAACTCCGTTTAGGAAGTTGGATTGAACTCCAGTCGGCCTTACAAGAAAAACACTCTGCTTTTGAGAAACAGGCACTCTTGCACTCTACTGTGTTTCCTATAGGCCCAGTACAGTGAGCTAGCTCAGAACAAGAGAACTGTGCTTCCTACACACACGGGGCATATCTAGTTCAACTCAGTATTGGAAACTAAGTAAAACAGGAGCTTCTCTTCAGTCCAATACACTGTATTTGCTGGGAACAGACGCGAGTGCAATTTGCACTGTTTATGGCCAGAATAGCACAATAGTGGTGTTCTTACCCTGAATTAACACTTAATGCTTGAACTTGAAAATCAGTGTGAATCAACTCCGTTTAGAAATTGTATTGAACCCCAGTCGGCCTTACAAGAAAAACACTCTGCTTTTGAGAAACAGGCACTCTTGCACTATACTGTGTTTCCTATAGGGCCAGAACAGTGAGCTAGCTCAGAACAAGAGAACTGTGCTTCCTACACAAACGGGGCATATCTACTTCAACTCAGTATTGGAAACTAAGTAAAACAGGAGGTTTTCTCTTAACTCCAATACACTGTATTTCTGGGAACAGGCGCGAGTGCTATTTGCCATGTTTATGGCCAGAATAGCACAATAGTGGTGTTCTTACCCTGAATTAACACTTAATGCTAGAACTTGAAACTCAGTGTGAATCAACTCCGTTTAGGAAGTTGTATTTGAACCCAGTCAGCCTTACAAGAAAAACACTCTGCTTTTGAGAAACAGGCACTCTTGCACTCTACTGTGTTTCCTATAGGGCCAGTACAGTGAGCTAGCTCAGAACAAGAGAACTGTGCTTCCTAAACAAACGGGGCATATCTAGTTCAACTCAGTATTGGAAACTAAGTAAAACAGGAGCTTCTCTTCAGTCCAATACAACTGTATTTGCTGGGAACAGACGCGAGTGCTATTTGCACTGTTTATGGCCAGAATAGCACAATAGTGGTGTTCTTACCCTGAATTAACACTTAATGCTAGAACTTGAAACTCAGTGTGAATCAACTCCGTTTAGGAAGTTGTATTGAACCCCAGTCGGCCTTACAAGAAAAACACTCTGCTTTTGAGAAACAGGCACTCTTGCACTCTACTGTGTTTCCTATAGGGCCAGTACAGTGAGCTAGATCAGAACAAGAGAACTGTGCTTCCTACCCAAACTGGGCATATCTAGTTCAACTCAGTATTGGAAACTAAGTAAAACAGGAGCTTCTCTTCAGTCCAATACACTGTATTTGCTGGGAACAGACGCGAGTGCTATTTGCACAGTTTATGGCCAGAATAGCACAATAGTGGTGTTCTTACCCTGAATTAACACTTAATTCTAGAATTTGACACTCAATGTGAATCATCTCCGTTTAGCAAGTTGTATTGAACCCAGTCGGCCTTAGAAGAAAAACACTCTGCTTTTGAGAAACAGGCACTCTTGCACTCTACTGTGTTTCCTACAGGGCCAGTACAGTGAGCTAGCTCAGAACAAGAGAACTGTGCTTCCTACACAAACGGGGCTGTTCTAGTTCAACTCAGCATTGGAAACTAAGTAAAACAGGAGCTTCACTTCAGTCCAATACACTGTATTTGCTGGGAACAGACGCGAGTGCTATTTGCACTGTTTATGGCCAGAATAGCACACTAGTGGTGTTCTTACCCTGAATTAACACTTAATGCTAGAACTTGAAACTCAGTGTGAATCAACTCCGTTTAGGAAGTTGTATTGAACCCCAGTCGGCCTTACAAGAAAAACACTCTGCTTTTGAGAAACAGGCACTCTTGCACTCTACTGTGTTTCCTATAGGGCCAGTACAGTGAGCTAGCTCAGAACAAGAGAACTGTGCTTCCTACACAAACGGGGCATATCTAGTTCAACTCAGTATTGGAAACTAAGTAAAACAGGAGCTTCTCTTCAGTCCAATACACTGTATTTGCTGGGAACAGACGCGAGTGCTATTTGCACAGTTTATGGCCAGAATAGCACAATAGTGGTGTTCTTACCCTGAATTAACACTCAATACTAGAACTTGAAAATCAGTGTGAATCAACTCCGTTTAGGAAGTTGTATTGAACCCCAGTCGGCCTTACAAGAAAAACACTCTGCTTTTGAGAAACAGGCACTCTTGCACTCTACTGTGTTTCCTATAGGGCCAGTACAGTGAGCTAGCTCAGAACAAGAGAACTGTGCTTCCTACACAAACGGGGCATATCTAGTTCAACTCAGTATTGGAAACTAAGTAAAACAGGAGCTTCTCTTCAGTCCAATACACTGTATTTGCTGGGAACAGACGCGAGTGCTATTTGCACTGTTTATGGCCAGAGTAGCACACTAGTGGTGTTCTTACCCTGAATTAACACTTAATGCTAGAACTTGAAACTCAGTGTGAATCAACTCCATTTAGGAAGTTGTATTGAACCCCAGTCAGCCTTACAAGAAAACACTCTGCTTTTGAGAAACAGGCACTCTTGCACTCTACTGTGTTTCCTATAGGGCCAGTACAGCGAGCTAGCTCAGAACAAGAGAACTGTGCTTCCTACACAAACGGGGCATATCTAGTTCAACTCAGTATTGGAAACTAAGTAAAACAGGAGCTTCTCTTCAGTCCAATACACTGTATTTGCTGGGAACAGACGCGAGTGCTATTTGCACTGTTTATGGCCAGAATAGCACAATAGTGGTGTTCTTACCCTGAATTAACACTTAATGCTAGAACTTGAAACTCAGTGTGAATCAACTCCGTTTAGGAAGTTGTATTGAACCCCAGTCTACATTACAAGAAAAACACTCTGCTTTTGAGAAACAGGCACTCTTGCACTCTACTGTGTTTCATATAGGGCCAGTACAGTGAGCTAGATCAGAACAAGCGAACTGTGCTTCCTACCCAAACGGGGCATATCTAGTTCAACACAGTATTGGAAACTAAGTAAAACAGGAGCTTCTCTTCAGTCCAATACACTGTATTTGCTGGGAACAGACGCGAGTGCTATTTGCACTGTTTATGGCCAGAGTAGCACAATAGTGGTGTTCTTACCCTGAATTAACACTTAATGCTAGAACTTGAAACTCAGTGTGAATCAACTCCGTTTAGGAAGTTGTATTGAACCCCAGTCGGCCTTACAAGAAAAACACTCTGCTTTTGAGAAACAGGCACTCTTGCACTCTACTGTGTTTCCAAAAGGGCCAGTAGAGTGAGCTAGCTCAGAACAAGAGAACTGTGCTTCCTACACAAACGGGGCATATCTAGTTCAACTCAGTATTGGAAACTAAGTAAAACAGGAGCTTCTCTTCAGTCCAATACACTGTATTTGCTGGGAACAGACGCGAGTGCTATTTGCACTGTTTATGGCCAGAATAGCACAATAGTGGTGTTCTTACCCTGAATTAACACTTAATGCTAGAACTTGAAACTCAATGGGAATCAACTCCGTTTAGGAAGTTGTATTGAACCCCAGTCGGCCTTACAAGAAAAACACTCTGCTTTTGAGAAACAGGCACTCTTGCACTCTACTGTGTTTCCTATAGGGCCAGTAGAGTGAGCTAGCTCAGAACAAGAGAACTGTGCTTCCTACACAAATGGGGCATATCTAGTTCAACTCAGTATTGGAAACTAAGTAATACAGGAGTTTCTCTTCAGTCCAATACACTGTATTTGCTGGGAACAGACGCGAGTGCTATTTGCACTGTTTATGGCCAGAATAGCACAATAGTGGTGTTCTTACCCTGAATTAACACTCAATGCTAGAACTTGACACTCAGTGTGAATCAACTCCGTTTAGGAAGTTGTATTGAACCCCAGTCCGCCTTACAAGAAAAACACTCTGCTTTTGAGAAACAGGCACTCTTGCACTCTACTGTGTTTCCTATAGGGCCAGTACAGTGAGCTAGCTCAGAACAAGAGAACTGTGCTTCCTACACAAACGGGGCATATCTAGTTCAACTCAGTATTGGAAACTAAGTAAAACAGGAGCTTCTCTTCAGTCCAATACACTGTATTTGCTGGGAACAGACGCGAGTGCTATTTGCACTGTTTATGACCAGAGTAGCACAATAGTGGTGTTCTTACCCTGAATTAACACTTAATGCTAGAACTTTAAACTCAGTGTGAATCAACTCCATTTAGGAAGTTGTATTGAACCCCATTCAGCCTTACAAGAAAACACTCTGCTTTTGAGAAACAGGCACTCTTGCACTCTACTGTGTTTCCTATAGGGCCAGAACAGTGAGCTAGATCAGAACAAGAGAACTGTGCTTCCTACCCAAACGGGGCATATCTAGTTCAACTCAGTATTGGAAACTAAGTAAAAGAGGAGCTTCTCTTCAGTCCAATACAACTGTATTTGCTGGGAACAGACGCGAGTGCTATTTGCACTGCTTATGGCCAGAGTAGCACAATAGTGGTGTTCTTACCCTGAATTAACACTTAATGCTAGAACTTGAAACTCAGTGTGAATCAACTCCGTTTAGGAAGTTGTATTGAACCCCAGTCGGCCTTACAAGAAAAACACTCTGCTTTTGAGAAACAGGCACTCTTGCACTCTACTGTGTTTCCTATAGGGCCAGTACAGTGAGCTAGCTCAGAACAAGAGAACTGTGCTTCCTACACAAACGGGGCATATCTAGTGCAACTCAGTATTGGAAACTAAGTAATACAGGAGTTTCTCTTCAGTCCAATACACTGTATTTGCTGGGAACAGACGCGAGTGCTATTTGCACTGTTTATGGCCAGAATAGCACAATAGTGGTGTTCTTATCCTGAATTAACACTCAATGCTAGAACTTGAAACTCAGTGTGAATCAACTCCGTTTAGGAAGTTGTATTGAACCCCAGTCGGCCTTACAAGAAAAACACTCTGCTTTTGAGAAACAGGCACTCTTGCACTCTACTGTGTTTCCTATAGGGCCAGTACAGTGAGCTAGCTCAGAACAAGAGAACTGTGCTTCCTACACAAATGCGGCATATCTAGTTCAACTCAGTATTGTAAACTAAGTAAAACAGGAGCTTCTCTTCAGTCTAATACACTGTATTTGCTGGGAACAGACACGAGTCCTATTTGCACTGTTTATGGCCAGAGTAGCACAATAGTGGTGTTCTTACCCTGAATTAACACTTAATGCTAGAACTTGAAACTCAGTGTGAATCAACTCCATTTAGGAAGTTATATTGAACCCCCTTCAGCCTTACAAGAAAAACACTCTGCTTTTGAGAAACAGGCACTCTTGCACTCTACTGTGTTTCCTATAGGGCCAGTACAGTGAGCTAGATCAGAACAAGAGAACTGTGCTTCCTACCCAAACGGGGCATATCTAGTTCAACTCAGTATTGGAAACTAAGTAAAACAGGAGCTTCTCTTCAGTCCAATACAACTGTATTTGCTGGGAACAGACGCGAGTGCTATTTGCACTGTTTATGGCCAGAGTAGCACAATAGTGGTGTTCTTACCCTGAATTAACACTTAATGCTAGAACTTGAAACTCAGTGTGAATCAACTCCGTTTAGGAAGTTGTATTGAACCCCAGTCGGCCTTACAAGAAAAACACTCTGCTTTTGAGAAACAGGCACTCTTGCACTCTACTGTGTTTCCTACAGGGCCAGTACAGTGAGCTAGCTCAGAACAAGAGAACTGTGCTTCCTACACAAACGGGGCTGTTCTAGTTCAACTCAGCATTGGAAACTAAGTAAAACAGGAGCTTCACTTCAGTCCAATACACTGTATTTGCTGGGAACAGACGCGAGTGCTATTTGCACTGTTTATGGCCAGAATAGCACACTAGTGGTGTTCTTACCCTGAATTAACACTTAATGCTAGAACTTGAAACTCAGTGTGAATCAACTCCGTTTAGGAAGTTGTATTGAACCCCAGTCGGCCTTACAAGAAAAACACTCTGCTTTTGAGAAACAGGCACTCTTGCACTCTACTGTGTTTCCTATAGGGCCAGTACAGTGAGCTAGCTCAGAACAAGAGAACTGTGCTTCCTACACAAACGGGGCATATCTAGTTCAACTCAGTATTGGAAACTAAGTAAAACAGGAGCTTCTCTTCAGTCCAATACACTGTATTTGCTGGGAACAGACGCGAGTGCTATTTGCACAGTTTATGGCCAGAATAGCACAATAGTGGTGTTCTTACCCTGAATTAACACTCAATACTAGAACTTGAAAATCAGTGTGAATCAACTCCGTTTAGGAAGTTGTATTGAACCCCAGTCGGCCTTACAAGAAAAACACTCTGCTTTTGAGAAACAGGCACTCTTGCACTCTACTGTGTTTCCTATAGGGCCAGTACAGTGAGCTAGCTCAGAACAAGAGAACTGTGCTTCCTACACAAACGGGGCATATCTAGTTCAACTCAGTATTGGAAAGAAGTAAAACAGGAGCTTCTCTTCCGTCCAATACACTGTATATGCTGGGAACAGACGCGAGTGCTATTTGCACTGTTTATGGCCAGAATAGCACAATAGTGGTGTTCTTACCCTGAATTAACACTTAATGCTAGAACTTGATACTCAGTGTGAATCAACTCCGTTTAAGAAGTTGTATTGAACCCCAGTCGGCCTTACAAGAAAAACACTCTGCTTTTGAGAAACAGGCACTCTTGCACTCTACTGTGTTTCCTATAGGGCCAGTACAGTGAGCTAGCTCAGAACAAGAGAACTGTGCTTCCTACACAAACGGGGCATATCTAGTTCAACTCAGTATTGGAAACTAAGTAAAACAGGAGCTTCTCTTCAGTCCAATACACTGTATTTGCTGGGAACAGACGCGAGTGCTATTTGCACTGTTTATGGCCAGAGTAGCACACTAGTGGTGTTCTTACCCTGAATTAACACTTAATGCTAGAACTTGAAACTCAGTGTGAATCAACTCCATTTAGGAAGTTGTATTGAACCCCAGTCAGCCTTACAAGAAAACACTCTGCTTTTGAGAAACAGGCACTCTTGCACTCTACTGTGTTTCCTATAGGGCCAGTACAGCGAGCTAGCTCAGAACAAGAGAACTGTGCTTCCTACACAAACGGGGCATATCTAGTTCAACTCAGTATTGGAAACTAAGTAAAACAGGAGCTTCTCTTCAGTCCAATACACTGTATTTGCTGGGAACAGACACGAGTGCTATTTGCACTGTTTATGGCCAGAATAGCACAATAGTGGTGTTCTTACCCTGAATTAACACTTAATGCTAGAACTTGAAACTCAGTGTGAATCAACTCCGTTTAGGAAGTTGTATTGAACCCCAGTCGACATTACAAGAAAAACACTCTGCTTTTGAGAAACAGGCACTCTTGCACTCTACTGTGTTTCATATAGGGCCAGTACAGTGAGCTAGATCAGAACAAGCGAACTGTGCTTCCTACCCAAACGGGGCATATCTAGTTCAACTCAGTATTGGAAACTAAGTAAAACAGGAGCTTCTCTTCAGTCCAATACACTGTATTTGCTGGGAACAGACGCGAGTGCTATTTGCACTGTTTATGGCCAGAGTAGCACAATAGTGGTGTTCTTACCCTGAATTAACACTTAATGCTAGAACTTGAAACTCAGTGTGAATCAACTCCGTTTAGGAAGTTGTATTGAACCCCAGTCGGCCTTACAAGAAAAACACTCTGCTTTTGAGAAACAGGCACTCTTGCACTCTACTGTGTTTCCAAAAGGGCCAGTACAGTGAGCTAGCTCAGAACAAGAGAACTGTGCTTCCTACACAAACGGGGCATATCTAGTTCAACTCAGTATTGGAAACTAAGTAAAACAGGAGCTTCTCTTCAGTCCAATACACTGTATTTGCTGGGAACAGACGCGAGTGCTATTTGCACTGTTTATGGCCAGAATAGCACAATAGTGGTGTTCTTACCCTGAATTAACACTTAATGCTAGAACTTGAAACTCAATGGGAATCAACTCCGTTTAGGAAGTTGTATTGAACCCCAGTCGGCCTTACAAGAAAAACACTCTGCTTTTGAGAAACAGGCACTCTTGCTCTCTACTGTGTTTCCTATAGGGCCAGTAGAGTGAGCTAGCTCAGAACAAGAGAACTGTGCTTCCTACACAAATGGGGCATATCTAGTTCAACTCAGTATTGGAAACTAAGTAATACAGGAGTTTCTCTTCAGTCCAATACACTGTATTTGCTGGGAACAGACGCGAGTGCTATTTGCACTGTTTATGGCCAGAATAGCACAATAGTGGTGTTCTTACCCTGAATTAACACTCAATGCTAGAACTTGACACTCAGTGTGAATCAACTCCGTTTAGGAAGTTGTATTGAACCCCAGTCGGCCTTACAAGAAAAACACTCTGCTTTTGAGAAACAGGCACTCTTGCACTCTACTGTGTTTCCTATAGGGCCAGTACAGTGAGCTAGCTCAGAACAAGAGAACTGTGCTTCCTACACAAACGGGGCATATCTAGTTCAACTCAGTATTGGAAACTAAGTAAAACAGGAGCTTCTCTTCAGTCCAATACACTGTATTGGCTGGGAACAGACGCGAGTTCTATTTGCACTGTTTATGACCAGAGTAGCACAATAGTGGTGTTCTTACCCTGAATTAACACTTAATGCTAGAACTTTAAACTCAGTGTGAATCAACTCCATTTAGGAAGTTGTATTGAACCCCGTTCAGCCTTACAAGAAAACACTCTGCTTTTGAGAAACAGGCACTCTTGCACTCTACTGTGTTTCCTATAGGGCCAGTACAGTGAGCTAGATCAGAACAAGAGAACTGTGCTTCCTACCCAAACGGGGCATATCTAGTTCAACTCAGTATTGGAAACTAAGTAAAACAGGAGCTTCTCTTCAGTCCAATACAACTGTATTTGCTGGGAACAGACGCGAGTGCTATTTGCACTGTTTATGGCCAGAGTAGCACAATAGTGGTGTTCTTACCCTGAATTAACACTTAATGCTAGAACTTGAAACTCAGTGTGAATCAACTCCGTTTAGGAAGTTGTATTGAACCCCAGTCGGCCTTACAAGAAAAACACTCTGCTTTTGAGAAACAGGCACTCTTGCACTCTACTGTGTTTCCTATAGGGCCAGTACAGTGAGCTAGCTCAGAACAAGAGAACTGTGCTTCCTACACAAACGGGGCATATCTAGTGCAACTCAGTATTGGAAACTAAGTAATACAGGAGTTTCTCTTCAGTCCAATACACTGTATTTGCTGGGAACAGACGCGAGTGCTATTTGCACTGTTTATGGCCAGAATAGCACAATAGTGGTGTTCTTATCCTGAATTAACACTCAATGCTAGAACTTGAAACTCAGTGTGAATCAACTCCGTTTAGGAAGTTGTATTGAACCCCAGTCGGCCTTACAAGAAAAACACTCTGCTTTTGAGAAACAGGCACTCTTGCACTCTACTGTGTTTCCTATAGGGCCAGTACAGTGAGCTAGCTCAGAACAAGAGAACTGTGCTTCCTACACAAATGGGGCATATCTAGTTCAACTCAGTATTGGAAACTAAGTAAAACAGGAGCTTCTCTTCAGTCTAATACACTGTATTTGCTGGGAACAGACGCGAGTCCTATTTGCACTGTTTATGGCCAGAGTAGCACAATAGTGGTGTTCTTACCCTGAATTAACACTTAATGCTAGAACTTGAAACTCAGTGTGAATCAACTCCATTTAGGAAGTTATATTGAACCCCCTTCAGCCTTACAAGAAAAACACTCTGCTTTTGAGAAACAGGCACTCTTGCACTCTACTGTGTTTCCTATAGGGCCAGTACAGTGAGCTAGATCAGAACAAGAGAACTGTGCTTCCTACCCAAACGGGGCATATCTAGTTCAACTCAGTATTGGAAACTAAGTAAAACAGGAGCTTCTCTTCAGTCCAATACAACTGTATTTGCTGGGAACAGACGCGAGTGCTATTTGCACTGTTTATGGCCAGAGTAGCACAATAGTGGTGTTCTTACCCTGAATTAACACTTAATGCTAGAACTTGAAACTCAGTGTGAATCAACTCCGTTTAGGAAGTTGTATTGAACCCCAGTCGGCCTTACAAGAAAAACACTCTGCTTTTGAGAAACAGGCACTCTTGCACTCTACTCTGTTTCCCATAGGGCCAGTACAGTGAGCTAGGTCAGAACAAGAGAACTGTGCTTCCTACACAAACGGGGCATATCTAGTTCAACTCAGTATTGGAAACTAAGTAAAACAGGAGCTTCTCTTCAGTCCAATACAACTGTATTTGCTGGGAACAGACGCGAGTGCTATTTGCACTGTTTATGGCCACAGTAGCACAATAGTGGTGTTCTTACCCTGAATTAACACTTAATGCTAGAACTTGAAACTCAGTGTGAATCAACTCCGTTTAGGAAGTTGTATTGAACCCCAGTCAGCCTTACAAGAAAACACTCTGCTTTTGAGAAACAGGCACTCTTGCACTCTACTGTGTTTCCTATAGGGCCAGTACAGCGAGCTAGCTCAGAACAAGAGAACTGTGCTTCCTACACAAACGGGGCATATCTAGTTCAACTCAGTATTGGAAACTATGTAAAACAGGAGCTTCTCTTCAGTCCAATACACTGTATTTGCTGGGAACAGACGCGAGTGCTATTTGCACTGTTTATGGCCAGAATAGCACAATAGTGGTGTTCTTACCCTGAATTAACACTTAATGCTAGAACTTGAAATTCAATGGGAATCAACTCCGTTTAGGAAGTTGTATCGAACCCCAGTCCGCCTTACAAGAAAAACACTCTGCTTTTGAGAAACAGGCACTCTTGCTCTCTACTGTGTTTCCTATAGTGCCAGTAGAGTGAGCTAGCTCAGAACAAGAGAACTGTGCTTCCTACACAAATGGGGCATATCTAGTTCAACTCAGTATTGGAAACTAAGTAATACAGGAGTTTCTCTTCAGTCCAATACACTGTATTTGCTGGGAACAGACGCGAGTGCTATTTGCACTGTTTATGGCCAGAATAGCACAATAGTGGTGTTCTTACCCTGAATTAACACTCAATGCTAGAACTTGAAACTCAGTGTGAATCAACTCCGTTTAGGAAGTTGTATTGAACCCCAGTCGGCCTTACAAGAAAAACACTCTGCTTTTGAGAAACAGGCACTCTTGCACTCTACTGTGTTTCCTATAGGGCCAGTACAGTGAGCTAGCTCAGAACAAGAGAACTGTGCTTCCTACACAAACGGGGCATATCTAGTTCAACTCAGTATTGGAAACTAAGTAAAACAGGAGCTTCTCTTCAGTCCAATACACTGTATTTGCTGGGAACAGACGCGAGTGCTATTTGCACTGTTTATGGCCAGAGTAGCACAATAGTGGTGTTCTTACCCTGAATTAACACTTAATGCTAGAACTTGAAACTCAGTGTGAATCAACTCCATTTAGGAAGTTGTATTGAACCCCGTTCAGCCTTACAAGAAAACACTCTGCTTTTGAGAAACAGGCACTCTTGCACTCTACTGTGTTTCCTATAGGGCCAGTACAGCGAGCTAGCTCAGAACAAGAGAACTGTGCTTCCTACACAAACGGGGCATATCTAGTTCAACTCAGTATTGGAAACTAAGTAAAACAGGAGCTTCTCTTCAGTCCAATACACTGTATTTGCTGGGAACAGACGCGAGTGCTATTTGCACTGTTTATGGCCAGAATAGCACAATAGTGGTGTTCTTACCCTGAATTAACACTTAATGCTAGAATTTGAAACTCAGTGTGAATCAACTCCGTTTAGGAAGTTGTATTGAACCCCAGTCGGCATTACAAGAAAAACACTCTGCTTTTGAGAAACAGGCACTCTTGCACTCTACTGTGTTTCCTATAGGGCCAGTACAGTGAGCTAGATCAGAACAAGAGAACTGTGCTTCCTACCCAAACGGGGCATATCTAGTTCAACTTAGTATTGGAAACTAAGTAAAACAGGAGCTTCTCTTCAGTCCAATACAACTGTATTTGCTGGGAACAGACGCGAGTGCTATTTGCACTGTTTATGGCCAGAGTAGCACAATAGTGGTGTTCTTACCCTGAATTAACACTTAATGCTAGAACTTGAAACTCAGTGTGAATCAACTCCGTTTAGGAAGTTGTATTGAACCCCAGTCGGCCTTACAAGAAAAACACTCTGCTTTTGAGAAACAGGCACTCTTGCACTCTACTGTGTTTCCTATAGGGCCAGTAGAGTGAGCTAGCTCAGAACAAGAGAACTGTGCTTCCTACACAAATGGGGCATATCTAGTTCAACTCAGTATTGGAAACTAAGTAAAACAGGAGCTTCTCTTCAGTCCAATACACTGTATTTGCTGGGAACAGACGCGAGTGCTATTTGCACTGTTTATGGCCAGAGTAGCACAATAGTGGTGTTCTTACCCTGAATTAACACTTAATGCTAGAACTTGAAACTCAGTGTGAATCAACTCCATTTAGGAAGTTATATTGAACCTCGTTCAGCCTTACAAGAAAACACTCTGCTTTTGAGAAACAGGCACTCTTGCACTCTACTGTGTTTCCTATAGGGCCAGTACAGCGAGCTAGCTCAGAACAAGAGAACTGTGCTTCCTACACAAACGGGGCATATCTAGTTCAACTCAGTATTGGAAACTAAGTAAAACAGGAGCTTCTCTTCAGTCCAATACACTGTATTTGCTGGGAACAGACGCGAGTGCTATTTGCACTGTTTATGGCCAGAATAGCACAATAGTGGTGTTCTTACCCTGAATTAACACTTAATGCTAGAACTTGAAACTCAGTGTGAATCAACTCCGTTTAGGAAGTTGTATTGAACCCCAGTCGGCCTTACAAGAAAAACACTCTGCTTTTGAGAAACAGGCACTCTTGCTCTCTACTGTGTTTCCTATAGGGCCAGTACAGTGAGCTAGATCAGAACAAGAGAACTGTGCATCCTACCAAAACGGGGCATATCTAGTTCAACTCAGTATTGGAAACTAAGTAAAACAGGAGCTTCTCTTCAGTCCAATACAACTGTATTTGCTGGGAACAGACACGAGTGCTATTTGCACTGTTTATGGCCAGAGTAGCACAATAGTGGTGTTCTTACCCTGAATTAACACTTAATGCTAGAACTTGAAACTCAGTGTGAATCAACTCCGTTTAGGAAGTTGTATTGAACCCCAGTCGGCCTTACAAGAAAAACACTCTGCTTTTGAGAAACAGGCACTCTTGCACTCTACTGTGTTTCCTATAGGGCCAGTACAGTGAGCTCGGTCAGAACAAGAGAACTGTGCTTCCTACACAAACGGGGCATATCTAGTTCAACTCAGTATTGGAAACTAAGTAAAACAGGAGCTTCTCTTCAGTCCAATACACTGTATTTGCTGGGAACAGACACGAGTGCTATTTGCACTGTTTATGGCCAGAGTAGCACAATAGTGGTGTTCTTACCCTGAATTAACACTCAATGCTAGAACTTGAAACTCAGTGTGAATCAACTCCGTTTAGGAAGTTGTATTGAACCCCAGTCGGCCTTACAAGAAAAACACTCTGCTTTTGAGAAACAGGCACTCTTGCACTCTACTGTGTTTCCTATAGGGCCAGTACAGTGAGCTAGCTCAGAACAAGAGAACTGTGCTTCCTACACAAACGGGGCATATCTAGTTCAACTCAGTATTGGAAACTAAGTAAAACAGGAGCTTCTCTTCAGTCCAATACACTGTATTTGCTGGGAACAGACGCGAGTGCTATTTGCACTGTTTATGGCCAGAGTAGCACAATAGTGGTGTTCTTACCCTGAATTAACACTTAATGCTAGAACTTGAAACTCAGTGTGAATCAACTCCATTTAGGAAGTTATATTGAACCTCGTTCAGCCTTACAAGAAAACACTCTGCTTTTGAGAAACAGGCACTCTTGCACTCTACTGTGTTTCCTATAGGGCCAGTACAGCGAGCTAGCTCAGAACAAGAGAACTGTGCTTCCTACACAAACGGGGCATATCTAGTTCAACTCAGTATTGGAAACTAAGTAAAACAGGAGCTTCTCTTCAGTCCAATACACTGTATTTGCTGGGAACAGACGCGAGTGCTATTTGCACTGTTTATGGCCAGAATAGCACAATAGTGGTGTTCTTACCCTGAATTAACACTTAATGCTAGAACTTGAAACTCAGTGTGAATCAACTCCGTTTAGGAAGTTGTATTGAACCCCAGTCGGCATTACAAGAAAAACACTCTGCTTTTGAGAAACAGGCACTCTTGCTCTCTACTGTGTTTCCTATAGGGCCAGTACAGTGAGCTAGATCAGAACAAGAGAACTGTGCATCCTACCAAAACGGGGCATATCTAGTTCAACTCAGTATTGGAAACTAAGTAAAACAGGAGCTTCTCTTCAGTCCAATACAACTGTATTTGCTGGGAACAGACACGAGTGCTATTTGCACTGTTTATGGCCAGAGTAGCACAATAGTGGTGTTCTTACCCTGAATTAACACTTAATGCTAGAACTTGAAACTCAGTGTGAATCAACTCCGTTTAGGAAGTTGTATTGAACCCCAGTCGGCCTTACAAGAAAAACACTCTGCTTTTGAGAAACAGGCACTCTTGCACTCTACTGTGTTTCCTATAGGGCCAGTACAGTGAGCTAGGTCAGAACAAGAGAACTGTGCTTCCTACACAAACGGGGCATATCTAGTTCAACTCAGTATTGGAAACTAAGTAAAACAGGAGCTTCTCTTCAGTCCAATACACTGTATTTGCTGGGAACAGACACGAGTGCTATTTGTACTGTTTATGGCCAGAGTAGCACAATATTGGTGTTCTTACCCTGAATTAACACTCAATGCTAGAACTTGAAACTCAGTGTGAATCAACTCCGTTTAGGAAGTTGTATTGAACCCCAGTCGGCCTTACAAGAAAAACACTCTGCTTTTGAGAAACAGGCACTCTTGCACTCTACTGTGTTTCCTATAGGGCCAGTACAGTGAGCTAGCTCAGAACAAGAGAACTGTGCTTCCTACACAAACGGGGCATATCTAGTTCAACTCAGTATTGGAAACTAAGTAAAACAGGAGCTTCTCTTCAGTCCAATACACTGTATTTGCTGGGAACAGACGCGAGTGCTATTTGCACTGTTTATGGCCAGAGTAGCACAATAGTGGTGTTCTTACCCTGAATTAACACTTAATGCTAGAACTTGAAACTCAGTGTGAATCAACTCCATTTAGGAAGTTATATTGAACCTCGTTCAGCCTTACAAGAAAACACTCTGCTTTTGAGAAACAGGCACTCTTGCACTCTACTGTGTTTCCTATAGGGCCAGTACAGCGAGCTAGCTCAGAACAAGAGAACTGTGCTTCCTACACAAACGGGGCATATCTAGTTCAACTCAGTATTGGAAACTAAGTAAAACAGGAGCTTCTCTTCAGTCCAATACACTGTATTTGCTGGGAACAGACGCGAGTGCTATTTGCACTGTTTATGGCCAGAGTAGCACAATAGTGGTGTTCTTACCCTGAATTAACACTTAATGCTAGAACTTGAAACTCAGTGTGAATCAACTCCGTTTAGGAAGTTGTATTGAACCCCAGTCGGCATTACAAGAAAAACACTCTGCTTTTGAGAAACAGGCACTCTTGCTCTCTACTGTGTTTCCTATAGGGCCAGTACAGTGAGCTAGATCAGAACAAGAGAACTGTGCATCCTACCCAAACGGGGCATATCTAGTTCAACTCAGTATTGGAAACTAAGTAAAACAGGAGCTTCTCTTCAGTCCAATACAACTGTATTTGCTGGGAACAGACGCGAGTGCTATTTGCACTGTTTATGGCCAGAGTAGCACAATAGTGGTGTTCTTACCCTGAATTAACACTTAATGCTAGAACTTGAAACTCAGTGTGAATCAACTCCGTTTAGGAAGTTGTATTGAACCCCAGTCGGCCTTACAAGAAAAACACTCTGCTTTTGAGAAACAGGCACTCTTGCACTCTACTGTGTTTCCTATAGGGCCAGTACAGTGAGCTAGGTCAGAACAAGAGAACTGTGCTTCCTACACAAACGGGGCATATCTAGTTCAACTCAGTATTGGAAACTAAGTAAAACAGGAGCTTCTCTTCAGTCCAATACACTGTATTTGCTGGGAACAGACGCGAGTGCTATTTGCACTGTTTATGGCCAGAGTAGCACAATAGTGGTGTTCTTACCCTGAATTAACACTTAATGCTAGAACTTGAAACTCAATGGGAATCAACTCCGTTTAGGAAGTTTTATTGAACCCCAGTCGGCCTTACAAGAAAAACACTCTGCTTTTGAGAAACAGGCACTCTTGCACTCTATTGTGTTTCCTATAGGGCCAGTAGAGTGAGCTAGCTCAGAACAAGAGAACTGTGCTTCCTACACAAATGGGGCATATCTAGTTCAACTCAGTATTGGAAACTAAGTAACACAGGAGTTTCTCTTCAGTCCAATACACTGTATTTGCTGGGCACAGACGCGAGTGGTATTTGCACTGTTTATGGCCAGAATAGCACACTAGTGGTGTTCTTACCCTGAATTAACACTCAATGCTAGAACTTGAAACTCAGTGTGAATCAACTCCGTTTAGGAAGTTGTATTGAACCCCAGTCGGCCTTACAAGAAAAACACTCTGCTTTTGAGAAACAGGCACTCTTGCACTCTACTGTGTTTCCTATAGGGCCAGTACAGTGAGCTAGCTCAGAACAAGAGAACTGTGCTTCCTACACAAACGGGGCATATAGTTCAACTCAGTATTGGAAACTAAGTAAAACAGGAGCTTCTCTTCAGTCCAATACACTGTATTTGCTGGGAACAGACGCGAGTGCTATTTGCACTGTTTATGGCCAGAGTAGCACAATAGTGGTGTTCTTACCCTGAATTAACACTTAATGCTAGAACTTGAAATTCAGTGTGAATCAACTCCATTTAGGAAGTTGTATTGAACCCCGTTCAGCCTTACAAGAAAACACTCTGCTTTTGAGAAACAGGCACTCTTGCACTCTACTGTGTTTCCTATAGGGCCAGTACAGCGAGCTAGCTCAGAACAAGAGAACTGTGCTTCCTACACAAACGGGGCATATCTAGTTCAACTCAGTATTGGAAACTAAGTATAACAGGAGCTTCTCTTCAGTCCAATACACTGTATTTGCTGGGAACAGACGCGAGTGCTATTTGCACTGTTTATGGCCAGAATAGCACACTAGTGGTGTTCTTACCCTGAATTAACACTTAATGCTAGAACTTGAAACTCAGTGTGAATCAACTCCGTTTAGGAAGTTGTATTGATCCCCAGTCGGCATTACAAGAAAAACACTCTGCTTTTGAGAAACAGGCACTCTTGCACTCTACTGTGTTTCCTATAGGGCCAGTACAGTGAGCTAGATCAGAACAAGAGAACTGTGCTTCCTACCCAAACGGGGCATATCTAGTTCAACTCAGTATTGGAAACTAAGTAAAACAGGAGCTTCTCTTCAGTCCAATACAACTGTATTTGCTGGGAACAGACTCGAGTGCTATTTGCACTGTTTATGGCCAGAGTAGCACAATAGTGGTGTTCTTACCCTGAATTAACACTTAATGCTAGAACTTGAAACTCAGTGTGAATCAACTCCGTTTAGGAAGTTTTATTGAACCCCAGTCGGCCTTACAAGAAAAACACTCTGCTTTTGAGAAACAGGCACTCTTGCACTCTACTGTGTTTCCTATAGGGCCAGTAGAGTGAGCTAGCTCAGAACAAGAGAACTGTGCTTCCTACACAAATGGGGCATATCTAGTTCAACTCAGTATTGGAAACTAAGTAATACAGGAGTTTCTCTTCAGTCCAATACACTGTATTTGCTGGGAACAGACGCGAGTGCTATTTGCACTGTTTATGGCCAGAATAGCACAATATTGGTGTTCTTACCCTGAATTAACACTCAATGCTAGAACTTGAAACTCAGTGTGAATCAACTCCGTTTAGGAAGTTGTATTGAACCCCAGTCGGCCTTACAAGAAAAACACTCTGCTTTTGAGAAACAGGCACTCTTGCACTCTACTGTGTTTCCTATAGGGCCAGTACAGTGAGCTAGCTCAGAACAAGAGAACTGTGCTTCCTACACAAACGGGGCATATCTAGTTCAACTCAGTATTGGAAACTAAGTAAAACAGGAGCCTCTCTTCAGTCCAATACACTGTATTTGCTGGGAACAGACGCGAGTGCTATTTGCACTGTTTATGGCCAGAGTAGCACAATAGTGGTTTTCTTACCCTGAATTAACACTTAATGCTAGAACTTGAAATTCAGTGTGAATCAACTCCATTTAGGAAGTTGTATTGAACCCCGTTCAGCCTTACAAGAAAACACTCTGCTTTTGAGAAACAGGCACTCTTGCACTCTACTGTGTTTCCTATAGGGCCAGTACAGCGAGCTAGCTCAGAACAAGAGAACTGTGCTTCCTACACAAACGGGGCATATCTAGTTCAACTCAGTATTGGAAACTAAGTAAAACAGGAGCTTCTCTTCAGTCCAATACACTGTATTTGCTGGGAACAGACGCGAGTGCTATTTGCACTGTTTATGGCCAGAATAGCACAATAGTGGTGTTCTTACCCTGAATTAACACTTAATGCTAGAACTTGAAACTCAGTGTGAATCAACTCCGTTTAGGAAGTTGTATTGATCCCCAGTCGGCATTACAAGAAAAACACTCTGCTTTTGAGAAACAGGCACTCTTGCACTCTACTGTGTTTCCTATAGGGCCAGTACAGTGAGCTAGATCAGAACAAGAGAACTGTGCTTCCTACCCAAACGGGGCATATCTAGTTCAACTCAGTATTGGAAACTAAGTAAAACAGGAGCTTCTCTTCAGTCCAATACAACTGTATTTGCTGGGAACAGATGCGAGTGCTATTTGCACTGTTTATGGCCAGAGTAGCACAATAGTGGTGTTCTTACCCTGAATTAACACTTAATGCTAGAACTTGAAACTCAGTGTGAATCAACTCCGTTTAGGAAGTTGTATTGAACCCCAGTCGGCCTTACAAGAAAAACACTCTGCTTTTGAGAAACAGGCACTCTTGCACTCTACTGTGTTTCCTATAGGGCCAGTAGAGTGAGCTAGCTCAGAACAAGAGAACTGTGCTTCCTACACAAATGGGGCATATCTAGTTCAACTCAGTATTGGAAACTAAGTAATACAGGAGTTTCTCTTCAGTCCAATACACTGTATTTGCTGGGAACAGACGCGAGTGCTATTTGCACTGTTTATGGCCAGAGTAGCACAATAGTCGTGTTCTTACCCTGAATTAACACTTAATGCTAGAACTTGAAACTCAATGGGAATCAACTCCGTTTAGGAAGTTTTATTGAACGCCAGTCGGCCTTACAAGAAAAACACTCTGCTTTTGAGAAACAGGCACTCTTGCACTCTACTGTGTTTCCTATAGGGCCAGTAGAGTGAGCTAGCTCAGAACAAGAGAACTGTGCTTCCTACACAAATGGGGCATATCTAGTTCAACTCAGTATTGGAAACTAAGTAACACAGGAGTTTCTCTTCAGTCCAATACACTGTATTTGCTGGGCACAGACGCGAGTGGTATTTGCACTGTTTATGGCCAGAATAGCACACTAGTGGTGTTCTTACCCTGAATTAACACTCAATGCTAGAACTTGAAACTCAGTGTGAATCAACTCCGTTTAGGAAGTTGTATTGAACCCCAGTCGGCCTTACAAGAAAAACACTCTGCTTTTGAGAAACAGGCACTCTTGCACTCTACTGTGTTTCCTATAGGGCCAGTACAGTGAGCTAGCTCAGAACAAGAGAACTGTGCTTCCTACACAAACGGGGCATATAGTTCAACTCAGTATTGGAAACTAAGTAAAACAGGAGCTTCTCTTCAGTCCAATACACTGTATTTGCTGGGAACAGACGCGAGTGCTATTTGCACTGTTTATGGCCAGAGTAGCACAATAGTGGTGTTCTTACCCTGAATTAACACTTAATGCTAGAACTTGAAATTCAGTGTGAATCAACTCCATTTAGGAAGTTGTATTGAACCCCGTTCAGCCTTACAAGAAAACACTCTGCTTTTGAGAAACAGGCACTCTTGCACTCTACTGTGTTTCCTATAGGGCCAGTACAGCGAGCTAGCTCAGAACAAGAGAACTGTGCTTCCTACACAAACGGGGCATATCTAGTTCAACTCAGTATTGGAAACTAAGTATAACAGGAGCTTCTCTTCAGTCCAATACACTGTATTTGCTGGGAACAGACGCGAGTGCTATTTGCACTGTTTATGGCCAGAATAGCACAATAGTGGTGTTCTTACCCTGAATTAACACTTAATGCTAGAACTTGAAACTCAGTGTGAATCAACTCCGTTTAGGAAGTTGTATTGATCCCCAGTCGGCATTACAAGAAAAACACTCTGCTTTTGAGAAACAGGCACTCTTGCACTCTACTGTGTTTCCTATAGGGCCAGTACAGTGAGCTAGATCAGAACAAGAGAACTGTGCTTCCTACCCAAACGGGGCATATCTAGTTCAACTCAGTATTGGAAACTAAGTAAAACAGGAGCTTCTCTTCAGTCCAATACAACTGTATTTGCTGGGAACAGACTCGAGTGCTATTTGCACTGTTTATGGCCAGAGTAGCACAATAGTGGTGTTCTTACCCTGAATTAACACTTAATGCTAGAACTTGAAACTCAGTGTGAATCAACTCCGTTTAGGAAGTTTTATTGAACCCCAGTCGGCCTTACAAGAAAAACACTCTGCTTTTGAGAAACAGGCACTCTTGCACTCTACTGTGTTTCCTATAGGGCCAGTAGAGTGAGCTAGCTCAGAACAAGAGAACTGTGCTTCCTACACAAATGGGGCATATCTAGTTCAACTCAGTATTGGAAACTAAGTAATACAGGAGTTTCTCTTCAGTCCAATACACTGTATTTGCTGGGAACAGACGCGAGTGCTATTTGCACTGTTTATGGCCAGAATAGCACAATAGTGGTGTTCTTACCCTGAATTAACACTCAATGCTAGAACTTGAAACTCAGTGTGAATCAACTCCGTTTAGGAAGTTGTATTGAACCCCAGTCGGCCTTACAAGAAAAACACTCTGCTTTTGAGAAACAGGCACTCTTGCACTCTACTGTGTTTCCTATAGGGCCAGTACAGTGAGCTAGCTCAGAACAAGAGAACTGTGCTTCCTACACAAACGGGGCATATCTAGTTCAACTCAGTATTGGAAACTAAGTAAAACAGGAGCTTCTCTTCAGTCCAATACACTGTATTTGCTGGGAACAGACGCGAGTGCTATTTGCACTGTTTATGGCCAGAGTAGCACAATAGTGGTGTTCTTACCCTGAATTAACACTTAATGCTAGAACTTGAAATTCAGTGTGAATCAACGCCATTTAGGAAGTTGTATTGAACCCCGTTCAGCCTTACAAGAAAACACTCTGCTTTTGAGAAACAGGCACTCTTGCACTCTACTGTGTTTCCTATAGGGCCAGTACAGTGAGCTAGCTCAGAACAAGAGAACTGTGCTTCCTACACAAACGGGGCATATCTAGTTCAACTCAGTATTGGAAACTAAGTAAAACAGGAGCTTCTCTTCAGTCCAATACACTGTATTTGCTGGGAACAGACGCGAGTGCTATTTGCACTGTTTATGGCCAGAATAGCACAATAGTGGTGTTCTTACCCTGAATTAACACTTAATGCTAGAACTTGAAACTCAGTGTGAATCAACTCCGTTTAGGAAGTTGTATTGATCCCCAGTCGGCATTACAAGAAAAACACTCTGCTTTTGAGAAACAGGCACTCTTGCACTCTACTGTGTTTCCTATAGGGCCAGTACAGTGAGCTAGATCAGAACAAGAGAACTGTGCTTCCTACCCAAACGGGGCATATCTAGTTCAACTCAGTATTGGAAACTAAGTAAAACAGGAGCTTCTCTTCAGTCCAATACAACTGTATTTGCTGGGAACAGACGCGAGTGCTATTTGCACTGTTTATGGCCAGAGTAGCACAATAGTGGTGTTCTTACCCTGAATTAACACTTAATGCTAGAACTTGAAACTCAGTGTGAATCAACTCCGTTTAGGAAGTTGTATTGAACCCCAGTCGGCCTTACAAGAAAAACACTCTGCTTTTGAGAAACAGGCACTCTTGCACTCTACTGTGTTTCCTATAGGGCCAGTACAGTGAGCTAGCTCAGAACAAGAGAACTGTGCTTCCTACACAAACGGGGCATATCTAGTTCAACTCAGTATTGGAAACTAAGTAATACAGGAGCTTTTCTCTTCCGTCCAATACACTGTATTTGCTGGGAACAGACGCGAGTGCTATTTGCACTGTTTATGGCCAGAATAGCACAATAGTGGTGTTCTTACCCTGAATTAACACTCAATGCTAGAACTTGAAACTCAGTGTGAATCAACTCCGTTTAGGAAGTTGTATTGAACCCCAGTCGGCCTTACAAGAAAAACACTCTGCTTTTGAGAAACAGGCACTCTTGCACTCTACTGTGTTTCCTATAGGGCCAGTACAGTGAGCTAGCTCAGAACAAGAGAACTGTGCTTCCTACACAAACGGGGCATATCTAGTTCAACTCAGTATTGGAAACTAAGTAAAACAGGAGCTTCTCTTCAGTCCAATACACTGTATTTGCTGGGAACAGACGCGAGTGCTATTTGCACTGTTTATGGCCAGAGTAGCACAATAGTGGTGTTCTTACCCTGAATTAACACTTAATGCTAGAACTTGAAATTCAGTGTGAATCAACTCCATTTAGGAAGTTGTATTGAACCCCGTTCAGCCTTACAAGAAAACACTCTGCTTTTGAGAAACAGGCACTCTTGCACTCTACTGTGTTTCCTATAGGGCCAGTAGAGCGAGCTAGCTCAGAACAAGAGAACTGTGCTTCCTACACAAACGGGGCATATCTAGTTCAACTCAGTATTGGAAACTAAGTAAAACAGGAGCTTCTCTTCAGTCCAATACACTGTATTTGCTGGGAACAGACGCGAGTGCTATTTGCACTGTTTATGGCCAGAATAGCACAATAGTGGTGTTCTTACCCTGAATTAACACTTAATGCTAGAACTTGAAACTCAGTGTGAATCAACTCCGTTTAGGAAGTTGTATTGATCCCCAGTCGGCATTACAAGAAAAACACTCTGCTTTTGAGAAACAGGCACTCTTGCACTCTACTGTGTTTCCTATAGGGCCAGTACAGTGAGCTAGATCAGAACAAGAGAACTGTGCTTCCTACCCAAACGGGGCATATCTAGTTCAACTTAGTATTGGAAACTAAGTAAAACAGGAGCTTCTCTTCAGTCCAATACAACTGTATTTGCTGGGAATAGACGCGAGTGCTATTTGCACTGTTTATGGCCAGAGTAGCACAATAGTGGTGTTCTTACCCTGAAATAACACTTAATGCTAGAACTTGAAACTCAGTGTGAATCAACTCCGTTTAGGAAGTTGTATTGAACCTCAGTCGGCCTTACAAGAAAAACACTCTGCTTTTGAGAAACAGGCACTCTTGCACTCTACTGTGTTTCCTATAGGGCCAGTACAGTGAGCTAGCTCAGAACAAGAGAACTGTGCTTCCTACACAAACGGGGCATATCTAGTTCAACTCAGTATTGGAAACTAAGTAAAACAGGAGCTTCTCTTCAGTCCAATACAACTGTATTTGCTGGGAACAGACGCGAGTGCTATTTGCACTGTTTATGGCCACAGTAGCACAATAGTGGTGTTCTTACCCTGAATTAACACTTAATGCTAGAACTTGAAACTCAGTGTGAATCAACTCCGTTTAGGAAGTTGTATTGAACCCCAGTCAGCCTTACAAGAAAACACTCTGCTTTTGAGAAACAGGCACTCTTGCACTCTACTGTGTTTCCTATAGGGCCAGTACAGCGAGCTAGCTCAGAACAAGAGAACTGTGCTTCCTACACAAACGGGGCATATCTAGTTCAACTCAGTATTGGAAACTATGTAAAACAGGAGCTTCTCTTCAGTCCAATACACTGTATTTGCTGGGAACAGACGCGAGTGCTATTTGCACTGTTTATGGCCAGAATAGCACAATAGTGGTGTTCTTACCCTGAATTAACACTTAATGCTAGAACTTGAAACTCAGTGTGAATCAACTCCGTTTAGGAAGTTGTATTGAAACCCGGTCGGCCTTACAAGAAAAACACTCTGCTTTTGAGAAACAGGCACTCTTGCACTCTACTGTGTTTCTTATAGGGCCAGTACAGTGAGCTAGATCAGAACAAGAGAACTGTGCTTCCTACACAAACGGGGCATATCTAGTTCAACTCAGTATTGGAAACTAAGTAAAACAGGAGCTTCTCTTCAGTCCAATACAACTGTATTTGCTGGGAACAGACGCGAGTGCTATTTGCACTGTTTATGGCCAGAATAGCACAATAGTGGTGTTCTTACCCTGAATTAACACTTAATTCTAGAATTTGACACTCAATGTGAATCAACTCCGTTTAGGAAGTTGTATTGAACTCAGTCGGACTTACAAGAAAAACACTCTGCTTTTGAGAAACAGGCACTCTTGCACTCTACTGTGTTTCCTATAGGGCCAGTACAGTGAGCTAGCTCAGAACAAGAGAACTGTGCTTCCTACACAAACGGGGCATATCTAGTTCAACTCAGTATTGGAAACTAAGTAAAACAGGAGCTTCTCTTCAGTCCAATACAACTGTCTTTGCTGGGAACAGACGCGAGTGCTATTTGCACTGTTTATGGCCAGAATAGCACACTAGTGGTGTTCTTACCCTGAATTAACACTTAATGCTAGAACTTGAAACTCAGTGTGAATCAACTCTGTTTAGGAAGTTGTATTGAACCCCAGTCGGCCTTACAAGAAAAACACTCTGCTTTTGAGAAACAGGCACTCTTGCACTCTACTGTGTTTCCTATAGGGCCAGTACAGCGAGCTAGCTCAGAACAAGAGAACTGTGCTTCCTACACAAACGGGGCATATCTAGTTCAACTCAGTATTGGAAACTAAGTAAAACAGGAGCTTCTCTTCAGTCCAATACACTGTATTTGCTGGGAACAGACGCGAGTGCTATTTGCACTGTTTATGGCCAGAATAGCACAATAGTGGTGTTCTTACCCTGAATTAACACTTAATGATAGAACTTGAAACTCAGTGTGATCAACTCCGTTTAGGAAGTTGTATTGAACCCCAGTCGGCCTTACAAGAAAAACACTCTGCTTTTGAGAAACAGGCACTCTTGCACTCTACTGTGTTTCCTATAGGGCCAGTACAGTGAGCTAGCTCAGAACAAGAGAACTGTGCTTCCTACACAAACGGGGCATATCTAGTTCAACTCAGTATTGGAAACTAAGTAAAACAGGAGCTTCTCTTCAGTCCAATACACTGTATTTGCTGGGAACAGACGCGAGTGCTATTTGCACTGTTAATGGCCAGAACAGCACAATAGTGGTGTTCTTACCCTGAATTAACACTTAATGCTAGAACTTGAAACTGAATGTGAATCAACTCCGTTTAGAAGTTGTATTGAACCCCAGTCGGCCTTACAAGAAGAACACTCTGCTTTTGAGAAACAGGCACTCTTGCACTCTACTGTGTTTCCTATAGGGCCAGTACAGTGAGCTAGCTCAGAACAAGAGAACTGTGCTTCCTACACAAACGGGGCATATCTAGTTCAACTCAGTATTGGAAACTAAGTAAAACAGGAGCTTTTCTCTTCAGTCCAATACACTGTATTTGCTGGGAACAGACGCGAGTGCTATTTGCACTGTTTAGGTCCAGAATAGCACAATAGTGGTGTTCTTACCCTGAATTAACACTTAATGCTAGAACTTGAATCTCAATGTGAATCAACTCCGTTTAGGAAGTTGTATTGAACCCCAGTCGGCCTTACAAGAAAAAAACTCTGCTTTTGAGAAACAGGCACTCTTGCACTCTACTGTGTTTCCTATAGGGCCAGTACAGTGAGCTAGCTCAGAACAAGAGAACTGTGCTTCCTACACAAACGGGGCATATCTAGTTCAACTCAGTATTGGAAACTAAGTAAAACAGGAGCTTCTCTTCAGTCCAATACACTGTATTTGCTGGGAACAGACGCGAGTGCTATTTGCACTGTTTATGGCCAGAATAGCACACTAGTGGTGTTCTTACCCTGTATTAACCCTTAATGCTAGAACTTGAAACTCAGTGTGAATCCACTCCGTTTAGGAAGTTGTATTGAACCCCAGTCGGCCTTACAAGAAAAACACTCTGCTTTTGAGAAACAGGCACTCTTGCACTCTACTGTGTTTCCTATAGGGCCAGTACAGTGAGCTAGCTCAGAACAAGAGAACTGTGCTTCCTACACAAACAGGGCATATCTAGTTCAACTCAGTATTGGAAACTAAGTAAAACAGGAGCTTCTCTTCAGTCCAATACAACTGTATTTGCTGGGAAGAGACGCGAGTGCTATTTGCACTGTTTATGGCCAGAATAGCACAATAGTGGTGTTCTTACCCTGAATTAACACTTAATTCTAGAATTTGACACTCAATGTGAATCAACTCCGTTTAGGAAGTTGTATTGAACTCAGTCGGACTTACAAGAAAAACACTCTGCTTTTGAGAAACAGGCACTCTTGCACTCTACTGTGTTTCCTACAGGGCCAGTACAGTGAGCTAGCTCAGAAGAAGAGAACTGTGCTTCCTGCACAAACGGGGCATATCTAGTTCAACTCAGTATTGGAAACTAAGAGAACTTCAGTCCAATACACTGTGTTTGCTGGGAACAGACGCGAGTGCTATTTGCACTGTTTATGGCCAGAATAGCACAATAGTGGTGTTCTTACCCTGAATTAACACTTAATGCTAGAACTTGAAACTGAATGTGAATCAACTCCGTTTAGAAGTTGTATTGAACAACAGTCGGCCTTACAAGAAGAACACTCTGCTTTTGAGAAACAGGCACTCTTGCACTCTACTGTGTTTCCTATAGGGCCAGAACAGTGAGCTAGCTCAGAACAAGAGAACTGAGCTTCCTAAACAAACGGGGCATATCTAGTTCAACTCAGTATTGGAAACTAAGTAAAACAGGAGCTTCTCTTCAGTCCAATACAACTGTATTTGCTGGGAACAGACGCGAGTGCTATTTGCACTGTTTATGGCCACAGTAGCACAATAGTGGTGTTCTTACCCTGAATTAACACTTAATGCTAGAACTTGAAACTCAGTGTGAATCAACTCCGTTTAGGAAGTTGTATTGTACCCCAGTCAGCCTTACAAGAAAACACTCTGCTTTTGAGAAACAGGCACTCTTGCACTCTACTGTGTTTCCTATAGGGCCAGTACAGCGAGCTAGCTCAGAACAAGAGAACTGTGCTTCCTACACAAACGGGGCATATCTAGTTCAACTCAGTATTGGAAACTGAGTAAAACAGGAGCTTCTCTTCAGTCCAATACACTGTATTTGCTGGGAACAGACGCGAGTGCTATTTGCACTGTTTATGGCCAGAATAGCACAATAGTGGTGTTCTTACCCTGAATTAACACTTAATGCTAGAACTTGAAACTCAGTGTGAATCAACTCCGTTTAGGAAGTTGTATTGAAACCCGGTCGGCCTTACAAGAAAAACACTCTGCTTTTGAGAAACAGGCACTCTTGCACTCTACTGTGTTTCTTATAGGGCCAGTACAGTGAGCTAGATCAGAACAAGAGAACTGTGCTTCCTACACAAACGGGGCATATCTAGTTCAACTCAGTATTGGAAACTAAGTAAAACAGGAGCTTCTCTTCAGTCCAATACAACTGTATTTGCTGGGAACAGACGCGAGTGCTATTTGCACTGTTTATGGCCAGAATAGCACAATAGTGGTGTTCTTACCCTGAATTAACACTTAATTCTAGAATTTGACACTCAATGTGAATCAACTCCGTTTAGGAAGTTGTATTGAACTCAGTCGGACTTACAAGAAAAACACTCTGCTTTTGAGAAACAGGCACTCTTGCACTCTACTGTGTTTCCTATAGGGCCAGTACAGTGAGCTAGCTCAGAACAAGAGAACTGTGCTTCCTACACAAACGGGGCATATCTAGTTCAACTCAGTATTGGAAACTAAGTAAAACAGGAGCTTCTCTTCAGTCCAATACAACTGTCTTTGCTGGGAACAGACGCGAGTGCTATTTGCACTGTTTATGGCCAGAATAGCACACTAGTGGTGTTCTTACCCTGAATTAACACTTAATGCTAGAACTTGAAACTCAGTGTGAATCAACTCTGTTTAGGAAGTTGTATTGAACCCCAGTCGGCCTTACAAGAAAAACACTCTGCTTTTGAGAAACAGGCACTCTTGCACTCTACTGTGTTTCCTATAGGGCCAGTACAGCGAGCTAGCTCAGAACAAGAGAACTGTGCTTCCTACACAAACGGGGCATATCTAGTTCAACTCAGTATTGGAAACTAAGTAAAACAGGAGCTTCTCTTCAGTCCAATACACTGTATTTGCTGGGAACAGACGCGAGTGCTATTTGCACTGTTTATGGCCAGAATAGCACAATAGTGGTGTTCTTACCCTGAATTAACACTTAATGCTAGAACTTGAAACTCAGTGTGATCAACTCCGTTTAGGAAGTTGTATTGAACCCCAGTCGGCCTTACAAGAAAAACACACTGCTTTTGAGAAACAGGCACTCTTGCACTCTACTGTGTTTCCTATAGGTCCAGTACAGTGAGCTAGCTCAGAACAAGAGAACTGTGCTTCCTACACAAACGGGGCATATCTAGTTCAACTCAGTATTGGAAACTAAGTAAAACAGGAGCTTCTCTTCAGTCCAATACACTGTATTTGCTGGGAACAGACGCGAGTGCTATTTGCACTGTTAATGGCCAGAACAGCACAATAGTGGT
The DNA here is from genome assembly GCF_049852395.1 of Peromyscus maniculatus bairdii. Classification (NCBI taxonomy): domain Eukaryota; kingdom Metazoa; phylum Chordata; class Mammalia; order Rodentia; family Cricetidae; genus Peromyscus; species Peromyscus maniculatus. The sequence goes on from NC_134866.1 coordinate 52,953,842, forward strand.
GTTCTTACCCTGAATTAACACTTAATGCTAGAACTTGAAACTGAATGTGAATCAACTCCGTTTAGAAGTTGTATTGAACCCCAGTCGGCCTTACAAGAAGAACACTCTGCTTTTGAGAAACAGGCACTCTTGCACTCTACTGTGTTTCCTATAGGGCCAGTACAGTTAGCTAGCTCAGAACAAGAGAACTGTGCTTCCTACACAAACGGGGCATATCTAGTTCAACTCAGTATTGGAAACTAAGTAAAACAGGAGCTTTTCTCTTCAGTCCAATACACTGTATTTGCTGGGAACAGACGGGAGTGCTATTTGCACTGTTTATGGCCAGAATAGCACAATAGTGGTGTTCTTACCCTGAATTAACACTTAATGCTAGAACTTGAATCTCAATGTGAATCAACTCCGTTTAGGAAGTTGTATTGAACCCCAGTCGGCCTTACAAGAAAAACACTCTGCTTTTGAGAAACAGGCACTCTTGCACTCTACTGTGTTTCCTATAGGGCCAGTACAGTGAGCTAGCTCAGAACAAGAGAACTGTGCTTCCTACACAAACGGGGCATATCTAGTTCAACTCAGTATTGGAAACTAAGTAAAACAGGAGCTTCTCTTCAGTCCAATACACTGTATTTGCTGGGAACAGACGCGAGTGCTATTTGCACTGTTTATGGCCAGAATAGCACACTAGTGGTGTTCTTACCCTGTATTAACACTTAATGCTAGAACTTGAAACTCAGTGTGAATCCACTCCGTTTAGGAAGTTGTATTGAACCCCAGTCGGCCTTACAAGAAAAACACTCTGCTTTTGAGAAACAGGCACTCTTGCACTCTACTGTGTTTCCTATAGGGCCAGTACAGTGAGCTCGCTCAGAACAAGAGAACTGTGCTTCCTACACAAACAGGGCATATCTAGTTCAAATCAGTATTGGAAACTAAGTAAAACAGGAGCTTCTCTTCAGTCCAATACAACTGTATTTGCTGGGAAGAGACGCGAGTGCTATTTGCACTGTTTATGGCCAGAATAGCACAATAGTGGTGTTCTTACCCTGAATTAACACTTAATTCTAGAATTTGACACTCAATGTGAATCAACTCCGTTTAGGAAGTTGTATTGAACTCAGTCGGACTTACAAGAAAAACACTCTGCTTTTGAGAAACAGGCACTCTTGCACTCTACTGTGTTTCCTACAGGGCCAGTACAGTGAGCTAGCTCAGAAGAAGAGAACTGTGCTTCCTGCACAAACGGGGCATATCTGGTTCAACTCAGTATTGGAAACTAAGAGAACTTCAGTCCAATACACTGTGTTTGCTGGGAACAGACGCGAGTGCTATTTGCACTGTTTATGGCCAGAATAGCACAATAGTGGTGTTCTTACCCTGAATTAACACTTAATGCTAGAACTTGAAACTGAATGTGAATCAACTCCGTTTAGAAGTTGTATTGAACAACAGTCGGCCTTACAAGAAGAACACTCTGCTTTTGAGAAACAGGCACTCTTGCACTCTACTGTGTTTCCTATAGGGCCAGAACAGTGAGCTAGCTCAGAACAAGAGAACTGTGCTTCCTACACAAACGGGGCATATCTAGTTCAACTCAGTATTGGAAACTAAGTAAAACAGGAGCTTTTCTCTTCAGTCCAATACACTGTATTTGCTGGGAACAGACGCGAGTGCTATTTGCACTGTTTATGGCCAGAATAGCACAATAGTGGTGTTCTAACCCTGAATTAACACTTAATGCTAGAACTTGAATCTCAATGTGAATCAACTACGTTTAGGAAGTTGTATTGAACCCCAGTCGGCCTTACAAGAAAAACACTCTGCTTTTGAGAAACAGGCACTCTTGCACTCTACTGTGTTTCCTATAGGGCCAGTACAGTGAGCTAGCTCAGAACAAGAGAACTGTGCTTCCTACACAAACGGGGCATATCTAGTTCAACTCAGTATTGGAAACTAAGAGAACTTCAGTCCAATACACTGTGTTTGCTGGGAAGAGACGCGAGTGCTATTTGCACTGTTTATGGCCAGAATAGCACAATAGTGGTGTTCTTACCCTGAATTAACACTTAATGCTAGAACTTGAAATTCAATGGGAATCAACTCCGTTTAGGAAGTTGTATTGAACCCCAGTCAGCCTTACAAGAAAAACATTCTGCTTTTGAGAAACAGGCACTCTTGCACTCTACTGTGTTTCCTATAGGGCCAGTACAGTGAACTAGGACAGAACAAGAGAACTGTGCTTCCTACACAAACGGGGCATATCTAGTTCAACTCAGTATTGGAAACTAAGTAAAACAGGAGCTTCTCTTCAGTCCAAAACACTGTATTTGCTGGTAACAGACGCGAGTGCTATTTGCACTGTTAATGGCCAGAACAGCACAATAGTGGTGTTCTTACCCTGAATTAACACTTAATGCTAGAACTTGAAACTGAATGTGAATCAACTCCGTTTAGAAGTTGTATTGAACAACAGTCGGCCTTACAAGAAGAACACTCTGCTTTTGAGAAACAGGCACTCTTGCACTCTACTGTGTTTCCTACAGGGCCAGTACAGTGAGCTACCTCAGAACAAGAGAACTGTGCTTCCTACACAAACGGGGCATATCTAGTTCAACTCAGTATTCGAAACTAAGTAAAACAGGAGCTTCTCTTCAGTCCAATACACTGTATTTGCTGGTAACAGACGCGAGTGCTATTTGCAATGTTTATGGCCAGAATAGCACAATAGTGGTGTTCTTACCCTGAATTAACACTTAATGCTAGAACTTGAAACTCAATGTGAATCAACTCCGTTTAGGAAGTTGTATTGAACCCCAGTCGGCCTTACAAGAAAAACACTCTGCTTTTGAGAAACAGGCACTCTTGCACTCTACTGTGTTTCCTATAGGGCCAGTACAGTGAGCTAGCTCAGAACAAGAGAACTGTGCTTCCTACACAAACGGGGCATATCTAGTTCAACTCAGTATTGGAAACTAAGTAAAACAGGAGCTTCTCTTCATTACAATACACTGTATTTGCTGGGAACAGACGCGAGTGCTATTTGCACTGTTTATGGCCAGAATAGCACAATAGTGGTGTTCTTACCCTGAATTAACACTTAATGCTAGAACTTGAAACTGAATGTGAATCAACTCCGTTTAGGAAGTTTTAATGAACCCCAGTCGGCCTTAAAAGAAAAACACTCTGCTTTTGAAAACAGGCACTCTTGCACTCTACTGTGTTTCCTATAGGGCCAGTACAGTGAGCTAGCTCAGAACAAGAGAACTGTGCTTCCTACACAAACGGGGCATATCTAGTTCAACTCAGTATTGGAAACTAAGAGAACTTCAGTCCAATACACTGTGTTTTCTGGGAACAGACGCGAGTGCAATTTGCACTGTTTATGGCCAGAATAGCACAATAGTGGTGTTCTTACCCTGAAATAACACTTAATGCTAGAACTTGAAACTCAGTGTGAATCAACTCCGTTTAGGAAGTTGTATTGAACCCCAGTCGGCCTTACAAGAAAAACACTCTGCTTTTGAGAAACAGGCACTCTTGCACTCTACTGTTTTTCCTATAGGGCCAGTACAGTGAGCTAGCTCAGAACAAGAGAACTGTGCTTCCTACACAAACGGGGCATATCTAGTTCAACTCAGTATTGGAAACTAAGTAAAACAGGAGCTTTTCTCTTCAGTCCAATACACTGTATTTGCTGGGAACAGACGCGAGTGCTATTTGCACTGTTTATGGCCAGAATAGCACAATAGTGGTGTTCTTACCCTGAATTAACACTTAATGCTAGAACTTGAATCTCAATGTGAATCAACTCCGTTTAGGAAGTTGTATTGAACCCCAGTCGGCCTTACAAGAAAAACACTCTGCTTTTGAGAAACAGGCACTCTTGCACTCTACTGTGTTTCCTATAGGGCCAGTACAGTGAGCTAGCTCAGAACAAGAGAACTGTGCTTCCTACACAAACGGGGCATATCTAGTTCAACTCAGTATTGGAAACTAAGAGAACTACAGTCCAATACACTGTGTTTGCTGGGAACAGACGCGAGTGCTATTTGCACTGTTTATGGCCAGAATAGCACAATAGTGGTGTTCTTACCCTGAATTAACACTTAATGCTAGAATTTGACACTCAATGTGAATCAACTCCGTTTAGGAAGTTGTATTGAACCCAGTCGGACTTACAAGAAAAACACTCTGCTTTTGAGAAACAGGCACTCTTGCACTCTACTGTGTTTCCTACAGGGCCAGTACAGTGAGCTAGCTCAGAACAAGAGAACTGTGCTTCCTACACAAATGGGGCATATCTAGTTCAACTCAGTATTGGAAACTAAGTAAAACAGGAGCTTCTCTTCAGTCCAATACACTGTATATGCTGCGAACAGACGCGAGTGCTATTTGCACTGTGTATGGCCAGAATAGGACAGTAGTGGTGTTCTTACCGTGAATTAACACTTAATGCTGAAACTTGAAACTCAATGGGAATCAACTCCGTTTAGGAAGTTGTATTGAACCCCAGTCGGCCTTACAAGAAAAACACTCTGCTTTTGAGAAATAGGCACTCTTGCACTCTACTGTGATTCCTATAGGGCCAGAACAGTGACCTAGCTCAGAACAAGAGAACTGAGCTTCCTACACAAACGGGGCATATCTAGTTCAACTCAGTATTCGAAACTAACTAAAACAGGTGCTTTTCTCTTAAGTCCAATACACTGTATTTGCTGGGAACAGACGCGAGTGCTATTTGCACTGTTTATGGCCAGAATAGCACAATAGTGGTGTTCTTACCCTGAATTAACACTTAATGCTAAAACTTGAAACTCAATGGGAATCAACTCCGTTTAGGAAGTTGTATTGAACCCCAGTCGGCCTTACAAGAAAAACACTCTGCTTTTGAGAAACAGGCACTCTTGCACTCTACTGTGTTTCCTATAGGGCCAGTACAGTGAGCTAGCTCAGAACAAGAGAACTGTGCTTCCTACACAAACGGGGCATATCTAGTTCAACTCAGTATTGGAAACTAAGTAAAACAGGAGCTTCTCTTCAGTACAGTACACTGTATTTGGGGGAACAGACTCGAGTACTATTTGCACTGTTTATGGCCAGAATAGCACAATAGTGGTGTTCTTACCCTGAATTAACACTTAATGCTAGAACTTGAAACTGAATGTGAATCAAATCCGTTTAGGAAGTTTTATTGAACCCCAGTCGGCCTTACAAGAAAAACACTCTGTTTTGAAAACAGGCACTCTTGCACTCTACTGTGTTTCCTATAGGGCCAGTACAGTGAGCTATATCAGAACAAGAGAACTGTGCTTCCTACACAAACGGGGCATATCTAGTTCAACTCAGTATTGGAAACTAAGAGAACTTCAGTCCAATACACTGTGTTTGCTGGGAACAGACGCGAGTGCTATTTGCACTGTTTATGGCCAGATTAGCACAATAGTGGTGTTCTTACCCTGAATTAACACTTAATTCTAGAATTTGACACTCAATGTGAATCAATTCCGTTTAGGAAGTTGTATTGAACCCAGTCGGACTTACAAGAAAATCACTCTGCTTTTGAGAAACAGGCACTCTTGCACTCTACTGTGTTTCCTACAGGGCCAGTACAGTGAGCCTGCTCAGAACAAGAGAACTGTGCTTCCTACACAAACGGGGCATATCTAGTTCAACTCAGTATTGGAAACTAAGTAAAACAGGAGCTTCTCTTCAGTCCAATACACTGTATATGCTGCGAACAGACGCGAGTGCTATTTGCACTGTGTATGGCCAGAATAGCACAATAGTGGTGTTCTTACCCTGAATTAACACTTAATGCTGAAACTTGAAACTCAATGGGAATCAACTCCGTTTAGGAAGTTGTATTGAACCCCAGTCGGCCTTACAAGAAAAACACTCTGCTTTTGAGAAATAGGCACTCTTGCACTCTACTGTGATTCCTATAGGGCCAGAACAGTGAGCTAGCTCAGAACAAGAGAACTGTGCTTCCTACAAAAACGGGGCATATCTAGTTCAACTCAGTATTCGAAACTAACTAAAACAGGTGCTTTTCTCTTAAGTCCAATACACTGTATTTGCTGGGAACAGACGTGAGTGCTATTTGCAATGTTTATGGCCAGAATTGCACAATAGTGGTGTTCTTACCATGAATTAACACTTAATGCTAGAACTTGAAACTCAGTGTGAAATAACTCCGTTTAGGAAGTTGTATTGAACCCCAGACGACCAAACAAAAAAAACTCTCTGCTTCTGAGAAACAGGCACTCTTGCACTCTACTGTGTTTCCTATAGGGCCAGTACAGTGAGCTAGCTCAGAACAAGAGAACTGTGCTTCCTAAACAAACGGGGCATATCTAGTTCAACTCAGTATTGGAATCTAAGTAAAACAGGAGCTTCTCTTCAGTACAATACACTGTATTTGGGGGAACAGACTCGAGTTCTATTTGGACTGTTTATGGCCAGAATAGCACAATAGTGGTGTTCTTACCCTGAATTAACACTTAATGCTAGAACCTGAAACTGAATGTGAATCAAATCCGTTTAGGAACTTTTATTGAACCCCAGTCGGCCTTACAAGAAAAACACTCTGCTTTTGAAAACAGGCACTCTTGCACTCTACTGTGTTTCCTATAGGGCCAGTACAGTGAGATAGCTCAGAACAAGAGAACTGTGCTTCCTACACAAACGGGGCATATCTAGTTCAACTCAGTATTGGAAACTAAGAGAACTTCAGTCCAATACACTGTATTTGCTGGGAACAGACGCGAGTGCTATTTGCACTGTTTATGGCCAGAATAGCACAATAGTGGTGTTCTTACCCTGAATTAACACTTAATGCTAGAACTTGAAACTCAATGTGAATCAACTCCGTTTAGGAAGTTGTATTGAACCCCAGTCGGTCTTACAAGAAAAACACTCTGCTTTTGAGAAACAGGCACTCTTGCACTCTACTGTGTTTCCTATAGGGCCAGTACAGTGAACTAGCTCAGAACAAAGAACTGTGCTTCCTACACAAACGGGGCATATCTAGTTCAACTCAGTATTGGAAACTAAGTAAAACAGGAGCTTCTCTTCAGTCCAATTCACTGTATTTGCTGGGAACAGACGCGAGTTCTATTTGCACTGTTTATGGCCAGAATAGCACATTAGTGGTGTTCTTACCCTGAATTAACACTTAATTCTAGAATTTGACACTCAATGTGAATCAACTCCGTTTAGGAAGTTTTATTGAACCCAGTCGGACTTACAAGAAAAACACTGTGCTTTTTCGAAACAGGCACTCTTGCGCTCTACTGTGTTTCCTACAGGGCCAGTACAGTGAGCTAGCTCAGAACAAGAGAACTGTGCTTCCTACACAAACGGGGCATATCTAGTTCAACTCAGTATTGGAAACTAAGTAAAACAGGAGCTTCTCTTCCGTCCAGTACACTGTATATGCTGCGAACAGACGCGAGTGCTATTTGCACTGTTTATGGCCAGAATAGCACAATAGTGGTGTTCTTACCCTGAATTAACACTTAATGCTGAAACTTGAAACTCAATGGGAATCAACTCCGTTTAGGAAGTTGTATTGAACCCCAGTCGGCCTTACAAGAAAAACACTCTGCTTTTGAGAAAGAGGCACTCTTGCACTCTACTGTGATTCCTATAGGGCCAGAACATTGAGCTAGCTCAGAACAAGAGAACTGTGCTTCCTACACAAACAGGGCATATCTAGTTCAACTCAGTATTCGAAACTAACTAAAACAGGTGCTTTTCTCTTAAGTCCAATACACTGTATTTGCTGGGAACAGACGCGAGTGCTATTTGCACTGTTTATGGCCAGAATAGCACAATAGTGGTGTTCTTACCCTGAATTAACACTTAATGCTAGAACTTGAAACTGAATATGAATCAACTCCGTTTAGGAAGTTTTATTGAACCCCAGTCGGCCTTACAAGAAAAACACTCTGCTTTTGAGAAACAGGCACTCTTGCACTCTACTGTGTTTCCTATAGGGCCAGTAGAGTGAGCTAGATCAGAACAAGAGAACTGTGCTTCCTACACAAACGGGGCATATCTAGTTCAACTCAGTATTGGAAACTAATTAAAACATGAGCTTCTCTTTAGTCCAATACACTGTATTTGCTGGGAACAGACGCGAGTGCTATTTGCACTGTTTATGGCCAGAATAGCACAATAGTGGTGTTCTTACCCTGAATTAACACTTAATGCTAGAACTTGAAACTCAGTGTGAATCAACTCCGTTTAGGAAGTTGTATTGAACCCCAGTCGGCCTTACAAGAAAAACACTCTGCTTTTGAGAAACTGGCACTCTTGCACTCTACTGTGTTTCCTATAGGGCCAGTACAGTGAGCTAGCTCAGAACAAGAGAACTGTGCTTCCTACACAAACGGGGCATACCTAGTTCAACTCAGTATTGGAAACTAAGTAAAATAGTAGCTTCTCTTCAGTCCAATACACTGTATTTGCTGGGAAGAGACGCGAGTGCTATTTGCACTGTTTATGGCCAGAATAGCACAATAGTGGTGTTCTTACCCTGAATTAACACTTAATGCTAGAACTTGAAACTGAATGTGAATCAAATCCGTTTAGGAAGTTTTATTGAACCCCAGTCGGCCTTACAAGAAAAACACTCTGTTTTGAAAACAGGCACTCTTGCACTCTACTGTGTTTCCTATAGGGCCAGTACAGTGAGCTATATCAGAACAAGAGAACTGTGCTTCCTACACAAACGGGGCATATCTAGTTCAACTCAGTATTGGAAACTAAGAGAACTTCAGTCCAATACACTGTGTTTGCTGGGAACAGACGCGAGTGCTATTTGCACTGTTTATGGCCAGATTAGCACAATAGTGGTGTTCTTACCCTGAATTAACACTTAATTTTAGAATTTGACACTCAATGTGAATCAATTCCGTTTAGGAAGTTGTATTGAACCCAGTCGGACTTACAAGAAAAACACTCTGCTTTTGGGAAACAGGCACTCTTGCACTCTACTGTGTTTCCTACAGGGCCAGTACAGTGAGCCTGCTCAGAACAAGAGAACTGTGCTTCCTACACAAACGGAGCATACCTAGTTCAACTCAGTATTGGAAACTAAGTAAAACAGGAGCTTCTCTTCAGTCCAATACACTGTATATGCTGCGAACAGACGCGAGTGCTATTTGCACTGTGTATGGCCAGAATAGCACAATAGTGGTGTTCTTACCCTGAATTAACACTTAATGCTGAAACTTGAAACTCAATGGGAATCAACTCCGTTTAGGAAGTTGTATTGAACCCCAGTCGGCCTTACAAGAAAAACACTCTGCTTTTGAGAAATAGGCACTCTTGCACTCTACTGTGATTCCTATAGGGCCAGAACAGTGAGCTAGCTCAAACAAGAGAGCTGTGCTTCCTACACAAACGGGGCATATCTAGTTCAACTCAGTATTCGAAACTAACTAAAACAGGTGCTTTTCTCTTAAGTCCAATACACTGTATTTGCTGGGAACAGACGTGAGTGCTATTTGCAATGTTTATGGCCAGAATTGCACAATAGTGGTGTTCTTACCATGAATTAACACTTAATGCTAGAACTTGAAACTCAGTGTGAAATAACTCCGTTTAGGAAGTTGTATTGAACCCCAGACGGCCTAACAAAAAAAAACACTCTGCTTCTGAGAAACAGGCACTCTTGCACTCTACTGTGTTTCCTATAGCGCCAGTACAGTGAGCTAGCTCAGAACAAGAGAACTGTGCTTCCTACACAAACGGGGCATATCTAGTTCAACTCAGTATTGGAATCTAAGTAAAACAGGAGCTTCTCTTCAGTACAATACACTGTATTTGGGGGAACAGACTCGAGTACTATTTGGACTGTTTATGGCCAGAATAGCACAATAGTGGTGTTTTTACCCTGAATTAACACTTAATGCTAGAACCTGAAACTGAATGTGAATCAAATCCGTTTAGGAACTTTTATTGAACCCCAGTCGGCCTTACAAGAAAAACACTCTGCTTTTGAAAACAGGCACTCTTGCACTCTACTGTGTTTCCTATAGGGCCAGTACAGTGAGATAGCTCAGAACAAGAGAACTGTGCTTCCTACACAAACGGGGCATATCTAGTTCAACTCAGTATTGGAAACTAAGAGAACTTCAGTCCAATACACTGTATTTGCTGAGAAAAGACGCGAGTGCTATTTGCACTGTTTATGGCCAAAATAGCACAATAGTGGTGTTCTTACCCTGAATTAACACTTAATGCTAGAACTTGAAACTCAATGGGAATGAACTCCGTTTAAGAAGTTGTATTGAACCCCAGTCGGTCTTACAAGAAAAACACTCTGCTTTTGATAAACAGGCACTCTTGCACTCTACTGTGTTTCCTATAGGGCCAGTACACTGAACTAGCTCAGAACAAGAGAACTGTGCTTCCTACACAAACGGGGCATATCTAGTTCAACTCAGTATTGGAAACTAAGTAAAACAGGAGCTTCTCTTCAGTCCAATACACTGTATTTGCTGGGAACAGACGCGAGTGCTATTTGCACTGTTTATGGCCAGAATAGCACAATAGTGGTGTTCTTACCCTGAATTAACACTTAATTCTAGAATTTGACACTCAATGTGAATCAACTCCGTTTAGGAAGTTTTATTGAACCCAGTCGGACTTACAAGAAAAACACTCTGCTTTTGCGAAACAGGCACTCTTGCGCTCTACTGTGTTTCCTACAGGGCCAGTACAGTGAGCTAGCTCAGAACAAGAGAACTGTGCTTCCTACACAAACGGGGCATATCTAGTTCAACTCAGTATTGGAAACTAAGTAAAACAGGAGCTTCTCTTCTGTCCAATACACTGTATATGCTGCGAACAGACGCGAGTGCTATTTGCACTGTTTATGGCCAGAATAGCACAATAGTGGTGTTCTTACCCTGAATTAACAGTTAATGCTGAAACTTGAAACTCAATGGGAATCAACTCCGTTTAGGAAGTTGTATTGAACCCCAGTCGGCCTTACAAGAAAAACACTCTGCTTTTGAGAAATAGGCACTCTTGCACTCTACTGTGATTCCTATAGGGCCAGAACAGTGAGCTAGCTCAGAACAAGAGAACTGTGCTTCCTACACAAACAGGGCATATCTAGTTCAACTCAGTATTCGAAATTAACTGAAACAGGTGCTTTTCTCTTAAGTCCAATACACTGTATTTGCTGGGAACAGACGCGAGTGCTATTTGCACTGTTTATGGCCAGAATAGCACAATAGTGGTGTTCTTACCCTGAATTAACACTTAATGCTAGAACTTGAAACTGAATGTGAATCAACTCCGTTTAGGAAGTTTTATTGAACCCCAGTCAGCCTTACAAGAAAAACACTCTGCTTTTGAGAAACAGGCACTCTTGCACTCTACTGTGTTTCCTATAGGGCCAGTAGAGTGAGCTAGATCAGAACAAGAGAACTGTGCTTCCTACACAAACGGGGCATATCTAGTTCAACTCAGTATTGGAAACTAATTAAAACAGGAGCTTCTCTTTAGTCCAATACACTGTATTAGCTGGGAACAGACGCGAGTGCTATTTGCACTGTTTATGGCCAGAATAGCACAATAGTGGTGTTCTTACCCTGAATTAACACTTAATGCTAGAACTTGAAACTCAGTGTGAATCAACTCCGTTTAGGAAGTTGTATTGAACCCCAGTCGGCCTTACAAGAAAAACACTCTGCTTTTGAGAAACTGGCACTCTTGCACTCTACTGTGTTTCCTATAGGGCCAGTACAGTGAGCTAGCTCAGAACAAGAGAACTGTGCTTCCTACACAAACGGGGCATATCTAGTTCAACTCAGTATAGGAAACTAAGTAAAATAGTAGCTTCTCTTCAGTCCAATACACTGTATTTGCTGGGAAGAGACGCGAGTGCTATTTGCACTGTTTATGGCCAGAATAGCACAATAGTGGTGTTCTTACCCTGAATTAACACTTAATTCTAGAATTTGACACTCAATGTGAATCAACTCCGTTTAGGAAGTTGTATTGAACCCAGTCGGACTTACAAGAAAAACACTCTGCTTTTGAGAAACAGGCACTCTTGCACTCTACTGTGTTTCCTACAGGGCCAGTACAGTGAGCTAGCTCAGAATAAGAAAACTGTGCTTCCTACACAAACGGGGCATATCTAGTTCAACTCAGTATTGTAAACTAAGTAAAACAGGAGCTTCTCTTCCGTCCAATACACTGTATATGCTGCGAAGAGACGCGAGTGCTATTTGCACTGTTTATGGCCAGAATAGCACAATAGTGGTGTTCTTACCCTGAATTAACACTTAATGCTAGAACTTGAAACTCAATGGGAATCAACTCCGTTTAGGAAGTTGTATTGAACCCCAGTCGGCCTTACAAGAAAAACACTCTGCTTTTGAGGAACAGGCACTCTTGCACTCTACTGTGTTTCCTATAGGGCCAGTACAGTGAGCTAGCTCAGAACAAGAGAACTGTGCTTCCTACACAAACGGGGCATATCTAGTTCAACTCAGTATTGGAAACCTAGTAAAACAGGAGCTTCTCTTCAGTCCAATACACTGTATTTGCTGGGAACAGAAACGAGAGCTATTTGCACTGTTTATGTCCATAATAGCACAATAGTGGTGTTCTTACACTGAATTAACACTTAATACTAGAATTTGACACTCAATGTGAATCAACTCCGTTTAGGAAGTTTTATTGAACCCCAGTCGGACTTACAAGAAAAACACTCTGCTTTTGCGAAACAGGCACTCTTGCGCTCTACTGTGTTTCCTACAGGGCGAGTACAGTGAGCTAGCTCAGAACAAGAGAACTGTGCTTCCTACACAAACGGGGCATATCTAGTTCAACTCAGTATTGGAAACGAAGTAAAACAGGAGCTTCTCTTCAGTACAGTACACTGTATTTGGGGGAACAGACTCGAGTACTATTTGCACTGTTTATGGCCAGAATAGCACAATAGTGGTGTTCTTACCCTGAATTAACACTTAATGCTAGAATTTGAAACTGAATGTGAATCAAATCCGTTTAGGAAGTTTTATTGAACCCCAGTCGGCCTTACAATAAAAACACTCTGCTTTTGAAAACAGGCACTCTTGCACTCTACTGTGTTTCCTATAGGGCCAGTACAGTGAGCTAGCTCAGAACAAGAGAACTGTGTTTCCTACACAAACGGGGCATATCTAGTTCAACTCAGTATTGGAAACTAAGAGAACTACAGTCCAATACACTGTGTTTGCTGGGAACAGACGCGAGTGCTATTTGCACTGTTTATGGCCAGAATAGCACAATAGTGGTGTTCTTACCCTGAATTAACACTTAATGCTAGAATTTGACACTCAATGTGAATCAACTCCGTTTAGGAATTTGTATTGAACCCAGTCGGACTTACAAGAAAAACACTCTGATTTTGAGAAACAGGCACTCTTGCACTCTACTGTGTTTCCTACAGGGCCAGTACAGTGAGCTAGCTCAGAACAAGAGAACTGTGCTTCCTACACAAACGGGGCATATCTAGTTCAACTCAGTATTGGAAACTAAGTAAAACAGGAGCTTCTCTTCAGTCCATTACACTGTATATGCTGCGAACAGACGCGAGTGCTATTTGCACTGTGTATGGCCAGAATAGGACACTAGTGGTGTTCTTACCCTGAATTAACACTTAATGCTGAAACTTGAAACTCAATGGGAATCAACTCCGTTTAGGAAGTTGTATTGAACCCCAGTCGGCCTTACAAGAAAAACACTCTGCTTTTGAGAAATAGGCACTCTTGCACTCTACTGTGATTCCTATAGTGCCAGAACAGTGACCTAGCTCAGAACAAGAGAACTGTGCTTCCTACACAAACGGGGCATATCTAGTTCAACTCAGTATTCGAAACTAACTGAAACAGGTGCTTTTCTCTTAAGTCCAATACACTGTATTTGCTGGGAACAGACGCGAGTGCTATTTGCACTGTTTATGGCCAGAATAGCACAATAGTGGTGTTCTTACCCTGAATTAACACTTAATGCTAGAACTTGAAACTGAATGTGAATCAAACCCGTTTAGGAAGTTTTATTGAACCCCAGTCGGCCTTACAAGAAAAACACTCTGTTTTGAAAACAGGCACTCTTGTACTCTAGTGTGTTTCCTATAGGGCCAGTACAGTGAGCTATATCAGAACAAGAGAACTGTGCTTCCTACACAAACGGGGCATATCTAGTTCAACTCAGTATTGGAAACTAAGAGAACTTCAGTCCAATACACTGTGTTTGCTGGGAACAGACGCGAGTGCTATTTGCACTGTTTATGGCCAGATTAGCACAATAGTGGTGTTCTTACCCTGAATTAACACTTAATTCTAGAATTTGACACTCAATGTGAATCAATTCCGTTTAGGAAGTTGTATTGAACCCAGTCGGACTTACAAGAAAAACACTCTGCTTTTGAGAAACAGGCACTCTTGCACTCTACTGTGTTTCCTACCGGGCCAGTACAGTGAGCCTGCTCAGAACAAGAGAACTGTGCTTCCTACACAAACGGGGCATATCTAGTTCAACTCAGTATTGGAAACTAAGTAAAACAGGAGCTTCTCTTCAGTCCAATACACTGTATATGCTGCGAACAGACGCGAGTGCTATTTGCACTGTGTATGGCCAGAATAGCACAATAGTGGTGTTCTTACCCTGAATTAACACTTAATGCTGAAACTTGAAACTCAATGGGAATCAACTCCGTTTAGGAAGTTGTATTGAACCCCAGTCGGCCTTACAAGAAAAACACTCTGCTTTTGAGAAATAGGCACTCTTGCACTCTACTGTGATTCCTATAGGGCCAGAACAGTGAGCTAGCTCAGAACAAGAGAGCTGTGCTTCCTACACAAACGGGGCATATCTAGTTCAACTCAGTATTCGAAACTAACTAAAACAGGTGCTTTTCTCTTAAGTCCAATACACTGTATTTGCTGGGAACAGACGTGAGTGATATTTGCAATGTTTATGGCCAGAATTGCACAATAGTGGTGTTCTTACCATGAATTAACACTTAATGCTAGAACTTAAAACTCAGTGTGAAATAACTCCGTTTAGGAAGTTGTATTGAACCCCAGACGGCCTAACAAAAAAAAAACACTCTGCTTCTGAGAAACAGGCACTCTTGCACTCTACTGTGTTTCCTATAGCGCCAGTACAGTGAGCTAGCTCAGAACAAGAGAACTGTGCTTCCTACACAAACGGGGCATATCTAGTTCAACTCAGTATTGGAATCTAAGTAAAACAGGAGCTTCTCTTCAGTACAATACACTGTATTTGGGGGAACAGACTCGAGTACTATTTGGACTGTTTATGGCCAGAATAGCACAATAGTGGTGTTTTTACCCTGAATTAACACTTAATGCTAGAACCTGAAACTGAATGTGAATCAAATCCGTTTAGGAACTTTTATTGAACCCCAGTCGGCCTTACAAGAAAAACACTCTGCTTTTGAAAACAGGCACTCTTGCACTCTACTGTGTTTCCTATAGGGCCAGTACAGTGAGATAGCTCAGAACAAGAGAACTGTGCTTCCTACACAAAAGGGGCATATCTAGTTCAACTCAGTATTGGAAACTAAGAGAACTTCAGTCCAATACACTGTATTTGCTGGGAACAGACGCGAGTGCTATTTGCACTGTTTATGGCCAGAATAGCACAATAGTGGTGTTCTTACCCTGAATTAACACTTAATGCTAGAACTTGAAACTCAATGGGAATGAACTCCGTTTAAGAAGTTGTATTGAACCCCAGTCGGTCTTACAAGAAAAACACTCTGCTTTTGAGAAACAGGCACTCTTGCACTCTACTGTGTTTCCTATAGGGCCAGTACAGTGAACTAGCTCAGAACAAGAGAACTGTGCTTCCTAGACAAACGGGGCATATCTAGTTCAACTCAGTATTGGAAACTAAGTAAAACAGGAGCTTCTCTTCAGTCCAATTCACTGTATTTGCTGGGAACAGACGCGAGTTCTATTTGCACTGTTTATGGCCAGAATAGCACAATAGTGGTGTTCTTACCCTGAATTAACACTTAATTCTAGAATTTGACACTCAATGTGAATCAACTCCGTTTAGGAAGTTTTATTGAACCCAGTCGGACTTACAGGAAAAACACTCTGCTTTTGCGAAACAGGCACTCTTGCGCTCTACTGTGTTTCCTACAGGGCCAGTACAGTGAGCTAGCTCAGAACAAGAGAACTGTGCTTCCTACACAAACGGGGCATATCTAGTTCAACTCAGTATTGGAAACTAAGTAAAACAGGAGCTTCTCTTCCGTCCAGTACACTGTATATGCTGCAAACAGACGCGAGTGCTATTTGCACTGTTTATGGCCAGATTAGCACAATAGTGGTGTTCTTACCCTGAATTAACACTTAATGCTGAAACTTGAAACTCAATGGGAATCAACTCCGTTTAGGAAGTTGTATTGAACCCCAGTCGGCCTTACAAGAAAAACACTCTGCTTTTGAGAAATAGGCACTCTTGCACTCTACAGTGATTCCTATAGGGCCATAACAGTGAGCTAGCTCAGAACAAGAGAACTGTGCTTCCTACACAAACAGGGCATATCTAGTTCAACTCAGTATTCGAAACTAACTAAAACAGGTGCTTTTCTCTTAAGTCCAATACACTGTATTTGCTGGGAACAGACGCGAGTGCTATTTGCACTGTTTATGGCCAGAATAGCACAATAGTGGTGTTCTTACCCTGAATTAACACTTAATGCTAGAACTTGAAACTGAATGTGAATCAACTCCGTTTAGGAAGTTTTATTGAACCCCAGTCGGCCTTACAAGAAAAACACTCTGCTTTTGAGAAACAGGCACTCTTGCACTCTACTGTGTTTCCTATAGGGCCAGTAGAGTGAGCTAGATCAGAACAAGAGAACTGTGCTTCCTACACAAACGGGGCATATCTAGTTCAACTCAGTATTGGAAACTAATTAAAACAGGAGCTTCTCTTTAGTCCAATACACTGTATTTGCTGGGAACAGACGCGAGTGCTATTTGCACTGTTTATGGCCAGAATAGCACAATAGTGGTGTTCTTACCCTGAATTAACACTTAATGCTAGAACTTGAAACTCAGTGTGAATCAACTCCGTTTAGGAAGTTGTATTGAACCCCAGTCGGCCTTACAAGAAAAACACTCTGCTTTTGAGAAACTGGCACTCTTGCACTCTACTGTGTTTCCTATAGGGCCAGTACAGTGAGCTAGCTCAGAACAAGAGAACTGTGCTTCCTACACAAACGGGGCATACCTAGTTCAACTCAGTATTGGAAACTAAGTAAAATAGTAGCTTCTCTTCAGTCCAATACACTGTATTTGCTGGGAACAGACGCGAGTGCTATTTGCACTGTTTATGGCCAGAATAGCACAATAGTGGTGTTCTTACCCTGAATTAACACTTAATGCTAGAACTTGAAACTGAATGTGAATCAAATCCGTTTAGGAAGTTTTATTGAACCCCAGTCGGCCTTACAAGAAAAACACTCTGTTTTGAAAACAGGCACTCTTGCACTCTACTGTGTTTCCTATAGGGCCAGTACAGTGAGCTATATCAGAACAAGAGAACTGTGCTTCCTACACAAACGGGGCATATCTAGTTCAACTCAGTATTGGAAACTAAGAGAACTTCAGTCCAATACACTGTGTTTGCTGGGAACAGACGCGAGTGCTATTTGCACTGTTTATGGCCAGATTAGCACAATAGTGGTGTTCTTACCCTGAATTAACACTTAATTTTAGAATTTGACACTCAATGTGAATCAATTCCGTTTAGGAAGTTGTATTGAACCCAGTCGGACTTACAAGAAAAACACTCTGCTTTTGGGAAACAGGCACTCTTGCACTCTACTGTGTTTCCTACAGGGCCAGTACAGTGAGCCTGCTCAGAACAAGAGAACTGTGCTTCCTACACAAACGGAGCATACCTAGTTCAACTCAGTATTGGAAACTAAGTAAAACAGGAGCTTCTCTTCAGTCCAATACACTGTATATGCTGCGAACAGACGCGAGTGCTATTTGCACTGTGTATGGCCAGAATAGCACAATAGTGGTGTTCTTACCCTGAATTAACACTTAATGCTGAAACTTGAAACTCAATGGGAATCAACTCCGTTTAGGAAGTTGTATTGAACCCCAGTCGGCCTTACAAGAAAAACACTCTGCTTTTGAGAAATAGGCACTCTTGCACTCTACTGTGATTCCTATAGGGCCAGAACAGTGAGCTAGCTCAAACAAGAGAGCTGTGCTTCCTACACAAACGGGGCATATCTAGTTCAACTCAGTATTCGAAACTAACTAAAACAGGTGCTTTTCTCTTAAGTCCAATACACTGTATTTGCTGGGAACAGACGTGAGTGCTATTTGCAATGTTTATGGCCAGAATTGCACAATAGTGGTGTTCTTACCATGAATTAACACTTAATGCTAGAACTTGAAACTCAGTGTGAAATAACTCCGTTTAGGAAGTTGTATTGAACCCCAGACGGCCTAACAAAAAAAAACACTCTGCTTCTGAGAAACAGGCACTCTTGCACTCTACTGTGTTTCCTATAGCGCCAGTACAGTGAGCTAGCTCAGAACAAGAGAACTGTGCTTCCTACACAAACGGGGCATATCTAGTTCAACTCAGTATTGGAATCTAAGTAAAACAGGAGCTTCTCTTCAGTACAATACACTGTATTTGGGGGAACAGACTCGAGTACTATTTGGACTGTTTATGGCCAGAATAGCACAATAGTGGTGTTTTTACCCTGAATTAACACTTAATGCTAGAACCTGAAACTGAATGTGAATCAAATCCGTTTAGGAACTTTTATTGAACCCCAGTCGGCCTTACAAGAAAAACACTCTGCTTTTGAAAACAGGCACTCTTGCACTCTACTGTGTTTCCTATAGGGCCAGTACAGTGAGATAGCTCAGAACAAGAGAACTGTGCTTCCTACACAAACGGGGCATATCTAGTTCAACTCAGTATTGGAAACTAAGAGAACTTCAGTCCAATACACTGTATTTGCTGGGAACAGACGCGAGTGCTATTTGCACTGTTTATGGCCAGAATAGCACAATAGTGGTGTTCTTACCCTGAATTAACACTTAATGCTAGAACTTGAAACTCAGTGTGAATCAACTCCGTTTAGGAAGTTGTATTGAACCCCAGTCGGCCTTACAAGAAAAACACTCTGCTTTTGAGAAACTGGCACTCTTGCACTCTACTGTGTTTCCTATAGGGCCAGTACAGTGAGCTAGCTCAGAACAAGAGAACTGTGCTTCCTACACAAACGGGGCATATCTAGTTCAACTCAGTATTGGAAACTAAGTAAAATAGTAGCTTCTCTTCAGTCCAATACACTGTATTTGCTGAGAAGAGACGCGAGTGCTATTTGCACTGTTTATGGCCAGAATAGCACAATAGTGGTGTTCTTACCCTGAATTAACACTTAATTCTAGAATTTGACACTCAATGTGAATCAACTCCGTTTAGGAAGTTGTATTGAACCCAGTCGGACTTACAAGAAAAACACTCTGCTTTTGAGAAACAGGCACTCTTGCACTCTACTGTGTTTCCTACAGGGCCAGTACAGTGAGCTAGCTCAGAACAAGAAAACTGTGCTTCCTACACAAACGGGGCATATCTAGTTCAACTCAGTATTGTAAACTAAGTAAAACAGGAGCTTCTCTTCCGTCCAATACACTGTATATGCTGCGAAGAGACGCGAGTGCTATTTGCACTGTTTATGGCCAGAATAGCACAATAGTGGTGTTCTTACCCTGAATTAACACTTAATGCTGAAACTGGAAACTCAATGGGAATCAACTCCGTTTAGGAAGTTGTATTGAACCCCAGTCGGCCTTACAAGAAAAACACTCTGCTTTTGAGAAACAGGCACTCTTGCACTCTACTGTGATTCCTATAGGGCCAGAACAGTGAGCTAGCTCAGAAAAAGAGAACTGTGCTTCCTACACAAACGGGGCATATCTAGTTCAACTCAGTATTGGAAACTAAGTAAAACAGGAGCTTCTCTTCAGGACAATACACTGTATTTGGGGGAACAGACTCGAGTACTATTTGCACTGTTTATGGCCAGAATAGCACAATAGTGGTGTTCTTACCCTGAATTAACACTTAATTCTAGAATTTTAAACTCAATGTGAATCAAATCTGTTTAGGAAGTTGTATTGAACCCCAGTCGGACTTACAAGAAAAACACTCTGCTTTTGGGTAAAAGGCACTCTTGCACTCTACTGTGTTTCCTATAGAGACAGTACAGTTAGCTAGCTCAGAACAAGAGAACTGTGCTTCCTACACAAACGAGGCATATCTATTTCAACTCAGTATTGGAAACGAAGTGAAACAGGAGCTTCTCTTCAGTCCAATACACTGTATTTGCTAGGAACAGACGCGAGTGCTATTTGCACTGTTTATGGCCAGAATAGCACAATAGTGGTGTTCTTACCCTGAATTAACACTTAATGCTAGAACTTGAAACTCAATGTGAATCAACTCCGTTTATGAAGTTTTATTGAACCCCAGTCAGCCTTACTAGAAAAACACTCTGCTTCTGAGAAACAGGCACTCTTGCACTCTACTGTGTTTCCTATAGGGCCAGTACAGTGAACTAGCTCAGAACAAGAGAACTGTGCTTCCTACACAAACGGGGCATATCTAGTTCAACTCAGTAGTGGAAACTAAGAGAACTTCAGTCCAATACACTGTGTTTGCTGGGAACAGACACGAGTGCTATTTGCACTGTTTATGGCCAGAATAGCACAATAGTGGTGTTCTTACCCTAAATTAACACTTAATGCTAGAACTTGAAACTCAATGTGAATCAACTCCGTTTAGGAAGTTGTATTGAACCCCAGTCGGCCTTACAAGAAAAACACTCTGCTTTTGAGAAACAGGCACTCTTGCACTCTACTGTGTTTCCTATAGGGCCAGTACAGTGAGCTAGCTCAGAACAAGAGAACTGTACTTCCTACACAAACGGGG
The DNA here is from genome assembly GCF_049852395.1 of Peromyscus maniculatus bairdii. Classification (NCBI taxonomy): domain Eukaryota; kingdom Metazoa; phylum Chordata; class Mammalia; order Rodentia; family Cricetidae; genus Peromyscus; species Peromyscus maniculatus. The sequence goes on from NC_134866.1 coordinate 52,974,860, forward strand.
CATATCTAGTTCAACTCAGTATTGGAAACTAATTAAAACAGGAGCTTCTCTTCGGTCCAATACACTGTATTTGCTGGGAACAGACGCGAGTGCTATTTGCACTGTTAATGGCCAGAACAGCACAATAGTGGTGTTCTTACCCTGAATTACACTTAATGCTAGAACTTGAACCTGAATGTGAATCAACTCCGTTTAGAAGTTGTATTGAACACCAGTCGGCCTTACATAAGAACACTCTGGTTTTGAGAAACAGGCACTCTTGCATTCTACTGTGTTTCCTACAGGGCCAGTACAGTGAGCTAGCTCAGAACAAGAGAACTGTGCTTCCTACACAAACGGGGCATATCTAGTTCAACTCCGTATTGGAAACAAAGTAAAACAGGAGCTTCTCTTCCGTCCAATACACTGTATATGCAGCGAACAGTCGCAAGTGCTATTTGCACTGTTTATGGCCAGAATAGCACAATAGTGGTGTTCTTACCCTGAATTAACACTTAATGCTAAAACTTGAAACTCAATGGGAATCAACTCCGTTTAGGAAGTTGTATTGAACCCCAGTCGGCCTTACAAGAAAAACACTCTGCTTTTGAAAACAGGAACTCTTGCACTCTACTGTGTTTCCTATAGGGCCAGTACAGTGAGCTAGCTCAGAACAAGAGAACTGTGTTTCCTACACACACGGGGCCTATCTAGTTCAACTCAGTATTTGAAACTAAGAGAACTTCAGTCCAATACACTGTGTTTGCTGGGAACAGACGCGAGTGCTATTTTTACTGTGGATGGCCAGAATAGCACAATAGTGGTGTTCTTACCCTGAATTAACACTTAATGCTGAAACTTGAAAATCAATGGGAACCAACTCCGTTTAGGAAGTTGTATTGAACCCCAGTCGGCCTTACAAGAAAAACACTCTGCTTTTGAGAAATAGGCACTCTTGCACTCTACTGTGATTCCTATAGGGCCAGAACAGTGAGCTAGCTCAGAACAAGAGAACTGTCCTTCCTACACAAACGGGGCATATTTAGTTCAACTCAGTATTCGAAACTAAGTAAAACAGGAGCTTCTCTTCAGTCCAATACACTGTATTTGCTGGGAACAGACGCGAGTGCTATTTGCACTGTTTATGGCCAGAATAGCACAATCGTGGTGTTCTTACCATGAATTAACACTTAATGCTAGAACTTGAAACTCAGTGTGAATCAACTCCTTATAGGAAGTTGTATTGAACCCCAGTCGGCCTAACAAAAAAAACACTCTGCTTTTGAGAAACAGGCACTCTTGCACTCTACTGTGTTTCCTATAGGGCCAGTACAGTGAGCTAGCTCAGAACAAGAGAACTGTGCTTCCTACACAAACGGGGCATATATAGTTCAACTCAGTATTGGAAACTAAGTAAAACAGGAGCTTCTCTTCAGTACAATACACTGTATTTAGGGAAACAGACGCGAGTGCTATTTGCACTGTTTATGGCCAGAATAGCACAATAGTGGTGTTCTTACCCTGAATTAACACTTAATGCTAAAACTTGAAACTCAGTGTGTATCAACTCCGTTTAGGGAGTTGTATTGAACCCCAGTCGGCCTTACAAGTAAAACACTCTGCTTTTGAGAAACAGGCACTCTTGCACTCTACTGTACTTCCTATAGGGCCAGTACAGTGAGCTAGCTCAGAACAAGAGAACTGTGCTTCCTACACAAACGGGGCATATCTAGTTCAACTCAGTATTGGAAACTAAGTAAAACAGGAGCTTCTCTTCAGTCCAATACACTGTATTTGCTGGGAACAGACACGAGGGCTATTTGCACTGTTTATGGCCAGAATAGCACAATAGTGGTGTTCTTACTCTGAATTAACACTTAATGCTAGAACTTGAAACTCAATGTGAATCAACTCCGTTTAGGAAGTTGTATTGAACCCCAGTCGGCCTTACAAGAAAAACACTCTGCTTTTGAGAAACAGGCACTCTTGCACTCTACTGTGTTTCCTATAGGGCCAGTACAGTGAGCTAGCTCAGAACAAGAGAACTGTGCTTCCTACACAAACGGGGCATATCTAGTTCAACTCAGTATTGGAAACTAAGTAAAACAGGAGCTTCCCTTCAGTACAATACACTGTATTTGGGGGAACAGACTCGAGTACTATTTGCACTGTTTATGGCCAGAATAGCACAATAGTGGTGTTCTTACCCTGAATTAACACTTAATTCTAGAATTTGAAACTCAATGTGAATCAACTCTGTTTAGGAAGTTGTATTGAACCCCAGTCGGCCTTACAAGAAAAACACTCTGCTTTTGAAAACAGGCACTCTTGCACTCTACTGTGTTTCCTATAGGGCCAGTACAGTGAGATAGCTCAGAACAAGAGAACTGTGCTTCCTACACAAACGGGGCATATCTAGTTCAACTCAGTATTGGAAACTAAGAGAACGTCAGTCCAATACACTGTGTTTGCTGGGAACAGACGCGAGTGCTATTTGCACTGTTAATGGCCAGAACAGCACAATAGTGGTGTTCTTAGCCTGAATTAACACTTAATGCTAGAACTTGAACCTGAATGTGAATCAACTCCGTTTAGAAGTTGTATTGAACACCAGTCGGCCTTACATAAGAACACTCTGCTTTTGAGAAACAGGCACTCTTGCATTCTACTGTGTTTCCTACAGGGCCAGTACAGTGAGCTAGCTCAGAACAAGAGAACTGTGCTTCCTACACAAACGGGGCATATCTAGTTCAACTCAGTATTGGAAACTAAGTAAAACAGGAGCTTCTCTTCAGTCCAATACACTGTATATGCTGCGAACAGAAGCAAGTGCTATTTGCACTGTTTATGGCCAGAATAGCACAATAGTGGTGTTCTTACCCTGAATTAACACTTAATGCTAAAACTTGAAACTCAATGGGAATCAACTCCGTTTAGGAAGTTGTATTGAACCCCAGTCGGCCTTACAAGAAAAACACTCTGCTTTTGAAAACAGGAACTCTTGCACTCTACTGTGTTTCCTATAGGGCCAGTACAGTGAGCTAGCTCAGAACAAGAGAACTGTGTTTCCTACACAAACGGGGCATATCTAGTTCAACTCAGTATTGGAAACTAAGTAAAACAGGAGCTTCTCTTCAGTACAATACACTGTATTTAGGGAAACAGACTCGAGTAATATTTGCACTGTTTATGGCCAGAATAGCACAATAGTGGTGTTCTTACCCTGAATTAACACTTAATTCTAGAATTTGAAACTCAATGTGAATCAACTCTGTTTAGGAAGTTGTATTGATCCCCAATCGGCCTTACAAGAAAAACACTCTGCTTTTGAAAACAGGCACTCTTGCACTCTACTGTGTTTCCTATAGGGTCAGTACAGTGAGCTAGCTTATAACAAGAGAACTGTGCTTCCTACACAAACGGGGCATATCTAGTTCAACTCAGTATTGGAAACTAAGAGAACTTCAGTCCAATACACTGTGTTTGCTGGGAACAGACGCGAGTGCTATTTGCACTGTTTATGGCCAGAATAGCACAATAGTGGTGTTCTTACCCTGAATTAACACTTAATGCTAGAACTTGAAACTCAATGGAATCAACTCCGTTTAGGAAGTTGTATTGAACCCCAGTCGGCCTTACAAGAAAAACACTCTGCTTTTGAGAAACAGGCACTCTTGCACTCTACTGTGTTTCCTATAGGGCCAGTACAGTGAACTAGCTCAGAACAAGAGAACTGTGCTTCCTACACAAACGGGGCATATCTAGTTCAACTCAGTATTGGAAACTAAGTAAAACAGGAGCTTCTCTTCAGTCCAATACACTGTATTTGCTGGGAACAGACGCGAGTGCTATTTGCACTGTTTGTGGCCAGAATAGCACAATAGTGGTGTTCTTACCCTGAATTAACACTTAATTCTAGAATTTGACACTCAATGTGAATCAACTCCGTTTAGGAAGTTGTATTGAACCCAATCGGACTTACAAGAAAAACACTCTGCTTTTGAGAAACAGGCACTCTTGCACTCTACTGTGTTTCCTACAGGGCCAGTACAGTAAGCTAGCTCAGAACAAGAGAACTGTGCTTCCTACACAAACGGGGCATATCTAGTTCAACTCAGTATTGGAAACTAAGTAAAACAGGAGCTTCTCTTCCGTCCAATACACTGTATATGCTACGAACAGACGCGAGTGCTATTTGCACTGTGGATGGCCAGAATAGCACAATAGTGGTGTTCTTACCCTGAATTAACACTTAATGCTGAAACTTGAAACTCAATGGGAATCAACTCCGTTTAGGAAGTTGTATTGAACCCCATTCGGCCTTACAAGAAAAACACTCTGCTTTTGAGAAATGGGCACTCTTGCACTCTACTGTGATTCCTATAGGGCCAGAACAGTGAGCTAGCTCAGAACAAGAGAACTGTGATTCCACACAAACGGGGCATATCTAGTTCAACTCAGTATTCGAAACTAAGTAAAACAGGAGCTTCTCTTCAGTGCAATACACTGTATTTGCTGGGAACAGACGCGAGTGCTATTTGCACTGTTTATGGCCAGAATAGCACAATAGTGGTGTTCTTACCCTGAATTAACACTTAATGCTAGAACTTGAAACTCAGTGTGAATCAACTCCTTATAGGAAGTTGTATTGAACCCCAGTAGGCCTAACAAAAAAAACACTCTGCTTTTGAGAAACAGCACTCTTGCACTCTACTGTGTTTCCTATAAGGCCAGTACAGTGAGCTAGCTCAGAACAAGAGAACTATGCTTCCTACACAAACGGGGCATATATAGTTCAACTCAGTATTGGAAACTAAGTAAAACAGGAGCTTCTCTTCAGTACAATACACTGTATTTAGGGAAACAGACGCGAGTGCTATTTGCACTGTTTATGGCCAGAATAGCACAATAGTGGTGTTCTTACCCTGAATTAACACTTAATGCTAAAACTTGAAACTCAATGTGAATCAACTCCGTTTAGGAAGTTGTATTGAACCCCAGTCGGCCTTACAAGTAAAACACTCTGCTTTTGAGAAACAGGCACTCTTGCACTCTACTGTGCTTCCTATAGGGCCAGTACAGTGAGCTAGCTCAGAACAAGAGAACTGTGCTTCCTACACAAATGGGGCATATCTAGTTCAACTCAGTATTGGAAACTAAGTAAAACAGGAGCTTCTCTTCAGTCCAATACACTGTATTTGCTGGGAACAGACACGAGGGCTATTTGCACTGTTTATGGCCAGAATAGCACAATAGTGGTGTTCTTACCCTGAATTAACACTTAATGCTAGAACTTGAAACTCAATGTGAATCAACTCCGTTTAGGAAGTTGTATTGAACCCCAGTCGGCCTTACAAGAAAAACACTCTGCTTTTGAGAAACAGGCACTCTTGCACTCTACTGTGTTTCCTATAGGCCCAGTACAGTGAGCTAGCTCAGAACAAGAGAACTGTGCTTCCTACACAAACGGGGCATATCTAGTTCAACTCAGTATTGGAAACTAAGTAAAACAGGAGCTTCTCTTCAGTACAATACACTGGATTTGGGGGAACAGACTCGAGTACTATTTGCACTGTTTATGGCCAGAATAGCACAACAGTGGTGTTCTTACCCTGAATTAACACTTAATTCTAGAATTTGAAACTCAATGTGAATCAACTCTGTTTAGGAAGTTGTATTGATCCCCAATCGGCCTTACAAGAAAAACACTCTGCTTTTGAAAACAGGCACTCTTGCACTCTACTGTGTTTCCTATAGGGCCAGTACAGTGAGCTAGCTCAGAACAAGAGAACTGTGCTTCCTACACAAACGGGGCATATCTAGTTCAACTCAGTATTGGAAACTAAGAGAACTTCACTCCAATACACTGTGTTTGCTGGGAACAGACGCGAGTGCTATTTGCACTGTTTATGGCCAGAATAGCACAATAGTGGTGTTCTTACCCTGAATTAACACTTAATGCTAGAACTTGAAACTCAATGGGAATCAACTCCGTTTAGGAAGTTGTATTGAACCCCAGTCGGCCTTACAAGAAAAACACTCTGCTTTTGAGAAACAGGCACTCTTGCACTCTACTGTGTTTCCTATAGGGCCAGTACAGTGAACTAGCTCAGAACAAGAGAACTGTGCTTCCTACACAAACGGGGCATATCTAGTTCAACTCAGTATTGGAAACTAAGTAAAACAGGAGCTTCTCTTCAGTCCAATACACTGTATTTGCTGGGAACAGACGCGAGTGCTATTTGCACTGTTTATGGCCAGAATAGCACAATAGTGGTGTTCTTACCCTGAATTAACACTTAATTCTAGAATTTGACACTCAATGTGAATCAACTCCGTTTAGGAAGTTGTATTGAACCCAATCGGACTTACAAGAAAAACACTCTGCTTTTGAGAAACAGGCACTCTTGCACTCTACTGTGTTTCCTACAGGGCCAGTACAGTAAGCTAGCTCAGAACAAGAGAACTGTGCTTCGTACACAAACGGGGCATATCTAGTTCAACTCAGTATTGGAAACTAAGTAAAACAGGAGCTTCTCTTCCGTCCAATACACTGTATATGCTGCGAACAGACGCGAGTGCTATTTGCACTGTGGATGGCCAGAATAGCACAATAGTGGTGTTCTTACCCTGAATTAACACTTAATGCTGAAACTTGAAACTCAATGGGAATCAACTCCGTTTAGGAAGTTGTATTGAACCCCATTCGGCCTTACAAGAAAAACACTCTGCTTTTGAGAAATAGGCACTCTTGCACTCTACTGTGATTCCTATAGGGCCAGAACAGTGAGCTAGCTCAGAACAAGAGAACTGTGCTTCCACACAAACGGGGCATATCTAGTTCAACTCAGTATTCGAAACTAAGTAAAACAGGAGCTTCTCTTCAGTGCAATACACTGTATTTGCTGGGAACAGACGCGAGTGCTATTTGCACTGTTTATGGCCAGAATAGCACAATAGTGGTGTTCTTACCATGAATTAACACTTAATGCTAGAACTTGAAACTCAGTGTGAATCAACTCCTTATAGGAAGTTGTATTGAACCCCAGTAGGCCTAACAAAAAAAACACTCTGCTTTTGAGAAACAGGCACTCTTGCACTCTACTGTGTTTCCTATAGGGCCAGTATGTGAGCTAGCTCAGAACAAGAGAACTGTGCTTCCTACACAAACGGGGCATATATAGTTCAACTCAGTATTGGAAACTAAGTAAAACAGGAGCTTCTCTTCAGTACAATAGACTGTATTTAGGGAAACAGACGCGAGTGCTATTTGCACTGTTTATGGCCAGAATAGCACAATAGTGGTGTTCTTACCCTGAATTAACACTTAATGCTAAAACTTGAAACTCAATGTGAATCAACTCCGTTTAGGAAGTTGTATTGAACCCCAGTCGGCCTTACAAGTAAAACACTCTGCTTTTGAGAAACAGGCACTCTTGCACTCTACTGTGCTTCCTATAGGGCCAGTACAGTGAGCTAGCTCAGAACAAGAGAACTGTGCTTCCTACACAAATGGGGCATATCTAGTTCAACTCAGTATTGGAAACTAAGTAAAACAGGAGCTTCTCTTCAGTCCAATACACTGTATTTGCTGGGAACAGACACGAGGGCTATTTGCACTGTTTATGGCCAGAATAGCACAATAGTGGTATTCTTACCCTGAATTAACACTTAATGCTAGAACTTGAAACTCAATGTGAATCACTCCGTTTAGGAAGTTGTATTGAACCCCAGTCGGCCTTACAAGAAAAACACTCTGCTTTTGAGAAACAGGCACTCTTGCACTCTACTGTGTTTCCTATAGGCCCAGTACAGTGAGCTAGCTCAGAACAAGAGAACTGTGCTTCCTACACAAACGGGGCATATCTAGTTCAACTCAGTATTGGAAACTAAGTAAAACAGGAGCTTCTCTTCAGTACAATACACTGTATTTGGGGGAACAGACTCGAGTACTATTTGCACTGTTTATGGCCAGAATAGCACACTAGTGGTGTTCTTACCCTGAATTAACACTTAATTCTAGAATTTGAAACTCAATGTGAATCAACTCTGTTTAGGAAGTTGTATTGATCCCCAGTCAGACTTACAAGAAAAACACTCTGCTTTTTTCGAAAAAGGCACTCTTGCACTCTACTGTGTTTCCTATAGGGCCAGTACAGTGAGCTAGCTCAGAACAAGAGAACTGTGCTTCCTACACAAACGGGGCATATCTAGTTCAACTCAGTATTGGAAACTAAGTAAAACAGGAGCTTTTCTTCCGTTCAATACACTGTATATGCTGCGAACAGACGCGAGTGCTATTTGCACTGTTTATGGCCAGAATAGCACAATAGTGGTGTTCTTACCCTGAATTAACACTTAATGCTAAAACTTGAAACTCAATGGGAATCAACTCCGTTTAGGAAGTTGTATTGAACCCCAGTCGGCCTTACAAGAAAAACACTCTGCTTTTGAGAAACAGGCACTCTTGCACTCTACTGTGAATCCTATAGGGACAGAACAGTGAGCTAGCTCAGAACAAGAGAACTGTGCTTCCTACACAAACGGGGCATATCTAGTTCAACTCAGTATTCGAAACTAAGTAAAACAGGAGCTTTTCTCTTAACTCCAATACACTGTATTTGGGGGGAACAGACGCGAGTGCTATTTGCAATGTATATGGCCAGAATAGCACAATAGTGGTGTTCCTACCCTGAATTAACACTTAATGCTAGAACTTGAAACTCAGTGTGAATCAACTCCGTTTAGGAAGTTGTATTGAACCCCAGTCGGCCTTACATAAGAACACTCTGATTTTGAGAAACAGGCACTCTTGCACTCTACTCTGTTTCCTATAGGGCCAGTACAGTGAGCTAGCTCAGAACAAGAGAATTGTGCTTCCTACACAAACGGGGCATATCTAGTTCAACTCAGTATTGGAAACTAAGTAAAACAGGAGCTTCTCTTCAGTACAATACACTGTATTTGGGGGAACAGACTCGAGTACTATTTGCACTGTTTATGGCCAGAATAGCACAATAGTGGTGTTCTTACCCTGAATTAACACTTAATTCTAGAATTTCACACTCAATGTGAATCAACTCCGTTTAGGAAGTTGTATTGAACCCAGTTGGACTTACAAGAAAAACACTCTGCTTTTGAGAAACAGGCACTCTTGCACTCTACTGTGTTTCTCACAGGGCCAGTACAGTGAGCTAGCTCAGAACAAGAGAACTGTGCTTCCTACACAAACGGGGCATATCTAGTTCAACTCAGTATTGGAAACTAAGTAAAACAGGAGCTTCTCTTCCGTTCAATACACTGTATATGCTGCGAAAAGACGCGAGTGCTATTTGCACTGTTTATGGCCAGAATAGCACAATAGTGGTGTTCTTACCCTGAATTAACACTTAATGCTAAAACTTGAAACTCAATGGGAATCAACTCCGTTTAGGAAGTTGTATTGAACCCCAGTCGGCCTTACAAGAAAAACACTCTGCTTTTGAGAAACAGGCACTCTTGCACTCTACTGTGTTTCCTATAGGGCCAGTACAGTGAGCTAGCTCAGAACAAGAGAACTGTGCTTCCTACACAAACGGGGCATATCTAGTTCAACTCCGTTTTGGAAACTAAGTAAAACAGGAGCTTCTCTTCGGTCCAATACACTGTATTTGCTGGGAACAGACGCGAGTGCTATTTGCCCTGTTAATGGCCAGAACAGCACAATAGTGGTGTTCTTACCCTGAATTAACACTTAATGCTAGAACTTGAACCTGAATGTGAATCTACTCCGTTTAGAAGTTGTATTGAACACCAGTCGGCCTTACATAAGAACACTCTGCTTTTGAGAAACAGGCACTCTTGCACTCTACTCTGTTTCCTATAGGGCCAGTACAGTGAGCTAGCTCAGAACAAGAGAATTGTGCTTCCTACACAAACGGGGCATATCTAGTTCAACTCAGTATTGGAAACTAAGTAAAACAGGAGCTTTTCTCTTCAGTCCAATACACTGTATTTGCTGGGAACAGACGCGAGTGCTATTTGCACTGTTTATGGCCAGAATAGCACAATAGTGGTGTTCTTACATTGAATTAACACTTAATGCTAGAACTTGAATCTCAATGTGAATCAACTCCGTTTAGGAAGTTGTATTGAACCCCAGTCGGCCTTACAAGAAAAACACTCTGCTTTTGAGAAACAGGCACTCTTGCACTCTACTGTGTTTCCTATAGGGCCAGTATAGTGAGCTAGCTCAGAACAAGAGAACTGTGCTTCCTACACAAACGGGGAATATCTAGTTCAACTCAGTATTGGAAACTAAGTAAAAGAGGAGCTTCTCTTCAGTACAGTACACTGTATTTGGGGGAACAGACTCGAGTACTATTTGCACTGTTTATGGCCAGAATAGCACAATAGTGGTGTTCTTACCCTGAATTAACACTTAATGCTAGAATTTGAAACTGAATGTGAATCAAATCCGTTTAGGAAGTTGTATTGTACCCCAGTCGGCCTTACAAGAAAAACACTCTGCTTTTGAAAACAGGCACTCTTGCACTCTACTGTGTTTCCTATAGGGCCAGTAGAGTGAGCTAGCTCAGAACAAGAGAACTGTGCTTCCTACACAAACGGGGCATATCTAGTTCAACTCAGTATTGGAAACTAAGAGAACTTCAGTCCAATACACTGTGTTTGCTGGGAACAGACGCGAGTGCTCTTAGCACTGTTTATGGCCAGAATAGCACAATAGTGGTGTTCTTACCCTGAATTAACACTTAATGCTAGAACTTGAAACTCAATGGGAATCAACTCCGTTTAGGAAGTTGTATTGAACCCCAGTCGGCCTTACAAGAAAAACACTCTGCTTTTGAGAAATAGGCACTCTTGCACTCTACTGTGATTCCTATAGGGCCAGAACAGTGAGCTAGCTCAGAACAAGAGAACTGTCTTTCCTACACAAACGGGGCATATCTAGTTCAACTCAGTATTCGAAACTAAGTAAAACAGGAGCTTCTCTTCAGTGCAATACACTGTATTTGCTGGGAACAGACGCGAGGGCTATTTGCACTGTTTATGGCCAGAATAGCACAATAGTGGTGTTCTTACCATGAATTAACACTTAATGCTAGAACTTGAAAGTCAGTGTGAATCAACTCCTTATAGGAAGTTGTATTGAACCCCAGTCGGCCTAACAAAAAAAACACTCTGCTTTTGAGAAACAGGCACTCTTGCACTCTACTGTGTTTCCTATAGGGCCAGTACAGTGAGCTAGCTCAGAACAAGAGAACTGTGCTTCCTACACAAACGGGGCATATCTAGTTCAACTCAGTATTGGAAACTAAGTAAAAGAGGAGCTTCTCTTCAGTACAGTACACTGTATTTGGGGGAACAGACTCGAGTACTATTTGCACTGTTTATGGCCAGAATAGCACAATAGTGGTGTTCTTACCCTGAATTAACACTTAATGCTAGAATTTGAAACTGAATGTGAATCAAATCCGTTTAGGAAGTTGTATTGTACCCCAGTCGGCCTTACAAGAAAAACACTCTGCTTTTGAAAACAGGCACTCTTGCACTCTACTGTGTTTCCTATAGGGCCAGTAGAGTGAGCTAGCTCAGAACAAGAGAACTGTGCTTCCTACACAAACGGGGCATATCTAGTTCAACTCAGTATTGGAAACTAAGAGAACTTCAGTCCAATACACTGTGTTTGCTGGGAACAGACGCGAGTGCTCTTTGCACTGTTTATGGCCAGAATAGCACAATAGTGGTGTTCTTACCCTGAATTAACACTTAATGCTAGAACTTGAAACTCAATGGGAATCAACTCCGTTTAGGAAGTTGTATTGAACCCCAGTCGGCCTTACAAGAAAAACAGTCTGCTTTTGAGAAATAGGCACTCTTGCACTCTACTGTGATTCCTATAGGGCCAGAACAGTGAGCTAGCTCAGAACAAGAGAACTGTCTTTCCTACACAAACGGGGCATATCTAGTTCAACTCAGTATTCGAAACTAAGTAAAACAGGAGCTTCTCTTCAGTGCAATACACTGTATTTGCTGGGAACAGACGCGAGGGCTATTTGCACTGTTTATGGCCAGAATAGCACAATAGTGGTGTTCTTACCATGAATTAACACTTAATGCTAGAACTTGAAAGTCAGTGTGAATCAACTCCTTATAGGAAGTTGTATTGAACCCCAGTCGGCCTAACAAAAAAAACACTCTGCTTTTGAGAAACAGGCACTCTTGCACTCTACTGTGTTTCCTATAGGGCCAGTACAGTGAGCTAGCTCAGAACAAGAGAACTGTGCTTCCTACACAAACGGGGCATATATAGTTCAACTCAGTATTGGAAACTAAGTAAAACAGGAGCTTCTCTTCAGTACAACACACTGTATTTAGGGAAACAGACGCGAGTGCTATTTGCACTGTTTATGGCCAGAATAGCACAATAGTGGTGTTCTTACCCTGAATTAACACTTAATGCTAAAACTTGAAACTCAATGGGAATCAACTCCGTTTAGGAAGTTGTATTGAGCCCCAGTCGGCCTTACAAGAAAAACACTCTGCTTTTGAGAAACAGGCACTCTTGCACTCTACTGTGTTTCCTATAGGGCCAGTACAGTGAGCTAGCTCAGAACAAGAGAACTGTGCTTCCTACACAATCAGGGCATATCTAGTTCAACTCAGTATTGGAAACTAAGTAAAAGAGGAGCTTCTCTTCAGTACAATACACTGTATTTAGGGAAACAGACGCGAGTGCTATTTGCACTGTTTATGGCCAGAATAGCACAATAGTGGTGTTCTTACCCTGAATTAACACTTAATCCTAAAACTTGAAACTCAATGTGAATCAACTCCGTTTAGGAAGTTGTATTGAACCCCAGTCGGCCTTACAAGTAAAACACTCTGCTTTTGAGAAACAGGCACTCTTGCACTCTACTGTGCTTCCTATAGGGCCAGTACAGTGAGCTAGCTCAGAACAAGAGAACTGTGCTTCCTACACAAACGGGGCATATCTAGTTCAACTCAGTATTGGAAACTAAGTAAAACAGGAGCTTCTCTTCAGTCCAATACACTGTATTTGCTGGGAACAGACACGAGGGCTATTTGCACTGTTTATGGCCAGAATAGCACAATAGTGGTGTTCTTACCCTGAATTAACACTTAATGCTAGAACTTGAAACTCAATGGGAATCAACTCCGTTTAGGAAGTTGTATTGAACCCCAGTCGGCCTTACAAGAAAAACACTCTGTTTTTGAGAAACAGGCACTCTTGCACTCTACTGTGTTTCCTATAGGCCCAGTACAGTGAGCTAGCTCAGAACAAGAGAACTGTGCTTCCTACACAAACGGGGCATATGTAGTTCAACTCAGTATTGGAAACTAAGTAAAACAGGAGCTTCTCTTCAGTACAATACACTGTATTTGGGGGAACAGACTCGAGTACTATTTGCACTGTTTATGGCCAGAATAGCACAATAGTGGTGTTCTTACCCTGAATTAATACTTAATTCCAGAATTTGAAACTCAATGTGAATCAACTCTGTTTAGGAAGTTGTATTGATCCCCAGTCGGCCTTACAAGAAAAACACTCTGCTTTTGAAAACAGGCACTCTTGCACTCTACTGTGTTTCCTATAGGGCCAGTACAGTGAGCTAGCTCAGAACAAGAGAACTGTGCTTCCTACACAAACGGGGCATATCTAGTTCAACTCAGTATTGGAAACTAAGAGAACTTCAGTCCTATACACTGTGTTTGCTGGGAACAGACGCGAGTGCTATTGCACTGTTTATGGCCAGAATAGCACAATAGTGGTGTTCTTACCCTGAATTAACACTTAATGCTAGAACTTGAAACTCAATGTGAATCAACTCCGTTTAGGAAGTTGTATTGAACCCCAGTCGGCCTTACAAGAAAAACACTCTGCTTTTGAGAAACAGGCACTCTTGCACTCTACTGTGTTTCCTATAGGGCCAGTACAGTGAGCTAGCTCAGAACAAGAGAACTGTGCTTCCTACACAAACGGGGCATATCTAGTTCAACTCAGTATTGGAAACTAAGTAAAACAGGAGCTTCTCTTCAGTACAATACACTGTATTTGGGGGAACAGCCTCGAGTACTATTTGCACTGTTTATGGCCAGAATAGCACAATAGTGGTGTTCTTACCCTGAATTAACACTTAATTCTAGAATTTGAAACTCAATGTGAATCAACTCTGTTTAGGAAGTTGTATTGATCCCCAGTCGGACTTACAAGAAAAACACTCTGCTTTTGAGAAACAGGCACTCTTGCACTCTACTGTGTTTCCTACAGGGCCAGTACAGTGAGCTAGCTCAGAAGAAGAGAACTGTGCTTCCTGCACAAACGGGGCATATCTAGTTCAACTCAGTATTGGAAACTAAGAGAACTTCAGTCCAATACACTGTGTTTGCTGGGAACAGACGCGAGTGCTATTTGCACTGTTTATGGCCAGAATAGCACAATAGTGGTGTTCTTACCCTGAATTAACACTTAATGCTAGAACTTGAAACTGAATGTGAATCAACTCCGTTTAGAAGTTGTATTGAACAACAGTCGGCCTTACAAGAAGAACACTCTGCTTTTGAGAAACAGGCACTCTTGCACTCTACTGTGTTTCCTATAGGGCCAGAACAGTGAGCTAGCTCAGAACAAGAGAACTGAGCTTCCTAAACAAACGGGGCATATCTAGTTCAACTCAGTATTGGAAACTAAGTAAAACAGGAGCTTCTCTTCAGTCCAATACAACTGTATTTGCTGGGAACAGACGCGAGTGCTATTTGCACTGTTTATGGCCACAGTAGCACAATAGTGGTGTTCTTACCCTGAATTAACACTTAATGCTAGAACTTGAAACTCAGTGTGAATCAACTCCGTTTAGGAAGTTGTATTGTACCCCAGTCAGCCTTACAAGAAAACACTCTGCTTTTGAGAAACAGGCACTCTTGCACTCTACTGTGTTTCCTATAGGGCCAGTACAGCGAGCTAGCTCAGAACAAGAGAACTGTGCTTCCTACACAAACGGGGCATATCTAGTTCAACTCAGTATTGGAAACTGAGTAAAACAGGAGCTTCTCTTCAGTCCAATACACTGTATTTGCTGGGAACAGACGCGAGTGCTATTTGCACTGTTTATGGCCAGAATAGCACAATAGTGGTGTTCTTACCCTGAATTAACACTTAATGCTAGAACTTGAAACTCAGTGTGAATCAACTCCGTTTAGGAAGTTGTATTGAAACCCGGTCGGCCTTACAAGAAAAACACTCTGCTTTTGAGAAACAGGCACTCTTGCACTCTACTGTGTTTCTTATAGGGCCAGTACAGTGAGCTAGATCAGAACAAGAGAACTGTGCTTCCTACACAAACGGGGCATATCTAGTTCAACTCAGTATTGGAAACTAAGTAAAACAGGAGCTTCTCTTCAGTCCAATACAACTGTATTTGCTGGGAACAGACGCGAGTGCTATTTGCACTGTTTATGGCCAGAATAGCACAATAGTGGTGTTCTTACCCTGAATTAACACTTAATTCTAGAATTTGACACTCAATGTGAATCAACTCCGTTTAGGAAGTTGTATTGAACTCAGTCGGACTTACAAGAAAAACACTCTGCTTTTGAGAAACAGGCACTCTTGCACTCTACTGTGTTTCCTATAGGGCCAGTACAGTGAGCTAGCTCAGAACAAGAGAACTGTGCTTCCTACACAAACGGGGCATATCTAGTTCAACTCAGTATTGGAAACTAAGTAAAACAGGAGCTTCTCTTCAGTCCAATACAACTGTCTTTGCTGGGAACAGACGCGAGTGCTATTTGCACTGTTTATGGCCAGAATAGCACACTAGTGGTGTTCTTACCCTGAATTAACACTTAATGCTAGAACTTGAAACTCAGTGTGAATCAACTCTGTTTAGGAAGTTGTATTGAACCCCAGTCGGCCTTACAAGAAAAACACTCTGCTTTTGAGAAACAAGCACTCTTGCACTCTACTGTGTTTCCTATAGGGCCAGTACAGCGAGCTAGCTCAGAACAAGAGAACTGTGCTTCCTACACAAACGGGGCATATCTAGTTCAACTCAGTATTGGAAACTAAGTAAAACAGGAGCTTCTCTTCAGTCCAATACACTGTATTTGCTGGGAACAGACGCGAGTGCTATTTGCACTGTTTATGGCCAGAATAGCACAATAGTGGTGTTCTTACCCTGAATTAACACTTAATGCTAGAACTTGAAACTCAGTGTGATCAACTCCGTTTAGGAAGTTGTATTGAACCCCAGTCGGCCTTACAAGAAAAACACACTGCTTTTGAGAAACAGGCACTCTTGCACTCTACTGTGTTTCCTATAGGTCCAGTACAGTGAGCTAGCTCAGAACAAGAGAACTGTGCTTCCTACACAAACGGGGCATATCTAGTTCAACTCAGTATTGGAAACTAAGTAAAACAGGAGCTTCTCTTCAGTCCAATACACTGTATTTGCTGGGAACAGACGCGAGTGCTATTTGCACTGTTAATGGCCAGAACAGCACAATAGTGGTGTTCTTACCCTGAATTAACACTTAATGCTAGAACTTGAAACTGAATGTGAATCAACTCCGTTTAGAAGTTGTATTGAACCCCAGTCGGCCTTACAAGAAGAACACTCTGCTTTTGAGAAACAGGCACTCTTGCACTCTACTGTGTTTCCTATAGGGCCAGTACAGTTAGCTAGCTCAGAACAAGAGAACTGTGCTTCCTACACAAACGGGGCATATCTAGTTCAACTCAGTATTGGAAACTAAGTAAAACAGGAGCTTTTCTCTTCAGTCCAATACACTGTATTTGCTGGGAACAGACGCGAGTGCTATTTGCACTGTTTATGGCCAGAATAGCACAATAGTGGTGTTCTTACCCTGAATTAACACTTAATGCTAGAACTTGAATCTCAATGTGAATCAACTCCGTTTAGGAAGTTGTATTGAACCCCAGTCGGCCTTACAAGAAAAACACTCTGCTTTTGAGAAACAGGCACTCTTGCACTCTACTGTGTTTCCTATAGGGCCAGTACAGTGAGCTAGCTCAGAACAAGAGAACTGTGCTTCCTACACAAACGGGGCATATCTAGTTCAACTCAGTATTGGAAACTAAGTAAAACAGGAGCTTCTCTTCAGTCCAATACACTGTATTTGCTGGGAACAGACGCGAGTGCTATTTGCACTGTTTATGGCCAGAATAGCACACTAGTGGTGTTCTTACCCTGTATTAACACTTAATGCTAGAACTTGAAACTCAGTGTGAATCCACTCCGTTTAGGAAGTTGTATTGAACCCCAGTCGGCCTTACAAGAAAAACACTCTGCTTTTGAGAAACAGGCACTCTTGCACTCTACTGTGTTTCCTATAGGGCCAGTACAGTGAGCTAGCTCAGAACAAGAGAACTGTGCTTCCTACACAAACAGGGCATATCTAGTTCAAATCAGTATTGGAAACTAAGTAAAACAGGAGCTTCTCTTCAGTCCAATACAACTCTATTTGCTGGGAAGAGACGCGAGTGCTATTTGCACTGTTTATGGCCAGAATAGCACAATAGTGGTGTTCTTACCCTGAATTAACACTTAATTCTAGAATTTGACACTCAATGTGAATCAACTCCGTTTAGGAAGTTGTATTGAACTCAGTCGGACTTACAAGAAAAACACTCTGCTTTTGAGAAACAGGCACTCTTGCACTCTACTGTGTTTCCTACAGGGCCAGTACAGTGAGCTAGCTCAGAAGAAGAGAACTGTGCTTCCTGCACAAACGGGGCATATCTAGTTCAACTCAGTATTGGAAACTAAGAGAACTTCAGTCCAATACACTGTGTTTGCTGGGAACAGACGCGAGTGCTATTTGCACTGTTTATGGCCAGAATAGCACAATAGTGGTGTTCTTACCCTGAATTAACACTTAATGCTAGAACTTGAAACTGAATGTGAATCAACTCCGTTTAGAAGTTGTATTGAACAACAGTCGGCCTTACAAGAAGAACACTCTGCTTTTGAGAAACAGGCACTCTTGCACTCTACTGTGTTTCCTATAGGGCCAGAACAGTGAGCTAGCTCAGAACAAGAGAACTGTGCTTCCTACACAAACGGGGCATATCTAGTTCAACTCAGTATTGGAAACTAAGTAAAACAGGAGCTTTTCTCTTCAGTCCAATACACTGTATTTGCTGGGAACAGACGCGAGTGCTATTTGCACTGTTTATGGCCAGAATAGCACAATAGTGGTGTTCTAACCCTGAATTAACACTTAATGCTAGAACTTGAATCTCAATGTGAATCAACTACGTTTAGGAAGTTGTATTGAACCCCAGTCGGCCTTACAAGAAAAACACTCTGCTTTTGAGAAACAGGCACTCTTGCACTCTACTGTGTTTCCTATAGGGCCAGTACAGTGAGCTAGCTCAGAACAAGAGAACTGTGCTTCCTACACAAACGGGGCATATCTAGTTCAACTCAGTATTGGAAACTAAGAGAACTTCAGTCCAATACACTGTGTTTGCTGGGAAGAGACGCGAGTGCTATTTGCACTGTTTATGGCCAGAATAGCACAATAGTGGTGTTCTTACCCTGAATTAACACTTAATGCTAGAACTTGAAATTCAATGGGAATCAACTCCGTTTAGGAAGTTGTATTGAACCCCAGTCAGCCTTACAAGAAAAACATTCTGCTTTTGAGAAACAGGCACTCTTGCACTCTACTGTGTTTCCTATAGGGCCAGTACAGTGAACTAGGACAGAACAAGAGAACTGTGCTTCCTACACAAACGGGGCATATCTAGTTCAACTCAGTATTGGAAACTAAGTAAAACAGGAGCTTCTCTTCAGTCCAAAACACTGTATTTGCTGGTAACAGACGCGAGTGCTATTTGCACTGTTAATGGCCAGAACAGCACAATAGTGGTGTTCTTACCCTGAATTAACACTTAATGCTAGAACTTGAAACTGAATGTGAATCAACTCCGTTTAGAAGTTGTATTGAACAACAGTCGGCCTTACAAGAAGAACACTCTGCTTTTGAGAAACAGGCACTCTTGCACTCTACTGTGTTTCCTACAGGGCCAGTACAGTGAGCTACCTCAGAACAAGAGAACTGTGCTTCCTACACAAACGGGGCATATCTAGTTCAACTCAGTATTCGAAACTAAGTAAAACAGGAGCTTCTCTTCAGTCCAATACACTGTATTTGCTGGTAACAGACGCGAGTGCTATTTGCAATGTTTATGGCCAGAATAGCACAATAGTGGTGTTCTTACCCTGAATTAACACTTAATGCTAGAACTTGAAACTCAATGTGAATCAACTCCGTTTAGGAAGTTGTATTGAACCCCAGTCGGCCTTACAAGAAAAACACTCTGCTTTTGAGAAACAGGCACTCTTGCACTCTACTGTGTTTCCTATAGGGCCAGTACAGTGAGCTAGCTCAGAACAAGAGAACTGTGCTTCCTACACAAACGGGGCATATCTAGTTCAACTCAGTATTGGAAACTAAGTAAAACAGGAGCTTCTCTTCATTACAATACACTGTATTTGCTGGGAACAGACGCGAGTGCTATTTGCACTGTTTATGGCCAGAATAGCACAATAGTGGTGTTCTTACCCTGAATTAACACTTAATGCTAGAACTTGAAACTGAATGTGAATCAACTCCGTTTAGGAAGTTTTAATGAACCCCAGTCGGCCTTAAAAGAAAAACACTCTGCTTTTGAAAACAGGCACTCTTGCACTCTACTGTGTTTCCTATAGGGCCAGTACAGTGAGCTAGCTCAGAACAAGAGAACTGTGCTTCCTACACAAACGGGGCATATCTAGTTCAACTCAGTATTGGAAACTAAGAGAACTTCAGTCCAATACACTGTGTTTTCTGGGAACAGACGCGAGTGCAATTTGCACTGTTTATGGCCAGAATAGCACAATAGTGGTGTTCTTACCCTGAAATAACACTTAATGCTAGAACTTGAAACTCAGTGTGAATCAACTCCGTTTAGGAAGTTGTATTGAACCCCAGTCGGCCTTACAAGAAAAACACTCTGCTTTTGAGAAACAGGCACTCTTGCACTCTACTGTTTTTCCTATAGGGCCAGTACAGTGAGCTAGCTCAGAACAAGAGAACTGTGCTTCCTACACAAACGGGGCATATCTAGTTCAACTCAGTATTGGAAACTAAGTAAAACAGGAGCTTTTCTCTTCAGTCCAATACACTGTATTTGCTGGGAACAGACGCGAGTGCTATTTGCACTGTTTATGGCCAGAATAGCACAATAGTGGTGTTCTTACCCTGAATTAACACTTAATGCTAGAACTTGAATCTCAATGTGAATCAACTCCGTTTAGGAAGTTGTATTGAACCCCAGTCGGCCTTACAAGAAAAACACTCTGCTTTTGAGAAACAGGCACTCTTGCACTCTACTGTGTTTCCTATAGGGCCAGTACAGTGAGCTAGCTCAGAACAAGAGAACTGTGCTTCCTACACAAACGGGGCATATCTAGTTCAACTCAGTATTGGAAACTAAGAGAACTACAGTCCAATACACTGTGTTTGCTGGGAACAGACGCGAGTGCTATTTGCACTGTTTATGGCCAGAATAGCACAATAGTGGTGTTCTTACCCTGAATTAACACTTAATGCTAGAATTTGACACTCAATGTGAATCAACTCCGTTTAGGAAGTTGTATTGAACCCAGTCGGACTTACAAGAAAAACACTCTGCTTTTGAGAAACAGGCACTCTTGCACTCTACTGTGTTTCCTACAGGGCCAGTACAGTGAGCTAGCTCAGAACAAGAGAACTGTGCTTCCTACACAAATGGGGCATATCTAGTTCAACTCAGTATTGGAAACTAAGTAAAACAGGAGCTTCTCTTCAGTCCAATACACTGTATATGCTGCGAACAGACGCGAGTGCTATTTGCACTGTGTATGGCCAGAATAGGACAGTAGTGGTGTTCTTACCGTGAATTAACACTTAATGCTGAAACTTGAAACTCAATGGGAATCAACTCCGTTTAGGAAGTTGTATTGAACCCCAGTCGGCCTTACAAGAAAAACACTCTGCTTTTGAGAAATAGGCACTCTTGCACTCTACTGTGATTCCTATAGGGCCAGAACAGTGACCTAGCTCAGAACAAGAGAACTGAGCTTCCTACACAAACGGGGCATATCTAGTTCAACTCAGTATTCGAAACTAACTAAAACAGGTGCTTTTCTCTTAAGTCCAATACACTGTATTTGCTGGGAACAGACGCGAGTGCTATTTGCACTGTTTATGGCCAGAATAGCACAATAGTGGTGTTCTTACCCTGAATTAACACTTAATGCTAAAACTTGAAACTCAATGGGAATCAACTCCGTTTAGGAAGTTGTATTGAACCCCAGTCGGCCTTACAAGAAAAACACTCTGCTTTTGAGAAACAGGCACTCTTGCACTCTACTGTGTTTCCTATAGGGCCAGTACAGTGAGCTAGCTCAGAACAAGAGAACTGTGCTTCCTACACAAACGGGGCATATCTAGTTCAACTCAGTATTGGAAACTAAGTAAAACAGGAGCTTCTCTTCAGTACAGTACACTGTATTTGGGGGAACAGACTCGAGTACTATTTGCACTGTTTATGGCCAGAATAGCACAATAGTGGTGTTCTTACCCTGAATTAACACTTAATGCTAGAACTTGAAACTGAATGTGAATCAAATCCGTTTAGGAAGTTTTATTGAACCCCAGTCGGCCTTACAAGAAAAACACTCTGTTTTGAAAACAGGCACTCTTGCACTCTACTGTGTTTCCTATAGGGCCAGTACAGTGAGCTATATCAGAACAAGAGAACTGTGCTTCCTACACAAACGGGGCATATCTAGTTCAACTCAGTATTGGAAACTAAGAGAACTTCAGTCCAATACACTGTGTTTGCTGGGAACAGACGCGAGTGCTATTTGCACTGTTTATGGCCAGATTAGCACAATAGTGGTGTTCTTACCCTGAATTAACACTTAATTCTAGAATTTGACACTCAATGTGAATCAATTCCGTTTAGGAAGTTGTATTGAACCCAGTCGGACTTACAAGAAAATCACTCTGCTTTTGAGAAACAGGCACTCTTGCACTCTACTGTGTTTCCTACAGGGCCAGTACAGTGAGCCTGCTCAGAACAAGAGAACTGTGCTTCCTACACAAACGGGGCATATCTAGTTCAACTCAGTATTGGAAACTAAGTAAAACAGGAGCTTCTCTTCAGTCCAATACACTGTATATGCTGCGAACAGACGCGAGTGCTATTTGCACTGTGTATGGCCAGAATAGCACAATAGTGGTGTTCTTACCCTGAATTAACACTTAATGCTGAAACTTGAAACTCAATGGGAATCAACTCCGTTTAGGAAGTTGTATTGAACCCCAGTCGGCCTTACAAGAAAAACACTCTGCTTTTGAGAAATAGGCACTCTTGCACTCTACTGTGATTCCTATAGGGCCAGAACAGTGAGCTAGCTCAGAACAAGAGAACTGTGCTTCCTACAAAAACGGGGCATATCTAGTTCAACTCAGTATTCGAAACTAACTAAAACAGGTGCTTTTCTCTTAAGTCCAATACACTGTATTTGCTGGGAACAGACGTGAGTGCTATTTGCAATGTTTATGGCCAGAATTGCACAATAGTGGTGTTCTTACCATGAATTAACACTTAATGCTAGAACTTGAAACTCAGTGTGAAATAACTCCGTTTAGGAAGTTGTATTGAACCCCAGACGACCAAACAAAAAAAACTCTCTGCTTCTGAGAAACAGGCACTCTTGCACTCTACTGTGTTTCCTATAGGGCCAGTACAGTGAGCTAGCTCAGAACAAGAGAACTGTGCTTCCTAAACAAACGGGGCATATCTAGTTCAACTCAGTATTGGAATCTAAGTAAAACAGGAGCTTCTCTTCAGTACAATACACTGTATTTGGGGGAACAGACTCGAGTTCTATTTGGACTGTTTATGGCCAGAATAGCACAATAGTGGTGTTCTTACCCTGAATTAACACTTAATGCTAGAACCTGAAACTGAATGTGAATCAAATCCGTTTAGGAACTTTTATTGAACCCCAGTCGGCCTTACAAGAAAAACACTCTGCTTTTGAAAACAGGCACTCTTGCACTCTACTGTGTTTCCTATAGGGCCAGTACAGTGAGATAGCTCAGAACAAGAGAACTGTGCTTCCTACACAAACGGGGCATATCTAGTTCAACTCAGTATTGGAAACTAAGAGAACTTCAGTCCAATACACTGTATTTGCTGGGAACAGACGCGAGTGCTATTTGCACTGTTTATGGCCAGAATAGCACAATAGTGGTGTTCTTACCCTGAATTAACACTTAATGCTAGAACTTGAAACTCAATGTGAATCAACTCCGTTTAGGAAGTTGTATTGAACCCCAGTCGGTCTTACAAGAAAAACACTCTGCTTTTGAGAAACAGGCACTCTTGCACTCTACTGTGTTTCCTATAGGGCCAGTACAGTGAACTAGCTCAGAACAAAGAACTGTGCTTCCTACACAAACGGGGCATATCTAGTTCAACTCAGTATTGGAAACTAAGTAAAACAGGAGCTTCTCTTCAGTCCAATTCACTGTATTTGCTGGGAACAGACGCGAGTTCTATTTGCACTGTTTATGGCCAGAATAGCACAATAGTGGTGTTCTTACCCTGAATTAACACTTAATTCTAGAATTTGACACTCAATGTGAATCAACTCCGTTTAGGAAGTTTTATTGAACCCAGTCGGACTTACAAGAAAAACACTGTGCTTTTTCGAAACAGGCACTCTTGCGCTCTACTGTGTTTCCTACAGGGCCAGTACAGTGAGCTAGCTCAGAACAAGAGAACTGTGCTTCCTACACAAACGGGACATATCTAGTTCAACTCAGTATTGGAAACTAAGTAAAACAGGAGCTTCTCTTCCGTCCAGTACACTGTATATGCTGCGAACAGACGCGAGTGCTATTTGCACTGTTTATGGCCAGAATAGCACAATAGTGGTGTTCTTACCCTGAATTAACACTTAATGCTGAAACTTGAAACTCAATGGGAATCAACTCCGTTTAGGAAGTTGTATTGAACCCCAGTCGGCCTTACAAGAAAAACACTCTGCTTTTGAGAAAGAGGCACTCTTGCACTCTACTGTGATTCCTATAGGGCCAGAACATTGAGCTAGCTCAGAACAAGAGAACTGTGCTTCCTACACAAACAGGGCATATCTAGTTCAACTCAGTATTCGAAACTAACTAAAACAGGTGCTTTTCTCTTAAGTCCAATACACTGTATTTGCTGGGAACAGACGCGAGTGCTATTTGCACTGTTTATGGCCAGAATAGCACAATAGTGGTGTTCTTACCCTGAATTAACACTTAATGCTAGAACTTGAAACTGAATATGAATCAACTCCGTTTAGGAAGTTTTATTGAACCCCAGTCGGCCTTACAAGAAAAACACTCTGCTTTTGAGAAACAGGCACTCTTGCACTCTACTGTGTTTCCTATAGGGCCAGTAGAGTGAGCTAGATCAGAACAAGAGAACTGTGCTTCCTACACAAACGGGGCATATCTAGTTCAACTCAGTATTGGAAACTAATTAAAACATGAGCTTCTCTTTAGTCCAATACACTGTATTTGCTGGGAACAGACGCGAGTGCTATTTGCACTGTTTATGGCCAGAATAGCACAATAGTGGTGTTCTTACCCTGAATTAACACTTAATGCTAGAACTTGAAACTCAGTGTGAATCAACTCCGTTTAGGAAGTTGTATTGAACCCCAGTCGGCCTTACAAGAAAAACACTCTGCTTTTGAGAAACTGGCACTCTTGCACTCTACTGTGTTTCCTATAGGGCCAGTACAGTGAGCTAGCTCAGAACAAGAGAACTGTGCTTCCTACACAAACGGGGCATACCTAGTTCAACTCAGTATTGGAAACTAAGTAAAATAGTAGCTTCTCTTCAGTCCAATACACTGTATTTGCTGGGAAGAGACGCGAGTGCTATTTGCACTGTTTATGGCCAGAATAGCACAATAGTGGTGTTCTTACCCTGAATTAACACTTAATGCTAGAACTTGAAACTGAATGTGAATCAAATCCGTTTAGGAAGTTTTATTGAACCCCAGTCGGCCTTACAAGAAAAACACTCTGTTTTGAAAACAGGCACTCTTGCACTCTACTGTGTTTCCTATAGGGCCAGTACAGTGAGCTATATCAGAACAAGAGAACTGTGCTTCCTACACAAACGGGGCATATCTAGTTCAACTCAGTATTGGAAACTAAGAGAACTTCAGTCCAATACACTGTGTTTGCTGGGAACAGACGCGAGTGCTATTTGCACTGTTTATGGCCAGATTAGCACAATAGTGGTGTTCTTACCCTGAATTAACACTTAATTTTAGAATTTGACACTCAATGTGAATCAATTCCGTTTAGGAAGTTGTATTGAACCCAGTCGGACTTACAAGAAAAACACTCTGCTTTTGGGAAACAGGCACTCTTGCACTCTACTGTGTTTCCTACAGGGCCAGTACAGTGAGCCTGCTCAGAACAAGAGAACTGTGCTTCCTACACAAACGGAGCATACCTAGTTCAACTCAGTATTGGAAACTAAGTAAAACAGGAGCTTCTCTTCAGTCCAATACACTGTATATGCTGCGAACAGACGCGAGTGCTATTTGCACTGTGTATGGCCAGAATAGCACAATAGTGGTGTTCTTACCCTGAATTAACACTTAATGCTGAAACTTGAAACTCAATGGGAATCAACTCCGTTTAGGAAGTTGTATTGAACCCCAGTCGGCCTTACAAGAAAAACACTCTGCTTTTGAGAAATAGGCACTCTTGCACTCTACTGTGATTCCTATAGGGCCAGAACAGTGAGCTAGCTCAAACAAGAGAGCTGTGCTTCCTACACAAACGGGGCATATCTAGTTCAACTCAGTATTCGAAACTAACTAAAACAGGTGCTTTTCTCTTAAGTCCAATACACTGTATTTGCTGGGAACAGACGTGAGTGCTATTTGCAATGTTTATGGCCAGAATTGCACAATAGTGGTGTTCTTACCATGAATTAACACTTAATGCTAGAACTTGAAACTCAGTGTGAAATAACTCCGTTTAGGAAGTTGTATTGAACCCCAGACGGCCTAACAAAAAAAAACACTCTGCTTCTGAGAAACAGGCACTCTTGCACTCTACTGTGTTTCCTATAGCGCCAGTACAGTGAGCTAGCTCAGAACAAGAGAACTGTGCTTCCTACACAAACGGGGCATATCTAGTTCAACTCAGTATTGGAATCTAAGTAAAACAGGAGCTTCTCTTCAGTACAATACACTGTATTTGGGGGAACAGACTCGAGTACTATTTGGACTGTTTATGGCCAGAATAGCACAATAGTGGTGTTTTTACCCTGAATTAACACTTAATGCTAGAACCTGAAACTGAATGTGAATCAAATCCGTTTAGGAACTTTTATTGAACCCCAGTCGGCCTTACAAGAAAAACACTCTGCTTTTGAAAACAGGCACTCTTGCACTCTACTGTGTTTCCTATAGGGCCAGTACAGTGAGATAGCTCAGAACAAGAGAACTGTGCTTCCTACACAAACGGGGCATATCTAGTTCAACTCAGTATTGGAAACTAAGAGAACTTCAGTCCAATACACTGTATTTGCTGAGAAAAGACGCGAGTGCTATTTGCACTGTTTATGGCCAAAATAGCACAATAGTGGTGTTCTTACCCTGAATTAACACTTAATGCTAGAACTTGAAACTCAATGGGAATGAACTCCGTTTAAGAAGTTGTATTGAACCCCAGTCGGTCTTACAAGAAAAACACTCTGCTTTTGATAAACAGGCACTCTTGCACTCTACTGTGTTTCCTATAGGGCCAGTACACTGAACTAGCTCAGAACAAGAGAACTGTGCTTCCTACACAAACGGGGCATATCTAGTTCAACTCAGTATTGGAAACTAAGTAAAACAGGAGCTTCTCTTCAGTCCAATACACTGTATTTGCTGGGAACAGACGCGAGTGCTATTTGCACTGTTTATGGCCAGAATAGCACAATAGTGGTGTTCTTACCCTGAATTAACACTTAATTCTAGAATTTGACACTCAATGTGAATCAACTCCGTTTAGGAAGTTTTATTGAACCCAGTCGGACTTACAAGAAAAACACTCTGCTTTTGCGAAACAGGCACTCTTGCGCTCTACTGTGTTTCCTACAGGGCCAGTACAGTGAGCTAGCTCAGAACAAGAGAACTGTGCTTCCTACACAAACGGGGCATATCTAGTTCAACTCAGTATTGGAAACTAAGTAAAACAGGAGCTTCTCTTCTGTCCAATACACTGTATATGCTGCGAACAGACGCGAGTGCTATTTGCACTGTTTATGGCCAGAATAGCACAATAGTGGTGTTCTTACCCTGAATTAACAGTTAATGCTGAAACTTGAAACTCAATGGGAATCAACTCCGTTTAGGAAGTTGTATTGAACCCCAGTCGGCCTTACAAGAAAAACACTCTGCTTTTGAGAAATAGGCACTCTTGCACTCTACTGTGATTCCTATAGGGCCAGAACAGTGAGCTAGCTCAGAACAAGAGAACTGTGCTTCCTACACAAACAGGGCATATCTAGTTCAACTCAGTATTCGAAATTAACTGAAACAGGTGCTTTTCTCTTAAGTCCAATACACTGTATTTGCTGGGAACAGACGCGAGTGCTATTTGCACTGTTTATGGCCAGAATAGCACAATAGTGGTGTTCTTACCCTGAATTAACACTTAATGCTAGAACTTGAAACTGAATGTGAATCAACTCCGTTTAGGAAGTTTTATTGAACCCCAGTCAGCCTTACAAGAAAAACACTCTGCTTTTGAGAAACAGGCACTCTTGCACTCTACTGTGTTTCCTATAGGGCCAGTAGAGTGAGCTAGATCAGAACAAGAGAACTGTGCTTCCTACACAAACGGGGCATATCTAGTTCAACTCAGTATTGGAAACTAATTAAAACAGGAGCTTCTCTTTAGTCCAATACACTGTATTAGCTGGGAACAGACGCGAGTGCTATTTGCACTGTTTATGGCCAGAATAGCACAATAGTGGTGTTCTTACCCTGAATTAACACTTAATGCTAGAACTTGAAACTCAGTGTGAATCAACTCCGTTTAGGAAGTTGTATTGAACCCCAGTCGGCCTTACAAGAAAAACACTCTGCTTTTGAGAAACTGGCACTCTTGCACTCTACTGTGTTTCCTATAGGGCCAGTACAGTGAGCTAGCTCAGAACAAGAGAACTGTGCTTCCTACACAAACGGGGCATATCTAGTTCAACTCAGTATAGGAAACTAAGTAAAATAGTAGCTTCTCTTCAGTCCAATACACTGTATTTGCTGGGAAGAGACGCGAGTGCTATTTGCACTGTTTATGGCCAGAATAGCACAATAGTGGTGTTCTTACCCTGAATTAACACTTAATTCTAGAATTTGACACTCAATGTGAATCAACTCCGTTTAGGAAGTTGTATTGAACCCAGTCGGACTTACAAGAAAAACACTCTGCTTTTGAGAAACAGGCACTCTTGCACTCTACTGTGTTTCCTACAGGGCCAGTACAGTGAGCTAGCTCAGAATAAGAAAACTGTGCTTCCTACACAAACGGGGCATATCTAGTTCAACTCAGTATTGTAAACTAAGTAAAACAGGAGCTTCTCTTCCGTCCAATACACTGTATATGCTGCGAAGAGACGCGAGTGCTATTTGCACTGTTTATGGCCAGAATAGCACAATAGTGGTGTTCTTACCCTGAATTAACACTTAATGCTAGAACTTGAAACTCAATGGGAATCAACTCCGTTTAGGAAGTTGTATTGAACCCCAGTCGGCCTTACAAGAAAAACACTCTGCTTTTGAGGAACAGGCACTCTTGCACTCTACTGTGTTTCCTATAGGGCCAGTACAGTGAGCTAGCTCAGAACAAGAGAACTGTGCTTCCTACACAAACGGGGCATATCTAGTTCAACTCAGTATTGGAAACCTAGTAAAACAGGAGCTTCTCTTCAGTCCAATACACTGTATTTGCTGGGAACAGAAACGAGAGCTATTTGCACTGTTTATGTCCATAATAGCACAATAGTGGTGTTCTTACACTGAATTAACACTTAATACTAGAATTTGACACTCAATGTGAATCAACTCCGTTTAGGAAGTTTTATTGAACCCCAGTCGGACTTACAAGAAAAACACTCTGCTTTTGCGAAACAGGCACTCTTGCGCTCTACTGTGTTTCCTACAGGGCGAGTACAGTGAGCTAGCTCAGAACAAGAGAACTGTGCTTCCTACACAAACGGGGCATATCTAGTTCAACTCAGTATTGGAAACGAAGTAAAACAGGAGCTTCTCTTCAGTACAGTACACTGTATTTGGGGGAACAGACTCGAGTACTATTTGCACTGTTTATGGCCAGAATAGCACAATAGTGGTGTTCTTACCCTGAATTAACACTTAATGCTAGAGTTTGAAACTGAATGTGAATCAAATCCGTTTAGGAAGTTTTATTGAACCCCAGTCGGCCTTACAATAAAAACACTCTGCTTTTGAAAACAGGCACTCTTGCACTCTACTGTGTTTCCTATAGGGCCAGTACAGTGAGCTAGCTCAGAACAAGAGAACTGTGTTTCCTACACAAACGGGGCATATCTAGTTCAACTCAGTATTGGAAACTAAGAGAACTACAGTCCAATACACTGTGTTTGCTGGGAACAGACGCGAGTGCTATTTGCACTGTTTATGGCCAGAATAGCACAATAGTGGTGTTCTTACCCTGAATTAACACTTAATGCTAGAATTTGACACTCAATGTGAATCAACTCCGTTTAGGAATTTGTATTGAACCCAGTCGGACTTACAAGAAAAACACTCTGATTTTGAGAAACAGGCACTCTTGCACTCTACTGTGTTTCCTACAGGGCCAGTACAGTGAGCTAGCTCAGAACAAGAGAACTGTGCTTCCTACACAAACAGGGCATATCTAGTTCAACTCAGTATTGGAAACTAAGTAAAACAGGAGCTTCTCTTCAGTCCATTACACTGTATATGCTGCGAACAGACGCGAGTGCTATTTGCACTGTGTATGGCCAGAATAGGACACTAGTGGTGTTCTTACCCTGAATTAACACTTAATGCTGAAACTTGAAACTCAATGGGAATCAACTCCGTTTAGGAAGTTGTATTGAACCCCAGTCGGCCTTACAAGAAAAACACTCTGCTTTTGAGAAATAGGCACTCTTGCACTCTACTGTGATTCCTATAGTGCCAGAACAGTGACCTAGCTCAGAACAAGAGAACTGTGCTTCCTACACAAACGGGGCATATCTAGTTCAACTCAGTATTCGAAACTAACTGAAACAGGTGCTTTTCTCTTAAGTCCAATACACTGTATTTGCTGGGAACAGACGCGAGTGCTATTTGCACTGTTTATGGCCAGAATAGCACAATAGTGGTGTTCTTACCCTGAATTAACACTTAATGCTAGAACTTGAAACTGAATGTGAATCAAATCCGTTTAGGAAGTTTTATTGAACCCCAGTCGGCCTTACAAGAAAAACACTCTGTTTTGAAAACAGGCACTCTTGTACTCTAGTGTGTTTCCTATAGGGCCAGTACAGTGAGCTATATCAGAACAAGAGAACTGTGCTTCCTACACAAACGGGGCATATCTAGTTCAACTCAGTATTGGAAACTAAGAGAACTTCAGTCCAATACACTGTGTTTGCTGGGAACAGA
This sequence comes from Peromyscus maniculatus bairdii, assembly GCF_049852395.1. Lineage (NCBI taxonomy): Eukaryota > Metazoa > Chordata > Mammalia > Rodentia > Cricetidae > Peromyscus > Peromyscus maniculatus. Next base: position 53,005,645 of record NC_134866.1, read on the forward strand.
CGCGAGTGCTATTTGCACTGTTTATGGCCAGATTAGCACAATAGTGGTGTTCTTACCCTGAATTAACACTTAATTCTAGAATTTGACACTCAATGTGAATCAATTCCGTTTAGGAAGTTGTATTGAACCCAGTCGGACTTACAAGAAAAACACTCTGCTTTTGAGAAACAGGCACTCTTGCACTCTACTGTGTTTCCTACCGGGCCAGTACAGTGAGCCTGCTCAGAACAAGAGAACTGTGCTTCCTACACAAACGGGGCATATCTAGTTCAACTCAGTATTGGAAACTAAGTAAAACAGGAGCTTCTCTTCAGTCCAATACACTGTATATGCTGCGAACAGACGCGAGTGCTATTTGCACTGTGTATGGCCAGAATAGCACAATAGTGGTGTTCTTACCCTGAATTAACACTTAATGCTGAAACTTGAAACTCAATGGGAATCAACTCCGTTTAGGAAGTTGTATTGAACCCCAGTCGGCCTTACAAGAAAAACACTCTGCTTTTGAGAAATAGGCACTCTTGCACTCTACTGTGATTCCTATAGGGCCAGAACAGTGAGCTAGCTCAGAACAAGAGAGCTGTGCTTCCTACACAAACGGGGCATATCTAGTTCAACTCAGTATTCGAAACTAACTAAAACAGGTGCTTTTCTCTTAAGTCCAATACACTGTATTTGCTGGGAACAGACGTGAGTGATATTTGCAATGTTTATGGCCAGAATTGCACAATAGTGGTGTTCTTACCATGAATTAACACTTAATGCTAGAACTTAAAACTCAGTGTGAAATAACTCCGTTTAGGAAGTTGTATTGAACCCCAGACGGCCTAACAAAAAAAAAACAACTGCTTCTGAGAAACAGGCACTCTTGCACTCTACTGTGTTTCCTATAGCGCCAGTACAGTGAGCTAGCTCAGAACAAGAGAACTGTGCTTCCTACACAAACGGGGCATATCTAGTTCAACTCAGTATTGGAATCTAAGTAAAACAGGAGCTTCTCTTCAGTACAATACACTGTATTTGGGGGAACAGACTCGAGTACTATTTGGACTGTTTATGGCCAGAATAGCACAATAGTGGTGTTTTTACCCTGAATTAACACTTAATGCTAGAACCTGAAACTGAATGTGAATCAAATCCGTTTAGGAACTTTTATTGAACCCCAGTCGGCCTTACAAGAAAAACACTCTGCTTTTGAAAACAGGCACTCTTGCACTCTACTGTGTTTCCTATAGGGCCAGTACAGTGAGATAGCTCAGAACAAGAGAACTGTGCTTCCTACACAAAAGGGGCATATCTAGTTCAACTCAGTATTGGAAACTAAGAGAACTTCAGTCCAATACACTGTATTTGCTGGGAACAGACGCGAGTGCTATTTGTACTGTTTATGGCCAGAATAGCACAATAGTGGTGTTCTTACCCTGAATTAACACTTAATGCTAGAACTTGAAACTCAATGGGAATGAACTCCGTTTAAGAAGTTGTATTGAACCCCAGTCGGTCTTACAAGAAAAACACTCTGCTTTTGAGAAACAGGCACTCTTGCACTCTACTGTGTTTCCTATAGGGCCAGTACAGTGAACTAGCTCAGAACAAGAGAACTGTGCTTCCTAGACAAACGGGGCATATCTAGTTCAACTCAGTATTGGAAACTAAGTAAAACAGGAGCTTCTCTTCAGTCCAATTCACTGTATTTGCTGGGAACAGACGCGAGTTCTATTTGCACTGTTTATGGCCAGAATAGCACAATAGTGGTGTTCTTACCCTGAATTAACACTTAATTCTAGAATTTGACACTCAATGTGAATCAACTCCGTTTAGGAAGTTTTATTGAACCCAGTCGGACTTACAGGAAAAACACTCTGCTTTTGCGAAACAGGCACTCTTGCGCTCTACTGTGTTTCCTACAGGGCCAGTACAGTGAGCTAGCTCAGAACAAGAGAACTGTGCTTCCTACACAAACGGGGCATATCTAGTTCAACTCAGTATTGGAAACTAAGTAAAACAGGAGCTTCTCTTCCGTCCAGTACACTGTATATGCTGCAAACAGACGCGAGTGCTATTTGCACTGTTTATGGCCAGAATAGCACAATAGTGGTGTTCTTACCCTGAATTAACACTTAATGCTGAAACTTGAAACTCAATGGGAATCAACTCCGTTTAGGAAGTTGTATTGAACCCCAGTCGGCCTTACAAGAAAAACACTCTGCTTTTGAGAAATAGGCACTCTTGCACTCTACAGTGATTCCTATAGGGCCATAACAGTGAGCTAGCTCAGAACAAGAGAACTGTGCTTCCTACACAAACAGGGCATATCTAGTTCAACTCAGTATTCGAAACTAACTAAAACAGGTGCTTTTCTCTTAAGTCCAATACACTGTATTTGCTGGGAACAGACGCGAGTGCTATTTGCACTGTTTATGGCCAGAATAGCACAATAGTGGTGTTCTTACCCTGAATTAACACTTAATGCTAGAACTTGAAACTGAATGTGAATCAACTCCGTTTAGGAAGTTTTATTGAACCCCAGTCGGCCTTACAAGAAAAACACTCTGCTTTTGAGAAACAGGCACTCTTGCACTCTACTGTGTTTCCTATAGGGCCAGTAGAGTGAGCTAGATCAGAACAAGAGAACTGTGCTTCCTACACAAACGGGGCATATCTAGTTCAACTCAGTATTGGAAACTAATTAAAACAGGAGCTTCTCTTTAGTCCAATACACTGTATTTGCTGGGAACAGACGCGAGTGCTATTTGCACTGTTTATGGCCAGAATAGCACAATAGTGGTGTTCTTACCCTGAATTAACACTTAATGCTAGAACTTGAAACTCAATGTGAATCAACTCCGTTTAGGAAGTTGTATTGAACCCCAGTCGGCCTTACAAGAAAAACACTCTGCTTTTGAGAAACTGGCACTCTTGCACTCTACTGTGTTTCCTATAGGGCCAGTACAGTGAGCTAGCTCAGAACAAGAGAACTGTGCTTCCTACACAAACGGGGCATACCTAGTTCAACTCAGTATTGGAAACTAAGTAAAATAGTAGCTTCTCTTCAGTCCAATACACTGTATTTGCTGGGAAGAGACGCGAGTGCTATTTGCACTGTTTATGGCCAGAATAGCACAATAGTGGTGTTCTTACCCTGAATTAACACTTAATGCTAGAACTTGAAACTGAATGTGAATCAAATCCGTTTAGGAAGTTTTATTGAACCCCAGTCGGCCTTACAAGAAAAACACTCTGTTTTGAAAACAGGCACTCTTGCACTCTACTGTGTTTCCTATAGGGCCAGTACAGTGAGCTATATCAGAACAAGAGAACTGTGCTTCCTACACAAACGGGGCATATCTAGTTCAACTCAGTATTGGAAACTAAGAGAACTTCAGTCCAATACACTGTGTTTGCTGGGAACAGACGCGAGTGCTATTTGCACTGTTTATGGCCAGATTAGCACAATAGTGGTGTTCTTACCCTGAATTAACACTTAATTTTAGAATTTGACACTCAATGTGAATCAATTCCGTTTAGGAAGTTGTATTGAACCCAGTCGGACTTACAAGAAAAACACTCTGCTTTTGGGAAACAGGCACTCTTGCACTCTACTGTGTTTCCTACAGGGCCAGTACAGTGAGCCTGCTCAGAACAAGAGAACTGTGCTTCCTACACAAACGGAGCATACCTAGTTCAACTCAGTATTGGAAACTAAGTAAAACAGGAGCTTCTCTTCAGTCCAATACACTGTATATGCTGCGAACAGACGCGAGTGCTATTTGCACTGTGTATGGCCAGAATAGCACAATAGTGGTGTTCTTACCCTGAATTAACACTTAATGCTGAAACTTGAAACTCAATGGGAATCAACTCCGTTTAGGAAGTTGTATTGAACCCCAGTCGGCCTTACAAGAAAAACACTCTGCTTTTGAGAAATAGGCACTCTTGCACTCTACTGTGATTCCTATAGGGCCAGAACAGTGAGCTAGCTCAAACAAGAGAGCTGTGCTTCCTACACAAACGGGGCATATCTAGTTCAACTCAGTATTCGAAACTAACTAAAACAGGTGCTTTTCTCTTAAGTCCAATACACTGTATTTGCTGGGAACAGACGTGAGTGCTATTTGCAATGTTTATGGCCAGAATTGCACAATAGTGGTGTTCTTACCATGAATTAACACTTAATGCTAGAACTTGAAACTCAGTGTGAAATAACTCCGTTTAGGAAGTTGTATTGAACCCCAGACGGCCTAACAAAAAAAAACACTCTGCTTTTGAAAACAGGCACTCTTGCACTCTACTGTGTTTCCTATAGGGCCAGTACAGTGAGCTAGCTCAGAACAAGAGAACTGTGCTTCCTACACAAACGGGGCATATCTAGTTCAACTCAGTATTGGAATCTAAGTAAAACAGGAGCTTCTCTTCAGTACAATACACTGTATTTGGGGGAACAGACTCGAGTACTATTTGGACTGTTTATGGCCAGAATAGCACAATAGTGGTGTTTTTACCCTGAATTAACACTTAATGCTAGAACCTGAAACTGAATGTGAATCAAATCCGTTTAGGAACTTTTATTGAACCCCAGTCGGCCTTACAAGAAAAACACTCTGCTTTTGAAAACAGGCACTCTTGCACTCTACTGTGTTTCCTATAGGGCCAGTACAGTGAGATAGCTCAGAACAAGAGAACTGTGCTTCCTACACAAACGGGGCATATCTAGTTCAACTCAGTATTGGAAACTAAGAGAACTTCAGTCCAATACACTGTATTTGCTGGGAACAGACGCGAGTGCTATTTGCACTGTTTATGGCCAGAATAGCACAATAGTGGTGTTCTTACCCTGAATTAACACTTAATGCTAGAACTTGAAACTCAGTGTGAATCAACTCCGTTTAGGAAGTTGTATTGAACCCCAGTCGGCCTTACAAGAAAAACACTCTGCTTTTGAGAAACTGGCACTCTTGCACTCTACTGTGTTTCCTATAGGGCCAGTACAGTGAGCTAGCTCAGAACAAGAGAACTGTGCTTCCTACACAAACGGGGCATATCTAGTTCAACTCAGTATTGGAAACTAAGTAAAATAGTAGCTTCTCTTCAGTCCAATACACTGTATTTGCTGAGAAGAGACGCGAGTGCTATTTGCACTGTTTATGGCCAGAATAGCACAATAGTGGTGTTCTTACCCTGAATTAACACTTAATTCTAGAATTTGACACTCAATGTGAATCAACTCCGTTTAGGAAGTTGTATTGAACCCAGTCGGACTTACAAGAAAAACACTCTGCTTTTGAGAAACAGGCACTCTTGCACTCTACTGTGTTTCCTACAGGGCCAGTACAGTGAGCTAGCTCAGAACAAGAAAACTGTGCTTCCTACACAAACGGGGCATATCTAGTTCAACTCAGTATTGTAAACTAAGTAAAACAGGAGCTTCTCTTCCGTCCAATACACTGTATATGCTGCGAAGAGACGCGAGTGCTATTTGCACTGTTTATGGCCAGAATAGCACAATAGTGGTGTTCTTACCCTGAATTAACACTTAATGCTGAAACTGGAAACTCAATGGGAATCAACTCCGTTTAGGAAGTTGTATTGAACCCCAGTCGGCCTTACAAGAAAAACACTCTGCTTTTGAGAAACAGGCACTCTTGCACTCTACTGTGATTCCTATAGGGCCAGAACAGTGAGCTAGCTCAGAAAAAGAGAACTGTGCTTCCTACACAAACGGGGCATATCTAGTTCAACTCAGTATTGGAAACTAAGTAAAACAGGAGCTTCTCTTCAGGACAATACACTGTATTTGGGGGAACAGACTCGAGTACTATTTGCACTGTTTATGGCCAGAATAGCACAATAGTGGTGTTCTTACCCTGAATTAACACTTAATTCTAGAATTTTAAACTCAATGTGAATCAAATCTGTTTAGGAAGTTGTATTGAACCCCAGTCGGACTTACAAGAAAAACACTCTGCTTTTGGGTAAAAGGCACTCTTGCACTCTACTGTGTTTCCTATAGAGACAGTACAGTTAGCTAGCTCAGAACAAGAGAACTGTGCTTCCTACACAAACGAGGCATATCTATTTCAACTCAGTATTGGAAACGAAGTGAAACAGGAGCTTCTCTTCAGTCCAATACACTGTATTTGCTAGGAACAGACGCGAGTGCTATTTGCACTGTTTATGGCCAGAATAGCACAATAGTGGTGTTCTTACCCTGAATTAACACTTAATGCTAGAACTTGAAACTCAATGTGAATCAACTCCGTTTATGAAGTTTTATTGAACCCCAGTCAGCCTTACTAGAAAAACACTCTGCTTCTGAGAAACAGGCACTCTTGCACTCTACTGTGTTTCCTATAGGGCCAGTACAGTGAACTAGCTCAGAACAAGAGAACTGTGCTTCCTACACAAACGGGGCATATCTAGTTCAACTCAGTAGTGGAAACTAAGAGAACTTCAGTCCAATACACTGTGTTTGCTGGGAACAGACACGAGTGCTATTTGCACTGTTTATGGCCAGAATAGCACAATAGTGGTGTTCTTACCCTAAATTAACACTTAATGCTAGAACTTGAAACTCAATGTGAATCAACTCCGTTTAGGAAGTTGTATTGAACCCCAGTCGGCCTTACAAGAAAAACACTCTGCTTTTGAGAAACAGGCACTCTTGCACTCTACTGTGTTTCCTATAGGGCCAGTACAGTGAGCTAGCTCAGAACAAGAGAACTGTACTTCCTACACAAACGGGGCATATCTAGTTCAACTCAGTATTGGAAACTAATTAAAACAGGAGCTTCTCTTCGGTCCAATACACTGTATTTGCTGGGAACAGACGCGAGTGCTATTTGCACTGTTAATGGCCAGAACAGCACAATAGTGGTGTTCTTACCCTGAATTACACTTAATGCTAGAACTTGAACCTGAATGTGAATCAACTCCGTTTAGAAGTTGTATTGAACACCAGTCGGCCTTACATAAGAACACTCTGGTTTTGAGAAACAGGCACTCTTGCATTCTACTGTGTTTCCTACAGGGCCAGTACAGTGAGCTAGCTCAGAACAAGAGAACTGTGCTTCCTACACAAACGGGGCATATCTAGTTCAACTCCGTATTGGAAACAAAGTAAAACAGGAGCTTCTCTTCCGTCCAATACACTGTATATGCAGCGAACAGTCGCAAGTGCTATTTGCACTGTTTATGGCCAGAATAGCACAATAGTGGTGTTCTTACCCTGAATTAACACTTAATGCTAAAACTTGAAACTCAATGGGAATCAACTCCGTTTAGGAAGTTGTATTGAACCCCAGTCGGCCTTACAAGAAAAACACTCTGCTTTTGAAAACAGGAACTCTTGCACTCTACTGTGTTTCCTATAGGGCCAGTACAGTGAGCTAGCTCAGAACAAGAGAACTGTGTTTCCTACACACACGGGGCCTATCTAGTTCAACTCAGTATTTGAAACTAAGAGAACTTCAGTCCAATACACTGTGTTTGCTGGGAACAGACGCGAGTGCTATTTTTACTGTGGATGGCCAGAATAGCACAATAGTGGTGTTCTTACCCTGAATTAACACTTAATGCTGAAACTTGAAAATCAATGGGAACCAACTCCGTTTAGGAAGTTGTATTGAACCCCAGTCGGCCTTACAAGAAAAACACTCTGCTTTTGAGAAATAGGCACTCTTGCACTCTACTGTGATTCCTATAGGGCCAGAACAGTGAGCTAGCTCAGAACAAGAGAACTGTCCTTCCTACACAAACGGGGCATATTTAGTTCAACTCAGTATTCGAAACTAAGTAAAACAGGAGCTTCTCTTCAGTCCAATACACTGTATTTGCTGGGAACAGACGCGAGTGCTATTTGCACTGTTTATGGCCAGAATAGCACAATCGTGGTGTTCTTACCATGAATTAACACTTAATGCTAGAACTTGAAACTCAGTGTGAATCAACTCCTTATAGGAAGTTGTATTGAACCCCAGTCGGCCTAACAAAAAAAACACTCTGCTTTTGAGAAACAGGCACTCTTGCACTCTACTGTGTTTCATATAGGGCCAGTACAGTGAGCTAGCTCAGAACAAGAGAACTGTGCTTCCTACACAAACGGGGCATATATAGTTCAACTCAGTATTGGAAACTAAGTAAAACAGGAGCTTCTCTTCAGTACAATACACTGTATTTAGGGAAACAGACGCGAGTGCTATTTGCACTGTTTATGGCCAGAATAGCACAATAGTGGTGTTCTTACCCTGAATTAACACTTAATGCTAAAACTTGAAACTCAGTGTGTATCAACTCCGTTTAGGGAGTTGTATTGAACCCCAGTCGGCCTTACAAGTAAAACACTCTGCTTTTGAGAAACAGGCACTCTTGCACTCTACAGTACTTCCTATAGGGCCAGTACAGTGAGCTAGCTCAGAACAAGAGAACTGTGCTTCCTACACAAACGGGGCATATCTAGTTCAACTCAGTATTGGAAACTAAGTAAAACAGGAGCTTCTCTTCAGTCCAATACACTGTATTTGCTGGGAACAGACACGAGGGCTATTTGCACTGTTTATGGCCAGAATAGCACAATAGTGGTGTTCTTACTCTGAATTAACACTTAATGCTAGAACTTGAAACTCAATGTGAATCAACTCCGTTTAGGAAGTTGTATTGAACCCCAGTCGGCCTTACAAGAAAAACACTCTGCTTTTGAGAAACAGGCACTCTTGCACTCTACTGTGTTTCCTATAGGGCCAGTACAGTGAGCTAGCTCAGAACAAGAGAACTGTGCTTCCTACACAAACGGGGCATATCTAGTTCAACTCAGTATTGGAAACTAAGTAAAACAGGAGCTTCCCTTCAGTACAATACACTGTATTTGGGGGAACAGACTCGAGTACTATTTGCACTGTTTATGGCCAGAATAGCACAATAGTGGTGTTCTTACCCTGAATTAACACTTAATTCTAGAATTTGAAACTCAATGTGAATCAACTCTGTTTAGGAAGTTGTATTGATCCCCAGTCGGCCTTACAAGAAAAACACTCTGCTTTTGAAAACAGGCACTCTTGCACTCTACTGTGTTTCCTATAGGGCCAGTACAGTGAGATAGCTCAGAACAAGAGAACTGTGCTTCCTACACAAACGGGGCATATCTAGTTCAACTCAGTATTGGAAACTAAGAGAACGTCAGTCCAATACACTGTGTTTGCTGGGAACAGACGCGAGTGCTATTTGCACTGTTAATGGCCAGAACAGCACAATAGTGGTGTTCTTAGCCTGAATTAACACTTAATGCTAGAACTTGAACCTGAATGTGAATCAACTCCGTTTAGAAGTTGTATTGAACACCAGTCGGCCTTACATAAGAACACTCTGCTTTTGAGAAACAGGCACTCTTGCATTCTACTGTGTTTCCTACAGGGCCAGTACAGTGAGCTAGCTCAGAACAAGAGAACTGTGCTTCCTACACAAACGGGGCATATCTAGTTCAACTCAGTATTGGAAACTAAGTAAAACAGGAGCTTCTCTTCAGTCCAATACACTGTATATGCTGCGAACAGAAGCAAGTGCTATTTGCACTGTTTATGGCCAGAATAGCACAATAATGGTGTTCTTACCCTGAATTAACACTTAATGCTAAAACTTGAAACTCAATGGGAATCAACTCCGTTTAGGAAGTTGTATTGAACCCCAGTCGGCCTTACAAGAAAAACACTCTGCTTTTGAAAACAGGAACTCTTGCACTCTACTGTGTTTCCTATAGGGCCAGTACAGTGAGCTAGCTCAGAACAAGAGAACTGTGTTTCCTACACAAACGGGGCATATCTAGTTCAACTCAGTATTGGAACCTAAGTAAAACAGGAGCTTCTCTTCAGTACAATACACTGTATTTAGGGAAACAGACTCGAGTAATATTTGCACTGTTTATGGCCAGAATAGCACAATAGTGGTGTTCTTACCCTGAATTAACACTTAATTCTAGAATTTGAAACTCAATGTGAATCAACTCTGTTTAGGAAGTTGTATTGATCCCCAATCGGCCTTACAAGAAAAACACTCTGCTTTTGAAAACAGGCACTCTTGCACTCTACTGTGTTTCCTATAGGGTCAGTACAGTGAGCTAGCTTATAACAAGAGAACTGTGCTTCCTACACAAACGGGGCATATCTAGTTCAACTCAGTATTGGAAACTAAGAGAACTTCAGTCCAATACACTGTGTTTGCTGGGAACAGACGCGAGTGCTATTTGCACTGTTTATGGCCAGAATAGCACAATAGTGGTGTTCTTACCCTGAATTAACACTTAATGCTAGAACTTGAAACTCAATGGAATCAACTCCGTTTAGGAAGTTGTATTGAACCCCAGTCGGCCTTACAAGAAAAACACTCTGCTTTTGAGAAACAGGCACTCTTGCACTCTACTGTGTTTCCTATAGGGCCAGTACAGTGAACTAGCTCAGAACAAGAGAACTGTGCTTCCTACACAAACGGGGCATATCTAGTTCAACTCAGTATTGGAAACTAAGTAAAACAGGAGCTTCTCTTCAGTCCAATACACTGTATTTGCTGGGAACAGACGCGAGTGCTATTTGCACTGTTTGTGGCCAGAATAGCACAATAGTGGTGTTCTTACCCTGAATTAACACTTAATTCTAGAATTTGACACTCAATGTGAATCAACTCCGTTTAGGAAGTTGTATTGAACCCAATCGGACTTACAAGAAAAACACTCTGCTTTTGAGAAACAGGCACTCTTGCACTCTACTGTGTTTCCTACAGGGCCAGTACAGTAAGCTAGCTCAGAACAAGAGAACTGTGCTTCCTACACAAACGGGGCATATCTAGTTCAACTCAGTATTGGAAACTAAGTAAAACAGGAGCTTCTCTTCCGTCCAATACACTGTATATGCTACGAACAGACGCGAGTGCTATTTGCACTGTGGATGGCCAGAATAGCACAATAGTGGTGTTCTTACCCTGAATTAACACTTAATGCTGAAACTTGAAACTCAATGGGAATCAACTCCGTTTAGGAAGTTGTATTGAACCCCATTCGGCCTTACAAGAAAAACACTCTGCTTTTGAGAAATGGGCACTCTTGCACTCTACTGTGATTCCTATAGGGCCAGAACAGTGAGCTAGCTCAGAACAAGAGAACTGTGATTCCACACAAACGGGGCATATCTAGTTCAACTCAGTATTCGAAACTAAGTAAAACAGGAGCTTCTCTTCAGTGCAATACACTGTATTTGCTGGGAACAGACGCGAGTGCTATTTGCACTGTTTATGGCCAGAATAGCACAATAGTGGTGTTCTTACCATGAATTAACACTTAATGCTAGAACTTGAAACTCAGTGTGAATCAACTCCTTATAGGAAGTTGTATTGAACCCCAGTAGGCCTAACAAAAAAAACACTCTGCTTTTGAGAAACAGCACTCTTGCACTCTACTGTGTTTCCTATAAGGCCAGTACAGTGAGCTAGCTCAGAACAAGAGAACTATGCTTCCTACACAAACGGGGCATATATAGTTCAACTCAGTATTGGAAACTAAGTAAAACAGGAGCTTCTCTTCAGTACAATACACTGTATTTAGGGAAACAGACGCGAGTGCTATTTGCACTGTTTATGGCCAGAATAGCACAATAGTGGTGTTCTTACCCTGAATTAACACTTAATGCTAAAACTTGAAACTCAATGTGAATCAACTCCGTTTAGGAAGTTGTATTGAACCCCAGTCGGCCTTACAAGTAAAACACTCTGCTTTTGAGAAACAGGCACTCTTGCACTCTACTGTGCTTCCTATAGGGCCAGTACAGTGAGCTAGCTCAGAACAAGAGAACTGTGCTTCCTACACAAATGGGGCATATCTAGTTCAACTCAGTATTGGAAACTAAGTAAAACAGGAGCTTCTCTTCAGTCCAATACACTGTATTTGCTGGGAACAGACACGAGGGCTATTTGCACTGTTTATGGCCAGAATAGCACAATAGTGGTGTTCTTACCCTGAATTAACACTTAATGCTAGAACTTGAAACTCAATGTGAATCAACTCCGTTTAGGAAGTTGTATTGAACCCCAGTCGGCCTTACAAGAAAAACACTCTGCTTTTGAGAAACAGGCACTCTTGCACTCTACTGTGTTTCCTATAGGCCCAGTACAGTGAGCTAGCTCAGAACAAGAGAACTGTGCTTCCTACACAAACGGGGCATATCTAGTTCAACTCAGTATTGGAAACTAAGTAAAACAGGAGCTTCTCTTCAGTACAATACACTGGATTTGGGGGAACAGACTCGAGTACTATTTGCACTGTTTATGGCCAGAATAGCACAACAGTGGTGTTCTTACCCTGAATTAACACTTAATTCTAGAATTTGAAACTCAATGTGAATCAACTCTGTTTAGGAAGTTGTATTGATCCCCAATCGGCCTTACAAGAAAAACACTCTGCTTTTGAAAACAGGCACTCTTGCACTCTACTGTGTTTCCTATAGGGCCAGTACAGTGAGCTAGCTCAGAAAAAGAGAACTGTGCTTCCTACACAAACGGGGCATATCTAGTTCAACTCAGTATTGGAAACTAAGAGAACTTCACTCCAATACACTGTGTTTGCTGGGAACAGACGCGAGTGCTATTTGCACTGTTTATGGCCAGAATAGCACAATAGTGGTGTTCTTACCCTGAATTAACACTTAATGCTAGAACTTGAAACTCAATGGGAATCAACTCCGTTTAGGAAGTTGTATTGAACCCCAGTCGGCCTTACAAGAAAAACACTCTGCTTTTGAGAAACAGGCACTCTTGCACTCTACTGTGTTTCCTATAGGGCCAGTACAGTGAACTAGCTCAGAACAAGAGAACTGTGCTTCCTACACAAACGGGGCATATCTAGTTCAACTCAGTATTGGAAACTAAGTAAAACAGGAGCTTCTCTTCAGTCCAATACACTGTATTTGCTGGGAACAGACGCGAGTGCTATTTGCACTGTTTATGGCCAGAATAGCACAATAGTGGTGTTCTTACCCTGAATTAACACTTAATTCTAGAATTTGACACTCAATGTGAATCAACTCCGTTTAGGAAGTTGTATTGAACCCAATCGGACTTACAAGAAAAACACTCTGCTTTTGAGAAACAGGCACTCTTGCACTCTACTGTGTTTCCTACAGGGCCAGTACAGTAAGCTAGCTCAGAACAAGAGAACTGTGCTTCGTACACAAACGGGGCATATCTAGTTCAACTCAGTATTGGAAACTAAGTAAAACAGGAGCTTCTCTTCCGTCCAATACACTGTATATGCTGCGAACAGACGCGAGTGCTATTTGCACTGTGGATGGCCAGAATAGCACAATAGTGGTGTTCTTACCCTGAATTAACACTTAATGCTGAAACTTGAAACTCAATGGGAATCAACTCCGTTTAGGAAGTTGTATTGAACCCCATTCGGCCTTACAAGAAAAACACTCTGCTTTTGAGAAATAGGCACTCTTGCACTCTACTGTGATTCCTATAGGGCCAGAACAGTGAGCTAGCTCAGAACAAGAGAACTGTGCTAACACACAAACGGGGCATATCTAGTTCAACTCAGTATTCGAAACTAAGTAAAACAGGAGCTTCTCTTCAGTGCAATACACTGTATTTGCTGGGAACAGACGCGAGTGCTATTTGCACTGTTTATGGCCAGAATAGCACAATAGTGGTGTTCTTACCATGAATTAACACTTAATGCTAGAACTTGAAACTCAGTGTGAATCAACTCCTTATAGGAAGTTGTATTGAACCCCAGTAGGCCTAACAAAAAAAACACTCTGCTTTTGAGAAACAGGCACTCTTGCACTCTACTGTGTTTCCTATAGGGCCAGTATGTGAGCTAGCTCAGAACAAGAGAACTGTGCTTCCTACACAAACGGGGCATATATAGTTCAACTCAGTATTGGAAACTAAGTAAAACAGGAGCTTCTCTTCAGTACAATAGACTGTATTTAGGGAAACAGACGCGAGTGCTATTTGCACTGTTTATGGCCAGAATAGCACAATAGTGGTGTTCTTACCCTGAATTAACACTTAATGCTAAAACTTGAAACTCAATGTGAATCAACTCCGTTTAGGAAGTTGTATTGAACCCCAGTCGGCCTTACAAGTAAAACACTCTGCTTTTGAGAAACAGGCACTCTTGCACTCTACTGTGCTTCCTATAGGGCCAGTACAGTGAGCTAGCTCAGAACAAGAGAACTGTGCTTCCTACACAAATGGGGCATATCTAGTTCAACTCAGTATTGGAAACTAAGTAAAACAGGAGCTTCTCTTCAGTCCAATACACTGTATTTGCTGGGAACAGACACGAGGGCTATTTGCACTGTTTATGGCCAGAATAGCACAATAGTGGTATTCTTACCCTGAATTAACACTTAATGCTAGAACTTGAAACTCAATGTGAATCACTCCGTTTAGGAAGTTGTATTGAACCCCAGTCGGCCTTACAAGAAAAACACTCTGCTTTTGAGAAACAGGCACTCTTGCACTCTACTGTGTTTCCTATAGGCCCAGTACAGTGAGCTAGCTCAGAACAAGAGAACTGTGCTTCCTACACAAACGGGGCATATCTAGTTCAACTCAGTATTGGAAACTAAGTAAAACAGGAGCTTCTCTTCAGTACAATACACTGTATTTGGGGGAACAGACTCGAGTACTATTTGCACTGTTTATGGCCAGAATAGCACACTAGTGGTGTTCTTACCCTGAATTAACACTTAATTCTAGAATTTGAAACTCAATGTGAATCAACTCTGTTTAGGAAGTTGTATTGATCCCCAGTCAGACTTACAAGAAAAACACTCTGCTTTTTTCGAAAAAGGCACTCTTGCACTCTACTGTGTTTCCTATAGGGCCAGTACAGTGAGCTAGCTCAGAACAAGAGAACTGTGCTTCCTACACAAACGGGGCATATCTAGTTCAACTCAGTATTGGAAACTAAGTAAAACAGGAGCTTCTCTTCCGTTCAATACACTGTATATGCTGCGAACAGACGCGAGTGCTATTTGCACTGTTTATGGCCAGAATAGCACAATAGTGGTGTTCTTACCCTGAATTAACACTTAATGCTAAAACTTGAAACTCAATGGGAATCAACTCCGTTTAGGAAGTTGTATTGAACCCCAGTCGGCCTTACAAGAAAAACACTCTGCTTTTGAGAAACAGGCACTCTTGCACTCTACTGTGAATCCTATAGGGACAGAACAGTGAGCTAGCTCAGAACAAGAGAACTGTGCTTCCTACACAAACGGGGCATATCTAGTTCAACTCAGTATTCGAAACTAAGTAAAACAGGAGCTTTTCTCTTAACTCCAATACACTGTATTTGGGGGGAACAGACGCGAGTGCTATTTGCAATGTATATGGCCAGAATAGCACAATAGTGGTGTTCCTACCCTGAATTAACACTTAATGCTAGAACTTGAAACTCAGTGTGAATCAACTCCGTTTAGGAAGTTGTATTGAACCCCAGTCGGCCTTACATAAGAACACTCTGATTTTGAGAAACAGGCACTCTTGCACTCTACTCTGTTTCCTATAGGGCCAGTACAGTGAGCTAGCTCAGAACAAGAGAATTGTGCTTCCTACACAAACGGGGCATATCTAGTTCAACTCAGTATTGGAAACTAAGTAAAACAGGAGCTTCTCTTCAGTACAATACACTGTATTTGGGGGAACAGACTCGAGTACTATTTGCACTGTTTATGGCCAGAATAGCACAATAGTGGTGTTCTTACCCTGAATTAACACTTAATTCTAGAATTTCACACTCAATGTGAATCAACTCCGTTTAGGAAGTTGTATTGAACCCAGTTGGACTTACAAGAAAAACACTCTGCTTTTGAGAAACAGGCACTCTTGCACTCTACTGTGTTTCTCACAGGGCCAGTACAGTGAGCTAGCTCAGAACAAGAGAACTGTGCTTCCTACACAAACGGGGCATATCTAGTTCAACTCAGTATTGGAAACTAAGTAAAACAGGAGCTTCTCTTCCGTTCAATACACTGTATATGCTGCGAAAAGACGCGAGTGCTATTTGCACTGTTTATGGCCAGAATAGCACAATAGTGGTGTTCTTACCCTGAATTAACACTTAATGCTAAAACTTGAAACTCAATGGGAATCAACTCCGTTTAGGAAGTTGTATTGAACCCCAGTCGGCCTTACAAGAAAAACACTCTGCTTTTGAGAAACAGGCACTCTTGCACTCTACTGTGTTTCCTATAGGGCCAGTACAGTGAGCTAGCTCAGAACAAGAGAACTGTGCTTCCTACACAAACGGGGCATATCTAGTTCAACTCCGTTTTGGAAACTAAGTAAAACAGGAGCTTCTCTTCGGTCCAATACACTGTATTTGCTGGGAACAGACGCGAGTGCTATTTGCCCTGTTAATGGCCAGAACAGCACAATAGTGGTGTTCTTACCCTGAATTAACACTTAATGCTAGAACTTGAACCTGAATGTGAATCTACTCCGTTTAGAAGTTGTATTGAACACCAGTCGTCCTTACATAAGAACACTCTGCTTTTGAGAAACAGGCACTCTTGCACTCTACTCTGTTTCCTATAGGGCCAGTACAGTGAGCTAGCTCAGAACAAGAGAATTGTGCTTCCTACACAAACGGGGCATATCTAGTTCAACTCAGTATTGGAAACTAAGTAAAACAGGAGCTTTTCTCTTCAGTCCAATACACTGTATTTGCTGGGAACAGACGCGAGTGCTATTTGCACTGTTTATGGCCAGAATAGCACAATAGTGGTGTTCTTACATTGAATTAACACTTAATGCTAGAACTTGAATCTCAATGTGAATCAACTCCGTTTAGGAAGTTGTATTGAACCCCAGTCGGCCTTACAAGAAAAACACTCTGCTTTTGAGAAACAGGCACTCTTGCACTCTACTGTGTTTCCTATAGGGCCAGTATAGTGAGCTAGCTCAGAACAAGAGAACTGTGCTTCCTACACAAACGGGGAATATCTAGTTCAACTCAGTATTGGAAACTAAGTAAAAGAGGAGCTTCTCTTCAGTACAGTACACTGTATTTGGGGGAACAGACTCGAGTACTATTTGCACTGTTTATGGCCAGAATAGCACAATAGTGGTGTTCTTACCCTGAATTAACACTTAATGCTAGAATTTGAAACTGAATGTGAATCAAATCCGTTTAGGAAGTTGTATTGTACCCCAGTCGGCCTTACAAGAAAAACACTCTGCTTTTGAAAACAGGCACTCTTGCACTCTACTGTGTTTCCTATAGGGCCAGTAGAGTGAGCTAGCTCAGAACAAGAGAACTGTGCTTCCTACACAAACGGGGCATATCTAGTTCAACTCAGTATTGGAAACTAAGAGAACTTCAGTCCAATACACTGTGTTTGCTGGGAACAGACGCGAGTGCTCTTAGCACTGTTTATGGCCAGAATAGCACAATAGTGGTGTTCTTACCCTGAATTAACACTTAATGCTAGAACTTGAAACTCAATGGGAATCAACTCCGTTTAGGAAGTTGTATTGAACCCCAGTCGGCCTTACAAGAAAAACACTCTGCTTTTGAGAAATAGGCACTCTTGCACTCTACTGTGATTCCTATAGGGCCAGAACAGTGAGCTAGCTCAGAACAAGAGAACTGTCTTTCCTACACAAACGGGGCATATCTAGTTCAACTCAGTATTCGAAACTAAGTAAAACAGGAGCTTCTCTTCAGTGCAATACACTGTATTTGCTGGGAACAGACGCGAGGGCTATTTGCACTGTTTATGGCCAGAATAGCACAATAGTGGTGTTCTTACCATGAATTAACACTTAATGCTAAAACTTGAAAGTCAGTGTGAATCAACTCCTTATAGGAAGTTGTATTGAACCCCAGTCGGCCTAACAAAAAAAACACTCTGCTTTTGAGAAACAGGCACTCTTGCACTCTACTGTGTTTCCTATAGGGCCAGTACAGTGAGCTAGCTCAGAACAAGAGAACTGTGCTTCCTACACAAACGGGGCATATCTAGTTCAACTCAGTATTGGAAACTAAGTAAAAGAGGAGCTTCTCTTCAGTACAGTACACTGTATTTGGGGGAACAGACTCGAGTACTATTTGCACTGTTTATGGCCAGAATAGCACAATAGTGGTGTTCTTACCCTGAATTAACACTTAATGCTAGAATTTGAAACTGAATGTGAATCAAATCCGTTTAGGAAGTTGTATTGTACCCCAGTCGGCCTTACAAGAAAAACACTCTGCTTTTGAAAACAGGCACTCTTGCACTCTACTGTGTTTCCTATAGGGCCAGTAGAGTGAGCTAGCTCAGAACAAGAGAACTGTGCTTCCTACACAAACGGGGCATATCTAGTTCAACTCAGTATTGGAAACTAAGAGAACTTCAGTCCAATACACTGTGTTTGCTGGGAACAGACGCGAGTGCTCTTTGCACTGTTTATGGCCAGAATAGCACAATAGTGGTGTTCTTACCCTGAATTAACACTTAATGCTAGAACTTGAAACTCAATGGGAATCAACTCCGTTTAGGAAGTTGTATTGAACCCCAGTCGGCCTTACAAGAAAAACAGTCTGCTTTTGAGAAATAGGCACTCTTGCACTCTACTGTGATTCCTATAGGGCCAGAACAGTGAGCTAGCTCAGAACAAGAGAACTGTCTTTCCTACACAAACGGGGCATATCTAGTTCAACTCAGTATTCGAAACTAAGTAAAACAGGAGCTTCTCTTCAGTGCAATACACTGTATTTGCTGGGAACAGACGCGAGGGCTATTTGCACTGTTTATGGCCAGAATAGCACAATAGTGGTGTTCTTACCATGAATTAACACTTAATGCTAGAACTTGAAAGTCAGTGTGAATCAACTCCTTATAGGAAGTTGTATTGAACCCCAGTCGGCCTAACAAAAAAAACACTCTGCTTTTGAGAAACAGGCACTCTTGCACTCTACTGTGTTTCCTATAGGGCCAGTACAGTGAGCTAGCTCAGAACAAGAGAACTGTGCTTCCTACACAAACGGGGCATATATAGTTCAACTCAGTATTGGAAACTAAGTAAAACAGGAGCTTCTCTTCAGTACAACACACTGTATTTAGGGAAACAGACGCGAGTGCTATTTGCACTGTTTATGGCCAGAATAGCACAATAGTGGTGTTCTTACCCTGAATTAACACTTAATGCTAAAACTTGAAACTCAATGGGAATCAACTCCGTTTAGGAAGTTGTATTGAGCCCCAGTCGGCCTTACAAGAAAAACACTCTGCTTTTGAGAAACAGGCACTCTTGCACTCTACTGTGTTTCCTATAGGGCCAGTACAGTGAGCTAGCTCAGAACAAGAGAACTGTGCTTCCTACACAATCAGGGCATATCTAGTTCAACTCAGTATTGGAAACTAAGTAAAAGAGGAGCTTCTCTTCAGTACAATACACTGTATTTAGGGAAACAGACGCGAGTGCTATTTGCACTGTTTATGGCCAGAATAGCACAATAGTGGTGTTCTTACCCTGAATTAACACTTAATCCTAAAACTTGAAACTCAATGTGAATCAACTCCGTTTAGGAAGTTGTATTGAACCCCAGTCGGCCTTACAAGTAAAACACTCTGCTTTTGAGAAACAGGCACTCTTGCACTCTACTGTGCTTCCTATAGGGCCAGTACAGTGAGCTAGCTCAGAACAAGAGAACTGTGCTTCCTACACAAACGGGGCATATCTAGTTCAACTCAGTATTGGAAACTAAGTAAAACAGGAGCTTCTCTTCAGTCCAATACACTGTATTTGCTGGGAACAGACACGAGGGCTATTTGCACTGTTTATGGCCAGAATAGCACAATAGTGGTGTTCTTACCCTGAATTAACACTTAATTCTAGAATTTCACACTCAATGTGAATCAACTCCGTTTAGGAAGTTGTATTGAACCCAGTTGGACTTACAAGAAAAACACTCTGCTTTTGAGAAACAGGCACTCTTGCACTCTACTGTGTTTCTCACAGGGCCAGTACAGTGAGCTAGCTCAGAACAAGAGAACTGTGCTTCCTACACAAACGGGGCATATCTAGTTCAACTCAGTATTGGAAACTAAGTAAAACAGGAGCTTCTCTTCCGTTCAATACACTGTATATGCTGCGAAAAGACGCGAGTGCTATTTGCACTGTTTATGGCCAGAATAGCACAATAGTGGTGTTCTTACCCTGAATTAACACTTAATGCTAAAACTTGAAACTCAATGGGAATCAACTCCGTTTAGGAAGTTGTATTGAACCCCAGTCGGCCTTACAAGAAAAACACTCTGCTTTTGAGAAACAGGCACTCTTGCACTCTACTGTGTTTCCTATAGGGCCAGTACAGTGAGCTAGCTCAGAACAAGAGAACTGTGCTTCCTACACAAACGGGGCATATCTAGTTCAACTCCGTTTTGGAAACTAAGTAAAACAGGAGCTTCTCTTCGGTCCAATACACTGTATTTGCTGGGAACAGACGCGAGTGCTATTTGCCCTGTTAATGGCCAGAACAGCACAATAGTGGTGTTCTTACCCTGAATTAACACTTAATGCTAGAACTTGAACCTGAATGTGAATCTACTCCGTTTAGAAGTTGTATTGAACACCAGTCGGCCTTACATAAGAACACTCTGCTTTTGAGAAACAGGCACTCTTGCACTCTACTCTGTTTCCTATAGGGCCAGTACAGTGAGCTAGCTCAGAACAAGAGAATTGTGCTTCCTACACAAACGGGGCATATCTAGTTCAACTCAGTATTGGAAACTAAGTAAAACAGGAGCTTTTCTCTTCAGTCCAATACACTGTATTTGCTGGGAACAGACGCGAGTGCTATTTGCACTGTTTATGGCCAGAATAGCACAATAGTGGTGTTCTTACATTGAATTAACACTTAATGCTAGAACTTGAATCTCAATGTGAATCAACTCCGTTTAGGAAGTTGTATTGAACCCCAGTCGGCCTTACAAGAAAAACACTCTGCTTTTGAGAAACAGGCACTCTTGCACTCTACTGTGTTTCCTATAGGGCCAGTATAGTGAGCTAGCTCAGAACAAGAGAACTGTGCTTCCTACACAAACGGGGAATATCTAGTTCAACTCAGTATTGGAAACTAAGTAAAAGAGGAGCTTCTCTTCAGTACAGTACACTGTATTTGGGGGAACAGACTCGAGTACTATTTGCACTGTTTATGGCCAGAATAGCACAATAGTGGTGTTCTTACCCTGAATTAACACTTAATGCTAGAATTTGAAACTGAATGTGAATCAAATCCGTTTAGGAAGTTGTATTGTACCCCAGTCGGCCTTACAAGAAAAACACTCTGCTTTTGAAAACAGGCACTCTTGCACTCTACTGTGTTTCCTATAGGGCCAGTAGAGTGAGCTAGCTCAGAACAAGAGAACTGTGCTTCCTACACAAACGGGGCATATCTAGTTCAACTCAGTATTGGAAACTAAGAGGACTTCAGTCCAATACACTGTGTTTGCTGGGAACAGACGCGAGTGCTCTTAGCACTGTTTATGGCCAGAATAGCACAATAGTGGTGTTCTTACCCTGAATTAACACTTAATGCTAGAACTTGAAACTCAATGGGAATCAACTCCGTTTAGGAAGTTGTATTGAACCCCAGTCGGCCTTACAAGAAAAACACTCTGCTTTTGAGAAATAGGCACTCTTGCACTCTACTGTGATTCCTATAGGGCCAGAACAGTGAGCTAGCTCAGAACAAGAGAACTGTCTTTCCTACACAAACGGGGCATATCTAGTTCAACTCAGTATTCGAAACTAAGTAAAACAGGAGCTTCTCTTCAGTGCAATACACTGTATTTGCTGGGAACAGACGCGAGGGCTATTTGCACTGTTTATGGCCAGAATAGCACAATAGTGGTGTTCTTACCATGAATTAACACTTAATGCTAGAACTTGAAAGTCAGTGTGAATCAACTCCTTATAGGAAGTTGTATTGAACCCCAGTCGGCCTAACAAAAAAAACACTCTGCTTTTGAGAAACAGGCACTCTTGCACTCTACTGTGTTTCCTATAGGGCCAGTACAGTGAGCTAGCTCAGAACAAGAGAACTGTGCTTCCTACACAAACGGGGCATATCTAGTTCAACTCAGTATTGGAAACTAAGTAAAAGAGGAGCTTCTCTTCAGTACAGTACACTGTATTTGGGGGAACAGACTCGAGTACTATTTGCACTGTTTATGGCCAGAATAGCACAATAGTGGTGTTCTTACCCTGAATTAACACTTAATGCTAGAATTTGAAACTGAATGTGAATCAAATCCGTTTAGGAAGTTGTATTGTACCCCAGTCGGCCTTACAAGAAAAACACTCTGCTTTTGAAAACAGGCACTCTTGCACTCTACTGTGTTTCCTATAGGGCCAGTAGAGTGAGCTAGCTCAGAACAAGAGAACTGTGCTTCCTACACAAACGGGGCATATCTAGTTCAACTCAGTATTGGAAACTAAGAGAACTTCAGTCCAATACACTGTGTTTGCTGGGAACAGACGCGAGTGCTCTTTGCACTGTTTATGGCCAGAATAGCACAATAGTGGTGTTCTTACCCTGAATTAACACTTAATGCTAGAACTTGAAACTCAATGGGAATCAACTCCGTTTAGGAAGTTGTATTGAACCCCAGTCGGCCTTACAAGAAAAACAGTCTGCTTTTGAGAAATAGGCACTCTTGCACTCTACTGTGATTCCTATAGGGCCAGAACAGTGAGCTAGCTCAGAACAAGAGAACTGTCTTTCCTACACAAACGGGGCATATCTAGTTCAACTCAGTATTCGAAACTAAGTAAAACAGGAGCTTCTCTTCAGTGCAATACACTGTATTTGCTGGGAACAGACGCGAGGGCTATTTGCACTGTTTATGGCCAGAATAGCACAATAGTGGTGTTCTTACCATGAATTAACACTTAATGCTAGAACTTGAAAGTCAGTGTGAATCAACTCCTTATAGGAAGTTGTATTGAACCCCAGTCGGCCTAACAAAAAAAACACTCTGCTTTTGAGAAACAGGCACTCTTGCACTCTACTGTGTTTCCTATAGGGCCAGTACAGTGAGCTAGCTCAGAACAAGAGAACTGTGCTTCCTACACAAACGGGGCATATATAGTTCAACTCAGTATTGGAAACTAAGTAAAACAGGAGCTTCTCTTCAGTACAACACACTGTATTTAGGGAAACAGACGCGAGTGCTATTTGCACTGTTTATGGCCAGAATAGCACAATAGTGGTGTTCTTACCCTGAATTAACACTTAATGCTAAAACTTGAAACTCAATGGGAATCAACTCCGTTTAGGAAGTTGTATTGAGCCCCAGTCGGCCTTACAAGAAAAACACTCTGCTTTTGAGAAACAGGCACTCTTGCACTCTACTGTGTTTCCTATAGGGCCAGTACAGTGAGCTAGCTCAGAACAAGAGAACTGTGCTTCCTACACAATCAGGGCATATCTAGTTCAACTCAGTATTGGAAACTAAGTAAAAGAGGAGCTTCTCTTCAGTACAATACACTGTATTTAGGGAAACAGACGCGAGTGCTATTTGCACTGTTTATGGCCAGAATAGCACAATAGTGGTGTTCTTACCCTGAATTAACACTTAATCCTAAAACTTGAAACTCAATGTGAATCAACTCCGTTTAGGAAGTTGTATTGAACCCCAGTCGGCCTTACAAGTAAAACACTCTGCTTTTGAGAAACAGGCACTCTTGCACTCTACTGTGCTTCCTATAGGGCCAGTACAGTGAGCTAGCTCAGAACAAGAGAACTGTGCTTCCTACACAAACGGGGCATATCTAGTTCAACTCAGTATTGGAAACTAAGTAAAACAGGAGCTTCTCTTCAGTCCAATACACTGTATTTGCTGGGAACAGACACGAGGGCTATTTGCACTGTTTATGGCCAGAATAGCACAATAGTGGTGTTCTTACCCTGAATTAACACTTAATGCTAGAACTTGAAACTCAATGGGAATCAACTCCGTTTAGGAAGTTGTATTGAACCCCAGTCGGCCTTACAAGAAAAACACTCTGTTTTTGAGAAACAGGCACTCTTGCACTCTACTGTGTTTCCTATAGGCCCAGTACAGTGAGCTAGCTCAGAACAAGAGAACTGTGCTTCCTACACAAACGGGGCATATGTAGTTCAACTCAGTATTGGAAACTAAGTAAAACAGGAGCTTCTCTTCAGTACAATACACTGTATTTGGGGGAACAGACTCGAGTACTATTTGCACTGTTTATGGCCAGAATAGCACAATAGTGGTGTTCTTACCCTGAATTAATACTTAATTCCAGAATTTGAAACTCAATGTGAATCAACTCTGTTTAGGAAGTTGTATTGATCCCCAGTCGGCCTTACAAGAAAAACACTCTGCTTTTGAAAACAGGCACTCTTGCACTCTACTGTGTTTCCTATAGGGCCAGTACAGTGAGCTAGCTCAGAACAAGAGAACTGTGCTTCCTACACAAACGGGGCATATCTAGTTCAACTCAGTATTGGAAACTAAGAGAACTTCAGTCCTATACACTGTGTTTGCTGGGAACAGACGCGAGTGCTATTGCACTGTTTATGGCCAGAATAGCACAATAGTGGTGTTCTTACCCTGAATTAACACTTAATGCTAGAACTTGAAACTCAATGTGAATCAACTCCGTTTAGGAAGTTGTATTGAACCCCAGTCGGCCTTACAAGAAAAACACTCTGCTTTTGAGAAACAGGCACTCTTGCACTCTACTGTGTTTCCTATAGGGCCAGTACAGTGAGCTAGCTCAGAACAAGAGAACTGTGCTTCCTACACAAACGGGGCATATCTAGTTCAACTCAGTATTGGAAACTAAGTAAAACAGGAGCTTCTCTTCAGTACAATACACTGTATTTGGGGGAACAGCCTCGAGTACTATTTGCACTGTTTATGGCCAGAATAGCACAATAGTGGTGTTCTTACCCTGAATTAACACTTAATTCTAGAATTTGAAACTCAATGTGAATCAACTCTGTTTAGGAAGTTGTATTGATCCCCAGTCGGACTTACAAGAAAAACACTCTGCTTTTTTCGAAAAAGGCACTCTTACACTCTACTGTGTTTCCTATAGGGGCAGTACAGTGAGCTAGCTCAGAACAAGAGAACTGAGCTTCCTACACAAACGGGGCATATCTAGTTCAACTCAGTATTCGAAACTAAGTAAAACAGGATCTTCTCTTCAGTCCAATACACTGTATTTGCTGGGAACAGACGTGAGTGCTATTTGCACTGTTTATGGCCAGAATAGCACAATAGTGGTGTTCTTACCCTGAATTAACACTTAATTCTAGAATTTGACACTCAATGCGAATCAACTCCGTTTAGGAAGTTGTATTGAACCCAGTCGGACTTACAAGAAAAACACTCTGCTTTTGAGAAACAGACACTCTTGCACTCTACTGTGATTCCTATAGGGCCAGAACAGTGAGCTAGCTCAGAACAAGAGAACTGTGCTCCCTACACAAACGGGGCATATCTAGTTCAACTCAGTATTCGAAACTAAGTAAAACAGGAGCTTTTCTCTTAAGTCCAATACACTGTATTTGCTGAGAACAGACGCGAGTGCTATTTGCAATGTTTATGGCCAGAATAGCACAATAGTGGTGTTCTTACCCTGAATTAACACTTAATGCTAGAACTTGAATCTCAGTGTGAAATAACTCCCTTTAATAAGTTGTATTGAACCCCAGTCGGCCTAACAAAAAAAACACTCTGCTTTTGAGAAACAGGCACTCTTGCACTCTACTGTGTTTCCTATAGGGCCAGTACAGTGAGCTAGCTCAGAACAAGAGAACTGTGCTTCCTACACAAACGGGGCATATGTAGTTCAACTCAGTATTGGAAACTAAGTAAAACAGGAGCTTCTCTTCAGTACAATACACTGTATTTGGGGGAACAGACTCGAGTACTATTTGCACTGTTTATGGCCAGAATAGCACAATAGTGGTGTTCTTACCCTGAATTAATACTTAATTCTAGAATTTGAAACTCAATGTGAATCAACTCTGTTTAGGAAGTTGTATTGATCCCCAGTCGGCCTTACAAGAAAAACACTCTGCTTTTGAAAACAGGCACTCTTGCACTCTACTGTGTTTCCTATAGGGCCAGTACAGTGAGCTAGCTCAGAACAAGAGAACTGTGCTTCCTACACAAACGGGGCATATCTAGTTCAACTCAGTATTGGAAACTAAGAGAACTTCAGTCCTATACACTGTGTTTGCTGGGAACAGACGCGAGTGCTATTGCACTGTTTATGGCCAGAATAGCACAATAGTGGTGTTCTTACCCTGAATTAACACTTAATGCTAGAACTTGAAACTCAATGTGAATCAACTCCGTTTAGGAAGTTGTATTGAACCCCAGTCGGCCTTACAAGAAAAACACTCTGCTTTTGAGAAACAGGCACTCTTGCACTCTACTGTGTTTCCTATAGGGCCAGTACAGTGAGCTAGCTCAGAACAAGAGAACTGTGCTTCCTACACAAACGGGGCATATCTAGTTCAACTCAGTATTGGAAACTAAGTAAAACAGGAGCTTCTCTTCAGTACAATACACTGTATTTGGGGGAACAGCCTCGAGTACTATTTGCACTGTTTATGGCCAGAATAGCACAATAGTGGTGTTCTTACCCTGAATTAACACTTAATTCTAGAATTTGAAACTCAATGTGAATCAACTCTGTTTAGGAAGTTGTATTGATCCCCAGTCGGACTTACAAGAAAAACACTCTGCTTTTTTCGAAAAAGGCACTCTTACACTCTACTGTGTTTCCTATAGGGGCAGTACAGTGAGCTAGCTCAGAACAAGAGAACTGAGCTTCCTACACAAACGGGGCATATCTAGTTCAACTCAGTATTCGAAACTAAGTAAAACAGGATCTTCTCTTCAGTCCAATACACTGTATTTGCTGGGAACAGACGTGAGTGCTATTTGCACTGTTTATGGCCAGAATAGCACAATAGTGGTGTTCTTACCCTGAATTAACACTTAATTCTAGAATTTGACACTCAATGCGAATCAACTCCGTTTAGGAAGTTGTATTGAACCCAGTCGGACTTACAAGAAAAACACTCTGCTTTTGAGAAACAGACACTCTTGCACTCTACTGTGATTCCTATAGGGCCAGAACAGTGAGCTAGCTCAGAACAAGAGAACTGTGCTCCCTACACAAACGGGGCATATCTAGTTCAACTCAGTATTCGAAACTAAGTAAAACAGGAGCTTTTCTCTTAAGTCCAATACACTGTATTTGCTGGGAACAGACGCGAGTGCTATTTGCAATGTTTATGGCCAGAATAGCACAATAGTGGTGTTCTTACCCTGAATTAACACTTAATGCTAGAACTTGAATCTCAGTGTGAAATAACTCCCTTTAATAAGTTGTATTGAACCCCAGTCGGCCTAACAAAAAAAACACTCTGCTTTTGAGAAACAGGCACTCTTGCACTCTACTGTGTTTCCTATAGGGCCAGTACAGTGAGCTAGCTCAGAACAAGAGAACTGTGCTTCCAACACAAACGGGGCATATCTAGTTCAACTCAGTATTGGAAACTAAGTAAAACAGGAGCTTCTCTACAGTACAATACACTGTATTTAGGGAAACAGACACGAGTGCTATTTGCACTGTTCATGGCCAGAATAGCACAATAGTTGTGTTCTTACCCTGAATTAACACTTAATGCTAAAACTTGAAACTCATTGTGAATCAACTCCGTTTAGGAAGTTGTATTGAACCCCAGTCGGCCTTACAAGTAAAACACTCTGCTTTTGAGAAACAGGCACTCTTGCACTCTACTGTGCTTCCTATAGGGCCAGTACAGTGAGCTAGCTCAGAACAAGAGAACTGTGCTTCCTACACAAACGGGGAATATCTAGTTCAACTCAGTATTGGAAACTAAGTAAAACAGGAGCTTCTCTTCAGTCCAATACACTGTATTTGCTGGGAACAGACACGAGGGCTATTTGCACTGTTTATGGCCAGAATAGCACAATAGTGGTGTTCTTACCCTGAATTAACACTTAATTCTAGAATTTGAAACTCAATGTGCATCAACTCTGTTTAGGAAGTTGTATTGAACCCCAGTCGGACTTACAAGAAAAACACTCTGCTTTTGGGAAAAAGGCACTCTTGCACTCTACTGTGTTTCTTATAGGGCCAGAACAGTAAGCTAGCTCAGAACAAGAGAACTGGTCTTCCTACACAAACGAGGCATATCTATTTCAACTCAGTATTGGAAACGAAGTGAAACAGGAGCTTCTCTTCAGTCCAATACACTGTATTTGCTAGGAACAGACGCGAGTGCTATTTGCACTGTTTATGGCCAGAATAGCACAATAGTGGTGTTCTTACCCTGAATTAACTCTTAATGCTAGAACTTGAAACTCAATGTGAATCAACTCCGTTTAGGATGTTTTATTGAACCCCAGTCGGCCTTACAAGAAAAACACTCTGCTTTTGAGAAACAGGCACTCTTGCACTCTACTGTGTTTCCTATAGGGCCAGTACAGTGAGCTAGCTCAGAACAAGAGAATTGTGCTTCCTACACAAACGGGGCATATCTAGTTCAACTCAGTATTGGAAATTAAGGAAAACAGGAGCATCTCTTCAGTCCAATACACTGTATTTGCTGGGAACAGACGCGAGTGCTATTTGCAATGTTTATGGCCAGAATAGCACAATAGTGGTGTTCTTACCCTGAATTAACACTTAATGCTAGAACTTGAAACTCAGTGTGAAATAACTCCGTTTAGGAAGTTGTATTGAACCCCAATCGGCCTAACGAAAAAAAACACTCTGCTTTTGAGAAACAGGCACTCTTGCACTCTACTGTGTTTCCTATAGGGCCAGTACAGTGAGCTAGCTCAGAACAAGAGAACTGTGCTTCCTACACAAACGGGGCATATCTAGTTCAACTCAGTATTGGAAACTAAGTAAAACAGGAGCTTTCTTCAGTACAATACACAAAATTTAATGAAACAGACGCGAGTGCTATTTGCACTGTTTATGGCCAGAATAGCACAATAGTGGTGTTCTTACCCTGAATTAACACTTAATGCTAGAACTTGAAACTGAATGTGAATCAACTCCGTTTAGGAAGTTTTATTGAAACCCAGTCGGCCTTACAAGAAAAACACTCTGCTTTTGAGAAACAGGCACTCTTGCACTCTACTGTGTTTCCTATAGGGCCAGTACAGTGAGCTAGCTCAGAACAAAAGAAATGTGCTTCCTACACAAACGGGGCATATCTAGTTCAACTCAGTATTGGAAACTTAGTAAAACAGGAGCTTCTCTTCAGTCCAATACACTGTATTTGCTGGGAAAAAATGCGAGTACTATTTGCACTGTTAATGGCCAGAACAGCACAATACTGGTGTTCTTACCCTGAATTAACACTTAATGCTAGAATTTAAACTCAATGTGAATCAACTCTGTTTATGAAGTTTTATTGAACCCCAGTCAGCCTTACAAGAAAAACACTCTGCTTTTGAGAAACAGGCACTCTTGCACTCTACTGTGTTTCCTATAGGGCCAGTACAGTGAGCAAGCTCAGAACAAGAGAACTGTGCTTCCTACACAAACGGGGAATATCTAGTTCAACTCATTATTGGAAACTAAGTAAAACAGGAGCTTCTCTTCAGTCCAATACACTGTATTTGCTGGGAACAGACGCGAGTGCTATTTGCACTGTTTATGGCCAGAACAGCACAATAGTTGTGTTCTTACCCTGAATTAACACTTAATGCTAGAACTTGAAACTGAATGTGAATCAACTCCGTTTAGAAGTTGTATTGAACACCAGTCGGCCTTACAAGAAGAACACTCTGCTTTTGAGAAACAGGCACTCTTGCACTCTACTGTGTTTCCTATAGGGCCAGTACAGTGAGCTAGCTCAGAACAAGAGAACTGTGCTTCCTACACAAACGGGGCATATCTAGTTCAACTCAGTATTGGAAATTAAGTAAAACAGGAGCATCTCTTCAGTACAATACACAGTATTTAGGGAAACAGACGCGAGTGATATTTGCACTGTTTATGGCCAGAATAGCACAATAGTAGTGTTCTTACCCTGAATTAACACTTAATGCTAAAACTTGAAACTCAATGTGAATCAACCCCGTTTAGGAATTTGTATTGAACCCCAGTCGGCCTTACAAGAAAAACACTCTGCTTTTGAGAAACAGGCACTCTTGCACTCTACTGTGCTTCCTATAGGGCCAGTACAGTGAGCTAGCTCAGAACAAGAGAACTGTGCTTCCTACACAAACGGGGCATATCTAGTTCAACTCAGTATTGGAAACTAAGTAAAACAGGAGCATCTCTTCAGTCCTATACACTGTATTTGCTGGGAACAGACGTGAGTGCTATTTGCAATGTTTATGGCCAGAATAGCACAATAGTGGTGTTCTTACCCTGAATTAACACTTAATGCTAGAACTTGAAACTCAGTGTGAAATAACTCCGTTTAGGAAGTTGTATTGAACCCCAGTCGGCCTAACAAAAAAAAACACTCTGCTTTTGAGAAACAGGCACTCTTGCACTCTACTGTGTTTCCTATAGGGCCAGTACAGTGAGCTAGCTCAGAACAAGATAACTGTGCTTCCTACACAAACGGGGCATATCTAGTTCAACTTAGTATTGGAAACTAAGTAAAACAGGAGCTTTCTTCAGTACAATACACAGTATTTAGGGAAACAGACGCGAGTGCTATTTGCACTGTTTATGGCCAGAATAGCACAATAGTGGTGTTCTTACCCTGAATTAACACTTAATGCTAAAACTTGAAACTCAATGTGAATCAACTCCGTTTAGGAAGTTGTATTGAACCCCAGTCGGCCTTACAAGAAAAACACTCTGCTTTTGAGAAACAGGCACTCTTGCACTCTACTGTGCTTCCTATAGGGCCAGTACAGTGAGCTAGCTCAGAACAAGAGAACTGTGCTTCCTACACATACGTGGAATATCTAGTTCAACTCAGTATTGGAAACTAAGTAAAACAGGAGCTTCTCTTCAGTACAATACACTGTATTTGGCGGAACAGACTCGAGTTCTATTTGTACTGTTTATGGCCTGAATAGCACAATAGTGGTGTTCTTACCCTGAATTAACACTTAATGCTAGAACTTGAAACTGAATGTGAATCAACTCCGTTTAGGAAGTTGTATTGAACCCCAGTCGGCCTTACAAGAAAAACACTCTGCTTTTGAGAAACAGGCACTCTTGCACTCTACTGTGTTTCCTATAGGGCCAGTACAGTGAGCTATCTCAGAACAAGAGAACTGTGCTTCCTACACAAACGGGGAATATCTAGTTCAACTCAGTATTGGAAACGAAGTAAAACAGGAGCTTCTCTTCAGTCCAATACACTGTATTTGCTGGGAACTGACGCGAGTGCTATTTGCACTGTTTATGGCCAGAACAGCACAATAGTGGTGTTCTTACCCTGAATTAACACTTAATGCTAGAACTTGAAACTGAATGTGAATCAACTCCGTTTAGAAGTTGTATTGAACACCAGTCGGCCTTACAAGAAGAACACTCTGCTTTTGAGAAACAGGCACTCTTGCACTCTACTGTGTTTCCTATAGGGCCAGTACAGTGAGCTAGCTCAGAACAAGAGAACTGTGCTTCCTACACAAACGGGGCATATCTAGTTCAACTCAGTATTGGAAATTAAGTAAAACAGGAGCATCTCTTCAGTACAATACACAGTATTTACGGAAACAGACGCGAGTGATATTTGCACTGTTTATGGCCAGAATAGCACAATAGTGGTGTTCTTACCCTGAATTAACACTTAATGCTAAAACTTGAAACTCAATGTGAATCAACCCCGTTTAGGAATTTGTATTGAACCCCAGTCGGCCTTACAAGAAAAACACTCTGCTTTTGAGAAACAGGCACTCTTGCACTCTACTGTGCTTCCTATAGGGCCAGTACAGTGAGCTAGCTCAGAACAAGAGAACTGTGCTTCCTACACAAACGGGGCATGTCTAGTTCAACTCAGTATTGGAAACTAAGTAAAACAGGAGCATCTCTTCAGTCCTATACACTGTATTTGCTGGGAACAGACGTGAGTGCTATTTGCAATGTTTATGGCCAGAATAGCACAATAGTGGTGTTCTTACCCTGAATTAACACTTAATGCTAGAACTTGAAACTCAGTGTGAAATAACTCCGTTTAGGAAGTTGTATTGAACCCCAGTCGGCCTAACAAAAAAAAACACTCTGCTTTTGAGAAACAGGCACTCTTGCACTCTACTGTGTTTCCTATAGGGCCAGTATAGTGAGCTAGCTCAGAACAAGATAACTGTGCTTCCTACACAAACGGGGCATATCTAGTTCAACTTAGTATTGGAAACTAAGTAAAACAGGAGCTTTCTTCAGTACAATACACAGTATTTAGGGAAACAGACGCGAGTGCTATTTGCACTGTTTATGGCCAGAATAGCACAATAGTGGTGTTCTTACCCTGAATTAACACTTAATGCTAAAACTTGAAACTCAATGTGAATCAACTCCGTTTAGGAAGTTGTATTGAACCCCAGTCGGCCTTACAAGAAAAACACTCTGCTTTTGAGAAACAGGCACTCTTGCACTCTACTGTGCTTCCTATAGGGCCAGTACAGTGAGCTAGCTCAGAACAAGAGAACTGTGCTTCCTACACATACGTGGCATATCTAGTTCAACTCAGTATTGGAAACTAAGTAAAACAGGAGCTTCTCTTCAGTACAATACACTGTATTTGGCGGAACAGACTCGAGTACTATTTGCACTGTTTATGGCCAGAATAGCACAATAGTGGTGTTCTTACCCTGAATTAACACTTAATGCTAGAACTTGAAACTGAATGTGAATCAACTCCGTTTAGGAAGTTGTATTGAACCCCAGTCGGCCTTACAAGAAAAACACTCTGCTTTTGAGAAACAGGCACTCTTGCACTCTACTGTGTTTCCTATAGGGCCAGTACAGTGAGCTATCTCAGAACAAGAGAACTGTGCTTCCTACACAAACGGGGAATATCTAGTTCAACTCAGTATTGGAAACTAAGTAAAACAGGAGCTTCTCTTCAGTCCAATACACTGTATTTGCTGGGAACAGACGCGAGTGCTATTTGCACTGTTTATGGCCAGAACAGAACAATAGTGGTGTTCTTACCCTGAATTAACACTTAATGCTAGAATTTAAACTCAATGTGAATCAACTCCGTTTATGAAGTTTTATTGAACCCCAGTCAGCCTTACAAGAAAAACACTCTGCTTTTGAGAAACAGGCACTCTTGCACTCTACTGTGTTTCCTATAGGGCCAGTACAGTGAGCAAGCTCAGAACAAGAGAACTGTGCTTCCTACACAAACGGGGAATATCTAGTTCAACTCAGTATTGGAAACTAAGTAAAACAGGAGCTTCTCTTCAGTCCAATACACTGTATTTGCTGGGAACTGACGCGAGTGCTATTTGCACTGTTTATGGCCAGAACAGCACAATAGTGGTGTTCTTACCCTGAATTAACACTTAATGCTAGAACTTGAAACTGAATGTGAATCAACTCCGTTTAGAAGTTGTATTGAATACCAGTCGGCCTTACAAGAAGAACACTCTGCTTTTGAGAAACAGGCACTCTTGCACTCTACTGTGTTTCCTATAGGGCCAGTACAGTGAGCTAGCTCAGAACAAGAGAACTGTGCTTCCTACACAAACGGGGCATATCTAGTTCAACTCAGTATTGGAAACTAAGTAAAACAGGAGCTTTTCTCTTCAGTCCAATACACTGTATTTGCTGGGAACAGACGCGAGTGCTATTTGCACTGTTTATGGCCAGAATAGCCCAATAGTGGTGTTCTTACCCTGAATTAACACTTAATGCTAGAACTTGAAACTCAATGTGAATCAACTCCGTTTAGGAAGTTGTATTGAACCCCAGTCGTCCTAACAAGAAAAACACTCTGCTTTTGAGAAACAGGCACTCTTGCACTCTACTGTGTTTCCTATAGGGCCAGTACAGTGAGCTAGCTCAGAACAAGAGAACTGTGCTTCCTACACAAACGGGGCATATCTAGTTCAACTCAGTATTGGAAACTAAGTAAAACAGGAGCTTCTCTTCAGTACAATACACTATATTTGCTGGGAACAGACGCGAGTGCTATTTGCACTGTTTATGGCCAGAATAGCACAATAGTGGTGTTCTTACCCTGAATTAACACTTAATGCTAGAACTTGAAACTCAGTGTGAATCAACTCCGTTTATGAAGTTGTATTGAACCCCAGTCGGCCTTACAAGAAAAACACTCTGCTTGTGAGAAACATGCACTCTTGCACTCTACTGTGCTTCCTATAGGGCCTGTACAGTGAGCTAGCTCAGAACAAGAGAACTGTGCTTCCTACACAAACGGGGCATATCTAGTTCAACTCAGTATTGGAAACTAAGTAAAACAGGAGCTTCTCTTCAGTACAATACACTGTATTTGGGGGAACAGACTCGAGTACTATTTGCACTGTTTATGGCCAGAATAGCACAATAGTGGTGTTCTTACCCTGAATTAACACTTAATTCTAGAATTTGAAACTCAATGTGAATCAACTCTGTTTAGGAAGTTGTATTGAACCCCAGTCGGACTTACAAGAAAAACACTCTGCTTTTGGGAAAAAGGCACTCTTGCACTCTACTGTGTTTCCTATAGGGACAGTACAGTGAGCTATCTCAGAACAAGAGAACTGTGCTTCCTACACAAACGAGGCATATCTATTTCAACTCAGTATTGGAAACGAAGTGAAACAGGAGCTTCTCTTCAGTCCAATACACTGTATTTGCTGGGAACAGACGCGCGTGCTATTTGCACTGTTTGGCCAGAACAGCACATTAGTGGTGTACTTACCCTGAATTAACACTTAATGCTAGAACTTGAAACTCAATGTGAATCAACTCCGTTTATGAAGTTTTATTGAACCCCAGTCAGCCTTACAAGAAAAACACTCTGCTTTTGAGAAACAGGCACTCTTGCACTCTACTGTGTTTCCTATAGGGCCAGTACAGTGAGCTAGCTCAGAACAAGAGAACTGTGCTTCCTACACATACGGGGCATATCTAGTTTAACTCAGTATTGGAAACTAAGAGAACTTCACTCCAATACACTGTGTTTGCTGGGAACTGACGCGAGTTCTATTTGCACTGTTTATGGCCAGAATAGCACAATAGTGGTGTTCTTACCCTGAATTAACACTTAATGCTAGAACTTGAAACTCAATGGGAATCAACTCCGTTTAGAAAGTTGTATTGAACCCCAGTCGGCCTTACAAGAAAAACACTCTGCTTTTGAGAAACAGGCACTCTTGCACTCTACTGTGTTTCCTATAGGGCCAGTACAGTGAGCTAGCTCAGAACAAGAGAACTGTGCTTCCTACACAAACGGGGCATATCTAGTTCAACTCAGTATTGGAAACTAAGTAAAACAGGAGCTTCTCTTCTGTCCAATACACTGTATTTGCTGGGAACAGACGCGAGAGCTATTTGCACTGTTTATGGCCAGAATAGCACAATAGTGGTGTTCTTACCCTGAATTAACACTTAATGCTAGAACTTGAAACTCAATGTGAATCAACTCAGTTTAGGAAGTTGTATTGAACCCCAGTCGGCCTTACAAGAAATACACTCTGCTTTTGAGAAACAGGCACTCTGGCACTCTACTGTGTTTCCTATAGGGCAAGTACAGTGAGCTAGCTCAGAACAAGAGAACTGTGCTTCCTACACAAACGGGGCATATCTAGTTCAACTCAGTATTGGAAACTAAGTAAAACAGGAGCTTCTCTTCAGTCCAATACACTGTATTTGCTGGGTACAGACGCTAGTGCTATTTGCACTGTTTATGGCCAGAATAGCACAATAGTTGTATTCTTACCCTGAATTAACACTTAATGCTAGAACTTGAAACTCAATGGGAATCAACTCCGTTTAGGAAGTTGTATTGAACACCAGTCGGACTTACAAGAAAAACACTCTGCTTTTGAGAAACAGGCACTCTTGCACTCTACTGTGTTTCCTATAGGGCCAGTACTGTGAGCTAGCTCAGAACAAGAGAACTGTGCTTCCTACACAAACGGGGCATATCTAGTTCTACTAAGTATTGGAAACTAAGTGAAACAGGAGCTTCTCTTCAGTCCAATACACTGTATTTGCTGGGAACAGACGCGAGTGCTATTTGCACTGTTTATGGCCAGAACAGCACAATAGTAGTATTCTTACCCTGAATTAACACTTAATTCTAGAATTTGAAACTCAATGTGAATCAACTCTGTTTAGGAAGTTGTATTGAACCCCAGTCGGACTTACAAGAAAAACACTCTGCTTTTGGGAAAAAGGTACTCTTGCACTCTACTGTGTTTCCTATAGAGACTGTACAGTGAGCTAGCTCAGAAAAAGAGAACTGTGCTTCCTACACTAACGAGGCATATCTATTTCAACTCAGTATTGGAAGCGAAGAGAAACAGGAGCTTCTCTTTAGTCCAATTCACTGTATTTGCTAGGAACAGACGTGAGTGCTATTTGCACTGTTTATGGCCAGAATAGCACAATAGTGGTGTTCTTACCCTGAATTAACACTTAATGCTAGAACTTGAAACTCAATGGGAATCAACTCCATTTAGGAAGTTTTATTGAACCCCAGTCGGCCTTACAAGAAAAACACTCTGCTTTTGAGAAACAGGCACTCTTGCACTCTACTGTGTTTCCTATAGGGCCTGTACAGTGAGCAAGCTCAGAACAAGAGAACTGTGCTTCCTATACAAACGGGGAATATCTAGTTCAACTCATTATTGGAAACTAAGTAAAAAAGGAGCTTCTCTTCAGTACAATACACTGTATTTGCTGGGAACAGACGCGAGTGCTACTTGCACTGTTTATGGCCAGAACAGCACAATAGTGGTGTTCTTACCCTGAATTAACACTTAATGCTAGAACTTGAAACTGAATGTGAATCAACTCCGTTTAGAAGTTGTATTCAACACCAGTCGGCCTTACAAGAAGAACACTCTGCTTTTGAGAAACAGGCACTCTTGCACTCTACTGTGTTTCCTATAGGGCCAGTACAGTGAGCTAGCTCAGAACAAGAGAACTGTGCTTCCTACACAAACGGGGCATATCTAGTTCAACTCAGTATTGGAAACTAAGTAAAACAGGAGCTTTTCTCTTCAGTCCAATACACTGTATTTGCTGGGAACAGACGCGAGTGCTATTTGCACTGTTAATGGCCAGAACAGCACAATAGTGGTGTTCTTACCCTGAATTAACACTTAATGCTAGAAATTGAACCTGAATGTGAATCAACTCCGTTTAGAAGTTGTATTGAACACCAGTCGGCCTTACATAAGAACACTCTGCTTTTGAGAAACAGGCACTCTTGCATTCTACTGTGTTTCCTACAGGGCCAGTACAGTGAGCTAGCTCAGAACAAGAGAACTGTGCTTCCTACACAAACGGGGCATATCTAGTTCAACTCAGTATTGGAAACTAAGTAAAACAGGAGCTTCTCTTCAGTCCAATACACTGTATTTGCTGGGAACAGACGCGAGTGCTATTTGCACTGTTTATGGCCAGAATAGCACAATAGTGGTGTTCTTACCCTGAATTAACACTTAATGCTAGAACTTGAAACTCAGTGTGAATCAACTCCGTTTAGGAAGTTGTATTGAACCCCAGTCGACCTTACAAGAAAAACACTCTGCTTGTGAGAAACATGCATCTTGTACTCTAATGTGCTTCCTATAGGGCCTGTACAGTGAGCTAGCTCAGAACAAGAGAACTGTGCTTCCTACACAAACGGGGCATATCTAGTTCAACTCAGTATTGGAAACTAAGTAAAACAGGAGCTTCTCTTCAGTCCAATACACTGTATTTGCTGGGAACAGACGGGAGTGCTATTTGCACTGTTTATGGCCAGAAGCACAATAGTGGTGTTCTTACCCTGAATTAACACTTACTGCTAGAACTTGAAACTCAATGTGAATCAACTCCGTTTAGGAAGTTGTATTGAACCCCAGTCGGTCTTACAAGAAAAACACTCTGCTTTTGAGAAACAGGCACTCTTGCACTCTACTGTGTTTCCTATAGGGCCAGTACAGTGAGCTAGCTCAGAACAAGAGAACTGTGCTTCCTACACAAACGGGGCATATCTAGTTCAACTCAGTATTGGAAACTAAGTAAAACAGGAGCTTCTCTTCAGTACAATACACTGTATTTGGGGGAACAGACTCCAGTACTATTTGCACTGTTTATGGCCAGAATAGCACAATAGTGGTGTTCTTACCCTGAATTAACACTTAATTCTAGAATTTTAAACTCAATGTGAATCAACTCTGTTTAGGAAGTTGTATTGAAACCCAGTCGGAATTACAAGAAAAACACTCTGCTTTTGGGAAAAAGGCACTCTTGCACTCTACTGTGTTTCCTATAGGGACAGTACTGTGAGCTAGCTCAGAACAAGAGAACTGTGCTTCCTACACAAACGAGGCATATCTATTTCAACTCAGTATTGGAAACGAAGTGAAACAGGAGCTTCTCTTCAGTCCAATACACTGTATTTGCTGGGAACAGACGCGCGTGCTATTTGCACTCTTTATGGCCAGAATAGCACAATAGTGGTGTTCTTACCCTGAATTAACACTTAATGCTAGAACTTGAAACTGAATGTGAATCAACTCCGTTTAGGAAGTTTTATTTAACCGCAGTCGGCCTTACGAGAAAAACACTCTGCTTTTGAGAAACAGGCACTCTTGCACTCTACTGTGTTTCCTATAGGGCCAGTACAGTGAGCTAGCTCAGAACAAGAGAACTGTGCTTCCTACACAAACGGGGCATATCTAGTTCAACTCAGTATTGGAAACTAAGTAAAACAGGAGCTTCTCTTCAGTCCAATATACTGTATTTGCTGGGAACAGACGAGAGTGCTATTTGCACTGTTAATGGCCAGAACAGCACATTAGTGGTGTTCTTACCCTGAATTAACACTTAATGCTAGAACTTGAAACTCAATGTGAATCAACTCCGTTTATGAAGTTTTATTGAACCCCAGTCAGCCTTACAAGAAAAACACTCTGCTTTTGAGAAACAGGCACTCTTGCACTCTACTGTGTTTCCTATAGGGCCAGTACAGTGAGCTAGCTCAGAACAAGAGAACTGTGCTTCCTACACAAACGGGGCATATCTAGTTCAACTCAGTATTGGAAACAAAGAGAACTTCAGTCCAATACACTGTGTTTGCTGGGAACAGACGCGAGTGCTATTTGCACTGTTTATGGCCAGAATAGCACAATAGTTGTATTCTTACCCTGAATTAACACTTAATGCTAGAACTTGAAACTCAATGGGAATCAACTCCGTTTAGGAAGTTGTATTGAACACCAGTCGGCCTTACAAGAAAAACACTCTGCTTTTGAGAAACAGGCACTCTTGCACTCTACTGTGTTTCCTAAAGGGCCAGTACAGTGAGCTAGCTCAGAACAAGAGAACTGTGCTTCCTACACAAACGGGGCATATCTAGTTCAACTCAGTATTGGAAACTAAGTAAAACAGGAGCTTCTCTTCAGTCCAATACACTGTATTTGCTGGGAACAGACGCGAGTGCTATTTGCACTGTTAATGGCCAGAATAGCACAATAGTGGTGTTCTTACCCTGAATTAACACTTAATGCTAGAACTTGAAACTGAATGTGAATCAACTCCGTTTAGAAGTTGTATTGAACACCAGTCGGTCTTTCAAGATGAACACTCTGCTTTTGAGAAACAGGCACTCTTGCACTCTACTGTGTTTCCTATAGGGCCAGTACAGTGAGCTAGCTCAGAACAAGAGAACTGTGCTTCCTACACAAACGGGGCATATCTAGTTCAACTCAGTATTGGAAACTAAGTGAAACAGGAGCTTCTCTTCAGTCCAATACACTGTATTTGCTGGGAACAGACGCGAGTGCTATTTGCACTGTTTATGGCCAGAATAGCACACTAGTGGTGTTCTTACCCTGAATTACCACTTAATGCTAGAACTTGAAACTGAATGTGAATCAACTCCGTTTAGAAGTTGTATTGAACCCCAGTCGGCCTTAGAAGAAGAACACTCTGCTTTTGAGAAACAGGCACTCTTGTACTCTACTGTGTTTCCTATAGGGCCAGTACAGTGAGCTAGCTCAGAACAAGAGAACTGTGCTTCCTACACAAACGGGGCATATCTAGTTCAACTCAGTATTGGAAACTAAGTAAAACAGGAGCTTCTCTTCAGTCCAATACACTGTATTTGCTGGGAACAGACGCGAGTGCTATTTGCACTGTTTATGGCCAGAATAGCACAATAGTGGTGTTCTTACCCTGAATTAACACTTAATTCTAGAATTTGAAACTCAATGTGAATCAACTCTGTTTAGGAAGTTGTATTGAAACCCAGTCGGACTTACAAGAAAAACACTCTGCTTTTGGGAAAAAGGCACTCTTGCACTCTACTGTGTTTCCTATAGGGACAGTACTGTGAGCTAGCTCAGAACAAGAGAACTGTGCTTCCTACACAAACGAGGCATATCTATTTCAACTCAGTATTGGAAACGAAGTGAAACAGGAGCTTCTCTTCAGTCCAATACACTGTATTTGCTGGGAACAGACGCGCGTGCTATTTGCACTCTTTATGGCCAGAATAGCACAATAGTGGTGTTCTTACCCTGAATTAACACTTAATGCTAGAACTTGAAACTGAATGTGAATCAACTCCGTTTAGGAAGTTTTATTTAACTGCAGTCGGCCTTACGAGAAAAACACTCTGCTTTTGAGAAACAGGCACTCTTGCACTCTACTGTGTTTCCTATAGGGCCAGTACAGTGAGCTAGCTCAGAACAAGAGAACTGTGCTTCCTACACAAACGGGGCATATCTAGTTCAACTCAGTATTGGAAACTAAGTAAAACAGGAGCTTCTCTTCAGTCCAATATACTGTATTTGCTGGGAACAGACGAGAGGGCTATTTGCACTGTTAATGTCCAGAACAGCACATTAGTGGTGTTCTTACCCTGAATTAACACTTAATGCTAGAACTTGAAACTCAATGTGAATCAACTCCGTTTATGAAGTTTTATTGAACCCCAGTCAGCCTTACAAGAAAAACACTCTGCTTTTGAGAAACAGGCACTCTTGCACTCTACTGTGTTTCCTATAGGGCCAGTACAGTGAGCTAGCT
Source organism: Peromyscus maniculatus bairdii (assembly GCF_049852395.1). Lineage (NCBI taxonomy): Eukaryota > Metazoa > Chordata > Mammalia > Rodentia > Cricetidae > Peromyscus > Peromyscus maniculatus. The sequence continues at coordinate 53,046,889 of NC_134866.1, forward strand.
CAGAACAAGAGAACTGTGCTTCCTACACAAACGGGGCATATCTAGTTCAACTCAGTATTGGAAACTCAGTAAAACAGGAGCTTCTCTTCAGTCCAATACACTGTATTTGCTGGGAACAGACGCGAGTGCTATTTGCACTGTTTATGGCCAGAATAGCTCAATAGTGGTGTTCTTACCCTGAATTAACACTTAATGCTAGAACTTGAAACTCAATGTGAATCAACTCCGTTTATGAAGTTGTATTGAACCCCAGTCGGCCTTACAAGAAAAACACTCTGCTTTTGAGAAACAGGCACTCTTGCACTCTACTGTGTTTCCTATAGGGCCAGTACAGTGAGCTAGCTCAGAACAAGAGAACTGTGCTTCCTACAGAAACGGGGCATATCTAGTTTAACTCAGTATTGGAAACTAAGAGAACTTCACTCCAATACACTGTGTTTGCTGGGAACTGACGCGAGTTCTATTTGCACTGTTTATGGCCAGAATAGCACAATAGTGGTGTTCTACCCTGAATTAACACTTAATGCTAGAACTTGAAACTCAATGGGAATCAACTCCGTTTAGAAAGTTGTATTGAACACCAGTCGGCCTTACAAGAAAAACACTCTGCTTTTGAGAAACAGGCAGTCTTGCACTCTACTGTGTTTCCTATAGGGCCAGTACAGTGAGCTAGCTCAGAACAAGAGAACTGTGCTTCCTACACAAACGGGGCATATCTAGTTCAACTCAGTATTGGAAACTAAGTAAAACAGGAGCTTCTCTTCAGTCCAATACACTGTATTTGCTGGGAACAGACGCGAGTGCTATTTGCACTGTTAATGGCCAGAACAGAACAATAGTGGTGTTCTTATCCTGAATTAACACTTAGTGCTAGAAATTGAAACTGAATGTGAATCAACTCCGTTTAGAAGTTGTATTGAACCCCAGTCGGCCTTACAAGAAGAACACTCTGCTTTTGAGAAACAGGCACTCTTGCACTCTACTGTGTTTCCTATAGGGCCAGTACAGTGAGCTAGCTCAGAACAAGAGAACTGTGCTTCCTACACAAACGGGGCATATCTAGTTAACTCAGTATTGGAAACTAAGTAAAACAGGAGCTTCTCTTCAGTCCAATGCACTGTATTTGCTGGGAACAGACGCGAGTGCTATTTGCACTGTTTATGGCCAGAATAGCACAATAGTTGTATTCTTACCCTGAATTAACACTTAATGCTAGAACTTGAAACTCAATGGGAATCAACTCCGTTTAGGAAGTTGTATTGAACACCAGTCGGCCTTACAAGAAAAACACTCTGCTTTTGAGAAACAGGCACTCTTGCACTCTACTGTGTTTCCTATATGGCCAGTACAGTGAGCTAGCTCAGAACAAGAGAACTGTGCTTCCTACACAAACGGGGCATATCTAGTTCAACTCAGTATTGGAAACTAAGTAAAACAGGAGCTTCTCTTCAGTCCAATACACTGTATTTGCTGGGAACAGACGCGAGTGCTATTTGCACTGTTAATGGCCAGAATAGCACAATTGTGGTGTTCTTACCCTGAATTAACACTTAATGCTAGAACTTGAAACTGAATGTGAATCAACTCCGTTTAGAAGTTGTATTGAACACCAGTCGGCCTTACAAGATGAACACTCTGCTTTTGAGAAACAGGCACTCTTGCACTCTACTGTGTTTCCTATAGGGCCAGTACAGTGAGCTAGCTCAGAACAAGAGAACTGTGCTTCCTACACAAACGGGGCATATCTAGTTCAACTAAGTATTGGAAACTAAGTGAAACAGGAGCTTCTCTTCAGTCCAATACACTGTATTTGCTGGGAACAGACGCGAGAGCTATTTGCACTGTTTATGGCCAGAACAGCACAATAGTGGTGTTCTTACCCTGAATTAACACTTAATTCTAGAATTTGAAACTCAATGTGAATCAACTCTGTTTAGGAAGTTGTATTTAACCCCAGTCGGACTTACAAGAAAAACACTCTGCTTTTGGGAAAAAGGTACTCTTGCCCACTACTGTGTTTCCTATTGAGACTGTACAGTGAGCTAGCTCAGAACAAGAGAACTGTGCTTCCTACACAAACGAGGCATATCTAGTTCAACTCAGTATTGGAATTGAAGTGAAACAGGAGCTTCTCTTCAGTCCAATTCACTGTATTTGCTAGGAACAGACGCGAGTGCTATTTGCACTGTTTATGGCCAGAATAGCACAATAGTGGTGTTCTTACCCTGAATTAACACTTAATGCTAGAACTTGAAACTGAATGTGAATCAACTCCGTTTAGAAGTTGTATTCAACACCAGTCGGCCTTACAAGAAGAACACTCTGCTTTTGAGAAACAGGCACTCTTGCACTCTACTGTGTTTCCTATAGGGCCAGTACAGTGAGCTAGCTCAGAACAAGAGAACTGTGCTTCCTACACAAACGGGGCATATCTAGTTCAACTCAGTATTGGAAACTAAGTAAAACAGGAGCTTTTCTCTTCAGTCCAATACACTGTATTTGCTGGGAACAGACGTGAGTGCTATTTGCACTGTTTATGGCCAGAATAGCACAATAGAGGTGTTCTTACCCTGAATTAACACTTAATGCTAGAACTTGAAACTCAATGGGAATCAACTCCGTTTAGGAAGTTGTATTGAACCCCAGTCGGCCTTACAAGAAAAACACTCTGCTTTTGAGAAACAGGCACTCTTGCACTCTACTGTGTTTCCTATAGGGCCAGTACAGTGAGCTAGCTCAGAACAAGAGAACTGTGCTTCCTACACAAACGGTGCATATCTAGTTCAACTCAGTATTGGAAACTAAGTAAAACAGGAGCTTCTCTTCAGTACAATACACTGTATTTGGGGGAACAGACTCGAGTACTATTTGCACTGTTTATGGCCAGAATAGCACAATAGTGGTGTTCTTACACTGAATTAACACTTAATTCTAGAATTTGAAACTCAATGTGAATCAACTCTGTTTAGGAAGTTGTATTGAACCCCAGTCGGACTTACAAGAAAAACACTCTGCTTTTGGGAAAAAGGCACTCTTGCACTCTACTGTGTTTCCTATAGGGACAGTACAGTGAGCTAGCTCAGAACAAGAGAACTGTGCTTCCTACACAAACGAGGCATATCTATTTCAACTCAGTATTGGAAACGAAGTGAAACAGGAGCTTCTCTTCAGTCCAATACACTGTATTTGCTGGGAACAGACGCGAGTGCTATTTGTACTGTTTATGGCCAGAATAGCACAATAGTGGTGTTCTTACCCTGAATTAACACTTAATGCTAGAACTTGAAACTCAATGTGAATCAACTCCGTTTAGGAAGTTGTATTGAAACCCAGTCGGACTTACAAGAAAAACACTCTGCTTTTGAGAAACAGGCAGTCTTGCACTCTACTGTGTTTCCTATAGGGCCAGTACAGTGAGCTAGCTCAGAACAAGAGAACTGTGCTTCCTACACAAACGGGGCATATCTAGTTCAACTCAGTATTGGAAACAAGGTAAAACAGGAGCTTCTCTTCAGTCCAATACACTGTATTTGCGGGGAACAGACGCGAGTGCTATTTGCACTGTTAATGGCCAGAACAGCACAATAGTAGTGTTCTTACCCTGAATTAACACTTAATGCTAGAACTTGAAACTCAATGTGAATCAACTCCGTTTACGAAGTTTTATTGAACCCCAGTCAGCCTTTCAAGAAAAACACTCTGCTTTTGAGAAACAGGCACTCTTGCACTCTACTGTGTTTCCTATAGGGCCAGTACAGTGAGCTAGCTCAGAACAAGAGAACTGTGCTTCCTACACAAACGGGGCATATCTAGTTCAACTCAGTATTGGAAACAAAGAGAACTTCATTCCAATACACTGTGTTTGCTTGGAACAGACGCGAGTGCTATTTGCACTGTTTATGGCCAGAATAGCACAATAGTTGTATTCTTACCCTGAATTAACACTTAATGCTAGAACTTGAAACTCAATGGGAATCAACTCCGTTTAGGAAGTTGTATTGAACACCAGTCGGCCTTACAAGAAAAACACTCTGCTTTTGAGAAACAGGCACTCTTGCACTCTACTGTGTTTCCTATAGGGCCAGTACAGTGAGCTAGCTCAGAACAAGAGAACTGTGCTTCCTACACAAACGGGGCATATCTAGTTCAACTCAGTATTGGAAACTAAGTAAAACAGGAGCTTTTCTCTTCAGTCCAATACACTGTATTTGCTGGGAACAGACGCGAGTGCTATTTGCACTGTTTATGGCCAGAATAGCACACTAGTGGTGTTCTTACCCTGAATTAACACTTAATGCTAGAACTTGAAACTCAATGTGAATCAACTCCGTTTAGGAAGTTGTATTGAACCCCAGTCAGCCTTACAAGAAAAACACTCTGCTTTTGAGAAACAGGCACTCTTACACTCTACTGTGTTTCCTATAGGGCCAGTACAGTGAGCTAGCTCAGAACAAGAGAACTGTGCCTCCTACACAAACGGGGCATATCTAGTTCAACTCAGTATTGGAAACTAAGTAAAACAGGAGCTTCTCTACAGTCTAATACACTGTATTTGCTGGGAACAGACACGAGTGCTATTTGCACTATTTATGGCCAGAATAGCACAATAGTGGTGTTCTTACCCTGAATTAACACTTAATGCTAGAATTGAAACTCAGTGTGAATCAACTCCATTTAGGAAGTTGTATTGAACCCAAGTCGGCCTTACAAGAAAAACACTCTGCTTTTGAGAAACAGGCCCTCTTGCACTCTACTGTGTTTCCTATAGTGCCAGTACAGTGAGCTAGCTCAGAACAAGAGAACTGTGCTTCCTACACAAACCGGGCATATCTAGTTCAACTCAGTATTGGAAACTAAGTAAAACAGGAGCTTCTCTTCAGTCCAATACACTATATTTGCTGGGAACAGACGCGAGTGCTATTTGCACTGTTAATGGCCAGAACAGCACAATAGTGGTGTTCTTACCCTGAATTAACACTTAATGCTAGAACTTGAAACTCAATGTGAATCAACTCCGTTTATGAAGTTTTATTGAACCCCAGTCAGCCTTACAAGAAAAACACTCTGCTTTTGAGAAACAGGCACTCTTGCACTCTACTGTGTTTCCTATAGGGCCAGTACAGTGAGCTAGCTCAGAACAAGAGAACTGTGCTTCCTACACAAACGGGGCATATCTAGTTCAACTCAGTATTGGAAACAAAGAGAACTTCAGTCCAATACACTGTGTTTGCTGGGAACAGACGCGAGTGCTATTTGCACTGTTTATGGCCAGAATAGCACAATAGTTGTATTCTTACCCTGAATTAACACTTAATGCTAGAACTTGAAACTCAATGGGAATCAACTCCGTTTAGGAAGTTGTATTGAACACCAGTCGGCCTTACAAGAAAAACACTCTGCTTTTGAGAAACAGGCACTCTTGCACTCTACTGTGTTTCCTATAGGGCCAGTACAGTGAGCTAGCTCAGAACAAGAGAACTGTGCTTCCTACACAAACGGGGCATATCTAGTTCAACTCAGTATTGGAAACTAAGTAAAACAGGAGCTTCTCTTTAGTCCAATACACTGTATTTGCTGGGAAGAGACGCGAGTGCTATTTGCACTGTTAATGGCCAGAATAGCACAATAGTGGTGTTCTTACTCTGAATTAACACTTAATGCTAGAACTTGAAACTGAATGTGAATCAACTCCGTTTAGAAGTTGTATTGAACACCAGTCGGCCTTACAAGATGAACACTCTGCTTTTGAGAAACAGGCACTCTTGCACTCTACTGTGTTTCCTATAGGGCCAGTAGAGTGAGCTAGCTCAGAACAAGAGAACTGTGCTTCCTACACAAACGGGGCATATCTAGTTCAACTCAGTATTGGAAACTAAGTGAAACAGGAGCTTCTCTTCAGTCCAATACACTGTATTTGCTGGGAAGAGACGCGAGTGCTATTTGCACTGTTTATGGCCAGAATAGCACAATAGTGGTGTTCTTACCCTGAATTAACACTTAATGCTAGAACTTGAAACTGAATGTGAATCAACTCCGTTTAGAAGTTGTATTGAACCCCAGTCGGCCGTAGAAGAAGAACACTCTGCTTTTGAGAAACAGGCACTCTTGTATTCTACTGTGTTTCCTATAGGGCCAGTACAGTGAGCTAGCTCAGAACAAGAGAACTGTGCTTCCTACACAAACGGGGCATATCTAGTTCAACTCAGTATTGGAAACTAAGTAAAACAGGAGCTTTTCTCTTCAGTCCAATACACTGTATTTGCTGGGAACAGACGCGAGTGCTATTTGCACTGTTTATGGCCAGAATAGCACAATCGTGGTGTTCTTACCCTGAATTAACACTTAATGCTAGAACTTGAAACTCAATGTGAATCAACTCCGTTTAGGAAGTTGTATTGAACCCCAGTCGGCCTTACAAGAAAAACACTCTGCTTTTGAGAAACAGGCACTCTTACACTCTACTGTGTTTCCTATAGGGCCAGTACAGTGAGCTAGCTCAGAACAAGAGAACTGTGCTTCCTACACAAACGGGGCATATCTAGTTCAATTCAGTATTGGAAACTAAGTAAAACAGGAGCTTCTCTACAGTCTAATACACTGTATTTGCTGGGAACAGACGCGAGTGCTATTTGCACTATTTATGGCCAGAATCCACAATAGTGGTGTTCTTACCCTGAATTAACACTTAATGCTAGAATTGAAACTCAGTGTGAATCAACTCCGTTTAGGAAGTTGTATTGAAACCCAGTCGGACTTACAAGAAAAACACTCTGCTTTTGAGAAACAGGCAGTCTTGCACTCTACTGTGTTTCCTATAGGGCCAGTACAGTGAGCTAGCTCAGAACAAGAGAACTGTGCTTCCTACACAAACGGGGCATATCTAGTTCAACTCAGTATTGGAAACAAAGTAAAACAGGAGCTTCTCTTCAGTCCAATACACTGTATTTGCGGGGAACAGACGCGAGTGCTATTTGCACTGTTAATGGCCAGAACAGCACAATAGTGGTGTTCTTACCCTGAATTAACACTTAATGCTAGAACTTGAAACTCAATGTGAATCAACTCCGTTTATGAAGTTTTATTGAACCCCAGTCAGCCTTACAAGAAAAACACTCTGCTTTTGAGAAACAGGCACTCTTGCACTCTACTGTGTTTCCTATAGGGCCAGTACAGTGAGCTAGCTCAGAACAAGAGAACTGTGCTTCCTACACAAACGGGGTATATCTAGTTCAACTCATTATTGGAAACTAAGTAAAACAGGAGCTTCTCTTCAGTCCAATACACTGTATTTGCTGGGAACAGACGCGAGTGCTATTTGCACTGTTTATGGCCAGAACAGCACAATAGTGGTGTTCTTACCCTGAATTAACACTTAATGCTAGAACTTGAAACTGAATGTGAATCAACTCCGTTTAGAAGTTGTATTCAACACCAGTAGGCCTTACAAGAAGAACACTCTGCTTTTGAGAAACAGGCACTCTTGCACTCTACTGTGTTTCCTATAGGGCCAGTACAGTGAGCTAGCTCAGAACAAGAGAACTGTGCTTCCTACACAAACGGGGCATATCTAGTTCAACTCAGTATTGGAAACTAAGTAAAACAGGAGCTTTTCTCTTCAGTCCAATACACTGTATTTGCTGGGAACAGACGCGAGTGCTATTTGCACTGTTTATGGCCAGAATAGCACAATAGAGGTGTTCTTACCCTGAATTAACACTTAATGCTAGAACTTGAAACTCAGTGTGAATCAACTCCGTTTAGGAAGTTGTATTGAACCCCAGTCGGCCTTACAAGAAAAACACTCTGCTTGTGAGAAACATGCATCTTGCACTCTACTGTGCTTCCTATAGGGCCTGTACAGTGAGCTAGCTCAGAACAAGAGAACTGTGCTTCCTACACAAACGGGGCATATCTAGTTCAACTCAGTATTGGAAACTACGTAAAACAGGAGCTTCTCTTCAGTCCAATACACTGTATTTGCTGGGAACAGACGCGAGTGCTATTTGCACTGTTTATGGCCAGAAGCACAATAGTGGTGTTCTTACCCTGAATTAACACTTAATGCTAGAACTTGAAACTCAATGTGAATCAACTCCGTTTAGGAAGTTGTATTGAACCCCAGTCGGCCTTACAAGAAAAAACTCTGCTTTTGAGAAACAGGCACTCTTGCACTCTACTGTGTTTCCTATAGGGCCAGTACAGTGAGCTAGCTCAGAACAAGAGAACTGTGCTTCCTACACAAACGGTGCATATCTAGTTCAACTCAGTATTGGAAACTAAGTAAAACAGGAGCTTCTCTTCAGTACAATACACTGTATTTGGGGGAACAGACTCGAGTACTATTTGCACTGTTTATGGCCAGAATAGCACAATAGTGGTGTTCTTACACTGAATTAACACTTAATTCTAGAATTTGAAACTCAATGTGAATCAACTCTGTTTAGGAAGTTGTATTGAACCCCAGTCGGACTTACAAGAAAAACACTCTGCTTTTGGGAAAAAGGCACTCTTGCACTCTACTGTGTTTCCTATAGGGACAGTACAGTGAGCTAGCTCAGAACAAGAGAACTGTGCTTCCTACACAAACGAGGCATATCTATTTCAACTCAGTATTGGAAACGAAGTGGAACAGGAGCTTCTCTTCAGTCCAATACACTGTATTTGCTGGGAACAGACGCGCGTGCTATCTGCACTCTTTATGGCCAGAATAGCACAATAGTGGTGTTCTTACCCTGAATTAACACTTAATGCTAGAACTTGAAACTCAATGTGAATCAACTCCGTTTAGGAAGTTTTATTTAACCGAAGTCGGCTTTACGAGAAAAACACTCTGCTTTTGAGAAACAGGCACTCTTGCACTCTACTGTGTTTCCTATAGGGCCAGTACAGTGAGCTAGCTCAGAACAAGAGAACTGTGCTTCCTACACAAACGGGGCATATCTCGTTCAACTCAGTATTGGAAACTAAGTAAAACAGGAGCTTCTCTTCAGTCCAATGCACTGTATTTGCTGGGAACAGACGCGAGTGCTATTTGTACTGTTTATGGCCAGAATAGCACAATAGTGGTGTTCTTACCCTGAATTAACACTTAATGCTAGAACTTGAAACTCAATATGAATCAACTCCGTTTAGGAAGTTGTATTGAAACCCAGTCGGACTTACAAGAAAAACACTCTGCTTTTGAGAAACAGGCAGTCTTGCACTCTACTGTGTTTCCTATAGGGCCAGTACAGTGAGCTAGCTCAGAACAAGAGAACTGTGCTTCCTACACAAACGGGGCATATCTAGTTCAACTCAGTATTGGAAACAAAGTAAAACAGGAGCTTCTCTTCAGTCCAATACACTGTATTTGCGGGGAACAGACGCGAGTGCTATTTGCACTGTTAATGGCCAGAACAGCACAATAATGGTGTTCTTACCCTGAATTAACACTTAATGCTAGAACTTGAAACTCAATGTGAATCAACTCCGTTTATGAAGTTTTATTGAACCCCAGTCAGCCTTTCAAGAAAAACACTCTGCTTTTGAGAAACAGGCACTCTTGCACTCTACTGTGTTTCCTATAGGGCCAGTACAGTGAGCTAGCTCAGAACAAGAGAACTGTGCTTCCTACACAAACGGGGCATATCTAGTTCAACTCAGTATTGGAAACAAAGAGAACTTCAGTCCAATACACTGTGTTTGCTGGGAACAGACGCGAGTGCTATTTGCACTGTTTATGACCAGAATAGCACAATAGTTGTATTCTTACCCTGAATTAACACTTAATGCTAGAACTTGAAACTCAATGGGAATCAACTCCGTTTAGGAAGTTGTATTGAACACCAGTCGGCCTTACAAGAAAAACACTCTGCTTTTGAGAAACAGGCACTCTTGCACTCTACTGTGTTTCCTATAGGGCCAGTACAGTGAGCTAGCTCAGAACAAGAGAACTGTGCTTCCTACACAAACGGGGCATATCTAGTTCAACTCAGTATTGGAAACTAAGTAAAACACGAGCTTTTCTCTTCAGTCCAATACACTGTATTTGCTGGGAACAGACGCGAGTGCTATTTGCACTGTTTATGGCCAGAATAGCACACTAGTGGTGTTCTTACCCTGAATTAACACTTAAATCTAGAACTTGAAACTCAATGTGAATCAACTCCGTTTAGGAAGTTGTATTGAACCCCAGTCGGCCTTACAAGAAAAACACTCTGCTTTTGAGAAACAGGCACTCTTACACTCTACTGTGTTTCCTATAGGGCCAGTACAGTGAGCTAGCTCAGAACAAGAGAACTGTGCCTCCTACACAAACGGGGCATATCTAGTTCAACTCAGTATTGGAAACTAAGTAAAACAGGAGCTTCTCTACAGTCTAATACACTGTATTTGCTGGGAACAGACACGAGTGCTATTTGCACTATTTATGGCCAGAATAGCACAATAGTGGTGTTCTTACCCTTAATTAACACTTAATGCTAGAATTGAAACTCAGTGTGAATCAACTCCATTTAGGAAGTTGTATTGAAACCAAGTCGGCCTTACAAGAAAAACACTCTGCTTTTGAGAAACAGGCCCTCTTGCACTCTACTGTGTTTCCTATAGGGCCAGTACAGTGAGCTAGCTCAGAACAAGAGAACTGTGCTTCCTACACAAACCGGGCATATCTAGTTCAACTCAGTATTGGAAACTAAGTAAAACAGGAGCTTCTCTTCAGTCCAATACACTATATTTGCTGGGAACAGACGCGAGTGCTATTTGCACTGTTAATGGCCAGAACAGCACAATAGTGGTGTTCTTACCCTGAATTAACACTTAATGCTAGAACTTGAAACTCAATGTGAATCAACTCCGTTTATGAAGTTTTATTGAACCCCAGTCAGCCTTACAAGAAAAACACTCTGCTTTTGAGAAACAGGCACTCTTGCACTCTACTGTGTTTCCTATAGGGCCAGTACAGTGAGCTAGCTTAGAACAAGAGAATTGTGCTTCCTACACAAACGGGGCATATCTAGTTCAACTCAGTATTGGAAACAAAGAAAACTTCAGTCCAATACACTGTGTTTGCTGGGAACAGACGCGAGTGCTATTTGCACTGTTTATGGCCAGAATAGCACAATAGTTGTATTCTTACCCTGAATTAACACTTAATGCTAGAACTTGAAACTCAATGGGAATCAACTCCGTTTAGGAAGTTGTATTGAACACCAGTCGGCCTTACAAGAAAAACACTCTGCTTTTGAGAAACAGGCACTCTTGCACTCTACTGTGTTTCCTATAGGGCCAGTACAGTGAGCTAGCTCAGAACAAGAGAACTGTGCTTCCTACACAAACGGGGCATATCTAGTTCAACTCAGTATTGGAAACTAAGTAAAACAGGAGCTTCTCTTCAGTCCAATACACTGTATTTGCTGGGAAGAGACGCGAGTGCTATTTGCACTGTTAATGGCCAGAATAGCACAATAGTGGTGTTCTTACTCTGAATTAACACTTAATGCTAGAACTTGAAACTGAATGTGAATCAACTCCGTTTAGAAGTTGTATTGAACACCAGTCGGCCTTACAAGATGAACACTCTGCTTTTGAGAAACAGGCACTCTTGCACTCTACTGTGTTTCCTATAGGGCCAGTAGAGTGAGCTAGCTCAGAACAAGAGAACTGTGCTTCCTACACAAACGGGGCATATCTAGTACAACTCAGTATTGGAAACTAAGTGAAACAGGAGCTTCTCTTCAGTCCAATACACTGTATTTGCTGGGAAGAGACGCGAGTGCTATTTGCACTGTTTATGGCCAGAATAGCACAATAGTGGTGTTCTTACCCTGAATTAACACTTAATGCTAGAACTTGAAACTGAATGTGAATCAACTCCGTTTAGAAGTTGTATTGAACCCCAGTCGGCCTTAGAAGAAGAACACTCTGCTTTTGAGAAACAGGCACTCTTGTATTCTACTGTGTTTCCTATAGGGCCAGTACAGTGAGCTAGCTCAGAACAAGAGAACTGTGCTTCCTACACAAACGGGGCATATCTAGTTCAACTCAGTATTGGAAACTAAGTAAAACAGGAGCTTTTCTCTTCAGTCCAATACACTGTATTTGCTGGGAACAGACGCGAGTGCTATTTGCACTGTTTATGGCCAGAATAGCACAATCGTGGTGTTCTTACCCTGAATTAACACTTAATGCTAGAACTTGAAACTCAATGTGACTCAACTCCGTTTAGGAAGTTGTATTGAACCCCAGTCGGCGTTACAAGAAAAACACTCTGCTTTTGAGAAACAGGCACTCTTTCACTCTACTGTGTTTCCTATAGGGCCAGTACAGTGAGCTAGCTCAGAACAAGAGAACTGTGCTTCCTACACAAACGGGGCATATCTAGTTCAATTCAGTATTGGAAACTAAGTAAAACAGGAGCTTCTCTACAGTCTAATACACTGTATTTGCTGGGAACAGACGCGAGTGCTATTTGCACTATTTATGGCCAGAATAGCACAATAGTGGTGTTCTTACCCTGAATTAACACTTAATGCTAGAATTGAAACTCAGTGTGAATCAACTCCGTTTAGGAAGTTGTATTGAAACCCAGTCGGACTTACAAGAAAAACACTCTGCTTTTGAGAAACAGGCAGTCTTGCACTCTACTGTGTTTCCTATAGGGCCAGTACAGTGAGCTAGCTCAGAACAAGAGAACTGTGCTTCCTACACAAACGGGGCATATCTAGTTCAACTCAGTATTGGAAACAAAGTAAAACAGGAGCTTCTCTTCAGTCCAATACACTGTATTTGCGGGGAACAGACGCGAGTGCTATTTGCACTGTTAATGGCCAGAACAGCACAATAGTGGTGTTCTTACCCTGAATTAACACTTAATGCTAGAACTTGAAACTCAATGTGAATCAACTCCGTTTATGAAGTTTTATTGAACCCCAGTCAGCCTTACAAGAAAAACACTCTGCTTTTGAGAAACAGGCACTCTTGCACTCTACTGTGTTTCCTATAGGGCCAGTACAGTGAGCTAGCTCAGAACAAGAGAACTGTGCTTCCTACACAAACGGGGCATATCTAGTTCAACTCAGTATTGGAAACAAAGAGAACTTCAGTCCAATACACTGTGTTTGCTGGGAACAGACGCGAGTGCTATTTGCACTGTTTATGGCCAGAATAGCACAATAGTTGTATTCTTACCCTGAATTAACACTTAATGCTAGAACTTGAAACTCAATGGGAATCAACTCCGTTTAGGAAGTTGTATTGAACACCAGTCGGCCTTACAAGAAAAACACTCTGCTTTTGAGAAACAGGCACTCTTGCACTCTACTGTGTTTCCTATAGGGCCAGTACAGTGAGCTAGCTCAGAACAAGAGAACTGTGCTTCCTACACAAACGGGGCATATCTAGTTCAACTCAGTATTGGAAACTAAGTAAAACAGGAGCTTTTCTCTTCAGTCCAATACACTGTATTTGCTGGGAACAGACGCGAGTGCTATTTGCACTGTTTATGACCAGAATAGCACAATCGTGGTGTTCTTACCCTGAATTAACACTTAATGCTAGAACTTGAAACTCAATGTGAATCAACTCCGTTTAGGAAGTTGTATTGAACCCCAGTCGGCCTTACAAGAAAAACACTCTGCTTTTGAGAAACAGGCACTCTTACACTCTACTGTGTTTCCTATAGGGCCAGTACAGTGAGCTAGCTCAGAACAAGAGAACTGTGCTTCCTACACAAACGGGGCATATCTAGTTCAACTCAGTATTGGAAACTAAGTAAAACAGGAGCTTCTCTACAGTCTAATACACTGTATTTGCTGGGAACAGACACGAGTGCTATTTGCACTATTTATGGCCAGAATAGCACAATAGTGGTGTTCTTACCCTGAATTAACAATTAATGCTAGAATTGAAACTCAGTGTGAATCAACTCCATTTAGGAAGTTGTATTGAACCCAAGTCGGCCTTACAAGAAAAACACTCTGCTTTTGAGAAACAGGCCCTCTTGCACTCTACTGTGTTTCCTATAGGGCCAGTACAGTGAGCTAGCTCAGAACAAGAGAACTGTGCTTCCTACACAAACGGGGCATATCTAGTTCAACTCAGTATTGGAAACAAAGAGAACTTCAGTCCAATACACTGTGTTTGCTGGGAACAGATGCGAGTGCTATTTGCACTGTTTATGGCCAGAATAGCACAATAGTTGTATTCTTACCCTGAATTAACACTTAATGCTAGAACTTGAAACTCAATGGGAATCAACTCCGTTTAGGAAGTTGTATTGAACACCAGTAGGCCTTACAAGAAAAACACTCTGCTTTTGAGAAACAGGCACTCTTGCACTCTACTGTGTTTTCTATAGGGCCAGTACAGTGAGCTAGCTCAGAACAAGAGAACTGTGCTTCCTACACAAACGGGGCATATCTAGTTCAACTCAGTATTGGAAACTAAGTAAAACAGGAGCTTCTCTTCAGTCCAATACACTGTATTTGCTGGGAAGAGACGCGAGTGCTATTTGCACTGTTAATGGCCAGAATAGCACAATAGTGGTGTTCTTAATCTGAATTAACACTTAATGCTAGAACTTGAAACTGAATGTGAATCAACTCCGTTTAGAAGTTGTATTGAACACCAGTCGGCCTTACAAGATGAACACTCTGCTTTTGAGAAACAGGCACTCTTGCACTCTACTGTGTTTCCTATAGGGCCAGTAGAGTGAGCTAGCTCAGAACAAGAGAACTGTGCTTCCTACACAAACGGGGCATATCTAGTTCAACTCAGTATTGGAAACTAAGTGAAACAGGAGCTTCTCTTCAGTCCAATACACTGTATTTGCTGGGAAGAGACGCGAGTGCTATTTGCACTGTTTATGGCCAGAATAGCATAATAGTGGTGTTCTTACCCTGAATTAACACTTAATGCTAGAACTTGAAACTGAAAGTGAATCAACTCCGTTTAGAAGTTGTATTGAACCCCAGTCGGCCTTAGAAGAAGAACACTCTGCTTTTGAGAAACAGGCACTCTTGTATTCTACTGTGTTTCCTATAGGGCCAGTACAGTGAGCTAGCTCAGAACAAGAGAACTGTGCTTCCTAAACAAACGGGGCATATCTAGTTCAACTCAGTATTGGAAACTAAGTAAAACAGGAGCTTTTCTATTCAGTCCAATACACTGTATTTGCTGGGAACAGACGCGAGTGCTATTTGCACTGTTTATGGCCAGAATAGCACAATCGTGGTGTTCTTACCCTGAATTAACACTTAATGCTAGAACTTGAAACTCAATGTGAATCAACTCCGTTTAGGAAGTTGTATTGAACCCCAGTCGGCCTTACAAGAAAAACACTCTGCTTTTGAGAAACAGGCACTCTTACACTCTACTGTGTTTCCTATAGGGCCAGTACAGTGAGCTAGCTCAGAACAAGAGAACTGTGCTTCCTACACAAACGGGGCATATCTAGTTCAATTCAGTATTGGAAACTAAGTAAAACAGGAGATTCTCTACAGTCTAATACACTGTATTTGCTGGGAACAGACGCGAGTGCTATTTGCACTATTTATGGCCAGAATAGCACAATAGTGGTGTTCTTACCCTGAATTAACACTTAATGCTAGAATTGAAACTCAGTGTGAATCAACTCCGTTTAGCAAGTTGTATTGAACCCAAGTCGGCCTTACAAGAAAAACACTCTGCTTTTGAGAAACAGGCACTCTTGCACTCTACTGTGTTTCCTATAGGGCCAGTACAGTGAGCTAGCTCAGAACAAGAGAACTGTGCTTCCTACACAAACGGGGCATATCTAGTTCAACTCAGTATTGGAAACTAAGTAAAACAGGAGCTTCTCTTCAGTCCAATGCACTGTATTTGCTGGGAACAGACGCGAGTGCTATTTGTACTGTTTATGGCCAGAATAGCACAATAGTGGTGTTCTTACCCTGAATTAACACTTAATGCTAGAACTTGAAACTCAATGTGAATCAACTCCGTTTAGGAAGTTGTATTGAACCCCAGTCGGACTTACAAGAAAAACACTCTGCTTTTGGGAAACAGGCACTCTTGCACTCTACTGTGCTTCCTATAGGGCCAGTACAGTGAGCTAGCTCAGAACAAGAGAACTGTGCTTCCTACACAAACGGGGCATATCTAGTTCAACTCAGTATTGGAAACTATGTAAAACAGGAGCATCTCTTCAGTCCAATACACTGTATTTGCT
The DNA here is from genome assembly GCF_049852395.1 of Peromyscus maniculatus bairdii. Taxonomy (NCBI): domain Eukaryota; kingdom Metazoa; phylum Chordata; class Mammalia; order Rodentia; family Cricetidae; genus Peromyscus; species Peromyscus maniculatus. The sequence continues at coordinate 53,063,075 of NC_134866.1, forward strand.
GGGAACAGACGCGAGTGCTATTTGCAATGTTTATGGCCAGAATAGCACAATAGTGGTGTTCTTACCCTGAATTAACACTTAATGCTAGAACTTGAAACTCAGTGTGAAATAACTCCGTTTCGGAAGTTGTATTGAACCCCAGTCGGCCTAACAAAAAAAACACTCTGCTTTTGAGAAACAGGCACTCTTGCACTCTACTGTGTTTCCTATAGGGCCAGTACAGTGAGCTAGCTCAGAATAAGAGAACTGTGCTTCCTACACAAACGGGGCATATCTAGTTCATATCAGTATTGGAAACTAAGTAAAACAGGAGCTTCTCTTCAGTCCAATACACTGTATTTGCTGGGAACAGACGCGAGGGCTATTTGCACTGTTAATGGCCAGAACAGCATAAAAGTGGTGTTCTTACCCTGAATTAACACTTAATGCTAAAACTTGAAACTCAATGTGAATCAACTCCGTTTAGGAAGTTGTATTGAACCCCAGTCGGCCTTACAAGAAAAACACTCTGCTTTTGAGAAACAGGCACTCTTGCACTCTACTGTGCTTCCTATAGGGCCAGTACAGTGAGCTAGCTCAGAACAAGAGAACTGTGCTTCCTACACAAACGGGGCATATCTAGTTCAACTCAGTATTGGAAACTAAGTAAAACAGGAGCTTCTCTTCAGTACAATACACTGTATTTGGGGGAACAGACTCGAGTACTATTTGCACTGTTTATGGCCAGAATAGCACAATAGTGGTGTTCTTACCCTGAATTAACACTTAATTCTAGAATTTGAAACTCAATGTGAATCAACTCTGTTTAGGAAGTTGTATTGAACCCCAGTCGGACTTACAAGAAAAAAACTCTGCTTTTGGGAAAAAGGCACTCTTGCACTCTACTGTGTTTCCTATAGAGACTGTACAGTGAGCTAGCTCAGAACAAGAGAACTGTGCTTCCTACACAAACTAGGCATATCTATTTCAACTCAGTATTGGAAACGAAGTGAAACAGGAGCTTCTCTTCAGTCCAATACACTGTATTTGCTAGGAACAGACGCGAGTGCTATTTGCACTGTTTATGGCCCGAATAGCACAATAGTGGTATTCTTACCCTGAATTAACACTTAATGCTAGAACTTGAAACTGAATGTGAATCAACTCCGTTTAGGAAGTTTTATTGAACCCCAGTCGGCCTTACAAGAAAAACACTCTGCTTTTGAGAAACAGGCACTCATGCACTCTACTGTGTTTCCTATAGGGCCAGTACAGTGAGCTAGCTCAGAACAAAACAACTGTGCTTCCTAAACAAACGGGGCATATCTAGTTCAACTCAGTATTGGAAACTAAGTAAAACAGGAGCTTCTCTTCAGTCCAATACACTGTATTTGCTAGGAACAGATGGAGTGCTATTTGCACTGTTAATGGCCAGAACAGCACAATAGTGGTGTTCTTACCCTGAATTAACACTTAATGCTAGAATTTAAACTCAATGTGAATCAACTCAGTTTATGAAGTTTTATTGAACCCCAGTCAGCCTTACAAGAAAAATACTCTGCTTTTGAGAAACAGGCACTCTTGCACTCTACTGTGTTTCCTATAGGGCCAGTACAGTGAGCAAGCTCAGATCAAGAGAACTGTGCTTCCTACACAAACGGGGAATATCTAGTTCAACTCAGTATTGGAAACTAAGTAAAACAGGAGCTTCTCTTCAGTCCAATACACTGTATTTGCTGGGAACAGACGCGAGTGCTATTTGCACTGTTTATGGCCAGAAGAGCACAATAGTTGTATTCTTACCCTGAATTAACAATTAATTCTAGAATTTGAAACTCAATGTGAATCAACTCTGTTTAGGAAGTTGTATTGAACCCCAGTCGGACTTACAAGAAAAACACTCTGCTTTTGGGAAAAAGGCACTCTTGCACTCTACTGTGTTTCCTATAGGGCCAGTACAGTGAGCTAGCTCAGAACAAGAGAACTGTGCTTCCTACACTAACGGGGCATATCTATTTCAACTCAGTATTGGAAACGAAGTGAAACAGGAGCTTCTATTCAGTCCAATGCACTGTATTTGCTAGGAACAGACGCGAGTGCTATTTGCTCTGTTTATGGCCAGAATAGCACAATAGTGGTGTTCTTACCCTGAATTAACACTTAATGCTAGAACTTGAAACTGAATGTGAATCAACTCCGTTTAGGAAGTTTTATTGAACCCCAGTCGGCCTTACAAGAAAAACACTCTGCTTTTGAGAAACAGGCACTCTTGCACTCTACTGTGATTCCTATACGGCCAGTACAGTGAGCTAGCTCAGAACAAGAGAACTGTGCTTCCTACACAAACGGCGCATATCTAGTTCAACTCAGTATTCGAAACTAAGTAAAACAGGAGCTTTTCTCTTCAGTCCAATACACTGTATTTGCTGGGAACAGCCGCGCGTGCTATTTGCACAGTTTATGGCCAGAATAGCACAATAGTGGTGTTCTTACCCTGAATTAACACTTAATGCTAGAACTTGAAACTCAGTGTGAATCAACTCTGTTTAGGATGTTGTATTGAACCCCAGTCGGCCTAACAAAAAAAACACTCTGCTTTTGAGAAACAGGCACTCTTGCACTCTATTGTGTTTCCTATAGGGCCAGTACAGTGAGCTAGCTCAGAACAAGAGAACTGTGCTTCCTACACAAACGGGGCATATCTAGTTCAAATCAGTATTGGAAACTAAGTAAAACAGGAGCTTCTCTTCAGTACAATACACTGTATTTAGGGAAACAGACGCGAGTGCTATTTGCACTGTTCATGGCCAGAATAGCACAATAGTGGTGTTCTTACCCTTAATTAACACTTAATGCTAAAACTTGAAACTCAATGTGAATCAACTCCGTTTAGGAAGTTGTATTGAACCCCAGTCGGCCTTACAAGAAAAACACTCTGCTTTTGAGAAACAGGCACTCTTGCACTCTACTGTGCTTCCTATAGGGCCTGTACAGTGAGCTAGCTCAGAACAAGAGAACTGTGCTTCCTACACAAACGGGGCATATCTAGTTCAACTCAGTATTGGAAACTAAGTAAAACAGGAGCTTCTCTTCAGTACAATACACTGTTTTTGGGGGAACAGACTCGAGTACTATTTGCACTGTTTATGGCCAGAATAGCACAATAGTGGTGTTCTTACCCTGAATTAACACTTAATTCTAGAATTTGAAACTCAATGTGAATCAACTCTGTTTAGGAAGTTGTATTGAACCCCAGTCGGACTTACAAGAAAAACACTCTGCTTTTGGGAAAAAGGCACTCTTGCACTCTACTGTGTTTCCTATAGGGCCAGTACAGTGAGCTAGCTCAGAACAAGAGAACTGTTCTTCCTACACAAACGAGGCATATCTATTTCAACTCAGTATTGGAAACGAAGTGAAACAGGAGCTTCTCTTCAGTCCAATACACTGTATTTGCTGGGAACAGACGCGCGTGCTATTTGTACTCTTTATGGCCAGAATAGCACAATAGTGGTGTTCTTACCCTGAATTAACACTTAATGCTAGAACTTGAAACTGAATGTGAATCAACTCCGTTTAGTAAGTTTTATTTAACCGCAGTCGGCCTTACGAGAAAAACACTCTGCTTTTGAGAAACAGGTACTCTTGCACTCTACTGTGTTTCCTATAGGGCCAGTACAGTGAGATATCTCAGAACAAGAGAACTGTGCTTCCTACACAAACGGGGCATATCTAGTTCAACTCAGTATTGGAAACTAAGTAAAACAGGAGCTTCTCTTCAGTCCAATACACTGTATTTGCTGGGAACAGACGTGAGTGCTATTTGCACTGTTAATGGCCAGAACAGCACATTAGTGGTGTAGTTACCCTGAATTAACACTTAATGCTAGAACTTGAAACTCAATGTGAATCAACTCCGTTTATGAAGTTTTATTGAACCCCAGTCAGCCTTACAAGAAAAACACTCTGCTTTTGAGAAACAGGCACTCTTGCACTCTACTGTGTTTCCTATAGGGCCAGTACAGTGAGCTAGCTCAGAACAAGAGAACTGTGCTTCCTACACAAACGGGGCATATCTAGTTTAACTCAGTATTGGAAACTAAGAGAACTTCAGTCCAATACACTGTGTTTGCTGGGAACAGACGCGAGTTCTATTTGCACTGTTTATGGCCAGAATAGCACAATAGTGGTGTTCTTACCCTGAATTAACACTTAATGCTAGAACTTGAAACTCAATGGGAATCAACTCCGTTTAGAAAGTTGTATTGAACCCCAGTCGGCCTTACAAGAAAAACACTCTGCTTTTGAGAAACAGGCACTCTTGCACTCTACTGTGTTTCCTATAGGGCCAGTACAGTGAGCTAGATCAGAACAAGAGAACTGTGCTTCCTACACAAACGGGGCATATCTATTTCAACTCAGTATTTGAAACTAAGTAAAACAGGAGCTTCTTTTCAGTACAATACACTGTATTTAGGGAAACAGACGCGAGTGCTATTTGCACTGTTTATGGCCAGAATAGCACAGTAGTGGTGTTCTTACCCTTAATTAACATTTAATGCTAAAACTTGAAAGTCAATGTGAATCAACTCCGTTTAGGAAGTTGTATTGAACCCCAGTCGGCCTTACAAGAAAAACACTCTGCTTTTGAGAAACAGGCACTCTTGCACTCTACTGTGCTTCCTATAGGGCCTGTACAGTGAGCTATCTCAGAACAAGAGAACTGTGCTTCCTACACAAACGGGGCATATCTAGTTCAACTCAGTATTGGAAACTAAGTAAAACAGGAGCTTCTCTTCAGTCCAATACACTGTATTTGCTGGGAACAGACGCGCGTGCTATTTGCACTGTTTATGGCCAGAATAGCACAATAGTGGTGTTCTTACCCTGAATTAACACTTAATGCTAGATCTTGAAACTCAATGTGAATCAACTCCATTTAGCAAGTTGTATTGAACCCCAGTCGGCCTTAGAAGAAGTACACTCTGCTTTTGAGAAACAGGCACTCTTGCACTCTACTGTGTTTCCTATAGGGCCAGTACAGTGAGCTAGCTCAGAACAAGAGAACTGTGCTTCCTAAACAAACGGGGCATATCTAGTTCAACTCAGTATTGAAAACTAAGTAAAACAGGAGCTTCTCTTCAGTACAATACACTGTATTTGGGGGAACAGACTCGAGTACTATTTGCACTGTTTATGTCCAGAATAGCACAATAGTGGTGTTCTTACCCTGAATTAACACTTAATTCTAGAATTTGAAACTCAATGTGAATCAACTCTGTTTAGGAAGTTTTATTGAACCCCAGTCGGACTTACAAGAAAAACACTCTGCTTTTGGGAAAAAGGCACTCTTGCACTCTACTGTGTTTCCTATAGGGCCAGTACAGTGAGCTAGCTCAGAACAAGAGAACTGTGCTTCCTACACAAACGAGGCATATCTATTTCAACTCAGTATCGGAAACGAAGTGAAACAGGAGCTTCTCTTCAGTCCAATACACTGTATTTGCTGGGAACAGACGCGCGTGCTATTTGTACTCTTTATGGCCAGAATAGCACAATAGTGGTGTTCTTACCCTGAATTAACACTTAATGCTAGAACTTGAAACTGAATATGAATCAACTCCGTTTAGGAAGTTTTATTTAACCACAGTCGGCCTTACAAGAAAAACACTCTGCTTTTGAGAAACAGGCACTCTTGCACTCTACTGTGATTCCTATACGGCCAGTACAGTGAGCTAGCTCAGAACAAGAGAACTGTGCTTCCTACACAAACGGCGCATATCTAGTTCAACTCAGTATTCGAAACTAAGTAAAACAGGAGCTTTTCTCTTCAGTCCAATACACTGTATTTGCTGGGAACAGCCGCGCGTGCTATTTGCACAGTTTATGGCCAGAATAGCACAATAGTGGTGTTCTTACCCTGAATTAACACTTAATGCTAGAACTTGAAACTCAGTGTGAATCAACTCTGTTTAGGATGTTGTATTGAACCCCAGTCGGCCTAACAAAAAAAACACTCTGCTTTTGAGAAACAGGCACTCTTGCACTCTATTGTGTTTCCTATAGGGCCAGTACAGTGAGCTAGCTCAGAACAAGAGAACTGTGCTTCCTACACAAACGGGGCATATCTAGTTCAAATCAGTATTGGAAACTAAGTAAAACAGGAGCTTCTCTTCAGTACAATACACTGTATTTAGGGAAACAGACGCGAGTGCTATTTGCACTGTTCATGGCCAGAATAGCACAATAGTGGTGTTCTTACCCTTAATTAACACTTAATGCTAAAACTTGAAACTCAATGTGAATCAACTCCGTTTAGGAAGTTGTATTGAACCCCAGTCGGCCTTACAAGAAAAACACTCTGCTTTTGAGAAACAGGCACTCTTGCACTCTACTGTGCTTCCTATAGGGCCTGTACAGTGAGCTAGCTCAGAACAAGAGAACTGTGCTTCCTACACAAACGGGGCATATCTAGTTCAACTCAGTATTGGAAACTAAGTAAAACAGGAGCTTCTCTTCAGTACAATACACTGTTTTTGGGGGAACAGACTCGAGTACTATTTGCACTGTTTATGGCCAGAATAGCACAATAGTGGTGTTCTTACCCTGAATTAACACTTAATTCTAGAATTTGAAACTCAATGTGAATCAACTCTGTTTAGGAAGTTGTATTGAACCCCAGTCGGACTTACAAGAAAAACACTCTGCTTTTGGGAAAAAGGCACTCTTGCACTCTACTGTGTTTCCTATAGGGCCAGTACAGTGAGCTAGCTCAGAACAAGAGAACTGTTCTTCCTACACAAACGAGGCATATCTATTTCAACTCAGTATTGGAAACGAAGTGAAACAGGAGCTTCTCTTCAGTCCAATACACTGTATTTGCTGGGAACAGACGCGCGTGCTATTTGTACTCTTTATGGCCAGAATAGCACAATAGTGGTGTTCTTACCCTGAATTAACACTTAATGCTAGAACTTGAAACTGAATGTGAATCAACTCCGTTTAGTAAGTTTTATTTAACCGCAGTCGGCCTTACGAGAAAAACACTCTGCTTTTGAGAAACAGGTACTCTTGCACTCTACTGTGTTTCCTATAGGGCCAGTACAGTGAGATATCTCAGAACAAGAGAACTGTGCTTCCTACACAAACGGGGCATATCTAGTTCAACTCAGTATTGGAAACTAAGTAAAACAGGAGCTTCTCTTCAGTCCAATACACTGTATTTGCTGGGAACAGACGTGAGTGCTATTTGCACTGTTAATGGCCAGAACAGCACATTAGTGGTGTAGTTACCCTGAATTAACACTTAATGCTAGAACTTGAAACTCAATGTGAATCAACTCCGTTTATGAAGTTTTATTGAACCCCAGTCAGCCTTACAAGAAAAACACTCTGCTTTTGAGAAACAGGCACTCTTGCACTCTACTGTGTTTCCTATAGGGCCAGTACAGTGAGCTAGCTCAGAACAAGAGAACTGTGCTTCCTACACAAACGGGGCATATCTAGTTTAACTCAGTATTGGAAACTAAGAGAACTTCAGTCCAATACACTGTGTTTGCTGGGAACAGACGCGAGTTCTATTTGCACTGTTTATGGCCAGAATAGCACAATAGTGGTGTTCTTACCCTGAATTAACACTTAATGCTAGAACTTGAAACTCAATGGGAATCAACTCCGTTTAGAAAGTTGTATTGAACCCCAGTCGGCCTTACAAGAAAAACACTCTGCTTTTGAGAAACAGGCACTCTTGCACTCTACTGTGTTTCCTATAGGGCCAGTACAGTGAGCTAGATCAGAACAAGAGAACTGTGCTTCCTACACAAACGGGGCATATCTATTTCAACTCAGTATTTGAAACTAAGTAAAACAGGAGCTTCTTTTCAGTACAATACACTGTATTTAGGGAAACAGACGCGAGTGCTATTTGCACTGTTTATGGCCAGAATAGCACAGTAGTGGTGTTCTTACCCTTAATTAACATTTAATGCTAAAACTTGAAAGTCAATGTGAATCAACTCCGTTTAGGAAGTTGTATTGAACCCCAGTCGGCCTTACAAGAAAAACACTCTGCTTTTGAGAAACAGGCACTCTTGCACTCTACTGTGCTTCCTATAGGGCCTGTACAGTGAGCTATCTCAGAACAAGAGAACTGTGCTTCCTACACAAACGGGGCATATCTAGTTCAACTCAGTATTGGAAACTAAGTAAAACAGGAGCTTCTCTTCAGTCCAATACACTGTATTTGCTGGGAACAGACGCGCGTGCTATTTGCACTGTTTATGGCCAGAATAGCACAATAGTGGTGTTCTTACCCTGAATTAACACTTAATGCTAGATCTTGAAACTCAATGTGAATCAACTCCATTTAGCAAGTTGTATTGAACCCCAGTCGGCCTTAGAAGAAGTACACTCTGCTTTTGAGAAACAGGCACTCTTGCACTCTACTGTGTTTCCTATAGGGCCAGTACAGTGAGCTAGCTCAGAACAAGAGAACTGTGCTTCCTAAACAAACGGGGCATATCTAGTTCAACTCAGTATTGAAAACTAAGTAAAACAGGAGCTTCTCTTCAGTACAATACACTGTATTTGGGGGAACAGACTCGAGTACTATTTGCACTGTTTATGTCCAGAATAGCACAATAGTGGTGTTCTTACCCTGAATTAACACTTAATTCTAGAATTTGAAACTCAATGTGAATCAACTCTGTTTAGGAAGTTTTATTGAACCCCAGTCGGACTTACAAGAAAAACACTCTGCTTTTGGGAAAAAGGCACTCTTGCACTCTACTGTGTTTCCTATAGGGCCAGTACAGTGAGCTAGCTCAGAACAAGAGAACTGTGCTTCCTACACAAACGAGGCATATCTATTTCAACTCAGTATCGGAAACGAAGTGAAACAGGAGCTTCTCTTCAGTCCAATACACTGTATTTGCTGGGAACAGACGCGCGTGCTATTTGTACTCTTTATGGCCAGAATAGCACAATAGTGGTGTTCTTACCCTGAATTAACACTTAATGCTAGAACTTGAAACTGAATATGAATCAACTCCGTTTAGGAAGTTTTATTTAACCACAGTCGGCCTTATGAGAAAAACACTCTGCTTTTGAGAAACAGGCACTCTTGCACTCTACTGTGTTTCCTATAGGGCCAGTACAGTGAGCTAGCTCAGAACAAGAGAACTGTGATTCCTACACAAACGGGGCATATCTAGTTAAACTCAGTATTGGAAACTAAGTAAAACAGGAGCTTCTCTTCAGTCCAATACACTGTATTTGCTGGGTACAGACGCGAGTGCTATTTGCACTGTTAATGGCCAGAACAGCACATTAGTGGTGTAGTTACCCTGAATTAACACTTAATGCTAGAACTTGAAACTCAATGTGAATCAACTCCGTTTATGAAGTTTTATTGAACCCCAGTCAGCCTTACAAGAAAAACACTCTGCTTTTGAGAAACAGGCACTCTTGCACTCTACTGTGTTTCCTATAGGGCCAGTACAGTGAGCTAGCTCAGAACAAGAGAACTGTGCTTCCTACACAAACGGGGCATATCTAGTTCAACTCAGTATTGGAAACAAAGAGAACTTCAGTCCAATACACTGTGTTTGCTGGGAACAGACGCGAGTGCTATTTGCACTGTTTATGGCCAGAATAGCACAATAGTTGTGTTCTTACCCTGAATTAACACTTAATGCTAGAACTTGAAACTCAATGTGAATCAACTCCGTTTAGGAAGTTGTATTGAACCCCAGTCGGCCTTACAAGAAAAACACTCTGCTTTTGAGAAACAGGCACTCTTGCACTCTACTGTGTTTCCTATAGGGCCAGTACAGTGAGCTAGCTCAGAACAAGAGAACTGTGCTTCCTACACAAACGGGGCATATCTAGTTCAACTCAGTATTGGAAACTAAGTAAAACAGGAGCTTCTCTTCCGTCCAATACACTGTATATGCTGCGAACAGACGCGAGTGCAATTTGCACTGTTTATGGCCAGAATAGCACAATAGTGGTGTTCTTACCCTGAATTAACACTTAATGCTAGAACTTGAAACTGAATGTGAATCAACTCCGTTTAGGAAGTTTTATTGAACCCCAGTTGGCCTTACAAGAAAAACACTCTGCTTTTGAGAAACAGGCACTCTTGCACTCTACTGTGTTTCCTATAGGGCAAGTACAGTGAGCTAGCTCAGAACAAGAGAACTGTGCTTCCTACACAAACGGGGCATATCTAGTTCAACTCAGTATTGGAAACAAAGTAAAACAGGAGCTTCTCTTCAGTTCAATACACTGTATTTGCTGGGAACAGACGCGAGTGCTATTTGCACTGTTAATGGACAGAACAGCACAATAGTTGTGTTCTTACCCTGAATTAACACTTAATGCAAGAACTTGAAACTCAATGGGAATCAACTCCGTTTAGAAAGTTGTATTGAACCCCAGTCGGCCTTACAAGAAAAACACTCTGTTTTTGAGAAACAGGCACTCTTGCACTCTACTGTGTTTCCTATAGGGCCAGTACAGTGAGCTAGCTCAGAACAAGAGAATTGTGCTTCCTACACAAACGGGGCATATCTAGTTCAACTCAGTATTGGAAACAAAGAGAACTTCAGTCCAATACACTGTGTTTGCTGGGAACAGACGCGAGTGCTATTTGCACTGTTTATGGCCAGAATAGCACAATAGTTGTATTCTTACCCTGAATTAACACTTAATGCTAGAACTTGAAACTCAATGGGAATCAACTCCGTTTAGGAAGTTGTATTGAACATCAGTCGGCCTTACAAGAAAAACACTCTGCTTTTGAGAAACAGGCACTCTTGCACTCTACTGTGTTTCCTATAGGGCCAGTACAGTGAGCTAGCTCAGAACAAGAGAACTGTGCTTCCTACACAAACGGGGCATATCTAGTTCAACTCAGTATTGGAAACTAAGTGAAAGAGGAGCTTCTCTTCAGTCCAATACACTGTATTTGCTGGGAACAGACGCGAGTGCTATTTGCAATGTTTATGGCCAGAATAGCAAAATAGTGGTATTCTTACCCTGAATTAACACTTAATGCTAGAACTTGAAACTGAATGTGAATCAACTCCGTTTAGAAGTTGTATTGAACCGCAGTCGGCCTTAGAAGAAGAACACTCTGCTTTTGAGAAACAGGCACTCTTGCACTCTACTGTGTTTCCTATAGGGCCAGTACAGTGAGCTAGCTCAGAACAAGAGAACTGTGCTTCCTACACAAACGGGGCATATCTAGTTCAACTCAGTATTGGAAACTCAGTAAAACAGGAGCTTTTCTCTTCAGTCCAATACACTGTATTTGCTGGGAACAGACGCGAGTGCTATTTGCACTGTTTATGGCCAGAATAGCACAATAGTGGTGTTCTTACCCTGAATTAACACTTAATGCTAGAACTTGAAACTCAATGTGAATCAACTCCGTTTAGGAAGTTGTATTGAACCCCAGTCGGCCTTACAAGAAAAACACTCTGCTTTTGAGAAACAGGCACTCTTGCACTCTACTGTGTTTCCTATAGGGCCAGTACAGTGAGCTAGCTCAGAACAAGAGAACTGTGCTTCCTACACAAACGGGGCATATCTAGTTCAACTCAGTATTGGAAATAAAGAGAACTTCAGTCCAATACACTGTGTTTGCTGGGAACAGACGCGAGTGCTATTTGCACTGTTTATGGCCAGAATAGCACAATAGTTGTATTGTTACCCTGAATTAACACTTAATGCTAGAACTTGAAACTCAATGGGAATCAACTCCGTTTAGGAAGTTGTATTGAACACCAGTCGGCCTTACAAGAAAAACACTCTGCTTTTGAGAAACAGGCACTCTTGCACTCTACTGTGTTTCCTATAGGGCCAGTACAGTGAGCTAGCTCAGAACAAGAGAACTGTGCTTCCTACACAAACGGGGCATATCTAGTTCAACTCAGTATTGGAAACTAAGTGAAACAGGAGCTTCTCTTCAGTCCAATACACTGTATTTGCTGGGAACAGACGCGAGTGCTATTTGCACTGTTTATGGCCAGAATAGCACAATAGTGGTGTTCTTACCCTGAATTAACACTTAATGCTAGAACTTGAAACTGAATGTGAATCAACTCCGTTTAGAAGTTGTATTGAACCACAGTCGGCCTTAGAAGAAGAACACTCTGCTTTTGAGAAACAGGCACTCTTGCACTCTACTGTGTTTCCTATAGGGCCAGTAGAGTGAGCTAGCTCAGAAGAAGAGAACTGTGCTTCCTACACAAACGGGGCATATCTAGTTCAACTCAGTATTGGAAACTCAGTAAAACAGGAGCTTTTCTCTTCAGTCCAATACACTGTATTTGCTGGGAACAGACGCGAGTGCTATTTGCACTGTTTATGGCCAGAATAGCACAATAGTGGTGTTCTTACCCTGAATTAACACTTAATGCTAGAACTTGAAACTCAATGTGAATCAACTCCGTTTAGGAAGTTGTATTGAACCCCAGTCGGCCTTACAAGAAAAACACTCTGCTTTTGAGAAACAGGCACTCTTGCACTCTACTGTGTTTCCTATAGGGCCAGTACAGTGAGCTAGCTCAGAACAAGAGAACTGTGCTTCCTACACAAACGGGGCATATCTAGTTCAACTCAGTATTGGAAACTAAGTAAAACAGGAGCTTCTCTTCAGTCTAATACACTGTATTTGCTGGGAACAGACGCGAGTGCTATTTGTACTATTTATGGCCAGAATAGCACAATAGTGGTGTTCTTACCCTGAATTAACACTTAATGCTAGAATTGAAACTCAGTGTGAATCAACTCCGTTTAGGAAGTTGTATTGAACCCAAGTCGGCCTTACAAGAAAAACACTCTGCTTTTGAGAAACAGGCCCTCTTGCACTCTACTGTGTTTCCTATAGGGCCAGTACAGTGAGCTAGCTCAGAACAAGAGAACTGTGCTTCCTACACAAACGGGGCATATCTAGTTCAACTCAGTATTGGAAACTAAGTAAAACAGGAGCTTCTCTTCAGTCCAATGCACTGTATTTGCTGGGAACAGACGCGAGTGCTATTTGCACTGTTTATGGCCAGAATAGCACAATAGTGGTGTTCTTACCCTGAATTAACACTTAATGCTAGAACTTGAAACTCAATGTGAATCAACTCCGTTTAGTAAGTTGTATTGAACTCAGTCGGACTTACAAGAAAAACACTCTGCTTTTGAGAAACAGGCACTCTTGCACTCTACTGTGTTTCCTATAGGCCCAGTACAGTGAGCTAGCTCAGAACAAGAGAACTGTGCTTCCTACACAAACGGGGCATATCTAGTTCCACTCAGTATTGGAAACTCAGTAAAACAGGAGCTTCTCTTCAGTACAATACACTGTTTTTAGGGAAACAGACGCGAGTGCTATTTGCACTGTTTATGGCCAGAATAGCACAATAGTGGTGTTCTTACCCTGAATTAACACTTAACGCTAAAACATGAAACTCAATGGGAATCAACTCCGTTTAGGAAGTTGTATTGAACCCCAGTTGGCCTTACAAGAAAAACACTCTGGTTTTGAGAAACAGGCACTCTTGCACTCTACTGTGTTTCCTATAGGGGCAGTATAGTGAGCTAGCTCAGAACAAGAGAACTGTGCTTCCTACACAAACGGGGCATATCTAGTTCAACTCAGTATTGGAAACTAAGTAAAACAGGAGCTTCTCTTCAGTACAATACACTGTATTTGCTGGGAACAGACGCGAGTGCTATTTGCACTGTTTATGGCCAGAATAGCACAATAGTGGTGTTCTTACCCTGAATTAACACTTAATGCTAAAACTTGAAACACAATGTGATTCAACTCCGTTTAGGAAGTTGTATTGAACCCCAGTCGGCCTTACAAGAAAAACACTCTGCTTTTGAGAAACAGGTACTCTTGCACTCTTCTGTGCTTCCTATAGGGCCAGTACAGTGAGCTAGCTCAGAACAAGAGAACTGTGCTTCCTACACAAACGGGGCATATCTAGTTCAACTCAGTATTGGAAACTAAGTAAAACAGGAGCTTCTCTTCAGTCCAATACACTGTATTTGCTGGGAACAGACGCGAGTGCTATTTGCACTGTTTATGGCCAGAATAGCACAATAGTGGTGTTCTTACCCTGAATTAACACTTAATGCTAGAACTTGAAACTCAGTGTGAATCAACTCCGTTTATGAAGTTGTATTGAACCCCAGTCGGCCTTACAAGAAAAACACTCTGCTTTTGAGAAACAGGCACTCTTGCACTCTACTGTGTTTCCTATAGGGCCAGTACAGTGAGCTAGCTCAGAACAAGAGAACTGTGCTTCCTACACAAACGGGGCATATCTAGTTCAACTCAGTATTGGAAACAGAGAGAACTTCAGACCAATACACTGTGTTTGCTGGGAACAGACGCGAGTGCTATTTGCAATGTTTATGGCCAGAATAGCACAATAGTGGTATTCTTACCCTGAATTAACACTTAATGCTAGAACTTGAAACTCAATGGGAATCAACTCCGTTTAGAAGTTGTATTGAACCCCAGTCGGCCTTACAAGAAAAACACTCTGGTTTTGAGAAACAGGCACTCTTGCACTCTACTGTGTTTCCTATAGGGCCAGTACAGTGAGCTAGCTCAGAACAAGAGAACTGTGCTTCCTACACAAACGGGGCATATCTAGTTCAACTCAGTATTGGAAACAGAGAGAACTTCAGACCAATACACTGTCTTTGCTGGGAACAGACGGGAGTGCTATTTGCACTGTTTATGGCCAGAATAGCACAATAGTGGTATTCTTACCCTGAATTAACACTTAATGCTAGAACTTGAAACTGAATGTGAATCAACTCCGTTTAGGAAGTTTTATTGAACCCCAGTCGGCCTTACAAGAAAAACACTCTGCTTTTGAGAAACAGGCACTCTTGCACTCTACTGTGTTTCCTATAGGGCCAGTACAGTGAGCTAGCTCAGAACAAGATCTCTGCTTCCTTACACAAACGGGGCATATCTAGTTCAACTCAGTATTGGAAACTAAGTAAAACAGGAGCTTCTCTTCAGTCCAATACACTGTATTTGCTGGGAACAGACGCGAGTGCTATTTGCACTGTTTATGGCCAGAATAGCACAATAGTGGTGTTCTTACCCTGAATTAACACTTAATGCTAGAACTTGAAACTCAATGTGAATCAACTCCGTTTAGGAAGTTTTATTGAACCCCAGTCGGCCTTACAAGAAAAACACTCTGCTTTTGAGAAACAGGCACTCTTGCACTCTACTGTGTTTCCTATAGGGCCAGTACAGTGAGCTAGCTCAGAACAAGAGAACTGTGCTTCCTACACAAACGGGGCATATCTAGTTCAACTCAGTATTGGAAACAAAGTAAAACAGGAGCTTCTCTTCAGTACAATACACTGTATTTGCTGGGAACAGACGCGAGTGCTATTTGCACTGTTAATGGCCAAAACAGCACAATAGTGGTGTTCTTACCCTGAATTAACACTTAATGCTAGAACTTGAAACTCAATGTGAATCAACTCCGTTTATCAAGTTGTATTGATCCCCAGTCAGCCTTACAAGAAAAACACTCTGCTTTTGAGAAACAGGCACTCTTGCACTCTACTGTGTTTCCTATAGGGCCAGTACAGTGAGCTAGCTCAGAACAAGAGAACTGTGCTTCCTACACAAACGGGGCATATCTAGTTCAACTCAGTATTGGAAACAGAGAGAACTTCAGACCAATACACAGTGTTTGCTGGGAACAGACGGGAGTGCTATTTGCACTGTTTATGGCCAGAATAGCACAATAGTGGTATTCTTACCCTGAATTAACACTTAATGCTAGAACTTGAAACTGAATGTGAATCAACTCCGTTTAGGAAGTTTTATTGAACCCCAGTCGGCCTTACAAGAAAAACACTCTGCTTTTGAGAAACAGGCACTCTTGCACTCTACTGTGTTTCCTATAGGGCCAGTACAGTGAGCTAGCTCAGAACAAGATCTCTGCTTCCTTACACAAACGGGGCATATCTAGTTCAACTCAGTATTGGAAACTAAGTAAAACAGGAGCTTCTCTTCAGTCCAATACACTGTATTTGCTGGGAACAGACGCGAGTGCTATTTGCACTGTTTATGGCCAGAATAGCACAATAGTGGAGTTCTTATCCTGAATTAACACTTAATGCTAGAACTTGAAACTCAATGTGAATCAACTCCCTTTAGGAAGTTTTATTGAACCCCAGTCGGCCTTACAAGAAAAACACTCTGCTTTTGAGAAACAGGCACTCTTGCACTCTACTGTGTTTCCTATAGGGCCAGTACAGTGAGCTAGCTCAGAACAAGAGAACTGTGCTTCCTACACAAACGGGGCATATCTAGTTCAACTCAGTATTGGAAACAAAGTAAAACAGGAGCTTCTCTTCAGTACAATACACTGTATTTGCTGGGAACAGACGCGAGTGCTATTTGCACTGTTAATGGCCAAAACAGCACAATAGTGGTGTTCTTACCCTGAATTAACACTTAATGCTAGAACTTGAAACTCAATGTGAATCAACTCCGTTTATCAAGTTGTATTGATCCCCAGTCAGCCTTACAAGAAAAACACTCTGCTTTTGAGAAACAGGCACTCTTGCACTCTACTGTGTTTCCTATAGGGCCAGTACAGTGAGCTAGCTCAGAACAAGAGAACTGTGCTTCCTACACAAACGGGGCATATCTAGTTCAACTCAGTATTGGAAACAGAGAGAACTTCAGACCAATACACTGTGTTTGCTGGGAACAGACGGGAGTGCTATTTGCACTGTTTATGGCCAGAATAGCACAATAGTGGTATTCTTACCCTGAATTAACACTTAATGCTAGAACTTGAAACTGAATGTGAATCAACTCCGTTTAGGAAGTTTTATTGAACCCCAGTCGGCCTTACAAGAAAAACACTCTCCTTTTGAGAAACAGGCACTCTTGCACTCTACTGTGTTTCCTATAGGGCCAGTACAGTGAGCTAGCTCAGAACAAGATCTCTGCTTCCTACACAAACGGGGCATATCTAGTTCAACTCAGTATTGGAAACTAAGTAAAACAGGAGCTTCTCTTCAGTCCAATACACTGTATATGCTGGGAACAGACGCGAGTGCTATTTGCACTGTTTATGGCCAGAATAGCACACTAGTGGTGTTCTTACCCTGAATTAACACTTAATGCTAGAACTTGAAACTCAGTGTGAATCAACTCCGTTTAGGAAGTTGTATTGAACCCCAGTCGGCCTTACAAGAAAAACACTCTGCTTTTGAGAAACAGGCACTCTTGCACTCTACTGTGCTTCTTATAGGGCCAGTACAGTGAGCTAGCTCAGAACAAGAGAACTGTGCTTCCTACACAAACGGGACATATCTAGTTCAACTCAGTATTGGAAACAGAGAGAACTTCAGACCAATACACTGTGTTTGCTGGGAACAGACGCGAGTGCTATTTGCACTGTTTATGGCCAGAATAGCACAATAGTGGTATTCTTACCCTGAATTAACACTTAATGCTAGAACTTGAAACTCAATGGGAATCAACTCCGTTTAGGAAGTTGTATTGAACCCCAGTCGGCCTTACAAGAAAAACACTCTGCCTTTGAGAAACAGGCACTCTTGCACTCTACTGTGTTTCCTATAGGGCCAGTACAGTGAGCTAGCACAGAACAAGAGAACTGTGCTTCCTACAAAAACGGGGCATATCTAGTTCAACTCAGTATTGGAAACTAAGTAAAACAGGAGCTTCTCTTCAGTCCAATACACTGTATTTGCTGGGAACAGACACGAGTGCTATTTGCACTGTTAATGGCCAGAATAGCACAATAGTGGTGTTCTTACCCTGAATTAAAACTTAATGCTAGAACTTGAAACTGAATGTGAATCAACTCCGTTTAGAAGTTGTATTGAACACCAGTCGGCCTTACAAGATGAACACTCTGCTTTTGAGAAACAGGCACTCTTGCACTCTACTGTGTTTCCTATAGGGCCAGTACAGTGAGCTAGCTCAGAACAAGAGAACTGTGCTTCCTACACAAACGGGGCATATCTAGTTCAACTCAGTATTGGAAACAGAGAGAACTTCAGACCAATACACTGTGTTTGCTGGGAACAGACGGGAGTGCTATTTGCACTGTTTATGGCCAGAATAGCACAATAGTGGTATTCTTACCCTGAATTAACACTTAATGCTAGAACTTGAAACTGAATGTGAATCAACTCCGTTTAGGAAGTTTTATTGAACCCCAGTCGGCCTTACAAGAAAAACACTCTCCTTTTGAGAAACAGGCACTCTTGCACTCTACTGTGTTTCCTATAGGGCCAGTACAGTGAGCTAGCTCAGAACAAGATCTCTGCTTCCTACACAAACGGGGCATATCTAGTTCAACTCAGTATTGGAAACTAAGTAAAACAGGAGCTTCTCTTCAGTCCAATACACTGTATTTGCTGGGAACAGACGCGAGTGCTATTTGCACTGTTTATGGCCAGAATAGCACACTAGTGGTGTTCTTACCCTGAATTAACACTTAATGCTAGAACTTGAAACTCAGTGTGAATCAACTCCGTTTAGGAAGTTGTATTGAACCCCAGTCGGCCTTACAAGAAAAACACTCTGCTTTTGAGAAACAGGCACTCTTGCACTCTACTGTGCTTCTTATAGGGCCAGTACAGTGAGCTAGCTCAGAACAAGAGAACTGTGCTTCCTACACAAACGGGACATATCTAGTTCAACTCAGTATTGGAAACAGAGAGAACTTCAGACCAATACACTGTGTTTGCTGGGAACAGACGCGAGTGCTATTTGCACTGTTTATGGCCAGAATAGCACAATAGTGGTATTCTTACCCTGAATTAACACTTAATGCTAGAACTTGAAACTCAATGGGAATCAACTCCGTTTAGGAAGTTGTATTGAACCCCAGTCGGCCTTACAAGAAAAACACTCTGCCTTTGAGAAACAGGCACTCTTGCACTCTACTGTGTTTCCTATAGGGCCAGTACAGTGAGCTAGCACAGAACAAGAGAACTGTGCTTCCTACACAAACGGGGCATATCTAGTTCAACTCAGTATTGGAAACTAAGTAAAACAGGAGCTTCTCTTCAGTCCAATACACTGTATTTGCTGGGAACAGACACGAGTGCTATTTGCACTGTTAATGGCCAGAATAGCACAATAGTGGTGTTCTTACCCTGAATTAAAACTTAATGCTAGAACTTGAAACTAAATGTGAATCAACTCCGTTTAGAAGTTGTATTGAACACCAGTCGGCCTTACAAGATGAACACTCTGCTTTTGAGAAACAGGCACTCTTGCACTCTACTGTGTTTCCTATAGGGCCAGTACAGTGAGCTAGCTCAGAACAAGAGAACTGTGCTTCCTACACAAACGGGGCATATCTAGTTCAACTCAGTATTGGAAACTAAGTGAAACAGGAGCTTCTCTTCAGTCCAATACACTGTATTTGCTGGGAAAAGACGCGAGTGCTATTTGCACTGTTTATGGCCAGAATAGCACAATAGTGGTGTTCTTACCCTGAATAAACACTTAATGCTAGAACTTGAAACTGAATGTGAATCAACTCCATTTAGAAGTTGTATTGAACCCCAGTCGGCCTTAGAAGAAGAACAACCTGCTTTTGAGAAACAGGCAGTCTTGCACTCTACTGTGTTTCCTATAGGGCCAGTACAGTGAGCTAGCTCAGAACAAGAGAACTGTGCTTCCTACACAAACGGGGCATATCTAGTTCAACTCAATATTGGAAACTAAGTAAAACAGGAGCTTTTCTCTTCAGTCCAATACACTGTATTTGCTGGGAACAGACGCGAGTGCTATTTGCACTGTTAATGGCCAGAATAGCACAATCGTGGTGTTCTTACACTGAATAAACACTTAATGCTAGAACTTGAAACTGAATGTGAATCAACTCCGCTTAGGAAGTTGTATTGAACCCCAGTCGGCCTTACAAGAAAAACACTCTGCTTTTGAGAAACAGGCACTCTTGCACTCTACTGTGTTTCCTATAGGGCCAGTACAGTGAGCTAGCTCAGAACAAGAGAACTGTGCTTCCTACACAAACGGGGCATATCTAGTTCAACTCAGTATTGGAAACTAAGTAAAACTGGAGCTTCTCTTCATTCCAATACACTGTATTTGCTGGGAACAGACGCGAGTGCTATTTGCACTGTTAATGGCCAGAATAGCACAATAGTGGTGTTCTTACCCTGAATTAACACTTAATGCTAGAACTTGAAACTGAATGTGAATCAACTCCGTTTAGAAGTTGTATTGAACACCAGTCGGCCTTACAAGATGAACACTCTGCTTTTGAGAAACAGGCACTCTTGCACTCTACTGTGTTTCCTATAGGGCCAGTACAGTGAGCTAGCTCAGAACAAGAGAACTGTGCTTCCTACTCAAACGGGGCATATCTAGTTCAACTCAGTATTGGAAACTAAGTGAAACAGGAGCTTCTCTTCAGTCCAATACACTGTATTTGCTGGGAAAAGACGCGAGTGCTATTTGCAAAGTTTATGGCCAGAATAGCACAATAGTGGTGTTCTTACCCTGAATTAACACTTAATGCTAGAACTTGAAACTGAATGTGAATCAACTCCGTTTAGAAGTTGTATTGAACCCCAGTCGGCCTTAGAAGAAGAACACTCTGCTTTTGAGAAACAGGCACTCTTGCACTCTACTGTGTTTCCTATAGGGCTAGTACACTGAGCTAGCTCAGAACAAGAGAACTGTGCTTCCTACACAAACGGGGCATATTTAGTTCAACTCAGTATTGGAAACTAAGTAAAACAGGAGCTTTTCTCTTCACTCCAATACACTGTATTTGCTGGGAACAGACGCGAGTGCTATTTGCACTGTTTATGGCCAGAATAGCACAATAGTGGTGTTCTTACCCTGAATTAACACTTAATGCTAGAACTTGAAACTGAATGTGAATCAACTCCGTTTAGAAGTTGTATTGAACCCCAGTCGGCCTTAGAAGAAGAACACTCTGCTTTTGAGAAACAGGCACTCTTGCACTCTACTGTGTTTCCTATAGGGCCAGTACAGTGAGCTAGCTCAGAACAAGAGAACTGTGCTTCCTACACAAACGGGGCATATCTAGTTCAACTCAGTATTGGAAACTAAGTAAAACAGGAGCTTCTCTTCAGTCCAATACACTGTATTTGCTGGGAACAGACGCGAGTGCTATTTGCACTGTTAATGGCCAGAATAGCACAATAGTGGTGTTCTTACCCTGAATTAACACTTAATGCTAGAACTTGAAACTGAATGTGAATCAACTCCGTTTAGAAGTTGTATTGAACACCAGTCGGCCTTACAAGATGAACACTCTGCTTTTGAGAAACAGGCACTCTTGCACTCTACTGTGTTTCCTATAGGGCCAGTACAGTGAGCTAGCTCAGAACAAGAGAACTGTGCTTCCTACTCAAACGGGGCATATCTAGTTCAACTCAGTATTGGAAACTAAGTGAAACAGGAGCTTCTCTTCAGTCCAATACACTGTATTTGCTGGGAACAGACGCGAGTGCTATTTGCACTGTTTATGGCCAGAATAGCACAATCGTGGTGTTCTTACCCTGAATTAACACTTAATGCTAGAACTTGAAACTGAATGTGAATCAACTCCGCTTAGTAAGTTGTATTGAACCCCAGTCGGCCTTACAAGAAAAACACTCTGCTTTTGAGAAACAGGCACTCTTGCACTCTACTGTGTTTCCTATAGGGCCAGTACAGTGAGCTAGCTCAGAACAAGAGAACTGTGCTTCCTACACAAACGGGGCATATCTAGTTCAACTCAGTATTGGAAACTAAGTAAAACAGGAGCTTCTCTTCAGTCCAATACACTGTATTTGCTGGGAACAGACGCGAGTGCTATTTGCACTGTTAATGGCCAGAATAGCACAATAGTGGTGTTCTTACCCTGAATTAACACTTAATGCTAGAACTTGAAACTGAATGTGAATCAACTCCGTTTAGAAGTTGTATTGAACACCAGTCGGCCTTACAAGATGAACACTCTGCTTTTGAGAAACAGGCACTCTTGCACTCTACTGTGTTTCCTATAGGGCCAGTACAGTGAGCTAGCTCAGAACAAGAGAACTGTGCTTCCTACTCAAACGGGGCATATCTAGTTCAACTCAGTATTGGAAACTAAGTGAAACAGGAGCTTCTCTTCAGTCCAATACACTGTATTTGCTGGGAACAGACGCGAGTGCTATTTGCACTGTTTATGGCCAGAATAGCACAATCGTGGTGATCTTACACTGAATTAACACTTAATGCTAGAACTTGAAACTCAATGTGAATCAACTCTGTTTAGGAAGTTGTATTGAACCCCAGTTGGCCTTACAAGAAAAACACTCTGCTTTTGACAAACAGGCACTCTTGCACTCTACTGTGTTTCCTATAGGGCCAGTACAGTGAGCTAGCTCAGAACAAGAGAACTGTGCTTCCTACACAAACGGGGCATATCTAGTTCAACTCAGTATTGGAAACAGAGAGAACTTCAGACCAATACACTGTGTTTGCTGGGAACAGACGCGAGTGCTATTTGCACTGTTTATGGCCAGAATAGCACAATAGTGGTATTCTTACCCTGAATTAACACTTAATGCTAGAACTTGAAACTGAATGTGAATCAACTCCCTTTAGGAAGTTTTATTGAACCCCAGTCGGCCTTACAAGAAAAACACTCTGCTTTTGAGAAACAGGCACTCTTGCACTCTACTGTGTTTCCTATAGGGCCAATACAGTGAGCTAGCTCAGAACAAGATCTCTGCTTCCTACACAAACGGGGCATATCTAGTTCAACTCAGTATTGGAAACTAAGTAAAACAGGAGTTTCTCTTCAGTCCAATACACTGTATTTGCTGGGAACAGACGCGAGTGCTATTTGCACTGTTTATGGCCAGAATAGCACACTAGTGGTGTTCTTACCCTGAATTAACACTTAATGCTAGAACTTTAAACTCAGTGTGAATCAACTCCGTTTAGGAAGTTGTATTGAACCCCAGTCGGCCTTACAAGAAAAACACTCTGCTTTTGAGAAACAGGCACTCTTGCACTCTACTGTGCTTCCTATAGGGCCAGTACAGTGAGCTAGCTCAGAACAAGAGAACTGTGCTTCTTACACAAACGGGGCATATCTAGTTCAACTCAGTATTGGAAACAGAGAGAACTTCAGACCAATACACTGTGTTTGCTGGGAACAGACGCGAGTGCTATTTGCACTGTTTATGGCCAGAATAGCACAATAGTGGTATTCTTACCCTGAATTAACACTTAATGCTAGAAATTGAATCTCAATGGGAATCAACTCCGTTTAGGAAGTTGTATTGAACCCCAGTCGGCCTTACAAGAAAAACACTCTGCCTTTGAGAAACAGGCACTCTTGCACTCTACTGTGTTTCCTATAGGGCCAGTACAGTGAGCTAGCTCAGAACAAGAGAACTGTGCTTCCTACACAAAGGGGGCATATCTAGTTCAACTCAGTATTGGAAACTAAGTAAAACAGGAGCTTCTCTTCAGTCCAATACACTGTATTTGCTGGGAACAGACGCGAGTGCTATTTGCACTGTTAATGGCCAGAATAGCACAATAGTGGTGTTCTTACCCTGAATTAACACTTAATGCTAGAACTTGAAACTGAATGTGAATCAACTCCGTTTAGAAGTTGTATTGAACACCAGTCGGCCTTACAAGATGAACACTCTGCTTTTGAGAAACAGGCACTCTTGCACTCTACTGTGTTTCCTATAGCGGCAGTACAGTGAGCTAGCTCAGAACAAGAGAACTGTGCTTCCTACACAAACGGGGCATATCTAGTTCAACTCAGTATTGGAAACTAAGTGAAACAGAGGCTTCTCTTCAGTCCAATACACTGTATTTGCTGGGAACAGACGCGAGTGCTATTTGCACTGTTTATGGCCAGAATAGCACAATAGTGGTGTTCTTACCCTGAATTAACACTTAATGCTAGAACTTGAAACTGAATGTGAATCAACTCCGTTTAGAAGTTGTATTGAACCCCAGTCGGCCTTAGAAGAAGAACAACCTGCTTTTGAGAAACAGGCACTCTTGCACTCTACTGTGTTTCCTATAGGGCCAGTACAGTGAGCTAGCTCAGAACAAGAGAACTGTGCTTCCTACACAAACGGGGCATATCTAGTTCAACTCAATATTGGAAACTAAGTAAAACAGGAGCTTTTCTCTTCAGTCCAATACACTGTATTTGCTGGGAACAGACGCGAGTGCTATTTGCACTGTTTATGGCCAGAATAGCACAATCGTGGTGTTCTTACACTGAATTAACACTTAATGCTAGAACTTGAAACTGAATGTGAATCAACTCCGCTTAGGAAGTTGTATTGAACCCCAGTCGGCCTTACAAGAAAAACACTCTGCTTTTGAGAAACAGGCACTCTTGCACTCTACTGTGTTTCCTATAGGGCCAGTACAGTGAGCTAGCTCAGAACAAGAGAACTGTGCTTCCTACACAAACGGGGCATATCTAGTTCAACTCAGTATTGGAAACTAAGTAAAACAGGAGCTTCTCTTCAGTCCAATACACTGTATTTGCTGGGAACAGACGCGAGTGCTATTTGCACTGTTAATGGCCAGAATAGCACAATAGTGGTGTTCTTACCCTGAATTAACACTTAATGCTAGAACTTGAAACTGAATGTTAATCAACTCCGTTTAGAAG
The DNA here is from genome assembly GCF_049852395.1 of Peromyscus maniculatus bairdii. Lineage (NCBI taxonomy): Eukaryota > Metazoa > Chordata > Mammalia > Rodentia > Cricetidae > Peromyscus > Peromyscus maniculatus. The sequence continues at coordinate 53,087,779 of NC_134866.1, forward strand.
TTGTATTGAACACCAGTCGGCCTTACAAGATGAACACTCTGCTTTTGAGAAACAGGCACTCTTGCACTCTACTGTGTTTCCTATAGGGCCAGTACAGTGAGCTAGCTCAGAACAAGAGAACTGTGCTTCCTACTCAAACGGGGCATATCTAGTTCAACTCAGTATTGGAAACTAAGTGAAACAGGAGCTTCTCTTCAGTCCAATACACTGTATTTGCTGGGAAAAGACGTGAGTGCTATTTGCACTGTTTATGGCCAGAATAGCACAATAGTGGTGTTCTTACCCTGAATTAACACTTAATGCTAGAACTTGAAACTGAATGTGAATCAACTCCGTTTAGAAATTGTATTGAACCCCAGTCAGCCTTAGAAGAAGAACACTCTGCTTTTGAGAAACAGGCACTTTTGCACTCTACTGTGTTTCCTATAGGGCTAGTACAGTGAGCTAGCTCAGAACAAGAGAACTGTGCTTCCTACACAAACGGGGCATATCTAGTTCAACTCAGTATTGGAAACTAAGTAAAACAGGAGCTTTTCTCTTCACTCCAATACACTGTATTTGCTGGGAACAGACGCGAGTGCTATTTGCACTGTTTATGGCCAGAATAGCACAATCGTGGTGTTCTTACACTGAATTAACACTTAATGCTAGAACTTGAAACTCAATGTGAATCAACTCCGTTTAGGAAGTTGTATTGAACCCCAGTCGGCCTTACAAGAAAAACACTCTGCTTTTGACAATCAGGCACTCTTGCACTCTACTGTGTTTCCTATAGGGCCAGTACAGTGAGCTAGCTCAGAACAAGAGAACTGTGCTTCCTACACAAACGGGGCATATCTAGTTCAACTCAGTATTGGAAACTAAGTAAAACAGGAGCTTCTCTTCAGTCCAATACACTGTATTTGCTGGGAACAGACGCGAGTGCTATTTTTACTGTTAATGGCCAGAACAGCACAATAGTGGTGTTCTTACCCTGAATTAACACTTAATGCTAGAACTTGAAATTGAATGTGAATCAACTCCGTTTAGAAGTTGTATTGAACACCATTCGGCCTTAAAAGATGAACACTCTGCTTTTGAGAAACAGGCACTCTTGCACTCTACTGTGTTTCCTATAGGGGCAGTACAGTGAGCTAGCTCAGAACAAGAGAACTGTGCTTCCTACTCAAACGGGGCATATGTAGTTCAACTCAGTATTGGAAACTAAGTGAAACAGGAGCTTCTCTTCAGTCCAATACACTGTATTTGCTGGGAACAGACGCGAGTGCTATTTGCACTGTTTATGGCCAGAATAGCACAATAGTGGTGTTCTTACCCTGAATTAACACTTAATGCTAGAACTTGAAACTGAATGTGAATCAACTCCGTTTAGAAGTTGTATTGAACCCCAGTCGGCCATAGAAGAAGAACACTCTGCTTTTGAGAAACAGGCACTCTTGCACTCTACTGTGTTTCCTATAGGGCCAGTACAGTGAGCTAGCTCAGAACAAGAGAACTGTGCTTCCTACACAAACGGGGCATATCTAGTTCAACTCAGTATTGGAAACTAAGTAAAACAGTAGCTTTTCTCTTCAGTCCAATACACTGTATTTGCTGGGAACAGACGCGAGTGCTATTTGCACTGTTTATGGCCAGAATAGCACAATCGTGGTGTTCTTACAAAGAATTAACACTTAATGCTAGAACTTGAAACTCAATGTGAATCAACTCCGTTTAGGAAGTTGTATTGAACCCCAGTCGGCCTTACAAGAAAAACACTCTGCCTTTGAGAAACAGGCACTCTTGCACTCTACTGTGTTTCCTATAGGGCCAGTACAGTGAGCTAGCTCAGAAAAAGAGAACTGTGCTTCCTACACAAACGGGGCATATCTAGTTCAACTCAGTATTGGAAACTAAGTAAAACAGGAGCTTCTCTTCAGTCCAATACACTGTATTTGCTGGGAACAGACGCGAGTGCTATTTGCACTGTTTTTGGCCAGAATAGCACAATAGTGGTGTTCTTACCCTGAATTAACACTTAATGCTAGAACTTGAAACTGAATGTGAATCAACTCCGTTTAGAAGTTGTATTGAACACCAGTCGGCCTTACAAGATGAACACTCTGCTTTTGAGAAACAGGCACTCTTGCACTCTACTGTGTTTCCTATAGGGCCAGTACAGTGAGCTAGCTCAGAACAAGAGAACTGTGCTTCCTACACAAACGGGGCATATCTAGTTCAACTCAGTATTGGAAACTAAGTGAAACAGGAGCTTCTCTTCAGTCCAATACACTGTATTTGCTGGGAAAAGACGCGAGTGCTATTTGCACTGTTTATGGCCAGAATAGCACAATAGTGGTGTTCTTACCCTGAATTAACACTTAATGCTAGAACTTGAAACTGAATGTGAATAAACTCCGTTTAGAAGTTGTATTGAACCCCAGTCGGCCTTAGAAGAAGAACAACCTGCTTTTGAGAAACAGGCACTCTTGCACTCTACTGTGTTTCCTATAGGGCCAGTACAGTGAGCTAGCTCAGAACAAGAGAACTGTGCTTCCTACACAAACGGGGCATATCTAGTTCAACTCAGTATTGGAAACTAAGTAAAACAGGAGCTTCTCTTCAGTCCAATACACTGTATTTGCTGGGAACAGACGCGAGTGCTATTTTTACTGTTAATGGCCAGAACAGCACAATAGTGGTGTTCTTACCCTGAATTAACACTTAATGCTAGAACTTGAAACTGAATGTGAATCAACTCCGTTTAGAAGTTGTATTGAACACCAGTCGGCCTTAAAAGATGAACACTCTGCTTTTGAGAAACAGGCACTCTTGCACTCTACTGTGTTTCCTATAGGGGCAGTACAGTGAGCTAGCTCAGAACAAGAGAACTGTGCTTCCTACTCAAACGGGGCATATCTAGTTCAACTCAGTATTGGAAACTAAGTGAAACAGGAGCTTCTCTTCAGTCCAATACACTGTATTTGCTGGGAACAGACGCGAGTGCTATTTGCACTGTTTATGGCCAGAATAGCACAATAGTGGTGTTCTTACCCTGAATTAACACTTAATGCTAGAACTTGAAACTGAATGTGAATCAACTCCGTTTAGAAGTTGTATTGAACCCGAGTTGGCCTTAGAAGAAGAACACTCTGCTTTTGAGAAACAGGCACTCTTGCACTCTACTGTGTTTCCTATAGGGCCAGTACAGTGAGCTAGCTCAGAACAAGAGAACTCTGCCTCCTACACAAACGGGGCATATCTAGTTCAACTCAGTATTGGAAACTAAGTAAAACAGGAGCTTTTCTCTTCAGTCCAATACACTGTATTTGCTGGGAACAGACGCGAGTGCTATTTGCACTGTTTATGGCCAGAATAGCACAATCGTGGTGTTCTTACAAAGAATTAAGACTTAATGCTAGAACTTGAAACTCAATGTGAATCAACTCCGTTTAGGAAGTTGTATTGAACCCCAGTCGGCCTTACAAGAAAAACACTCTGCTTTTGAGAAACAGGCACTCTTGTACTCTACTGTGTTTCCTATAGGGCCAGTACAGTGAGCTAGCTCAGAACAAGAGAACTGTGCTTCCTACAAATCGGGGCATATCTAGTTCAACTCAGTATTGGAAACTAAGTAAAACAGGAGCTTCTCTTCAGTCAAATACACTGTATTTGCTGGGAACAGACGCGAGTGCTATTTGCACTGTTAATGGCCAGAACAGCACAATAGTGGTGTTCTTACCCTGAATTAACACTTAATGCTAGAACTTGAAACTGAATGTGAATCAACTCCGTTTAGAAGTTGTATTGACCACCAGTCGGCCTTACAAGATGAACACTCTGCTTTTGAGAAACAGGCACTCTTGCACTCTACTGTGTTTCCTATAGGGCCAGTACAGTGAGCTAGCTCAGAACAAGAGAACTGTGCTTCCTACTCAAACGGGGCATATCTAGTTCAACTCAGTATTGGAAACTAAGTGAAACAGGAGCTTCTCTTCAGTCCAATACACTGTATTTGCTGGGAAAAGACGCGAGTGCTATTTGCACTGTTTATGGCCAGAATAGCACAATCGTGGTGTTCTTACCCTGAATTAACACTTAATGCTAGAACTTGAAACTGAATGTGAATCAACTCCGTTTAGAAGTTGTATTGAACCCCAGTCGGCCTTGGAAGAAGAACACTCTGCTTTTGAGAAAGAGGGACTCTTGCATTCTACTGTGTTTCCTATAGGGCCAGTACAGTGAGCTAGCTCAGAACAAGAGAACTGTGCTTCCTACACAAACGGGGCATATCTAGTTCAACTCAGTATTGGAAACTAAGTAAAACAGGAGCTTTTCTCTTCAGTCCAATACACTGTATTTGCTGGGAACAGACGCGAGTGCTATTTACACTGTTTATGGCCAGAATAGCACAATCGTGGTGTTCTTACACTGAATTAACACTTAATGCTAGAACTTGAAACTCAATGTGAATCAACTCCGTTAAGGAAGTTGTATTGAACCCCAGTCGGCCTTACAAGAAAAACACTCTGCTTTTGACAAACAGGCACTCTTGCAGTCTACTGTGTTTCCTATAGGGCCAGTACAGTGAGCTAGCTCAGAACAAGAGAACTGTGCTTCCTACACAAACGGGGCATATCTAGTTCAACTCAGTATTGGAAACTAAGTAAAACAGGAGCTTCTCTTCAGTCCAATACACTGTATTTGCTGGGAACAGACGCGAGTGCTATTTTTACTGTTAATGGCCAGAACAGCACAATAGTGGTGTTCTTACCCTGAATTAACACTTAATGCTAGAACTTGAAACTGAATGTGAATCAACTCCGTTTAGAAGTTGTATTGAACACCAGTCGGCCTTACAAGATGAACACTCTGCTTTTGAGAAACAGGCACTCTTGCACTCTACTGTGTTTCCTATAGGGGCAGTACAGTGAGCTAGCTCAGAACAAGAGAACTGTGCTTCCTACTCAAACGGGGCATATCTAGTTCAACTCAGTATTGGAAACTAAGTGAAACAGGAGCTTCTCTTCAGTCCAATACACTGTATTTGCTGGGAACAGACGCGAGTGCTATTTGCACTGTTTATGGCCAGAATAGCACAATAGTGGTGTTCTTACCCTGAATTAACACTTAATGATAGAACTTGAAACTCAATGTGAATCAACTCCGTTTAGAAGTTGTATTGAACCCCAGTCGGCCTTAGAAGAAGAACACTCTGCTTTTGAGAAACAGGCACTCTTGCACTCTACTGTGTTTCCTATAGGGCCAGTACAGTGAGCTAGCTCAGAACAAGAGAACTGTGCTTCCTACACAAACGGGGCATATCTAGTTCAACTCAGTATTGGAAACTAAGTAAAACAGGAGCTTTTCTCTTCAGTCCAATACACTGTATTTGCTGGGAACAGACGCGAGTGCTATTTGCACTGTTTATGGCCAGAATAGCACAATCGTGGTGTTCTTACAAAGAATTAACACTTAATGCTAGAACTTGAAACTGAATGTGAATCAACTCCGTTTAGAAAGTTGTATTGAACCCCAGTCGGCCTTACAAGAAAAACACTCTGCTTTTGAGAAACAGGCACTCTTGTACTCTACTGTGTTTCCTATAGGGCCAGTACAGTGAGCTAGCTCAGAACAAGAGAACTGTGCTTCCTACAATTCGGGGCATATCTAGTTCAACTCAGTATTGGAAACTAAGTAAAACAGGAGCTTCTCTTCAGTCAAATACACTGTATTTGCTGGGAACAGACGCGAGTGCTATTTGCACTGTTAATGGCCAGAACAGCACAATAGTGGTGTTCTTACCCTGAATTAACACTTAATGCTAGAACTTGAAACTGAATGTGAATCAACTCCGTTTAGAAGTTGTATTGACCACCAGTCGGCCTTACAAGATGAACACTCTGCTTTTGAGAAACAGGCACTCTTGCACTCTACTGTGTTTCCTATAGGGCCAGTACAGTGAGCTAGCTCAGAACAAGAGAACTGTGCTTCCTACTCAAACGGGGCATATCTAGTTCAACTCAGTATTGGAAACTAAGTGAAACAGGAGCTTCTCTTCAGTCCAATACACTGTATTTGCTGGGAAAAGACGCGAGTGCTATTTGCACTGTTTATGGCCAGAATAGCACAATCGTGGTGTTCTTACCCTGAATTAACACTTAATGCTAGAACTTGAAACTGAATGTGAATCAACTCCGTTTAGAAGTTGTATTGAACCCCAGTCGGCCTTGGAAGAAGAACACTCTGCTTTTGAGAAACAGGGACTCTTGCATTCTACTGTGTTTCCTATAGGGCCAGTACAGTGAGCTAGCTCAGAACAAGAGAACTGTGCTTCCTACACAAACGGGGCATATCTAGTTCAACTCAGTATTGGAAACTAAGTAAAACAGGAGCTTTTCTCTTCAGTCCAATACACTGTATTTGCTGGGAACAGACGCGAGTGCTATTTGCACTGTTTATGGCCAGAATAGCACAATCGTGGTGTTCTTACACTGAATTAACACTTAATGCTAGAACTTGAAACTCAATGTGAATCAACTCTGTTAAGGAAGTTGTATTGAACCCCAGTCGGCCTTACAAGAAAAACACTCTGCTTTTGACAAACAGGCACTCTTGCACTCTACTGTGTTTCCTATAGGGCCAGTACAGTGAGCTAGCTCAGAACAAGAGAACTGTGCTTCCTACACAAACGGGGCATATCTAGTTCAACTCAGTATTGGAAACTAAGTAAAACAGGAGCTTCTCTTCAGTCCAATACACTGTATTTGCTGGGAACAGACGCGAGTGCTATTTTTACTGTTAATGGCCAGAACAGCACAATAGTGGTGTTCTTACCCTGAATTAACACTTAATGCTAGAACTTGAAACTGAATGTGAATCAACTCCGTTTAGAAGTTGTATTGAACACCAGTCGGCCTTACAAGATGAACACTCTGCTTTTGAGAAACAGGCACTCTTGCACTCTACTGTGTTTCCTATAGGGGCAGTACAGTGAGCTAGCTCAGAACAAGAGAACTGTGCTTCCTACTCAAACGGGGCATATCTAGTTCAACTCAGTATTGGAAACTAAGTGAAACAGGAGCTTCTCTTCAGTCCAATACACTGTATTTGCTGGGAACAGACGCGAGTGCTATTTGCACTGTTTATGGCCAGAATAGCACAATAGTGGTGTTCTTACCCTGAATTAACACTTAATGATAGAACTTGAAACTCAATGTGAATCAACTCCGTTTAGAAGTTGTATTGAACCCCAGTCGGCCTTAGAAGAAGAACACTCTGCTTTTGAGAAACAGGCACTCTTGCACTCTACTGTGTTTCCTATAGGGCCAGTACAGTGAGCTAGCTCAGAACAAGAGAACTGTGCTTCCTACACAAACGGGGCATATCTAGTTCAACTCAGTATTGGAAACTAAGTAAAACAGGAGCTTTTCTCTTCAGTCCAATACACTGTATTTGCTGGGAACAGACGCGAGTGCTATTTGCACTGTTTATGGCCAGAATAGCACAATCGTGGTGTTCTTACAAAGAATTAACACTTAATGCTAGAACTTGAAACTGAATGTGAATCAACTCCGTTTAGAAAGTTGTATTGAACCCCAGTCGGCCTTACAAGAAAAACACTCTGCTTTTGAGAAACAGGCACTCTTGTACTCTACTGTGTTTCCTATAGGGCCAGTACAGTGAGCTAGCTCAGAACAAGAGAACTGTGCTTCCTACACAAACGAGGCATATCTATTTCAACTCAGTTTTGGAAACTAAGTAAAACAGGAGCTTCTCTTCAGTCCAATACACTGTATTTGCTGGGAACAGACGCGAGTGCTATTTGGACTGATAATGGCCAGAACAGCACAATAGTGGTGTTCTTACCCTGAATTAACACTTAATGCTAGAACTTGAAACTGAATGTGAATCAACTCCGTTTAGAAGTTGTATTGAACACCAGTCGGCCTTAAAAGATGAACACTCTGCTTTTGAGAAACAGGCACTCTTGCACTCTACTGTGTTTCCTATAGGGGCAGTACAGTGAGCTAGCTCAGAACAAGAGAACTGTGCTTCCTACTCAAACGGGGCATATCTAGTTCAACTCAGTATTGGAAACTAAGTGAAACAGGAGCTTCTCTTCAGTCCAATACACTGTATTTGCTGGGAACAGACGCGAGTGCTATTTGCACTGTTTATGGCCAGAATAGCACAATAGTGGTGTTCTTACCCTGAATTAACACTTAATGCTAGAACTTGAAACTGAATGTGAATCAACTCCGTTTAGAAGTTGTATTGAACCCGAGTCGGCCTTAGAAGAAGAACACTCTGCTTTTGAGAAACAGGCACTCTTGCACTCTACTGTGTTTCCTATAGGGCCAGTACAGTGAGCTAGCTCAGAACAAGAGAACTCTGCCTCCTACACAAACGGGGCATATCTAGTTCAACTCAGTATTGGAAACTAAGTAAAACAGGAGCTTTTCTCTTCAGTCCAATACACTGTATTTGCTGGGAACAGACGCGAGTGCTATTTGCACTGTTTATGGCCAGAATAGCACAATCGTGGTGTTCTTACAAAGAATTAACACTTAATGCTAGAACTTGAAACTCAATGTGAATCAACTCCGTTTAGGAAGTTGTATTGAACCCCAGTCGGCCTTAGAAGAAGAACACTCTGCTTTTGAGAAACAGGCACTCTTGTACTCTACTGTGTTTCCTATAGGGCCAGTACAGTGAGCTAGCTCAGAACAAGAGAACTGTGCTTCCTACAAATCGGGGCATATCTAGTTCAACTCAGTATTGGAAACTAAGTAAAACAGGAGCTTCTCTTCAGTCAAATACACTGTATTTGCTGGGAACAGACGCGAGTGCTATTTGCACTGTTAATGGCCAGAACAGCACAATAGTGGTGTTCTTACCCTGAATTAACACTTAATGCTAGAACTTGAAACTGAATGTGAATCAACTCCGTTTAGAAGTTGTATTGACCACCAGTCGGCCTTACAAGATGAACACTCTGCTTTTGAGAAACAGGCACTCTTGCACTCTACTGTGTTTCCTATAGGGCCAGTACAGTGAGCTAGCTCAGAACAAGAGAACTGTGCTTCCTACTCAAACGGGGCATATCTAGTTCAACTCAGTATTGGAAACTAAGTGAAACAGGAGCTTCTCTTCAGTCCAATACACTGTATTTGCTGGGAAAAGACGCGAGTGCTATTTGCACTGTTTATGGCCAGAATAGCACAATCGTGGTGTTCTTACCCTGAATTAACACTTAATGCTAGAACTTGAAACTGAATGTGAATCAACTCCGTTTAGAAGTTGTATTGAACCCCAGTCGGCCTTGGAAGAAGAACACTCTGCTTTTGAGAAAGAGGGACTCTTGCATTCTACTGTGTTTCCTATAGGGCCAGTACAGTGAGCTAGCTCAGAACAAGAGAACTGTGCTTCCTACACAAACGGGGCATATCTAGTTCAACTCAGTATTGGAAACTAAGTAAAACAGGAGCTTTTCTCTTCAGTCCAATACACTGTATTTCCCGGGAACAGACGCGAGTGCTATTTACACTGTTTATGGCCAGAATAGCACAATCGTGGTGTTCTTACACTGAATTAACACTTAATGCTAGAACTTGAAACTCAATGTGAATCAACTCCATTAAGGAAGTTGTATTGAACCCCAGTCGGCCTTACAAGAAAAACACTCTGCTTTTGACAAACAGGCACTCTTGCAGTCTACTGTGTTTCCTATAGGGCCAGTACAGTGAGCTAGCTCAGAACAAGAGAACTGTGCTTCCTACACAAACGGGGCATATCTAGTTCAACTCAGTATTGGAAACTAAGTAAAACAGGAGCTTCTCTTCAGTCCAATACACTGTATTTGCTGGGAACAGACGCGAGTGCTATTTTTACTGTTAATGGCCAGAACAGCACAATAGTGGTGTTCTTACCCTGAATTAACACTTAATGCTAGAACTTGAAACTGAATGTGAATCAACTCCGTTTAGAAGTTGTATTGAACACCAGTCGGCCTTACAAGATGAACACTCTGCTTTTGAGAAACAGGCACTCTTGCACTCTACTGTGTTTCCTATAGGGGGAGTACAGTGAGCTAGCTCAGAACAAGAGAACTGTGCTTCCTACTCAAACGGGGCATATCTAGTTCAACTCAGTATTGGAAACTAAGTGAAACAGGAGCTTCTCTTCAGTCCAATACACTGTATTTGCTGGGAACAGACGCGAGTGCTATTTGCACTGTTTATGGCCAGAATAGCACAATAGTGGTGTTCTTACCCTGAATTAACACTTAATGATAGAACTTGAAACTCAATGTGAATCAACTCCGTTTAGAAGTTGTATTGAACCCCAGTCGGCCTTAGAAGAAGAACACTCTGCTTTTGAGAAACAGGCACTCTTGCACTCTACTGTGTTTCCTATAGGGCCAGTACAGTGAGCTAGCTCAGAACAAGAGAACTGTGCTTCCTACACAAACGGGGCATATCTAGTTCAACTCAGTATTGGAAACTAAGTAAAACAGGAGCTTTTCTCTTCAGTCCAATACACTGTATTTGCTGGGAACAGACGCGAGTGCTATTTGCACTGTTTATGGCCAGAATAGCACAATCGTGGTGTTCTTACAAAGAATTAACACTTAATGCTAGAACTTGAAACTGAATGTGAATCAACTCCGTTTAGAAAGTTGTATTGAACCCCAGTCGGCCTTACAAGAAAAACACTCTGCTTTTGAGAAACAGGCACTCTTGTACTCTACTGTGTTTCCTATAGGGCCAGTACAGTGAGCTAGCTCAGAACAAGAGAACTGTGCTTCCTACAAATCGGGGCATATCTAGTTCAACTCAGTATTGGAAACTAAGTAAAACAGGAGCTTCTCTTCAGTCAAATACACTGTATTTGCTGGGAACAGACGCGAGTGCTATTTGCACTGTTAATGGCCAGAACAGCACAATAGTGGTGTTCTTACCCTGAATTAACACTTAATGCTAGAACTTGAAACTGAATGTGAATCAACTCCGTTTAGAAGTTGTATTGACCACCAGTCGGCCTTACAAGATGAACACTCTGCTTTTGAGAAACAGGCACTCTTGCACTCTACTGTGTTTCCTATAGGGCCAGTAGAGTGAGCTAGCTCAGAACAAGAGAACTGTGCTTCCTACACAAACGGGGCATATCTAGTTCAACTCAGTATTGGAAACTAAGTAAAACAGGAGCTTCTCTTCAGTCCAATGCACTGTATTTGTTGGGAACAGACGCGAGTGCTATTTGCACTGTTTATGGCCAGAATAGCACAATAGTGGTGTTCTTACCCTGAATTAACACTTAATGCTAGAACTTGAAACTCAATGTGAATCAACTCCGTTTAGGAAGTTGTATTGAACCCAGTCGGCCTTACAAGAAAAACACTCTGCTTTTGAGAAACAGGCACTCTTGCACTCTACTGTGTTTCCTATAGGGCCAGAACAGTGAGCTAGCTCAGAACAAGAGAACTGTGCTTCCTACACAAACGGGGCATATCTAGTTCAACTCAGTATTGGAAACTAAGTAAAACAGGAGCTTCTCTTCCGTCCAATACACTGTATATGCTGCGAACAGACGCGAGTGCTATTTGCACTGTTTATGGCCAAAATAGCACAATAGTGGTGTTCTTACCCTGAATTAACACTTAATGCTGAAACTTGAAACCCAATGGGAATCAACTCCGTTTAGGAAGTTGTATTGAACCCTAGTCGGTCTTACAAGAAAAACACTCTGCTTTTGAGAAACAGGCACTCTTGCACTCTACTGTGATTCCTATAGGGCCAGAACAGTGAGCTAGCTCAGAACAAGAGAACTTTGCTTCCTACACAAACGGGGCATATCTAGATCAACTCAGTATTGGAAACTAAGTAAAACAGGAGCTTTTCTCTTCAGTCCAATACACTGTATTTGCTGGGAACAGACGCGAGTGCTATTTGCACTGTTTATGGCCAGAATAGCACAATAGTGGTGTTCTTACCCTGAATTAACACTTAATGCTAGAACTTGAAACTGAATGTGAATCAACTCCGTTTAGGAAGTTTTATTGAACCCCAGTTGGCCTTACAAGAAAAACACTCTGCTTTTGAGAAACAGGCACTCTTGCACTCTACTGTGTTTCCTATAGGGCAAGTACTGTGAGCTAGCTCAGAACAAGACAACTGTGCTTCCTACACAAACAGGGCATATCTAGTTCAACTCAGTATTGGAAACAAAGTAAAACAGGAGCTTCTCTTCATTCCAATACACTGTATTTGCTGGGAACAGACGCGAGTGCTATTTGCACTGTTTATGGCCAGAATAGCACAATAGTGGTGTTCTTACCCTGAATTAACACTTAATGCTAGAACTTGAAACTCAATGTGAATCAACTCCGTTTATCAAGTTGTATTGATCCCCAGTCAGCCTTACAAGAAAAACACTCTGCTTTTGAGAAACAGGCACTCTTGCACTCTACTGTGTTTCCTATAGGGCCAATACAGTGAGCTAGCTCAGAACAAGAGAACTGTGCTTCCTACACAAACGGGGCATATCTAGTTCAACTCAGTATTGGAAACTAAGTAAAACAGGAGCTTCTCTTCAGTCCAATACACTGTATTTGCTGGGAACAGACGCGAGTGCTATTTGCACTGTTTATGGCCAGAATAGCACAATAGTGGTGTTCTTACCCTGAATTAACACTTAATGCTAGAACTTGAAACTGAATGTGAATCAACTCCGTTTAGAAGTTGTATTGAACCCCTGTCGGCCTTAGAAGAAGAACACTCTGCTTTTGAGAAACAGGCACTCTTGCACACTACTGTGTTTCCTATAGGGCCAGTACAGTGAGCTAGCTCAAACAAGAGAACTGTGCTTCCTACACAACGGGGCATATCTAGTTCAACTCAGTATTGGAAACTAAGTAAAACAGGAGCTTCTCTTCAGTCCAATACACTGTATTTGCTGGGAACAGACGCGAGTGCTATTTGCACTGTTAATGGCCAGAACAGCACAATAGTGGTGTTCTTACCCTGAATTAACACTTAATGCTAGAACTTGAAACTGAATGTGAATCAACTCCGTTTAGAAGTTGTATTGAACACCAGTCGACCTTACAAGATGAACACTCTGCTTTTGAGAAACAGGCACTCTTGCACTCTACTGTGTTTTCTATAGGGGCAGTACAGTGAGCTAGCTCAGAACAAGAGAACTGTGCTTCCTACTCAAACGGGGCATATCTAGTTCAACTCAGTATTGGAAACTAAGTGAAACAGGAGCTTCTCTTCAGTCCAATACACTGTATTTGCTGGGAACAGACGCGAGTGCTATTTGCACTGTTTATGGCCAGAATAGCACAATAGTGGTGTTCTTACCCTGAATTAACACTTAATGCTAGAACTTGAAACTGAATGTGAATCAACTCCGTTTAGAAGTTGTATTGAACCCCAGTCGGCCTTAGAAGAAGAACACTCTGCTTTTGAGAAACAGGCACTCTTGCACTCTACTGTGTTTCCTATAGGGCCAGTACAGTAAGCTAGCTCAGAACAAGAGAACTGTGCTTCCTACACAAACGGGGCATATCTAGTTCAACTCAGTATTGGAAACTAAGTAAAACAGGAGCTTTTCTCTTCAGTCCAATACACTGTATTTGCTGGGAACAGACGAGAGTGCTATTTGCACTGTTTATGGCCAGAATAGCACAATCGTGGTGTTCTTACACTGAATTAACACTTAATGCTAGAACTTGTAACTCAATGTGAATCAACTCCGTTTAGGAAGTTGTATTGAACCCCAGTCGGCCTTACAAGAAAAACACTCTGCTTTTGAGAAACAGGCACTCTTGTACTCTACTGTGTTTCCTATAGGGCCAGTACAGTGAGCTAGCTCAGAACAAGAGAACTGTGCTTCCTACAAAACGGGGCATATCTAGATCAACTCAGTATTGGAAACTAAGTAAAACAGGAGCTTCTCTTCAGTCAAATACACTGTATTTGCTGGGAACAGACGCGAGTGCTATTTGCACTGTTAATGGCCAGAACAGCACAATAGTGGTGTTCTTACCCTGAATTAACACTTAATGCTAGAACTTGAAACTGAATGTGAATCAACTCCGTTTAAAAGTTGTATTGACCACTAGTCGGCCTTAAAAGATGAACACTCTGCTTTTGAGAAACAGGCACTCTTGCACTCTACTGTGTTTCCTATAGGGCCAGTACAGTGAGCTAGCTCAGAACAAGAGAACTGTGCTTCCTACTCAAACGGGGCATATCTAGTTCAACTCAGTATTGGAAACTAAGTAAAACAGGAGCTTCTCTTCAGTCCAATACACTGTATTTGCTGGGAACAGACGCGAGTGCTATTTGTACTGTTTATGGCCAGAATAGCACAATAGTGGTGTTCTTACCCTGAATTAACACTTAATGCTAGAACTTGAAACTCAATGTGAATCAACTCCGTTTAGAAGTTGTATTGGACCCCAGTCGGCCTTAAAAGAGGAACACTCTGCTTTTGAGAAACAGGCACTCTTGCACTCTACTGTGTTTACTATAGGGCCAGTACAGTGAGCTAGCTCAGAACAAGAGAACTGTGCTTCCTACACAAACGGGGCATATCTAGTTCAACTCAGTATTGGAAACTAAGTAAAACAGGAGCTTTTCTCTTCAGTCCAATACACTGTATTTGCTGGGAACAGACACGAGTGCTATTTGCACTGTTTATGGCCAGAATAGCACAATAGTGGTGTTCTTACCCTGAATTAACACTTAATGCTAGAATTGAAACTAAGTGTGAATCAACTCCATTTAGAAGTTGAATTGAACACCAGTCGGCCTTACAAGATGAACACTCTGCTTTTGAGAAACAGGCACTCTTACACTCTACTGTGTTTCCTATAGGGGCTGTACAGTGAGCTAGCTCAGAACAAGAGAACTGTGCTTCCTACTCAAACGGGGCATATCTAGTTCAACTCAGTATTGGAAACTAAGTGAAACAGGAGCTTCTCTTCAGTCCAATACACTGTATTTGCTGGGAACAGACGCGAGTGCTATTTGCACTGTTTATGGCCAGAATAGCACAATAGTGGTGTTCTTACCCTGAATTAACACTTAATGCTAGAACTTGAAACTCAATGTGGATCAACTCCGTTTAGGAAGTTTTATTGAACCCCAGTTGGCCTTACAAGAAAAACACTCTGCTTTTGAGAAACAGGCACTCTTGCACTCTACTGTGTTTCCTATAGGGCAAGTATAGTGAGCTAGCTCAGAACAAGAGAACTGTGCTTCCTACACAAACAGGGCATATCTAGTTCAACTCAGTATTGGAAACTAAGTAAAACAGGAGCTTCTCTTCAGTCCAATACACTGTATTTGCTGGGACAGACGCGAGTGCTATTTGCACTGTTAATGGCCAGAACAGCACAATAGTGGTGTTCTTACCCTGAATTAACACTTAATGCTAGAACTTGAAACTGAATGTGAATCAACTACGTTTAGAAGTTGTATTGAACACCAGTCGGCCTTACAAGATGAACACTCTGCTTTTGAGAAACAGGAACTCTTGCACTCTACTGTGTTTCCTATAGGGGCAGTACAGTGAGCTAGCTCAGAACAAGAGAACTGTGCTTCCTACTCAAACGGGGCATATCTAGTTCAACTCAGTATTGGAAACTAAGTGAAACAGGAGCTTCTCTTCAGTCCAATACACTGTATTTGCTGGGAACAGACGCGAGTGCTATTTGCACTGTTTATGGCCAGAATAGCACAATAGTGGTGTTCTTACCCTGAATTAACACTTACTGCTAGAACTTGAAACTGAATGTGAATCAACTCCGTTTAGAAGTTGTATTGAACCCCAGTCGGCCTTAGAAGAAGAACACTCTGCTTTTGAGAAACAGGCACTCTTGCACTCTACTGTGTTTCCTATAGGGCCAGTACAGTGAGCTAGCTCAGAACAAGAGAACTCTGCTTCCTACACAAACGGGGCATATCTAGTTCAACTCAGTATTGGAAACTAAGTAAAACAGGAGCTTTTCTCTTCAGTCCAATACACTGTATTTGCTGGGAACAGACACGAGTGCTATTTGCACTGTTTATGGCCAGAATAGCACAATAGTGGTGTTCTTACCCTGAATTAACACTTAATGCTTGAATTGAAACTAAGTGTGAATCAACTCCGTTTAGGAAGTTGTATTGAACCCCAGTCGGCCTTACAAGAAAAACACTCTGCTTTTGAGAAACAGGCACTCTTGCACTCTACTGTGTTTCCTATAGGGCCAGTACAGTGAGCTAGCTCAGAACAAGAGAACTGTGCTTCCTACACAAACGGGGCATATCTAGTTCAACTCAGTATTGGAAACTAAGTAAAACAGGAGCTTCTCTTCAGTCCAATGCACTGTATTTGCTGGGAACAGACACGAGTGCTATTTGCACTGTTTATGGCCAGAATAGCACAATAGTGGTGTTCTTACCCTGAATTAACACTTAATGCTAGAACTTGAAACTCAATGTGAATCAACTCCGTTTAGGAATTTGTTTTGAACCCAGTCGGCCTTACAAGAAAAACACTCTGCTTTTGAGAAACAGGCACTCTTGCACTCTACTGTGTTTCCTATAGGGCCAGAACAGTGAGCTAGCTCAGAACAAGAGAACTGTGCTTCCTACACAAACGGGGCATATCTAGTTCAACTCAGTATTGGAAACTAAGTAAAACAGGAGCTTCTCTTCCATCCAATACACTGTATATGCTGCGAACAAACGCGAGTGCTATTTGCACTGTTTATGGCCAGAGTAGCACAATAGTGGTGTTCTTACGTTGAATTAACACTTAATGCTGAAACTTGAAACCCAATGGGAATCAACTCCGTTTAGGAAGTTGTATTGAACCCTAGTCGGTCTTACAAGAAAAACACTCTGCTTTTGAGAAACAGGCACTCTTGCACTCTACTGTGTTTCCTATAGGGCCAGTACAGTGAGTTAGCTCAGAACAAGAGAACTGTGCTTCCTACACAAACGGGGCATATCTAGTTCAACTCAGTATTGGAAACTAAGTAAAACAGGAGCTTTTCTCTTCAGTCCAATACACTGTATTTGCTGGGAACAGACGCGAGTGCTATTTGCACTGTTTATGGCCAGAATAGCACAATCGTGGTGTTCTTACAAAGAATTAACACTTAATGCTAGAACTTGAAACTGAATGTGAATCAACTCCGTTTAGAAAGTTGTATTGAACCCCAGTCGGCCTTACAAGAAAAACACTCTGCTTTTGAGAAACAGGCACTCTTGTACTCTACTGTGTTTCCTATAGGGCCAGTACAGTGAGCTAGCTCAGAACAAGAGAACTGTGCTTCCTACAAATCGGGGCATATCTAGTTCAACTCAGTATTGGAAACTAAGTAAAACAGGAGCTTCTCTTCAGTCAAATACACTGTATTTGCTGGGAACAGACGCGAGTGCTATTTGCACTGTTAATGGCCAGAACAGCACAATAGTGGTGTTCTTACCCTGAATTAACACTTAATGCTAGAACTTGAAACTGAATGTGAATCAACTCCGTTTAGAAGTTGTATTGACCACCAGTCGGCCTTACAAGATGAACACTCTGCTTTTGAGAAACAGGCACTCTTGCACTCTACTGTGTTTCCTATAGGGCCAGTACAGTGAGCTAGCTCAGAACAAGAGAACTGTGCTTCCTACTCAAACGGGGCATATCTAGTTCAACTCAGTATTGGAAACTAAGTGAAACAGGAGCTTCTCTTCAGTCCAATACACTGTATTTGCTGGGAAAAGACGCGAGTGCTATTTGCACTGTTTATGGCCAGAATAGCACAATCGTGGTGTTCTTACCCTGAATTAACACTTAATGCTAGAACTTGAAACTGAATGTGAATCAACTCCGTTTAGAAGTTGTATTGAACCCCAGTCGGCCTTGGAAGAAGAACACTCTGCTTTTGAGAAACAGGGACTCTTGCATTCTACTGTGTTTCCTATAGGGCCAGTACAGTGAGCTAGCTCAGAACAAGAGAACTGTGCTTCCTACACAAACGGGGCATATCTAGTTCAACTCAGTATTGGAAACTAAGTAAAACAGGAGCTTTTCTCTTCAGTCCAATACACTGTATTTGCTGGGAACAGACGCGAGTGCTATTTGCACTGTTTATGGCCAGAATAGCACAATCGTGGTGTTCTTACACTGAATTAACACTTAATGCTAGAACTTGAAACTCAATGTGAATCAACTCCGTTAAGGAAGTTTTATTGAACCCCAGTCGGCCTTACAAGAAAAACACTCTGCTTTTGACAAACAGGCACTCTTGCACTCTACTGTGTTTCCTATAGGGCCAGTACAGTGAGCTAGCTCAGAACAAGAGAACTGTGCTTCCTACACAAACGGGGCATATCTAGTTCAACTCAGTATTGGAAACTAAGTAAAACAGGAGCTTCTCTTCAGTCCAATACACTGTATTTGCTGGGAACAGACGCGAGTGCTATTTTTACTGTTAATGGCCAGAACAGCACAATAGTGGTGTTCTTACCCTGAATTAACACTTAATGCTAGAACGTGAAACTGAATGTGAATCAACTCCGTTTAGAAGTTGTATTGAACACCAGTCGGCCTTACAAGATGAACACTCTGCTTTTGAGAAACAGGCACTCTTGCACTCTACTGTGTTTCCTATAGGGGCAGTACAGTGAGCTAGCTCAGAACAAGAGAACTGTGCTTCCTACTCAAACGGGGCATATCTAGTTCAACTCAGTATTGGAAACTAAGTAAAACAGGAGCTTTTCTCTTCAGTCCAATACACTGTATTTGCTGGGAACAGACACGAGTGCTATTTGCACTGTTTATGGCCAGAATAGCACAATAGTGGTGTTCTTACCCTGAATTAACACTTAATGCTAGAATTGAAACTAAGTGTGAATCAACTCCATTTAGAAGTTGAATTGAACACTAGTCGGCCTTACAAGATGAACACTCTGCTTTTGAGAAACAGGCACTCTTACACTCTACTGTGTTTCCTATAGGGGCTGTACAGTGAGCTAGCTCAGAACAAGAGAACTGTGCTTCCTACTCAAACGGGGCATATCTAGTTCAACTCCGTATTGGAAACTAAGTGAAACAGGAGCTTCTCTTCAGTCCAATACACTGTATTTGCTGGGAACAGACGCGAGTGCTATTTGCACTGTTTATGGCCAGAATAGCACAATAGTGGTGTTCTTACCCTGAATTAACACTTAATGCTAGAACTTGAAACTCAATGTGGATCAACTCCGTTTAGGAAGTTTTATTGAACCCCAGTTGGCCTTACAAGAAAAACACTCTGCTTTTGAGAAACAGGCACTCTTGCACTCTACTGTGTTTCCTATAGGGCAAGTATAGTGAGCTAGCTCAGAACAAGAGAACTGTGCTTCCTACACAAACAGGGCATATCTAGTTCAACTCAGTATTGGAAACTAAGTAAAACAGGAGCTTCTCTTCAGTCCAATACACTGTATTTGCTGGGACAGACGCGAGTGCTATTTGCACTGTTAATGGCCAGAACAGCACAATAGTGGTGTTCTTACCCTGAATTAACACTTAATGCTAGAACTTGAAACTGAATGTGAATCAACTCCGTTTAGAAGTTGTATTGAACACCAGTCGGCCTTACAAGATGAACACTCTGCTTTTGAGAAACAGGCACTCTTGCACTCTACTGTGTTTCCTATAGGGGCAGTACAGTGAGCTAGCTCAGAACAAGAGAACTGTGCTTCCTACTCAAACGGGGCATATCTAGTTCAACTCAGTATTGGAAACTAAGTGAAACAGGAGCTTCTCTTCAGTCCAATACACTGTATTTGCTGGGAACAGACGCGAGTGCTATTTGCACTGTTTATGGCCAGAATAGCACAATAGTGGTGTTCTTACCCTGAATTAACACTTACTGCTAGAACTTGAAACTGAATGTGAATCAACTCCGTTTAGAAGTTGTATTGAACCCCAGTCGGCCTTAGAAGAAGAACACTCTGCTTTTGAGAAACAGGCACTCTTGCACTCTACTGTGTTTCCTATAGGGCCAGTACAGTGAGCTAGCTCAGAACAAGAGAACTCTGCTTCCTACACAAACGGGGCATATCTAGTTCAACTCAGTATTGGAAACTAAGTAAAACAGGAGCTTTTCTCTTCAGTCCAATACACTGTATTTGCTGGGAACAGACACGAGTGCTATTTGCACTGTTTATGGCCAGAATAGCACAATAGTGGTGTTCTTACCCTGAATTAACACTTAATGCTTGAATTGAAACTAAGTGTGAATCAACTCCGTTTAGGAAGTTGTATTGAACCCCAGTCGGCCTTACAAGAAAAACACTCTGCTTTTGAGAAACAGGCACTCTTGCACTCTACTGTGTTTCCTATAGGGCCAGTACAGTGAGCTAGCTCAGAACAAGAGAACTGTGCTTCCTACACAAACGGGGCATATCTAGTTCAACTCAGTATTGGAAACTAAGTAAAACAGGAGCTTCTCTTCAGTCCAATGCACTGTATTTGCTGGGAACAGACACGAGTGCTATTTGCACTGTTTATGGCCAGAATAGCACAATAGTGGTGTTCTTACCCTGAATTAACACTTAATGCTAGAACTTGAAACTCAATGTGAATCAACTCCGTTTAGGAATTTGTTTTGAACCCAGTCGGCCTTACAAGAAAAACACTCTGCTTTTGAGAAACAGGCACTCTTGCACTCTACTGTGTTTCCTATAGGGCCAGAACAGTGAGCTAGCTCAGAACAAGAGAACTGTGCTTCCTACACAAACGGGGCATATCTAGTTCAACTCAGTATTGGAAACTAAGTAAAACAGGAGCTTCTCTTCCATCCAATACACTGTATATGCTGCGAACAAACGCGAGTGCTATTTGCACTGTTTATGGCCAGAGTAGCACAATAGTGGTGTTCTTACGTTGAATTAACACTTAATGCTGAAACTTGAAACCCAATGGGAATCAACTCCGTTTAGGAAGTTGTATTGAACCCTAGTCGGTCTTACAAGAAAAACACTCTGCTTTTGAGAAACAGGCACTCTTGCACTCTACTGTGTTTCCTATAGGGCCAGTACAGTGAGTTAGCTCAGAACAAGAGAACTGTGCTTCCTACACAAACGGGGCATATCTAGTTCAACTCAGTATTGGAAACTAAGTAAAACAGGAGCTTTTCTCTTCAGTCCAATACACTGTATTTGCTGGGAACAGACGCGAGTGCTATTTGCACTGTTTATGGCCAGAATAGCACAATCGTGGTGTTCTTACAAAGAATTAACACTTAATGCTAGAACTTGAAACTGAATGTGAATCAACTCCGTTTAGAAAGTTGTATTGAACCCCAGTCGGCCTTACAAGAAAAACACTCTGCTTTTGAGAAACAGGCACTCTTGTACTCTACTGTGTTTCCTATAGGGCCAGTACAGTGAGCTAGCTCAGAACAAGAGAACTGTGCTTCCTACAAATCGGGGCATATCTAGTTCAACTCAGTATTGGAAACTAAGTAAAACAGGAGCTTCTCTTCAGTCAAATACACTGTATTTGCTGGGAACAGACGCGAGTGCTATTTGCACTGTTAATGGCCAGAACAGCACAATAGTGGTGTTCTTACCCTGAATTAACACTTAATGCTAGAACTTGAAACTGAATGTGAATCAACTCCGTTTAGAAGTTGTATTGACCACCAGTCGGCCTTACAAGATGAACACTCTGCTTTTGAGAAACAGGCACTCTTGCACTCTACTGTGTTTCCTATAGGGCCAGTACAGTGAGCTAGCTCAGAACAAGAGAACTGTGCTTCCTACTCAAACGGGGCATATCTAGTTCAACTCAGTATTGGAAACTAAGTGAAACAGGAGCTTCTCTTCAGTCCAATACACTGTATTTGCTGGGAAAAGACGCGAGTGCTATTTGCACTGTTTATGGCCAGAATAGCACAATCGTGGTGTTCTTACCCTGAATTAACACTTAATGCTAGAACTTGAAACTGAATGTGAATCAACTCCGTTTAGAAGTTGTATTGAACCCCAGTCGGCCTTGGAAGAAGAACACTCTGCTTTTGAGAAACAGGGACTCTTGCATTCTACTGTGTTTCCTATAGGGCCAGTACAGTGAGCTAGCTCAGAACAAGAGAACTGTGCTTCCTACACAAACGGGGCATATCTAGTTCAACTCAGTATTGGAAACTAAGTAAAACAGGAGCTTTTCTCTTCAGTCCAATACACTGTATTTGCTGGGAACAGACGCGAGAGCTATTTGCACTGTTTATGGCCGAATAGCACAATAGTGGTGTTCTTACCCTGAATTAACACTTAATGATAGAACTTGAAACTCAATGTGAATCAACTCCGTTTAGAAGTTGTATTGAACCCCAGTCGGCCTTAGAAGAAGAACACTCTGCTTTTGAGAAACAGGCACTCTTGCACTCTACTGTGTTTCCTATAGGGCCAGTACAGTGAGCTAGCTCAGAACAAGAGAACTGTGCTTCCTACACAAACGGGGCATATCTAGTTCAACTCAGTATTGGAAACTAAGTAAAACAGGAGCTTTTCTCTTCAGTCCAATACACTGTATTTGCTGGGAACAGACGCGAGTGCTATTTGCACTGTTTATGGCCAGAATAGCACAATCGTGGTGTTCTTACAAAGAAGTAACACTTAATGCTAGAACTTGAAACTGAATGTGAATCAACTCCGTTTAGAAAGTTGTATTGAACCCCAGTCGGCCTTACAAGAAAAACACTCTGCTTTTGAGAAACAGGCACTCTTGTACTCTACTGTGTTTCCTATAGGGCCAGTACAGTGAGCTAGCTCAGAACAAGAGAACTGTGCTTCCTACAAATCGGGGCATATCTAGTTCAACTCAGTATTGGAAACTAAGTAAAACAGGAGCTTCTCTTCAGTCAAATACACTGTATTTGCTGGGAACAGACGCGAGTGCTATTTGCACTGTTAATGGCCAGAACAGCACAATAGTGGTGTTCTTACCCTGAATTAACACTTAATGCTAGAACTTGAAACTGAATGTGAATCAACTCCGTTTAGAAGTTGTATTGACCACCAGTCGGCCTTACAAGATGAACACTCTGCTTTTGAGAAACAGGCACTCTTGCACTCTACTGTGTTTCCTATAGGGCCAGTAGAGTGAGCTAGCTCAGAACAAGAGAACTGTGCTTCCTACACAAACGGGGCATATCTAGTTCAACTCAGTATTGGAAACTAAGTAAAACAGGAGCTTCTCTTCAGTCCAATGCACTGTATTTGTTGGGAATAGACGCGAGTGCTACTTGCACTGTTTATGGCCAGAATAGCACAATAGTGGTGTTCTTACCCTGAATTAACACTTAATGCTAGAACTTGAAACTCAATGTGAATCAACTCCGTTTAGGAAGTTGTATTGAACCCCAGTCGGCCTTACAAGAAAAACACTCTGCTTTTGAGAAACAGGCACTCTTGCACTCTACTGTGTTTCCTATAGGGCCAGAACAGTGAGCTAGCTCAGAACAAGAGAACTGTGCTTCCTACACAAACGGGGCATATCTAGTTCAACTCAGTATTGGAAACTAAGTAAAACAGGAGCTTCTCTTCCGTCCAATACACTGTATATGCTGCGAACAGACGCGAGTGCTATTTGCACTGTTTATGGCCAGAATAGCACAATAGTGGTGTTCTTACCCTGAATTAACACTTAATGCTGAAACTTGAAACCCAATGGGAATCAACTCCGTTTAGGAAGTTGTATTGAACCCTAGTCGGTCTTACAAGAAAAACACTCTGCTTTTGAGAAACAGGCACTCTTGCACTCTACTGTGATTCCTATAGGGCCAGAACAGTGAGCTAGCTCAGAACAAGAGAACTTTGCTTCCTACACAAACGGGGCATATCTAGTTCAACTCAGTATTGGAAACTAAGTAAAACAGGAGCTTTTCTCTTCAGTCCAATACACTGTATTTGCTGGGAACAGACGCGAGTGCTATTTGCACTGTTTATGGCCAGAATAGCACAATATTGGTGTTCTTACCCTGAATTAACACTTAATGCTAGAACTTGAAACTGAATGTGAATCAACTCCGTTTAGGAAGTTTTATTGAACCCCAGTTGGCCTTACAAGAAAAACACTCTGCTTTTGAGAAACAGGCACTCTTGCACTCTACTGTGTTTCCTATAGGGCAAGTACTGTGAGCTAGCTCAGAACAAGACAACTGTGCTTCCTACACAAACAGGGCATATCTAGTTCAACTCAGTATTGGAAACAAAGTAAAACAGGAGCTTCTCTTCATTCCAATACACTGTATTTGCTGGGAACAGACGCGAGTGCTATTTGCACTGTTAATGGCCAGAACAGCACAATAGTGGTGTTCTTACCCTGAATTAACACTTAATGCTAGAACTTGAAACTCAATGTGAATCAACTCCGTTTATCAAGTTGTATTGATCCCCAGTCAGCCTTACAAGAAAAACACTCTGCTTTTGAGAAACAGGCACTCTTGCACTCTACTGTGTTTCCTATAGGGCCAATACAGTGAGCTAGCTCAGAACAAGAGAACTGTGCTTCCTACACAAACGGGGCATATCTAGTTCAACTCAGTATTGGAAACTAAGTAAAACAGGAGCTTCTCTTCAGTCCAATACACTGTATTTGCTGGGAACAGACGCGAGTGCTATTTGCACTGTTTATGGCCAGAATAGCACAATAGTGGTGTTCTTACCCTGAATTAACACTTAATGCTAGAACTTGAAACTGAATGTGAATCAACTCCGTTTAGAAGTTGTATTGAACCCCTGTCGGCCTTAGAAGAAGAACACTCTGCTTTTAAGAAACAGGCACTCTTGCACTCTACTGTGTTTCCTATAGGGCCAGTACAGTGAGCTAGCTCAAACAAGAGAACTGTGCTTCCTACACAACGGGGCATATCTAGTTCAACTCAGTATTGGAAACTAAGTAAAACAGGAGCTTCTCTTCAGTCCAATACACTGTATTTGCTGGGAACAGACGCGAGTGCTATTTGCACTGTTAATGGCCAGAACAGCACAATAGTGGTGTTCTTACCCTGAATTAACACTTAATGCTAGAACTTGAAACTGAATGTGAATCAACTCCGTTTAGAAGTTGTATTGAACACCAGTCGACCTTACAAGATGAACACTCTGCTTTTGAGAAACAGGCACTCTTGCACTCTACTGTGTTTCCAATAGGGGCAGTACAGTGAGCTAGCTCAGAACAAGAGAACTGTGCTTCCTACTCAAACGGGGCATATCTACTTCAACTCAGTATTGGAAACTAAGTGAAACAGGAGCTTCTCTTCAGTCCAATACACTGTATTTGCTGGGAACAGACGCGAGTGCTATTTGCACTGTTTATGGCCAGAATAGCACAATAGTGGTGTTCTTACCCTGAATTAACACTTAATGCTAGAACTTGAAACTGAATGTGAATCAACTCCGTTTAGAAGTTGTATTGAACCCCAGTCGGCCTTTGAAGAAGAACACTCTGCTTTTGAGAAACAGGCACTCTTGCACTCTACTGTGTTT
Organism: Peromyscus maniculatus bairdii; assembly: GCF_049852395.1. NCBI lineage: Eukaryota > Metazoa > Chordata > Mammalia > Rodentia > Cricetidae > Peromyscus > Peromyscus maniculatus. The sequence continues at coordinate 53,113,293 of NC_134866.1, forward strand.
CCTATAGGGCCAGTACAGTAAGCTAGCTCAGAACAAGAGAACTGTGCTTCCTACACAAACGGGGCATATCTAGTTCAACTCAGTATTGGAAACTAAGTAAAACAGGAGCTTTTCTCTTCAGTCCAATACACTGTATTTGCTGGGAACAGACGAGAGTGCTATTTGCACTGTTTATGGCCAGAATAGCACAATCGTGGTGTTCTTACACTGAATTAACACTTAATGCTAGAACTTGTAACTCAATGTGAATCAACTCCGTTTAGGAAGTTGTATTGAACCCCAGTCGGCCTTACAAGAAAAACACTCTGCTTTTGAGAAACAGGCACTCTTGTACTCTACTGTGTTTCCTATAGGGCCAGTACAGTGAGCTAGCTCAGAACAAGAGAACTGTGCTTCCTACAAAACGGGGCATATCTAGATCAACTCAGTATTGGAAACTAAGTAAAACAGGAGCTTCTCTTCAGTCAAATACACTGTATTTGCTGGGAACAGACGCGAGTGCTATTTGCACTGTTAATGGCCAGAACAGCACAATAGTGGTGTTCTTACCCTGAATTAACACTTAATGCTAGAACTTGAAACTGAATGTGAATCAACTCCGTTTAGAAGTTGTATTGACCACTAGTCGGCCTTAAAAGATGAACACTCTGCTTTTGAGAAACAGGCACTCTTGCACTCTACTGTGTTTCCTATAGGGCCAGTACAGTGAGCTAGCTCAGAACAAGAGAACTGTGCTTCCTACTCAAACGGGGCATATCTAGTTCAACTCAGTATTGGAAACTAAGTAAAACAGGAGCTTCTCTTCAGTCCAATACACTGTATTTGCTGGGAACAGACGCGAGTGCTATTTGTACTGTTTATGGCCAGAATAGCACAATAGTGGTGTTCTTACCCTGAATTAACACTTAATGCTAGAACTTGAAACTCAATGTGAATCAACTCCGTTTAGAAGTTGTATTGAACCCCAGTCGGCCTTAAAAGAGGAACACTCTGCTTTTGAGAAACAGGCACTCTTGCACTCTACTGTGTTTACTATAGGGCCAGTACAGTGAGCTAGCTCAGAGCAAGAGAACTGTGCTTCCTACACAAACGGGGCATATCTAGTTCAACTCAGTATTGGAAACTAAGTAAAACAGGAGCTTTTCTCTTCAGTCCAATACACTGTATTTGCTGGGAACAGACACGAGTGCTATTTGCACTGTTTATGGCCAGAATAGCACAATAGTGGTGTTCTTACCCTGAATTAACACTTAATGCTAGAATTGAAACTAAGTGTGAATCAACTCCATTTAGAAGTTGAATTGAACACCAGTCGGCCTTCCAAGATGAACACTCTGCTTTTGAGAAACAGGCACTCTTACACTCTACTGTGTTTCCTATAGGGGCTGTACAGTGAGCTAGCTCAGAACAAGAGAACTGTGCTTCCTACTCAAACGGGGCATATCTAGTTCAACTCAGTATTGGAAACTAAGTGAAACAGGAGCTTCTCTTCAGTCCAATACACTGTATTTGCTGGGAACAGACGCGAGTGCTATTTGCACTGTTTATGGCCAGAATAGCACAATAGTGGTGTTCTTACCCTGAATTAACACTTAATGCTAGAACTTGAAACTCAATGTGGATCAACTCCGTTTAGGAAGTTTTATTGAACCCCAGTTGGCCTTACAAGAAAAACACTCTGCTTTTGAGAAACAGGCACTCTTGCACTCTACTGTGTTTCCTATAGGGCAAGTATAGTGAGCTAGCTCAGAACAAGAGAACTGTGCTTCCTACACAAACAGGGCATATCTAGTTCAACTCAGTATTGGAAACTAAGTAAAACAGGAGCTTCTCTTCAGTCCAATACACTGTATTTGCTGGGACAGACGCGAGTGCTATTTGCACTGTTAATGGCCAGAACAGCACAATAGTGGTGTTCTTACCCTGAATTAACACTTAATGCTAGAACTTGAAACTGAATGTGAATCAACTCCGTTTAGAAGTTGTATTGAACACCAGTCGGCCTTACAAGATGAACACTCTGCTTTTGAGAAACAGGAACTCTTGCACTCTACTGTGTTTCCTATAGGGGCAGTACAGTGAGCTAGCTCAGAACAAGAGAACTGTGCTTCCTACTCAAACGGGGCATATCTAGTTCAACTCAGTATTGGAAACTAAGTGAAACAGGAGCTTCTCTTCAGTCCAATACACTGTATTTGCTGGGAACAGACGCGAGTGCTATTTGCACTGTTTATGGCCAGAATAGCACAATAGTGGTGTTCTTACCCTGAATTAACACTTACTGCTAGAACTTGAAACTGAATGTGAATCAACTCCGTTTAGAAGTTGTATTGAACCCCAGTCGGCCTTAGAAGAAGAACACTCTGCTTTTGAGAAACAGGCACTCTTGCACTCTACTGTGTTTCCTATAGGGCCAGTACAGTGAGCTAGCTCTGAACAAGAGAACTCTGCTTCCTACACAAACGGGGCATATCTAGTTCAACTCAGTATTGGAAACTAAGTAAAACAGGAGCTTTTCTCTTCAGTCCAATACACTGTATTTGCTGGGAACAGACACGAGTGCTATTTGCACTGTTTATGGCCAGAATAGCACAATAGTGGTGTTCTTACCCTGAATTAACACTTAATGCTTGAATTGAAACTAAGTGTGAATCAACTCCGTTTAGGAAGTTGTATTGAACCCCAGTCGGCCTTACAAGAAAAACACTCTGCTTTTGAGAAACAGGCACTCTTGCACTCTACTGTGTTTCCTATAGGGCCAGTACAGTGAGCTAGCTCAGAACAAGAGAACTGTGCTTCCTACACAAACGGGGCATATCTAGTTCAACTCAGTATTGGAAACTAAGTAAAACAGGAGCTTCTCTTCAGTCCAATGCACTGTATTTGCTGGGAACAGACGCGAGTGCTATTTGCACTGTTTATGGCCAGAATAGCACAATAGTGGTGTTCTTACCCTGAATTAACACTTAATGCTAGAACTTGAAACTCAATGTGAATCAACTCCGTTTAGGAATTTGTTTTGAACCCAGTCGGCCTTAAAAGAAAAACACTCTGCTTTTGAGAAACAGGCACTCTTGCACTCTACTGTGTTTCCTATAGGGCCAGAACAGTGAGCTAGCTCAGAACAAGAGAACTGTGCTTCCTACACAAACGGGGCATATCTAGTTCAACTCAGTATTGGAAACTAAGTAAAACAGGAGCTTCTCTTCCATCCAATACACTGTATATGCTGCGAACAAACGCGAGTGCTATTTGCACTGTTTATGGCCAGAGTAGCACAATAGTGGTGTTCTTACGTTGAATTAACACTTAATGCTGAAACTTGAAACCCAATGGGAATCAACTCCGTTTAGGAAGTTGTATTGAACCCTAGTCGGTCTTACAAGAAAAACACTCTGCTTTTGAGAAACAGGCACTCTTGCACTCTACTGTGATTCCTATAGGGCCAGAACAGTGAGCTAGCTCAGAACAAGAGAGCTGTGCTTCCTACACAAACGGGGCATATCTAGTTCAACTCAGTATTGGAAACTAAGTAAAACAGGAGCTTTTCTCTTCAGTCCAATACACTGTATTTGCTGGGAACAGACGCGAGTGCGATTTGCACTGTTTATGGCCAGAATAGCACAATAGTGGTGTTCTTACCCTGAATTAACACTTAATGCTAGAAATTGAAACTGAATGTGAATCAACTCCGTTTAGGAAGTTTTATTGAACCCCAGTTGGCCTTACAAGAAAAACACTCTGCTTTTGAGAAACAGGCACTCTTGCACTCTACTGTGTTTCCTATAGGGCAAGTACTGTGAGCTAGCTCAGAACAAGAGAACTGTGCTTCCTACAGAAACAGGGAATATCTAGTTCAACTCAGTATTGGAAACAAAGTAAAACAGGAGCTTCTCTTCATTCCAATACACTGTATTTGCTGGGAACAGACGCGAGTGCTATTTGCACTGTTAATGGCCAGAACAGCACAATAGTGGTGTTCTTACCCTGAATTAACACTTAATGCTAGAACTTGAAACTCAATGTGAATCAACTCCGTTTATCAAGTTGTATTGATCCCCAGTCAGCCTTACAAGAAAAACACTCTGCTTTTGAGAAACAGGCACTCTTGCACTCTATTGTGTTTCCTATAGGGCCAACAGTGAGCTAGCTCAGAACAAGAGAACTGTGCTTCCTACACAAACGGGGCATATCTAGTTCAACTCAGTATGGAAACTAAGTAAAACAGGAGCTTCTCTTCAGTCCAATACACTGTATTTGCTGGGAACAGACGCGAGTGCTATTTGCACTGTTTATGGCCAGAATAGCACAATAGTGGTGTTCTTACCCTGAATTAACACTTAATGCTAGAACTTGAAACTCAATGTGAATCAACTCCGTTTAGAAGTTGTATTGAACCCAAGTCGGCCTTAGAAGAAGAACACTCTGCTTTTGAGAAACAGGCACTCTTGCACTCTACTGTGTTTCCTATAGGGCCAGTACAGTGAGCTAGCTCAGAACAAGAGAACTGTGCTTCCTACACAAACGGGGCATATCTAGTTCAACTCAGTTTTGGAAACTAAGTAAAACAGGAGCTTCTCTTCAGTCCAATACACTGTATTTGCTGGGAACAGACGCGAGTGCTATTTGCACTGTTAATGGCCAGAACAGCACAATAGTGGTGTTCTTACCCTGAATTAACACTTAATGCTAGAACTTGAAACTGAATGTGAATCAACTCCGTTTAGAAGTTGTATTGAACACCAGTCGACCTTACAAGATGAACACTCTGCTTTTGAGAAACAGGCACTCTTGCACTCTACTGTGTTTCCTATAGGGCCAGTACAGTGAGCTAGCTCAGAACAAGAGAACTGTGCTTCCTACTCAAACGGGGCATATCTAGTTCAACTCAGTATTGGAAACTAAGTGAAACAGGAGCTTCTCTTCAGTCCAATACACTGTATTTGCTGGGAACAGACGCGAGTGCTATTTGCACTGTTTATGGCCAGAATAGCACAATAGTGGTGTTCTTACCCTGAATTAACACTTAATGCTAGAACTTGAAACTGAATGTGAATCAACTCCGTTTAGGAAGTTTTATTGAACACCAGTCGACCTTACAAGATGAACACTCTGCTTTTGAGAAACAGGCACTCTTGCACTCTACTGTGTTTCCTATAGGGCAAGTACTGTGAGCTAGCTCAGAACAAGAGAACTGTGCTTCCTACAGAAACAGGGCATATCTAGTTCAACTCAGTATTGGAAACAAAGTAAAACAGGAGCTTCTCTTCATTCCAATACACTGTATTTGCTGGGAACAGACGCGAGTGCTATTTGCACTGTTAATGGCCAGAACAGCACAATAGTGGTGTTCTTACCCTGAATTAACACTTAATGCTAGAACTTGAAACTCAATGTGAATCAACTCCGTTTATCAAGTTGTATTGATCCCCAGTCAGCCTTACAAGAAAAACACTCTGCTTTTGAGAAACAGGCACTCTTGCACTCTACTGTGTTTCCTATAGGGCCAACAGTGAGCTAGCTCAGAACAAGAGAACTGTGCTTCCTACACAAACGGGGCATATCTAGTTCAACTCAGTATTGGAAACTAAGTAAAACAGGAGCTTCTCTTCAGTCCAATACACTGTATTTGCTGGGAACAGACGCGAGTGCTATTTGCACTGTTTATGGCCAGAATAGCACAATAGTGGTGTTCTTACCCTGAATTAACACTTAATGCTAGAACTTGAAACTCAATGTGAATCAACTCCGTTTAGAAGTTGTATTGAACCCCAGTCGGCCTTAGAAGAAGAACACTCTGCTTTTGAGAAACAGGCACTCTTGCACTCTACTGTGTTTCCTATAGGGCCAGTACAGTGAGCTAGCTCAGAACAAGAGAACTGTGCTTCCTACACAAACGGGGCATATCTAGTTCAACTCAGTTTTGGAAACTAAGTAAAACAGGAGCTTCTCTTCAGTCCAATACACTGTATTTGCTGGGAACAGACGCGAGTGCTATTTGCACTGTTAATGGCCAGAACAGCACAATAGTGGTGTTCTTACCCTGAATTAACACTTAATGCTAGAACTTGAAACTGAATGTGAATCAACTCCGTTTAGAAGTTGTATTGAACACCAGTCGACCTTACAAGATGAACACTCTGCTTTTGAGAAACAGGCACTCTTGCACTCTACTGTGTTTCCTATAGGGGCAGTACAGTGAGCTAGCTCAGAACAAGAGAACTGTGCTTCCTACTCAAACGGGGCATATCTAGTTCAACTCAGTATTGGAAACTAAGTGAAACAGGAGCTTCTCTTCAGTCCAATACACTGTATTTGCTGGGAACAGACGCGAGTGCTATTTGCACTGTTTATGGCCAGAATAGCACAATAGTGGTGTTCTTACCCTGAATTAACACTTAATGCTAGAACTTGAAACTGAATGTGAATCAACTCCGTTTAGAAGTTGTATTGAACCCCAGTCGGCCTTAGAAGAAGAACACTCTGCTTTTGAGAAACAGGCACTCTTGCACTCTACTGTGTTTCCTATAGGGCCAGTACAGTGAGCTAGCTCAGAACAAGAGAACTGTGCTTCCTACACAAACGGGGCATATCTAGTTCAACTCAGTATTGGAAACTAAGTAAAACAGGAGCTTCTCTTCAGTCCAATACACTGTATTTGCTGGGAACAGACGCGAGTGCTATTTGCACTGTTAATGGCCAGAACAGCACAATAGTGGTGTTCTTACCCTGAATTAACACTTAATGCTAGAACTTGAAACTGAATGTGAATCAACTCCGTTTAGGAAGTTGTATTGAACCCCAGTCGTCCTTACAAGAAAAACACTCTGCTTTTGAGAAACAGGCACTCTTGCACTCTACTGTGTTTCCTATAGGACCAGTACAGTGAGCTAGCTCAGAACAAGTAACTGTGCTTCCTACACAAACGGGGCATATCTAGTTCAACTCAGTATTGGAAACTAAGTAAAACAGGGGCTTCTCTTCAGTCGAATACACTGTATTTGCTGGGAACAGACGCGAGTGCTATTTGCACTGTTTATGGCCAGAATAGCACAATAGTGGTGTTCTTACCCTGAATTAACACTTAATGTTAGAAATGAAATTAAGTGTGAATCAACTCCGTTTAGGAAGTTGTATTGAACCCCAGTCGGCCTTAGAAGAAAAACACTCTGCTTTTGAGAAACAGGCACTCTTGCACTCTACTGTGTTTCCTATAGGGCCAGTACAGTGAGCTAGCTCAGAACAAGAGAACTGTGCTTCCTACACAAACGGGGCATATCTAGTTCAACTCAGTATTGGAAACTCAGTAAAACAGGAGCTTCTCTTCAGTCCAATGCACTGTATTTGCTGGGAACTGACGCGAGTGCTATTTGCACTGTTTATGGCCAGAATAGCACAATAGTGGTGTTCTTACCCTGAATTAACACTTAATGCTAGAACTTGAAACAGAATGTGAATCTACTCCGTTTAGAAGTTGTATTGACCACCAGTCGGCCTTACAAGATGAACACTCTGCTTTTGAGAAACAGGCACTCTTGCACTCTACTGTGTTTCCTATAGGGCCAGTACAGTGAGCTAGATCAGAACAAGAGAACTGTGCTTCCTACTCAAACGGGGCATATCTAGTTCAACTCAGTATTGGCAACTAAGTGAAACAGGAGCTTCTCTTCAGTCCAATACACTGTATTTGCTGGGAACAGACGCGAGTGCTATTTGCACTGTTTATGGCCAGAATAGCACAATAGTGGTGTTCTTACCCTGAATTAACACTTAATGCTAGAACTTGAAACTGAATGTGAATCAACTCCGTTTAGAAGTTGTATTGAACCCCAGTCGGCCTTAGAAGAAGAACACTCTGCTTTTGAGAAACAGGCACTCTTGCACTCTACTGTGTTTCCTATAGGGCCAGTACAGTGAGCTAGCTCAGAACAAGAGAACTGTGCTTCTTACACAAACGGGGCATATCTAGGTCAACTCAGTATTGGAAACTAAGTAAAACAGGGGCTTCTCTTCAGTCCAATACACTGTATTTGCTGGGAACAGACGCGAGTGCTATTTGCACTGTTTATGGCCAGAATAGCACAATAGTTGTGTTCTTACCCTGAATTAACACTTAATGCTGAAACTTGAAACCCAATGGGAATCAACTCCGTTTAGGAAGTTGTATTGAACCCCAGTCGTCCTTACAAGAAAAACACTCTGCTTTTGAGAAACAGGCACTCTTGCACTCTACTGTGTTTCCTATAGGGCCTGTACAGTGAGCTAGCTCAGAACAAGAGAACTGTGCTTCCTACACAAACGGGGCATATCTAGTTCATCTCAGTATTGGAAACTAAGTAAAACAGGAGCTTCTCTTCAGTCCAATACACTGTATTTGCTGGGAACAGACGCGAGTGCTATTTGCACTGTTAATGGCCAGAATAGCACAATAGTGGTGTTCTTACCCTGAATTAACACTTAATGCTAGAATTGAAACTCAGTGTGAATCACCTCTGTTTAGGAAGTTGTATTGAACCCCAGTCGGCCTTAAAAGAAAAACACTCTGCTTTTGAGAAACAGGCACTCTTGCACTCTACTGTGTTTCCTATAGGGCCAGTACAGTGAGCTAGCTCAGAACAAGAGAACTGTGCTTCCTACACAAACGGGGCATAACTAGTTCAACTCAGTATTGGAAACTAAGTAAAACAGGAGCTTCTCTTCAGTCCAATACACTGTATTTGCTGGGAACAGACGCGAGTGCTATTTGCACTGTTTATGGCCAGAATAGCACAATAGTGGTGTTCTTACCCTGAATTAACACTTAATGCTAGAATTGAAACTCAGTGTGAATCAACTCCGTTTAGGAAGTTGTATTGAACCGCAGTCGGCCTTACAAGAAAAACACTCTGCTTTTGAGAAACAGGCACTCTTGCACTCTACTGTGTTTCCTATACGGCCAGTACAGTGAGCTAGCTCAGAACAAGATCTGTGCTTCCTACACAAACGGGGCATATCTATTTCAACTCAGTATCGGAAACGAAGTGAAACAGGAGCTTCTCTTCAGTCAAATACACTGTATTTGCTGGGAACAGACGCGAGTGCTATTTGCACTGTTTATGGCCAGAATAGCACAATAGTGGTGTTCTTACCCTGAATTAACACTTAATTCTAGAATTTGAAACTCAATGTGAATCAACTCTGTTTAGGAAGTTGTATTGAACCCCAGTCGGCCTTACAAGAAAAACACTCTGCTTTTGAGAAACAGGCACTCTTGCACTCTACTGTGATTCCTATAGGGCCAGAACGGTGAGCTAGCTCAGAACAAGAGAACTGTGCTTCCTACACAGACAGGGCATATCTAGTTCAACTCTGTATTCGAAACTAAGTAAAACAGGAGCTTTTCTCTTCAGTCCAATACACTGTATTTGCTGGGAACAGACGCGAGTGCTATTTGCACTGTTTATGGCCAGAATAGCACAATAGTGGTGTTCTTACCCTGAATTAACACTTAATGCTAGAACTTGAAACTCAGTGTGAATCAACTCCGTTTAGGAAGTTGTATTGATCCCCAGTCGGCCTTACAAGAAAAACACTCTGCTTTTGACAAACAGGCACTCTTGCACTCTACTGTGTTTCCTATAGGGCCAGTACAGTGAGCTAGCTCAGAACAAGAGAACTGTGCTTCCTACACAAACGGGGCATATCTAGTTCAACTCAGTATTGGAAACTAAGTAAAACAGGAGCTTCTCTTCAGTCCAATACACTGTATTTGCTGGGAACAGACGCGAGTGCTATTTGCAATGTTTATGGCCAGATTAGCACAATAGTGGTGTTCTTACCCTGAGTTAACACTTAATGCTAGAACTTGAAACTCAATGGGAATCAACTCCGTTTAGGAAGTTGTATTGAACCCCAGTCGGGCCTTACAAGAAAAACACTCTGCTTTTGAGAAACAGGCACTCTTGCACTCTACTGTGTTTCCTATAGGGCCAGTACAGTGAGCTAGCTCAGAACAAGAGAACTGTGCTTCCTACACAAACGGGGCATATCTAGTTCAACTCAGTATTGGAAACTAAGTAAAACAGGAGCTTCTCTTCAGTCCAATACACTGTATTTGCTGGGAACAGACGCGAGTGCTATTTGCACTGTTAATGGCCAGAACAGCACAATAGTGGTGTTCTTACCCTGAATTAACACTTAATGCTAGAACTTGAAACTCATGTGAATCAACTCCGTTTAGAAGTTGTATTGAAAACCAGTCGGCCTTACAAGAAGAACACTCTGCTTTTGAGAAACAGGCACTCTTGCACTCTACTGTGTTTCCTATAGGGACAGTACTGTGAGCTAGCTCAGAACAAGAGAACTGTGCTTCCTACACAAACGAGGCATATCTATTTCAACTCAGTATTGGAAACGAAGTGAAACAGGAGCTTCTCTTCAGTCCAATACACTGTATTTGCTGGGAACAGACGCGAGTGCTATTTGCACTGTTAATGGCCAGAACAGCACAATAGTTGTGTTCTTACCCTGAATTAACACTTAATACTAGAACTTGAAACTCAATGTGAATCAACTCCGTTTATGAAGTTTTATTGGACCCCAGTCAGCCTTACAAGAAAAACACTCTGCTTTTGAGAAACAGGCACTCTTGCACTCTACTGTGTTTCCTATAGGGCCAGTACAGTGAGCTAGCTCAGAACAAGAGAACTGTGCTTCCTACACAAACGGGGCATATATAGTTCAACTCAGTATTGGAAACTAAGAGAACTTCAGTCCAATACACTGTGTTTGCTGGGAACAGACGCGAGTGCTATTTGCACTGTTTATGGCCAGAATAGCACAATAGTGGTGTTCTTACCCTGAATTAACACTTAATGCTAGAACTTGAAACTCAATGGGAATCTACTCCGTTTAGGAAGTTGTATTGAACCCCAGTCGGCCTTACAAGAAAAACACTCTGCTTTTGAGAAACAGGCACTCTTGCACTCTACTGTGTTTCCTATAGGGCCAGTACAGTGAGCTAGCTCAGAACAAGAGAACTGTGCTTCCTACACAAACGGGGCATATCTAGTTCAACTCAGTATTGGAAACTAAGTAAAACAGGAGCTTCTCTTCAGTCCAATACACTGTATTTGCTGGGAACAGACGCGAGTGCTATTTGCACTGTTTATGGCCAGAATAGCACAATAGTCGTGTTCTTACCCTGAATTAACACTTAATGCTAAAACTTGAAACTCAATAAAAATCAACTCCGTTTAGGAAGTTGTATTGAACCCCAGTCGGCCGTACAAAAAAACACTGTGCTTTTGCGAAACAGGCACTCTTGCACTCTACTGTGCTTCCTATAGGGCCAGTACAGTGAGCTAGCTCAGCAGAAGAGAACTGTGCTTCCTACACAAACGGGGCATATCTAGTTCAACTCAGTATTGGAAACTAAGTAAAACAGGAGCTTCTCTTCAGTCCAATACACTGTATTTGCTGGGAACAGAAGCGAGTGCTATTTGCACTGTTTATGGCCAGAATAGCACAATAGTGGTGTTCTTACCCTGAATTAACACTTAATGCTAGAATTTGAAACTCAATGTGAATCAACTCTGTTTAGGAAGTTGTATTGAACCCCAGTCGGCCTTACAAGAAAAACACTCTGCTTTTGAGAAACAGGCACTCTTGCACTCTACTGAGATTCCTATAGGGCCAGAAGAGTGAGCTAGTTAAGAACAAGAGAACTGTGCTTCCTACACAAACGGGGCATATCTAGTTCAACTCAGTATTCGAAACTAAGTAAAACAGGAGCTTTTCTCTTCAGTCCAATACACTGTATTTGCTGGGAACAGACGCGAGTGTTATTTGCACTGTTTATGGCCAGAATAGTAAAATAGTGGTGTTCTTACCCTGAATTAACACTTAATGCTAGAACTTGAAACTCAATGGGAATCAACTCCGTTTAGGAAGTTGTATTGAACGCCAGTCGGACTTACAAGAAAAACACTCTGCTTTTGAGAAACAGGCACTCTTGCACACTACTGTGTTTCCTATAGGGCCAGTACAGTGAGCTAGCTCAGAACAAGAGAACTGTGCTTCCTACACAAACGGGGCATATCTAGTTCAACTCAGTATTGGAAACTAAGTAAAACAGGAGCTTCTCTTCAGTCCAATACACTGTATTTGCTGGGAACAGACACGAGTGCTATTTGCACTGTTTATGGCCAGAATAGCACAATAGTGGTGTTCTTACCCTGAATTATCACTTAATGCTAGAACTTGAAACTCAATGTGAATCAACTCCGTTTAGGAAGTTGTATTGAACCCCAGTCGGCCTTACAAGAAAAACACTCTGCTTTTGAGAAAAAGGCACTCTTGCACTCTACTGTGTTTCCTATAGGGCCAGTACAGTGAGCTAGCTCAGAACAAGAGAACTGTGCTTCCTACACAAACGGGGCATATCTAGTTCAACTCAGTATTGGAAACTAAGTAAAACAGGAGCTTCTCTTCAGTATAATACACTGTATTTGGGGGAACAGACTCGAGTACTATTTGCACTGTTTATGGCCAGAATAGCACAATAGTTGTGTTCTTACCCTGAATTAAAACTTAATTCTAGAATTTGAAACTCAATGTGAATCAACTCTGTTTAGGAAGTTGTATTGAACCCCAGTCGTACTTACAAGAAAAACACTCTGCTTTTGGGAAAAAGGCACTCTTGCACTCTACTGTGTTTCCTATAGGGACAGTACTGTGAGCTAGCTCAGAACAAGAGAACTGTGCTTCCTACACAAACGAGGCATATCTATTTCAACTCAGTATTGGAAACGAAGTGAAACAGGAGATTCTCTTCAGTACAATACACTGTATTTGCTGGGAACAGACGCGAGTGCTATTTGTACTGTTTATGGCCAGAATAGCACAATAGTGGTGTTCTTACCCTGAATTAACACTTAATGCTAGAACTTGAAACTGAATGTGAATCAACTCCGTTTAGGAAGGTTTATTGAACCCCAGTCGGCCTTACAAGAAAAACACTCTGCTTTTGAGAAACAGGCACTCTTGCACTCTACTGTGTTTCCTATAGGGCCAGTACAGTGAGCTAGCTCAGAACAAGAGAACTGTGCTTCCTACACAAACAGGGCATATCTAGTTCAACTCAGTATTGGAAACTAAGTAAAACAGGAGCTTCTCTTCAGTCCAATACACTGTATTTGCTGGGAACAGATGCGAGTGCTATTTGCACTGTTAATGGTCAGAACAGCACAATAGTGGTGTTCTTACCCCGAATTAACACTTAATGCTAGAACTTGAAACTTTATGTGATTCAACTCCGTTTATGAAGTTTTATTGAACCCCAGTCAGCCTTACAAGAAAAACACTCTGCTTTTGAGAAACAGGCATTCTTGCACTCTACTGTGTTTCCTATAGGGCCAGTACAGTGAGCTAGCTCAGAACAAGAGAACTGTGCTTCCTACACAAACGGGGCATATCTAGTTCAACTCAGTATTGGAAACTAAGTAAAACAGGAGCTTTTCTCTTCAATCCAATACACGGTATTTGCTGGGAACAGACGCGAGTGCTATTTGCTCTGTTTATGGCCAGAATAGCACAATAGTGGTGTTCTTACACTGAATTAACACTTAATGCTAGAACTTGAAACTCAATGTGAATCAACTCCGTTTAGGAAGTTGTATTGAACCCCAGTCGGCCTTACAAGAAAAACACTCTGCTTTTGAGAAACAGGCACTCTTGCACTCTACTGTGTTTCCTATAGGGCCAGTAGAGTGAGCTAGCTCAGAACAAGAGAACTGTGCTTCCTACACAAACGGGGCATATCTAGTTCAACTCAGTATTGGAAACTAAGTAAAACAGGAGCTTCTCTTCAGTCCAATACACTGTATTTGCTGGGAACAGACGCGAGTCTATTTGCACTGTTAATGGCCAGAACAGCACAATAGTGGTGTTCTTACCCCGAATTAACACTTAATGCTAGAACTTGAAACTTAATGTGAATCAACTCCGTTTATGAAGTGTTATTGAACCCCAGTCAGCCTTACAAGAAAAACACTCTGCTTTTGAGAAACAGGCACTCTTGCACTCTATTGTGTTTCCTATAGGGCCAGTACAGTGAGCTAGCTCAGAAAAAGAGAACTGTGCTTCCTACACAAACGGGGCATATCTAGTTCAACTCAGTTTTGGAAACTAAGAAAACTTCAGTCCAATACACTGTGTTTGCTGGGAACAGACGCGAGTGCTATTTGCACTGTTTATGGCCAGAATAGCACAATAGTGGTGTTCTTACCCTGAATTATCACTTAATGCTAGAACTTGAAACTCAATGTGAATCAACTCCGTTTAGGAAGTTGTATTGAACCCCAGTCGGCCTTACAAGAAAAACACTCTGCTTTTGAGAAACAGGCACTCTTGCACTCTACTGTGTTTCCTATAGGGCCAGTACAGTGAGCTAGCTCAGAACAAGAGAACTGTGCTTCCTACACAAACGGGGCATATCTAGTTCAACTCAGTATTGGAAACTAAGTAAAACAGGAGCTTCTCTTCAGTCCAATACACTGTATTTGCTGGGAACAGATGCGAGTGCTATTTGCACTGTTAATGGTCAGAACAGCACAATAGTGGTGTTCTTACCCCGAATTAACACTTAATGCTAGAACTTGAAACTTAATGTGAATCAACTCCGTTTATGAAGTTTTATTGAACCCCAGTCAGCCTTACAAGAAAAACACTCTGCTTTTGAGAAACAGGCACTCTTGCACTCTACTGTGTTTCCTATAGGGCCAGTACAGTGAGCTAGCTCAGAACAAGAGAACTGTGCTTCCTACACAAACGGGGCATATCTAGTTCAACTCAGTATTGGAAACTAAGTAAAACAGGAGCTTCTCTTCAGTCCAATACACTGTATTTGCTGGAAACAGACACGACGGCTATTTGCAGTGTTTATGGCCAGAATAGCACAATAGTGGTGTTCTTACCCTGAATTAACACTTAATGCTAGAACTGGAAACTCAGTGTGAATCAACTCCGTTTATGAAGTTTTATTGAACCCCAGTCGGCCTTACAAGAAAAACACTCTGCTTTTGAGAAACAGGCACTCTTGCACTCTATTGTGTTTCCTATAGGGCCAGTACAGTGAGCTAGCTCAGAAAAAGAGAACTGTGCTTCCTACACAAACGGGGCATATCTAGTTCAACTCAGTTTTGGAAACTAAGAAAACTTCAGTCCAATACACTGTGTTTGCTGGGAATAGACGCGAGTGCTATTTGCACTGTTTATGGCCAGAATAGCACAATAGTGGTGTTCTTACCCTGAATTAACACTTAATGCTAGAACTTGAAACTCAATGGGAATCAACTCTGTTTAGGAAGTTGTATTGAACCCCAGTCGGACTTACAAGAAAAACACTCTGCTTTTGAGAAACAGGCACTCTTGCACTCTACTGTGTTTCCTATAGGGCCAGTACAGTGAGCTAGCTCAGAACAAGAGAACTGTGCTTCCTACACAAACAGGGCATATCTAGTTCAACTCAGTATTGGAAACTAAGTAAAACAGGAGCTTCTCTTCAGTCCAATACACTGTATTTGCTGGGAACAGATGCGAGTGCTATTTGCACTGTTAATGGTCAGAACAGCACAATAGTGGTGTTCTTACCCCGAATTAACACTTAATTCTAGAACTTGAAACTTAATGTGAATCAACTCCGTTTATGAAGTTTTATTGAACCCCAGTCAGCCTTACAAGAAAAACACTCTGCTTTTGAGAAACAGGCATTCTTGCACTCTACTGTGTTTCCTATAGGGCCAGTACAGTGAGCTAGCTCAGAACAAGAGAACTGTGCTTCCTACACAAACGGGGCATATCTAGTTCAACTCAGTATTGGAAACTAAGTAAAACAGGAGCTTTTCTCTTCAGTCCAATACACGGTATTTGCTGGGAACAGACGCGAGTGCTATTTGCTCTGTTTATGGCCAGAATAGCACAATAGTGGTGTTCTTACACTGAATTAACACTTAATGCTAGAACTTGAAACTCAATGTGAATCAACTCCGTTTAGGAAGTTGTATTGAACCCCAGTCGGCCTTACAAGAAAAACACTCTGCTTTTGAGAAACAGGCACTCTTGCACTCTACTGTGTTTCCTATAGGGCCAGTAGAGTGAGCTAGCTCAGAACAAGAGAACTGTGCTTCCTACACAAACGGGGCATATCTAGTTCAACTCAGTATTGGAAACTAAGTAAAAGAGGAGCTTCTCTTCAGTCCAATACACTGTATTTGCTGGGAACAGACGCGAGTCTATTTGCACTGTTAATGGCCAGAACAGCACAATAGTGGTGTTCTTACCCCGAATTAACACTTAATGCTAGAACTTGAAACTTAATGTGAATCAACTCCGTTTATGAAGTGTTATTGAACCCCAGTCAGCCTTACAAGAAAAACACTCTGCTTTTGAGAAACAGGCACTCTTGCACTCTATTGTGTTTCCTATAGGGCCAGTACAGTGAGCTAGCTCAGAAAAAGAGAACTGTGCTTCCTACACAAACGGGGCATATCTAGTTCAACTCAGTTTTGGAAACTAAGAAAACTTCAGTCCAATACACTGTGTTTGCTGGGAACAGACGCGAGTGCTATTTGCACTGTTTATGGCCAGAATAGCACAATAGTGGTGTTCTTACCCTGAATTATCACTTAATGCTAGAACTTGAAACTCAATGTGAATCAACTCCGTTTAGGAAGTTGTATTGAACCCCAGTCGGCCTTACAAGAAAAACACTCTGCTTTTGAGAAAAATGCACTCTTGCACTCTACTGTGTTTCCTATAGGGCCAGTACAGTGAGCTAGCTCAGAAGAAGAGAACTGTGCTTCCTACACAAACGGGGCATATCTAGTTCAACTCTGTATTGGAAACTAAGTAAAACAGGAGCTTCTCTTCAGTCCAATACACTGTATTTGCTGGGAACAGACGCGAGTGCTATTTGCACTGTTTATGGCCAGAATAGCACAATAGTGGTGTTCTTACCCTGAATTATCACTTAATGCTAGAACTTGAAACTCAATGTGAATCAACTCCGTTTAGGAAGTTGTATTGAACCCCAGTCGGCCTTACAAGAAAAACACTCTGCTTTTGAGAAAAATGCACTCTTGCACTCTACTGTGTTTCCTATAGGGCCAGTACAGTGAGCTAGCTCAGAACAAGAGAACTGTGCTTCCTACAAAAACGGGGCATATCTAGTTCAACTCAGTATTGGAAACTAAGTAAAACAGGAGCTTCTCTTCAGTACAATACACTGTATTTGGGGGAACAGACTCGAGTACTATTTGCACTGTTTATGGCCAGAATAGCACAATAGTTGTGTTCTTACCCTGAATTAAAACTTAATTCTAGAATTTGAAACTCAATGTGAATCAACTCTGTTTAGGAAGTTGTATTGAACCCCAGTCGTACTTACAAGAAAAACACTCTGCTTTTGGGAAAAAGGCACTCTTGCACTCTACTGTGTTTCCTATAGGGACAGTACTGTGAGATAGCTCAGAACAAGAGAACTGTGCTTCCTACACAAACGAGGCATATCTATTTCAACTCAGTATTGGAAATGAAGTGAAACAGGAGCTTCTCTTCAGTACAATACACTGTATTTGCTGGGAACAGACGCGAGTGCTATTTGCACTGTTTATGGCGAGAATAGCACAATAGTGGTGTTCTTACCCTGAATTAACACTTAATGCTAGAACTTGAAACTGAATGTGAATCCACTCCATTTAGGAAGTTTTATTGAACCCCAGTCGGCCTTACAAGAAAAACACTCTGCTTTTGAGAAACAGGCACTCTTGCACTCTACTGTGTTTCCTATAGGGCCAGTACAGTGAGCTAGCTCAGAACAAGAGAACTGTGCTTCCTACACAAACGGGGCATATCTAGTTCAACTCAGTATTGGAAACTAAGTAAAACAGGAGCTTCTCTTCAGTCCAATACACTGTATTTGCTGGGAACAGACGCGAGTCTATTTGCACTGTTAATGGCCAGAACAGCACAATAGTGGTGTTCTTACCCCGAATTAACACTTAATGCTAGAACTTGAAACTTAGTGTGAATCAACTCCGTTTATGAAGTTTTATTGAACCGCAGTCAGCCTTACAAGAAAAACACTCTGCTTTTGAGAAACAGGCACTCTTGCACACTACTGTGTTTCCTAAAGGGCCAGTACAGTGAGCTAGCTCAGAAGAAGAGAACTGTGCTTCCTACACAAACGGGGCATATCTAGTTCAACTCAGTATTGGAAACTAAGTAAAACAGGAGCTTCTCTTCAGTCCAATACACTGTATTTGCTGGGAACAGACGCGAGTGCTATTTGCACTGTTTATGGCCAGAATAGCACAATAGTGGTGTTCTTACCCTGAATTATCACTTAATGCTAGAACTTGAAACTCAATGTGAATCAACTCCGTTTAGGAAGTTGTTTGAACCCCAGTCGGCCTTACAAGAAAAACACTCTGCTTTTGAGAAACAGGCACTCTTGCACTCTACTGTGTTTCCTATAGGGCCAGTACAGTGAGCTAGCTCAGAACAAGAGAACTGTGCTTCCTACACAAACGGGGCATATCTAGTTCAACTCAGTATTGGAAACTAAGTAAAACAGGAGCTTCTCTTCAGTCCAATACACTGTATTTGCTGGGAACAGACGCGAGTCTATTTGCACTGTTAATGGCCAGAACAGCACAATAGTGGTGTTCTTACCCCGAATTAACACTTAATGCTAGAACTTGAAACTTAGTGTGAATCAACTCCGTTTATGAAGTTTTATTGAACCCCAGTCAGCCTTACAAGAAAAACACTCTGCTTTTGAGAAACAGGCACTCTTGCACTCTATTGTGTTTCCTATAGGGCCAGTACAGTGAGCTAGCTCAGAAAAAGAGAACTGTGCTTCCTACACAAACGGGGCATATCTAGTTCAACTCAGTATTGGAAACTAAGTAAAACAGGAGCTTCTCTTCAGTCCAATACACAGTATTTGCTGGGAACAGACGCGAGTGCTATTTGCTCTGTTTATGGCCAGAATAGCACAATAGTGGTGTTCTTACCATGAATTAACACTTAATGCTAAAACTTGAAACTCAGTGGGAATCAACTCCGTTTAGGAAGTTGTATTGTACCCCAGTCAGCATTACAAGAAAAACACTCTGCTTTTGAGGAACAGGCACTCTTGCACTCTACTGTGTTTCCTATAGGGCCAGTACAGTGAGCTAACTCAGAACAAGAGAACTGTGCTTCCTACACAAACGGGGCATATCTAGTTCAACTCAGTATTGGAAACTAAGTAAAACAGGAGCTTCTCTTCAGTCCAATACACTGTATTTGCTGGGAACAGACGCGAGTGCTATTTGCACTGTTTATGGCCACAATAGCACAATAGTGGTGTTCTTACCCTGAAATAACACTTAATGCTAGAACTTGAAACTCAATGGGAATCAACTCCGTTTAGGAAGTTGTATTGAACCCCAGTCGGCCTTACAAGAAAAACACTCTGCTTTTGAAAAACAGGCACTCTTGCACTCTACTGTGTTTCCTAAAGGGCCAGTACAGTGAGCTAGCTCAGAACAAGAGAACTGTGCTTCCTACTCAAACGGGGCATATCTAGTTCAACTCAGTATTGGAAACTAAGTAAAACAGGAGCTTCTCTTCAGTCCAATACACTGTATTTGCTGGGAACAGACGCGAGTGTTATTTGCACTGCTATTGGGCAGAACAGCACAATAGTGGTGTTCTTACCCTGAATTAACACTTAATGCTAGAACTTGAAACTCAATGGGAATCAACTCCGTTTAGGAAGTTGTATTGAACCCCAGTCGGCCTTACAAGAAAAACACTCTGCTTTTGAGAAACAGGCACTCTTGCACTCTACTGTGTTTCCTATAGGGGCAGTACAGTGAGCTAGCTCAGAACAAGAGAACTGTGCTTCCTACACAAACGGGGCATATCTAGTTCAACTCAGTATTGGAAACTAAGAGAACATCAGTCCAATACACTGTATTTGCTGGGAACAGACACGAGTGCTATTTGCACTGTTTATGGCCAGAATAGCACAATAGTGGTGTTCTTACCCTGAATTAACACTTAATGCTAGAACTTGAAACTCAATGTGAATCAACTCCGTTTAGGAAGTTGTATTGAACCCCAGTGGGCCTTACAAGAAAAACACTCTGCTTTTGAGAAACAGGCACTCTTGCACTCTACTGTGTTTCCTATAGGGCAAGTACAGTGAGCTAGCTCAGAACAAGAGAACTGTGCTTCCTACACAAACGGGGCATAACTAGTTCAACTCAGTATTGGAAACTAAGTAAAACAGGAGCTTCTCTTCAGTCCAATACACTGTATTTGCTGGGAACAGACGCGAGTGCTATTTGCACTGTTTATGGCCAGAATAGCACACTAGTGGTGTTCTTACCCTGAATTAACTCTTAATGCTAGAACTTGAAACTTAATGTGAATCAACTCCGTTTAGGAAGTTGTATTGAACCCCAGTCGGCCTTACAAGAAAAACACTCTGCTTTTGAGAAACAGGCACTCTTGCACTCTACTGTGTTTCCTAAGGGCCAGTACATTGAGCTACGTCAGAACAAGAGAATTGTGCTTCCTACTCAAACGGGGCATATCTAGTTGAACGCAGTATTGGAAACTAAGAGAACTTCAGTCCAATACACTGTATTTGCTGGGAACAGACGCGAGTGCTATTTGCACTGTTTATGGCCAGAATAGCACAATAGTGGTGTTCTTACCCTGAATTAACACTTAATGCTAGAACTTGAAACTCAATGTGAATCAAATCCGTTTAGGAAGTTGTATTGAACCCCAGTCGCCCTTACAAGAAAAACACTCTGCTTTTGAGAAACAGGCACTCTTGCACTCTACTGTGTTTCCTATAGGGCCAGTACAGTGAGCAAGCTCAGAACAAGAGAACTGTGCTTCCTACACAAACGGGGCATATCTAGTTCAACTCAGTATTGGAAACTAAGTAAAACAGGAGCTTCTCTTCAGTACAATACACTGTATTTGCTGGGAACAGACGCGAGTGCTATTTGCACTGTTTATGACCAGAATAGCACAATAGTGGTTTTCTTACCCTGAATTAACACTTAATGCTAGAAATTGAAACTCAATGTGAATCAACTCCGTTTAGGAAGTTGTATTGAACCCCAGTCGCCCTTACAAGAAAAACACTCTGCTTTTGAGAAACAGGCACTCTTGCAATCTACTGTGTTTCCTATAGGGCCAGTACAGTGAGCTAGCTCAGAAAAAGAGAACTGTGCTTCCTACTCAAACGGGGCATATCTAGTTCACCTCAGTATTGGAAACTAATTAAAACTGGAGCTTCTCCTGAGTCGAATACACTGTATTTTCTGGGAACAGACGCGAGTGTTATTTGCACTGCTAATGGCCAGAACAGCACAATAGTGGTGTTCTTACCCTGAATTAACACTTAATGCTAGAACTTGAAGCTCAATGGGAATCAACTCCGTTTATGAAGTTTTATTGAACCCCAGTCAGCCTTACAAGAAAAACACTCTGCTTTTGAGAAACAGGCACTCTTGCACTCTACTGTGTTTCCTATAGGGGCAGTACAGTGAGCTAGCTCAGAACAAGAGAACTGTGCTTCCTACACAAACGGGGCATATCTAGTTCAACTCAGTATTGGAAACTAAGTAAAACAGGAGCTTCTCCTGAGTCCAATACACTGTATTTGCTGGGAACAGACGCGAGTGCTATTTGCACTGCTAATGGCCAGAACAGCACAGTAGTTGTGTTCTTACCCTGAATTAACACTTAATGCTAGAACTTGAAACTCAATGTGAATCAACTCCGTTTAGGAAGTTGTATTGAACCCCAGTCGGCCTTACAAGAAAAACACTCTGCTTTTGAGAAACAGGCACTCTTGCACTCTACTGTGTTTCCTATAGGGCCAGTACAGTGAGCTAGCTCAGAACAAGAGAACTGTGCTTCCTACACAAACGGGGCATATCTAGTTCAACTCAGTATTGGAAACTAAGTAAAACAGGAGCTTCTCTTCAGTCCAATACACTGTATTTGCTGGGAACAGACGCGAGTCTATTTGCACTGTTAATCGCCAGAACAGCACAATAGTGGTGTTCTTACCCCGAATTAACACTTAATGCTAGAACTTGAAACTTAGTGTGAATCAACTCCGTTTATGAAGTTTTATTGAACCCCAGTCAGCCTTACAAGAAAAACACTCTGCTTTTGAGAAACAGGCACTCTTGCACTCTATTGTGTTTCCTATAGGGCCAGTATAGTGAGCTAGCTCAGAAAAAGAGACCTGTGCTTCCTACACAAACGGGGC
Organism: Peromyscus maniculatus bairdii; assembly: GCF_049852395.1. NCBI lineage: Eukaryota > Metazoa > Chordata > Mammalia > Rodentia > Cricetidae > Peromyscus > Peromyscus maniculatus. The sequence goes on from NC_134866.1 coordinate 53,135,623, forward strand.
ATATCTAGTTCAACTCAGTTTTGGAAACTAAGAAAACTTCAGTCCAATACACTGTGTTTGCTGGGAACAGACGCGAGTGCTATTTGCACTGTTTATGGCCAGAATAGCACAATAGTGGTGTTCTTACCCTGAATTAACACTTAATGCTAGAACTTGAAACTCAATGGGAATCAACTCCGTTTAGGAAGTTGTATTGAACCCCAGTCGGACTTACAAGAAAAACACTCTGCTTTTGAGAAACAGGCACTCTTGCACTCTACTGTGTTTCCTATAGGGCCAGTACAGTGAGCTAGCTCAGAAGAAGAGAACTGTGTTTCCTACACAAACGGGGCATATCTAGTTCAACTCAGTATTGGAAACTAAGTAAAACAGGAGCTTCTCTTCAGTCCAATACACTGTATTTGCTGGGAACAGACGCGAGTGCTATTTGCACTGTTTATGGCCAGAATAGCACAATAGTGGTGTTCTTACCCTGAATTATCACTTAATGCTAGAACTTGAAACTCAATGTGAATCAACTCCGTTTACGAAGTTGTATTGAACCCCAGTCAGCGTTACAAGAAAAACACTCTGCTTTTGAGAAACAGGCACTCCTGCACTCTACTGTGTTTCCTATAGGGCCAGTACAGTGAGCTAGCTCAGAACAAGAGAACTGTGCTTCCTACACAAACGGGGCATATCTAGTTCAACTCAGTATTGGAAACTAAGTAAAACAGGAGCTTCTCTTCAGTCCAATACACTGTATTTGCTGGAAACAGACACGACGGCTATTTGCAGTGTTTATGGCCAGAATAGCACAATAGTGGTGTTCTTACCCTGAATTAAAACTTAATGCTAGAACTGGAAACTCAGTGTGAATCAACTCCGTTTAGGAAGTTGTATTGAACCCCAGTCGGCCTTACAAGAAAAACACTCTGCTTTTGAGAAACAGGCACTCTTGCACTCTACTGTGTTTCCTATAGGGCCAGTACAGTGAGCTAGCTCAGAACAAGAGAACTGTGCTTCCTACACAAACGGGGCATATCTAGTTCAACTCAGTATTGGAAACTAATAAAACAGGAGCTTCTCTTCAGTCCAATACACTGTATTTGCTGTGAACAGAAGCGAGTGTTATTTGCACTCTTTATGGCCAGAATAACACAATAGTGGTGTTCTTACCCTGAATTAACACTTAATTCTAGAATTTGAAACTCAATGTGAATCAACTCCGTTTAGGAAGTTGAATTGAACCCAGTCCGACTTACAAGAAAAACACTCTGCTTTTGAGAAACAGGCACTCTTGCACTCTACTGTGTTTCCTATAGGGCCAGTACAGTGAGCTAGCTCAGAACAAGAGAACTGTGCTTCCTACAAAAACGGGGCATATCTAGTTCAACTCAGTATTTGAAACTAAGTAAAACAGGAGCTTCTCTTCAGTATAATACACTGTATTTGGGGGAACAGACTCGAGTACTATTTGCACTGTTATGGCCAGAATAGCACAATAGTTGTGTTCTTACCCTGAATTAAAACTTAATTCTAGAATTTGAAACTCAATGTGAATCAACTCTGTTTAGGAAGTTGTATTGAACCCCAGTCGTACTTACAAGAAAAACACTCTTCTTTTGGGAAAAAGGCACTCTTGCACTCTACTGTGTTTCCTATAGAGACAGTACTGTGAGATAGCTCAGAACAAGAGAACTGTGCTTCCTACACAAACGAGGCATATCTATTTCAACTCAGTATTGGAAACGAAGTGAAACAGGAGCTTCTCTTCAGTACAATACACTGTATTTGCTGGGAACAGACTCGAGTGCTATTTGCACTGTTTATGGCCAGAATAGCACAATAGTGGTGTTCTTACCCTGAATTAACACTTAATGCTAGAACTTGAAACTGAATGTGAATCAACTCCGTTTAGGAAGTTTTATTGAACCCCAGTCGGCCTTACAAGAAAAACACTCTGCTTTTGAGAAACAGGCACTCTTGCACTCTACTGTGTTTCCTATAGGGCCAGTACAGTGAGCTAGCTCAGAACAAGAGAACTGTGCTTCCTACACAAACGGGGCATATCTAGTTCAACTCAGTATTGGAAACTAAGTAAAACAGGAGCTTCTCTTCAGTCCAATGCACTGTATTTGCTGGGAACAGATGCGAGTGCTATTTGCACTGTTAATGGTCAGAACAGCACAATAGTGGTGTTCTTACCCCGAATTAACACTTAATGCTAGAACTTGAAACTTAATGTGAATCAACTCCGTTTATGAAGTTTTTTTGAACCCCAGTCAGCCTTACAAGAAAAACACTCTGCTTTTGAGAAACAGGCACTCTTGCACTCTACTGTGTTTCCTATAGGGCCAGTACAGTGAGCTAGCTCAGAACAAGAGAACTGTGCTTCCTACACAAACGGGGCATATCTAGTTCAACTCAGTATTGGAAACTAAGTAAAACAGGAGCTTTTCTCTTCAGTCCAATACACAGTATTTGCTGGGAACAGACGCGAGTGCTATTTGCTCTGTTTATGGCCAGAATAGCACAATAGTGGTGTTCTTACCATGAATTAACACTTAATGCTAAAACTTGAAACTCAGTGGGAATCAACTCCGTTTAGGAAGTTGTATTGAACCCCAGTGGGCCTTACAAGAAAAACACTCTGCTTTTGAAAAACAGGCACTCTTGCACTCTAATGTGTTTCCTAAGGGCCAGTACAGTGAGCCTGCTCAGAACAAGAGAACTGTGCTTCCTACACAAACGGGGCATATCTAGTTCAAGTCAGTATTGGAAACTAAGAGAACTTCAGTCCAATACACTGTATTTGCTGGGAACAGACGCGAGTGCTATTTGCACTGTTTATGGCCAGAATAGCACAATAGTGGTGTTCTTACCCTGAATTAACACTTAATGCTAGAACTTGAAACTCAATGTGAATCAAATCCGTTTAGGAAGTTGTATTGAACCCCAGTCGCCCTTAAAAGAAAAACACTCTGCTTTTGAGAAACAGGCACTCTTGCACTCTACTGTGTTTCCTATAGGGCCAGTACAGTGAGCTAGCTCAGAACAAGAGAACTGTGCTTCCTACACAAACGGGGAATATCTAGTTCAACTCAGTATTGGAACTGAGTAAAACAGGAGCTTCTCCTCAGTCCAATACACTGTATTTGCTGGAAACAGACACGAGGGCTATTTGCACTGTTTATGGCCAGAATAGCACAATAGTGGTGTTCTTACCCTGAATTAACACTTAATGCTAGAACTTGAAACTCAATGTGAATCAAATCCGTTTAGGAAGTTGTATTGAACCCCAGTCGCCCTTACAAGAAAAACACTCTGCTTTTGAGAAACAGGCACTCTTGCACTCTACTGTGTTTCCTATAGGGCCAGTACAGTGAGCAAGCTCAGAACAAGAGAACTGTGCTTCCTACTCAAACGGGGCATATCTAGTTCAACTCAGTATTGGAAACTAAGTAAAACAGGAGCTTCTCTTCAGTACAATACACTGTATTTGCTGGGAACAGACGCGAGTGCTATTTGCACTGTTTATGACCAGAATAGCACAATAGTGGTTTTATTACCCTGAATTAACACTTAATGCTAGAAATTGAAACTCAATGTGAATCAACTCCGTTTAGGAAGTTGTATTGAACCCCAGTCGGCCTTACAAGAAAAACACTCTGCTTTTGAGAAACAGGCACTCTTGCAATCTACTGTGTTTCCTATAGGGCCAGTACAGTGAGCTAGCTCAGAAAAAGAGAACTGTGCTTCCTACTCAAACGGGGCATATCTAGTTCAACTCAGTATTGGAAACTAAGTAAAACAGGAGCTTCTCCTGAGTCCAATACACTGTATTTGCTGGGAACAGACGCGAGTGCTATTTGCACTGCTAATGGCCAGAACAGCACAGTAGTTGTGTTCTTACCCTGAATTAACACTTAATGCTAGAACTTGAAACTCAATGGGAATCAACTCCGTTTATGAAGTTTTAGTGAACCCCAGTCAGCCTAACAAGAAAAACACTCTGCTTTTGAGAAACAGGCACTCTTGCACTCTACTGTGTTTCCTATAGGGGCAGTACAGTGAGCTAGCTCAGAACAAGAGAACTGTGCTTCCTACACAAACGGGGCATATCTAGTTCAACTCAGTATTGGAAACTAAGAGAACTTCTGTCCAATACACTGTATTTGCTGGGAACAGACGCGAGTGCTATTTGCACTGTTTATGGCCAGAATAGCACAATAGTGGTGTTCTTACCCTGAATTAACACTTAATGCTAGAACCTGAAATTCAATGTGAATCAACTCCGTTTAGGAAGTTGTATTGAACCCTAGTCGGCCTTACAAGAAAAACACTCTGCTTTTGAAAAACAGGCACTCTTGCACTCTACTGTGTTTAATAAGGGCCAGTACAGTGAGCTAGGTCAGAACAAGAGAATTTTGCTTCCTACTCAAACGGGGCATATCTAGTTCAACTCAGTATTGGAAACTAAGTAAAACAGGAGCTTCTCTTCAGTCCAATACACTGTATTCGCCTGGAACAGACACGAGAGCTATTTGCACTGTTTATGGCCAGAATAGCACAATAGTGGTGTTCTTACCCTGAATTAACACTTAATGCTAGAACTTGAAACTCAATGTGAATCAACTCCGTTTAGGAAGTTGTATTGAACCCCAGTCGGCCTTACAAGAAAAACACTCTGCTTTTGAGAAACAGGCACTCTTGCACTCTACTGTGTTTCCTATAGGGCCAGTACAGTGAGCTAGCTCAGAACAAGAGAACTGTGCTTCCTACACAAACGGGGCATATCTAGTTCAACTCAGTATTGGAAACTAAGAGAACTTCAGTCCAATACACTGTATTTGCTGGGAACAGACGCGAGTGCTATTTGCACTGTTTATGGCCAGAATAGCACAATAGTGGTGTTCTTACCCTGAATTAACACTTAATGCTAGAACTTGAAACTCAATGGGAATCAACTCCGTTTAGGAAGTTGTATTGAACCCCAGTCGGCCTTACAAGAAAAACACTCTGCTTTTGAGAAACAGGCACTCTTGCACTCTACTGTGTTTCCTATAGGGCCAGTACAGTGAGCTAGCTCAGAACAAGAGAACTGTGCTTCCTACACAAACGGGGCATATCTAGTTCAACTCAGTATTGGAAACTAAGTAAAACAGGAGCTTCTCTTCAGTACAATACACTGTATTTGGTGAAACAGACGCGAGTGCTATTTGCACTGTTTATGGGCAGAATACCACAATAGTGGTGTTCTTACCCTGAATTAACACTTAATGCTAGAACTTGAAACTCAATGTGAATCAACTCCGTTTAGGAAGTTGTATTGAACAACAGTCGGCCTTACAGGAAAAACACTCTGCTTTTGAGAAACAGGCACTCTTGCACTCTACTGTGTTTCCTATATGGCCAGTACTGTTAGCTAGCTCAGAACAAGAGAACTGTGCTTCCTACTCAAACGGGGCATATCTAGTTCAACTCAGTATTGGAAACTAAGTAAAACAGGAGCTTCTCTTCAGTACAATACACTGTATATGCTGCGAAGAGACGCGAGTGCTATTTGCACTGTTAATGGCCAGAACAGCACAATAGTGGTGTTCTTACCCTGAATTAACACTTAATGCTAGAACTTGAAACTGAATGGGAATCAACTCCGTTTTGGAAGTTGTAGTGAACCCCATTCGGCCTTACAAGAATAACACTCTGCTTTTGAGAAACAGGCACTCTTGCACTCTACTGTGTTTCCTATAGGGCCAGTACAGTGAGCTAGCTCAGAACAAGAGAACTGTGCTTCCTACACAAACGGGGCATATCTAGTTCAACTCAGTATTGGAAACTAAGTAAAACAGGAGCTTCTCTTCAGTACAATACACTGTATTTGGGGAAACAGACGCGAGTGCTATTTGCACTGTTTATGGCCAGAATAGCACAATAGTGGTGTTCTTACCCTGAATTAACACTTAATGCTAGAACTTGAAACTCAATGTGAATCAACTCCGTTTACGAAGTTGTATTGAACAACAGTCGGCCTTACAAGAAAAACACTCTGCTTTTGAGAAACAGGCAGTCTTGCACTCTACTGTGTTTCCTATAGGGGCAGTACAGTGAGCTAGCTCAGAACAAGAGAACTGTGCTTCCTACACAAACGGGGCATATCTAGTTCAACTCAGTATTTGAAACTAAGAGAACTTCAGTCCAATACACTGTATTTGCTGGGAACAGACGCGAGTGCTATTTGCACTGTTTATGGCCAGAAAAGCACAATAGTGGTGTTCTTACCCTGAATTAACACTTAATGCTAGAACTTGAAACTCAATGGGAATCAACTCCGTTTAGGAAGTTGTATTGAACCCCAGTCGGCCTTACAAGAAAAACACTCTGCTTTTGAGAAACAGGCACTCTTGCACTCTACTGTGTTTCCTATAGGGCCAGTACAGTGAGCTAGCTCAGAACAAGAGAACTGTGCTTCCTACACAAACGGGGCATATCTAGTTCAACTCAGTATTGGAAACTAAGTAAAACAGGAGCTTCTCTTCAGTACAATACACTGTATTTGGGGAAACAGACGCGAGTGCTATTTGCACTGTTTATGGCCAGAATAGCACAATAGTGGTGTTCTTACCCTGAATTAACACTTAATGCTAGAACTTGAAACTCAATGTGAATCAACTCCGTTTAGGAAGTTGTATTGAACAACAGTCGGCCTTACAAGAAAAACACTCTGCTTTTGAGAAACAGGCACTCTTGCACTCTACTGTGTTTCCTATATGGCCAGTACTGTTAGCTAGCTCAGAACAAGAGAACTGTGCTTCCTACTCAAACGGGGCATATCTAGTTCAACTCAGTATTGGAAACTAAGAGAACTTCAGTCCAATACACTGTATTTGCTGGGAACAGAGGCGAGTGCTATTTGCACTGTTTATGGCCAGAATAGCACAATAGTGGTGTTCTTACCCTGAATTAACACTTAATGCTAGAACTTGAAACTCAATGGGAATCAACTCCGTTTAGGAAGTTGTATTGAACCCCAGTCGGCCTTACAAGAAAAACACTCTGCTTTTGAGAAACAGGCACTCTTGCACTCTACTGTGTTTCCTATAGGGCCAGTACAGTGAGCTAGCTCAGAACAAGAGAACTGTGCTTCCTACACAAACGGGGCATATGTAGTTCAACTCAGTTTTGGAAACTAAGTAAAACAGGAGCTTCTCTTCAGTCCAATACACTGTATTTGCTGGGAACAGACGCGAGTGTTATTTGCACTGTTTATGGCCAGAATAGCACAAGAGTGGTGTTCTTACCCTGAATTAACACTTAATGCTAGAACTTGAAACTCAATGGGAATCAACTCCGTTTAGGAAGTTGTATTGAACCCCAGTCGGCCTTACAAGAAAAACACTCTGCTTTTGAGAAACAGGCACTCTTGCACTCTACTGTGTTTCCTATAGGGCCAGTACAGTGAGCTAGCTCAGAACAAGAGAACTGTGCTTCCTACACAAACGGGGCATATCTAGTTCAACTCAGTATTGGAAACTAAGTAAAACAGGAGCTTCTCTTCAGTCCAATACACTGTATTTGCTGGGAACAGACGCAAGTGCTATTTGCACTGTTTATGGGCAGAATACCACAATAGTGGTGTTCTTACCCTGAATTAACACTTAATGCTAGAACTTGAAACTCAATGGGAATCAACTCCGTTTATGAAGTTGTATTGAACCCCAGTCAGCCTTACAAGAAAAACACTCTGCTTTTGAGAAACAGGCACTCTTGCACTCTACTGTGTTTCCTATAGGGGCAGTACAGTGAGCTAGCTCAGAACAAGAGAACTGTGCTTCCTACACAAACGGGGCATATCTAGTTCAACTCAGTATTGGAAACTAAGAGAACTTCAGTCCAATACACTGTATTTGCAGGGAACAGACGCGTGTGCTATTTGCACTGTTTATGGCCAGAATAGCACAATAGTGGTGATCTTACCCTGAATTAACACTTAATGCTAGAACTTGAAACTCAATGTGAATCAACTCGGTTTATGAAGTTTTATTGAACACCAGTCAGCCTTACAAGAAAAACACTCTGCTTTTGAGAAACAGGCACTCTTGCACTCTACTGTGTTTCCTATAGGGCCAGTACAGTGAGCTAGCTCATAACAAGAGAACTGTGCTTCCTACACAAACGGGGCATATCTAGTTCAACTCAGTGTTGGAAACTAAGTAAAAAAGGAGCTTCTCTTCAGTCCAATACACTGTATTTGCTGGGAACAGATGCGAGTGCTATTTGCACTGTTTATGGCCAGAATAGCACAATAGTGGTGTTCTTACCCTGAATTAACACTTAATGCTAGAACTTGAAACTCAATGTGAATCAACTCCGTTTAGGAAGTATTATTGAACCCAAGTCGGACTTACAAGAAAAACACTCTGCTTTTGACAAAAAGGCACTCTTGCACTCTACTGAGTTTCCTATAGGGCCAGTACAGTGAGCTAGGTCAGAACAACAGAATTGTGCCTACTACTCAAACGGGGCATAGCTAGTTCAACTCAGTATTGGATACGAAGTGAATCAGGAACTTCTCTTCAGTCCAATACACTGTATTTGCTGGGAACAGACGCGAGTGCTATTTGCACTGTTAATGGCCAGAACAGCACAATAGTGGTGTTCTTACCCTGAATTAACACTTAATGCTAGAACTTGAAACTCAATGTGAATCAACTCCGTTTAGGAAGTTGTATTGATCCCCAGTCAGCCTTACAAGAAAAACACTCTGCTTTTGAGAAACAGGCACTCTTGCACTCTACTGTGTTTCTTATAGGGCCAGTACAGTGAGCTAGCTCAGAACAAGAGAACTGTGCTTCCTATACAAACGATGCATATCTATTTCAAGTCAGTGTTGGAAACGAAGTAAAACAGGAGCTTCTCTTCAGTCCAATACACTGTATTTGCTGGGAACAGAAGCCAGTGCTATTTGCACAGTTTATGGCCAGAATAGCACAATAGTGATTGTTCTTACCCTGAATTAACACTTAATGCTAGAACTTGAAACTCAATGGGAATCAACTCCGCTTATGAAGTTTTATTGAACCCCAGTCGGCCTTACAAGAAAAACACTCTGCTTTTGAGAAACAGGCACTCTTGCACTCTACTGTGTTTCCTATAGGCCCAGTACAGTGAGCTAGCTCAGAACAAGAGAACTGTGCTTCCTACACAAACGGGGCATATCTAGTTCAACTCAGTATTGGAAACTAAGTAAAACAGGAGCTTATCTTCAGTCCAATACACTGTATTTGCTGGGAACAGACGCGAGTGCTATTTGCACTGTTTATGGCCAGAATACCACAATAGTGGTGTTCTTACCCTGAATTACCACTTAATGCTAGAACTTGAAACTCAATGGGAATCAACTCCGTTTAGGAAGTTGTATTGAACCCCAGTCGGCCTTACAAGAAAAACACTCTGCTTTTGAGAAACAGGCACTCTTGCACTCTACTGTGTTTCCTATAGGGCCAGTAGAGTGAGCTAGCTCAGAACAAGAGAACTGTGCTTCCTACTCAAACGGGGCATATCTAGTTCAACTCAGTATTAGAAACTAAGTAAAACAGGAGCTTCTCTTCAGTCCAATACACGGTATTTGCTGGGAACAGACGCGAGTGTTATTTGAACTGCTAATGGCCAGAAGAGCACAATAGTGGTGTTCTTACCCTGAATTAACACTTAATGCTAGAACTTGAAACTCAATGGGAATCAACTCCGATTATGAAGTTTTATTGAAGCCCAGTCAGCCTTACAAGAAAAACACTCTGCTTTTGAGAAACAGGCACTCTTGCCCTCTACTGTGTTTCCTATAGAGGCAGTACAGTGAGGTAGCTCAGAACAAGAGAAATGTGCTTCCTACACAAACGGGGCATATCTAGTTCAACTCAGTATTGGAAACTAAGAGAACTTCAGTCCAATACACTGTATTTGCTGGGAACAGAAGCCAGTGCTATTTGCACAGTTTATGGCCAGAATAGCACAATAGTGATTGTTCTTACCCTGAATTAACACTTGATGATAGAACTTGATACTAGAATTTGAAACTCAATGTGAATCAACTCCGTTTAGGAAGTTGTATTGAACCCAAGTCGGACTTACAAGAAAAACACTCTGCTTTTGAGAAACAGGCACTCATGCACTCTACTGTGTTTCCTATAGGGCCAGTACAGTGAGCTAGCTCAGAACAAGAGAACTGCGCTTCCTATACAAACGGGGCATATCTAGTTCAACTCAGTATTGGAAAGTAAGTAAAACAGGAGCTTCTCTTCAGTCCAATACACTGTATTTGCTGGGAACAGACGCGAGTGCTATTTGCACTGTTAATGTCCAAAACAGCACAATAGTGGTGTTCTTACCCTGAATTAACACTTAATGCTAGAACTTGAAACTGAATGTGAATCAACTCCGTTTAGGAAGTTTTATTGAACCCCAGTCGGCCTTACAAGAAAAACACTCTGCTTTTGAGAAACAGGCACTCTTGCACTCTACTGTGTTTCTTATAGGGACAGTACAGTGAGCTAGCTCAGAACAAGAGAACCGTGCTTCCTACACAAACGGGGCATATCTAGTTCAAGTCAGTGTTGGAAACGAAGTAAAACAGGAGATTCTCTTCAGTCCAATACACTGAATTTGCTGGGAACAGAAGCCAGTGCTATTTGCACAGTTTATGGCCAGAATAGCACAATAGTGGTGTTCTTACCCTGAATTAACACTTAATGCTAGAACTTGAAACTGAATGTGAATCAACTCCGTTTAGGAAGTTGTATTGAACCCCAGTCGGCCTTACAAGAAAAACACTCTGCTTTTTAGAAACAGGCACTCTTGCACTCTACTGTGCTTCCTATAGGGCCAGTACAGTGAGCCTGCTCAGAACAAGAGAACTGTGCTTCCTACACAAACGGGGCATATCTAGTTCAACTCAGGATTGGAAACTAAGTAAAACAGGAGCTTCTCTTCAGTAAAATACACTGTATTTGCTGGGAACAGACGGGGGTGCTATTTGCACTGTTTATGGCCAGAATAGCACAATAGTGGTGTTCTTACCCTGAATTAACACTTAATGCTAGAACTTGAAACTCAATGTGAATCAACTCCGTTTAGGAAGTTGTATTGAACCCCAGTCGAACTTACAAGAAAAACACTCTGCTTTTGAGAAACAGGCACTCTTGCACTCTACTGTGCTTCCTATATGGCCAGTAGAGTGAGCTAGCTCAGAGCAAGAGAACTGTGCTTCCTACACAAACTGGGCATACCTAGTTCAACTCAGTATTGGAAACTAAGTAAAACAGGAGCTTCTCTTCCGTCCAATGCACTGTATATGCTGCGAACAGAGGCGAGTGCTATTTGCACTGTTTATGGCCAGAATAGCACAATAGTGGTGTTCTTACACTGAATTAACACTTAATGCTAGAACTTGAAACTCAATGTGAATCACCTCCGTTTAGGAAGTTGTATTGAACCCCATTCGGCCTTACAAGAAAAACACTCTGCTTTTGAGAAACAGGCACTCTTGCACTCTACTGTGTTTCCTATAGGGCCATTATAGTGAGCTAGCTCAGAACAAGAGAACTGTGCTTCCTACACAATCGGGGCATATCTAGTTCAACTCAGTATTGGAAACTAAGTAAAACAGGATCTTCTCTAAGGTCCATACACTGTATTTGCAGGGAACAGACGCGTGTGCTATTTGCACTGTTTATGGCCAGAATAGCACAATAGTGGTGTTCTTACCCTGAATTAACACTTAATGCTAGAACTTGAAACTCAATGTGAATCAACTCAGTTTATGAAGTTTTATTGAACCCCAGTCAGCCTTACAAGAAAAACACTCTGCTTTTGAGAAACAAAACTCTTGCACTCTACTGTGTTTCCTATAGGGCCAGTACAGTGAGCTAGGTCAGAACAACAGAATTGTGCTTACTACTCAAACGCGGCATATCTAGTTCAACTCAGTATTGGATACGAAGTGAAACAGGAGCTTCTCTTCAGTCCAATACACTGTATTTGCTGGGAACAGACGCGAGTGCTATTTGCACTGTTAATGGCCAGAACAGCACAAGAGTGGTGTTCTTACCCTGAATTAACACTTAATGCTAGAACTTGAAACTCAATGTGAATCAACTCCGTTTAGGAAGTTGTATTGATCCCCAGTCAGCCTTACAAGAAAAACACTCTGCTTTTGAGAAACAGGCACTCTTGCACTCTACTGTGTTTCTTATAGGGACAGTACAGTGAGCTAGCTCAGAACAAGAAAACCGTGCTTCCTACACAAACGATGCATATCTATTTCAAGTCAGTGTTGGAAACGAAGTAAAACAGGAGCTTCTCTTCAGTCCAATACACTGTATTTGCTGGGAACAGAAGCCAGTGCTATTTGCACAGTTTATGGCCAGAATAGCACAATAGTGATAGTTCTTACCCTGAATTAACACTTAATGCTAGAACTTGATACTAGAATTTGAAATTCAATGTGAATCAACTCCGTTTAGGAAGTTGTATTGAACCCCAGTCGGCCTTACACGAAAAACACTCTGCTTTTGACAAACAGGCACTCTTGCACTCTACTGTGTTTCCTATAGGGCCAGTACAGTGAGCTAGCTCAGAACAAGAGAACTGTGCTTCCTACACAAACGGGGCATATCTAGTTCAACTCAGTATTGGAAACTAAGTAAAAGAGGTGCTTCTCTTCAGTCCAATACACTGTATTTGCTGGGAACAGAAGAGAGTGCTATTTGCACTGTTTATGGCCAGAATACCACAATAGTGGTGTTCTTACCCTGAATTAACACTTAATGCTAGAATTTGAAACTCAATGGGAATCAACTCCGATTATGAAGTTTTATTGAAGCCCAGTCAGCCTTACAAGAAAAACACTCTGCTTTTGAGAAACAGGCACTCTTGCCCTCTACTGTGTTTCCTATAGAGGCAGTACAGTGAGGTAGCTCAGAACAAGAGAAATGTGCTTCCTACACAAACGGGGCATATCTAGTTCAACTCAGTATTGGAAACTAAGAGAACTTCAGTCCAATACACTGTATTTGCTGGGAACAGAAGCCAGTGCTATTTGCACAGTTTATGGCCAGAATAGCACAATAGTGATTGTTCTTACCCTGAATTAACACTTAATGATAGAACTTGATACTAGAATTTGAAACTCAATGTGAATCAACTCCGTTTAGGAAGTTGTATTGAACCCAAGTCGGACTTACAAGAAAAACACTCTGCTTTTGAGAAACAGGCACTCATGCACTCTACTGTGTTTCCTATAGGGCCAGTACAGTGAGCTAGCTCAGAACAAGAGAACTGCGCTTCCTATACAAACGGGGCATATCTAGTTCAACTCAGTATTGGAAACTAAGTAAAACAGGAGCTTCTCTTCAGTCCAATACACTGTATTTGCTGGGAACAGACGCGAGTGCTATTTGCACTGTTAATGTCCAAAACAGCACAATAGTGGTGTTCTTACCCTGAATTAACACTTAATGCTAGAACTTGAAACTGAATGTGAATCAACTCCGTTTAGGAAGTTTTATTGAACCCCAGTCGGCCTTACAAGAAAAACACTCTGCTTTTGAGAAACAGGCACTCTTGCACTCTACTGTGTTTCTTATAGGGACAGTACAGTGAGCTAGCTCAGAACAAGAGAACCGTGCTTCCTACACAAACGGGGCATATCTAGTTCAAGTCAGTGTTGGAAACGAAGTAAAACAGGAGATTCTCTTCAGTCCAATACACTGAATTTGCTGGGAACAGAAGCCAGTGCTATTTGCACAGTTTATGGCCAGAATAGCACAATAGTGGTGTTCTTACCCTGAATTAACACTTAATGCTAGAACTTGAAACTGAATGTGAATCAACTCCGTTTAGGAAGTTGTATTGAACCCCAGTCGGCCTTACAAGAAAAACACTCTGCTTTTTAGAAACAGGCACTCTTGCACTCTACTGTGCTTCCTATAGGGCCAGTACAGTGAGCTTGCTCAGAACAAGAGAACTGTGCTTCCTACACAAACGGGGCATATCTAGTTCAACTCAGGATTGGAAACTAAGTAAAACAGGAGCTTCTCTTCAGTAAAATACACTGTATTTGCTGGGAACAGACGGGAGTGCTATTTGCACTGTTTATGGCCAGAATAGCACAATAGTGGTGTTCTTACCCTGAATTAACACTTAATGCTAGAACTTGAAACTCAATGTGAATCAACTCCGTTTAGGAAGTTGTATTGAACCCCAGTCGAACTTACAAGAAAAACACTCTGCTTTTGAGAAACAGGCACTCTTGCACTCTACTGTGCTTCCTATATGGCCAGTAGAGTGAGCTAGCTCAGAGCAAGAGAACTGTGCTTCCTACACAAACTGGGCATACCTAGTTCAACTCAGTATTGGAAACTAAGTAAAACAGGAGCTTCTCTTCCGTCCAATGCACTGTATATGCTGCGAACAGAGGCGAGTGCTATTTGCACTGTTTATGGCCAGAATAGCACAATAGTGGTGTTCTTACACTGAATTAACACTTAATGCTAGAACTTGAAACTCAATGTGAATCACCTCCGTTTAGGAAGTTGTATTGAACCCCATTCGGCCTTACAAGAAAAACACTCTGCTTTTGAGAAACAGGCACTCTTGCACTCTACTGTGTTTCCTATAGGGCCATTATAGTGAGCTAGCTCAGAACAAGAGAACTGTGCTTCCTACACAATCGGGGCATATCTAGTTCAACTCAGTATTGGAAACTAAGTAAAACAGGATCTTCTCTAAGGTCCATACACTGTATTTGCAGGGAACAGACGCGTGTGCTATTTGCACTGTTTATGGCCAGAATAGCACAATAGTGGTGTTCTTACCCTGAATTAACACTTAATGCTAGAACTTGAAACTCAATGTGAATCAACTCAGTTTATGAAGTTTTATTGAACCCCAGTCAGCCTTACAAGAAAAACACTCTGCTTTTGAGAAACAGGAACTCTTGCACTCTACTGTGTTTCCTATAGGGCCAGTACAGTAAGCTAGGTCAGAACAACAGAATTGTGCTTACTACTCAAACGGGGCATATCTAGTTCAACTCAGTATTGGATACGAAGTGAAACAGGAGCTTCTCTTCAGTCCAATACACTGTATTTGCTGGGAACAGACGCGAGTGCTATTTGCACTGTTAATGGCCAGAACAGCACAAGAGTGGTGTTCTTACCCTGAATTAACACTTAATGCTAGAACTTGAAACTCAATGTGAATCAACTCCGTTTAGGAAGTTGTATTGATCCCCAGTCAGCCTTACAAGAAAAACACTCTGCTTTTGAGAAACAGGCACTCTTGCACTCTACTGTGTTTCTTATAGGGACAGTACAGTGAGCTAGCTCAGAACAAGAAAACGGTGCTTCCTACACAAACGATGCATATCTATTTCAAGTCAGTGTTGGAAACGAAGTAAAACAGGAGCTTCTCTTCAGTCCAATACACTGTATTTGCTGGGAACAGAAGCCAGTGCTATTTGCACAGTTTATGGCCAGAATAGCACAATAGTGATAGTTCTTACCCTGAATTAACACTTAATGCTAGAACTTGATACTAGAATTTGAAATTCAATGTGAATCAACTCCGTTTAGGAAGTTGTATTGAACCCCAGTCGGCCTTACACGAAAAACACTCTGCTTTTGACAAACAGGCACTCTTGCACTCTACTGTGTTTCCTATAGGGCCAGTACAGTGAGCTAGCTCAGAACAAGAGAACTGTGCTTCCTACACAAACGGGGCATATCTAGTTCAACTCAGTATTGGAAACTAAGTAAAACAGGTGCTTCTCTTCAGTCCAATACACTGTATTTGCTGGGAACAGAAGAGAGTGCTATTTGCACTGTTTATGGCCAGAATACCACAATAGTGGTGTTCTTACCTTGAATTAACACTTAATGGTAAAACTTGAAACTCAATGGGAATCAACTCCGTTTAGGAAGTTGTATTGAACCCCAGTCGGCCTTACAAGAAAAACACTCTGCTTTTGAGAAACAGGCACTCTTGCACTCTACTGTGTTTCCTATAGGGCCAGTACAGTGAGCTAGCTCAGAACAAGAGAACTGTGCTACCTACACAAACGGGGCATATCTAGTTCAACTCAGGATTGGAAACTAAGTAAAACAGGAGCTTCTCTTCAGTAAAATTCACTGTATTTGCTGGGAACAGACGCGAGTACTATTTGCACTGTTTATGGCCAGAATAGCACAATAGTGGTGTTCTTACCCTGAATTAACACTTAATGCTAGAACTTGAAACGCAATGTGAATCAACTCCGTTTAGGAAGTTGTATTGAACCCCATTCGGCCTTACAAGAAAAACAGTCTGCTTTTGAGAAACAGGCACTCTTGCACTCTACTGTGCTTCCTATAGGGCCAGTAGAGTGAGCTAGCTCAGAACAAGAGAACTGTGCTTCCTACACAAACGGGGCATATCTAGTTCAACTCAGTATTGGAAACTAAGTAAAACAGGAGCTTCTCTTCAGTCCAATACACTGTATTTGCTGGGAACAGACTCGAGTGCTATTTGCACTGTTTATGGCCAGAATAGCACAATAGTGGTGTTCTTACACTGAATTAACACTTAATGCTAGAACTTGAAACTCAATGTGAATCAACTCCGTTTAGGAAGTTGCATTGAACACCAGTCGGCCTTATAAGAAAAACACTCTGCTTTTAAGAAATAGGCACTCTTGCACTCTACTGTGTTTCCTATAGGGCCAGTACAGTGAGCTAGCTCAGAACAAGAGAATTGTGCTTCCTAATCAAACGGGGCATATCTAGTTCAACTCAGTATTGGAAACTAAGTAAAACAGGAGCTTCTCTTCAGTCCAATACACTGTATTTGCTGGGAACAGTCGCGAGTGCTATTTGCACTATTTATGGCCAGAATACCACAATAGTGGTGTTATTACCCTGAATTAACACTTAATGCTAGAACTTGAAACTCAATGTGACTCAACTCCGTTTAGGAAGTTGTATTGAACCCCAGTCGGCCTTACAAGAAAAACACTCTGCTTTTGAGAAGCAGGCAATCTTGCACTCTACTGTGTTTCCTGTAGGGCCAGTACAGTGAGCTAGCTCAGAACAAGAGAACTGTGCTTCCTACACAAACGAGGCATATCTATTTCAACTCAGTTTTGGAAACTAAGTAAAACAGGAGCTTCTCTTCAGTCCAATACACTGTATTTGCTGGGAACAGACGCGAGTGCTATTTGGACTGATAATGGCCAGAACAGCACAATAGTGGTGTTCTTATCCTGAATTAACACTTAATGCTAGAACTTGAAACTCAATGTGAATCAACTCCGTTTAGGAAGTTGTATTGAACACCAGTCGGCCTTACAAGAAAAACACTCTGCTTTTGAGAAACAGGCACTCTTGCACTCTACTGTGTTTCCTATAGGGCCAGTACAGTAAGCTAGCTCAGAACAAGAGAACTGTGCTTCCTACACAAACGGGGCATATCTAGTTCAACTCAGTATTGGAAACTAAGTAAAACAGGAGCTTCTCTTCAGTCCAATACACTGTATTTGCTGGGAACAGATGCGAGTGCTATTTGCACTGTTAATGGTCATAACAGCACAATAGTGGTGTTCTTACCCCGAATTAACACTTAATGCTAGAACTTGAAACTTAATGTGAATCAACTCCGTTTATGAAGTTTTATTGAACCCCAGTCAGCCTTACAAGAAAA
This sequence comes from Peromyscus maniculatus bairdii, assembly GCF_049852395.1. Classification (NCBI taxonomy): domain Eukaryota; kingdom Metazoa; phylum Chordata; class Mammalia; order Rodentia; family Cricetidae; genus Peromyscus; species Peromyscus maniculatus. The sequence goes on from NC_134866.1 coordinate 53,153,338, forward strand.
ACACACTACTTTTGAGAAACAGGCACTCTTGCACTCTACTGTGTTTCCTATAGGGCCAGTACAGTGAGCTAGCTCAGAACAAGAGAACTGTGCTTCCTACACAAACGGGGCATACCTAGTTCAAGTCAGTATTGGAAACTAAGTAAAACAGGAGCTTTTCTCTTCAGTCCAATACACGGTATTTGCTGGGAACAGACGCGAGTGCTATTTGCTCTGTTTATGGCCAGAATAGCACAATAGTGGTGTTCTTACCATGAATTAACACTTAATGCTAAAACTTGAAACTCAGTGGGAATCAACTCCGTTTAGGAAGTTGTATTGTACCCCAGTCAGCATTACAAGAAAAACACTCTGCTTTTGAGGAACAGGCACTCTTGCACTCTACTGTGTTTCCTATAGGGCCAGTACAGTGAGCTAGCTCAGAACAAGAGAACTGTGCTTCCTACACAAACGGGGCATATCTAGTTCAACTCAGTATTGGAAACTAAGTAAAACAGGAGCTTCTCTTCAGTCCAATACACTGTATTTGCTGGGAACAGACGCGAGTGCTATTTGCACTGTTTATGGCCAGAATAGCACAATAGTGATGTTCTTACCCTGAATTAACACTTAATGCTAGAAATTGAAACTCAATGGGAATCAACTCCGTTTAGGAAGTTGTATTGAACCCCAGTCGGCCTTACAAGAAAAACACTCTGCTTTTGAGAAACAGGCACTCTTGCACTCTACTGTGTTTCCTAAAGGGCCAGTACAGTGAGCTAGCTCAGAACAAGAGAACTGTGCTTCCTACTCAAACGGGACATATCTAGTTCAACTCAGTATTGGAAACTGAGTAAAACAGGAGCTTCTCTTCAGTCCAATACACTGTATTTGCTGGGAACAGACGCGAGTGTTATTTGCACTGCTATTGGACAGAACAGCACAATAGTGGTGTTCTTACCCTGAATTAACACTTAATGCTAGAACTTGAAACTCAATGGGAATCAACTCCGTTTATGAAGTTTTATTGAACCCCAGTCAGCCTTACAAGAAAAACACTCTGCTTTTGAGAAACAGGTACTCTTGCACTCTACTGTGTTTCCTATAGGGGCAGTACAGTGAGCTAGCTCAGAACAAGAGAACTGTGCTTCCTACACAAACGGGGCATATCTAGTTCAACTCAGTATTGGAAACTAAGAGAACTTCAGTCCAATACACTGTATTTGCTGGGAACAGACGCGAGTGCTATTTGCATTGTTAATGGCCAGATCAGCACAATAGTGGTGTTCTTACCCTGAATTAACACTTAATGCTAGAACTTGAATCTCAATGTGAATCAACTCCGTTTAGGAAGTTGTATTGTTCCCCAGTCAGCCTTACAAGAAAAACACTCTGCTTTTTCAGAAACAGGCACTCTTGCACTCTACTGTGTTTCTTATAGGGACAGTACAGTGAGCTAGCTCAGAACAAGAGAACCGTGCTTCCTACACAAACGATGCATATCTATTTTAAGTCAGTGTTGGAAACGAAGTAAAACAGGAGATTCTCTTCAGTCCAATACACTGTATTTGCTGGGAACAGAAGCCAGTGCTATTTGCACAGTTTATGGCCAGAATAGCACAATAGTGGTGTTCTTACCCTGAATTAACACTTAATGCTAGAACTTGAAACTGAATGTGAATCAACTCCGTTTAGGAAGTTGTATTGAACCCCAGTCGGCCTTACAAGAAAAACACTCTGCTTTTTAGAAACAGGCACTCTTGCACTCTACTGTGCTTCCTATAGGGCCAGTAGAGTGAGCTAGCTCAGAACAAGAGAACTGTGCTTCCTACACAAACTGGGCATACCTAGTTCAACTCAGTATTGGAAACTAAGTAAAACAGGAGCTTCTCTTCCGTCCAATGCACTGTATATGCTGCGAACAGAGGCGAGTGCTATTTGCACTGTTTATGGCCAGAATACCACAATAGTGGTGTTCTTACACTGAATTAACACTTAATGCTAGAACTTGAAACTCAATGTGAATCACCTCCGTTTAGGAAGTTGTATTGAACCCCATTCGGCCTTACAAGAAAAACACTCTGCTTTTGAGAAACAGGCACTCTTGCACTCTACTGTGTTTCCTATAGGGCCATTATAGTGAGCTAGCTCAGAACAAGAGAACTGTGCTTCCTACACAATCGGGGCATATCTAGTTCAACTCAGTATTGAAAACTAAGTAAAACAGGATCTTCTCTAAGGTCCATACACTGTATTTGCAGGGAACAGACGCGTGTGCTATTTGCACTGTTTATGGCCAGAATAGCACAATAGTGGTGTTCTTACCCTGAATTAACACTTAATGCTAGAACTTGAAACTCAATGTGAATCAACTCAGTTTATGAAGTTTTATTGAACCCCAGTCAGCCTTACAAGAAAAACACTCTGCTTTTGAGAAACAGGAACTCTTGCACTCTACTGTGTTTCCTATAGGGCCAGTACAGTGAGCTAGGTCAGAACAACAGAATTGTGCTTACTACTCAAACGGGGCATATCTAGTTCAACTCAGTATTGGATACGAAGTGAAACAGGAGCTTCTCTTCAGTCCAATACACTGTATTTGCTGGGAACAGACGCGAGTGCTATTTGCACTGTTAATGGCCAGAACAGCACAAGAGTGGTGTTCTTACCCTGAATTAACACTTAATGCTAGAACTTGAAACTCAATGTGAATCAACTCCGTTTAGGAAGTTGTATTGATCCCCAGTCAGCCTTACAAGAAAAACACTCTGCTTTTGAGAAACAGGCACTCTTGCACTCTACTGTGTTTCTTATAGGGACAGTACAGTGAGCTAGCTCAGAACAAGAAAACCGTGCTTCCTACACAAACGATGCATATCTATTTCAAGTCAGTGTTGGAAACGAAGTAAAACAGGAGCTTCTCTTCAGTCCAATACACTGTATTTGCTGGGAACAGAAGCCAGTGCTATTTGCACAGTTTATGGCCAGAATAGCACAATAGTGATAGTTCTTACCCTGAATTAACACTTAATGCTAGAACTTATACTAGAATTTGAAATTCAATGTGAATCAACTCCGTTTAGGAAGTTGTATTGAACCCCAGTCGGACTTACACGAAAAACACTCTGCTTTTGACAAACAGGCACTCTTGCACTCTACTGTGTTTCCTATAGGGCCAGTACAGTGAGCTAGCTCAGAACAAGAGAACTGTGCTTCCTAAACAAACGGGGCATATCTAGTTCAACTCAGTATTGGAAACTAAGTAAAACAGGAGCTTCTCTTCAGTCCAATACACTGTATTTGCTGGGAACAGAAGAGAGTGCTATTTGCACTGTTTATGGCCAGAATACCACAATAGTGGTGTTCTTACCCTGAATTAACACTTAATGGTAAAACTTGAAACTCAATGGGAATCAACTCCGTTTAGGAAGTTGTATTGAACCCCAGTCGGCCTTACAAGAAAAACACTCTGCTTTTGAGAAACAGGCACTCTTGCACTCTACTGTGTTTCCTATAGGGCCAGTACAGTGAGCTAGCTCAGAACAAGAGAACTGTGCTACCTACACAAACGGGGCATATCTAGTTCAACTCAGGATTGGAAACTAAGTAAAACAGGAGCTTCTCTTCAGTAAAATTCACTGTATTTGCTGGGAACAGACGCGAGTGCTATTTGCACTGTTTATGGCCAGAATAGCACAATAGTGGTGTTCTTACCCTGAATTAACACTTAATGCTAGAACTTGAAACTCAATGGGAATGAACTCCGTTTAGGAAGTTGTATTGAACCCCAGTGGGCCTTACAAGAAAAACACTCTGCTTTTGAAAAACAGGCACTCTTGCACTCTACTGTGTTTCCTATAGGGCCAGTACAGTGAGCCTGCTCAGAACAAGAGAACTGTGCTTCCTACACAAACGGGGCATGTCTAGTTCAACTCAGTATTGGAAACTAAGAGAACTTCAGTCCAATACACTGTATTTGCTGGGAACAGACGCGAGTGCTATTTGCACTGTTTATGGCCAGAATAGCACAATAGTGGTGTTCTTACCCTGAATTAACACTTAATGCTAGAATTTGAAACTCAATGTGATTCAACTCCGTTTAGGAAGTTGTATTGAACCCCAGTCGGCCTTACAAGAAAAACACTCTGCTTTTGAGAAACAGGCACTCTTGCACTCTACTGTGTTTCCTATAGGGCCAGTACAGTGAGCTAGCTCAGAACAAGAGAACTGTGCTTCCTACACAAACGGGGCATATCTAGTTCAACTCAGTATTGGAAACTAAGTAAAACAGGAGCTTCTCTTCAGTCCAATACACTGTATTTGCTGGGAACAGACGCGAGTGCTATTTGCACTGTTTATGGCCAGAATAGCACACTAGTGGTGTTCTTACCGTGAATTAACTCTTAATGCTAGAACTTGAAACTTAATGTGAATCAACTCCGTTTAGGAAGTTGTATTGAACCCCAGTCGGCCTTACAAGAAAAACACTCTGCTTTTGAGAAACAGGCACTCTTGCACTCTACTGTGTTTCCTAGGGCCAGTACATTGAGCTAGGTCAGAACAAGAGAATTGTGCTTCCTACTCAAACGGGGCATATCTAGTTGAACGCAGTATTGGAAACTAAGAGAACTTCAGTCCAATACACTGTATTTGCTGGGAACAGACGCGAGTGCTATTTGCACTGTTTATGGCCAGAATAGCACAATAGTGGTGTTCTTACCCTGAATTAACACTTAATGCTAGAACTTGAAACTCAATGTGAATCAAATCAGTTTAGGAAGTTGTATTGAACCCCAGTCGCCCTTACAAGAAAAACACTCTGCTTTTGAGAAACAGGCACTCTTGCACTCTACTGTGTTTCCTATAGGGCCAGTACAGTGAGCTAGCTCAGAACAAGAGAACTGTGCTTCCTACACAAACGGGGAATATCTAGTTCAACTCAGTATTGGAACTGAGTAAAACAGGAGCTTCTCTTCAGTCCAATACACTGTATTTGCTGGAAACAGACACGAGGGCTATTTGCACTGTTTATGGCCAGAATAGCACAATAGTGGTGTTCTTACCCTGAATTAACACTTAATGCTAGAACTTGAAACTCAATGTGAATCAAATCCGTTTAGGAAGTTGTATTGAACCCCAGTCGCCCTTACAAGAAAAACACTCTGCTTTTGAGAAACAGGCACTCTTGCACTCTACTGTGTTTCCTATAGGGCCAGTACAGTGAGCAAGCTCAGAACAAGAGAACTGTGCTTCCTACACAAACGGGGCATATCTAGTTCAACTCAGTATTGGAAACTAAGTAAAACAGGAGCTTCTCTTCAGTACAATACACTGTATTTGCTGGGAACCGACGCGAGTGCTATTTGCACTGTTTATGACCAGAATAACACAATAGTGGTTTTCTTACCCTGAATTAACACTTAATGCTAGAACTTGAAACTCAATGTGAATCAACTCCGTTTAGGAAGTTGTATTGAACCCCAGTCGGCCTTACAAGAAAAACACTCTGCTTTTGAGAAACAGGCACTCTTGCACTCTACTGTGTTTCCTATAGGGCCAGTACAGTGAGCTAGCTCAGAACAAGAGAACTGTGCTTCCTACCCAAACGGGGCATATCTAGTTCAACTCAGTATTGGAAACTAAGTAAAACAGGAGCTTCTCCTGAGTCCAATACACTGTATTTGCTGGGAACAGACGCGAGTGCTATTTGCACTGCTAATGGCCAGAACAGCACAGTAGTGGTGTTCTTACCCTGAATTAACACTTAATGCTAGAACTTGAAACTCAATGGGAATCAACTCCGTTTATGAAGTTTTAGTGAACCCCAGTCAGCCCTACAAGAAAAACACTCCGCTTTTGAGAAACAGGCACTCTTGCATTCTACTGTGTTTCCTATGGGGGCAGTACAGTGAGCTAGCTCAGAACAAGAGAACTGTGCTTCCTACACAAACGGGGCATATCTAGTTCAACTCAGTATTGGAAACTAAGAGAACTTCAGTCCAATACACTGTATTTGCTGGGAACAGACGCGAGTGCTATTTGCACTGTTTATGACCAGAATAGCACAATAGTGGTGTTCTTACCCTGAATTAACACTTAATGCTAGAACCTGAAATTCAATGTGAATCAACTCCCTTTAGGAAGTTGTATTGAACCCTAGTCGGCCTTACAAGAAAAACACTCTGCTTTTGAAAAACAGGCACTCTTGCACTCTACTGTGTTTCCTAAGGGCCAGTACAGTGAGCTAGGTCAGAACAAGAGAATTTTGCTTCCTACTCAAACGGGGCATATCTAGTTCAACTCAGTATTGGAAACTAAGTAAAACAGGAGCTTCTCTTCAGTCCAATACACTGTATTCGCCTGGAACAGACGCGAGAGCTATTTGCACTGTTTATGGCCAGAATAGCACAATTGTGGTGTTCTTACCCTGAATTAACACTTAATGCTAGAACTTGAAACTCAATGTGAATCAACTCCGTTTAGGAAGTTGTATTGAACCCCAGTCGGCCTTACAAGAAAAACACTCTGCTTTTGAGAAACAGGCACTCTTGCACTCTACTGTGTTTCCTATAGGGCCAGTACAGTGAGCTAGCTCAGAACAAGAGAACTGTGCTTCCTACACAAACGGGGCATATCTAGTTCAACTCAGTATTGGAAACTAAGTAAAACAGGAGCTTCTCTTCAGTCCAATACACTGTATTTGCTGGGAACAGACGCGAGTGCTATTTGCACTGCTAATGGCCAGAAGAGCACAATAGTGGTGTTCTTACCCTGAATTAACACTTAATGCTAGAACTTGAAACTCAATGGGAATCAACTCCATTTATGAAGTTTTATTGAACCCCAGTCAGCCTTACAAGAAAAACACTCTGCTTTTGAGAAACAGGCAGTCTTGCACTCTACTGTGTTTCCTATAGGGGCAGTACAGTGAGCTAGCTCAGAACAAGAGAACTGTGCTTCCTACACAAACGGGGCATATCTAGTTCAACTCAGTATTGGAAACTAAGAGAACTTCAGTCCAATACACTGTATTTGCTGGGAACAGACGCGAGTGCTATTTGCACTGTTTATGGCCAGAATAGCACAATAGTGGTGTTCTTACCCTGAATTAACACTTAATGCTAGAACTTGAAACTCAATGGGAATCAACTCCGTTTAGGAAGTTGTATTGAACCCCAGTCGGCTTTACAAGAAAAACACTCTGCTTTTGAGAAACAGGCACTCTTGCACTCTACTGTGTTTCCTATAGGGCCAGTACAGTGAGCTAGCTCAGAACAAGAGAACTGTGCTTCCTACACAAACGGGGCATATCTAGTTCAACTCAGTATTGGAAACTAAGTAAAACAGGAGCTTCTCTTCAGTACAATACACTGTATTTGGGGAAACAGACGCGAGTGCTATTTGCACTGTTTATGGGCAGAATACCACAATAGTGGTGTTCTTACCCTGAATTAACACTTAATGCTAGAACTTGAACCTCAATGTGAATCAACTCCGTTTAGGAAGTTGTATTGAACAACAGTCGGCCTTACAGGAAAAACACTCTGCTTTTGAGAAACAGGCACTCTTGCACTCTACTGTGTTTCCTATATGGCCAGTACTGTTAGCTAGCTCAGAACAAGAGAACTGTGCTTCCTACTCAAACGGGGCATATCTAGTTCAACTCAGTATTGGAAACTAAGAGAACTTCAGTCCAATACACTGTATTTGCTGGGAACAGACGCGAGTGCTATTTGCACTGTTTATGGCCAGAATAGCACAATAGTGGTGTTCTTACCCTGAATTAACACTTAATGCTAGAACTTGAAACTCAATGTGAATCAAATCCGTTTAGGAAGTTGTATTGAACCCCAGTCGCCCTTACAAGAAAAACACTCTGCTTTTGAGAAACAGGCACTCTTGCACTCTACTGTGTTTCCTATAGGGCCAGTACAGTGAGCTAGCTCAGAACAAGAGAACTGTGCTTCCTACACAAACGGGGCATATCTAGTTCAACTCAGTATTGGAAACTAAGTAAAACAGGAGCTTCTCCTCAGTCCAATACACTGTATTTGCTGGGAACAGACGCGAGTGCTATTTGCACTGTTTATGGCCAGAATACCACAATAGTGGTGTTCTTACCCTGAATTAACACTTAATGCTAGAACTTGAAACTCAATGGGAATCAATTCCGTTTAGGAAGTTGTATTGAACCCCAGTCGGCCTTACAAGAAAAACACTCTGCTTTTGAGAAACAGGCACTCTTGCACTCTACTGTGTTTCCTATAGGGCCAGTACAGTGAGCTAGCTCAGAACAAGAGAACTGTGCTTCCTACACAAACGGGGCATATGTAGTTCAACTCAGTATTGGAAACTAAGTAAAACAGGAGCTTCTCTTCAGTCCAATACACTGTATTTGCTGGGAACAGACGCGAGTGCTATTTGCACTGTTTTTGGCCAGAATAGCACAATAGTGGTGTTCTTACCCTGAATTAACACTTAAAGATAGAACTTGAAACTCAATGGGAATCAACTCCGTTTAGGAAGTTGTATTGAACCCCAGTCGGCCTTACAAGAAAAACACTCTGCTTTTGAGAAAGAGGCACTCTTGCACTCTACTGTGTTTCCTATAGGGCCAGTAGAGTGAGCTAGCTCAGAACAAGAGAACTGTGCTTCCTACACAAACGGGGCATATCTAGTTCAACTCAGAATTGGAAACTAAGTAAAACAGGAGCTTCTCTTCAGTACAATACACTGTATTTTGGGGAACAGACGCGAGTGTTATTTGCACTGTTTATGGCCAGAATAGCACAAGAGTGGTGTTCTTACTCTGAATTAACACTTAATGCTAGAACTTGAAACTCAATGGGAATCAACTCCGTTTAGGAAGTTGTATTGAACCCCAGTCGGCCTTACAAGAAAAACACTCTGCTTTTGAGAAACAGGCACTCTTGCACTCTACTGTGTTTCCTATAGGGCCAGTACAGTGAGCTAGCTCAGAACAAGAGAACTGTGCTTCCTACACAAACGGGGCATATCTAGTTCAACTCAGTATTGGAAACTAAGTAAAACAGGAGCTTCTCTTCAGTACAATACACTGTATTTGGGGAAACAGACACGAGTGCTATTTGCACTGTTTATGGCCAGAATAGCACAATAGTGGTGTTCTTACCCTGAATTAACACTTAATGCTAGAACTTGAAACTCAATGTGAATCAACTCCGTTTAGGAAGTTGTATTGAACAACAGTCGGCCTTACAAGAAAAACACTCTGCTTTTGAGAAACAGGCAGTCTTGCACTCTACTGTGTTTCCTATAGGGGCAGTACAGTGAGCTAGCTCAGAACAAGAGAACTGTGCTTCCTACACAAACGGGGCATATCTAGTTCAACTCAGTATTGGAAACTAAGAGAACTTCAGTCCAATACACTGTATTTGCTGGGAACAGACGCGAGTGCTATTTGCACTGTTTATGGCCAGAATAGCACAATAGTGGTGTTCTTACCCTGAATTAACACTTAATGCTAGAACTTGAAACTCAATGGGAATCAACTCCGTTTAGGAAGTTGTATTGAACCCCAGTCGGCCTTACAAGAAAAACACTCTGCTTTTGAGAAACAGGCACTCTTGCACTCTACTGTGTTTCCTATAGGGCCAGTACAGTGAGCTAGCTCAGAACAAGAGAACTGTGCTTCCTACACAAACGGGGCATATCTAGTTCAACTCAGTATTGGAAACTAAGTAAAACAGGAGCTTCTCTTCAGTACAATACACTGTATTTGGGGAAACAGACGCGAGTGCTATTTGCACTGTTTATGGCCAGAATAGCACAATAGTGGTGTTCTTACCCTGAATTAACACTTAATGCTAGAACTTGAAACTCAATGTGAATCAACTCCGTTTAGGAAGTTGTATTGAACAACAGTCGGCCTTACAAGAAAAACACTCTGGTTTTGAGAAACAGGCACTCTTGCACTCTACTGTGTTTCCTATATGGCCAGTACTGTTAGCTAGCTCAGAACAAGAGAACTGTGCTTCCTACTCAAACGGGGCATATCTAGTTCAACTCAGTATTGGAAACTAAGAGAACTTCAGTCCAATACACTGTATTTGCTGGGAACAGACGCGAGTGCTATTTGCACTGTTTATGACCAGAATAGCACAATAGTGGTGTTCTTACCCTGAATTAACACTTAATGCTAGAACCTGAAATTCAATCTTAATCAACTCCCTTTAGGAAGTTGTATTGAACCCTAGTCGGCCTTACAAGAAAAACACTCTGCTTTTGAAAAACAGGCACTCTTGCACTCTACTGTGTTTCCTAAGGGCCAGTACAGTGAGCTAGGTCAGAACAAGAGAATTTTGCTTCCTACTCAAACGGGGCATATCTAGTTCAACTCAGTATTGGAAACTAAGTAAAACAGGAGCTTCTCTTCAGTCCAATACACTGTATTCGCCTGGAACAGACGCGAGAGCTATTTGCACTGTTTATGGCCAGAATAGCACAATTGTGGTGTTCTTACCCTGAATTAACACTTAATGCTAGAACTTGAAACTCAATGTGAATCAACTCCGTTTAGGAAGTTGTATTGAACCCCAGTCGGCCTTACAAGAAAAACACTCTGCTTTTGAGAAACAGGCACTCTTGCACTCTACTGTGTTTCCTATAGGGCCAGTACAGTGAGCTAGCTCAGAACAAGAGAACTGTGCTTCCTACACAAACGGGGCATATCAGGTTCAACTCAGTATTGGAAACTAAGTAAAACAGGAGCTTCTCTTCAGTCCAATACACTGTATTTGCTGGGAACAGACGCGAGTGCTATTTGCACTGCTAATGGCCAGAAGAGCACAATAGTGGTGTTCTTACCCTGAATTAACACTTAATGCTAGAACTTGAAACTCAATGGGAATCAACTCCATTTATGAAGTTTTATTGAACCCCAGTCAGCCTTACAAGAAAAACACTCTGCTTTTGAGAAACAGGCAGTCTTGCACTCTACTGTGTTTCCTATAGGGGCAGTACAGTGAGCTAGCTCAGAACAAGAGAACTGTGCTTCCTACACAAACGGGGCATATCTAGTTCAACTCAGTATTGGAAACTAAGAGAACTTCAGTCCAATACACTGTATTTGCTGGGAACAGACGCGAGTGCTATTTGCACTGTTTATGGCCAGAATAGCACAATAGTGGTGTTCTTACCCTGAATTAACACTTAATGCTAGAACTTGAAACTCAATGGGAATCAACTCCGTTTAGGAAGTTGTATTGAACCCCAGTCGGCCTTACAAGAAAAACACTCTGCTTTTGAGAAACAGGCACTCTTGCACTCTACTGTGTTTCCTATAGGGCCAGTACAGTGAGCTAGCTCAGAACAAGAGAACTGTGCTTCCTACACAAACGGGGCATATCTAGTTCAACTCAGTATTGGAAACTAAGTAAAACAGGAGCTTCTCTTCAGTACAATACACTGTATTTGGGGAAACAGACGCGAGTGCTATTTGCACTGTTTATGGGCAGAATACCACAATAGTGGTGTTCTTACCCTGAATTAACACTTAATGCTAGAACTTGAACCTCAATGTGAATCAACTCCGTTTAGGACGTTGTATTGAACAACAGTCGGCCTTACAGGAAAAACACTCTGCTTTTGAGAAACAGGCACTCTTGCACTCTACTGTGTTTCCTATATGGCCAGTACTGTTAGCTAGCTCAGAACAAGAGAACTGTGCTTCCTACTCAAACGGGGCATATCTAGTTCAACTCAGTATTGGAAACTAAGAGAACTTCAGTCCAATACACTGTATTTGCTGGGAACAGACGCGAGTGCTATTTGCACTGTTTATGGCCAGAATAGCACAATAGTGGTGTTCTTACCCTGAATTAACACTTAATGCTAGAACTTGAAACTCAATGTGAATCAAATCCGTTTAGGAAGTTGTATTGAACCCCAGTCGCCCTTACAAGAAAAACACTCTGCTTTTGAGAAACAGGCACTCTTGCACTCTACTGTGTTTCCTATAGGGCCAGTACAGTGAGCTAGCTCAGAACAAGAGAACTGTGCTTCCTACACAAACGGGGCATATCTAGTTCAACTCAGTATTGGAAACTAAGTAAAACAGGAGCTTCTCCTCAGTCCAATACACTGTATTTGCTGGGAACAGACGCGAGTGCTATTTGCACTGTTTATGGCCAGAATACCACAATAGTGGTGTTCTTACCCTGAATTAACACTTAATGCTAGAACTTGAAACTCAATGGGAATCAATTCCGTTTAGGAAGTTGTATTGAACCCCAGTCGGCCTTACAAGAAAAACACTCTGCTTTTGAGAAACAGGCACTCTTGCACTCTACTGTGTTTCCTATAGGGCCAGTACAGTGAGCTAGCTCAGAACAAGAGAACTGTGCTTCCTACACAAACGGGGCATATGTAGTTCAACTCAGTATTGGAAACTAAGTAAAACAGGAGCTTCTCTTCAGTCCAATACACTGTATTTGCTGGGAACAGACGCGAGTGCTATTTGCACTGTTTTTGGCCAGAATAGCACAATAGTGGTGTTCTTACCCTGAATTAACACTTAAAGATAGAACTTGAAACTCAATGGGAATCAACTCCGTTTAGGAAGTTGTATTGAACCCCAGTCGGCCTTACAAGAAAAACACTCTGCTTTTGAGAAAGAGGCACTCTTGCACTCTACTGTGTTTCCTATAGGGCCAGTAGAGTGAGCTAGCTCAGAACAAGAGAACTGTGCTTCCTACACAAACGGGGCATATCTAGTTCAACTCAGAATTGGAAACTAAGTAAAACAGGAGCTTCTCTTCAGTACAATACACTGTATTTTGGGGAACAGACGCGAGTGTTATTTGCACTATTTATGGCCAGAATAGCACAAGAGTGGTGTTCTTACCCTGAATTAACACTTAATGCTAGAACTTGAAACTCAATGGGAATCAACTCCGTTTAGGAAGTTGTATTGAACCCCAGTCGGCCTTACAAGAAAAACACTCTGCTTTTGAGAAACAGGCACTCTTGCACTCTACTGTGTTTCCTATAGGGCCAGTACAGTGAGCTAGCTCAGAACAAGAGAACTGTGCTTCCTACACAAACGGGGCATATCTAGTTCAACTCAGTATTGGAAACTAAGTAAAACAGGAGCTTCTCTTCAGTACAATACACTGTATTTGGGGAAACAGACACGAGTGCTATTTGCACTGTTTATGGCCAGAATAGCACAATAGTGGTGTTCTTACCCTGAATTAACACTTAATGCTAGAACTTGAAACTCAATGTGAATCAACTCCGTTTAGGAAGTTGTATTGAACAACAGTCGGCCTTACAAGAAAAACACTCTGCTTTTGAGAAACAGGCAGTCTTGCACTCTACTGTGTTTCCTATAGGGGCAGTACAGTGAGCTAGCTCAGAACAAGAGAACTGTGCTTCCTACACAAACGGGGCATATCTAGTTCAACTCAGTATTGGAAACTAAGAGAACTTCAGTCCAATACACTGTATTTGCTGGGAACAGACGCGAGTGCTATTTGCACTGTTTATGGCCAGAATAGCACAATAGTGGTGTTCTTACCCTGAATTAACACTTAATGCTAGAACTTGAAACTCAATGGGAATCAACTCCGTTTAGGAAGTTGTATTGAACCCCAGTCGGCCTTACAAGAAAAACACTCTGCTTTTGAGAAACAGGCACTCTTGCACTCTACTGTGTTTCCTATAGGGCCAGTACAGTGAGCTAGCTCAGAACAAGAGAACTGTGCTTCCTACACAAACGGGGCATATCTAGTTCAACTCAGTATTGGAAACTAAGTAAAACAGGAGCTTCTCTTCAGTACAATACACTGTATTTGGGGAAACAGACGCGAGTGCTATTTGCACTGTTTATGGCCAGAATAGCACAATAGTGGTGTTCTTACCCTGAATTAACACTTAATGCTAGAACTTGAAACTCAATGTGAATCAACTCCGTTTAGGAAGTTGTATTGAACAACAGTCGGCCTTACAAGAAAAACACTCTGCTTTTGAGAAACAGGCACTCTTGCACTCTACTGTGTTTCCTATATGGCCAGTACTGTTAGCTAGCTCAGAACAAGAGAACTGTGCTTCCTACTCAAACGGGGCAGTTCTAGTTCAACTCAGTATTGGAAACTAAGAGAACTTCAGTCCAATACACTGTATTTGCTGGGAACAGACGCGAGTGCTATTTGCACTGTTTATGGCCAGAATAGCACAATAGTGGTGTTCTTACCCTGAATTAACACTTAATGCTAGAACTTGAAACTCAATGGGAATCAACTCCGTTTAGGAAGTTGTATTGAACAACAGTCGGCCTTACAAGAAAAACACTCTGCTTTTGAGAAACAGGCACTCTTGCACTCTACTGTGTTTCCTATAGGGCCAGTACAGTGAGCTAGCTCAGAACAAGAGAACTGTGCTTCCTACACAAACGGGGCATATGTAGTTCAACTCAGTATTGGAAACTAAGTAAAACAGGAGCTTCTCCTCAGTACAATACACTGTATTTGGGGAAACAGACACGAGTGCTATTTGCACTGTTTATGGCCAGAATAGCACAATAGTGGTGTTCTTACCCTGAATTAACACTTAATGCTAGAACTTGAAACTCAATGTGAATCAACTCCGTTTAGGAAGTTGTATTGAACAACAGTCGGCCTTACAAGAAAAACACTCTGCTTTTGAGAAACAGGCAGTCTTGCACTCTACTGTGTTTCCTATAGGGGCAGTACAGTGAGCTAGCTCAGAACAAGAGAACTGTGCTTCCTACACAAACGGGGCATATCTAGTTCAACTCAGTATTGGAAACTAAGAGAACTTCAGTCCAATACACTGTATTTGCTGGGAACAGACGCGAGTGCTATTTGCACTGTTTATGGCCAGAATAGCACAATAGTGGTGTTCTTACCCTGAATTAACACTTAATGCTAGAACTTGAAACTCAATGGGAATCAACTCCGTTTAGGAAGTTGTATTGAACCCCAGTCGGCCTTACAAGAAAAACACTCTGCTTTTGAGAAACAGGCACTCTTGCACTCTACTGTGTTTCCTATATGGCCAGTACAGTGAGCTAGCTCAGAACAAGAGAACTGTGCTTCCTACACAAACGGGGCATATCTAGTTCAACTCTGTATTGGAAACTAAGTAAAACAGGAGCTTCTCCTCAGTACAATACACTGTATTTGGGGAAACAGACGCGAGTGCTATTTGCACTGTTTATGGCCAGAATAGCACAATAGTGGTGTTCTTACACTGAATTAACACTTAATGCTAGAACTTGAAACTCAATGTGAATCAACTCCGTTTAGGAAGTTGTATTGAACAACAGTCGGCCTTACAAGAAAAACACTCTGCTTTTGAGAAACAGGCACTCTTGCACTCTACTGTGTTTCCTATATGGCCAGTACTGTTAGCTAGCTCAGAACAAGAGAACTGTGCTTCCTACTCAAACGGGGCATATCTAGTTCAACTCAGTATTGGAAACTAAGAGAACTTCAGTCCAATACACTGTATTTGCTGGGAACAGACGCGAGTGCTATTTGCACTGTTTTTGGCCAGAATAGCACAATAGTGGTGTTCTTACCCTGAATTAACACTTAAAGATAGAACTTGAAACTCAATGGGAATCAACTCCGTTTAGGAAGTTGTATTGAACCCCAGTCGGCCTTACAAGAAAAACACTCTGCTTTTGAGAAAGAGGCACTCTTGCACTCTACTGTGTTTCCTATAGGGCCAGTAGAGTGAGCTAGCTCAGAACAAGAGAACTGTGCTTCCTACACAAACGGGGCATATCTAGTTCAACTCAGAATTGGAAACTAAGTAAAACAGGAGCTTCTCTTCAGTACAATACACTGTATTTTGGGGAACAGACCCGAGTGTTATTTGCACTATTTATGGCCAGAATAGCACAAGAGTGGTGTTCTTACCCTGAATTAACACTTAATGCTAGAACTTGAAACTCAATGGGAATCAACTCCGTTTAGGAAGTTGTATTGAACCCCAGTCGGCCTTACAAGAAAAACACTCTGCTTTTGAGAAACAGGCACTCTTGCACTCTACTGTGTTTCCTATAGGGCCAGTACAGTGAGCTAGCTCAGAACAAGAGAACTGTGCTTCCTACACAAACGGGGCATATCTAGTTCAACTCAGTATTGGAAACTAAGTAAAACAGGAGCTTCTCTTCAGTACAATACACTGTATTTGGGGAAACAGACACGAGTGCTATTTGCACTGTTTATGGCCAGAATAGCACAATAGTGGTGTTCTTACCCTGAATTAACACTTAATGCTAGAACTTGAAACTCAATGTGAATCAACTCCGTTTAGGAAGTTGTATTGAACAACAGTCGGCCTTACAAGAAAAACACTCTGCTTTTGAGAAACAGGCAGTCTTGCACTCTACTGTGTTTCCTATAGGGGCAGTACAGTGAGCTAGCTCAGAACAAGAGAACTGTGCTTCCTACACAAACGGGGCATATCTAGTTCAACTCAGTATTGGAAACTAAGAGAACTTCAGTCCAATACACTGTATTTGCTGGGAACAGACGCGAGTGCTATTTGCACTGTTTATGGCCAGAATAGCACAATAGTGGTGTTCTTACCCTGAATTAACACTTAATGCTAGAACTTGAAACTCAATGGGAATCAACTCCGTTTAGGAAGTTGTATTGAACCCCAGTCGGCCTTACAAGAAAAACACTCTGCTTTTGAGAAACAGGCACTCTTGCACTCTACTGTGTTTCCTATAGGGCCAGTACAGTGAGCTAGCTCAGAACAAGAGAACTGTGCTTCCTACACAAACGGGGCATATCTAGTTCAACTCAGTATTGGAAACTAAGTAAAACAGGAGCTTCTCTTCAGTACAATACACTGTATTTGGGGAAACAGACGCGAGTGCTATTTGCACTGTTTATGGCCAGAATAGCACAATAGTGGTGTTCTTACCCTGAATTAACACTTAATGCTAGAACTTGAAACTCAATGTGAATCAACTCCGTTTAGGAAGTTGTATTGAACAACAGTCGGCCTTACAAGAAAAACACTCTGCTTTTGAGAAACAGGCACTCTTGCACTCTACTGTGTTTCCTATATGGCCAGTACTGTTAGCTAGCTCAGAACAAGAGAACTGTGCTTCCTACTCAAACGGGGCAGTTCTAGTTCAACTCAGTATTGGAAACTAAGAGAACTTCAGTCCAATACACTGTATTTGCTGGGAACAGACGCGAGTGCTATTTGCACTGTTTATGGCCAGAATAGCACAATAGTGGTGTTCTTACCCTGAATTAACACTTAATGCTAGAACTTGAAACTCAATGGGAATCAACTCCGTTTAGGAAGTTGTATTGAACAACAGTCGGCCTTACAAGAAAAACACTCTGCTTTTGAGAAACAGGCACTCTTGCACTCTACTGTGTTTCCTATAGGGCCAGTACAGTGAGCTAGCTCAGAACAAGAGAACTGTGCTTCCTACACAAACGGGGCATATGTAGTTCAACTCAGTATTGGAAACTAAGTAAAACAGGAGCTTCTCCTCAGTACAATACACTGTATTTGGGGAAACAGACACGAGTGCTATTTGCACTGTTTATGGCCAGAATAGCACAATAGTGGTGTTCTTACCCTGAATTAACACTTAATGCTAGAACTTGAAACTCAATGTGAATCAACTCCGTTTAGGAAGTTGTATTGAACAACAGTCGGCCTTACAAGAAAAACACTCTGCTTTTGAGAAACAGGCAGTCTTGCACTCTACTGTGTTTCCTATAGGGGCAGTACAGTGAGCTAGCTCAGAACAAGAGAACTGTGCTTCCTACACAAACGGGGCATATCTAGTTCAACTCAGTATTGGAAACTAAGAGAACTTCAGTCCAATACACTGTATTTGCTGGGAACAGACGCGAGTGCTATTTGCACTGTTTATGGCCAGAATAGCACAATAGTGGTGTTCTTACCCTGAATTAACACTTAATGCTAGAACTTGAAACTCAATGGGAATCAACTCCGTTTAGGAAGTTGTATTGAACCCCAGTCGGCCTTACAAGAAAAACACTCTGCTTTTGAGAAACAGGCACTCTTGCACTCTACTGTGTTTCCTATATGGCCAGTACAGTGAGCTAGCTCAGAACAAGAGAACTGTGCTTCCTACACAAACGGGGCATATCTAGTTCAACTCTGTATTGGAAACTAAGTAAAACAGGAGCTTCTCCTCAGTACAATACACTGTATTTGGGGAAACAGACGCGAGTGCTATTTGCACTGTTTATGGCCAGAATAGCACAATAGTGGTGTTCTTACACTGAATTAACACTTAATGCTAGAACTTGAAACTCAATGTGAATCAACTCCGTTTAGGAAGTTGTATTGAACAACAGTCGGCCTTACAAGAAAAACACTCTGCTTTTGAGAAACAGGCACTCTTGCACTCTACTGTGTTTCCTATATGGCCAGTACTGTTAGCTAGCTCAGAACAAGAGAACTGTGCTTCCTACTCAAACGGGGCATATCTAGTTCAACTCAGTATTGGAAACTAAGAGAACTTCAGTCCAATACACTGTATTTGCTGGGAACAGACGCGAGTGCTATTTGCACTGTTTTTGGCCAGAATAGCACAATAGTGGTGTTCTTACCCTGAATTAACACTTAAAGATAGAACTTGAAACTCAATGGGAATCAACTCCGTTTAGGAAGTTGTATTGAACCCCAGTCGGCCTTACAAGAAAAACACTCTGCTTTTGAGAAAGAGGCACTCTTGCACTCTACTGTGTTTCCTATAGGGCCAGTAGAGTGAGCTAGCTCAGAACAAGAGAACTGTGCTTCCTACACAAACGGGGCATATCTAGTTCAACTCAGAATTGGAAACTAAGTAAAACAGGAGCTTCTCTTCAGTACAATACACTGTATTTTGGGGAACAGACCCGAGTGTTATTTGCACTATTTATGGCCAGAATAGCACAAGAGTGGTGTTCTTACCCTGAATTAACACTTAATGCTAGAACTTGAAACTCAATGGGAATCAACTCCGTTTAGGAAGTTGTATTGAACCCCAGTCGGCCTTACAAGAAAAACACTCTGCTTTTGAGAAACAGGCACTCTTGCACTCTACTGTGTTTCCTATAGGGCCAGTACAGTGAGCTAGCTCAGAACAAGAGAACTGTGCTTCCTACACAAACGGGGCATATCTAGTTCAACTCAGTATTGGAAACTAAGTAAAACAGGAGCTTCTCTTCAGTACAATACACTGTATTTGGGGAAACAGACACGAGTGCTATTTGCACTGTTTATGGCCAGAATAGCACAATAGTGGTGTTCTTACCCTGAATTAACACTTAATGCTAGAACTTGAAACTCAATGTGAATCAACTCCGTTTAGGAAGTTGTATTGAACAACAGTCGGCCTTACAAGAAAAACACTCTGCTTTTGAGAAACAGGCAGTCTTGCACTCTACTCTGTTTCCTATAGGGGCAGTACAGTGAGCTAGCTCAGAACAAGAGAACTGTGCTTCCTACACAAACGGGGCATATCTAGTTCAACTCAGTATTGGAAACTAAGAGAACTTCAGTCCAATACACTGTATTTGCTGGGAACAGACGCGAGTGCTATTTGCACTGTTTATGGCCAGAATAGCACAATAGTGGTGTTCTTACCCTGAATTAACACTTAATGCTAGAACTTGAAACTCAATGGGAATCAACTCCGTTTAGGAAGTTGTATTGAACCCCAGTCGGCCTTACAAGAAAAACACTCTGCTTTTGAGAAACAGGCACTCTTGCACTCTACTGTGTTTCCTATAGGGCCAGTACAGTGAGCTAGCTCAAAACAAGAGAACTGTGCTTCCTACACAAACGGGGCATATCTAGTTCAACTCAGTATTGGAAACTAAGTAAAACAGGAGCTTCTCTTCAGTACAATACACTGTATTTGGGGAAACAGACGCGAGTGCTATTTGCACTGTTTATGGCCAGAATAGCACAATAGTGGTGTTCTTACCCTGAATTAACACTTAATGCTAGAACTTGAAACTCAATGTGAATCAACTCCGTTTAGGAAGTTGTATTGAACAACAGTCGGCCTTACAAGAAAAACACTCTGCTTTTGAGAAACAGGCACTCTTGCACTCTACTGTGTTTCCTATATGGCCAGTACTGTTAGCTAGCTCAGAACAAGAGAACTATGCTTCCTACTCAAACGGGGCATATCTAGTTCAACTCAGTATTGGAAACTAAGAGAACTTCAGTCCAATACACTGTATTTGCTGGGAACAGACGCGAGTGCTATTTGCACTGTTTATGGCCAGAATAGCACAATAGTGGTGTTCTTACCCTGAATTAACACTTAATGCTAGAACTTGAAACTCAATGGGAATCAACTCCGTTTAGGAAGTTGTATTGAACAACAGTCGGCCTTACAAGAAAAACACTCTGCTTTTGAGAAACAGGCACTCTTGCACTCTACTGTGTTTCCTATAGGGCCAGTACAGTGAGCTAGCTCAGAACAAGAGAACTGTGCTTCCTACACAAACGGGGCATATGTAGTTCAACTCAGTATTGGAAACTAAGTAAAACAGGAGCTTCTCCTCAGTACAATACACTGTATTTGGGGAAACAGACACGAGTGCTATTTGCACTGTTTATGGCCAGAATAGCACAATAGTGGTGTTCTTACCCTGAATTAACACTTAATGCTAGAACTTGAAACTCAATGTGAATCAACTCCGTTTAGGAAGTTGTATTGAACAACAGTCGGCCTTACAAGAAAAACACTCTGCTTTTGAGAAACAGGCAGTCTTGCACTCTACTGTGTTTCCTATAGGGGCAGTACAGTGAGCTAGCTCAGAACAAGAGAACTGTGCTTCCTACACAAACGGGGCATATCTAGTTCAACTCAGTATTGGAAACTAAGAGAACTTCAGTCCAATACACTGTATTTGCTGGGAACAGACGCGAGTGCTATTTGCACTGTTTATGGCCAGAATAGCACAATAGTGGTGTTCTTACCCTGAATTAACACTTAATGCTAGAACTTGAAACTCAATGGGAATCAACTCCGTTTAGGAAGTTGTATTGAACCCCAGTCGGCCTTACAAGAAAAACACTCTGCTTTTGAGAAACAGGCACTCTTGCACTCTACTGTGTTTCCTATATGGCCAGTACAGTGAGCTAGCTCAGAACAAGAGAACTGTGCTTCCTACACAAACGGGGCATATCTAGTTCAACTCTGTATTGGAAACTAAGTAAAACAGGAGCTTCTCCTCAGTACAATACACTGTATTTGGGGAAACAGACGCGAGTGCTATTTGCACTGTTTATGGCCAGAATAGCACAATAGTGGTGTTCTTACACTGAATTAACACTTAATGCTAGAACTTGAAACTCAATGTGAATCAACTCCGTTTAGGAAGTTGTATTGAACAACAGTCGGCCTTACAAGAAAAACACTCTGCTTTTGAGAAACAGGCACTCTTGCACTCTACTGTGTTTCCTATATGGCCAGTACTGTTAGCTAGCTCAGAACAAGAGAACTGTGCTTCCTACTCAAACGGGGCATATCTAGTTCAACTCAATATTGGAAACTAAGAGAACTTCAGTCCAATACACTGTATTTGCTGGGAACAGACGCGAGTGCTATTTGCACTGTTTTTGGCCAGAATAGCACAATAGTGGTGTTCTTACCCTGAATTAACACTTAAAGATAGAACTTGAAACTCAATGGGAATCAACTCCGTTTAGGAAGTTGTATTGAACCCCAGTCGGCCTTACAAGAAAAACACTCTGCTTTTGAGAAAGAGGCACTCTTGCACTCTACTGTGTTTCCTATAGGGCCAGTAGAGTGAGCTAGCTCAGAACAAGAGAACTGTGCTTCCTACACAAACGGGGCATATCTAGTTCAACTCAGAATTGGAAACTAAGTAAAACAGGAGCTTCTCTTCAGTACAATACACTGTATTTTGGGGAACAGACGCGAGTGTTATTTGCACTATTTATGGCCAGAATAGCACAAGAGTGGTGTTCTTACCCTGAATTAACACTTAATGCTAGAACTTGAAACTCAATGGGAATCAACTCCGTTTAGGAAGTTGTATTGAACCCCAGTCGGCCTTACAAGAAAAACACTCTGCTTTTGAGAAACAGGCACTCTTGCACTCTACTGTGTTTCCTATAGGGCCAGTACAGTGAGCTAGCTCAGAACAAGAGAACTGTGCTTCCTACACAAACGGGGCATATCTAGTTCAACTCAGTATTGGAAACTAAGTAAAACAGGAGCTTCTCTTCAGTACAATACACTGTATTTGGGGAAACAGACACGAGTGCTATTTGCACTGTTTATGGCCAGAATAGCACAATAGTGGTGTTCTTACCCTGAATTAACACTTAATGCTAGAACTTGAAACTCAATGTGAATCAACTCCGTTTAGGAAGTTGTATTGAACAACAGTCGGCCTTACAAGAAAAACACTCTGCTTTTGAGAAACAGGCAGTCTTGCACTCTACTCTGTTTCCTATAGGGGCAGTACAGTGAGCTAGCTCAGAACAAGAGAACTGTGCTTCCTACACAAACGGGGCATATCTAGTTCAACTCAGTATTGGAAACTAAGAGAACTTCAGTCCAATACACTGTATTTGCTGGGAACAGACGCGAGTGCTATTTGCACTGTTTATGGCCAGAATAGCACAATAGTGGTGTTCTTACCCTGAATTAACACTTAATGCTAGAACTTGAAACTCAATGGGAATCAACTCCGTTTAGGAAGTTGTATTGAACCCCAGTCGGCCTTACAAGAAAAACACTCTGCTTTTGAGAAACAGGCACTCTTGCACTCTACTGTGTTTCCTATAGGGCCAGTACAGTGAGCTAGCTCAGAACAAGAGAACTGTGCTTCCTACACAAACGGGGCATATCTAGTTCAACTCAGTATTGGAAACTAAGTAAAACAGGAGCTTCTCTTCAGTACAATACACTGTATTTGGGGAAACAGACGCGAGTGCTATTTGCACTGTTTATGGCCAGAATAGCACAATAGTGGTGTTCTTACCCTGAATTAACACTTAATGCTAGAACTTGAAACTCAATGTGAATCAACTCCGTTTAGGAAGTTGTATTGAACAACAGTCGGCCTTACAAGAAAAACACTCTGCTTTTGAGAAACAGGCACTCTTGCACTCTACTGTGTTTCCTATATGGCCAGTACTGTTAGCTAGCTCAGAACAAGAGAACTATGCTTCCTACTCAAACGGGGCATATCTAGTTCAACTCAGTATTGGAAACTAAGAGAACTTCAGTCCAATACACTGTATTTGCTGGGAACAGACGCGAGTGCTATTTGCACTGTTTATGGCCAGAATAGCACAATAGTGGTGTTCTTACCCTGAATTAACACTTAATGCTAGAACTTGAAACTCAATGGGAATCAACTCCGTTTAGGAAGTTGTATTGAACAACAGTCGGCCTTACAAGAAAAACACTCTGCTTTTGAGAAACAGGCACTCTTGCACTCTACTGTGTTTCCTATAGGGCCAGTACAGTGAGCTAGCTCAGAACAAGAGAACTGTGCTTCCTACACAAACGGGGCATATGTAGTTCAACTCAGTATTGGAAACTAAGTAAAACAGGAGCTTCTCCTCAGTACAATACACTGTATTTGGGGAAACAGACACGAGTGCTATTTGCACTGTTTATGGCCAGAATAGCACAATAGTGGTGTTCTTACCCTGAATTAACACTTAATGCTAGAACTTGAAACTCAATGTGAATCAACTCCGTTTAGGAAGTTGTATTGAACAACAGTCGGCCTTACAAGAAAAACACTCTGCTTTTGAGAAACAGGCAGTCTTGCACTCTACTGTGTTTCCTATAGGGGCAGTACAGTGAGCTAGCTCAGAACAAGAGAACTGTGCTTCCTACACAAACGGGGCATATCTAGTTCAACTCAGTATTGGAAACTAAGAGAACTTCAGTCCAATACACTGTATTTGCTGGGAACAGACGCGAGTGCTATTTGCACTGTTTATGGCCAGAATAGCACAATAGTGGTGTTCTTACCCTGAATTAACACTTAATGCTAGAACTTGAAACTCAATGGGAATCAACTCCGTTTAGGAAGTTGTATTGAACCCCAGTCGGCCTTACAAGAAAAACACTCTGCTTTTGAGAAACAGGCACTCTTGCACTCTACTGTGTTTCCTATATGGCCAGTACAGTGAGCTAGCTCAGAACAAGAGAACTGTGCTTCCTACACAAACGGGGCATATCTAGTTCAACTCTGTATTGGAAACTAAGTAAAACAGGAGCTTCTCCTCAGTACAATACACTGTATTTGGGGAAACAGACGCGAGTGCTATTTGCACTGTTTATGGCCAGAATAGCACAATAGTGGTGTTCTTACACTGAATTAACACTTAATGCTAGAACTTGAAACTCAATGTGAATCAACTCCGTTTAGGAAGTTGTATTGAACAACAGTCGGCCTTACAAGAAAAACACTCTGCTTTTGAGAAACAGGCACTCTTGCACTCTACTGTGTTTCCTATATGGCCAGTACTGTTAGCTAGCTCAGAACAAGAGAACTGTGCTTCCTACTCAAACGGGGCATATCTAGTTCAACTCAGTATTGGAAACTAAGAGAACTTCAGTCCAATACACTGTATTTGCTGGGAACAGACGCGAGTGCTATTTGCACTGTTTATGGCCAGAATAGCACAATAGTGGTGTTCTTACCCTGAATTAACACTTAATGCTAGAACTTGAAACTCAATGGGAATCAACTCCGTTTAGGAAGTTGTATTGAACCCCAGTCGGCCTTACAAGAAAAACACTCTGCTTTTGAGAAACAGGCACTCTTGCACTCTACTGTGTTTCCTATAGGGCCAGTACAGTGAGCTAGCTCAGAACAAGAGAACTGTGCTTCCTACACAAACGGGGCATATGTAGTTCAACTCAGTATTGGAAACTAAGTAAAACAGGAGCTTCTCTTCAGTCCAATACACTGTATTTGCTGGGAACAGACGCGAGTGCTATTTGCACTGTTTATGGCCAGAATAGCACAATAGTGGTGTTCTTACCCTGAATTAACACTTAATGATAGAACTTGAAACTCAGTGTGAATCAACTCCGTTTAGGAAGTTGTATTGAACCCCAGTCGGCCTTACAAGAAAAACACTCTGCTTTTGAGAAAGAGGCACTCTTGCACTCTACTGTGTTTCCTATAGGGCCAGTACAGTGAGCTAGCTCAGAACAAGAGAACTGTGCTTCCTACACAAACGGGGCATATCTAGTTCAACTCAGAATTGGAAACTAAGTAAAACAGGAGCGTCTCTTCAGTACAATACACTGTATTTTGGGGAACAGACGCGAGTGTTATTTGCACTGTTTATGGCCAGAATAGCACAAGAGTGGTGTTCTTACCCTGAATTAACACTTAATGCTAGAACTTGAAACTCAATGGGAATCAACTCCGTTTAGGAAGTTGTATTGAACCCCAGTCGGCCTTACAAGAAAAACACTCTGCTTTTGAGAAACAGGCACTCTTGCACTCTACTGTGTTTCCTATAGGGCCAGTACAGTGAGCTAGCTCCGAACAAGAGAACTGTGCTTCCTACACAAACGGGGCATATCTAGTTCAACTCAGTATTGGAAACTAAGTAAAACAGGAGCTTCTCTTCAGTCCAATACACTGTATTTGCTGGGAACAGACGCAAGTGCTATTTGCACTGTTTATGGGCAGAATACCACAATAGTGGTGTTCTTACCCTGAATTAACACTTAATGCTAGAACTTGAAACTCAATGGGAATCAACTCCGTTTATGAAGTTGTATTGAACCCCAGTCAGCCTTACAAGAAAAACACTCTGCTTTTGAGAAACAGGCACTCTTGCTCTCTACTGTGTTTCCTATAGGGGCAGTACAGTGAGCTAGCTCAGAACAAGAGAACTGTGCTTCCTACACAAACGGGGCATATCTAGTTCAACTCAGTATTGGAAACTAAGAGAACTTCAGTCCAATACACTGTATTTGCAGGGAACAGAGGCGTGTGCTATTTGCACTGTTTATGGCCAGAATAGCACAATAGTGGTGTTCTTACCCTGAATTAACACTTAATGCTAGAACTTGAAACTCAATGTGAATCAACTCCGTTTAGGAAGTATTATTGAACCCAAGTCGGACTTACAAGAAAAACACTCTGCTTTTGACAAAAAGGCACTCTTGCACTCTACTGAGTTTCCTATAGGGCCAGTACAGTGAGCTAGGTCAGAACAACGGAATTGTGCTTACTACTCAAACGGGGCATAGCTAGTTCAACTCAGTATTGGATACGAAGTGAATCAGGAACTTCTCTTCAGTCCAATACACTGTATTTGCTGGGAACAGACGCGAGTGCTATTTGCACTGTTAATGGCCAGAACAGCACAATAGTGGTGTTCTTACCCTGAATTAACACTTAATGCTAGAACTTGAAACTCAATGTGAATCAACTCCGTTTAGGAAGTTGTATTGATCCCCAGTCAGCCTTACAAGAAAAACACTCTGCTTTTGAGAAACAGGCACTCTTGCACTCTACTGTGTTTCTTATAGGGCCAGTACAGTGAGCTAGCTCAGAACAAGAGAACTGTGCTTCCTATACAAACGATGCATATCTAGTTCAACTCAGTATTGGAAACTAAGTAAAACAGGAGCTTCTCTTCAGTCCAATACACTGTATTTGCTGGGAACAGACGCGAGTGCTATTTGCACAGTTTATGGCCAGAATAGCACAATAGTGATTGTTCTTACCCTGAATTAACACTTAATGATAGAACTTGAAACTCAATGGGAATCAACTCCGCTTATGAAGTTTTATTGAACCCCAGTCGGCCTTACAAGAAAAACACTCTGCTTTTGAGAAACAGGCACTCTTGCACTCTACTGTGTTTCCTATAGGCCCAGTACAGTGAGCTAGCTCAGAACAAGAGAACTGTGCTTCCTACACAAACGGGGCATATCTAGTTCAACTCAGTATTGGAAACTAAGTAAAACAGGAGCTTATCTTCAGTCCAATACACTGTATTTGCTGGGAACAGACGCGAGTGCTATTTGCACTGTTTATGGCCAGAATACCACTATAGTGGTGTTCTTACCCTGAATTACCACTTAATGCTAGAACTTGAAACTCAATGGGAATCAACTCCGTTTAGGAAGTTGTATTGAACCCCAGTCGGCCTTACAAGAAAAACACTCTGCTTTTGAGAAACAGGCACTCTTGCACTCTACTGTGTTTCCTATAGGGCCAGTACAGTGAGCTAGCTCAGAACAAGAGAACTGTGCTTCCTATTCAAACGGGGCATATCTAGTTCAACTCAGTATTAGAAACTAAGTAAAACAGGAGCTTCTCTTCAGTCCAATACACGGTATTTGCTGGGAACAGACGCGAGTGTTATTTGCACTGCTAATGGCCAGAAGAGCACAATAGTGGTGTTCTTACCCTGAATTAACACTTAATGCTAGAACTTGAAACTCAATGGGAATCAACTCCGATTATGAAGTTTTATTGAAGCCCAGTCAGCCTTACAAGAAAAACACTCTGCTTTTGAGAAACAGGCACTCTTGCCCTCTACTGTGTTTCCTATAGAGGCAGTACAGTGAGGTAGCTCAGAACAAGAGAACTGTGCTTCCTACACAAACGGGGCATATCTAGTTCAACTCAGTATTGGAAACTAAGAGAACTTCAGTCCAATACACTGTATTTGCTGGGAACAGAAGCCAGTGCTATTTGCACAGTTTATGGCCAGAATAGCACAATAGTGATTGTTCTTACCCTGAATTAACACTTAATGATAGAACTTGATACTAGAATTTGAAACTCAATGTGAATCAACTCCGTTTAGGAAGTTGTATTGAACCCAAGTCGGACTTACAAGAAAAACACTCTGCTTTTGAGAAACAGGCACTCTTGCACTCTACTGTGTTTCCTATAGGGCCAGTACAGTGAGCTAGCTCAGAACAAGAGAACTGCGCTTCCTATACAAACGGGGCATATCTAGTTCAACTCAGTATTGGAAACTAAGTAAAACAGGAGCTTCTCTTCAGTCCAATACACTGTATTTGCTGGGAACAGACGCGAGTGCTATTTGCACTGTTAATGTCCAAAACAGCACAATAGTGGTGTTCTTACCCTGAATTAACACTTAATGCTAGAACTTGAAACTGAATGTGAATCAACTCCGTTTAGGAAGTTTTATTGAACCCCAGTCGGCCTTACAAGAAAAACACTCTGCTTTTTAGAAACAGGCACTCTTGCACTCTACTGTGCTTCCTATAGGGCCAGTACAGTGAGCTTGCTCAGTACAAGGGAACTGTGCTTCCTACACAAACGGGGCATATCTAGTTCAACTCAGGATTGGAAACTAAGTAAAACAGGAGCTTCTCTTCAGTAAAATACACTGTATTTGCTGGGAACAGACGCGAGTGCTATTTGCACTGTTTATGGCCAGAATAGCACAATAGTGGTGTTCTTACCCTGAATTAACACTTATGCTAGAATTTGAAACTCAATGTGAATCAACTCCGTTTAGGAAGTTGTATTGAACCCCAGGCGGCCTTACAAGAAAAACACTCTGCTTTTGAGAAACAGGCACTCTTGCACTCTACTGTGCTTCCTATAGGGCCAGTAGAGTGAGCTAGCTCAGAACAAGAGAACTGTGCTTCCTACACAAACGGGGCATATCTAGTTCAACTCAGTATTGGAAACTAAGTAAAACAGGAGCTTCTCTTCAGTCCAATACACTGTATTCGCTGGGAACAGACTCGAGTGCTATTTGCACTGTTTATGGCCAGAATAGCACAATAGTGGTGTTCTTACACTGAATTAACACTTAATGCTAGAACTTGAAACTCAATGTGAATCAACTCCGTTTAGGAAGTTGCATTGAACACCAGTCGGCCTTATAAGAAAAACACTCTGCTTTTAAGAAATAGGCACTCTTGCACTCTACTGTGTTTCCTATAGGGCCAGTACAGTGAGCTAGCTCAGAACAAGAGAATTGTGCTTCCTAATCAAACGGGGCATATCTAGTTCAACTCAGTATTGGAAACTAAGTAAAACAGGAGCTTCTCTTCAGGCCAATACACTGTATTTGCTGGGAACAGTCGCGAGTGCTATTTGCACTGTTTATGGCCAGAATAGCACAATAGTGGTGTTCTTACTTTGAATTAACACTTAATGCTAGAACTTGAAACTCAATGTGAATCAACTCCGTTTAGGAAGTTGTATTGAACCCCAGTCGGCCTTACAAGAAAAACACTCTGCTTTTGAGAAGCAGGCAATCTTGCACTCTACTGTGTTTCCTGTAGGGCCAGTACAGTGAGCTAGCTCAGAACAAGAGAACTGTGCTTCCTACACAAACGAGGCATATCTATTTCAACTCAGTTTTGGAAACTAAGTAAAACAGGAGCTTCTCTTCATTCCAATACACTGTATTTGCTGGGAACAGACGCGAGTGCTATTTGGACTGATAATGGCCAGAACAGCACAATAGTGGTGTTCTTATCCTGAATTAACACTTAATGCTAGAACTTGAAACTCAATGTGAATCAACTCCGTTTAGGATATTGTATTGAACACCAGTCGGCCTTACAAGAATAACACTCTGCTTTTGAAAACAGGCACTCTTGCACTCTACTGTGTTTCCTATAGGGCCAGTACAGTGAGCTAGCTCAGAACAAGAGAACTGTGCTTCCTACACAAACGGGGCATATCTAGTTCAACTCAGTATTGGAAACTAAGTAAAACAGGAGCTTCTCTTCAGTCCAATACACTGTATTTGATGGGAACAGACGCGAGTGATATTTGCACTGTTAATGGCCTGAACAGCACTATAGTGGTGTTCTTACCCTGAATTAACACTTAATGCTAGAACTTGAAACTGAATGTGAATCAACTCCGTTTAGGAAGTTGTATTGAACCCCAGTCGGCCTTACAAGAAAAACACTCTGCTTTTGAGAAACAGGCACTCTTGCACTCTACTGTGTTTCCTATAGGGCCAGTACAGTGAGCTAGCTCAGAACAAGAGAACTGTGCTTCCTACTCAAACGGGGCATATCTAGTTCAACTCAGTATTAGAAACTAAGTAAAACAGGAGCTTCTCTTCAGTCCAATACACGGTATTTGCTGTGAACAGACGCGAGTGTTATTTGCACTGCTAATGGCCAGAAGAGCACAATAGTGGTGTTCTTACCCTGAATTAACACTTAATGCTAGAACTTGAAACTCAATGGGAATCAACTCCGATTATGAAGTTTTATTGAAGCCCAGTCAGCCTTACAAGAAAAACACTCTGCTTTTGAGAAACAGGCACTCTTGCCCTCTACTGTGTTTCCTATAGAGGCAGTACAGTGAGCTAGCTCAGAACAAGAGAACTGTGCTTCCTACACAAACGGGGCATATCTAGTTCAACTCAGTATTGGAAACTAAGAGAACTTCAGTCCAATACACTGTATTTGCTGGGAACAGAAGCCAGTGCTATTTGCACAGTTTATGGCCAGAATAGCACAATAGTGATTGTTCTTACCCTGAATTAACACTTAATGATAGAACTTGATACTAGAATTTGAAACTCAATGTGAATCAACTCCGTTTAGGAAGTTGTATTGAACCCAAGTCGGACTTACAAGAAAAACACTCTGCTTTTGAGAAACAGGCACTCTTGCACTCTACTGTGTTTCCTATAGGGCCAGTACAGTGAGCTAGCTCAGAACAAGAAACTGCGCTTCCTATACAAACGGGCATATCTAGTTCAACTCAGTATTGGAAACTAAGTAAAACAGGAGCTTCTCTTCAGTCCAATACACTGTATTTGCTGGGAACAGACGCGAGTGCTATTTGCACTGTTAATGTCCAAAACAGCACAATAGTGGTGTTCTTACCCTGAATTAACACTTAATGCTAGAACTTGAAACTGAATGTGAATCAACTCAGTTTAGGAAGTTTTATTGAACCCCAGTCGGCCTTACAAGAAAAACACTCTGCTTTTTAGAAACAGGCACTCTTGCACTCTACTGTGCTTCCTATAGGGCCAGTACAGTGAGCTTGCTCAGTACAAGGGAACTGTGCTTCCTACACAAACGGGGCATATCTAGTTCAACTCAGGATTGGAAACTAAGTAAAACAGGAGCTTCTCTTCAGTAAAATACACTGTATTTGCTGGGAACAGACGCGAGTGCTATTTGCACTGTTTATGGCCAGAATAGCACAATAGTGGTGTTCTTACCCTGAATTAACACTTAATGCTAGAATTTGAAACTCAATGTGAATCAACTCCGTTTAGGAAGTTGTATTGAACCCCATTCGGCCATACAAGAATAACACTCTGCTTTTGAGAAACAGGCACTCTTGCCCTTACTGTGTTTCCTATAGGGGCAGTACAGTGAGGTAGCTCAGAACAAGAGAACTGTGCTTCCTACACAAACGGGGCATATCTAGTTCAACTCAGTATTGGAAACTAAGTAAAACAGGAGCTTCTCTTCATTCCAATACACTGTATTTGCTGGGAACAGACGCGAGAGCTATTTGCACTGTTTATGGCCAGAATACCACAATAGTGGTGTTCTTACCCTGAATTAACACTTAATGCTAGAACTTGAAACTCAATATGAATCAACTCCTTTTAGGAAGTTGTATTGAACCCCAGTCGGACTTACAAGAAAAACACTCTGCTTTTGAGAAAAAGGCACTCTTGCACTCTACTGTGTCTCCTATAGGGCCAGTACAGTGAGATAGGTCAGAACAACAGAATTGTGCTTACTAACAAAAGGGGCATATCTAGTTCAACTCAGTATTGGATAGGAAGTGAAACAGGAGCTTCTCTTCAGTCCAATACACTGTATTTGCT
This sequence comes from Peromyscus maniculatus bairdii, assembly GCF_049852395.1. NCBI lineage: Eukaryota > Metazoa > Chordata > Mammalia > Rodentia > Cricetidae > Peromyscus > Peromyscus maniculatus. The sequence goes on from NC_134866.1 coordinate 53,185,174, forward strand.
GGGAACAGATGCGAGTGCTATTTGCATTGTTAATGGCCAGATCAGCACAATAGTGGTGTTCTTACCCTGAATTAACACTTAATGCTAGAACTTGAATCTCAATGTGAATCAACTCCGTTTAGGAAGTTGTATTGTTCCCCAGTCAGCCTTACAAGAAAAACACTCTGCTTTTGAGAAACAGGCACTCTTGCACTCTACTGTGTTTCTTATAGGGACAGTACAGTGAGCTAGCTCAGAACAAGAGAACCGTGCTTCCTACACAAACGATGCATATCTATTTCAAGTCAGTGTAGGAAACGAAGTAAAACAGGAGATTCTCTTCAGTCCAATACACTGTATTTGCTGGGAACAGAAGCCAGTGCTATTTGTACAGTTTATGGCCAGAATAGCACAATAGTGGTGTTCTTACCCTGAATTAACACTTAATGCTAGAACTTGAAACTGAATGTGAATCAACTCCGTTTAGGAAGTTGTATTGAACCCCAGTCGGACTTACAAGAAAAACACTGTGCTTTTTAGAAACAGGCACTCTTGCACTCTACTGTGCTTCCTATAGGGCCAGTACAGTGAGCTTGCTCAGAACAAGAGAACTGTGCTTCCTACACAAACGGGGCATATCTAGTTCAACTCAGGATTGGAAACTAAGTAAAACAGGAGCTTCTCTTCAGTAATATACACTGTATTTGCTGGGAACAGACGCGAGTGCTATTTGCACTGTTTATGGCCAGAATAGCACAATAGTGGTGTTCTTACCCTGAATTAACACTTAATACTAGAACTTGACACTCAATGTGAATCAACTCCGTTTAGGAAGTTGTATTGAACCCCAGTCGAACTTACAAGAAAAACACTCTGCTTTTGAGAAACAGGCACTCTTGCACTCTACTGTGCTTTCTATAGGGCCAGTACAGTGAGCTAGCTCAGAACAAGAGAACTGTGCTTCCTACACAAACTGGGCATACCTAGTTCAACTCAGTATTGGAAACTAAGTAAAACAGGAGCTTCTCTTCCGTCCAATGCACTGTATATGCTGCGAACAGAGGCGAGTGCTATTTGCACTGTTTATGGCCAGAATAGCACAATAGTGGTGTTCTTACACTGATTTAACACTTAATGCTAGAACTTGAAACTCAATGTGAATCACCTCCGTTTAGGAAGTTGTATTGAACCCCATTCGGCCTTACAAGAAAAACACTCTGCTTTTGAGAAACAGGCACTCTTGCACTCTACTGTGTTTCCTATAGGGCCATTATAGTGAGCTAGCTCAGAACAAGAGAACTGTGCTTCCTACACAAACGGGGCATATCTAGTTCAACTCAGTATTGGAAACTAAGTAAAACAGGATCTTCTCTAAGGTCCATACACTGTATTTGCAGGGAACAGACGCGTGTGTTATTTGCACTGTTTATGGCCAGAATAGCACAATAGTGGTGTTCTTACCCTGAATTAACACTTAATGCTAGAACTTGAAACTCAATGTGAATCAACTCAGTTTATGAAGTTTTATTGAACCCCAGTCAGCCTTACAAGAAAAACACTCTGCTTTTGAGAAACAGGAACTCTTGCACTCTACTGTGTTTCCTATAGGGCCAGTACAGTGAGCTAGGTCAGAACAACAGAATTGTGCTTACTACTCAAACGGGGCATATCTAGTTCAACTCAGTATTGGATACGAAGTGATACAGGAGCTTCTCTTCAGTCCAATACACTGTATTTGCTGGGAACAGACGCGAGTGCTATTTGCACTGTTAATGGCCAGAACAGCACAAGAGTGGTGTTCTTACCCTGAATTAACACTTAATGCTAGAACTTGAAACTCAATGTGAATCAACTCCGTTTAGGAAGTTGTATTGATCCCCAGTCAGCCTTACAAGAAAAACACTCTGCTTTTGAGAAACAGGCACTCTTGCACTCTACTGTGTTTCTTATAGGGACAGTACAGTGAGCTAGCTCAGAACAAGAAAACCGTGCTTCCTACACAAACGATGCATATCTATTTCAAGTCAGTGTTGGAAACGAAGTAAAACAGGAGCTTCTCTTCAGTCCAATACACTGTATTTGCTGGGAACAGAAGCCAGTGCTATTTGCACAGTTTATGGCCAGAATAGCACAATAGTGATAGTTCTTACCCTGAATTAACACTTAATGCTAGAACTTGATACTAGAATTTGAAATTCAATGTGAATCAACTCCGTTTAGGAAGTTGTATTGAACCCCAGTCGGCCTTACACGAAAAACACTCTGCTTTTGACAAACAGGCACTCTTGCACTCTACTGTGTTTCCTATAGGGCCAGTACAGTGAGCTAGCTCAGAACAAGAGAACTGTGCTTCCTACACAAACGGGGCATATCTAGTTCAACTCAGTATTGGAAACTAAGTAAAACAGGAGCTTCTCTTCAGTCCAATACACTGTATTTGCTGGGAACAGAAGAGAGTGCTATTTGCACTGTTTATGGCCAGAATACCACAATAGTGGTGTTCTTACCCTGAATTAACACTTAATGGTAAAACTTGAAACTCAATGGGAATCAACTCCGTTTAGGAAGTTGTATTGAACCCCAGTCGGCCTTACAAGAAAAACACTCTGCTTTTGAGAAACAGGCACTCTTGCACTCTACTGTGTTTCCTATAGGGCCAGTACAGTGAGCTAGCTCAGAACAAGAGAACTGTGCTACCTACACAAACGGGGCATATCTAGTTCAACTCAGGATTGGAAACTAAGTAAAACAGGAGCTTCTCTTCATTCCAATACACTGTATTTGCTGGGAAGAGACGCGAGTGCTATTTGCACTGTTTATGGCCAGAATAGCACAATAGTGGTGTTCTTACCCTGAATTAACACTTAATGCTAGAACTTGAAACTCAATGTGAATCAACTCCGTTTAGGAAGTTGTATTGAACCCCATTCGGCCTTACAAGAAAAACACTCTGCTTTTGAGAAACAGGCACTCTTGCACTCTACTGTGCTTCCTATAGGGCCAGTAGAGTGAGCTAGCTCAGAACAAGAGAACTGTGCTTCCTACACAAACGGGGCATATCTAGTTCAACTCCGTATTGGAAACTAAGTAAAACAGGAGCTTCTCTTCAGTCCAATACACTGTATTTGCTGGGAACAGACTCGCGTGCTGTTTGCACTGTTTATGGCCAGAATAGCACAATAGTGGTGTTCTTACACTGAATTAACACTTAATGCTAGAACTTGAAACTCAATGTGAATCAACTCCGTTTAGGAAGTTGCATTGAACACCAGTCGGCCTTATAAGAAAAACACTCTGCTTTTAAGAAATAGGCACTCTTGCACTCTACTGTGTTTCCTATAGGGCCAGTACAGTGAGCTAGCTCAGAACAAGAGAATTGTGCTTCCTAATCAAACGGGGCATATCTAGTTCAACTCAGTATTGGAAACTAAGTAAAACAGGAGCTTCTCTTCAGTCCAATACACTGTATTTGCTGGGAACAGTCGCGAGTGCTATTTGCACTGTTTATGGCCAGAATACCACAATAGTGGTGTTCTTACCCTGAATTAACACTTAATGCTAGAACTTGAAACTCAATGTGAATCAACTCCGTTTAGGAAGTTGTATTGAACCCCAGTCGGCCTTACAAGAAAAACACTCTGCTTTTGAGAAGCAGGCAATCTTGCACTCTACTGTGTTTCCTGTAGGGCCAGTACAGTGAGCTAGCTCAGAACAAGAGAACTGTGCTTCCTAATCAAACGGGGCATATCTAGTTCAACTCAGTATTGGCAACTAAGTAAAACAGGAGCTTCTCTTCAGTCCAATACACTGTATTTGCTGGGAACAGACGCGAGTGCTATTTGGACTGATAATGGCCAGAACAGCACAATAGTGGTGTTCTTATCCTGAATTAACACTTAATGCTAGAACTTGAAACTCAATGTGAATCAACTCCGTTTAGGAAGTTGTATTGAACCCCAGTCGGCCTTACAAGAAAAACACTCTGCTTTTGAGAAACAGGCACTCTTGCACTCTACTGTGTTTCCTATAGGGCCAGTACAGTAAGCTAGCTCAGAACAAGAGAACTGTGCTTCCTACACAAACGGGCCATATCTAGTTCAACTCAGTATTGGAAACTAAGTAAAACAGGAGCTTCTCTTCAGTCCAATACACTGTATTTGCTGGGAACAGACGCGAGTGCTATTTGCACTGTTAATGGCCTGAACAGCACTATAGTGGTGTTCTTACCCTGAATTAACACTTAATGCTAGAACTTGAAACTGAATGTGAATCAACTCCGTTTAGGAAGTTGTATTGAACCCCAGTCGGCCTTACAAGAAAAACACTCTGTTTTTGAGAAACAGGCACTCTTGCACTCTACTGTGTTTCCTATAGGGCCAGTACAGTGAGCTATCTCAGAACAAGAGAATTGTGCTTCCTAATCAAACGGGGCATATCTAGTTCAACTCAGTATTGGAAACTAAGTAAAACAGGAGCTTCTTTTCAGTCCAATACACTGTATTTGCTGGGAACAGACGCGAGTGCTATTTGCACTGTTTATGGCCAGAATAGCACAATAGTGGTGTTCTTACTTTGAATTAACACTTAATGCTAGAACTTGAAACTCAATGTGAATCAACTCCGTTTAGGAAGTTGTATTGGACCCCAGTCGGCCTTACAAGAAAAACACTCTGCTTTTGAGAAACAGGCAATCTTGCACTCTACTGTGTTTCCTGTAGGGCCAGTACAGTGAGCTAGCTCAGAACAAGAGAACTGTGCTTCCTACACAAACGGGGCATATCTAGTTCAACTCAGTATTGGCAACTAAGTAAAACAGGAGCTTCTCTTCATTCCAATACTGACCCGTCCAGCAGGCCAGGTTATTCGAGGGTCTCGAGGAGGGACCACCTGTGAATCAATGGGGGGCGAGAGGGAAAGGAGACCAAGTGTGTGAAGAAAGACAAAGCAGTCTGAGTTGCGTCAAGGCCTCACTTTATTGACTGGTGTTAGAGCTTATAAACAGGGCTTCAGGTAGGGAGGGGGAGCAAGAGTGAGGAGAGGACAAAGAAAATTCCTAAGGAGGGTCAGCAGGAGGTCGCTTTGGTCCCAGGCCCCTGCAGCTAGCTGATTTAAAGAGGTTTATTTAATCCTACATTCCTAGGTTAGACTAAAAGCCTCTTATTTACAGGAGGCTTGATAAATCGTGGCAGGTAACACAAGGTTCAAGACACTGCTGTCCAGAGTCGGTCTCCAACAGTTCCCCCTCTTTTCTCAAAAATGGACCAAGTCCATAAGATCGGGATTGGGGAGGTCCGAGAGAGCCTCTGTCTTAGGCTATACAGGGGGACTCCCACGCACAGCAGGTGCCAAGTTGAGCCGGTCTCAAGGACCTCTGTAAGCTGTTGTCTCCTGCGTGGGCCCTGTACTATTCCAGTCATTGAGTACTCTCTAGCAAGACCATGGGGACGTTAGGGCTTTAGGACACTGAATCTGAATCCTTGATGGGGCTCCTGGCTGGCCTCCTAGGAATCTACTCTGTGATAATGAATCCAGACGTGTCGTGGTAAGGCCAAATCAATCTGATTTTTGATAAACCGAGTCAACCGCTGAAAGGCCCAGGGACCAAAGGTAATGAGAAGGAGAAGGAAAATAATCAGGGGGGCCAGGAGGGTGGGGATCAGGGTAGAAGGCCAAGGGGATTCTTTAAAGCTTCTATATAGAAGGGCAAACCCTGCTCCTAAGAGCAAGAGCCGCATCTTACTGCAGCCCCATAAAGGCTAATAAAGGAAAAACCCACAAGATTACAATTCCCATACAATTTCGTTTCACAAGATCATGGTCTGGGTACAGAGTGATCACAGACAGGTAATTTGCATCAACAGGTACATTTTTCCTGAAACCTCAAGGGAGGGGTATCAAGGCGGGAGTGGAGTTTACACAAAGGTCACAGTGGTCCTTCCTGGAACACCTGCAACTATCCCAGTCACAGTTGAGCACATCTCTTAGCAGAAATCTCTTTACATTGTTATATGGTTGCAGGGGAGATTGAACAATGGCTAAGTCAGGTTGCTCTTGGAACTAGATTTTTAGTTTCTCATTTTTTGGTGCTTGAAGTTTTTTCTTTTCCTGAGGCTTGGGGGTGTAAGCCTGAAGGGCTAGGGTCTTTCAGTCCCCCATTTCTTTTTGGCAAATTTTAATCTTAAAATTATGACATTACATTTGGTACCTCATGGCCAATTTTAGTAACTCATGGCCTGTAATGGCCACACATAGTTCAAGGACGATTAGCCATCTGGTCTCTATGCCAGGGAGTTTTCTTTTGACCCAGCATTTCAGCCTTTTTTGAACAAGGAAAATGGGACGATGTATTCTCTTTCTGGAACTGCTTCAAGCTGGCATTGGGGTGTCGTTATCAGGGCCCCTCCCCCAAAAGGCTGAAAATCTGGTCAAAGACTGGGCAGGGGGCATTCGTCAGTAGCATGTAGCTGCCTGACACCATAGTGACAGAGAAGAATCATGTTAGCTGGGCTGGTCCACGTTAGCCTTTAGCACGTCCGTAGTCCACAGTCATCTGGAGTGGTGGAGTCAGCAACTGAAACTTGGAGGTGTCTGCCAGCCAAGTAGAAATCTGTTGAGACAGATTTAAACTAGGAACAGAGGTTAAAATTTATGAATTTATTTGGAACCCTTAGGTTTATACCCTTAGTAATAGGAAAAGCACTAATCCCAAGACCATGAGAGAGGAAAAATACCATCTTTAGGAATACTTATCTGGGTTCTTTCGACCTCTGTGGAGTGGGTCTATGTTTTTATGACTCTTTTGATCCTTTGAGGCCTTTTTGCAGAATGACATAAAAGTTTTAGATACATTAGTATTACCAATCTGTACTGAAATCCATATTGTAGACAAAGCAGATAATGGGTATCTGTAAAACAGCAGAAGTAGACTTATACCTTTGAGTCCCAACAAGAACTACAGATTTGGGCATTTTTCTTCTGTCCAGAAAGCCAGGTGTAAGTTGGACAGAGATTTTAAGCCTGGTGAAAAGCACTTTTAGGTTTACATTTAGACATATCTAGATGACATCTAAAACAAATCCAAAATGTTGAGTTTGTGACTGAACAGTAAGTGGTCATTGCTCTATCAGCTCATCAGGACTCCTAAATGTTAAGCTCTGAACCATAGAACAGGAGAGTAATCTGAATCATATCTTATTTTAGACTCATATTCAAACCTTTATGATTTATTTAAATTTTTACATCTTAGAACATTTTCTTTTAAAGTGAGCTAACAGGCTAGCTATGGCCTTGCAGAAGGATCTGGTTGTCTGATGCTGCCATGCTGACAAAGTTAGAGCTAGCCTAGCCATCAAAGATCTGAGAAGGATAAACTATATCTGAGTGCAGACCAAGAAGCATCCAATCCTATAAATTACAGTGATCAATCCCTACCCAGGTCTCTATAGCGTTGGAGGTACCAGTCAGAACAACATCAATCTTCTACCACCATCATGCCCATAAGGCAGAGTACCTTTTCTGTGGAATAGGGACACGGAAGACTGACAGTGTCCTACTACTTGTTCACAGTCTGGGCTGGGTCCTGGAGGCAGGTGTTGCATTGAGGCATCTTGCCCTGTGGTCAGTGTTGTTTGCAATTCAGGTGGCATCTTCTTGTCATTCCATATCTTCTTTGGAGACCTTGGGAGTCATTGCTAGGATCTGGGGAGCTGGGAGTCTCTGTTTCCGATAGTAAGTTTTTAATCAAATAATTTAAATGTCATGTTCATCAGATCATTGACAGGTTTGAGGACCATTATCTATTAAAATGTATCTGAGCCAAACAAATAATCTTGAAAATATCTCTAAGTTTGGTAATAATGACCAGGCTAATTTGTTCTCCTATAGATATATTAGTCAAATATACCTCTCAGTTTGTTTTTATTTAAATTGAACCGTTTATGCTTTAAACTAGTATCTGGATAGCCAGATGACTAGTATTAACTTGTATTCCTTGACACAGAGGACATGCATGCAAACTCAGACATTCAAAACCAAACATACATGTGGCCACATTTTCATTCATACCTGCAGAGTAGACAGACATTTTTAAAACTATGACCCTTTGGAGTCTCCATGTAACAGCAGAATAGCAAGAGAAAGAAATCTGAAACATGTTTACTTAAACTTTAAAGTTAGACCTTAAAGTTTCATTATATTTTTTTAAACTGTCATGACATGCTTAAGCCTTTAAATTTTTATATCTTAAACTGCTTCCTCAAGTCAAAAATTTATTTATTTAAACTTTTATTTTAACCAACAATAATTTGAAACCAATTTTCTTAAATGATGGCAAGTATTTGTAACACATTCAACTCAAATGACCAAAACCCATGTAAATTTTTATTTTTCCTGTGAAAACAAAAGCATAATTTCCCCAGTATCTTGAACTGGTAATTTAACATTTCTTTATTAAGCAATATCAGTGTTATGCCCAGATCGCATCCCCAAAGAAGCCACTGGAGACCTCAGGTACAGAATGCAAAAGCAAGGTTTATACAAATGAAGTTTACAAGCCTCGGCAGGGGGGCTAGTTCCAAACTTCTCACACACAGCAGGGAGGTTGGAAGGAGCACATGTCTTTCTTTGTAAGGCTAGCACAGACCACATAATTCATCTCCCACCGCCCACATCCCTCTTTTAGGTTCATATCAGTAGTTTTTTATGTTATGTTGGTTCATATCAGTAGTTTTTCATGTTATCTTTATTTCTCATTTGTTTAGCAACTGTGTTTAGGAGTTTTATGAGCTGTCCCCCGGGGTTTGGGGAGTTTGGGATGTTTGGGATGTTTTATGACCACTTAGTCTCTGTCAGATGGTCATATATCCTAACTCTGTGTTTTCTTAAGTTTCTGTAGTTGATAAAGCCACCTGGAAAAAGGTGTCTAAGTTCTTATCTACATTTAAGAATCTTGGTTTTAGCTTCTCTTTGTCTGTAGGGGATGAAGTGGGGGGGGGATTTACTGAGGTTTCACAATCAGGACAGAGAAGGGTTAACAAGAGAAATTCCTGGCTGGCAGAAGAGACCTTGAAGTTATCACAGTAAAGGAAGGGAGGGGGAGCAGTGGTCATAAATTATGTCCTTGGCTGCCAGTGTTCCTGAAAAAAAAAGTTTTTGTTAACTCCTCTGACTCAAGTCAGATTCTCTGTTCAGTGTTCACACAGTTTTGTCAGTTGCAGGCAGCCATTGTCCTGTCCAGAGCAGGACATGAGAATCTTAGCCCGCCTGTACCGAGAGCACGCACCCCCACCCTCGTGAGAGCAGCCAGCTGCCTAAGTCCTGACAGCAAGAGAGCTAGGGAGGGAGGGAGGTGGCCCTCGCTGTGCCTCTCTCTCCTTCTCTCCGGGAAAATAAGGGAGGTGAGTAGCAGAAACAGATGACATTTACACAGACAATCCAAGTACCGGCACATCAGCACTGAGATGATGATGGCCTCACTCACAGCAAGCAAGCCCCTCGATTGTGGCTCGCACATACTTCTGGTGGGCTAGGCAAAGGTCTAGTGGAGAAGAAGGGGACTGTCCCATAGTGTCCGTCAGTCAAGTCAACAATGAGAACAGTTAACACACTACACACAAGACCAAGGGCACACGAAAGAAAAACTTTGCCCCAACGAGACAACCAACAAAGCTCCAAGAACAATGACAGCCTGATGTGCTCTATGGAGAGTGACCCTCCAGTCTCAATCACACCAAAAACAATCCAGACTGAGGATCTCTGTCCTTGATCAAACAGACATCAGGGGGCTTTCACATCCCTGTCAGTCAGACATGCACCTTATTTCTTGGAAGAGAAACAGAGTGTAAAGTAACAATGACCACAATAAAACATACAAAAAAACCCCACAACATGGCTCTAACAATTTCCCAGGACAAAATACAAAGTGGCACTTCCTCCCACCATGGGGAAAGGTACCCAAAGATGCTCCTCTCCTGAGCACTCCCTGGAGGAGACACCTAAAATCAAATGGTCACCTCTGAGATGGCCCCAAGTGGCTCGGGACTAGGGGGTCCCTTGCCCAAATCAGGGAATGAGACATCTCTCTTTCCCTCCCAGGATCACTGTCCGGACACGTCTGTCCCAGTGAGAGCCTGCAAAGTACAAATCAGTCGACCGGCACAAAACTTAACGAGACAAGACAGAGACAGAGACAAGACAGAGAGCGCTCTTACCAGTAGATGTCAATAAACCTCTGGACCCTTGAGGGTCCCGGTGGGGTCTTTTGGTCTTTTGTTCAATGTGATTTGTGGCAACCTCACTCTTACCGTCTTCTGGGACGGACACATCGTTTAATAGGTCCTCAGCAAGTGCCAGAAGATGTGACACCCTACTATCCTTTTCTGAATCCTATAAAACATCTCTGATTACTCCATAGAAACTAAAGACTGCATCGGGGACATTCTCTCCATCCTTAAGCAAGTTATTGATATCCTTTCTGACTTAATTCCACGTCAAAGGGTAGATGCCCGGGCCATTAATAACCAGCCAGGGACATTTTTCTTCCACAAAATAGAAAAACTTAATTAAATCTTTTTTTTTTCTTTCTTTTTGACTCTTATTCCCCTCTTCCTGAAATCTTCATTTCCTAAATGAAGAGAGCCTCTTTAGAGAGTGCTTTACCCATTGATTGATGAACGGCACTTACCTCAAGGCTGCCCGCGGCGCACGAGTGATGCTGTTGGGGCACCTCTACCCTAGTGAGTCTGGCCAGACCCCGTTTTCTCTTTGCCGTCCAGTAGTGAGCCACCGTGCCTCGAGCCCCACGTTCGGGCGCCACTTGACCCGTCCAGCAGGCCAGGTTATTCGAGGGTCTCGAGGAGGGACCACCTGTGAATCAATGGGGGGCGAGAGGGAAAGGAGACCAAGCGCGTGAAGAAAGACAAAGCAGTCTGAGTTGCGTCAAGGCCTCACTTTATTGACTGGTGTTAGAGCTTATAAACAGGGCTTCAGGTAGGGAGGGGGAGCAGGAGTGAGGAGAGGACAAAGAAAATTCCTAAGGAGGGTCAGCAGGAGGTCGCTTTGGTCCCAGGCCCCTGCAGCTAGCTGATTTAAAGAGGTTTATTTAATCCTACATTCCTAGGTTAGACTAAAAGCCTCGTATTTACACGAGGCTTGATAAATCGTGGCAGGTAACACAAGGTTCAAGACACTGCTGTCCAGAGTCGGTCTCCAACACAATACACTGTATTTGCTGCGAACAGACGCGAGTGCTATTTGCACTGTTTATGGCCAGAATAGCACAATAGTGGTGTTCTTACCCTGAATTAACACTTAATGCTAGAACTTGAAACTCAATGTGAATCAACTCCGTTTAGGAAGTTGTATTGAACCCCAGTCGTCCTTACAAGAAAAACACTCTGCTTTTGAGAAACAGGCATTCTTGCATTCTACTGTGTTTCCTATAGGGCCAGTACAGTGAGCTAGCTCAGAACAAGAGAACTGTGCTTCCTACACAAACGGGACATATCTAGTTCAACTCAGTATTGGAAACTAAGTAAAACAGGAGCTTCTCTTCATTCCAATACACTGTATTTGCTGGGAACAGACGCGAGTGCTATTTGCACTTTTTATGGCCAGAATACCAAAATAGTTGTGTTCTTACCCTGAATTAACACTTAATGCTAGAACTTGGAACTCAATGTGAATCAACTCCGTTTAGGAAGTTGTATTGAACAACAGTCGGCCTTACAAGAAAAACACTCTGCTTTTGAGAAACAGGCACTCTTGCACTCTACTATGTTTCCTATAGGGCCAGTACAGTGAGCTAGCTCAGAACAAGAGAACTGTGCTTCCTACACAAACGGGGCATATCTAGTTCAACTCAGTATTGGAAACTAAGTAAAACAGGAGCTTCTCTTCAGTCCAATACACTGTATTTGCTGGGAACAGACGCGAGTGCTAATTGCACTGTTTATGGCCAGAATACCACAATAGTGGTGTTCTTACCCTGAATTAACACTTAATGCTAGAACTTGAAACTCAGTGTGAATCAACTCCGTTTAGAAAGTTGTATTGAACGCCAGTCGGCCTTACAAGAAAAACACTCTGCTTTTGAGAAACAGGCACTCTTGCACTCTACTGTGTTTCCTATAGGGCCAGTAGAGTGAGCTAGCTCAGAACAAGAGAACTGTGCTTCCTACACAAACGGGGCATATCTAGTTCAACTCAGTATTGGAAACTAAGTAAAACAGGAGCTTCTCTTCAGTCCAATACACTGTATTTGCTGAGAACAGACGCGAGTGCTATTTGCACTGTTTATGGCCAGAATACCACAATAGTGGTGTTCTTACCCTGAATTAACACTTAATGCTAGAAATTGAAACTCAATGTGAATCAACTCCGTTTAGGAAGTTGTATTGAACCCCAGTCGTCCTTACAAGAAAAACACTCTGCTTTTGAGAAACAGGCATTCTTGCATTCTACTGTGTTTCCTATAGGGCCAGTACAGTGAGCTAGCTCAGAACAAGAGAACTGTGCTTCCTACACAAACGGGGCATATCTAGTTCAACTCACTAATGGAAACTAAGTAAAACAGGAGCTTCTCGTCATTCCAATACACTGTATTTGCTGGGAACAGACGCGAGTGCTATTTGCACTTTTTATACCCAGAATACCAAAATAGTTGTGTTCTTACCCTGAATTAACACTTAATGCTAGAACTTGGAACTCAATGTGAATCAACTCCGTTTAGAAAGTTGTATTGAACCCCATTCGGCCTTACAAGAAAAACACTCTGCTTTTGAGAAACAGGCACTCTTGCACTCTACTGTGTTTCCTATAGGGACAGTACAGTGAGCTAGCTCAGAACAAGAGAACTGTGTTTCCTACACAAACGGGGCATATCTAGTTCAACTCAGTATTGGAAACTAAGTAAAACAGGAGCTTCTCTTCAGTCCAATACACTGTATTTGCTGGGAACAGACGCGAGTGCTATTTGCACTGTTTATGGCCAGAATACCACAATAGTGGTGTTCTTACCCTGAATTAACACTTAATGCTAGAACTTGAAACTCAGTGTGAATCAACTCCGTTTAGAAAGTTGTATTGAACGCCAGTCGGCCTTACAAGAAAAACACTCTGCTTTTGAGAAACAGGCACTCTTGCACTCTACTGTGTTTCCTATAGGGCCAGTACAGTGAGCTAGCTCAGAACAAGAGAACTGTGCTTCCTAAACAAACGGGGCATATCTAGTTCAACTCGGTATTGGAAACTAAGTAAAACAGGAGCTTCTCTTCAGTCCCATACACTGTATTTGCTGGGAACAGACGCGAGTGCTATTTGCACTGTTTATGGCCAGAATACCACAATAGTGGTGTTCTTACCCTGAATTAACACTTAATGCTAGAACTTGAAACTCAATGTGAATCAACTCCGTTTAAGAAGTTGTATTGAACACCAGTCGGTCTTACAAGAAAAACACTCTGCTTTTGAGAAACAGGCACTCTTGCACTCTACTGTGTTTCCTATAGGGCCAGTACAGTGAGCTAGCTCAGAACAAGAGAACTGTGCTTCCTACTCAAACGGGGCATATCTAGTTCAACTCAGTATTGGCAACTAAGTAAAACAGGAGCTTCTCTTCAGTACAATACACTGTATTTGCTACAAACAGAGGCGAGTGCTATTTGCACTGTTTATGGCCAGAATAGCACAATAGTGGTGTTCTTACCCTGAAATAACACTTAATGCTAGAACTTGAAACTCAATGTGAATCAACTCCGTTTAGGAAGTTGTATTGAACCCCATTCGGCCTTACAAGAAAAACACTCTGCTTTTGAGAAACAGGCACTCTTGCACTCTACTGTGTTTCCTATAGGGCAAGTACAGTGAGCTAGCTCAGAACAAGTGAACTGTGCTTCCTACACAAACGGGGCATATCTATTTCAACTCAGTATTGGAAATGAAGTGAAGCAGGAGATTCTCTTCAGTCTAATACACTGTATTTGCTGAGAACAGACGCGAGTGCTATTTGGACTGTTTTTGGCCAGAATAGCACAATAGTGGTGTTCTTACCCTGAATTAACACTTAATGCTAGAACTTGAAACTGAATGTGAATCAACTCCGTTCAGGAAGTTTTATTTAACCGCAGTCGGCCTTACGAGAAAAACACTCTGCTTTTGAGAAACAGGCACTCTTGCACTCTACTGTGTTTCCTATAGGGCCAGTACAGTGAGCTAGCTCAGAACAAGAGAACTGTGCTTCCTACACAAACGGGGCATATCTAGTTCAACTCAGTATTGGAAGCTAAGTAAAACAGGAGCTTCTCTTCAGACCAATACACTGTATTTGCTGCGAACAGACGCGAGTGCTATTTGCACTGTTTATGGCCAGAATAGCACAATAGTTGTGTTCTTACCCTGAATTAACACTTAATGCTAGAACTTGAAACTCAGTGTGAATCAACTCCGTTTAGGAAGTTGTATTGAACCCCAGTCATCCTTACAAGAAAAACACTCTGCTTTTCAGAAACAGGCATTCTTGCATTCTACTGTGTTTCCTATAGGGCCAGTACAGTGAGCTAGCTCAGAACAAGAGAACTGTGCTTCCTACACAAACGGGGCATATCTAGTTCAACTCAGTAATGGAAACTAAGTAAAACAGGAGCTTCTCGTCATTCCAATACACTGTATTTGCTGGGAACAGACGCGAGTGCTATTTGCACTTTTTATGGCCAGAATACCAAAATAGTTGTGTTCTTACCTTGAATTAACACTTAATGCTAGAACTTGGAACTCAATGTGAATCAACTCCGTTTAGGAAGTTGTATTGAACCCCATTCGGCCTTACAAGAAAAACACTCTGCTTTTGAGAAACAGGCACTCTTGCACTCTACTGTGTTTCCTATAGGGCCAGTACAGTGAGCTAGCTCAGAACAAGAGAACTGTGCTTCCTACACAAACGGGGCATATCTAGTTCAACTCAGTATTGGAAACTAAGTAAAACAGGAGCTTCTCTTCAGTCCAATACACTGTATTTGCTGGGAACAGACGCGAGTGCTATTTGCACTGTTGATGGCCAGAATACCACAATAGTGTTGTTCTTACCCTGAATTAACACTTAATGCTAGAACTTGAAACTCAGTGTGAATCAACTCCGTTTAGAAAGTTGTATTGAACGCCAGTCGGACTTACAAGAAAAACACTCTGCTTTTGAGAAACAGGCACTCTTGCACTCTAATGTGTTTCCTATAGGGCCAGTACAGTGAGCTAGCTCAGAACAAGAGAACTGTGCTTCCTACACAAACGGGGCATATCTAGTTCAACTCGGTATTGGAAACTAAGTAAAACAGGAGCTTCTCTTCAGTCCCATACACTGTATTTGCTGGGAAGAGACGCGAGTGCTATTTGCACTGTTTATGGCCAGAATACCACAATAGTGTTGTTCTTACCCTGAATTAACACTTAATGCTAGAACTTTAAACTCAATGTGAATCAACTCCGTTTAAGAAGTTGTATTGAACGCCAGTCGGTCTTACAAGAAAAACACTCTGCTTTTGAGAAACAGGCACTCTTGCACTCTACTGTGTTTCCTATAGGGCCAGTACAGTGAGCTAGCTCAGAACAAGAGAACTGTGCTTCCTACACAAACGGGGCATATCTAGTTCAACTCAGTATTGGCAACTAAGTAAAACAGGAGCTTCTCTTCAGTCCAATACACTGTATTTGCTGCAAACAGAGGCGAGTGCTATTTGCACTGTTTATGGCCAGAATAGCACAATAGTGGTGTTCTTACCCTGAATTAACACTTAATGCTAGAACTTGAAACTCAATGTGAATCAACTCTGTTTAGGAAGTTGTATTGAACCCCAGTCGTCCTTACAAGAAAAACACTCTGCTTTTGAGAAACAGGCATTCTTGCATTCTACTGTGTTTCCTATAGGGCCAGTACAGTGAGCTAGCTCAGAACAAGAGAACTGTGCTTCCTACACAAACGGGACATATCTAGTTCAACTCAGTATTGGAAACTAAGTAAAACAGGAGCTTCTCTTCATTCCAATACACTGTATTTGCTGGGAACAGACGCGAGTGCTATTTGCACTTTTTATGGCCAGAATACCAAAATAGTTGTGTTCTTACCCTGAATTAACACTTAATGCTAGAACTTGGAACTCAATGTGAATCAACTCCGTTTAGGAAGTTGTATTGAACCCCATTCGGCCTTACAAGAAAAACACTCTGCTTTTGAGAAACAGGCACTCTTGCACTCTACTGTGTTTCCTATAGGGCCAGTACAGTGAGCTAGCTCAGAACAAGAGAACTGTGCTTCCTACACAAACGGGGCATATCTAGTTCAACTCAGTATTGGAAACTAAGTAAAACAGGAGCTTCTCTTCAGTCCAATACACTGTATTTGCTGGGAACAGACGCGAGTGCTATTTGCACTGTTGATGGCCAGAATACCACAATAGTGTTGTTCTTACCCTGAATTAACACTTAATGCTAGAACTTGAAACTCAGTGTGAATCAACTCCGTTTAGAAAGTTGTATTGAACGCCAGTCGGACTTACAAGAAAAACACTCTGCTTTTGAGAAACAGGCACTCTTGCACTCTAATGTGTTTCCTATAGGGCCAGTACAGTGAGCTAGCTCAGAACAAGAGAACTGTGCTTCCTACACAAACGGGGCATATCTAGTTCAACTCGGTATTGGAAACTAAGTAAAACAGGAGCTTCTCTTCAGTCCCATACACTGTATTTGCTGGGAAGAGACGCGAGTGCTATTTGCACTGTTTATGGCCAGAATACCACAATAGTGTTGTTCTTACCCTGAATTAACACTTAATGCTAGAACTTTAAACTCAATGTGAATCAACTCCGTTTAAGAAGTTGTATTGAACGCCAGTCGGTCTTACAAGAAAAACACTCTGCTTTTGAGAAACAGGCACTCTTGCACTCTACTGTGTTTCCTATAGGGCCAGTACAGTGAGCTAGCTCAGAACAAGAGAACTGTGCTTCCTACACAAACGGGGCATATCTAGTTCAACTCAGTATTGGCAACTAAGTAAAACAGGAGCTTCTCTTCAGTCCAATACACTGTATTTGCTGCAAACAGAGGCGAGTGCTATTTGCACTGTTTATGGCCAGAATAGCACAATAGTGGTGTTCTTACCCTGAATTAACACTTAATGCTAGAACTTGAAACTCAATGTGAATCAACTCTGTTTAGGAAGTTGTATTGAACCCCAGTCGTCCTTACAAGAAAAACACTCTGCTTTTGAGAAACAGGCATTCTTGCATTCTACTGTGTTTCCTATAGGGCCAGTACAGTGAGCTAGCTCAGAACAAGAGAACTGTGCTTCCTACACAAACGGGACATATCTAGTTCAACTCAGTATTGGAAACTAAGTAAAACAGGAGCTTCTCTTCAGTCCAATACACTGTATTTGCTGGTAACAGACGCGAGTGCTATTTGCACTTTTTATGGCCAGAATACCAAAATAGTTGTGTTCTTACCCTGAATTAACACTTAATGCTAGAACTTGGAACTCATTGTGAATCAACTCCGTTTAGGAAGTTGTATTGAACCCCATTCGGCCTTAGAAGAAAAACACTCTGCTTTTGAGAAACAGGCACTCTTGCACTCTACTGTGTTTCCTATAGGGCCAGTACAGTGAGCTAGCTCAGAACAAGAGAACTGTGCTTCCTACACAAACGGGGCATATCTAGTTCAACTCAGTATTGGAAACTAAGTAAAACAGGAGCTTCTCTTCAGTCCAATACACTGTATTTGCTGGGAACAGACGCGAGTGCTAATTGCACTGTTTATGGCCAGAATACCACAATAGTGGTGTTCTTACCCTGAATTAACACTTAATGCTAGAACTTGAAACTCAGTGTGAATCAACTCCGTTTAGAAAGTTGTATTGAACGCCAGTCGGCCTTACAAGAAAAACACTCTGCTTTTGAGAAACAGGCACTCTTGCACTCTACTGTGTTTCCTATAGGGCCAGTAGAGTGAGCTAGCTCAGAACAAGAGAACTGTGCTTCCTACACAAACGGGGCATATCTAGTTCAACTCAGTATTGGAAACTAAGTAAAACAGGAGCTTCTCTTCAGTCCAATACACTGTATTTGCTGAGAACAGACGCGAGTGCTATTTGCACTGTTTATGGCCAGAATACCACAATAGTGTTGTTCTTACCCTGAATTAACACTTAATGCTAGAAATTGAAACTCAATGTGAATCAACTCCGTTTAGGAAGTTGTATTGAACCCCAGTCATCCTTACAAGAAAAACACTCTGCTTTTGAGAAACAGGCATTCTTGCATTCTACTGTGTTTCCTATAGGGCCAGTACAGTGAGCTAGCTCAGAACAAGAGAACTGTGCTTCCTACACAAACGGGGCATATCTAGTTCAACTCACTAATGGAAACTAAGTAAAACAGGAGCTTCTCGTCATTCCAATACACTGTATTTGCTGGGAACAGACGCGAGTGCTATTTGCACTTTTTATACCCAGAATACCAAAATAGTTGTGTTCTTACCCTGAATTAACACTTAATGCTAGAACTTGGAACTCAATGTGAATCAACTCCGTTTAGAAAGTTGTATTGAACCCCATTCGGCCTTACAAGAAAAACACTCTGCTTTTGAGAAACAGGCACTCTTGCACTCTACTGTGTTTCCTATAGGGACAGTACAGTGAGCTAGCTCAGAACAAGAGAACTGTGTTTCCTACACAAACGGGGCATATCTAGTTCAACTCAGTATTGGAAACTAAGTAAAACAGGAGCTTCTCTTCAGTCCAATTCACTGTATTTGCTGGGAACAGACGCGAGTGCTATTTGCACTGTTTATGGCCAGAATACCACAATAGTGGTGTTCTTACCCTGAATTAACACTTAATGCTAGAACTTAAAACTCAGTGTGAATCAACTCCGTTTAGAAAGTTGTATTGAACGCCAGTCGGCCTTACAAGAAAAACACTCTGCTTTTGAGAAACAGGCACTCTTGCACTCTACTGTGTTTCCTATAGGGCCAGTACAGTGAGCTAGGTCAGAACAAGAGAACTGTGCTTCCTAAACAAACGGGGCATATCTAGTTCAACTCGGTATTGGAAACTAAGTAAAACAGGAGCTTCTCTTCAGTCCCATACACTGTATTTGCTGGGAACAGACGCGATTGCTATTTGTACTGTTTATGGCCAGAATACCACAATAGTGGTGTTCTTACCCTGAATTAACACTTAATGCTAGAACTTGAAACTCAATGTGAATCAACTCCGTTTAAGAAGTTGTATTGAACGCCAGTCGGTCTTACAAGAAAAACACTCTGCTTTTGAGAAACAGGCACTCTTGCACTCTACTGTGTTTCCTATAGGGCCAGTACAGTGAGCTAGCTCAGAACAAGAGAACTGTGCTTCCTACTCAAACGGGGCATATCTAGTTCAACTCAGTATTGGCAACTAAGTAAAACAGGAGCTTCTCTTCAGTAAAATACACTGTATTTGCTGCAAACAGAGGCGAGTGCTATTTGCACTGTTTATGGCCAGAATAGCACAATAGTGGTGTTCTTGCCCTGAAATAACACTTAATGCTAGAACTTGAAACTCAATGTGAATCAACTCCGTTTAGGAAGTTGTATTGAACCCCATTCGGCCTTACAAGAAAAACACTCTGCTTTTGAGAAACAGGCACTCTTGCACTCTACTGTGTTTCCTATAGGGCCAGTACAGTGAGCTAGCTCAGAACAAGTGAACTGTGCTTCCTACACAAACGGGGCATATCTATTTCAACTCAGTATTGGAAATGAAGTGAAGCAGGAGATTCTCTTCAGTCTAATACACTGTATTTGCTGAGAACAGACGCGAGTGCTATTTGGACTGTTTTTGGCCAGAATAGCACAATAGTGGTGTTCTTACCCTGAATTAACACTTAATGCTAGAACTTGAAACTGAATGTGAATCAACTCCGTTCAGGAAGTTGTATTGAACCCCATTCGGCCTTACAAGAAAAACACTCTGCTTTTGAGAAACAGGCACTCTTGCACTCTACTGTGTTTCCTATAGGGCCAGTACAGTGAGCTAGCTCAGAACAAGAGAACTGTGCTTCCTACACAAACGGGGCATATCTAGTTCAACTCAGTATTGGAAACTAAGTAAAACAGGAGCTTCTCTTCAGTCCAATACACTGTATTTGCTGGGAACAGACGCGAGTGCTATTTGCACTGTTTATGGCCAGAATACCACAATAGTGTTGTTCTTACCCTGAATTAACACTTAATGCTAGAACTTTAAACTCAATGTGAATCAACTCCGTTTAAGAAGTTGTATTGAACGCCAGTCGGTCTTACAAGAAAAACACTCTGCTTTTGAGAAACAGGCACTCTTGCACTCTACTGTGTTTCCTATAGGGCCAGTACAGTGAGCTAGCTCAGAACAAGAGAACTGTGCTTCCTACACAAACGGGGCATATCTAGTTCAACTCAGTATTGGCAACTAAGTAAAACAGGAGCTTCTCTTCAGTCCAATACACTGTATTTGCTGCAAACAGAGGCGAGTGCTATTTGCACTGTTTATGGCCAGAATAGCACAATAGTGGTGTTCTTACCCTGAATTAACACTTAATGCTAGAACTTGAAACTCAATGTGAATCAACTCCGTTTAGGAAGTTGTATTGAACCCCAGTCGTCCTTACAAGAAAAACACTCTGCTTTTGAGAAACAGGCACTCTTGCACTCTACTGTGTTTCCTATAGGGCCAGTACAGTGAGCTAGCTCAGAACAAGAGAACTGTGCTTCCTACACAAACGGGGCATATCTAGTTCAACTCAGTATTGGCAACTAAGTAAAACAGGAGCTTCTCTTCAGTCCAATACACTGTATTTGCTGGGAACAGACGCGAGTGCTATTTGCACTGTTTATGGCCAGAATACCACAATAGTGTTGTTCTTACCCTGAATTAACACTTAATGCTAGAACTTGAAACTCAGTGTGAATCAATTCCGTTGAGAAAGTTGTATTGAACGCCAGTCGGACTTACAAGAAAAACACTCTGCTTTTGAGAAACAGGCACTCTTGCACTCTACTGTGTTTCCTATAGGGCCAGTACAGTGAGCTAGCTCAGAACAAGAGAACTGTGCTTCCTACACAAACGGGGCATATCTAGTTCAACTCGGTATTGGAAACTAAGTAAAACAGGAGCTTCTCTTCAGTCCCATACACTGTATTTGCTGGGAAGAGACGCGAGTGCTATTTGCACTGTTTATGGCCAGAATACCACAATAGTGTTGTTCTTACCCTGAATTAACACTTAATGCTAGAACTTTAAACTCAATGTGAATCAACTCCGTTTAAGAAGTTGTATTGAACGCCAGTCGGTCTTACAAGAAAAACACTCTGCTTTTGAGAAACAGGCACTCTTGCACTCTACTGTGTTTCCTATAGGGCCACTACAGTGAGCTAGCTCAGAACAAGAGAACTGTGCTTCCTACACAAACGGGGCATATCTAGTTCAACTCAGTATTGGCAACTAAGTAAAACAGGAGCTTCTCTTCAGTCCAATACACTGTATTTGCTGCAAACAGAGGCGAGTGCTATTTGCACTGTTTATGGCCATAATAGCACAATAGTGGTGTTCTTACCCTGAATTAACACTTAATGCTAGAACTTGAAACTCAATGTGAATCAACTCCGTTTAGGAAGTTGTATTGAACCCCAGTCGTCCTTACAAGAAAAACACTCTGCTTTTGAGAAACAGGCACTCTTGCACTCTACTGTGTTTCCTATAGGGCCAGTACAGTGAGCTAGCTCAGAACAAGTTAACTGTGCTTCCTACACAAACGGGGCATATCTAGTTCAACTCAGTATTGGAAATGAAGTGAAGCAGGAGATTCTCTTCAGTCTAATACACTGTATTTGCTGAGAACAGACGCGAGTGCTATTTGGACTGTTTTTGGCCAGAATAGCACAATAGTGGTGTTCTTAACCTGAATTAACACTTAATGCTAGAACTTGAAACTGAATGTGAATCAACTCCGTTCAGGAAGTTTTATTTAACCGCAGTCGGCCTTACGAGAAAAACACTCTGCTTTTGAGAAACAGGCACTCTTGCACCTAATGTGTTTCCTATAGGGCCAGTACAGTGAGCTAGCTCAGAACAAGAGAACTGTGCTTCCTACACAAACGGGGCATATCTAGTTCAACTCAGTATTGGAAGCTAAGTAAAACAGGAGCTTCTCTTCAGTCCAATACACTGTATTTGCTGCGAACAGACGCGAGTGCTATTTGCACTGTTTATGGCCAGAATACCACAATAGTTGTGTTCTTACCATGAATTAACACTTAATGCTAGTACTTGAAACTCAATGTGAATCAACTCCGTTTAGGAAGTTGTATTGAACCCCAGTCGGCCTTACAAGAAAAACACTCTGCTTTTGAGAAACAGGCACTCTTGCACTCTACTGTGTTTCCTAGAGGGCCAGTCCAGTGAGCTAGCTCAGAACAAGAGAACTGTGCTTCCTACACAAACGGGGCATATCTAGTTCAACTCAGTATTGGAAACTAAGTAAAACAGGAGCTTCTTTTCATTCAAATACACTGTATTTGCTGGGAACAGACGCGAGTGCTATTTGCACTTTTTATGGCCAGAATACCACAATAGTTGTGTTCTTACCCTGAATTAACACTTAATGCTAGAACTTGAAACTCAATGTGAATCAACTCCGTTTAGGAAGTTGTATTGAACCCCATTCGGCCTTACAAGAAAAACACTCTGCTTTTGCGAAACAGGCACTCTTGCACTCTACTGTGTTTCCTATAGGGACAGTACAGTGAGCTAGCTCAGAACAAGTGAACTGTGCTTCCTACATAAAAGGGGCATATCTAGTTCAACTCAGTATTGGAAACTAAGTAAAACAGGAGCTTCTCTTCAGTCCAATACACTGTATTTGCTGGGAACAGACGCGAGTGCTATTTTCACTGTTTATGGCCAGAATAGCACAATAGTGGTGTCTTACCCTGAATTAACACTTAATTCTAGAAATGAACCTCAATGTGAATCAACTCCGTTCAGGATGTTGTATTGAACCCCAGTCGGACTTACAAGAAAAACACTCTGCTTTTGAGAAAAAGGCACTCTTGCACTCTACTGTGTTTACTATAGGGACAGTACAGTGAGCTAGCTCAGAACAAGTGAACTGTGTTTCCTACACAAACGAGGCATATCTATTTCAACTCAGTATTGGAAATGAAGTGAAACAGGAGCTTCTCTTCAGTTTAATACACTGCATTTGCTGGGAACAGACGCGAGTGCTATTTGCACTGTTTTTGGCCAGAATAGCACACTAGTGGTGTTCTTACCCTGAATTAACACTTAATGCTAGAACTTGAAACTCAATGTGAATCAACTCCGTTTAGGAAGTTGTATTGAACCCCAGTCGGCCTTACAAGAAAAACACTCGGCTTTTGAGAAACCGGCACTCTTCCACTCTACTGTGTTTCCTATAGGGCCAGTACAGTGAGCTAGCTCAGAACAAGAGAACTGTGCTTCCTACACAAACGGGGCATATCTAGTTCAACTCAGTATTGGAAACTAAGTAAAACAGGAGCTTCTCTTCAGTCCAATACACTGTATTTGCTGCGAACAGACGCGAGTGCTATTTGCACTGTTTATGGCCAGAATACCACAAGAGTGGTGTTCTTACCCTGAATTAACACTTAATGCTAGAACTTGAAACGCAATGTGAATCAACTCCGTTTAGGAAGTTGTATTGAACCCCAGTCGGCCTTACAAGTAAAACACTCTGCTTTTGAGAAACAGGCACTCTTGCACTCTACTGTGTTTCCTATATGGCCAGTACAGTGAGCTAGCTCAGAACAAGAGAACTGTGCTTCCTACACAAACGGGGCATATCTAGTTCAACTCAGTATTGGAAACTAAGTAAAACAGGAGCTTCTCTTCAGTCCAATACACTGTATTTGCTGGGAACAGACACGAGTGCTATTTGCACTGTCTATGGCCAGAATACCACAATAGTGGTGTTCTTACCCTGAATTAACACTTAATGCTAGAAATTGAAACTCAGTGTGAATCAACTCCGTTTAGGAAGTTGTATTGAACGCCAGTCGGACTTACAAGAAAAACACTCTGCTTTTGAGAAACAGGCACTCTTGCACTCTACTGTGTTTCCTATAGGGCCAGTACAGTGAGCTAGCTCAGAACAAGAGAACTGTGCTTCCTACACAAACGGGGTATATCTAGTTCAACTCAGTATTGGAAACTAAGTAAAACAGGAGCTTCTCTTCAGTCCAATACACTGTATTTGCTGCGAACAGAGGCGAGTGCTATTTGCACTGTTTATGGCCAGAATAGCACAATAGTGGTGTTCTTACCCTGAATTAACACTTAATGCTAGAACTTGAAACTCAGTGTGAATCAACTCCGTTTAGGAAGTTGTATTGAACCCCAGTCGGCCTTACAAGAAATACACTCTGCTTTTGAAAAAAAGGCACTCTTGCACTCTACTGTGTTTCCGATAGGGCCAGTACAGTGAGCTAGGTCAGAACAAGAGAATTGTGCTTCCTACTCAAACGGGGCATATCTAGTTCAACTCAGTATTGGAAAATAAGTAAAACAGGAGATTCTCTTCATTCCAATACACTGCATTTGCTGGGAAGAGACGCGAGTGCTATTTGCACTTTTTATGGCCAGAATACCACAATAGTTGTGTTCTTACCCTGAATTAACACTTAATGCTAGAACTTGAAACTCAGTGTGAATCAACTCTGTTTAAGAAGTTGTATTGAACCCCATTCGGCCTTGCAAGAAAAACACTCTGCTTTAGAGAAACAGGCACTCTTGCACTCTACTGTGTTTCCTATAGGGCTAGTACAGTGAGCTAGCTCAGAACAAGTGAACTGTGCTTCCTACACAAACGGGGCATATCTAGTTCAACTCAGTATTGGAAATGAAGTGAAACAGGAGCTTCTCTTCAGTCAAATACACTGTTTTGCTGGGAACAGACGCGAGTGCTATTTGCACTGTTTATGGCCAGAATAGCACAATAGTGGTGTTCTTACCCTGAATTAACACTTAATGCTAGAACTTGAAACTCAATGTGAATCTACTCCGTTTAGGAAGTTGTATTGAACCCCAGTCGGCCTTACAAGAAAAACACTCTAATTTTGAGAAACAGGCACTCTTGTACTCTACTGTGTTTCCTATAGGGCCAGTACAGTGAGCTAGCTCAGAACAAGAGAACTGTGCTTCCTACACAAACGGGGCATATCTAGTTCAACTCAGTATTGGAAACTAAGGAAAACAGGAGCTTCTCTTCAGTCCCATACACTGTATTTGCGGGGAACAGACGCGAGTGCTATTTGCACTGTTTATGGCCAGATAACCACAATAGTGGTGTTCTTACCCTGAATTAACACTTAATGCTAGAACTTGAAACTGAATGTGAATCAACTCCGTTTAGAAAGTTGTATTGAACCCCAGTCAGCCTTACAAGAAAAACACTCTGCTTTTGAGAAAGAGGCACTCTTGCACTCTACTGTGTTTCCTATATGGCCAGTACAGTGAGCTAGCTCAGAACAAGAGAACTGTGCTTCCTACACAAACGGGGCATATCTAGTTCAACTCAGTATTGGAAACTAAGTAAAACAGGAGCTTCTCTTCTGTCCAATACACTGTATTTGCTGGGAACAGACGCGAGTGCTATTTGCACTGTTTATGGCCAGAATAGCACAATAGTGGTGTTCTTACCCTGAATTAACACTTAATGCTAGAACTTGAAACTCAATGTGAATCAACTCCGTTTAGGAAGTTGTATTGAACCCCAGTCGGCCTTACAAGAAATACACTCTGCTTTTGAGAAAAAGGCACTCTTGCACTCTACTGTGTTTCCTATAGGGCCAGTACAGTGAGCTTGCTCAGAACAAGAGAATTGTGCTTCCTACTCAAACAGGGCATATCTAGTTCAACTCAGTATTGGAAACTAAGTAAAACAGGAGCTTCTCTTCATTCCATTACACTGTATTTGCTGGGAAGAGACGCGAGTGCTATTTGCACTTTTTATGGCCAGAATACCACAATAGTTGTGTTCTTAACCTGAATTAACACTTAATGCTAGAACTTGAAACTCAATGTGAATCAACTCTGTTTAAGAAGTTGTATTGAACCCCATTCGGCCTTGCAAGAAAAACACTCTGCTTTTGAGAAACAGACACTCTTGCACTCTACTGTGTTTCCTATAGGGCTAGTACAGTGTGCTAGCTCAGAACAAGTGAACTGTGCTTCCTACACAAACGGGTCATATCTAGTTCAACTCAGTATTGGAAATGAAGTGATACAGGAGCTTCTCTTCAGTCAAATACACTGTATTTGCTGGGAACAGACGCGAGTGCTATTTGCACTGTTTATGGCCAGAATAGCATAATAGTTGTGTTTTTACCCTGAATTAACACTTAATGCTAGAACTTGAAACTCAATGTGAATCAACTCGGTTTAGGAAGTTGTATTGAACCCCAGTCGGCCTTACAAGAAAAACACTCTGCTTTTGAGAAACAGGCACTCTTGCACTCTACTGTGTTTCCTAAAGGGCCACTACAGTGAGCTACCTCAGAACAAGAGTACTGTGCTTCCTACACAAACGGGGCATATCTAGTTCAACTCAGTATTGGAAACTAAGTAAAACAGGAGCTTCTCTTCAGTCCAATACACTGTATTTGCTGGGAACAGACGCGAGTGCTATTTGGACTGTTTATGGCCAGAATACCACAATAGTGGTGTTCTTACCCTGAATTAACACTTAATGCTAGAACTTGAAACTCAATGTGAATCAACTCTGTTTAAGAAGTTGTATTGAACCCCATTCGGCCTTGCAAGAAAAACACTCTGCTTTTGAGAAACAGGCACTCTTGCACTCTACTGTGTTTCCTATAGGGCTAGTACAGTGTGCTAGCTCAGAACAAGTGAACTGTGCTTCCTACACAAACGGGTCATATCTAGTTCAACTCAGTATTGGAAATGAAGTGATACAGGAGCTTCTCTTCAGTCAAATACACTGTATTTGCTGGGAACAGACGCGAGTGCTATTTGCACTGTTTATGGCCAGAATAGCATAATAGTTGTGTTTTTACCCTGAATTAACACTTAATGCTAGAACTTGAAACTCAATGTGAATCAACTCGGTTTAGGAAGTTGTATTGAACCCCAGTCGGCCTTACAAGAAAAACACTCTGCTTTAGAGAAACAGGCACTCTTGCGCTCTACTGTGTTTCCTATAGGGCCACTACAGTGAGCTACCTCAGAACAAGAGAACTGTGCTTCCTACACAAACGGGGCATATCTAGTTCAACTCAGTATTGGAAACTAAGTAAAACAGGAGCTTCTCTTCAGTCCAATACACTGTATTTGCTGGGAACAGACGCGAGTGCTATTTGGACTGTTTATGGCCAGAATACCACAATAGTGGTGTTCTTACCCTGAATTAACACTTAATGCTAGAACTTGAAACTCAATGTGAATCAACTCAGTTTAGGAAGTTGTATTGAACCCCAGTCGGCCTTACAAGAAATACACTCTGCTTTTGAGAAACAGGCACTTTGCACTCTACTATGTTTCCGATAGGGCCAGTACAGTGAGCTAGGTCAGAACAAGAGAATTGTGCTTCCTACTCAAACGGGGCATATCTAGGTCAACTCAGTATTGGAAAATAAGTAAAACAGGAGCTTCTCTTCATTCCAATACACTGTATTTGCTGGGAAGAGACGCGAGTGCTATTTGCACTTTTTATGGCCAGAATAGCACAATAGTTGTGTTCTTACCCTGAATTAAAACTTAATGCTAGAACTTGAAACTCAATGTGAATCAACTCCGTTTAGGAAGTTGTATTGAACCCCATTCGGCCTTACAAGAAAAACACTCTGCTTTTGAGAAACAGGCACTCTTGCACTCTACTGTGTTTCCTATAGGGCCAGTACAGTGAGCTAGCTCAGAACAAGAGAACTGTGCTTCCTACACAAACGGGGCATATCTAGTTCAACTCAGTATTGGAAACTAAGTAAAACAGGAGCTTCTCTTCAGTCCAATACACTGTATTTGCTGGGAACAGACACGAGTGCTATTTGCACTGTCTATGGCCAGAATACCACAATAGTGGTGTTCTTACCCTGAATTAACACTTAATGCTAGAAATTGAAACTCAGTGTGAATCAACTCCGTTTAGGAAGTTGTATTGAACGCCAGTCGGACTTACAAGAAAAACACTCTGCTTTTGAGAAACAGGCACTCTTGCACTCTACTGTGTTTCCTATAGGGCCAGTACAGTGAGCTAGCTCAGAACAAGAGAACTGTGCTTCCTACACAAACGGGGTATATCTAGTTCAACTCAGTATTGGAAACTAAGTAAAACAGGAGCTTCTCTTCAGTCCAATACACTGTATTTGCTGCGAACAGAGGCGAGTGCTATTTGCACTGTTTTTGGCCAGAATAGCACAATAGTGGTGTTCTTACCCTGAATTAACACTTAATGCTAGAACTTGAAACTCAGTGTGAATCAACTCCGTTTAGGAAGTTGTATTGAACCCCAGTCGGCCTTACAAGAAATACACTCTGCTTTTGAAAAAAAGGCACTCTTGCACTCTACTGTGTTTCCTAAAGGGCCAGTACAGTGAGCTAGGTCAGAACAAGAGAATTGTGCTTCCTACTCAAACGGGGCATATCTAGTTCAACTCAGTATTGGAAAATAAGTAAAACAGGAGCTTCTCTTCATTCCAATACACTGCATTTGCTGGGAAGAGACGCGAGTGCTATTTGCACTTTTTATGGCCAGAATACCACAATAGTTGTGTTCTTACCCTGAATTAACACTTAATGCTAGAACTTGAAACTCAGTGTGAATCAACTCTGTTTAAGAAGTTGTATTTAACCCCATTCGGCCTTGCAAGAAAAACACTCTGCATTAGAGAAACAGGCACTCTTGCACTCTACTGTGTTTCCTATAGGGCTAGTACAGTGAGCTAGCTCAGAACAAGTGAACTGTGCTTCCTACACAAACGGGGCATATCTAGTTCAACTCAGTATTGGAAATGAAGTGAAACAGGAGCTTCTCTTCAGTCAAATACACTGTTTTGCTGGGAACAGACGCGAGTGCTATTTGCACTGTTTATGGCCAGAATACCACAATAGTGGTGTTCTTACCCTGAATTAACACTTAATGCTAGAACTTGAAACTCAATGTGAATCTACTCCGTTTAGGAAGTTGTATTGAACCCCAGTCGGCCTTACAAGAAAAACACTCTACTTTTGAGAAACAGGCACTCTTGTACTCTACTGTGTTTCCTATAGGGCCAGTACAGTGAGCTAGCTCAGAACAAGAGAACTGTGCTTCCTACACAAACGGGGCATATCTAGTTCAACTCAGTATTGGAAACTAAGGAAAACAGGAGCTTCTCTTCAGTCCCATACACTGTATTTGCGGGGAACAGACGCGAGTGCTATTTGCACTGTTTATGGCCAGATAACCACAATAGTGGTGTTCTTACCCTGAATTAAAACTTAATGCTAGAACTTGAAACTCAATGTGAATCAACTCCGTTTAGGAAGTTGTATTGAACCCCATTCGGCCTTACAAGAAAAACACTCTGCTTTTGAGAAACAGGCACTCTTGCACTCTACTGTGTTTCCTATAGGGCCAGTACAGTGAGCTAGCTCAGAACAAGAGAACTGTGCTTCCTACACAAACGGGGCATATCTAGTTCAACTCAGTATTGGAAACTAAGTAAAACAGGAGCTTCTCTTCAGTCCAATACACTGTATTTGCTGGGAACAGACGCGAGTGCTATTTGGACTGTTTATGGCCAGAATACCACAATAGTGGTGTTCTTACCCTGAATTAACACTTAATGCTAGAACTTGAAACTCAATGTGAATCTACTCCGTTTAGGAAGTTGTATTGAACCCCAGTCGGCCTTACAAGAAATACACTCTGCTTTTGAGAAAAAGGCACTCTTGCACTCTACTGTGTTTCCTATAGGGCCAGTACAGTGAGCTTGCTCAGAACAAGAGAATTGTGCTTCCTACTCAAACAGGGCATATCTAGTTCAACTCAGTATTGGAAACTAAGTAAAACAGGAGCTTCTCTTCATTCCATTACACTGTATTTGCTGGGAAGAGACGCGAGTGCTATTTGCACTTTTTATGGCCAGAATACCACAATAGTTGTGTTCTTAACCTGAATTAACACTTAATGCTAGAACTTGAAACTCAATGTGAATCAACTCTGTTTAAGAAGTTGTATTGAACCCCATTCGGCCTTGCAAGAAAAACACTCTGCTTTTGAGAAACAGGCACTCTTGCACTCTACTGTGTTTCCTATAGGGCTAGTACAGTGTGCTAGCTCAGAACAAGTGAACTGTGCTTCCTACACAAACGGGTCATATCTAGTTCAACTCAGTATTGGAAATGAAGTGATACAGGAGCTTCTCTTCAGTCAAATACACTGTTTTGCTGGGAACAGACGCGAGTGCTATTTGCACTGTTTATGGCCAGAATAGCATAATAGTTGTGTTTTTACCCTGAATTAACACTTAATGCTAGAACTTGAAACTCAATGTGAATCAACTCGGTTTAGGAAGTTGTATTGAACCCCAGTCGGCCTTACAAGAAAAACACTCTGCTTTTGAGAAACAGGCACTCTTGCACTCTACTGTGTTTCCTATATGGCCAGTACAGTGAGCTAGCTCAGAACAAGAGAACTGTGCTTCCTACACAAACGAGGCATATCTAGTTCAACTCAGTATTGGAAACTAAGTAAAACAGGAGCTTCTCTTCAGTCCAATACACTGTATTTGCTGGGAACAGACACGAGTGCTATTTGCACTGTCTATGGCCAGAATACCACAATAGTGGTGTTCTTACCCTGAATTAACACTTAATGCTAGAAATTGAAACTCAGTGTGAATCAACTCCGTTTAGGAAGTTGTATTGAACGCCAGTCGGACTTACAAGAAAAACACTCTGCTTTTGAGAAACAGGCACTCTTGCACTCTACTGTGTTTCCTATAGGGCCAGTACAGTGAGCTAGCTCAGAACAAGAGAACTGTGCTTCCTACACAAACGGGGTATATCTAGTTCAACTCAGTATTGGAAACTAAGTAAAACAGGAGCTTCTCTTCAGTCCAATACACTGTATTTGCTGCGAACAGAGGCGAGTGCTATTTGCACTGTTTATGGCCAGAATAGCACAATAGTGGTGTTCTTACCCTGAATTAACACTTAATGCTAGAACTTGAAACTCAGTGTGAATCAACTCCGTTTAGGAAGTTGTATTGAACCCCAGTCGGCCTTACAAGAAATACACTCTGCTTTTGAAAAAAAGGCACTCTTGCACTCTACTGTGTTTCCGATAGGGCCAGTACAGTGAGCTAGGTCAGAACAAGAGAATTGTGCTTCCTACTCAAACGGGGCATATCTAGTTCAACTCAGTATTGGAAAATAAGTAAAACAGGAGCTTCTCTTCATTCCAATACACTGCATTTGCTGGGAAGAGACGCGAGTGCTATTTGCACTTTTTATGGCCAGAATACCACAATAGTTGTGTTCTTACCCTGAATTAACACTTAATGCTAGAACTTGAAACTCAGTGTGAATCAACTCTGTTTAAGAAGTTGTATTGAACCCCATTCGGCCTTGCAAGAAAAACACTCTGCTTTAGAGAAACAGGCACTCTTGCACTCTACTGTGTTTCCTATAGGGCTAGTACAGTGAGCTAGCTCAGAACAAGTGAACTGTGCTTCCTACACAAACGGGGCATATCTAGTTCAACTCAGTATTGGAAATGAAGTGAAACAGGAGCTTCTCTTCAGTCAAATACACTGTTTTGCTGGGAACAGACGCGAGTGCTATTTGCACTGTTTATGGCCAGAATAGCACAATAGTGGTGTTCTTACCCTGAATTAACACTTAATGCTAGAACTTGAAACTCAATGTGAATCTACTCCGTTTAGGAAGTTGTATTGAACCCCAGTCGGCCTTACAAGAAAAACACTCTACTTTTGAGAAACAGGCACTCTTGTACTCTACTGTGTTTCCTATAGGGCCAGTACAGTGAGCTAGCTCAGAACAAGAGAACTGTGCTTCCTACACAAACGGGGCATATCTAGTTCAACTCAGTATTGGAAACTAAGGAAAACAGGAGCTTCTCTTCAGTCCCATACACTGTATTTGCGGGGAACAGACGCGAGTGCTATTTGCACTGTTTATGGCCAGATAACCACAATAGTGGTGTTCTTACCCTGAATTAAAACTTAATGCTAGAACTTGAAACTCAATGTGAATCAACTCCGTTTAGGAAGTTGTATTGAACCCCATTCGGCCTTACAAGAAAAACACTCTGCTTTTGAGAAACAGGCACTCTTGCACTCTACTGTGTTTCCTATAGGGCCAGTACAGTGAGCTAGCTCAGAACAAGAGAACTGTGCTTCCTACACAAACGGGGCATATCTAGTTCAACTCAGTATTGGAAACTAAGTAAAACAGGAGCTTCTCTTCAGTCCAATACACTGTATTTGCTGGGAACAGACGCGAGTGCTATTTGGACTGTTTATGGCCAGAATACCACAATAGTGGTGTTCTTACCCTGAATTAACACTTAATGCTAGAACTTGAAACTCAATGTGAATCTACTCCGTTTACGAAGTTGTATTGAACCCCAGTCGGCCTTACAAGAAATACACTCTGCTTTTGAGAAAAAGGCACTCTTGCACTCTACTGTGTTTCCTATAGGGCCAGTACAGTGAGCTTGCTCAGAACAAGAGAATTGTGCTTCCTACTCAAACAGGGCATATCTAGTTCAACTCAGTATTGGAAACTAAGTAAAACAGGAGCTTCTCTTCATTCCATTACACTGTATTTGCTGGGAAGAGACGCGAGTGCTATTTGCACTTTTTATGGCCAGAATACCACAATAGTTGTGTTCTTAACCTGAATTAACACTTAATGCTAGAACTTGAAACTCAATGTGAATCAACTCTGTTTAAGAAGTTGTATTGAACCCCATTCGGCCTTGCAAGAAAAACACTCTGCTTTTGAGAAACAGGCACTCTTGCACTCTACTGTGTTTCCTATAGGGCTAGTACAGTGTGCTAGCTCAGAACAAGTGAACTGTGCTTCCTACACAAACGGGTCATATCTAGATCAACTCAGTATTGGAAATGAAGTGATACAGGAGCTTCTCTTCAGTCAAATACACTGTTTTGCTGGGAACAGACGCGAGTGCTATTTGCACTGTTTATGGCCAGAATAGCATAATAGTTGTGTTTTTACCCTGAATTAACACTTAATGCTAGAACTTGAAACTCAATGTGAATCAACTCGGTTTAGGAAGTTGTATTGAACCCCAGTCGGCCTTACAAGAAAAACACTCTGCTTTTGAGAAACAGGCACTCTTGCACTCTACTGTGTTTCCTATATGGCCAGTACAGTGAGCTAGCTCAGAACAAGAGAACTGTGCTTCCTACACAAACGAGGCATATCTAGTTCAACTCAGTATTGGAAACTAAGTAAAACAGGAGCTTCTCTTCAGTCCAATACACTGTATTTGCTGGGAACAGACACGAGTGCTATTTGCACTGTCTATGGCCAGAATACCACAATAGTGGTGTTCTTACCCTGAATTAACACTTAATGCTAGAAATTGAAACTCAGTGTGAATCAACTCCGTTTAGGAAGTTGTATTGAACGCCAGTCGGACTTACAAGAAAAACACTCTGCTTTTGAGAAACAGGCACTCTTGCACTCTACTGTGTTTCCTATAGGGCCAGTACAGTGAGCTAGCTCAGAACAAGAGAACTGTGCTTCCTACACAAACGGGGTATATCTAGTTCAACTCAGTATTGGAAACTAAGTAAAACAGGAGCTTCTCTTCAGTCCAATACACTGTATTTGCTGCGAACAGAGGCGAGTGCTATTTGCACTGTTTATGGCCAGAATAGCACAATAGTGGTGTTCTTACCCTGAATTAACACTTAATGCTAGAACTTGAAACTCAGTGTGAATCAACTCCGTTTAGGAAGTTGTATTGAACCCCAGTCGGCCTTACAAGAAATACACTCTGCTTTTGAAAAAAAGGCACTCTTGCACTCTACTGTGTTTCCGATAGGGCCAGTACAGTGAGCTAGGTCAGAACAAGAGAATTGTGCTTCCTACTCAAACGGGGCATATCTAGTTCAACTCAGTATTGGAAAATAAGTAAAACAGGAGCTTCTCTTCATTCCAATACACTGCATTTGCTGGGAAGAGACGCGAGTGCTATTTGCACTTTTTATGGCCAGAATACCACAATAGTTGTGTTCTTACCCTGAATTAACACTTAATGCTAGAACTTGAAACTCAGTGTGAATCAACTCTGTTTAAGAAGTTGTATTGAACCCCATTCGGCCTTGCAAGAAAAACACTCTGCTTTAGAGAAACAGGCACTCTTGCACTCTACTGTGTTTCCTATAGGGCTAGTACAGTGAGCTAGCTCAGAACAAGTGAACTGTGCTTCCTACACAAACGGGGCATATCTAGTTCAACTCAGTATTGGAAATGAAGTGAAACAGGAGCTTCTCTTCAGTCAAATACACTGTTTTGCTGGGAACAGACGCGAGTGCTATTTGCACTGTTTATGGCCAGAATAGCACAATAGTGGTGTTCTTACCCTGAATTAACACTTAATGCTAGAACTTGAAACTCAATGTGAATCTACTCCGTTTAGGAAGTTGTATTGAACCCCAGTCGGCCTTACAAGAAAAACACTCTACTTTTGAGAAACAGGCACTCTTGTACTCTACTGTGTTTCCTATAGGGCCAGTACAGTGAGCTAGCTCAGAACAAGAGAACTGTGCTTCCTACACAAACGGGGCATATCTAGTTCAACTCAGTATTGGAAACTAAGGAAAACAGGAGCTTCTCTTCAGTCCCATACACTGTATTTGCGGGGAACAGACGCGAGTGCTATTTGCACTGTTTATGGCCAGATAACCACAATAGTGGTGTTCTTACCCTGAATTAAAACTTAATGCTAGAACTTGAAACTCAATGTGAATCAACTCCGTTTAGGAAGTTGTATTGAACCCCATTCGGCCTTACAAGAAAAACACTCTGCTTTTGAGAAACAGGCACTCTTGCACTCTACTGTGTTTCCTATAGGGCCAGTACAGTGAGCTAGCTCAGAACAAGAGAACTGTGCTTCCTACACAAACGGGGCATATCTAGTTCAACTCAGTATTGGAAACTAAGTAAAACAGGAGCTTCTCTTCAGTCCAATACACTGTATTTGCTGGGAACAGACGCGAGTGCTATTTGGACTGTTTATGGCCAGAATACCACAATAGTGGTGTTCTTACCCTGAATTAACACTTAATGCTAGAACTTGAAACTCAATGTGAATCTACTCCGTTTAGGAAGTTGTATTGAACCCCAGTCGGCCTTACAAGAAATACACTCTGCTTTTGAGAAAAAGGCACTCTTGCACTCTACTGTGTTTCCTATAGGGCCAGTACAGTGAGCTTGCTCAGAACAAGAGAATTGTGCTTCCTACTCAAACAGGGCATATCTAGTTCAACTCAGTATTGGAAACTAAGTAAAACAGGAGCTTCTCTTCATTCCATTACACTGTATTTGCTGGGAAGAGACGCGAGTGCTATTTGCACTTTTTATGGCCAGAATACCACAATAGTTGTGTTCTTAACCTGAATTAACACTTAATGCTAGAACTTGAAACTCAATGTGAATCAACTCTGTTTAAGAAGTTGTATTGAACCCCATTCGGCCTTGCAAGAAAAACACTCTGCTTTTGAGAAACAGGCACTCTTGCACTCTACTGTGTTTCCTATAGGGCTAGTACAGTGTGCTAGCTCAGAACAAGTGAACTGTGCTTCCTACACAAACGGGTCATATCTAGTTCAACTCAGTATTGGAAATGAAGTGATACAGGAGCTTCTCTTCAGTCAAATACACTGTTTTGCTGGGAACAGACGCGAGTGCTATTTGCACTGTTTATGGCCAGAATAGCATAATAGTTGTGTTTTTACCCTGAATTAACACTTAATGCTAGAACTTGAAACTCAATGTGAATCAACTCGGTTTAGGAAGTTGTATTGAACCCCAGTCGGCCTTACAAGAAAAACACTCTGCTTTTGAGAAACAGGCACTCTTGCACTCTACTGTGTTTCCTATAGGGCCAGTACAGTGAGCTACCTCAGAACAAGAGAACTGTGCTTCCTACACAAACGGGGTATATCTAGTTCAACTCAGTATTGGAAACTAAGTAAAACAGGAGCTTCTCTTCAGTCCAATACACTGTATTTGCTGGGAACAGACGCGAGTGCTATTTGCACTGTTTATGGCCAGAATAGCACAAGAGTGGTGTTCTTACCCTGAATTAACACTTAATGGTAGAACTTGAAACTCAAAGTGAATCAACTGCGTTTAGGAAGTTGTATTGAACCCCAGTCGGCCTTACAAGAAAAACACTCTGCTTTTGAGAAACAGGCACTCTTGCACTCTACTGTGTTTCCTATAGGGCCAGTACAGTGAGCTAGGTCAGAACAAGAGAACTGTGCTTCCTACACAAACGGGGCATATCTAGTTCAACTCAGTATTGGAAACTAAGTAAAACAGGAGCTTCTCTTCAGTCCAATACACTGTATTTGCTGCGAACAGACGCGAGTGCTATTTGCACTGTTTATGGCCAGAATAGCACAATAGTGGTGTTCTTACCCTGAATTAACACTTAATGCTAGAACTTGAAACTCAGTGTGAATCAACTCCGTTTAGGAAGTTGTATTGAACCCCAGTCGGCCTTACAAGAAATACACTTTGCTTTTGAAAAAAAGGCACTCTTGCACTCTACTGTGTTTCCGATAGGGCCAGTACAGTGAGCTAGGTCAGAACAAGAGAATTGTGCTTCCTACTCAAACGGGGCATATCTACTTCAACTTAGTATTGGAAAATAAGTAAAACAGGAGCTTCTCTTCATTCCAATACACTGCATTTTCTGGGAAGAGACGCGACTGCTATTTGCACTTTTTATGGCCAGAATACCACAATAGTTGTGTTCTTTCCCTGAATTAACACTTAATGCTAGAACTTGAAACTCAATGTGAATCAACTCTGTTTAAGAAGTTGTATTGAACCCCATTCGGCCTTGCAAGAAAAACACTCTGCTTTAGAGAAACAGGCACTCTTGCAATCTACTGTGTTTCCTATAGGGCTAGTACAGTGAGCTAGCTCAGAACAAGTGAACTGTGCTTCCTACACAAACGGGGCATATCTAGTTCAACTCAGTATTGGAAATGAGGTGAAACAGGAGCTTCTCTTCAGTCAAATACACTGTTTTGCTGGGAACAGACGCGAGTGCTATTTGCACTGTTTATGGCTAGAATAGCATAATAGTTGTGTTTTTACCCTGAATTAACACTTAATGCTAGAACTTGAAACTCAATGTGAATCAACTCGGTTTAGGAAGTTGTATTGAACCCCAGTCGGCCTTACAAGGAAAACACTCTGCTTTTGAGAAACAGGCACTCTTGCACTCTACTGTGTTTCCTATAGGGCCAGTACAGTGAGCTACCTCAGAACAAGAGAACTGTGCTTCCTACACAAACGGGGCATATCTAGTTCAACTCAGTATTGGAAACTAAGTAAAACAGGAGCTTCTCTTCAGTCCAATACACTGTATTTGCTGGGAACAGACGCGAGTGCTATTTGGACTGTTTATGGCCAGAATACCACAATAGTGGTGTTCTTACCCTGAATTAACACTTAATGCTAGAACTTGAAACTCAATGTGAATCAACTCAGTTTAGGAAGTTGTATTGAACCCCAGTCGGCCTTACAAGAAATACACTCTGCTTTTGAGAAACAGGCACTTTGCTCTCTACTGTGTTTCTGATAGGGCCAGTACAGTGAGCTAGGTTAGAACAAGAGAATTGTGCTTCCTACTCAAACGGGGCATATCTAGTTCAACTCAGTATTGGAAACTAAGTAAAACAGGAGCTTCTCTTCATTCCAATACACTGTATTTGCTGGGAAGAGACGCGAGTGCTATTTGCACTTTTTATGGCCAGAATAGCACAATAGTTGTGTTCTTACCCTGAATTAAAACTTAATGCTAGAACTTGAAACTCAATGTGAATCAACTCCGTTTAGGAAGTTGTATTGAACCCCATTCGGCCTTACAAGAAAAACACTCTGCTTTTGAGAAACAGGCACTCTTGCACTCTACTGTGTTTCCTATAGGGCCAGTACAGTGAGCTAGCTCAGAAAAAGAGAACTGTGCTTCCTACACAAACGGGGCATATCTAGTTCAACTCAGTATTGGAAACTAAGTAAAACAGGAGCTTCTCTTCAGTCCAATACACTGTATTTGCTGGGAACAGACGCGAGTGCTATTTGCACTGTTTATGGCCAGAATACCACAAGAGTGGTGTTCTTACCCTGAATTAACACTTAATGCTAGAACTTGAAACTCAATGTGAATCAACTCCGTTTAGGAAGTTGTATTGAACCCCATTCGGCCTTACAAGAAAAACACTCTGCTTTTGAGAAACAGGCACTCTTGCACTCTACTGTGTTTCCTATAGGGCCAGTACAGTGAGCTAGCTCAGAACAAGAGAACTGTGCTTCCTACACAAACGGGGTATATCTAGTTCAACTCAGTATTGGAAACTAAGTAAAACAGGAGCTTCTCTTCAGTCCAATACACTGTATTTGCTGGGAACAGACGCGAATGCTATTTGCACTGTTTATGGCCAGAATAGCACAATAGTGGTGTTCTTACCCTGAATTAACACTTAATGGTAGAACTTGAAACTCAAAGTGAATCAACTGCGTTTAGGAAGTTGTATTGAACCCCAGTCGGCCTTACAAGAAAAACACTCTGCTTTTGAGAAACAGGCACTCTTGCACTCTACTGTGTTTCCTATAGGGCCAGTACAGTGAGCTAGCTCAGAACAAGAGAACTGTGCTTCCTACACAAACGGGGCATATCTAGTTCAACTCAGTATTGGAAACTAAGTAAAACAGGAGCTTCTCTTCAGTCCAATACACTGTATTTGCTGCGAACAGACGCGAGTGCTATTTGCACTGTTTATGGCCAGAATAGCACAATAGTGGTGTTCTTACCCTGAATTAACACTTAATGCTAGAACTTGAAACTCAGTGTGAATCAACTCCGTTTAGGAAGTTGTATTGAACCCCAGTCGGCCTTACAAGAAATACACTTTGCTTTTGAAAAAAAGGCACTCTTGCACTCTACTGTGTTTCCGTTAGGGCCAGTACAGTGAGCTAGGTCAGAACAAGAGAATTGTGCTTCCTACTCAAAC
Organism: Peromyscus maniculatus bairdii; assembly: GCF_049852395.1. Classification (NCBI taxonomy): domain Eukaryota; kingdom Metazoa; phylum Chordata; class Mammalia; order Rodentia; family Cricetidae; genus Peromyscus; species Peromyscus maniculatus. The sequence goes on from NC_134866.1 coordinate 53,224,498, forward strand.
GGGGCATATCTAGTTCAACTCAGTATTGGAAAATAAGTAAAACAGGAGCTTCTCTTCATTCCAATACACTGCATTTGCTGGGAAGAGACGCGAGTGCTATTTGCACTTTTTATGGCCAGAATACCACAATAGTTGTGTTCTTACCCTGAATTAACACTTAATGCTAGAACTTGAAACTCAATGTGAATCAACTCTGTTTAAGAAGTTGTATTGAACCCCATTCGGCCTTGCAAGAAAAACACTCTGCTTTAGAGAAACAGGCACTCTTGCACTCTACTGTGTTTCCTATAGGGCTAGTACAGTGAGCTAGCTCAGAACAAGTGAACTGTGCTTCCTACACAAACGGGGCATATCTAGTTCAACTCAGTATTGGAAATGAGGTGAAACAGGAGCTTCTCTTCAGTCAAATACACTGTTTTGCTGGGAACAGACGCGAGTGCTATTTGCACTGTTTATGGCCAGAATAGCACAATAGTGGTTTTCTTACCCTGAATTAACACTTAATGCTAGAACTTGAAACTCAATGTGAATCTACTCCGTTTAGGAAGTTGTATTGAACTCCAGTCGGCCTTACAAGAAAAACACTCTACTTTTGAGAAACAGGCACTCTTGCACTCTACTGTGTTTCCTATAGGGCCAGTACAGTGAGCTAGCTCAGAACAAGAGAACTGTGCTTCCTACACAAACGGGGCATATCTAGTTCAACTCAGTATTGGAAACTAAGGAAAACAGGAGCTTCTCTTCAGTCCCATACACTGTATTTGCGGGGAACAGACGCGAGTGCTATTTGCACTGTTTATGGCCAGAAAACCACAATAGTGGTGTTCTTACCCTGAATTAACACTTAATGCTAGAACTTGAAACTGATGTGAATCAACTCCGTTTAGGAAGTTGTATTGAACCCCAGTCAGCCTTACAAGAAAAACACTCTGCTTTTGAGAAAGAGGCACTCTTGCACTCTACTGTGTTTCCTATATGGCCAGTACAGTGAGCTAGCTCAGAACAAGAGAACTGTGCTTCCTACACAAACGGGGCATATCTAGTTCAACTCAGTATTGGAAACTAAGTAACATAGGAGCTTCTCTTCTGTCCAATACACTGTATTTGCTGGGAACAGACGCGAGTGCTATTTGCACTGTTTATGGCCAGAATAGCACAATAGTGGTGTTCTTACCCTGAATTAACACTTAATGCTAGAACTTGAAACTCAATGTGAATCAACTCCGTTTAGGAAGTTGTATTGAACCCCAGTCGGCCTTACAAGAAATACACTCTGCTTTTGAGAAACAGGCACTCTTGCACTCTACTGTGTTTCCTATAGGGCCAGTACAGTGAGCTTGCTCAGAACAAGAGAATTGTGCTTCCTACTCAAACAGGGCATATCTAGTTCAACTCAGTATTGGAAACTAAGTAAAACAGGAGCTTCTCTTCATTCCATTACACTGTATTTGCTGGGAAGAGACGCGAGTGCTATTTGCACTTTTTATGGTCAGAATACCACAATAGTTGTGTTCTTAACCTGAATTAACACTTAATGCTAGAACTTGAAACTCAATGTGAATCAACTCGGTTTAGGAAGTTGTATTGAACCCCAGTCGGCCTTACAAGAAAAACACTCTGCTTTTGAGAAACAGGCACTCTTGCACTCTACTGTGTTTCCTATAGGGCCACTACAGTGAGCTACCTCAGAACAAGAGAACTGTGCTTCCTACACAAACGGGGCATATCTAGTTCAACTCAGTATTGGAAACTAAGTAAAACAGGAGCTTCTCTTCAGTCCAATACACTGTATTTGCTGGGAACAGACGCGAGTGCTATTTGGACTGTTTATGGCCAGAATACCACAATAGTGGTGTTCTTACTCTGAATTAACACTTAATGCTAGAACTTGAAACTCAATGTGAATCAACTCAGTTTAGGAAGTTGTATTGAACCCCAGTCGGCCTTACAAGAAATACACTCTGCTTTTGAGAAACAGGCACTTTGCACTCTACTGTGTTTTCGATAGGGCCAGTACAGTGAGCTAGGTCAGAACAAGAGAATTGTGCTTCCTACTCAAACGGGGCATATCTAGTTCAACTCAGTATTGGAAACTAAGTAAAACAGGAGCTTCTCTTCATTCTAATACACTGTATTTGCTGGGAAGAGACGCGAGTGCTATTTGCACTTTTTATGGCCAGAATAGCACAATAGTTGTGTTCTTACCCTGAATTAAAACTTAATGCTAGAACTTGAAACTCAATGTGAATCAACTCCGTTTAGGAAGTTGTATTGAACCCCATTCGGCCTTACAAGAAAAACACTCTGCTTTTGAGAAACAGGCACTCTTGCACTCTACTGTGTTTCCTATAGGGCCAGTACAGTGAGCTAGCTCAGAACAAGAGAACTGTGCTTCCTACACAAACGGGGCATATCTAGTTCAACTCAGTATTGGAAACTAAGGAAAACAGGAGCTTCTCTTCACTCCCATACACTGTATTTGCTGGGAACAGACGCGAGTGCTATTTGTACTGTTTATGGCCAGAATACCACAATAGTGGTGTTCTTACCCTGAATTAACACTTAATGCTAGAACTTGAAACTGAATGTGAATCAACTCCGTTTAGGAAGTTGTATTGAACCCCAGTCGGCCTTACAAGAAAAACACTCTGCTTTTGAGAAAGAGGCACTCTTGCACTCTACTGTGTTTCCTATAGGGCCAGTACAGTGAGCTAGCTCAGAACAAGAGAACTGTGCTTCCTACACAAACGGGGCATATCTAGTTCAACTCAGTATTGGAAACTAAGTAAAACAGGAGCTTCTCTTCTGTCCAATACACTGTATTTGCTGGGAACAGACGCGAGTGCTATTTGCACTGTTTATGGCCAGAATAGCACAATAGTGGTGTTCTTACCCTGAATTAACACTTAATGCTAGAACTTGAAACTCAATGGGAATCAACTCCGTTTAGGAAGTTGTATTGAACCCCAGTCGGCCTTACAAGAAAAACACTCTGCTTTTGAGAAACAGGCACTCTTGCACTCTACTGTGTTTCCTATAGGGCCAGTACAGTGAGCTAGCTCAGAACAAGAGAACTGTGCTTCCTACACAAACGGGGCATATCTAGTTCAACTCAGTATTGGAAAATAAGTAAAACAGGAGCTTCTCTTCAGTCCCATACACTGTATTTGCTGGGAACAGACGCGAGTGCTATTTGCACTGTTTATGGCCAGAATACCACAATAGTGGTGTTCTTACCCTGAATTAACACTTAATGCTAGAACTTGAAACTGAATGTGAATCAACTCCGTTTAGGAAGTTGTATTGAACCCCAGTCGGCCTTACAAGAAATACACTCTGCTTTTGACAAACAGGCACTTTGCACTCTACTGTGTTTCCGAAAGGGCCAGTACAGTGAGCTAGGTCAGAACAAGAGAATTGTGATTTCTACTCAAACGGGGCATATCTAGTTCAACTCAGTATTGGAAACTAAGTAAAACAGGAGCTTCTCTTCATTCCAATACACTGTATTTGCTGGGAAGAGACGCGAGTGCTATTTGCACTTTTTATGGCCAGAATACCACAATAGTTGTGTTCTTACCCTAAATTAACAATTAATGCTAGAACTTGAAACTCAATGTGAATCAACTCCGTTTAGGAAGTTGTATTGAACCCCAGTCGGCCTTACAAGAAAAACACTCTGCTTTTGAGAAACAGGCACTCTTGCACTCTACTGTGTTTCCTATAGGGCTAGTACAGTGAGCTAGCTCAGATGAAGTGAACTGTGCTTCCTACACAAACGGGTCATATCTAGTTCAACTCAGTATTGGAAATGAAGTGAAACAGGAGCTTCTCTTCAGTCAAATACACTGTATTTGCTGGGAACAGACGCGAGTGCTATTTGCACTGTTTAAGGCCAGAATAACACAATAGTTGTGTTCTTACCCTGAATTAACACTTTATGCTAGAACTTGAAACTCAATGTGAATCAACTCCGTTTAGGAAGTTGTATTGAACCCCAGTCGGCCTTACAAGAAAAACACTCTGCTTTTGAGAAACAGGCACTCTTGCACTCTACTGTGTTTCCTATAGGGCCAGTACAGTGAGCTAGCTCAGAACAAGAGAACTGTGCTTCCTACACAAACGGGGCATATCTAGTTCAACTCAGTATTGGAACCTAAGTAAAACAGGAGCTTCTCTTCAGTCCAATACACTGTATTTGCTGGGAACAGACGCGAGTGCTATTTGGACTGTTTATGGCCAGAATACCACAATAGTGGTGTTCTTACCCTGAATTAACACTTAATGCTAGAACTTGAAACTCAATGTGAATCAACTCCGTTTAGGAAGTTGTATTGAACCCCAGTCGGCCTTACAAGAAAAACACTCTGCTTTTGAGAAACAGGCACTCTTGCACTCTACTGTGTTTCCTATAGGGCCAGTACAGTGAGCTAGCTCAGAACAAGAGAACTGTGCTTCCTACACAAACGGGGCATATCTAGTTCAACTCAGTATTGGAAAATAAGTAAAACAGGAGCTTCTCTTCAGTCCCATACACTGTATTTGCTGTCAACAGACGCGAGTGCTATTTGCACTGTTTATGGCCAGAATACCACAATAGTGGTGTTCTTACCCTGAATTAACACTTAATGCTAGAACTTGAAACTGAATGTGAATCAACTCCGTTTAGGAAGTTGTATTGAACCCCAGTCGGCCTTACAAGAAAAACACTCTGCTTTTGAGAAACAGGCACTCTTGCACTCTACTGTGTTTCCTATAGGGCCAGTACAGTGAGCTAGCTCAGAACAAGAGAACTGTGCTTCCTACACAAACGGGGCATATCTAGTTCAACTCAGTATTTGAAACTAAGTAAAACAAGAGCTTCTCTTCTGTCCAATACACTGTATTTGCTGGGAACAGACGCGAGTGCTATTTGCACTGTTTATGGCCAGAATAGCACAATTGTGGTGTTCTTACCCTGAATTAACACTTAATGCTAGAACTTGAAACTCAGTGTGAATCAACTCCGTTTAGGAAGTTGTATTGAACCCCAGTCGGCCTTACAAGAAATACACTCTGCTTTTGAGAAACAGGCACTTTGCACTCTACTGTGTTTCCGATAGGGCCAGTACAGTGAGCTAGGTCAGAACAAGAGAATTGTGCTTCCTACTCAAACGGGGCATATCTAGTTCAACTCAGTATTGGAAACTAAGTAAAACAGGAGCTTCTCTTCTTTTCCAATACACTGTATTTGCTGGGAAGAGACGCGAGTGATATTTGCACTTTTTATGGCCAGAATACCACAATAGTTGTGTTCTTACCCTGAATTAACACTTAATGCTAGAACTTGAAACTCAATGTGAATCAACTCCGTTTAGGAAGTTGTATTGAACCCCAGTCGGCCTTACAAGAAAAACACTCTGCTTTTGAGAAACAGGCACTCTTGCACTCTACTGTGTTTCCTATAGGGCTAGTACAGTGAGCTAGCTCAGAACAAGTGAACTGTGCTTCCTACACAAACGGGGCATATCTAGTTCAACTCAGTATTGGAAATGAAGTGAAACAGGAGCTTCTCTTCAGTCAAATACACTGTTTTGCTGGGAACAGACGCGAGTGCTATTTGCACTGTTTATGGCCAGAATAGCACAATAGTTGTGTTCTTACCCTGAATTAAAACTTAATGCTAGAACTTGAAACTCAATGTGAATCAACTCCGTTTAGGAAGTTGTATTGAACCCCATTCGGCCTTACAAGAAAAACACTCTGCTTTTGAGAAACAGGCACTCTTGCACTCTACTGTGTTTCCTATAGGGCCAGTACAGTGAGCTAGCTCACAACAAGAGAACTGTGCTTCCTACACAAACGGGGCATATCTAGTTCAACTCAGTATTGGAAACTAAGTAAAACAGGAGCTTCTCTTCAGTCCAATACACTGTATTTGCTGGGAACAGACGCGAGTGCTATTTGGACTGTTTATGGCCAGAATACCACAATAGTGGTGTTCTTACCCTGAATTAACACTTAATGCTAGAACTTGAAACTCAATGTGAATCAACTCCGTTTAGGAAGTTGTATTGAACCCCAGTCGGCCTTACAAGAAAAACACTCTGCTTTTGAGAAACAGGCACTCTTGCACTCTACTGTGTTTCCTATAGGGACAGTACAGTGAGCTAGCTCAGAACAAGTGAACTGTGCTTCCTACATAAAAGGGGCATATCTAGTTCAACTCAGTATTGGAAACTAAGTAAAACAGGAGCTTCTCTTCAGTCCAATACACTGTATTTGCTGGGAACAGACGCGAGTGCTATTTTCACTGTTTATGGCCAGAATAGCACAATAGTGGTGTTCTTACCCTGAATTAACACTTAATTCTAGAAATGAACCTCAATGTGAATCAACTCCGTTCAGGATGTTGTATTGAACCCCAGTCAGACTTACAAGAAAAACACTCTGCTTTTGAGAAAAAGGCACTCTTGCACTCTACTGTGTTTCCTATAGGGACAGTACAGTGAGCTAGCTCAGAACAAGTGAACTGTGCTTCCTACACAAACGAGGCATATCTATTTCAACTCAGTATTGGAAATGAAGTGAAACAGGAGCTTCTCTTCAGTCTAATACACTGCATTTGCTGAGAACAGACGCGAGTGCTATTTGCACTGTTTTTGGCCAGAATAGCACACTAGTGGTGTTCTTAACCTGAATTAACACTTAATGCTAGAACTTGAAACTCAATGTGAATCAACTCCGTTTAGGAAGTTGTATTGAACCCCAGTCGTCCTTACAAGAAAAACACTCGGCTTTTGAGAAACAGGCACTCTTCCACTCTACTGTGTTTCCTATAGGGCCAGTACAGTGAGCTAGCTCAGAACAAGAGAACTTTGCTTCCTACACAAACGGGGCATATCTAGTTCAACTCAGTATTGGAAACTAAGTAAAACAGGAGCTTCTCTTCAGTCCAATACACTGTATTTGCTGCGAACAGACGCGAGTGCTATTTGCACTGTTTATGGCCAGAATACCACAAGAGTGGTGTTCTTACCCTGAATTAACACTTAATGCTAGAACTTGAAACTCAATGTGAATCAACTCCGTTTAGGAAGTTGTATTGAACCCCAGTCGGCCTTACAAGTAAAACACTCTGCTTTTGAGAAACAGGCACTCTTGCACTCTACTGTGTTTCCTATATGGCCAGTACAGTGAGCTAGCTCAGAACAAGAGAACTGTGCTTCCTACACAAACGGGGCATATCTAGTTCAACTCAGTATTGGAAACTAAGTAAAACAGGAGCTTCTCTTCAGTCCAATACACTGTATTTGCTGGGAACAGACACGAGTGCTATTTGCACTGTCTATGGCCAGAATACCACAATAGTGGTGTTCTTACCCTGAATTAACACTTAATGCTAGAAATTGAAACTCAGTGTGAATCAACTCCGTTTAGGAAGTTGTATTGAACGCCAGTCGGACTTACAAGAAAAACACTCTGCTTTTGAGAAACAGGCACTCTTGCACTCTACTGTGTTTCCTATAGGGCCAGTACAGTGAGCTAGCTCAGAACAAGAGAACTGTGCTTCCTACACAAACGGGGTATATCTAGTTCAACTCAGTATTGGAAACTAAGTAAAACAGGAGCTTCTCTTCAGTCCAATACACTGTATTTGCTGGGAACAGACGCGAGTGCTATTTGCACTGTTTATGGCCAGAATAGCACAAGAGTGGTGTTCTTACCCTGAATTAACACTTAATGGTAGAAATTGAAACTCAAAGTGAATCAACTGCGTTTAGGAAGTTGTATTGAACCCCAGTCGGCCTTACAAGAAAAACACTCTGCTTTTGAGAAACAGGCACTCTTGCACTCTACTGTGTTTCCTATAGGGCCAGTACAGTGAGCTAGCTCAGAACAAGAGAACTGTGCTTCCTACACAAACGGGGCATATTTAGTTCAATGCAGTATTGGAAACTAAGTAAAACAGGAGCTTCTCTTCAGTCCAATACACTGTATTTGCTGCGAACAGACGCGAGTGCTATTTGCACTGTTTATGGCCAGAATAGCACAATAGTGGTGTTCTTACCCTGAATTAACACTTAATGCTAGAACTTGAAACTCAGTGTGAATCAACTCCGTTTAGGAAGTTGTATTGAACCCCAGTCGGCCTTACAAGAAATACACTCTGCTTTTGAAAAAAAGGCACTCTTGCACTCTACTGTGTTTCCGATAGGGCCAGTACAGTGAGCTAGGTCAGAACAAGAGAATTGTGCTTCCTACTCAAACGGGGCATATCTAGTTCAACTCAGTATTGGAAAATAAGTAAAACAGGAGCTTCTCTTCATTCCAATACACTGCATTTGCTGGGAAGAGACGCGAGTGCTATTTGCACTTTTTATGGCCAGAATACCACAATAGTTGTGTTCTTACCCTGAATTAACACTTAATGCTAGAACTTGAAACTCAATGTGAATCAACTCTGTTTAAGAAGTTGTATTGAACCCCATTCGGCCTTGCAAGAAAAACACTCTGCTTTAGAGAAACAGGCACTCTTGCACTCTACTGTGTTTCCTATAGGGCTAGTACAGTGAGCTAGCTCAGAACAAGTGAACTGTGCTTCCTACACAAACGGGGCATATCTAGTTCAACTCAGTATTGGAAATGAAGTGAAACAGGAGCTTCTCTTCAGTCAAATACACTGTTTTGCTGGGAACAGACGCGAGTGCTATTTGCACTGTTTATGGCCAGAATAGCACAATAGTGGTGTTCTTACCCTGAATTAACACTTAATGCTAGAACTTGAAACTCAATGTGAATCTACTCCGTTTAGGAAGTTGTATTGAACCCCAGTCGGCCTTACAAGAAAAACACTCTACTTTTGAGAAACAGGCACTCTTGAACTCTACTGTGTTTCCTATAGGGCCAGTACAGTGAGCTAGCTCAGAACAAGAGAACTGTGCTTCCTACACAAACGGGGCATATCTAGTTCAACTCAGTATTGGAAACTAAGGAAAACAGGAGCTTCTCTTCAGTCCCATACACTGTATTTGCGGGGAACAGACGCGAGTGCTATTTGCACTGTTTATGGCCAGAAAACCACAATAGTGGTGTTCTTACCCTGAATTAACACTTAATGCTAGAACTTGAAACTGAATGTGAATCAACTCCGTTTAGGAAGTTGTATTGAACCCCAGTCAGCCTTACAAGAAAAACACTCTGCTTTTGAGAAAGAGGCACTCTTGCACTCTACTGTGTTTCCTATAGGGCCAGTAAAGTGAGCTTGCTCAGAACAAGAGAATTGTGCTTCCTACTCAAACAGGGCATATCTAGTTCAACTCAGTATTGGAAATAAGTAAAACAGGAGCTTCTCTTCATTCCATTACACTGTATTTGCTGGGAAGAGACGCGAGTGCTATTTGCACTTTTTATGGCCAGAATACCACAATAGTTGTGTTCTTAACCTGAATTAACACTTAATGCTAGAACTTGAAACTCAATGTGAATCAACTCTGTTTAAGAAGTTGTATTGAACCCCATTCGGCCTTGCAAGAAAAACACTCTGCTTTGGAGAAACAGGCACTCTTGCACTCTACTGTGTTTCCTATAGGGCTAGTACAGTGTGCTAGCTCAGAACAAGTGAACTGTGCTTCCTACACAAACGGGTCATATCTAGTTCAACTCAGTATTGGAAATGAGTGATACAGGAGCTTCTCTTCAGTCAAATACACTGTATTTGCTGGGAACAGACGCGAGTGCTATTTGCACTGTTTATGGCCAGAATAGCATAATAGTTGTGTTTTTACCCTGAATTAACACTTAATGCTAGAACTTGAAACTCAATGTGAATCAACTCGGTTTAGGAAGTTGTATTGAACCCCAGTCGGCCTTACAAGAAATACACTCTGCTTTTGAGAAACAGGCACTTTGCACTCTACTGTGTTTCCGATAGGGCTAGTACAGTGAGCTAGGTCAGAACAAGAGAATTGTGCTTCCTACAAACTGGGCATATCTAGTTCAACTCAGTATTGGAAACTAAGTAAAACAGGAGCTTTTCTTCATTCCAATACACTGTATTTGCTGGGAAGAGACGCGAGTGCTATTTGCACTTTTTATGGCCAGAATAGCACAATAGTTGTGTTCTTACCCTGAATTAAAACTTAATGCTAGAACTTGAATCTCAATGTGAATCAACTCCGTTTAGGAAGTTGTATTGAACCCCATTCGGCCTTACAAGAAAAACACTCTGCTTTTGAGAAACAGGCACTCTTGCACTCTACTGTGTTTCCTATAGGGCCAGTACAGTGAGCTAGCTCAGAATAAGAGAACTGTGCTTCCTACACAAACGGGGCATATCTAGTTCAACTCAGTATTGGAAACTAAGGAAAACAGGAGCTTCTCTTCAGTCCAATACACTGTATTTGCTGGGAACAGACGCGAGTGCTATTTGGACTGTTTATGGCCAGAATACCACAATAGTGGTGTTCTTACCCTGAATTAACACTTAATGCTAGAACTTGAAACTCAATGTGAATCTACTCCGTTTAGGAAGTTGTATTGAACCCCAGTCGGCCTTACAAGAAAAACACTCTGCTTTTGAGAAACAGGCACTCTTGCACTCTACTGTGTTTCCTATAGGGACAGTACAGTGAGCTAGCTCAGAACAAGAGAACTGTGCTTCCTACACAAACGGGGCATATCTAGTTCAACTCAGTATTGGAAACTAAGGAAAACAGGAGCTTCTCTTCACTCCCATACACTGTATTTGCTGGGAACAGACGCGAGTGCTATTTGTACTGTTTATGGCCAGAATACCACAATAGTGGTGTTCTTACCCTGAATTAACACTAAATGCTAGAACTTGAAACTCAATGTGAATCAACTCCGTTTAGGAAGTTGTATTGAACCCCAGTCGGCCTTACAAGAAAAACACTCTGCTTTTGAGAAAGAGGCACTCTTGCACTCTACTGTGTTTCCTATAGGGCCAGTACAGTGAGCTAGCTCAGAACAAGAGAACTGTGCTTCCTACACAAACGGGGCATATCTAGTTCAACTCAGTATTTGAAACTAAGTAAAACAGGAGCTTCTCTTCTGTCCAATACACTGTATATGCTGGGAACAGACGCGAGTGCTATTTGCACTGTTTATGGCCAGAATAGCACAATAGTGGTGTTCTTACCCTGAATTAACACTTAATGCTAGAACTTGAAACTCAATGTGAATCAACTCCGTTTAGGAAGTTGTATTGAACCCCAGTCGGCCTTACAAGAAAAACACTCTGCTTTTGAGAAACAGGCACTCTTGCACTCTACTGTGTTTCCTATAGGGCCAGTACAGTGAGCTAGCTCAGAACAAGAGAACTGTGCTTCCTACACAAACGGGGCATATCTAGTTCAACTCAGTATTGGAAAATAAGTAAAACAGGAGCTTCTCTTCAGTCCCATACACTGTATTTGCTGGGAACAGACGCGAGTGCTATTTGCACTGTTTATGGCCAGAATACCACAATAGTGGTGTTCTTACCCTGAATTAACACTTAATGCTAGAACTTGAAACTGAATGTGAATCAACTCCGTTTAGGAAGTTGTATTGAACCCCAGTCGGCCTTACAAGAAATACACTCTGCTTTTGAGAAACAGGCACTTTGCACTCTACTGTGTTTCCGATAGGGCCAGTACAGTGAGCTAGGTCAGAACAAGAGAATTGTGCTTTCTACTCAAACGGGGCATATCTAGTTCAACTCAGTATTGGAAACTAAGTAAAACAGGAGCTTCTCTTCATTCCAATACAGTGTATTTGCTGGGAAGAGACGCGAGTGCTATTTGCACTTTTTATGGCCAGAATACCACAATAGTTGTGTTCTTACCCTGAATTAACACTTAATGCTAGAACTTGAAACTCAATGTGAATCAACTCTGTTTAGGAAGTTGTATTGAACCCCAGTCGGCCTTACAAGAAAAACACTCTGCTTTTGAGAAACAGGCACTCTTGCACTCTACTGTGTTTCCTATAGGGCCAGTACAGTGAGCTAGCTCAGAACAAGAGAACTGTGCTTCCTACACAAACGGGGCATATCTAGTTCAACTCAGTATTTGAAACTAAGTAAAACAGGAGCTTCTCTTCAGTCCAATACACTGTATTTGCTGGGAACAGACACGAGTGCTATTTGCACTGTTTATGGCCAGAATAGCACAATAGTGGTGTTCTTACCCTGAATTAACACTTAATGCTAGAACTTGAAACTCAATGTGAATCAACTCAGTTTAGGAAGTTGTATTGAACCCCAGTCGGCCTCACAAGAAATACACTCTGCTTTTGAGAAACAGGAACTGTGCACTCTACTGTGTTTCCGATAGGGCCGGTACAGTGAGCTAGGTCAGAACAAGAGAATTGTGCTTCCTACTCAAACGGGGCATATCTAGTTCAACTCAGTATTGGAAACTAAGTAAAACAGGAGCTTCTCTTCATTCCAATACACTGTATTTGCTGGGAAGCGACGCGAGTGCTATTTGCACTTTTTATGGCCAGAATACCACAATAGTTGTGTTCATACCCTGAATTAACAATTAATGCTAGAACTTGAAACTCAATGTGAATCAACTCCGTTTAGGAAGTTGTATTGAACCCCAGTCGGCCTTACAAGAAAAACACTCTGCTTTTGAGATACAGGCACTCTTGCACTCTACTGTGTTTCCTATAGGGCCAGTACAGTGAGCTAGCTCAGAACAAGAGAACTGTGCTTCCTACACAAACGGGGCATATCTAGTTCAACTCAGTATTGGAAAATAAGTAAAACAGGAGCTTCTCTTCAGTCCCATACACTGTATTTGCTGGGAACAGACGCGAGTGCTATTTGCACTGTTTATGGCCAGAATACCACAATAGTGGTGTTCTTACCCTGAATTAACACTTAATGCTAGAACTTGAAACTGAATGTGAATCAACTCCGTTTAGGAAGTTGTATTGAACCCCAGTCGGCCTTACAAGAAAAACACTCTGCTTTTGAGAAACAGGCACTCTTGCACTCTACTGTGTTTCCTATAGGGCCAGTACAGTGAGCTAGCTCAGAACAAGAGAACTGTGCTTCCTACACAAACGGGGCATATCTAGTTCAACTCAGTATTTGAAACTAAGTAAAACAAGAGCTTCTCTTCTGTCCAATACACTGTATTTGCTGGGAACAGACGCGAGTGCTATTTGCACTGTTTATGGCCAGAATAGCACAATAGTGGTGTTCTTACCCTGAATTAACACTTAATGCTAGAACTTGAAACTCAGTGTGAATCAACTCCGTTTAGGAAGTTGTATTGAACCCCAGTCGGCCTTACAAGAAATACACTCTGCTTTTGAGAAACAGGCACTTTGCACTCTACTGTGTTTCCGATAGGGCCAGTACAGTGAGCTATGTCAGAACAAGAGAATTGTGCTTCCTACTCAAACGGGGCATATCTAGTTCAACTCAGTATTGGAAACTAAGTAAAACAGGAGCTTCTCTTCTTTTCCAATACACTGTATTTGCTGGGAAGAGACGCGAGTTATATTTGCACTTTTTATGGCCAGAATACCACAATAGTTGTGTTCTTACCCTGAATTAACACTTAATGCTAGAACTTGAAACTCAATGTGAATCAACTCCGTTTAGGAAGTTGTATTGAACCCCAGTCGGCCTTACAAGAAAAACACTCTGCTTTTGAGAAACAGGCACTCTTGCACTCTACTGTGTTTCCTATAGGGCTAGTACAGTGAGCTAGCTCAGAACAAGTGAACTGTGCTTCCTACACAAACGGGGCATATCTAGTTCAACTCAGTATTGGAAATGAAGTGAAACAGGAACTTCTCTTCAGTCAAATACACTGTTTTGCTGGGAACAGACGCGTGTGCTATTTGCACTGTTTATGGCCAGAATAGCACAATAGTTGTGTTCTTACCCTGAATTAAAACTTAATGCTAGAACTTGAAACTCAATGTGAATCAACTCCGTTTAGGAAGTTGTATTGAACCCCATTCGGCCTTACAAGAAAAACACTCTGCTTTTGAGAAACAGGCACTCTTGCACTCTACTGTGTTTCCTATAGGGCTAGTACAGTGAGCTAGCTCAGAACAAGTGAACTGTGCTTCCTACACAAACGGGGCATATCTAGTTCAACTCAGTATTGGAAATAAAGTGAAACAGGAACTTCTCTTCAGTCAAATACACTGTTTTGCTGGGAACAGACGCGAGTGCTATTTGCACTGTTTATGGCCAGAATAGCACAATAGTTGTGTTCTTACCCTGAATTAAAACTTAATGCTAGAACTTGAAACTCAATGTGAATCAACTCCGTTTAGGAAGTTGTATTGAACCCCATTCGGCCTTACAAGAAATACACTCTGCTTTTGAGAAACAGGCACTTTGCACTCTACTGTGTTTCCGATAGGGCTAGTACAGTGAGCTAGGTCAGAACAAGAGAATTGTGCTTCCTACAAACTGGGCATATCTAGTTCAACTCAGTATTGGAAACTAAGTAAAACAGGAGCTTTTCTTCATTCCAATACACTGTATTTGCTGGGAAGAGACGCGAGTGCTATTTGCACTTTTTATGGCCAGAATAGCACAATAGTTGTGTTCTTACCCTGAATTAAAACTTAATGCTAGAACTTGAATCTCAATGTGAATCAACTCCGTTTAGGAAGTTGTATTGAACCCCATTCGGCCTTACAAGAAAAACACTCTGCTTTTGAGAAACAGGCACTCTTGCACTCTACTGTGTTTCCTATAGGGCCAGTACAGTGAGCTAGCTCAGAATAAGAGAACTGTGCTTCCTACACAAACGGGGCATATCTAGTTCAACTCAGTATTGGAAACTAAGGAAAACAGGAGCTTCTCTTCAGTCCAATACACTGTATTTGCTGGGAACAGACGCGAGTGCTATTTGGACTGTTTATGGCCAGAATACCACAATAGTGGTGTTCTTACCCTGAATTAACACTTAATGCTAGAACTTGAAACTCAATGTGAATCTACTCCGTTTAGGAAGTTGTATTGAACCCCAGTCGGCCTTACAAGAAAAACACTCTGCTTTTGAGAAACAGGCACTCTTGCACTCTACTGTGTTTCCTATAGGGACAGTACAGTGAGCTAGCTCAGAACAAGAGAACTGTGCTTCCTACACAAACGGGGCATATCTAGTTCAACTCAGTATTCGAAACTAAGGAAAACAGGAGCTTCTCTTCACTCCCATACACTGTATTTGCTGGGAACAGACGCGAGTGCTATTTGTACTGTTTATGGCCAGAATACCACAATAGTGGTGTTCTTACCCTGAATTAACACTAAATGCTAGAACTTGAAACTCAATGTGAATCAACTCCGTTTAGGAAGTTGTATTGAACCCCAGTCGGCCTTACAAGAAAAACACTCTGCTTTTGAGAAAGAGGCACTCTTGCACTCTACTGTGTTTCCTATAGGGCCAGTACAGTGAGCTAGCTCAGAACAAGAGAACTGTGCTTCCTACACAAACGGGGCATATCTAGTTCAACTCAGTATTTGAAACTAAGTAAAACAGGAGCTTCTCTTCTGTCCAATACACTGTATATGCTGGGAACAGACGCGAGTGCTATTTGCACTGTTTATGGCCAGAATAGCACAATAGTGGTGTTCTTACCCTGAATTAACACTTAATGCTAGAACTTGAAACTCAATGTGAATCAACTCCGTTTAGGAAGTTGTATTGAACCCCAGTCGGCCTTACAAGAAAAACACTCTGCTTTTGAGAAACAGGCACTCTTGCACTCTACTGTGTTTCCTATAGGGCCAGTACAGTGAGCTAGCTCAGAACAAGAGAACTGTGCTTCCTACACAAACGGGGCATATCTAGTTCAACTCAGTATTGGAAAATAAGTAAAACAGGAGCTTCTCTTCAGTCCCATACACTGTATTTGCTGGGAACAGACGCGAGTGCTATTTGCACTGTTTATGGCCAGAATACCACAATAGTGGTGTTCTTACCCTGAATTAACACTTAATGCTAGAACTTGAAACTGAATGTGAATCAACTCCGTTTAGGAAGTTGTATTGAACCCCAGTCGGCCTTACAAGAAATACACTCTGCTTTTGAGAAACAGGCACTTTGCACTCTACTGTGTTTCCGATAGGGCCAGTACAGTGAGCTAGGTCAGAACAAGAGAATTGTGCTTTCTACTCAAACGGGGCATATCTAGTTCAACTCAGTATTGGAAACTAAGTAAAACAGGAGCTTCTCTTCATTCCAATACAGTGTATTTGCTGGGAAGAGACGCGAGTGCTATTTGCACTTTTTATGGCCAGAATACCACAATAGTTGTGTTCTTACCCTGAATTAACACTTAATGCTAGAACTTGAAACTCAATGTGAATCAACTCTGTTTAGGAAGTTGTATTGAACCCCAGTCGGCCTTACAAGAAAAACACTCTGCTTTTGAGAAACAGGCACTCTTGCACTCTACTGTGTTTCCTATAGGGCCAGTACAGTGAGCTAGCTCAGAACAAGAGAACTGTGCTTCCTACACAAACGGGGCATATCTAGTTCAACTCAGTATTTGAAACTAAGTAAAACAGGAGCTTCTCTTCAGTCCAATACACTGTATTTGCTGGGAACAGACACGAGTGCTATTTGCACTGTTTATGGCCAGAATAGCACAATAGTGGTGTTCTTACCCTGAATTAACACTTAATGCTAGAACTTGAAACTCAATGTGAATCAACTCAGTTTAGGAAGTTGTATTGAACCCCAGTCGGCCTCACAAGAAATACACTCTGCTTTTGAGAAACAGGAACTGTGCACTCTACTGTGTTTCCGATAGGGCCGGTACAGTGAGCTAGGTCAGAACAAGAGAATTGTGCTTCCTACTCAAACGGGGCATATCTAGTTCAACTCAGTATTGGAAACTAAGTAAAACAGGAGCTTCTCTTCATTCCAATACACTGTATTTGCTGGGAAGCGACGCGAGTGCTATTTGCACTTTTTATGGCCAGAATACCACAATAGTTGTGTTCATACCCTGAATTAACAATTAATGCTAGAACTTGAAACTCAATGTGAATCAACTCCGTTTAGGAAGTTGTATTGAACCCCAGTCGGCCTTACAAGAAAAACACTCTGCTTTTGAGATACAGGCACTCTTGCACTCTACTGTGTTTCCTATAGGGCCAGTACAGTGAGCTAGCTCAGAACAAGAGAACTGTGCTTCCTACACAAACGGGGCATATCTAGTTCAACTCAGTATTGGAAAATAAGTAAAACAGGAGCTTCTCTTCAGTCCCATACACTGTATTTGCTGGGAACAGACGCGAGTGCTATTTGCACTGTTTATGGCCAGAATACCACAATAGTGGTGTTCTTACCCTGAATTAACACTTAATGCTAGAACTTGAAACTGAATGTGAATCAACTCCGTTTAGGAAGTTGTATTGAACCCCAGTCGGCCTTACAAGAAAAACACTCTGCTTTTGAGAAACAGGCACTCTTGCACTCTACTGTGTTTCCTATAGGGCCAGTACAGTGAGCTAGCTCAGAACAAGAGAACTGTGCTTCCTACACAAACGGGGCATATCTAGTTCAACTCAGTATTTGAAACTAAGTAAAACAAGAGCTTCTCTTCTGTCCAATACACTGTATTTGCTGGGAACAGACGCGAGTGCTATTTGCACTGTTTATGGCCAGAATAGCACAATAGTGGTGTTCTTACCCTGAATTAACACTTAATGCTAGAACTTGAAACTCAGTGTGAATCAACTCCGTTTAGGAAGTTGTATTGAACCCCAGTCGGCCTTACAAGAAATACACTCTGCTTTTGAGAAACAGGCACTTTGCACTCTACTGTGTTTCCGATAGGGCCAGTACAGTGAGCTATGTCAGAACAAGAGAATTGTGCTTCCTACTCAAACGGGGCATATCTAGTTCAACTCAGTATTGGAAACTAAGTAAAACAGGAGCTTCTCTTCTTTTCCAATACACTGTATTTGCTGGGAAGAGACGCGAGTTATATTTGCACTTTTTATGGCCAGAATACCACAATAGTTGTGTTCTTACCCTGAATTAACACTTAATGCTAGAACTTGAAACTCAATGTGAATCAACTCCGTTTAGGAAGTTGTATTGAACCCCAGTCGGCCTTACAAGAAAAACACTCTGCTTTTGAGAAACAGGCACTCTTGCACTCTACTGTGTTTCCTATAGGGCTAGTACAGTGAGCTAGCTCAGAACAAGTGAACTGTGCTTCCTACACAAACGGGGCATATCTAGTTCAACTCAGTATTGGAAATGAAGTGAAACAGGAACTTCTCTTCAGTCAAATACACTGTTTTGCTGGGAACAGACGCGAGTGCTATTTGCACTGTTTATGGCCAGAATAGCACAATAGTTGTGTTCTTACCCTGAATTAAAACTTAATGCTAGAACTTGAAACTCAATGTGAATCAACTCCGTTTAGGAAGTTGTATTGAACCCCATTCGGCCTTACAAGAAAAACACTCTGCTTTTGAGAAACAGGCACTCTTGCACTCTACTGTGTTTCCTATAGGGCTAGTACAGTGAGCTAGCTCAGAACAAGTGAACTGTGCTTCCTACACAAACGGGGCATATCTAGTTCAACTCAGTATTGGAAATAAAGTGAAACAGGAACTTCTCTTCAGTCAAATACACTGTTTTGCTGGGAACAGACGCGAGTGCTATTTGCACTGTTTATGGCCAGAATAGCACAATAGTTGTGTTCTTACCCTGAATTAAAACTTAATGCTAGAACTTGAAACTCAATGTGAATCAACTCCGTTTAGGAAGTTGTATTGAACCCCATTCGGCCTTACAAGAAAAACACTCTGCTTTTGAGAAACAGGCACTCTTGCACTCTACTGTGTTTCCTATAGGGCCAGTACAGTGAGCTAGCTCAGAACAAGAGAACTGTGCTTCCTACACAAACGGGGCATATCTAGTTCAACTCAGTATTGGAAACTAAGTAAAACAGGAGCTTCTCTTCAGTCCAATACACTGTATTTGCTGGGAACAGACGCGCGTGCTATTTGCACTGTTTATGGCCAGAATAGCACAATAGTGGTGTTCTTACCCTGAATTAACACTTAATGCTAGAAATTTGTACTGAATGTGAATCAACTCCGTTTAGGAAGTTGTATTGAACCCCAGTCGGCCTTACAAGAAAAACACTCTACTTTTGAGAAACAGGCACTCTTGCACTCTACTGTGTTTCCTATAGGGCCAGTACAGTGAGCTAGCTCAGAACAAGAGAACTGTGCTTCCTACACAAACGGGGCATATCTAGTTCAACTCAGTATTGGAAACTAAGGAAAACAGGAGCTTCTCTTCAGTCCCATACACTGTATTTACGGGTAACAGACGCGAGTGCTATTTGCACTGTTTATGGCCAGAAAACCACAATAGTGGTGTTCTTACCCTGAATTAACACTTAATGCTAGAACTTGAAACTGAATGTGAATCAACTCCGTTTAGGAAGTTGTATTGAACCCCAGTCAGCCTTACAAGAAAAACACTCTGCTTTTGAGAAAGAGGCACTCTTGCACTCTACTGTGTTTCCTATAGGGCCAGTACAGTGAGCTAGCTCAGAACAAGAGAACTGTGCTTCCTACACAAACGGGGCATATCTAGTTCAACTCAGTATTGGAAACTAAGTAAAACAGGAGCTTCTCTTCATTCCAATACACTGTATTTGCTGGGAACAGATGCGAGTGCTATTTGCACTTTTTATGGCCAGAATACAACAATATTTGTGTTCTTACCCTGAATTAACACTTAATGCTAGAACTTGAAACTCAATGTGAATCAACTCAGTTTAGGAAGTTGTATTGAATCCCAGTCGGCCTTACAAGAAAAACACTCTGCTCTTGACAAACAGGCACTCTTGCACTCTACTGTGTTTCCTCTAGGGCCAGTACAGTGAGCTAGCTCAGAACAAGTGAACTGTGCTTCCTACACAAACGGGGCATATCTAGTTCAACTGAGTATTGGAAACTAAGTAAAACAGGAGCTTCTCTTCTGTCCAATACACTGTATTTGCTGGGAACAGACGCGAGTGCTATTTGCACTGTTTATGGCCAGAATAGCACAATAGTGGTGTTCTTACCCTGAATTAACACTTAATGCTAGAACTTGAAACTCAATGTGAATCAACTCCGTTTAGGAAGTTGTATTGAACCCCAGTCGGCCTTACAAGAAATACACTCTGCTTTTGAGAAAAAGGCACTCTTGCACTCTACTGTGTTTCCTATAGGGCCAGTACAGTGAGCTTGCTCAGAACAAGAGAATTGTGCTTCCTACTCAAACAGGGCATATCTAGTTCAACTCAGTATTGGAAACTAAGTAAAACAGGAGCTTCTCTTCATTCCATTACACTGTATTTGCTGGGAAGAGACGCGAGTGCTATTTGCACTTTTTATGGCCAGAATACCACAATAGTTTTGTTCTTAACCTGAATTAACACTTAATGTTGAACTTGAAACTCAATGTGAATCAACTCTGTTTAAGAAGTTGTATTGAACCCCATTCGGCCTTGCAAGAAAAACACTCTGCTTTTGAGAAACAGGCACTCTTGCACTCTACTGTGTTTCCTATAGGGCTAGTACAGTGTGCTAGCTCAGAACAAGTGAACTGTGCTTCCTACACAAACGGGTCATATCTAGTTCAACTCAGTATTGGAAATGAAGTGAAACAGGAGCTTCTCTTCAGTCAAATACACTGTATTTGCTGGGAACAGACGCGAGTGCTATTTGCACTGTTTATGGCCAGAATAGCATAATATTTGTGTTTTTACCCTGAATTAACACTTAATGCTAGAACTTGAAACTCAATGTGAATCAACTCCGTTTAGGAAGTTGTATTGAACCCCAGTCGGCCTTACAAGAAAAACACTCTGCTTTTGAGAAACAGGCACTCTTGCACTCTACTTTGTTTCCTATAGGGCCAGTACAGTGAGCTAGCTCAGAACAAGAGAACTGTGCTTCCTACACAAACGGGGCATATCTAGTTCAACTCAGTATTGGAAACTAAGTAAAACAGGAGCTTCTCTTCAGTCCAATACACTGTATTTGCTGGGAACAGACGCGAGTGCTATTTGGACTGTTTATGGCCAGAATACCACAATAGTGGTGTTCTTACCCTGAATTAACACTTAATGCTAGAACTTGAAACTCAATGTGAATCAACTCAGTTTAGGAAGTTGTATTGAACCCCAGTCGGCCTTACAAGAAATACACTCTGCTTTTGAGAAACAGGCACTTTGCACTCTACTGTGTTTCCGATAGGGCCAGTAGAGTGAGCTAGGTCAGAACAAGAGAATTGTGCTTCATACTCAAACGGGGCATATCTAGTTCAACTCAGTATTGGAAACTAAGTAAAACAGGAGCTTCTCTTCATTCCAATACACTGTATTTGCTGGGAAGAGACGCGAGTGCTATTTGCACTTTTTATGGCCAGAATACCACAATAGTTGTGTTCTTACCCTGAATTAACACTTAATGCTAGAACTTGAAACTCAATGTGAATCAACTCTGTTTAGGAAGTTGTATTGAACCCCAGTCGGCCTTACAAGAAAAACACTCTGCTTTTGAGAAACAGGCACTCTTGCACTCTACTGTGTTTCCTATAGGGCTAGTACAGTGAGCTAGCTCAGAACAAGTGAACTGTGCTTCCTACACAAACGGGGCATATCTAGTTCAACTCAGTATTGGAAATGAAGTGAAACAGGAGCTTCTCTTCAGTCCAATACACTGTATTTGCTCGGACAGACGCGAGTGCTATTTGCAATGTTTATGGGCAGAATACCACAATAGTGGTGTTCTTACCCTGAATTAACACTTAATGCTAGAACTTGAAACTCTATGTGAATCAACTCCGTTTAAGAAGTTGTATTGAACCCCAGTCGGCCTTACAAGAAAAACACTCTGCTTTTGAAAAAAGGCACTCTTGCACTCTACTGTGTTTCCTATAGGGACAGTACAGTGAGCTAGCTCAGAACAAGTGAACTGTGCTTCCTACAAAAACGGGGCATATCTATTTCAACTCAGTATTGGAAATGAAGTGAAACAGGAGCTTCTCTTCAGTCTAATACACTGCATTTGCTGGGAACAGACGCGAATGCTATTTGCACTGTTTTTGGCCAGAATAGCACAATAGTGGTGTTCTTACCCTGAATTAAAACTTAATGCTAGAACTTGAAACTCAATGTGAATCAACTCCGTTTAGGAAGTTGTATTGAACCCCAGTCGGCCTTACAAGAAAAACACTCTGCTTTTGAGAAACAGGCACTCTTGCACTCTACTGTGTTTCCTATAGGGCCAGTACAGTGAGCTAGCTCAGAACTAGAGAACTGTGCTTCCTACACAAACGGGGCATATCTAGTTCAACTCAGTATTGGAAACTAAGGAAAACAGGAGCTTCTCTTCACTCCCATACACTGTATTTGCTGGGAACAGACGAGAGTGCTATTTGTACTGTTTATGGCCAGAATACCACAATAGTGGTGTTCTTACCCTGAATTAACACTTAATGCTAGAACTTGAAACTGAATGTGAATCAACTCCGTTTAGGAAGTTGTATTGAACCCCAGTCGGCCTTACAAGAAAAACACTCTGCTTTTGAGAAAGAGGCACTCTTGCACTCTACTGTGTTTCCTATAGGGCCAGTACAGTGAGCTAGCTCAGAACAAGAGAACTGTGCTTCCTACACAAACGGGGCATATCTAGTTCAACTCAGTATTGGAAACTAAGTAAAACAGGAGCTTCTCTTCTGTCCAATACACTGTATTTGCTGGGAACAGACGCGAGTGCTATTTGCACTGTTTATGGCCAGAATAGCACAATAGTGGTGTTCTTACCCTGAATTAACACTTAATGCTAGAACTTGAAACTCAATGTGAATCAACTCCGTTTAGGAAGTTGTATTGATCCCCAGTCGGCCTTACAAGAAAAACACTCTGCTTTTGAGAAAGAGGCACTCTTGCACTCTACTGTGTTTCCTATAGGGCCACTACAGTGAGCTACCTCAGAACAAGAGAACTGTGCGTCCTACACAAACGGGGCATATCTAGTTCAACTCAGTATTGGAAAATAAGTAAAACAGGAGCTTCTCTTCAGTCCCATACACTGTATTTGCTGGGAACAGACGCGAGTGCTATTTGCACTGTTTATGGCCAGAATACCACAATAGTGGTGTTCTTACCCTGAATTAACACTTAATGCTAGAACTTGAAACTGAATGTGAATCAACTCCGTTTAAGAAGTGGTATTGAACCCCAGTCGGCCTTACAAGAAATACACTCTGCTTTTGAGAAACAGGCACTTTGGACTCTACTGTGTTTCCGATAGTCCAGTACAGTGAGCTAGGTCAGAACAAGAGAATTGTGCTTTCTACTCAAACGGGGCATATCTAGTTCAACTCAGTATTCGAAACTAAGTAAAACAGGAGCTTCTCTTCATTCCAATACAGTGTATTTGCTGGGAAGAGACGCGAGTGCTATTTGCACTTTTTATGGCCAGAATAGCACAATAGTTGTGTTCTTACTCTGAATTAACACTTAATGCTAGAACTTGAAACTCAATGTGAATCAACTCTGTTTAGGAAGTTGTATTGAACCCCAGTGGGCCTTACAAGAAAAACACTCTGCTTTTGAGAAACAGGCACTCTTGCACTCTACTGTGTTTCCTATAGGGCCAGTACAGTGAGCTAGCTCAGAACAAGAGAACTGTGCTTCCTACACAAACGGGGCATATCTAGTTCAACTCAGTATTTGAAACTAAGTAAAACAGGAGCTTCCCTTCAGTCCAATACACTGTATTTGCTGGGAACAGACGCGAGTGCTATTTGCACTGTTTATGGCCAGAATAGCACAATAGTGGTGTTCTTACCCTGAATTAACACTTAATGCTAGAACTTGAAACTCAATGTGAATCAACTCCGTTTAGGAAGTTGTATTGAACCCCAGTCGGCCTTACAAGAAAAACACTCTGCTTTTGAGAAACAGGCACTCTTGCACTCTACTGTGTTTCCTATAGGGCCAGTACAGTGAGCTAGCTCAGAACAAGAGAACTGTGCTTCCTACACAAACGGGGCATATCTAGTTCAACTCAGTATTGGAAACTAAGTAAAACAGGAGCTTCTCTTCAGTCCAATACACTGTATTTGCTGGGAACAGACGCGAGTGCTATTTGGACTGTTTATGGCCAGAATACCACAATAGTGGTGTTCTTACCCTGAATTAACACTTAATGCTAGAACTTGAAACTCAATGTGAATCAACTCCGTTTAGGAAGTTGTATTGAACCCCAGTCGGCCTTACAAGAAATACACTCTGCTTTTGAGAAACAGGCACTTTGCACTCTACTGTGTTTCCGATAGGGCCAGTAGAGTGAGCTAGGTCAGAACAAGAGAATTGTGCTTCCTACTCAAACGGGGCATATCTAGTTCAACTCAGTATTGGAAACTAAGTAAAACAGGAGCTTCTCTTCATTCCAATACACTGTATTTGCTGGGAAGAGACGCGAGTGCTATTTGCACTTTTTATGGCCAGAATACCACAATAGTTGTGTTCTTACCCTGAATTAACACTTAATGCTAGAACTTGAAACTCAATGTGAATCAACTCTGTTTAGGAAGTTGTATTGAACCCCAGTCGGCCTTACAAGAAAAACACTCTGCTTTTGAGAAACAGGCACTCTTGCACTCTACTGTGTTTCCTATAGGGCTAGTACAGTGAGCTAGTTCAGAACAAGTGAACTGTGCTTCCTACACAAACGGGGCATATCTAGTTCAACTCAGTATTGGAAATGAAGTGAAACAGGAGCTTCTCTTCAGTCCAATACACTGTATTTGCTGGGAACAGACGCGAGTGCTATTTGCAATGTTTATGGGCAGAATACCACAATAGTGGTGTTCTTACCCTGAATTAACACTTAATGCTAGAACTTGAAACTCTATGTGAATCAACTCCGTTTAAGAAGTTGTATTGAACCTCAGTCGGCCTTACAAGAAAAACACTCTGCTTTTGAAAAAAGGCACTCTTGCACTCTACTGTGTTTCCTATAGGGACAGTACAGTGAGCTAGCTCAGAACAAGTGAACTGTGCTTCCTACACAAACGAGGCATATCTATTTCAACTCAGTATTGGAAATGAAGTGAAACAGGAGCTTCTCTTCAGTCTAATACACTGCATTTGCTGGGAACAGACGCGAATGCTATTTGCACTGTTTTTGGCCAGAATAGCACAATAGTTGTGTTCTTACCCTGAATTAAAACTTAATGCTAGAACTTGAAACTCAATGTGAATCAACTCCGTTTAGGAAGTTGTATTGAACCCCATTCGGCCTTACAAGAAAAACACTCTGCTTTTGAGAAACAGGCACTCTTGCACTCTACTGTGTTTCCTATAGGGCCAGTACAGTGAGCTAGCTCAGAACTAGAGAACTGTGCTTCCTACACAAACGGGGCATATCTAGTTCAACTCAGTATTGGAAACTAAGGAAAACAGGAGCTTCTCTTCACTCCCATACACTGTATTTGCTGGGAACAGACGAGAGTGCTATTTGTACTGTTCATGGCCAGAATACCACAATAGTGGTGTTCTTACCCTGAATTAACACTTAATGCTAGAACTTGAAACTGAATGTGAATCAACTCCGTTTAGGAAGTTGTATTGAACCCCAGTCGGCCTTACAAGAAAAACACTCTGCTTTTGAGAAAGAGGCACTCTTGCACTCTACTGTGTTTCCTATAGGGCCAGTACAGTGAGCTAGCTCAGAACAAGAGAACTGTGCTTCCTACACAAACGGGGCATATCTAGTTCAACTCAGTATTGGAAACTAAGTAAAACAGGAGCTTCTCTTCTGTCCAATACACTGTATTTGCTGGGAACAGACGCGAGTGCTATTTGCACAGTTTATGGCCAGAATAGCACAATAGTGGTGTTCTTACCCTGAATTAACACTTAATGCTAGAACTTGAAACTCAATGTGAATCAACTCCGTTTAGGAAGTTGTATTGATCCCCAGTCGGCCTTACAAGAAAAACACTCTGCTTTTGAGAAAGAGGCACTCTTGCACTCTACTGTGTTTCCTATAGGGCCACTACAGTGAGCTACCTCAGAACAAGAGAACTGTGCGTCCTACACAAACGGGGCATATCTAGTTCAACTCAGTATTGGAAAATAAGTAAAACAGGAGCTTCTCTTCAGTCCCATACACTGTATTTGCTGGGAACAGACGCGAGTGCTATTTGCACTGTTTATAACCAGAATACCACAATAGTGGTGTTCTTACCCTGAATTAACACTTAATGCTAGAACTTGAAACTGAATGTGAATCAACTCCGTTTAGGAAGTTGTATTTAACCCCAGTCGGCCTTACAAGAAATACACTCTGCTTTTGAGAAACAGGCACTTTGGACTCTACTGTGTTTCCGATAGTCCAGTACAGTGAGCTAGGTCAGAACAAGAGAATTGTGATTTCTACTCAAACGGGGCATATCTAGTTCAACTCAGTATTCGAAACTAAGTAAAACAGGAGCTTCTCTTCATTCCAATACAGTGTATTTGCTGGGAAGAGACGCGAGTGCTATTTGCACTTTTTATGGCCAGAATACCACAATAGTTGTGTTCTTACTCTGAATTAACACTTAATGCTAGAACTTGAAACTCAATGTGAATCAACTCTGTTTAGGAAGTTGTATTGAACCCCAGTGGGCCTTACAAGAAAAACACTCTGCTTTTGAGAAACAGGCACTCTTGCACTCTACTGTGTTTCCTATAGGGCCAGTACAGTGAGCTAGCTCAGAACAAGAGAACTGTGCTTCCTACACAAACGGGGCATATCTAGTTCAACTCAGTATTTGAAACTAAGTAAAACAGGAGCTTCCCTTCAGTCCAATACACTGTATTTGCTGGGAACAGACGCGAGTGCTATTTGCACTGTTTATGGCCAGAATAGCACAATAGTGGTGTTCTTACCCTGAATTAACACTTAATGCTAGAACTTGAAACTCAATGTGAATCAACTCAGTTTAGGAAGTTGTATTGAACCCCAGTCGGCCTTACAAGAAATACACTCTGCTTTTGAGAAACAGGCACTCTTCCACTCTACTGTGTTTCCTATAGGGCCAGTACAGTGAGCTAGCTCAGAACAAGAGAACTGTGCTTCCTACACAAACGGGGCATATCTAGTTCAACTCAGTATTTGAAACTAAGTAAAACAGGAGCTTCCCTTCAGTCCAATACACTGTATTTGCTGGGAACAGACGCGAGTGCTATTTGCACTGTTTATGGCCAGAATAGCACAATAGTGGTGTTCTTACCCTGAATTAACACTTAATGCTAGAACTTGAAACTCAATGTGAATCAACTCAGTTTAGGAAGTTGTATTGAACCCCAGTCGGCCTTACAAGAAATACACTCTGCTTTTGAGAAACAGGCACTGTGCACTCTACTGTGTTTCCGATAGGGCCGGTACAGTGAGCTAGGTCAGAACAAGAGAATTGTGCTTCCTACTCAAACGGGGCATATCTAGTTCAACTCAGTATTGGAAACTAAGTAAAACAGGAGCTTCTCTTCATTCCAATACACTGTATTTGCTGGGAAGAGACGCGAGTGCTATTTGCACTTTTTATGGCCAGAATACCACAATAGTTGTGTTCTTACCCTGAATTAACACTTAATGCTAGAACTTGAAACTCAATGTGAATCAACTCTGTTTAGGAAGTTGTATTGAACCCCAGTCGGCCTTACAAGAAAAACACTCTGCTTTTGAGAAACAGGCACTCTTGCACTCTACTGTGTTTCCTATAGGGCTAGTACAGTGAGCTAGTTCAGAACAAGTGAACTGTGCTTCCTACACAAACGGGGCATATCTAGTTCAACTCAGTATTGGAAATGAAGTGAAACAGGAGCTTCTCTTCAGTCCAATACACTGTATTTGCTGGGAACAGACGCGAGTGCTATTTGCAATGTTTATGGGCAGAATACCACAATAGTGGTGTTCTTACCCTGAATTAACACTTAATGCTAGAACTTGAAACTCTATGTGAATCAACTCCGTTTAAGAAGTTGTATTGAACCCCAGTCGGCCTTACAAGAAAAACACTCTGCTTTTGAAAAAAGGCACTCTTGCACTCTACTGTGTTTCCTATAGGGACAGTACAGTGAGCTAGCTCAGAACAAGTGAACTGTGCTTCCTACACAAACGAGGCATATCTATTTCAACTCAGTATTGGAAATGAAGTGAAACAGGAGCTTCTCTTCTGTCTAATACACTGCATTTGCTGGGAACAGACGCGAATGCTATTTGCACTGTTTTTGGCCAGAATAGCACAATAGTTGTGTTCTTACCCTGAATTAAAACTTAATGCTAGAACTTGAAACTCAATGTGAATCAACTCCGTTTAGGAAGTTGTATTGAACCCCATTCGGCCTTACAAGAAAAACACTCTGCTTTTGAGAAACAGGCACTCTTGCACTCTACTGTGTTTCCTATAGGGCCAGTACAGTGAGCTAGCTCAGAACTAGAGAACTGTGCTTCCTACACAAACGGGGCATATCTAGTTCAACTCAGTATTGGAAACTAAGGAAAACAGGAGCTTCTCTTCACTCCCATACACTGTATTTGCTGGGAACAGACGAGAGTGCTATTTGTACTGTTCATGGCCAGAATACCACAATAGTGGTGTTCTTACCCTGAATTAACACTTAATGCTAGAACTTGAAACTGAATGTGAATCAACTCCGTTTAGGAAGTTGTATTGAACCCCAGTCGGCCTTACAAGAAAAACACTCTGCTTTTGAGAAAGAGGCACTCTTGCACTCTACTGTGTTTCCTATAGGGCCAGTACAGTGAGCTAGCTCAGAACAAGAGAACTGTGCTTCCTACACAAACGGGGCATATCTAGTTCAACTCAGTATTGGAAACTAAGTAAAACAGGAGCTTCTCTTCTGTCCAATACACTGTATTTGCTGGGAACAGACGCGAGTGCTATTTGCACAGTTTATGGCCAGAATAGCACAATAGTGGTGTTCTTACCCTGAATTAACACTTAATGCTAGAACTTGAAACTCAATGTGAATCAACTCCGTTTAGGAAGTTGTATTGATCCCCAGTCGGCCTTACAAGAAAAACACTCTGCTTTTGAGAAAGAGGCACTCTTGCACTCTACTGTGTTTCCTATAGGGCCACTACAGTGAGCTACCTCAGAACAAGAGAACTGTGCGTCCTACACAAACGGGGCATATCTAGTTCAACTCAGTATTGGAAAATAAGTAAAACAGGAGCTTCTCTTCAGTCCCATACACTGTATTTGCTGGGAACAGACGCGAGTGCTATTTGCACTGTTTATAACCAGAATACCACAATAGTGGTGTTCTTACCCTGAATTAACACTTAATGCTAGAACTTGAAACTGAATGTGAATCAACTCCGTTTAGGAAGTTGTATTGAACCCCAGTCGGCCTTACAAGAAATACACTCTGCTTTTGAGAAACAGGCACTTTGGACTCTACTGTGTTTCCGATAGTCCAGTACAGTGAGCTAGGTCAGAACAAGAGAATTGTGATTTCTACTCAAACGGGGCATATCTAGTTCAACTCAGTATTCGAAACTAAGTAAAACAGGAGCTTCTCTTCATTCCAATACAGTGTATTTGCTGGGAAGAGACGCGAGTGCTATTTGCACTTTTTATGGCCAGAATACCACAATAGTTGTGTTCTTACTCTGAATTAACACTTAATGCTAGAACTTGAAACTCAATGTGAATCAACTCTGTTTAGGAAGTTGTATTGAACCCCAGTGGGCCTTACAAGAAAAACACTCTGCTTTTGAGAAACAGGCACTCTTGCACTCTACTGTGTTTCCTATAGGGCCAGTACAGTGAGCTAGCTCAGAACAAGAGAACTGTGCTTCCTACACAAACGGGGCATATCTAGTTCAACTCAGTATTTGAAACTAAGTAAAACAGGAGCTTCCCTTCAGTCCAATACACTGTATTTGCTGGGAACAGACGCGAGTGCTATTTGCACTGTTTATGGCCAGAATAGCACAATAGTGGTGTTCTTACCCTGAATTAACACTTAATGCTAGAACTTGAAACTCAATGTGAATCAACTCAGTTTAGGAAGTTGTATTGAACCCCAGTCGGCCTTACAAGAAATACACTCTGCTTTTGAGAAACAGGCACTCTTCCACTCTACTGTGTTTCCTATAGGGCCAGTACAGTGAGCTAGCTCAGAACAAGAGAACTGTGCTTCCTACACAAACGGGGCATATCTAGTTCAACTCAGTATTTGAAACTAAGTAAAACAGGAGCTTCCCTTCAGTCCAATACACTGTATTTGCTGGGAACAGACGCGAGTGCTATTTGCACTGTTTATGGCCAGAATAGCACAATAGTGGTGTTCTTACCCTGAATTAACACTTAATGCTAGAACTTGAAACTCAATGTGAATCAACTCAGTTTAGGAAGTTGTATTGAACCCCAGTCGGCCTTACAAGAAATACACTCTGCTTTTGAGAAACAGGCACTGTGCACTCTACTGTGTTTCCGATAGGGCCGGTACAGTGAGCTAGGTCAGAACAAGAGAATTGTGCTTCCTACTCAAACGGGGCATATCTAGTTCAACTCAGTATTGGAAACTAAGTAAAACAGGAGCTTCTCTTCATTCCAATACAGTGTATTTGCTGGGAAGAGACGCGAGTGCTATTTGCAATTTTTATGGCCAGAATACCACAATAGTTGTGTTCTTACCCTGAATTAACAATTAATGCTAGAACTTGAAACTCAATGTGAATCAACTCCGTTTAGGAAGTTGTATTGAACCCCAGTCGGCCTTACAAGAAAAACACTCTGCTTTTGAGAAACAGGCACTCTTGCACTCTACTGTGTTTCCTATAGGGCCAGTACAGTGAGCTAGTTCAGAACAAGAGAACTGTGCTTCCTACACAAACAGGGCATATCTAGTTCAACTGAGTATTGGAAACTAAGTAAAACAGGAGCTTCTCTTCTGTCCAATACACTGTATTTGCTGGGAACAGACACGAGTGCTATTTGCACTGTTTATGGCCAGAATAGCACAATAGTGGTGTTCTTACCCTGAATTAACACTTAATGCTAGAACTTGAAACTCAATGTGAATCAACTCCCTTTAGGAAGTTGTATTGAACCCCAGTCGGCCTTACAAGAAATACACTCTGCTTTTGAGAAAAAGGCACTCTTGCACTCTACTGTGTTTCCGATAGGGCCAGTACAGTGAGCTAGGTCAGAACAAGAGAATTGTGCTTCCTACTCAAACAGGGCATATCTAGTTCAACTCAGTATTGGAAACTAAGTAAAACAGGAGCTTCTCTTCATTCCATTACACTGTATTTGCTGGGAAGAGACGCGAGTGCTTTTTGCACTTTTTATGGCCAGAATACCACAATAGTTGTGTTCTTACCCTGAATTAACACTTAATGCTAGAACTTGAAACTCAATGTGAATCAACTCTGTTTAAGAAGTTGTATTGAACCCCATTCGGCCTTGCAAGAAAAACACTCTGCTTTTGAGAAACAGGCACTCTTGCACTCTACTGTGTTTCCTATAGGGCTAGTACAGTGAGCTAGCTCAGAACAAGTGAACTGTGCTTCCTACACAAACGGGGCATATCTACTTCAACTCAGTATTGGAAATGAAGTGAAACAGGAGCTTCTCTTCAGTCCAATACACTGTATTTGCTGCGAACAGACGCGAGTGCTATTTGCACTGTTTATGGCCAGAATAGCACAATAGTGGTGTTCTTACCCTGAATTAACACTTAATGCTAGAACTTGAAACTCAGTGTGAATCAACTCCGTTTAGGAAGTTGTATTGAACCCCAGTCGGCCTTACAAGAAATACACTCTGCTTTTGAAAAAAAGGCACTCTTGCACTCTACTGTGTTTCCGATAGGGCCAGTACAGTGAGCTAGGTCAGAACAAGAGAATTGTGCTTCCTACTCAAACGGGGCATATCTAGTTCAACTCAATATTGGAAAATTAGTAAAACAGGAGCTTCTCTTCATTCCAATACACTGCATTTGCTGGGAAGAGACGCGAGTGCTATTTGCACTTTTTATGGCCAGAATACCACAATAGTTGTGTTCTTACCCTGAATTAACACTTAATGCTAGAACTTGAAACTCAATGTGAATCAACTCCGTTTAAGAAGTCGTATTGAACCCCATTCGGCCTTGCAAGAAATACACTCTGCTTTTGAGAAACAGGCACTCTTGCACTCTACTGTGTTTCCTATAGGGCTAGTACAGTGAGCTAGCTCAGAACAAGTGAACTGTGCTTCCTACACAAACGGGGCATATCTAGTTCAACTCAGTATTGGAAATGAAGTGAAACAGGAGCTTCTATTCAGTCAAATACACTGTTTTGCTGGGAACAGACGCGAGTGCTATTTGCACTGTTTATGGCCAGAATAGCACAATAGTTGTGTTCTTACCCTGAATTAAAACTTAATGCTAGAACTTGAAACTCAATGTGAATCAACTCCGTTTAGGAAGTTGTATTGAACCCCATTCGGCCTTACAAGAAAAACACTCTGCTTTTGAGAAACAGGCACTCTTGCACTCTACTGTGTTTCCTATAGGGCCAGTACAGTGAGCTAGCTCAGAACAAGAGAACTGTGCTTCCTACACAAACGGGGCATATCTAGTTCAACTCAGTATTGGAAACTAAGTAAAACAGGAGCTTCTCTTCAGTCCAATACACTGTATTTGCTGGGAACAGACGCGAGTGCTATTTGGACTGTTTATGGCCAGAATACCACAATAGTGGTGTTCTTACCCTGAATTAACACTTAATGCTAGAACTTGAAACTCAATGTGAATCTACTCCGTTTAGGAAGTTGTATTGAACCCCAGTCGGCCTTACAAGAAAAACACTCTGCTTTTGAGAAACAGGCACTCTTGAACTCTACTGTGTTTCCTATAGGGCCAGTACAGTGAGCTAGCTCAGAACAAGAGAACTGTGCTTCCTACACAAACGGGGCATATCTAGTTCAACTCAGTATTGGAAACTAAGGAAAACAGGAGCTTCTCTTCACTCCCATACACTGTATTTGCTGGGAACAGACGCGAGTGCTATTTGTACTGTTTATGGCCAGAATACCACAATAGTGGTGTTCTTACCCTGAATTAACACTTAATGCTAGAACTTGAAACTGAATGTGAATCAACTCCGTTTAGGAAGTTGTATTGAACCCCAGTCGGCCTTACAAGAAAAACACTCTGCTTTTGAGAAAGAGGCACTCTTGCACTCTACTGTGTTTCCTATAGGGCCAGTACAGTGAGCTAGCTCAGAACAAGAGAACTGTGCTTCCTACACAAACGGGGCATATCTAGTTCAACTCAGTATTGGAAACTAAGTAAAACAGGAGCTTCTCTTCTGTCCAATATACTGTATTTGCTGGGAACAGACGCGAGTGCTATTTGCACTGTTTATGGCCAGAATAGCACAATAGTGGTGTTCTTACCCTGAATTAACACTTAATGCTAGAACTTGAAACTCAATGTGAATCAACTCCGTTTAGGAAGTTGTATTGAACCCCAGTCGGCCTTACAAGAAAAACACTCTGCTTTTGAGAAACAGGCACTCTTGCACTCTACTGTGTTTCCTCTAGGGCCAGTACAGTGAGCTAGCTCAGAACAAGAGAACTGTGCTTCCTACACAAACGGGGCATATCTAGTTCAACTCAGTATTGGAAAATAAGTAAAACAGGAGCTTCTCTTCAGTCCCATACACTGTATTTGCTGGGAACAGACGCGAGTGCTATTTGCACTGTTTATGGCCAGAATACCACAATAGTGGTGTTTTTACCCTGAATTAACACTTAATGCTAGAACTTGAAACTGAATGTGAATCAACTCCGTTTAGTAAGTTGTATTGAACCCCAGTCGTCCTTACAAGAAATACACTCTGCTTTTGAGAAACAGGCACTTTGCACTCTACTGTGTTTCCGATAGGGCCAGTACAGTGAGCTAGGTCAGAACAAGAGAATTGTGCTTTCTACTCAAACGGGGCATATCTAGTTCAACTCAGTATTGGAAACTAAGTAAAACAGGAGCTTCTCTTCATTCCAATACAGTGTATTTGCTGGGAAGAGACGCGAGTGCTATTTGCACTTTTTATGGCCAGAATACCACAATAGTTGTGTTCTTACCCTGAATTAACAGTTAATGCTAGAACTTGAAACTCAATGTGAATCAACTCCGTTTAGGAAGTTGTATTGAACCCCAGTCGGCCTTACAAGAAAAACACTCTGCTTTTGAGAAACAGGCACTCTTGCACTCTACTGTGTTTCCTATAGGGCTAGTACAGTGAGCTAGCTCAGAACAAGTGAACTGTGCTTCCTACACAAACGGGGCATATCTACTTCAACTCAGTATTGGAAACTAAGTAAAACAGGAGCTTCTCTTCAGTCCAATACACTGTATTTGCTGGGAACAGACGCGAGTGCTATTTGGAATGTTTATGGCCAGAATACCACAATAGTGGTGTTCTTACCCTGAATTAACACTTAATGCTAGAACTTGAAACTCAATGTGAATCAACTCCGTTCAGGAAGTTGTATTGAACCCCAGTCGGCCTTACAAGAAAAACACTCTGCTTTTGAGAAAAAGGCACTCTTGCACTCTACTGTGTTTCCTAAAGGGCCAGTACAGTGAGCTAGGTCAGAACAATTGAATTGTGCTTCCTACTCCAACAGGGCATATCTAGTTCAACTCAGTAAAGGAAACTAAGTAAAACAGGAGCTTCTCTTCATTCCAATACACTGTATTTGCTGGGAACAGACGCGAGTGTTGTTTGCACTGTTTATGGCCAGAATACCACAATAGTGGTGTTCTTACCCTGAATTAACACTTAATTCTAGAATTTGAAATTCAATGTGAATCAACTCCGTTTAGGAAGTTGTATTGAACCCCAGTCGGACTTACAAGAAAAACACTCTGCTTTTGAGAAAAAGGCACTCTTGCACTCTACTGTGTTTCCTATAGGGACAGTACAGTGAGATAGCTCAGAACAAGTGAACTGTGCTTCCTATACGAACGAGGCATATCTATTTCAACTCAGTATTGGAAAGGAAGTGAAACAGGAGCTTCTCTTCAGTCAAATACACTGTATTTGCTGGGAACAGACGCGAGTGCTATTTGCACTGTTTATGGCCAGAATAGCACAATAGTGGTGTTCTTACCCTGAATTAACACTTAATGCTAGAACTTGAAACTCAATGTGAATCAACTCAGTTTAGGAAGTTGTATTGAACCCCAGTCGGCCTTAAAAGAAATACACTCTGCTTTTGATAAACAGGCACTTTGCACTCTACTGTGTTTCCGATAGGTCCAGTACAGTGAGCTAGGTCAGAACAAGAGAATTGTGCTTCCTACTCAAACGGGGCATATCTAGTTCAACTCAGTATTGGAAACTAAGTAAAACAGGAGCTTCTCTTCATTCCAATACACTGTATTTGCTGGGAAGAGACGCGAGTGCTATTTGCACTTTTTATGGCCAGAATACCACAATAGTTGTGTTCTTACCCTGAATTAACACTTAATGCTAGAACTTGAAACTCAACGTGAATCAACTCCGTTTAGGAAGTTGTATTGAACCCCAGTCGGCCTCACAAGAAAAACACTCTGCTTTTGAGAAACAGGCACTCTTGTACTCTACTGTGTTTCCTATAGGGCTAGTACAGTGAGCTAGCTCAGAACAAGAGAACTGTGCTTCCTACACAAACGGGGCATATCTAGTTCAACTGAGTATTGGAAACTAAGTAAAACAGGAGCTTCAGTTCTGTCCAATACACTGTATTTGCTGGAAACAGACGCGAGTGCTATTTGCACTGTTAATGGCCAGAATAGCACAATTGTGGTGTTCTTACCCTGAATTAACACTTAATGCTAGAACTTGAAACTCAATGTGAATCAACTCCCTTTAGGAAGTTGTATTGAACCCCAGTCGGCCTTACAAGAAACACACTCTGCTTTTGAGAAAAAGGCACTCTTGCACTCTACTGTGTTTCCGATAGGGCCAGTACAGTGAGCTAGGTCAGAACAAGAGAATTGTGCTTCCTACTCAAACGGGGCATATCTAGTTCAACTCAGTATTGAAAACTAAGTAAAACAGGAGCTTCTCTTCATTCCAATACACTGTATTTGCTGGGAAGAGACGCGAGTGCTATTTGCACTTTTTATGGCCAGAATACCAAAATAGTTGTGTTCTTACCCTGAATTAACACTTAATGCTAGAACTTGAAACTCAATGTGAATCAACTCTGTTTAGGAAATTGTATTGAACCCCAGTCGGCCTTACAAGAAAAACACTCTGCTTTTGAGAAACAGGCACTCTTGCACTCGACTGTGTTTCCTATACGGCTAGTACAGTGAACTAGCTCAGAACAAGTGAACTGTGCTTCCTACACAAACGGGGCATATCTAGTTCAACTCAGTATTGGAAATGAAGTGTAACAGGAGTTTCTCTTCAGTCCAATACACTGTATTTGCTGGGAACAGCCGCGAGTGCTATTTGCAATGTTTAAGGCCAGAATACCACAATAGTGGTGTTCTTACCCTGAATTAACACTTAATGCTAGAACTTGAAACTCAATGTGAATCAACTCCGTTTAGGAAGTTGTACTGAACCCCAGTCGGCCTTACAAGAAAAACACTCTGCTTTTGAGAAACAGGCACTCTTGCACTCTACTGTGTTTCCTATAGGGCCAGTACAGTGAGCTAGCTCAGAACAAGAGAACTGTGCTTCCTACACAAACGGGGCATATCTAGTTCAACTCAGTATTGGAAACTAAGTAAAACAGGAGCTTCTCTTCAGTCCAATACACTGTATTTGCTGGGAACAGACGCGAGTGCTATTTGGACTGTTTATGGCCAGAATAGCACAATAGTTGTGTTCTTACCCTGAATTAACACTTAATGCTAGAACTTGAAACTCAATGTGAATCAACTCCGTTTAGGAAGTTGTATTGAACCCCAGTCCGCCTTACAAGAAAAACACTCTGCTTTTGAGAAACAGGCACTCTTGCACTCTACTGTGTTTCCTATAGGGCTAGTACAGTTAGCTAGCTCAGAACAAGTGAACTGTGCTTCCTACACAAACGGGGCATATCTAGTTCAACTCAGTATTGGAAATGAAGTGAAACAGGAGCTTCTCTTCAGTCCAATACACTGTATTTGCTGGGAACAGACGCGAGTGCTATTTGCAATGTTTATGGCCAGAATACCACAATAGTGGTGTTCTTACCCTGAATTAACACTTAATGCTAGAATTTGAAACTCAATGTGAATCAACTCCGTTTAGGAAGTTGTATTGAGCCCCATTCGGCCTTGCAAGAAAAACACTCTGCTTTTGAGAAACAGGCACTCTTGCACTCTACTGTGTTTCCTATAGGGCTAGTACAGTGAACTAGCTCAGAACAAGTGAACTATGCTTCCTACACAAACGGGGCATATCTAGTTCAACTCAGTATTGGAAATGAAGTGAAACAGGAGCTTCTCTTCAGTCCAATACACTGTATTTGCTGGGAAGAGACGCGAGTGCTATTTGCACTGTTTATGGCCAGAATACCACAATAGTGGTGTTTTTACCCTGAATTAACACTTAATGCTAGAACTTGAAACTGAATGTGAATCAACTCCGTTTAGGAAGTTGTATTGAACCCCAGTCGTCCTTACAAGAAATACACTCTGCTTTTGAGAAACAGGCACTTTGCACTCTACTGTGTTTCCGATAGGGCCAGTACAGTGAGCTAGGTCAGAACAAGAGAATTGTGCTTTCTACTCAAACGGGGCATATCTAGTTCAACTCAGTATTGGAAATAAGTAAAACAGGAGCTTCTCTTCATTCCAATACAGTGTATTTGCTGGGAAGAGACGCGAGTGCTATTTGCACTTTTTATGGCCAGAATACCACAATAGTTGTGTTCTTACCCTGAATTAACAGTTAATGCTAGAACTTGAAACTCAATGTGAATCAACTCTGTTTAGGAAGTTGTATTGAACCCCAGTCGGCCTTACAAGAAAAACACTCTGCTTTTGAGAAACAGGCACTCTTGCACTCTACTGTGTTTCCTATAGGGCCAGAACAGTGAGCTAGCTCAGAACAAGAGAACTGTGCTTCCTACACAAACGGGGCATATCTAGTTCAACTCAGTATTTGAAACTAAGTAAAACAGGAGCTTCTCTTCAGTCCAATACACTGTATTTGCTGGGAACAGACGCGAGTGCTATTTGCACTGTTTATGGCCAGAATAGCACAATAGTGGTGTTCTTACCCTGAATTAACACTTAATGCTAGAACTTGAAACTCAATGTGAATCAACTTAGTTTAGGAAGTTGTATTGAACCCCAGTCGGCCTTACAAGAAATACACTCTGCTTTTGAGAAACAGGCACTGTGCACTCTACTGTGTTTCCGATAGGGCCGGTACAGTGAGCTAGGTCAGAACAAGAGAATTGTGCTTCCTACTCAAACGGGGCATATCTAGTTCAACTCAGTATTGGAAACTAAGTAAAACAGGAGCTTCTCTTCATTCCAATACACTGTATTTGCTGGGAAGAGACGCGAGTGCTATTTGCACTTTTTATGGCCAGAATACCACAATAGTTGTGTTCTTACCCTGAATTAACAATTAATGCTAGAACTTGAAACTCAATGTGAATCAACTCCGTTTAGGAAGTTGTATTGAACCCCAGTCGGCCTTACAAGAAAAACACTCTGCTTTTGAGAAACAGGCACTCTTGCACTCTACTGTGTTTCCTATAGGGCTAGTACAGTGAGCTAGCTCAGAACAAGTGAACTGTGCTTCCTACACAAACGGGGCATATCTAGTTCAACTCAGTATTGGAAATGAAGTGAAACAGGAGCTTCTCTTCAGTCCAATACACTGTATTTGCTGGGAACAGACGCGAGTGCTATTTGCAATGTTTATGGCCAGAATACCACAATAGTGGTGTTCTTACCCTGAATTAACACTTAATGCTAGAACTTGAAACTCAATGTGAATCAACTCCGTTTAGGAAGTTGTATTGAACCCCAGTCGGCCTTACAAGAAAAACACTCTGCTTTTGAGAAACAGGCACTCTTGCACTCTACTGTGTTTCCTATAGGGCCAGTACAGTGAGCTAGCTCAGAACAAGAGAACTGTGCTTCCTACACAAACGGGGCATATCTAGTTCAACTCAGTATTGGAAAATAAGTAAAACAGGAGCTTCTCTTCAGTCCAATACACTGTATTTGCTGGGAACAGACGCGAGTGCTATTTGCACTGTTTATGGCCAGAATAGCACAATAGTTGTGTTCTTACCCTGAATTAACACTTAATGCTAGAACTTGAAACTCAATGTGAATCAACTCCGTTTAGGAAGTTGTATTGAACCCCAGTCGGCCGTACAAGAAAAACACTCTGCTTTTGAGAAACAGGCACTCTTGCACTCTACTGTGTTTCCTATAGGGCCAGTACAGTAAGCTAGCTCAGAACAAGAGAACTGTGCTTCCTACACAAACGGGGCATATCTACTTCAACTCAGTATTGGAAACTAAGTAAAACAGGAGCTTCTCTTCAGTCCAATACACTGTATTTGCTGGGAACAGACGCGAGTGCTATTTGGAATGTTTATGGCCAGAATACCACAATAGTGGTGTTCTTACCCTGAATTAACACTTAATGCTAGAACTTGAAACTCAATGTGAATCAACTCCGTTTAGGAAGTTGTATTGAACCCCAGTCGGCCTTACAAGAAAAACACTCTGCTTTTGAGAAAAAGGCACTCTTGCACTCTACTGTGTTTCCTAAAGGGCCAGTACAGTGAGCTAGGTCAGAACAATTGAATTGTGCTTCCTACTCCAACAGGGCATATATAGTTCAACTCAGTAAAGGAAACTAAATAAAACAGGAGCTTCTCTTCATTCCAATACACTGTATTTGCTGGGAACAGACGCGAGTGTTGTTTGCACTGTTTATGGCCAGAATACCACAATAGTGGTGTTCTTACCCTGAATTAACACTTAATTCTAGAATTTGAAATTCAATGTGAATCAACTCCGTTTAGGAAGTTGTATTGAACCCCAGTCGGACTTACAAGAAAAACAGTCTGCTTTTGAGAAAAAGGCACTCTTGCACTCTACTGTGTTTCCTATAGGGACAGTACAGTGAGATAGCTCAGAACAAGTGAACTGTGCTTCCTATACGAACGAGGCATATCTATTTCAACTCAGTATTGGAAAGGAAGTGAAACAGGAGCTTCTCTTCAGTCAAATACACTGTATTTGCTGGGAACAGACGCGAGTGCTATTTGCACTGTTTATGGCCAGAATAGCACAATAGTGGTGTTCTTACCCTGAATTAACACTTAATGCTAGAACTTGAAACTCAATGTGAATCAACTCCGTTTAGGAAGTTGTATTGAACCCCAGTCGGCCTTACAAGAAAAACACTCTGCTTTTGAGAAAAAGGCACTCTTGCACTCTACTGTGTTTCCTAAAGGGCCAGTACAGTGAGCTAGGTCAGAACAATTGAATTGTGCTTCCTACTCCAACAGGGCATATCTAGTTCAACTCAGTAAAGGAAACTAAGTAAAACAGGAGCTTCTCTTCATTCCAATACACTGTATTTGCTGGGAACAGACGCGAGTGTTGTTTGCACTGTTTATGGCCAGAATACCACAATAGTGGTGTTCTTACCCTGAATTAACACTTAATTCTAGAATTTGAAATTCAACGTGAATCAACTCCGTTTAGGAAGTTGTATTGAACCCCAGTCGGACTTACAAGAAAAACAGTCTGCTTTTGAGAAAAAGGCACTCTTGCACTCTACTGTGTTTCCTATAGGGACAGTACAGTGAGATAGCTCAGAACAAGTGAACTGTGCTTCCTATACGAACGAGGCATATCTATTTCAACTCAGTATTGGAAAGGAAGTGAAACAGGAGCTTCTCTTCAGTCAAATACACTGTATTTGCTGGGAACAGACGCGAGTGCTATTTGCACTGTTTATGGCCAGAATAGCACAATAGTGGTGTTCTTACCCTGAATTAACACTTAATGCTAGAACTTGAAACTCAATGTGAATCAACTCAGTTTAGGAAGTTGTATTGAACCCCAGTCGGCCTTAAAAGAAATACACTCTGCTTTTGATAAACAGGCACTTTGCACTCTACTGTGTTTCCGATAGGTCCAGTACAGTGAGCTAGGTCAGAACAAGAGAATTGTGCTTCCTACTCAAACGGGGCATATCTAGTTCAACTCAGTATTGGAAACTAAGTAAAACAGGAGCTTCTTTCATGCCAATACACTGTATTTGCTGGGAAGAGACGCGAGTGCTATTTGCACTTTTTATGGCCAGAATACCACAATAGTTGTGTTCTTACCCTGAATTAACACTTAATGCTAGAACTTGAAACTCAACGTGAATCAACTCCGTTTAGGAAGTTGTATTGAACCCCAGTCGGCCTTACAAGAAAAACACTCTGCTTTTGAGAAACAGGCACTCTTGTACTCTACTGTGTTTCCTATAGGGCTAGTACAGTGAGCTAGCTCAGAACAAGAGAACTGTGCTTCCTACACAAACGGGGCATATCTAGTTCAACTGAGTATTGGAAACTAAGTAAAACAGGAGCTTCAGTTCTGTCCAATACACTGTATTTGCTGGAAACAGACGCGAGTGCTATTTGCACTGTTAATGGCCAGAATAGCACAATTGTGGTGTTCTTACCCTGAATTAACACTTAATGCTAGAACTTGAAACTCAATGTGAATCAACTCCCTTTAGGAAGTTGTATTGAACCCCAGTCGGCCTTACAAGAAATACACTCTGCTTTTGAGAAAAAGGCACTCTTGCACTCTACTGTGTTTCCGATAGGGCCAGTACAGTGAGCTAGGTCAGAACAAGAGAATTGTGCTTCCTACTCAAACGGGGCATATCTAGTTCAACTCAGTATTGAAAACTAAGTAAAACAGGAGCTTCTCTTCATTCCAATACACTGTATTTGCTGGGAAGAGACGCGAGTGCTATTTGCACTTTTTATGGCCAGAATACCAAAATAGTTGTGTTCTTACCCTGAATTAACACTTAATGCTAGAACTTGAAACTCAATGTGAATCAACTCTGTTTAGGAAATTGTATTGAACCCCAGTCGGCCTTACAAGAAAAACACTCTGCTTTTGAGAAACAGGCACTCTTGCACTCGACTGTGTTTCCTATAGGGCTAGTACAGTGAACTAGCTCAGAACAAGTGAACTGTGCTTCCTACACAAACGGGGCATATCTAGTTCAACTCAGTATTGGAAATGAAGTGAAACAGGAGCTTCTCTTCAGTCCAATACACTGTATTTGCTGGGAACAGCCGCGAGTGCTATTTGCAATGTTTAGGGCCAGAATACCACAATAGTGGTGTTCTTACCCTGAATTAACACTTAAGGCTAGAACTTGAAACTCAATGTGAATCAACTCCGTTTAGGAAGTTGTATTGAACCCCAGTCGGCCTTACAAGAAAAACACTCTGCTTTTGAGAAACAGGCACTCTTGCACTCTACTGTGTTTCCTATAGGGCCAGTACAGTGAGCTAGCTCAGAACAAGAGAACTGTGCTTCCTACACAAACGGGGCATATCTAGTTCAACTCAGTATTGGAAAATAAGTAAAACAGGAGCTTCTCTTCAGTCCAATACACTGTATTTGCTGGGAACAGACGCGAGTGCTATTTGGACTGTTTATGGCCAGAATAGCACAATAGTTGTGTTCTTACCCTGAATTAACACTTAATGCTAGAACTTGAAACTCAATGTGAATCAACTCCGTTTAGGAAGTTGTATTGAACCCCAGTCCGCCTTACAAGAAAAACACTCTGCTTTTGAGAAACAGGCACTCTTGCACTCTACTGTGTTTCCTATAGGGCTAGTACAGTTAGCTAGCTCAGAACAAGTGAACTGTGCTTCCTACACAAACGGGGCATATCTAGTTCAACTCAGTATTGGAAATGAAGTGAAACAGGAGCTTCTCTTCAGTCCAATACACTGTATTTGCTGGGAACAGACGCGAGTGCTATTTGCAATGTTTATGGCCAGAATACCACAATAGTGGTGTTCTTACCCTGAATTAACACTTAATGCTAGAACTTGAAACTCAATGTGAATCAACTCCGTTTAGGAAGTTGTATTGAACCCCATTCGGCCTTGCAAGAAAAACACTCTGCTTTTGAGAAACAGGCACTCTTGCACTCTACTGTGTTTCCTATAGGGCTAGTACAGTGAGCTAGCTCAGAACAAGTGAACTGTGCTTCCTACACAAACGGGGCATATCTAGTTCAACTCAGTATTGGAAATGAAGTGAAACAGGAGCTTCTCTTCAGTCCAATACACTGTATTTGCTGGGAACAGACGAGAGTGCTATTTGCAATGTTTATGGCCAGAATAGCACAATAGTGGTGTTCTTACCCTGAATTAACACTTAATGCTAGAACTTGAAACTCAATGTGAATCAACTCCGTTTAAGAAGTTGTATTGAACCCCAGTCGGCCTTACAAGAAAAACACTCTGCTTTTGAGAAAGAGGCACTCTTGCACTCTACTGTGTTTCCTATACGGCCAGTACAGTGAGCTAGCTCAGAACAAGAGAACTGTGCTTCCTACACAAACGGGGCATATCTAGTTCAACTCAGTATTGGAAACTAAGTAAAACAGGAGCTTCTCTTCAGTCCAATACTCTGTATTTGCTGCGAACAGACGCGAGTGCTATTTGCACTGTTTATGGCCAGAATAGCACAATAGTGGTGTTCTTACCCTGAATTAACACTTAATGCTAGAACTTGAAACTCAGTGTGAATCAACTCCGTTTAGGAAGTTGTATTGAACCCCAGTCGGCCTTAGGAGAAATACACTCTGCTTTTGAAAAAAAGGCACTCTTGCACTCTACTGTGTTTCCGATAGGGCCAGTACAG
This sequence comes from Peromyscus maniculatus bairdii, assembly GCF_049852395.1. Classification (NCBI taxonomy): domain Eukaryota; kingdom Metazoa; phylum Chordata; class Mammalia; order Rodentia; family Cricetidae; genus Peromyscus; species Peromyscus maniculatus. Next base: position 53,268,442 of record NC_134866.1, read on the forward strand.
TGAGCTAGGTCAGAACAAGAGAATTGTGCTTCCTACTCAAACGGGGCATATCTAGTTCAACTCAATATTGGAAAATTAGTAAAACAGGAGCTTCTCTTCATTCCAATACACTGCATTTGCTGGGAAGAGACGCGAGTGCTATTTGCACTTTTTATGGCCAGAATACCACAATAGTTGTGTTCTTACCCTGAATTAACAATTAATGCTAGAACTTGAAACTCAATGTGAATCAACTCCGTTTAAGAAGTCGTATTGAACCCCATTCGGCCTTGCAAGAAATACACTCTGCTTTTGAGAAACAGGCACTCTTGCACTCTACTGTGTTTCCTATAGGGCTAGTACAGTGAGCTAGCTCAGAACAAGTGAACTGTGCTTCCTACACAAACGGGGCATATCTAGTTCAACTCAGTATTGGAAATGAAGTGAAACAGGAGCTTCTATTCAGTCAAATACACTGTTTTGCTGGGAACAGACGCGAGTGCTATTTGCACTGTTTATGGCCAGAATAGCACAATAGTTGTGTTCTTACCCTGAATTAAAACTTAATGCTAGAACTTGAAACTCAATGTGAATCAACTCCGTTTAGGAAGTTGTATTGAACCCCATTCGGCCTTAAAAGAAAAACACTCTGCTTTTGAGAAACAGGCACTCTTGCACTCTACTGTGTTTCCTATAGGGCCAGTACAGTGAGCTAGGTCAGAACAAGAGAACTGTGCTTCCTACACAAACGGGGCATATCTAGTTCAACTCAGTATTGGAAACTAAGTAAAACAGGAGCTTCTCTTCTGTCCAATATACTGTATTTGCTGGGAACAGACGCGAGTGCTATTTGCACTGCTTATGGCCAGAATAGCACAATAGTGGTGTTCTTACCCTGAATTAACACTTAATGCTAGAACTTGAAACTCAATGTGAATCAACTCCGTTTAGGAAGTTGTATTGAACCCCAGTCGGCCTTACAAGAAAAACACTCTGCTTTTGAGAAACAGGCACTCTTGCACTCTACTGTGTTTCCTATAGGGCCAGTACAGTGAGCTAGCTCAGAACAAGAGAACTGTGCTTCCTACACAAACGGGGCATATCTAGTTCAACTCAGTATTGGAAAATAAGTAAAACAGGAGCTTCTCTTCAGTCCCATACACTGTATTTGCTGGGAACAGACGCGAGTGCTATTTGCACTGTTTATGGCCAGAATACCACAATAGTGGTGTTTTTACCCTGAATTAACACTTAATGCTAGAACTTGAAACTGAATGTGAATCAACTCCGTTTAGTAAGTTGTATTGAACCCCAGTCGTCCTTACAAGAAATACACTCTGCTTTTGAGAAACAGGCACTTTGCACTCTACTGTGTTTCCGATAGGGCCAGTACAGTGAGCTAGGTCAGAACAAGAGAATTGTGCTTTCTACTCAAACGGGGCATATCTAGTTCAACTCAGTATTGGAAACTAAGTAAAACAGGAGCTTCTCTTCATTCCAATACAGTGTATTTGCTGGGAAGAGACGCGAGTGCTATTTGCACTTTTTATGGCCAGAATACCACAATAGTTGTGTTCTTACCCTGAATTAACAGTTAATGCTAGAACTTGAAACTCAATGTGAATCAACTCTGTTTAGGAAGTTGTATTGAACCACAGTCGGCCTTACAAGAAAAACACTCTGCTTTTGAGAAACAGGCACTCTTGCACTCTACTGTGTTTCCTATAGGGCCAGTACAGTGAGCTAGCTCAGAACAAGAGAACTGTGCTTCCTACACAAACGGGGCATATCTAGTTCAACTCAGTATTTGAAACTAAGTAAAACAGGAGCTTCTCTTCAGTCCAATACACTGTATTTGCTGGGAACAGACGCGAGTGCTATTTGCACTGTTTATGGCCAGAATAGCACAATAGTGGTGTTCTTACCCTGAATTAACACTTAATGCTAGATCTTGAAACTCAATGTGAATCAACTCCGTTTAGGAAGTTGTATTGAACCCCAGTCGGCCTTACAAGAAAAACACTCTGCTTTTGAGAAACAGGCACTCTTGCACTCTACTGTGTTTCCTATAGGGCCAGTACAGTGAGCTAGCTCAGTACAAGAGAACTGTGCTTCCTACACAAACGGGGCATATCTAGTTCAACTCAGTATTGGAAACTAAGTAAAACAGGAGCTTCTCTTCATTCCAATACACTGTATTTGCTGCGAAGAGACGCGAGTGCTATTTGCACTTTTTATGGCCAGAATACCACAATAGTTGTGTTCTTACCCTGAATTAACACTTAATGCTAGAACTTGAAACTCAATGTGAATCAACTCTGTTTAGGAAGTTGTATTGAACCCCAGTCGGCCTTACAAGAAAAACACTCTGCTTTTGAGAAACAGGCACTCTTGCACTCTACTGTGTTTCCTATAGGGCTAGTACAGTGAGCTAGCTCAGAACAAGTGAACTGTGCTTCCTACACAAACGGGGCATATCTAGTTCAACTCAGTATTGGAAATGAAGTGAAACAGGAGCTTCTCTTCAGTCCAATACACTGTATTTGCTGGGAACAGACGCGAGTGCTATTTGCAATGTTTATGGCCAGAATACCACACTAGTGGTGTTCTTACCCTGAATTAACACTTAATGCTAGAATTTGAAACTCAATGTGAATCAACTCCGTTTAGGAATTTGTATTGAACCCCAGTCGGCCGTACAAGAAAAACACTCTGCTTTTGAGAAACAGGCACTCTTGCACTCTACTGTGTTTCCTATAGGGCCAGTACAGTGAGCTAGCTCAGAACAAGGGAACTGTGCTTCCTACACAAACGGGGCATATCTAGTTCAACTGAGTATTGGAAACTAAGTAAAACAGGAGCTTCACTTCTGTCCAATACACTGTATTTGCTCTGAACAGACGCGAGTGCTATTTGCACTGTTAATGGCCAGAATAGCACAATAGTGGTGTTCTTACCCTGAATTAACACTTAATGCTAGAACTTGAAACTCAATGTGAATCAACTCCGTTTAGGAAGTTTTATTGAACCCCAGTCGGCCTTACAAGAAATACACTCTGCTTTTGAGAAAAAGGCACTCTTGCACTCTACTGTGTTTCCGATAGGGCCAGTACAGTGAGCTAGGTCAGAACAAGAGAATTGTGCTTCCTACTCAAACGGGGCATATCTAGATCAACTCAGTATTGGAAACTAAGTAAAACAAGAGCTTCTCTTCATTCCAATACACTGTATTTGCTGGGAAGAAACGCGAGTGCTATTTGCACTTTTTATGGCCAGAATACCACAATAGTTGTGTTCTTACCCTAAATTAACACTTAATGCTAGAACTTGAAACTCAATGTGAATCAACTCTGTTTAGGAAGTTGTATTGAACCCCAGTCGGCCTTACAAGAAAAACACTCTGCTTTTGAGAAACAGGCACTCTTGCACTCTACTGTGTTTCCTATAGGGTTAGTACAGTGAGCTAGCTCAGAACAAGAGAACTGTGCTTCCTACACAAACGGGGCATATCTAGTTCAACTGAGTATTGGAAACTAAGTAAAACAGGAGCTTCACTTCTGTCCAATACACTGTATTTGCTGGGAACAGACGCGAGTGCTATTTGCACTGTTTATGGCCATAATAGCACAATAGTGGTGTTCTTACCCTGAATTAACACTTAATGCTAGAACTTGAAACTCAATGTGAATCAACTCCGTTTAGGAAGTTGTATTGAACCCCAGTCGGCCTTACAAGAATACACTCTGCTTTTGAGAAAAAGGCACTCTTGCACTCTACTGTGTTTCCGATAGGGCCAGTACAGTGAGCTAGGTCAGAACAAGAGAATTGTGCTTCCTACTCAAACGGGTCATATCTAGTTCAACTCAGTATTGGAAACTAAGTAAAACAGGAGCTTCTCTTCATTCCAATACACTGTATTTGCTGGGAAGAGACGCGAGCGCTATTTGCACTTTTTATGGCCAGAATACCACAATAGTTGTGTTCTTACCCTGAATTAACACTTAATGCTAGAACTTGAAACTCAATGTGAATCAACTCTGTTTAGGAAGTTGTATTGAACCCCAGTCGGCCTTACAGGAAAAACACTCTGCTTTTGAGAAACAGGCACTCTTGCACTCTACTGTGTTTCCTATAGGGCTAGTACAGTGAGCTAGCTCAGAACAAGTGAACTGTGCTTCCTACACAAACGGGGCATATCTACTTCAACTCAGTATTGGAAATGAAGTGAAACAGGAGCTTCTCTTCAGTCCAATACACTGTATTTGCTGGGAACAGACGCGAGTGCTATTTGCACTGTTTATGGCCAGAATAGCACAATAGTGGTGTTCTTACCCTGAATTAACACTTAATGCTAGAACTTGAAACTCAATGTGAATCAACTCCGTTTAGGAAGTTGTATTGAACCCCAGTCGGCCTTACAAGAAAAACACTCTGCTTTTGAGAAACAGGCACTCTTGCTCTCTACTGTGTTTTCTATAGGGCCAGTACAGTGAGCTAGCTCAGTACAAGAGAACTGTGCTTCCTACACAAACGGGGCATATCTAGTTCAACTGAGTATTGGAAACTAAGTAAAACAGGAGCTTCACTTCTGTCCAATACACTGTATTTGCTGGGAACAGACGCGAGTGCTATTTGCACTGTTAAAGGCCAGAATAGCACAATAGTGGTGTTCTTACCCTGAATTAACACTTAATGCTAGAACTTGAAACTCAATGTGAATCAACTCCGTTTAGGAAGTTGTATTGAACCCCAGTCGGCCTTACAAGAAAAACACTCTGCTTTTGAGAAACAGGCACTCTTGCACTCTACTGTGTTTCCTATAGGGCCATTACAGTGAGCTAGCTCAGTACAAGAGAACTGTGCTTCCTACACAAACGGGGCATATCTAGTTCAACTCAGTATTGGAAACTAAGTAAAACAGGAGCTTCTCTTCATTCCAATACACTGTATTTGCTGCGAAGAGACGCGAGTGCTATTTGCACTTTTTATGGCCAGAATACCAAAATAGTTGTGTTCTTACCCTGAATTAACACTTAATGCTAGAACTTGAAACTCAATGTGAATCAACTCTGTTTAGGAAGTTGTATTGAACCCCAGTCGGCCTTACAAGAAAAACACTCTGCTTTTGAGAAACAGGCACTCTTGCACTCTACTGTGTTTCCGATAGGGCCAGTACAGTGAGCTAGCTCAGAACAAGAGAATTGTGCTTCCTACTCAAACGGGGCATATCTAGATCAACTCAGTATTGGAAACTAAGTAAAACAGGAGCTTCTCTTCATTCCAATACACTGTATTTGCTGGGAACAGACGCGAGTGTTGTTTGCACTGTTTATGGCCAGAATACCACAATAGTGGTGTTCTTACCCTGAATTAACACTTAATTCTAGAATTTGAAATTCAATGTGAATCAACTCCGTTTAGGAAGTTGTATTGAACCCCAGTCGGCCGTACAAGAAAAACACTCTGCTTTTGAGAAACAGGCACTCTTGCACTCTACTGTGTTTCCTGTAGGGCCAGTACAGTAAGCTAGCTCAGAACAAGTGAACTGTGCTTTCTACACGAACGAGGCATATCTATTTCAACTCAGTATTGGAAAGGAAGTGAAACAGGAGCTTCACATCAGTCCAATACACTGTATTTGCTGGGAACAGACGCGAGTGCTATTTGCACTGTTTATGGCCAGAATACCACAATAGTGGTGTTCTTACCCTGAATTAACACTTAATGCTAGAACTTGAAACTCAATGTGAATCAACTCCGTTTAGGAAGTTGTATTGAACCCCATTCGGCCTTACAAGAATAACACTCTGCTTTTGAGAAAAAGGCACTCTTGCACTCTACTGTGTTTCCTATAGGGACAGTACAGTGAGATAGCTCAGAACAAGTGAACTGTGCTTCCTACACGAACGAGGCATATCTATTTCAACTCAGTATTGGAAAGGAAGTGAAACAGGAGCTTCACATCAGTCCAATACACTGTATTTGCTGGGAACAGACGCGAGTGCTATTTGCACTGTTAAAGGCCAGAATAGCACAATAGTGGTGTTCTTACCCTGAATTAACACTTAATGCTAGAACTTGAAACTCAATGTGAATCAACTCCGTTTAGGAAGTTGTATTGAACCCCAGTCGGCCTTAAAAGAAATACACTCTGCTTTTGATAAACAGGCACTTTGCACTCTACTGTGTTTCCGATAGGTCCAGTACAGTGAGCTAGGTCAGAACAAGAGAATTGTGCTTCCTACTCAAACGGGGCATATCTAGTTCAACTCAGTATTGGAAACTAAGTAAAACAGGAGCTTCTCTTCATTCCAATACACTGTATTTGCTGGGAAGAGACGCGAGTGCTATTTGCACTTTTTATGGCCAGAATACCACAATAGTTGTGTTCTTACCCTGAATTAACACTTAATGCTAGAACTTGAAACTCAACGTGAATCAACTCCGTTTAGGAAGTTGTATTGAACCCCAGTCGGCCTTACAAGAAAAACACTCTGCTTTTGAGAAACAGGCACTCTTGTACTCTACTGTGTTTCCTATAGGGCTAGTACAGTGAGCTAGCTCAGAACAAGAGAACTGTGCTTCCTACACAAACGGGGCATATCTAGTTCAACTGAGTATTGGAAACTAAGTAAAACAGGAGCTTCAGTTCTGTCCAATACACTGTATTTGCTGGAAACAGACGCGAGTGCTATTTGCACTGTTAATGGCCAGAATAGCACAATTGTGGTGTTCTTACCCTGAATTAACACTTAATGCTAGAACTTGAAACTCAATGTGAATCAACTCCCTTTAGGAAGTTGTATTGAACCCCAGTCGGCCTTACAAGAAATACACTCTGCTTTTGAGAAAAAGGCACTCTTGCACTCTACTGTGTTTCCGATAGGGCCAGTACAGTGAGCTAGGTCAGAACAAGAGAATTGTGCTTCCTACTCAAACGGGGCATATCTAGTTCAACTCAGTATTGAAAACTAAGTAAAACAGGAGCTTCTCTTCATTCCAATACACTGTATTTGCTGGGAAGAGACGCGAGTGCTATTTGCACTGTTTATGGCCAGAATAGCACAATAGTTGTGTTCTTACCCTGAATTAACACTTAATGCTAGAACTTGAAACTCAATGTGAATCAACTCCGTTTAGGAAGTTGTATTGAACCCCAGTCCGCCTTACAAGAAAAACACTATGCTTTTGAGAAACAGGCACTCTTGCACTCTACTGTGTTTCCTATGGGGCCAGTACAGTGAGCTAGCTCAGAACAAGAGAACTGTTCTTCCTACACAAACGGGGCATATCTAGTTCAACTCAGTATTGGAAACTAAGTAAAACAGGAGCTTCTCTTCAGTCCAATACACTGTATTTGCTGGGAACAGACGCGAGTGCTATTTGCACTGTTAAAGGCCAGAATAGCACAATAGTGGTGTTCTTACCCTGAATTAACACTTAATGCTAGAACTTGAAACTCAATGTGAATCAACTCCGTTTAGGAAGTTGTATTGAACCCCAGTCGGCCTTACAAGAAATGCACTCTGCTTTTGAGAAAAAGGCACTCTTGCACTCTACTGTTTTTCCTATAGGGCCAGTACAGTGAGCTAGGTCAGAACAAGAGAATTGTGCTTCCTACTCAAACGGGGCATATCTAGTTCAACTCAGTATTGGAAACTAAGTAAAACAGGAGCTTCTCTTCATTCCAATACACTGTATTTGCTGGGAAGAGACGCGAGTGTTATTTGCACTTTTTATGGCCAGAATACCACAATAGTTGTGTTCTTACCCTGAATTAACACTTAATGCTAGAACTTGAAACTCAATGTGAATCAACTCTGATTAGGAAGTTGTATTGAACCCCAGTCGGCCTTACAGGAAAAACACTCTGCTTTTGAGAAACAGGCACTCTTGCACTCTACTGTGTTTCCTATAGGGCTAGTACAGTGAGCTAGCTCAGAACAAGTGAACTGTGCTTCCTACACAAACGGGGCATATCTACTTCAACTCAGTATTGGAAATGAAGTGAAACAGGAGCTTCTCTTCAGTCCAATACACTGTATTTGCTGGGAACAGACGCGAGTGCTATTTGCACTGTTTATGGCCAGAATAGCACAATAGTGGTGTTCTTACCCTGAATTAACACTTAATGCTAGATCTTGAAACTCAATGTGAATCAACTCCGTTTAGGAAGTTGTATTGAACCCCAGTCGGCCTTACAAGAAAAACACTCTGCTTTTGAGAAACAGGCACTCTTGCACTCTACTGTGTTTCCTATAGGGCCAGTACAGTGAGCTAGCTCAGTACAAGAGAACTGTGCTTCCTACACAAACGGGGCATATCTAGTTCAACTCAGTATTGGAAACTAAGTAAAACAGGAGCTTCTCTTCATTCCAATACACTGTATTTGCTGCGAAGAGACGCGAGTGCTATTTGCACTTTTTATGGCCAGAATACCACAATAGTTGTGTTCTTACCCTGAATTAACACTTAATGCTAGAACTTGAAACTCAATGTGAATCAACTCTGTTTAGGAAGTTGTATTGAACCCCAGTCGGCCTTACAAGAAAAACACTCTGCTTTTGAGAAACAGGCACTCTTGCACTCTACTGTGTTTCCTATAGGGCTAGTACAGTGAGCTAGCTCAGAACAAGTGAACTGTGCTTCCTACACAAACGGGGCATATCTAGTTCAACTCAGTATTGGAAATGAAGTGAAACAGGAGCTTCTCTTCAGTCCAATACACTGTATTTGCTGGGAACAGACGCGAGTGCTATTTGCAATGTTTATGGCCAGAATACCACACTAGTGGTGTTCTTACCCTGAATTAACACTTAATGCTAGAATTTGAAACTCAATGTGAATCAACTCCGTTTAGGAATTTGTATTGAACCCCAGTCGGCCGTACAAGAAAAACACTCTGCTTTTGAGAAACAGGCACTCTTGCACTCTACTGTGTTTCCTATAGGGCCAGTACAGTGAGCTAGCTCAGAACAAGGGAACTGTGCTTCCTACACAAACGGGGCATATCTAGTTCAACTGAGTATTGGAAACTAAGTAAAACAGGAGCTTCACTTCTGTCCAATACACTGTATTTGCTCTGAACAGACGCGAGTGCTATTTGCACTGTTAATGGCCAGAATAGCACAATAGTGGTGTTCTTACCCTGAATTAACACTTAATGCTAGAACTTGAAACTCAATGTGAATCAACTCCGTTTAGGAAGTTTTATTGAACCCCAGTCGGCCTTACAAGAAATACACTCTGCTTTTGAGAAAAAGGCACTCTTGCACTCTACTGTGTTTCCGATAGGGCCAGTACAGTGAGCTAGGTCAGAACAAGAGAATTGTGCTTCCTACTCAAACGGGGCATATCTAGATCAACTCAGTATTGGAAACTAAGTAAAACAAGAGCTTCTCTTCATTCCAATACACTGTATTTGCTGGGAAGAAACGCGAGTGCTTTTTGCACTTTTTATGGCCAGAATACCACAATAGTTGTGTTCTTACCCTAAATTAACACTTAATGCTAGAACTTGAAACTCAATGTGAATCAACTCTGTTTAGGAAGTTGTATTGAACCCCAGTCGGCCTTACAAGAAAAACACTCTGCTTTTGAGAAACAGGCACTCTTGCACTCTACTGTGTTTCCTATAGGGTTAGTACAGTGAGCTAGCTCAGAACAAGAGAACTGTGCTTCCTACACAAACGGGGCATATCTAGTTCAACTGAGTATTGGAAACTAAGTAAAACAGGAGCTTCACTTCTGTCCAATACACTGTATTTGCTGGGAACAGACGCGAGTGCTATTTGCACTGTTTATGGCCATAATAGCACAATAGTGGTGTTCTTACCCTGAATTAACACTTAATGCTAGAACTTGAAACTCAATGTGAATCAACTCCGTTTAGGAAGTTGTATTGAACCCCAGTCGGCCTTACAAGAATACACTCTGCTGTTGAGAAAAAGGCACTCTTGCACTCTACTGTGTTTCCGATAGGGCCAGTACAGTGAGCTAGGTCAGAACAAGAGAATTGTGCTTCCTACTCAAACGGGGCATATCTAGTTCAACTCAGTATTGGAAACTAAGTAAAACAGGAGCTTCTCTTCATTCCAATACACTGTATTTGCTGGGAAGAGACGCGAGCGCTATTTGCACTTTTTATGGCCAGAATACCACAATAGTTGTGTTCTTACCCTGAATTAACACTTAATGCTAGAACTTGAAACTCAATGTGAATCAACTCTGTTTAGGAAGTTGTATTGAACCCCAGTCGGCCTTACAGGAAAAACACTCTGCTTTTGAGAAACAGGCACTCTTGCACTCTACTGTGTTTCCTATAGGGCTAGTACAGTGAGCTAGCTCAGAACAAGTGAACTGTGCTTCCTACACAAACGGGGCATATCTACTTCAACTCAGTATTGGAAATGAAGTGAAACAGGAGCTTCTCTTCAGTCCAATACACTGTATTTGCTGGGAACAGACGCGAGTGCTATTTGCACTGTTTATGGCCAGAATAGCACAATAGTGGTGTTCTTACCCTGAATTAACACTTAATGCTAGAACTTGAAACTCAATGTGAATCAACTCCGTTTAGGAAGTTGTATTGAACCCCAGTCGGCCTTACAAGAAAAACACTCTGCTTTTGAGAAACAGGCACTCTTGCTCTCTACTGTGTTTTCTATAGGGCCAGTACAGTGAGCTAGCTCAGTACAAGAGAACTGTGCTTCCTACACAAACGGGGCATATCTAGTTCAACTGAGTATTGGAAACTAAGTAAAACAGGAGCTTCACTTCTGTCCAATACACTGTATTTGCTGGGAACAGACGCGAGTGCTATTTGCACTGTTAAAGGCCAGAATAGCACAATAGTGGTGTTCTTACCCTGAATTAACACTTAATGCTAGAACTTGAAACTCAATGTGAATCAACTCCGTTTAGGAAGTTGTATTGAACCCCAGTCGGCCTTACAAGAAAAACACTCTGCTTTTGAGAAACAGGCACTCTTGCACTCTACTGTGTTTCCTATAGGGCCATTACAGTGAGCTAGCTCAGTACAAGAGAACTGTGCTTCCTACACAAACGGGGCATATCTAGTTCAACTCAGTATTGGAAACTAAGTAAAACAGGAGCTTCTCTTCATTCCAATACACTGTATTTGCTGCGAAGAGACGCGAGTGCTATTTGCACTTTTTATGGCCAGAATACCAAAATAGTTGTGTTCTTACCCTGAATTAACACTTAATGCTAGAACTTGAAACTCAATGTGAATCAACTCTGTTTAGGAAGTTGTATTGAACCCCAGTCGGCCTTACAAGAAAAACACTCTGCTTTTGAGAAACAGGCACTCTTGCACTCTACTGTGTTTCCGATAGGGCCAGTACAGTGAGCTAGCTCAGAACAAGAGAATTGTGCTTCCTACTCAAACGGGGCATATCTAGATCAACTCAGTATTGGAAACTAAGTAAAACAGGAGCTTCTCTTCATTCCAATACACTGTATTTGCTGGGAACAGACGCGAGTGTTGTTTGCACTGTTTATGGCCAGAATACCACAATAGTGGTGTTCTTACCCTGAATTAACACTTAATTCTAGAATTTGAAATTCAATGTGAATCAACTCCGTTTAGGAAGTTGTATTGAACCCCAGTCGGCCATACAAGAAAAACACTCTGCTTTTGAGAAACAGGCACTCTTGCACTCTACTGTGTTTCCTGTAGGGCCAGTACAGTAAGCTAGCTCAGAACAAGTGAACTGTGCTTTCTACACGAACGAGGCATATCTATTTCAACTCAGTATTGGAAAGGAAGTGAAACAGGAGCTTCACATCAGTCCAATACACTGTATTTGCTGGGAACAGACGCGAGTGCTATTTGCACTGTTTATGGCCAGAATACCACAATAGTGGTGTTCTTACCCTGAATTAACACTTAATGCTAGAACTTGAAACTCAATGTGAATCAACTCCGTTTAGGAAGTTGTATTGAACCCCATTCGGCCTTACAAGAATAACACTCTGCTTTTGAGAAAAAGGCACTCTTGCACTCTACTGTGTTTCCTATAGGGACAGTACAGTGAGATAGCTCAGAACAAGTGAACTGTGCTTCCTACACGAACGAGGCATATCTATTTCAACTCAGTATTGGAAAGGAAGTGAAACAGGAGCTTCACATCAGTCCAATACACTGTATTTGCTGGGAACAGACGCGAGTGCTATTTGCACTGTTAAAGGCCAGAATAGCACAATAGTGGTGTTCTTACCCTGAATTAACACTTAATGCTAGAACTTGAAACTCAATGTGAATCAACTCCGTTTAGGAAGTTGTATTGAACCCCAGTCGGCCTTACAAGAAAAACACTCTGCTTTTGAGAAACAGGCACTCTTGCACTCTACTGTGTTTCCTATAGGGCCATTACAGTGAGCTAGCTCAGTACAAGAGAACTGTGCTTCCTACACAAACGGGGCATATCTAGTTCAACTCAGTATTGGAAACTAAGTAAAACAGGAGCTTCTCTTCATTCCAATACACTGTATTTGCTGCGAAGAGACGCGAGTGCTATTTGCACTTTTTATGGCCAGAATACCAAAATAGTTGTGTTCTTACCCTGAATTAACACTTAATGCTAGAACTTGAAACTCAATGTGAATCAACTCTGTTTAGGAAGTTGTATTGAACCCCAGTCGGCCTTACAAGAAAAACACTCTGCTTTTGAGAAACAGGCACTCTTGCACTCTACTGTGTTTCCGATAGGGCCAGTACAGTGAGCTAGCTCAGAACAAGAGAATTGTGCTTCCTACTCAAACGGGGCATATCTAGATCAACTCAGTATTGGAAACTAAGTAAAACAGGAGCTTCTCTTCATTCCAATACACTGTATTTGCTGGGAACAGACGCGAGTGTTGTTTGCACTGTTTATGGCCAGAATACCACAATAGTGGTGTTCTTACCCTGAATTAACACTTAATTCTAGAATTTGAAATTCAATGTGAATCAACTCCGTTTAGGAAGTTGTATTGAACCCCAGTCGGCCGTACAAGAAAAACACTCTGCTTTTGAGAAACAGGCACTCTTGCACTCTACTGTGTTTCCTGTAGGGCCAGTACAGTAAGCTAGCTCAGAACAAGTGAACTGTGCTTTCTACACGAACGAGGCATATCTATTTCAACTCAGTATTGGAAAGGAAGTGAAACAGGAGCTTCACATCAGTCCAATACACTGTATTTGCTGGGAACAGACGCGAGTGCTATTTGCACTGTTTATGGCCAGAATACCACAATAGTGGTGTTCTTACCCTGAATTAACACTTAATGCTAGAACTTGAAACTCAATGTGAATCAACTCCGTTTAGGAAGTTGTATTGAACCCCATTCGGCCTTACAAGAATAACACTCTGCTTTTGAGAAAAAGGCACTCTTGCACTCTACTGTGTTTCCTATAGGGACAGTACAGTGAGATAGCTCAGAACAAGTGAACTGTGCTTCCTACACGAACGAGGCATATCTATTTCAACTCAGTATTGGAAAGGAAGTGAAACAGGAGCTTCACATCAGTCCAATACACTGTATTTGCTGGGAACAGACGCGAGTGCTATTTGCACTGTTTATGGCCAGAATAGCACAATAGTGGTGTTCTTACCCTGAATTAACACTTAATGCTAGAACTTGAAACTCAATGTGAATCAACTCAGTTTAGGAATTTGTATTGAACCCCACTCGGCCTTAAAAGAAATACACTCTGCTTTTGAGAAACAGGCACTTTGCACTCTACTGTGTTTCCGATAGGGCCAGTACAGTGAGCTAGGTCAGAACAAGAGAATTGTGCTTCCTACTCAAACGGGGCATATCTAGTTCAACTCAGTATTGGAAACTAAGTAAAACAGGAGCTTCTCTTCATTCCAATACACTGTATTTGCTGGGAAGAGACGCGAGTGCTATTTGCACTTTTTATGGCCAGAATACCACAATAGTTGTGTTCTTACCCTGAATTAACACTTAATGCTAGAACTTGAAACTCAATGTGAATCAACTCTGTTTAGGAAGATGTATTGAACCCCAGTCGGCCTTACAAGAAAAACACTCTGCTTTTGAGAAACAGGCACTCTTGCACTCTACTGTGTTTCCTATAGGGCCAGTACAGTGAGCTAGCTCAGAACAAGAGAACTGTGCTTCCTACACAAACGGGGCATATCTAGTTCAACTGAGTATTGGAAACTAAGTAAAACAGGAGCTTCACTTCTGTCCAATACCCTGTATTTGCTGGGAACAGACGCGAGTGCTATTTGCACTGTTAATGGCCAGAATAGCACAATAGTGGTGTTCTTACCCTGAATAAACACTTAATTGTAGAACTTGAAACTCAATGTGAATCAACTCCGTTTAGGAAGTTGTATTGAACCCCAGCCGGCCTTACAAGAAATACACTCTGCTTTTGAGAAAAAGGCACTCTTGCACTCTACTGTGTTTCCGATAGGGCCAGTACAGTGAGCTAGGTCAGAACAAGAGAATTGTGCTTCCTACTCAAACGGGGCATATCTAGTTCAACTCAGTATTGAAAACTAAGTAAAACAGGAGCTTCTCTTCATTCCAATACACTGTATTTGCTGGGAAGAGACGCGAGTGCTATTTGCACTTTTTATGGCCAGAATACCACAATAGTTGTGTTCTTACCCTGAATTAACACTTAATGCTAGAACTTGAAACTCAATGTGAATCAACTCTGTTTAGGAAGTTGTTTTGAACCCCAGTCGGCCTTACAAGAAAAACACTCTGCTTTTGAGAAACAGGCACTCTTGCACTCGACTGTGTTTCCTATAGGGCTAGTACAGTGAGCTAGCTCAGAACAAGTGAACTGTGCTTCCTACACAAACGGGGCATATCTAGTTCAACTCAGTATTGGAAATGAAGTGAAACAGGAGCTTCTCTTCAGTCCAATACACTGTATTTGCTGGGAACAGCCGAAGTGCTATTTGCAATGTTTATGGCCAGAATAACACAATAGTGGTGTTCTTACCCTGAATTAACACTTAATGCTAGAACTTGAAACTCAATGTGAATCAACTCCGTTGAGGAAGTTGTATTGAACCCCATTCGGCCTTACAAGAAAAACACTCTGCTTTTGAGAAACAGGCACTCTTGCACTCTACTGTGTTTCCTATAGGGCCAGTACAGTGAGCTAGCTCAGAACAAGAGAACTGTGCTTCCTACACAAACGGGGCATATCTAGTTCAACTCAGTATTGGAAACTAAGTAAAACAGGAGCTTCTCTTCATTCCAATACACTGTATTTGCTGGGAACAGACGCGAGTGTTGTTTGCACTGTTTATGGCCAGAATACCACAATAGTGGTGTTCTTACCCTGAATTAACACTTAATTCTAGAATTTGAAATTCAATGTGAATCAACTCCGTTTAGGAAGTTGTATTGAACCCCAGTCGGCAGTACAAGAAAAACACTCTGCTTTTGAGAAACAGGCACTCTTGCACTCTACTGTGTTTCCTGTAGGGCCAGTACAGTAAGCTAGCTCAGAACAAGTGAACTGTGCTTCCTACACGAACGAGGCATATCTATTTCAACTCAGTATTGGAAAGGAAGTGAAACAGGAGCTTCACATCAGTCCAATACACTGTATTTGCTGGGAACAGACGCGAGTGCTATTTGGAATGTTTATGGCCAGAATACCACAATAGTGGTGTTCTTACCCTGAATTAACACTTAATGCTAGAACTTGAAACTCAATGTGAATCAACTCCGTTTAGGAAGTTGTATTGAACCCCAGTCGGCCTTACAAGAAAAACACTCTGCTTTTGAGAAAAAGGCACTCTTGCACTCTACTGTGTTTCCTATAGGGCCAGTACAGTGAGCTAGCTCAGAACAATTGAATTGTGCTGCCTACTCAAACAGGGCATATCTAGTTCAACTCAGTAAAGGAAACTAAGTAAAACAGGAGCTTCTCTTCAGTCCAATACACTGTATTTGCTGGGAACAGACGCGAGTGCTATTTGCACTATTTATGGCCAGAATACCACAATAGTGGTGTTCTTACCCTGAAATAACACTTAATGCTAGAACTTGAAACTCAATGTGAATCAACACCGTTTAAAAAGTTGTATTGAACCCCAGTCGGCCTTACAAGAAATACACTCTGCTTTTGAGAAAAAGCCACTCTTGCACTCTACTGTGTTTCCTATAGGGACAGTACAGTGAGCTAGGTCAGAACAAGAGAATTGTGCTTCCTACTCAAACGGGGCATATCTAGTTCAACTCAGTATTGGAAACTAAGTAAAACAGGAGCTTCTCTTCATTCCAAAACACTGTATTTACTGGGAACAGACGCGAGTGCTATTTGCACTTTTTATGGCCAGAATACCACAATAGTTTTGTTCTTACCCTGAATTAACACTTAATGCTAGAAGTTGAAACTCAATGTGAATCAACTCCGTTTAGGAAGTTGTATTGAACCCCAGTTGGCCTTACAAGAAAAACACTCTGCTTTTGAGAAACAGGCACTCTTGCACTCTATTGTGCATCCTATAGGGCCAGTACAGTGAGCTAGCTCAGAACAAGAGAACTGTGCTTCCTACACAAACGGGGCATATCTAGTTCAACTCAGTATTGGAAACTAAGTAAAACAGGAGCTTCTCTTCAGTCCAATACACTGTATTTGCTGGGAACAGACGCGAGTGCTATTTGCACTGTTTATGGCCAGAATACCACAATAGTGGTGTTCTTACCCTGAATTAACACTTAATGCTAGAACTTGAAACTCAATGTGAATCAACTCCGTTTAGGAAGTTGTATTGAACCCCATTCGGCCTTACAAGAATAACACTCTGCTTTTGAGAAAAAGGCACTCTTGCACTCTACTGTGTTTCCTATAGGGACAGTACAGTGAGATAGCTCAGAACAAGTGAACTGTGCTTCCTACACGAACGAGGCATATCTATTTCAACTCAGTATTGGAAAGGAAGTGAAACAGGAGCTTCACATCAGTCCAATACACTGTATTTGCTGGGAACAGACGCGAGTGCTATTTGTACTGTTTATGGCCAGAATAGCACAATAGTGGTGTTCTTACCCTGAATTAACACTTAATGCTAGAACTTGAAACTCAATGTGAATCAACTCAGTTTAGGAATTTGTATTGAACCCCATTCGGCCTTAAAAGAAATACACTCTGCTTTTGAGAAACAGGCACTTTGCACTCTACTGTGTTTCCGATAGGGCCAGTACAGTGAGCTAGGTCAGAACAAGAGAATTGTGCTTCCTACTCAAACGGGGCATATCTAGTTCAACTCAGTATTGGAAACTAAGTAAAACAGGAGCTTCTCTTCAGTCCAATACACTGTATTTGCTGGGAAGAGACGCGAGTGCTATTTGCACTTTTTATGGCCAGAATACCACAATAGTTGTGTTCTTACCCTGAATTAACACTTAATGCTAGAACTTGAAACTCAATGTGAATCAACTCTGTTTAGGAAGATGTATTGAACCCCAGTCGGCCTTACAAGAAAAACACTCTGCTTTTGAGAAACAGGCACTCTTGTACTCTACTGTGTTTCCTATAGGGCTAGTACAGTGAGCTAGCTCAGAACAAGAGAACTGTGCTTCCTACACAAACGGGGCATATCTAGTTCAACTGAGTATTGGAAACTAAGTAAAACAGGAGCTTCACTTCTGTCCAATACCCTGTATTTGCTGGGAACAGACGCGAGTGCTATTTGCACTGTTAATGGCCAGAATAGCACAATAGTGGTGTTCTTACCCTGAATTAACACTTAATTGTAGAACTTGAAACTCAATGTGAATCAACTCCGTTTAGGAAGTTGTATTGAACCCCAGTCGGCCTTACAAGAAATACACTCTGCTTTTGAGAAAAAGGCACTCTTGCACTCTACTGTGTTTCCGATAGGGCCAGTACAGTGAGCTAGGTCAAAACAAGAGAATTGTGCTTCCTACTCAAACGGGGCATATCTAGTTCAACTCAGTATTGAAAACTAAGTAAAACAGGAGCTTCTCTTCATTCCAATACACTGTATTTGCTGGGAAGAGACGCGAGTGCTATTTGCACTTTTTATGGCCAGAATACCACAATAGTTGTGTTCTTACCCTGAATTAACACTTAATGCTAGAACTTGAAACTCAATGTGAATCAACTCTGTTTAGGAAGTTGTTTTGAACCCCAGTCGGCCTTACAAGAAAAACACTCTGCTTTTGAGAAACAGGCACTCTTGCACTCTACTGTGTTTCCTATAGGGCTAGTACAGTGAGCTAGCTCAGAACAAGTGAACTGTGCTTCCTACACAAACGGGGCATATCTAGTTCAACTCAGTATTGGAAATGAAGTGAAACAGGAGCTTCTCTTCAGTCCAATACACTGTATTTGCTGGGAACAGCCGCGAGTGCTATTTGCAATGTTTATGGCCAGAATAACACAATAGTGGTGTTCTTACCCTGAATTAACACTTAATGCTAGAACTTGAAACTCAATGTGAATCAACTCCGTTTAGGAAGTTGTATTGAACCCCAGTCGGCCTTACAAGAAAAACACTCTGCTTTTGAGAAACAGGCACTCTTGCACTCTACTGTGTTTCCTATAGGGCCACTACAGTGAGCTAGCTCAGAACAAGAGAACTGTGCTTCCTACACAAACGGGGCATATCTAGTTCAACTCAGTATTGGAAAATAAGTAAAACAGGAGCTTCTCTTCAGTCCAATACACTGTATTTGCTGGGAACAGACGCGAGTGCTATTTGCACTGTTTATGGCCAGAATAGCACAATAGTTGTGTTCTTACCCTGAATTAACACTTAATGCTAGAACTTGAAACTCAATGTGAATCAACTCCGTTTAGGAAGTTGTATTGAACCCCAGTCCGCCTTACAAGAAAAACACTCTGGTTTTGAGAAACAGGCACTCTTGCACTCTACTGTGTTTCCTATAGGGCTAGTACAGTGAGCTAGCTCAGAACAAGTGAACTGTGCTTCCTACACAAACGGGGCATAACTAGTTCATCTCAGTATTGGAAATGAAGTGAAACAGGAGCTTCTCCTCAGTCCAATACACTGTATTTGCTGGGAACAGACGCGAGTGCTATTTGGAATGTTTATGGCCAGAATACCACAATAGTGGTGTTCTTACCCTGAATTAACACTTAATGCTAGAACTTGAAACTCCATGTGAATCAACTCCGTTTAGGAAGTTGTATTGAACCCCAGTCGGCCTTACAAGAAAAACACTCTGCTTTTGAGAAACAGGCACTCTTGCACTCTACTGTGTTTCCTATAGGGCCAGTACAGTGAGTTAGGTCAGAACAAGAGAATTGTGCTTCCTACTCAAACAGGGCATATCTAGTTCAACTCAGTAAAGGAAACTAAGTAAAACAGGAGCTTCTCTTCATTCCAATTACTGTATTTGCTGGTTACAGACGCGAGTGTTGTTTGCACTGTTTATGGCCAGAATACCACAATAGTGGTGTTCTTACCCTGAATTAACACTTAATTCTAGAATTTGAAACTCAATGTGAATCAACTCCGTTTAGGAAGTTGTATTGAACCCCAGTCGGACTTACAAGAAAAACACTCTGCTTTTGAGAAACAGGCACTCTTGCACTCTACTGTGTTTCCTATAGGGACAGTACAGTGAGATAGCTCAGAACAAGTGAACTGTGCTTCCTACACGAACGAGGCATATCTATTTCAACTCAGTATTGGAAAGGAAGTGAAACAGGAGCTTCTCTTCAGTCCAATACACTGTATTTGCTGGGAACAAACGCGAGTGCTATTTGCACTGTTTATGGCCAGAATAGCACAATAGTGGTGTTCTTACCCTGAATTAACACTTAATGCTAGAACTTGAAACTCAATGTGAATCAACTCAGTTTAGGAATTTGTATTGAACCCCATTCGGCCTTAAAAGAAATACACTCTGCTTTTGAGAAACAGGCACTTTGCACTCTACTGTGTTTCCGATAGGGCCAGTACAGTGAGCTAGGTCAGAACAAGAGAATTGTGCTTCCTACTCAAACGGGGCATATCTAGTTCAACTCAGTATTGGAAACTAAGTAAAACAGGAGCTTCTCTTCAGTCCAATACACTGTATTTGCTGGGAAGAGACGCGAGTGCTATTTGCACTTTTTATGGCCAGAATACCACAATAGTTGTGTTCTTACCCTGAATTAACACTTAATGCTAGAACTTGAAACTCAATGTGAATCAACTCTGTTTAGGAAGATGTATTGAACCCCAGTCGGCCTTACAAGAAAAACACTCTGCTTTTGAGAAACAGGCACTCTTGTACTCTACTGTGTTTCCTATAGGGCTAGTACAGTGAGCTAGCTCAGAACAAGAGAACTGTGCTTCCTACACAAACGGGGCATATCTAGTTCAACTGAGTATTGGAAACTAAGTAAAACAGGAGCTTCACTTCTGTCCAATACCCTGTATTTGCTGGGAACAGACGCGAGTGCTATTTGCACTGTTAATGGCCAGAATAGCACAATAGTGGTGTTCTTACCCTGAATTAACACTTAATTGTAGAACTTGAAACTCAATGTGAATCAACTCCGTTTAGGAAGTTGTATTGAACCCCAGTCGGCCTTACAAGAAATACACTCTGCTTTTGAGAAAAAGGCACTCTTGCACTCTACTGTGTTTCCGATAGGGCCAGTACAGTGAGCTAGGTCAAAACAAGAGAATTGTGCTTCCTACTCAAACGGGGCATATCTAGTTCAACTCAGTATTGAAAACTAAGTAAAACAGGAGCTTCTCTTCATTCCAATACACTGTATTTGCTGGGAAGAGACGCGAGTGCTATTTGCACTTTTTATGGCCAGAATACCACAATAGTTGTGTTCTTACCCTGAATTAACACTTAATGCTAGAACTTGAAACTCAATGTGAATCAACTCTGTTTAGGAAGTTGTTTTGAACCCCAGTCGGCCTTACAAGAAAAACACTCTGCTTTTGAGAAACAGGCACTCTTGCACTCTACTGTGTTTCCTATAGGGCTAGTACAGTGAGCTAGCTCAGAACAAGTGAACTGTGCTTCCTACACAAACGGGGCATATCTAGTTCAACTCAGTATTGGAAATGAAGTGAAACAGGAGCTTCTCTTCAGTCCAATACACTGTATTTGCTGGGAACAGCCGCGAGTGCTATTTGCAATGTTTATGGCCAGAATAACACAATAGTGGTGTTCTTACCCTGAATTAACACTTAATGCTAGAACTTGAAACTCAATGTGAATCAACTCCGTTTAGGAAGTTGTATTGAACCCCAGTCGGCCTTACAAGAAAAACACTCTGCTTTTGAGAAACAGGCACTCTTGCACTCTACTGTGTTTCCTATAGGGCCAGTACAGTGAGCTAGCTCAGAACAAGAGAACTGTGCTTCCTACACAAACGGGGCATATCTAGTTCAACTCAGTATTGGAAAATAAGTAAAACAGGAGCTTCTCTTCAGTCCAATACACTGTATTTGCTGGGAACAGACGCGAGTGCTATTTGCACTGTTTATGGCCAGAATAGCACAATAGTTGTGTTCTTACCCTGAATTAACACTTAATGCTAGAACTTGAAACTCAATGTGAATCAACTCCGTTTAGGAAGTTGTATTGAACCCCAGTCCGCCTTACAAGAAAAACACTCTGGTTTTGAGAAACAGGCACTCTTGCACTCTACTGTGTTTCCTATAGGGCTAGTACAGTGAGCTAGCTCAGAACAAGTGAACTGTGCTTCCTACACAAACGGGGCATAACTAGTTCATCTCAGTATTGGAAATGAAGTGAAACAGGAGCTTCTCCTCAGTCCAATACACTGTATTTGCTGGGAACAGACGCGAGTGCTATTTGGAATGTTTATGGCCAGAATACCACAATAGTGGTGTTCTTACCCTGAATTAACACTTAATGCTAGAACTTGAAACTCCATGTGAATCAACTCCGTTTAGGAAGTTGTATTGAACCCCAGTCGGCCTTACAAGAAAAACACTCTGCTTTTGAGAAACAGGCACTCTTGCACTCTACTGTGTTTCCTATAGGGCCAGTACAGTGAGTTAGGTCAGAACAAGAGAATTGTGCTTCCTACTCAAACAGGGCATATCTAGTTCAACTCAGTAAAGGAAACTAAGTAAAACAGGAGCTTCTCTTCATTCCAATTACTGTATTTGCTGGTTACAGACGCGAGTGTTGTTTGCACTGTTTATGGCCAGAATACCACAATAGTGGTGTTCTTACCCTGAATTAACACTTAATTCTAGAATTTGAAACTCAATGTGAATCAACTCCGTTTAGGAAGTTGTATTGAACCCCAGTCGGACTTACAAGAAAAACACTCTGCTTTTGAGAAACAGGCACTCTTGCACTCTACTGTGTTTCCTATAGGGACAGTACAGTGAGATAGCTCAGAACAAGTGAACTGTGCTTCCTACACGAACGAGGCATATCTATTTCAACTCAGTATTGGAAAGGAAGTGAAACAGGAGCTTCTCTTCAGTCCAATACACTGTATTTGCTGGGAACAAACGCGAGTGCTATTTGCACTGTTTATGGCCAGAATAGCACAATAGTGGTGTTCTTACCCTGAATTAACACTTAATGCTAGAACTTGAAACTCAATGTGAATCAACTACGTTTAGGAAGTTGTATTGAACCCCAGTCGGCCTTACAAGAAAAACACTCTGCTTTTGATAAACAGGCACTCTTGCACTCTACTGTGTTTCATATAGGGCCAGTATAGTGAGCTAGCTCAGAACAAGAGAACTGTGCTTCCTACACAAACGGGCCATATCTAGTTCAACTCAGTATTGGAAACTAAGTAAAACAGGAGCTTCTCTTCAGTCCAATACACTGTATTTGCTGGGAACAGACGCGAGTGCTATTTGCACTCTTTATGGCCAGAATACCACAATAGTGGTGTTCTTACCCTGAATTAACACTTAATGCTAGAACTTGAAACTCAATGTGAATCAACTCCGTTTAGGAAGTTGTATTGAACCCCAGTCGGCCTTACAAGAAAAACACTCTGCTTTTGAGAAAAAGGCACTCTTGCACTCTACTGTGTTTCCTATAGGGACAGTACAGTGAGCTAGCTCAGAACAAGTGAACTGTGCTTCCTACACGAACGAGGCATATCTAGTTCAACTCAGTATTGGAAACTAAGTAAAACAGGAGCTTCTCTTCAGTCCAATACACTGTATTTGCTGGGAACAGACGCGAGTGCTATTTGCACTATTTATGGCCAGAATACCACAATAGTGGTGTTCTTACCCTGAAATAACACTTAATGCTAGAACTTGAAACTCAATGTGAATCAACACCGTTTAGGAAGTTGTATTGAACCCCAGTCGGCCTTACAAGAAATACACTCTGCTTTTGAGAAAAAGCCACTCTTGCACTCTACTGTGTTTCCTACAGGGACAGTACAGTGAGCTAGGTCAGAACAAGAGAATTGTGCTTCCTACTCAAACGGGGCATATCTAGTTCAACTCAGTATTGGAAACTAAGTAAAACAGGAGCTTCTCTTCATTCCAAAACACTGTATTTACTGGGAACAGACGCGAGTGCTATTTGCACTTTTTATGGCCAGAATACCACAATAGTTTTGTTCTTACCCTGAATTAACACTTAATGCTAGAAGTTGAAACTCAATGTGAATCAACTCCGTTTAGGAAGTTGTATTGAACCCCAGTTGGCCTTACAAGAAAAACACTCTGCTTTTGAGAAACAGGCACTCTTGCACTCTATTGTGCATCCTATAGGGCCAGTACAGTGAGCTAGCTCAGAACAAGAGAACTGTGCTTCCTACACAAACGGGGCATATCTAGTTCAACTCAGTATTGGAAATGAAGTGAAACAGGAGCTTCTCTTCAGTCAAATACACTGTATTTGCTGGGAACAGACGCGAGTGCTATTTGCACTGTTTATGGCCAGAATAGCACAATAGTTGTGTTCTTACCCTGAATTAACACTTAATGCTAGCACTTGAAACTCAATGTGAATCAATTCCGTTTAGGAAGTTGTATTGAACCCCATTCGGCCTTACAAGAATAACACTCTGCTTTTAGAAACAGGCACTCTTGCACTCTACTGTGTTTCCTATAGGGCCAGTACAGTGAGCTAGCGCAGAACAAGAGAACTGTGCTTCCTACACAAACGGGGCATATCTAGTTCAACTCAGTATTGGAAACTAAGTAAAACAGGAGCTTCTCTTCAGTCCAATACACTGTATTTGCTGGGAACAGACGCGCGTGCTATTTGCACTGTTTATGGCCAGAATACCACAATAGTGGTGTTCTTACCCTGAATTAACACTTAATTCTAGAATTTGAAAATCAATGTGAATCAACTCCGTTTAGGAAGTTGTATTGACCCAGTCGGACTTACAAGAAAAACACTCTGCATATGAGAAACAGGCACTCTTGCACTCTACTGTGTTTCCTATAGGGACAGTACAGTGAGCTAGCTCAGAACAAGAGAACTGTGCTTCCTACACAAACGAGGCATATCTAGTTCAACTCAGTATTGGAAACGAAGTGAAACAGGAGCTTCTCTTCAGTCCAATACACTGTATTTGCTGGGAACAGACGCGAGTGCTATTTGCACTGTTTATGGCCAGAATACCACATGAGTGGTGTTCTTACCCTGAATTAACACTTAATGCTAGAACTTGAAACTCAATGTGAATCAACCCCCTATAGGAAGTTGTATTGAACACCAGTCGGCCTTACAAGAATAACACTCTGCTTTTGAGAAACAGGCACTCTTGCACTCTACTGTGTTTCCTATAGGGCCAGTACAGTGAGCTAGCTCAGAACAAGTGAACTGTGCTTCCTACACAAACGAGGCATATCTATTTCAACTCAGTATTGGAAATGAAGTGAAACAGGAGCTTCTCTTCGGTCAAATACACTGTATTTGCTGCGAACAGACGCGCGTGCTATTTGCACTGTTTATGGCCAGAATAGCACAATAGTGGTGTTCTTACCCTGAATTAACACTTAATGCTAGAACTTGAAACACAATGTGAATCAACTCCGTTTAGGAAGTTGTATTGAACACGAGTCGGCCTTACAAGAATAACACTCTGCTTTTGAGAAACAGGCACTCTTGCACTCTACTGTGTTTCCTATAGGGACAGTACAGTGATCTAGGTCAGAACAAGAGAATTGTGCTTCCTACTCAAACGGGGCATATCTAGTTCAACTCAGTATTGGAAACTAAGTAAAACAGGAGCTTCTCTTCAGTCCAATACACTGTATTTGCTGGGAACAGACGCGAGTGCTATTTGCACTGTTTATGGCCATAATAGCACAATAGTGGTGTTCTTACCCTGAATTAACACTAAATGCTAGAACTTGAAACTCAATGTTAATAATCTCCGTTTAGGAAGTTGTATTGAACACGACTCGGCCTTACAAAAATAACACTCTGCTTTTGAGAAACAGGCACTCTTGCACTCTACTGTGTTTCCTATAGGGCCAGTACAGTGAGCTAGGTCAGAACAAGAAAATTGTGCTTCCTACACAAAAGGGGCATATCTAGTTCAACTCAGTATTGAAAACTAAGTAAAACAGGAGCTTCTCTTCAGTCCAATACACTGTATTTGCTGGGAACAGACGCGAGTGCTATTTGCACTGTTTATGGCCAGAATACCACAATAGTGGAATTCTTACCCTGAATGAACACTTAATGCTAGAACTTGAAACTCAATGTGAATCAACTCCGTTTAGGAAGTTGTATTTAACTCCATTCGGCCTTACAATGAAAACACTCTGCTTTTGAGAAACAGGCACTCTTGCTCTCTACTGTGTTTCCTATAGGGCCAGTACAGTGAGCTAGCTCAGAACAAGTGAACTGTGCTTCCTACACAAACGAGGCATATCTATTTCAGCTCAGTATTGGAAACTAAGTAAAACAGGAGCTTCTCTTCAGTCCAATACACTGTATTTGCTGGGAACAGACGCGAGTGCTATTTGCACTGTTTATGGCCAGAATAGCACAATAGTTGTGTTCTTACCCTGAATTAACACTTAATGCTAGAACTTGAAACTCAGTGTGAATCAACTCCGTTTAGTAAGTTGTATTGAACCCCAGTCGGCCTTAAAAGAAAAACACTCTGCTTTTGAGAAACAGGCACTCTTGCACTCTACTGTGTTTCCTATAGGGCCAGTACTGTGAGCTAGCTCAGAACAAGAGAACTGTGCTTCCTACACAAACGGGGCATATCTAGTTCACCTCAGTATTGGAAACTAAGTAAAACAGGAGCTTCTCTTCATTCCAATACACTGTATTTGCTGGGAACAGACGCGAGTGCTATTTGCACTGTTTATGGCCAGAATAGTACAATAGTGGTGTTCTTACCCTGAATTAACACTTAATGCTAGAACTTGAAACTCAATGTGAATCAACTCCGTTTAGGAAGTTGTATTGAACCCCCGTCGGCCTTAAAAGAAAAACACTCTGCTTTTGAGAAACAGGCACTCTTGCACTCTACTGTGTTTCCTATAGGGACAGTACAGTGATCTAGGTCAGAACAAGAAAATTGTGCTTCCTACTCAAACGGGGCATATCTAGTTCAACCCAGTAATGGAAACTAAGTAAAACAGGAGCTTCTCTTCAGTCCAATACACTGTATTTGCTGCGAACAGACGCGAGTGCTATTTGCACTGTTTATGGCCATAATAGCACAATAGTTGTGTTCTTACCCTGAATTAACACTTAATGCTAGAACTTGAAACTCAATGTTAATAAACTCCGTTTAGGAAGTTGTATTGAACACGAGTCGGCCTTACAAGAATAACACTCTGCTTTTGAGAAACAGGCACTCTTGCACTCTACTGTGTTTCCTATAGGGCCAGTACAGTGAGCTAGGTCAGAACAAGAAAATTGTGCTTCCTACACAAACGGGGCATATCTAGTTCAACTCAGTATTGAAAACTAGGTAAAACAGGAGCTTCTCTTCAGTCCAATACACTGTATTTGCTGGGAACAGACGCGAGTGCTATTTGCACTTTTTAAAGCCAGAATACCACAATAGTGGTATTCTTACCCTGAATTAACACTTAATGCTAGAACTTGAAACTCAATGTGAATCAACTCCGTTTAGAAGTTGTATTGAACTCCATTCGGCCTTACAATAAAAACACTCTGCTTTTGAGAAACAGGCACTCTTGCACTCTACTGTGTTTCCTATAGGGCCAGTACAGTGAGCTAGCTCAGAACAAGTGAACTGTGCTTCCTACACAAACGAGGCATATCTATTTCAACTCAGTATTGGAAACTAAGTAAAACAGGAGCTTCTCTTCAGTCCAATACACTGTATTTGCTGGGAACAGACGCGAGTGCTATTTGCACTGTTTATGGCCAGAATAGCACAATAGTGGTGTTCTTACCCTGAATTAACACTTAATGCTAGAACTTGAAACGCAATGTGAATCAACTCCGTTTAGGAAGTTGTATTGAACCCCAGTCGGCCTTACAAGAAAAACACTCTGCTTTTGAGAAACAGGCACTCTTGCACTCTACTGTGTTTCCTATAGGGCCAGTACTGTGAGCTAGCTCAGAACAAGAGAACTGTGCTTCCTACACAAACGGGGCATATCTAGTTCAACTCAGTATTGGAAACTAAGTAAAATAGGAGCTTCTCTTCATTCCAATACACTGTGTTTGCTGGGAACAGACACGAGTGCTATTTGCACTGTTTATGGCCAGAATAGCACAATAGTGTTGTTCTTACCCTGAATTAACACTTAATGCTAGAACTTGAAACTCAATGTGAATCAACTCCGTTTAGGAAGTTGTATTGAACCCCATTTGGCTTTACAAGAATAACACTCTGCTTTTGAGAAACAGGCACTCTTGCACTCTACTGTGTTTCCTATAGGGCCAGTACAGTGAGCTAGCTCAGAACAAGTGAACTGTGCTTCCTACACAAACGAGGCATATCTATTTCAACTCAGTATTGGAAATGAAGTAAAACAGGAGCTTCTCTTCAGTCAAATACACTGTATTTGCTGGGAACAGACGCGAGTGCTATTTGCACTGTTTAAGGCCAGAATAGAACAATAGTGGTGTTCTTACCCTGAATTAACACTTAATGCTAGAACTTGAAACTCAATGTGAATCAACTCCGTTTAGGACGTTGTATTGAACCCCAGTCTGCCTTACAAGAAAAACACTCTGCTTTTGAGAAACAGGCACTCTTGCACTCTACTGTGTTTCCTATAGGGCCAGTACAGTGACCTAGCTCAGAACAAGAGAACTGTGCTTCCTACACAATCGGGGCATATCTAGTTCAACTCAGTATTGGAAACTAAGGAAAACAGGAGCTTCTCTTCACTCCCATACACTGTATTTGCTGGGAACAGACGCGAGTGCTATTTGCACTTTTTATGGCCAGAATACCACAATAGTTGTGTTCTTACGCTGAATTAACACTTAATGCTGGCACTTGAAACTCAATGTGAATCAACTGCGTTTAGGAAGTTGTATTGAACCCCAGTTGGACTTACAAGAAAAACACTCTGCTTTTGATAAACAGGCACTCTTGCACTCTACTGTGTTTCCTATAGGGCCAGTATAGTGAGCTAGCTCAGAACAAGAGAACTGTGCTTCCTACACAAACGGGGCATATCTAGTTCAACTCAGTATTGGAAACTAAGTAAAACAGGAGCTTCTCTTCAGTCCAATTCACTGTATTTGCTGGGAACAAACGCGAGTGCTATTTGCACTGTTTATGGCCAGAATACCACAATAGTGGTGTTCTTACCCTGAATTAACACTTAATTCTAGAATTTGAAACTCAATGTGAATCAACTCCGTTTAGGAAGTTGTATTGAACCCCAGTCGGACTTACAAGAAAAACACTCTGCTTTTGAGAAAAAGGCACTCTTGCACTCTACTGTGTTTCCTATAGGGACAGTACAGTGAGCTAGCTCAGAACAAGTGAACTGTGCTTCCTACACGAACGAGGCATATCTTGTTCAACTCAGTATTGGAAACTAAGTAAAACAGGAGCTTCTCTTCAGTCCAATACACTGTATTTGCTGGGAACAGACGCGAGTGCTATTTGCACTGTTTATGGCCAGAATAGCACAATAGTTGTGTTCTTACCCTGAATTAACACTTAATGCTAGCACTTGAAACTCAATGTGAATCAACTCCGTTTAGGAAGTTGTATTGAACCCCATTCGGCCTTACAAGAATAACACTCTGCTTTTAGAAACAGGCACTCTTGCACTCTACTGTGTTTCCTATAGGGACAGTACAGTGAGCTAGCGCAGAACAAGAGAACTGTGCTTCCTACACAAACGGGGCATATCTAGTTCAACTCAGTATTGGAAACTAAGTAAAACAGGAGCTTCTCTTCAGTCCAATACACTGTATTTGCTGGGAACAGACGCGCGTGCTATTTGCACTGTTTATGGCCAGAATACCACAATAGTGGTGTTCTTACCCTGAATTAACACTTAATTCTAGAATTTGAAACTCAATGTGAATCAACTCCGTTTAGGAAGTTGTATTGACCCAGTCGGACTTACAAGAAAAACACTCTGCATATGAGAAACAGGCACTCTTGCACTCTACTGTGTTTCCTATAGGGACAGTACAGTGAGCTAGCTCAGAACAAGAGAACTGTGCTTCCTACACAAACGAGGCATATCTAGTTCAACTCAGTATTGGAAACGAAGTGAAACAGGAGCTTCTCTTCAGTCCAATACACTGTATTTGCTAGGAACAGACGCGAGTGCTATTTGCACTGTTTATGGCCAGAATACCACATGAGTGGTGTTCTTACCCTGAATTAACACTTAATGCTAGAACTTGAAACTCAATGTGAATCAACCCCCTATAGGAAGTTGTATTGAACACCAGTCGGCCTTACAAGAATAACACTCTGCTTTTGAGAAACAGGCACTCTTGCACTCTACTGTGTTTCCTATAGGGCCAGTACAGTGAGCTAGCTCAGAACAAGTGAACTGTGCTTCCTACACAAACGAGGCATATCTATTTCAACTCAGTATTGGAAATGAAGTGAAATAGGAGCTTCTCTTCGGTCAAATACACTGTATTTGCTGCGAACATACGCGCGTGCTATTTGCACTGTTTATGGCCAGAATAGCACAATAGTGGTGTTCTTACCCTGAATTAACACTTAATGCTAGATCTTGAAACACAATGTGAATCAACTCCGTTTAGGAAGTTGTATTGAACACGAGTCGGCCTTACAAGAATAACACTCTGCTTTTGAGAAACAGGCACTCTTGCACTCTACTGTGTTTCCTATAGGGACAGTACAGTGATCTAGGTCAGAACAAGAGAATTGTGCTTCCTACTCAAACGGGGCATATCTAGTTCAACTCAGTATTGGAAACTAAGTAAAACAGGAGCTTCTCTTCAGTCCAATACACTGTATTTGCTGGGAACAGACGCGAGTGCTATTTGCACTGTTTATGGCCATAATAGCACAATAGAGGTGTTCTTACCCTGAATTAACACTAAATGCTAGAACTTGAAACTCAATGTTAATAATCTCCGTTTAGGAAGTTGTATTGAACACGACTCGGCCTTACAAAAATAACACTCTGCTTTTGAGAAACAGGCACTCTTGCACACTACTGTGTTTCCTATAGGGCCAGTACAGTGAGCTAGCTCAGAACAAGTGAACTGTGCTTCAAACACAAATGAGGCATATCTATTTCAACTCAGTATTGGAAATGAAGTGAAACAGGAGCTTCTCTTCAGTCCAATACACTGTATTTGCTGGGAACAGATGCGAGTGCTATTTGCACTGTTTATGGCCAGAATAGCACAATAGTGGTGTTCTTACCCTGAATTAACACTTAATGCTAGAACTTGAAACTCAATGTGAATCAACTCCGTTTAGGACGTTGTATTGAACCCCAGTCGGCCTTACAAGAAAAACACTCTGCTTTTGAGAAACAGGCACTCTTGCACTCTACTGTGTTTCCTATCGGGCCAGTACAGTGAGCTAGTTCAGAAGAAGAGAACTGTGCTTCCTACACAAACGGGGCATATGTAGTTCAACTCAGTATTGGAAAATAAGTAAAACAGGAGCTTCTCTTCAGTCCAATACACTGTATTGGCTGGGAACAGACGCGAGTGCTATTTGCACTGTTAATGGCCAGAATAGTACAATAGTGGTGTTCTTACCCTGAATTAACACTTAATGCTAGAACTTGAAACTCAATGTGAATCAACTCCGTTTAGGAAGTTGTATTGAACCCCCGTCGGCCTTAAAAGAAAAACACTCTTCTTTTGAGAAACAGGCACTCTTGCACTCTACTGTGTTTCCTATAGGGACAGTACAGTGATCTAGGTCAGAACAAGAGAATTGTGCTTCCTACTCAAACGGGGCATATCTAGTTCAACCCAGTATTGGAAACTAAGTAAAACAGGAGCTTCTCTTCAGTCCAATACACTGTATTTGCTGGGAACAGACGCGAGTGCTATTTGCACTGTTTATGGCCATAATAGCACAATAGTGGTGTTCTTACCCTGAATTAACACTAAATGCTAGAACTTGAAACTCAATGTTAATAATCTCCGTTTAGGAAGTTGTATTGAACACGACGGGGCTTACAAAAATAACACTCTGCTTTTGAGAAACAGGCACTCTTGCACACTACTGTGTTTCCTATAGGGCCAGTACAGTGAGCTAGCTCAGAACAAGTGAACTGTGCTTCAAACACAAATGAGGCATATCTATTTCAACTCAGTATTGGAAATGAAGTGAAACAGGAGCTTCTCTTCAGTCCAATACACTGTATTTGCTGGGAACAGACGCGAGTGCTATTTGCACTGTTTATGGCCAGAATAGCACAATAGTGGTGTTCTTACCCTGAATTAACACTTAATGCTAGAACTTGAAACTCAATGTGAATCAACTCCGTTTAGGACGTTGTATTGAACCCCAGTCGGCCTTACAAGAAAAACACTCTGCTTTTGAGAAACAGGCACTCTTGCACTCTACTGTGTTTCCTATCGGGCCAGTACAGTGAGCTAGTTCAGAAGAAGAGAACTGTGCTTCCTACACAAACGGGGCATATGTAGTTCAACTCAGTATTGGAAAATAAGTAAAACAGGAGCTTCTCTTCAGTCCAATACACTGTATTTGCTGGGAACAGACGCGAGTGCTATTTGCACTGTTTATGGCCAGAATAGTACAATAGTGGTGTTCTTACCCTGAATTAACACTTAATGCTAGAACTTGAAACTCAATGTGAATCAACTCCGTTTAGGAAGTTGTATTGAACCCCCGTCGGCCTTAAAAGAAAAACACTCTTCTTTTGAGAAACAGGCACTCTTGCACTCTACTGTGTTTCCTATAGGGACAGTACAGTGATCTAGGTCAGAACAAGAGAATTGTGCTTCCTACTCAAACGGGGCATATTTAGTTCAACCCAGTATTGGAAACTAAGTAAAACAGGAGCTTCTCTTCAGTCCAATACACTGTATTTGCTGCGAACAGACGCGAGTGCTATTTGCACTGTTTATGGCCATAATAGCACAATAGTGGTGTTCTTACCCTGAATTAACACTTAATGCTAGAACTTGAAACTCAATGTTAATAAACTCCGTTTAGGAAGTTGTATTGAACACGAGTCGGCCTTACAAGAATAACACTCTGCTTTTGAGAAACAGGCACTCTTGCACTCTACTGTGTTTCCTATAGGGCCAGTACAGTGAGCTAGGTCAGAACAAGAAAATTGTGCTTCCTACACAAACGGGGCATATCTAGTTCAACTCAGTATTGGAAATGAAGTGAAACAGGAGCTTCTCTTCAGTCCAATACACTGTATTTGCTGGGAACAGACGCGAGTGCTATTTGCACTTTTTAAAGCCAGAATACCACAATAGTGGTATTCTTACCCTGAATTAACACTTAATGCTAGAACTTGAAACTCAATGTGAATCAACTCCGTTTAGAAGTTGTATTGAACTCCATTCGGCCTTACAATAAAAACACTCTGCTTTTGAGAAACAGGCACTCTTGCACTCTACTGTGTTTCCTATAGGTCCAGTACAGTGAGCTAGCTCAGAACAAGTGAACTGTGCTTCCTACACAAACGAGGCATATCTATTTCAACTCAGTATTGGAAACTAAGTAAAACAGGAGCTTCTCTTCAGTCCAATACACTGTATTTGCTGGGAACAGACGCGAGTTCTATTTGCACTCTTTATGGCCAGAATAGCACAATAGTGGTGTTCTTACCCTGAATTAACACTTAATGCTAGAACTTGAAACGCAATGTGAATCAACTCCGTTTAGGAAGTTGTATTGAACCCCAGTCGGCATTACAAGAAAAACACTCTGCTTTTGAGAAACAGGCAGTCTTGCACTCTACTGTGTTTCCTATAGGGCCAGTACTGTGAGCTAGCTCAGAACAAGAGAACTGTGCTTCCTACACAAACGGGGCATATCTAGTTCAACTCTGTATTGGAAACAAAGTAAAACAGGAGCTTCTGTTCAGTCCAATACACTGTATTTGCTGGGAACAGACGTGAGTGCTATTTGCACTGTTTATGGCCATAATAGCACAATAGTGGTGTTCTTACCCTGAATTAACACTTAATGCTAGAACTTGAAACTCAATGTTAATAAACTCCGTTTAGGAAGTTGTATTGAACACGAGTCGGCCTTAGAAGAATAACACTCTGCTTTTGAGAAACAGGCACTCTTGCACTCTACTGTTTTTCCTATAGGGCAAGTACAGTGAGCTAGGTCAGAACAAGATAATTGTGCTTCCTACGCAAACAGGGCATATCTAGTTCAACTCAGTATTGGAAAATAAGTAAAACAGGAGCTTCTCTTCAGTCCAATACACTGTATTTGCTGGGAACAGACGCGAGTGCTATTTGCACTGTTTAAGGCCAGAATACTACAATAGTGGTATTATACTCTGAATTAACACTTAATGCTAGAACTTGAAACTCAATGTGAATCAACTCCGTTTAGGAAGTTGTATTGAACTCCATTCGGCCTTACAATAAAAACACTCTGCTTTTGAGAAACAGGCACTCTTGCACTCTACTGTTTTTCCTATAGGGCCAGTACATTGAGCTAGCTCAGAAGAAGTGAACTGTGCTTCCTACACAAACGAGGCATATCTATTTCAACGAAGTATTGGAAACTAAGTAAAACAGGAGCTTCAATTCAGTCCAATACACTGTATTTGCTGGGAACAGACGCGAGTGCTATTTGCACTGTTTATGGCCAGAATAGCACAATAGTGGTGTTCTTACCCTGAATTTACACTTAATGCTAGAACTTGAAACGCAATGTGAATAAACTCCGTTTAGGAAGTTGTATTGAACCCCAGTCGGCCTTACAAGAATAACACTCTGCTTTTGAGAAACAGGCACTCTTGCACTCTACTGTGTTTCCTATAGGGCCAGTACAGTGAGCTAGGTCAGAACAAGAAAATTGTGCTTCCTACACAAACGGGGCATATCTAGTTCAACTCAGTATTGGAAACTAAGTAAAACAGGAGCTTCTCTTCAGTCCAATACACTGTATTTGCTGGGAACAGATGCGAGTGCTATTTGCACTGTTTAAGGCCAGAATACCACAATAGTGGTATTCTTACCCTGAATTAACACTTAATGCTAGAACTTGAAACTCAATGTGAATCAACTCCGTTTAGGAAGTTGTATTGAACCCCAGTAGGACTTATAAGCAAAACACTCTGCTTTTGAGAAAAGGGCACTCTTGCACTCTACTGTGTTTCCTATAGGGACAGTACAGTGAGCTAGCTCAGAACAAGTGAACTGTGCTTCCTACACAAACGAGGCATATCTATTCAACTCAGTATTGGAAACTAAGTAAAACAGGAGCTTCTTTTCAGTCCAATACACTGTATTTGCTGGGAACAGACGCGAGTGCTATTTGCACTGTTTATGGCCAGAATAACACAATAGTGGTGTTCTTACCCTGAATTAACACTTAATGATAGAACTTGAAACTCAATGTGAATCAACTCCGATTAGGACGTTGTATTGAACCCCAGTCGGCCTTACAAGAAAAACACTCTGCTTTTGAGAAACAGGCACTCTTGCACTCTACTGTGTTTCTTATAGGGCCAGTACAGTGACCTAGCTCAGAACAAGAGAACTGTGCTTCCTACACAAACGGGGCATATCTAGTTCAACTCAGTATTGGAAACTAAGTAAAACAGGAGCTTCTCTTCAGTCCAATACACTGTATTTGCTTTGAAGAGACGCGAGTGCTATTTGCACTTTTTATGGCCAGAATACCACAATAGTTGTGTTCTTACGCTGAATTAACACTTAATGCTAGCACTTGAAACTCAATGTGAATCAACTGAGTTTAGGAAGTTGTATTGAACCCCAGTTGGACTTACAAGAAAAACACTCTGCTTTTGAGAAAAAGGCACTCTTGCTCTCTACTGTGTTTCCTATAGGGCCAGTACAGTAAGCTTGCTCAGAACAAGAGAACTGTGCTTCCTACACAAACGGGGCATATCTAGTTCAACTCAGTATTGTTAAATAAGTAAAACAGGAGCTTCTATTCAGTCCAATACACTGTATTTGCTGGGAACACACGCGAGTGCTCTTTGCACTTTTTATGGCCAGAATAGCACAATAGTGGTGTTCTTACCCTGAATTAACACTTAATGCTAGAACTTGAAACTCAATGTGAATCAACTCCGTTTAGGAAGTTGTATTGAACGCCAGTCGGACTTACAAGAAAAACACTCTGCTTTTGAGAAACAGGCACTCTTGCACTCTACTGTGTTTCTTATAGGGACAGTACAGTGAGCTAGCTCAGAACAAGAGAACTGTGCTTCCTACACAAACGGGGCATATCTAGTTCAACTCAGTATTGGAAACTAAGTAAAACAGGAGCTTCTCTTCAGTCCAATACACTGTATTTGCTGGGAACAGACGCGAGTGTTGTTTGCACTGTTTATGGCCAGAATACCACAATAGTGGTGTTCTTACCTGAATTAACACTTAATTCTAGAATATGAAACTCAATGTGAATCAACTCCGTTCAGGAAGTTGTATTGAACCCCAGTCGGACTTACAAGAAAAACACTCTGCTTTTGAGAAAAAGGCACTCTTGCACTCTACTGTGTTTCCTATAGGGACAGTACAGTGAGCTAGCTCAGAACAAGTGAACTGTGCTTCCTACACGAACGAGGCATATCTATTTCAACTCAGTATTGGAAACTAAGTAAAACAGGAGCTTCTCTTCAGTCCAATACACTGTATTTGCTGCGAACAGACGCGAGTGCTATCTGCACTGTTTATGGCCAGAATACCACAATAGTGGAATTCTTACCCTGAATGAACACTTAATGCTAGAACTTGAAACTCAATGTGAATCAACTCCGTTTAGGAAGTTGTTGAACTCCATTCGGCCTTACAATAAAAACACTCTGCTTTTGAGAAACAGGCACTCTTGCACTCTACTGTGTTTCCTATAGGGCCAGTACAGTGAGCTAGGTCAGAACAAGAAAATTGTGCTTCCTACACAAACGGGGCATATCTAGTTCAACTCAGTATTGGAAACTAAGTAAAACAGGAGCTTCTCTTCAGTCCAATACACTGTATTTGCTGGGAACAGACGCGAGTGCTATTTGCACTGTTTATGGCCAGAATACCACAATAGTGGTGTTCTTACCCTGAATTAACACTTAATTCTAGAATTTGAAACTCAATGTGAATCAACTCCGTTCAGGAAGTTGTATTGAACCCCAGTCGGACTTAAAAGAAAAACACTCTGCTTTTGAGAAAAAGGCACTCTTGCACTCTACTGTGTTTCCTATAGGGACAGTACAGTGAGCTAGCTCAGAACAAGTGAACAGTGCTTCCTACACGAACGAGGCATATCTATTTCAACTCAGTATTGGAAACTAAGTAAAACAGGAGCTTCTCTTCAGTCCAATACACTGTATTTGCTGCGAACAGACGCGAGTGCTATTTGCACTTTTTATGACCAGAATACCACAATAGTGGTGTTTTTACCCTGAATTAACACTTAATGCTAGAACTTGAAACTCAATGTGAATCAACTCCCTTTAGGAAGCTGTATTGAACACGAGTCGGCCTTACAAGAATAACACTCTGCTTTTGAGAAACAGGCACTCTTGCACTCTACTGTGTTTCCTATAGGGCCAGTACAGTGAGCTAGGTCAGAACAAGAAAATTGTGCTTCCTACACAAACGGGGCATATCTAGTTCAACTCAGTATTGGAAACTAAGTAAAACAGGAGCTTCTCTTCAGTCCAATACACTGTATTTGCTGGGAACAGACGCGAGTGCTATTTGCACTGTTTAAGGCCAGAATACCACAATAGTAGTATTCTTACCCTGAATTAACACTTAATGCTAGAACTTGAAACTCAATGTGAATCAACTCCGTTTAGGAAGTTGTATTGAACTCCATTCGGCCTTACAATAAAAACACTCTGCTTTTGAGAAACAGGCACTCTTGCACTCTACTGTGTTTCCTATAGGGCCAGTACAGTGAGCTAGCTCAGAACAAGTGAACTGTGCTTCCTACACAAACGAGGCATATCTATTTCAACTCAGTATTGGAAACTAAGTAAAACAGGAGCTTCTCTTCAGTCCAATACACTGTATTTGCTGGGAACAGACGCGAGTGCTATTTGCACTGTTTATGGCCAGAATAGCACACTAGTGGTGTTCTTACCCTGAATTAACACTTAATGCTAGAACTTGAAACGCAATGTGAATCAACTCCGTTTAGGAAGTTGTATTGAACCCCAGTCGGCATTACAAGAAAAACACTCTGCTTTTGAGAAACAGGCACTCTTGCACTCTACTGTGTTTCCTATAGGGCCAGTACTGTGAGCTAGCTCAGAACAAGAGAACTGTGCTTCCTACACAAACGGGGCATATCTAGTTCAACTCAGTATTGGAAACTAAATAAAACAGGAGCTTCTGTTCATTCCAATACACTGTGTTTGCTGGGAACAGACGCGAGTGCTATTTGCACTGTTTATGGCCAGAATAGCACAATAGTGGTGTTCTTACCCTTAATTAACACTTAATACTAGAACTTGAAACTCAATGTGAATCAACTCCGTTTATGAAGTTGTATTGAAGCCCATTCGGACTTCCAAGAAAAACACTCTGCTTTTGAGAAACAGGCACTCTTGTACTCTACTGTGTTTCTTATAGGGACAGTACAGTGAGCTAGCTCAGAACAAGAGAACTGTGCTTCCTACACAAACGGGGCATATCTAGTTCAACTCAGTATTGGAAACTGAGTAAAACAGGAGCTTCTCTTCAGTCCAATACACTGTATTTGCTGGGAACAGACACGAGTGTTGTTTGCACTGTTTATGGCCAGAATACCACAATAGTGGTGTTCTTACCTGAATTAACACTTAATTCTAGAATTTGAAACTCAATGTGAATCAACTCCGTTCAGGAAGTTGTATTGAACCCCAGTCGGACTTACAAGAAAAACACTCTGCTTTTGAGAGAAAGGCACTCTTGCACTCTACTGTGTTTCCTATAGGGACAGTACAGTGAGCTAGCTCAGAGCAAGTGAACTGTGCTTCCTACACGAACGAGGCATATCTATTTCAACTCAGTATTGGAAACTAAGTAAAACAGGAGCTTCTCTTCAGTCCAATACACTGTATTTGCTGTGAACAGACGCGAGTACTATCTGCACTGTTTATGGCCAGAATACCACAATAGTGGAATTCTTACCCTGAATGAACACTTAATGCTAGAACTTGAAACTCAATGTGAATCAACTCCGTTTAGGAAGTTGTATTGAACTCCTTTCGGCCTTACAATAAAAACACTCTGCTTTTGAGAAACAGGCACTCTTGCACTCTACTGTGTTTCCTATAGGGCCAGTACAGTGAGCTAGCTCAGAACAAGTGAACTGTGCTTCCTACACAAACGAGGCATATCTATTTCAGCTCAGTATTGGAAACTAAGTAAAACAGGAGCTTCTCTTCAGTCCAATACACTGTATTTGCTGGGAACAGACGCGAGTGCTATTTGCACTGTTTATGGCCAGAATAGCACAATAGTGGTGTTCTTACCCTGAATTAACACTTAATGCTAGAACTTGAAACTCAATGTGAATCAACTCCGTTTAGGAAGGTGTATTGAACCCCAGTCGGCCTTACAAAAAAAACACTCTGCTTTTGAGAAACAGGCACTCTTGCACTCTACTGTGTTTCCTATAGGGCCAGTACAGTGACCTAGCTCAGAACAAGAGAACTGTGCTTCCTACACAAACGGGGCATATCTAGTTCAACTCAGTATTGGAAACTAAGTAAAACAGGAGGTTCTCTTCAGTCCAATACACTGTATTTGCTGGGAAGAGACGCGAGTGCTATTTACACTTTTTATGGCCAGAATACCACAATAGTTGTATTCTTACGCTGAATTAACACTTAATGCTAGCACTTGAAACTCAATGTGAATCAACTGCGTTTAGGAAGTTGTATTGAACCCGAGTTGGACTTACAAGAAAAACACTCTGCTTTTGAGAAAAAGGCACTCTTGCACTCTACTGTGTTTCCTATAGGGCCAGTACAGTGAGCTTGCTCAGAACAAGAGAACTGTGCTTCCTACACAAACTGGGCATATCTAGTTCAACTCAGTATTGTTAAATAAGTAAAACAGGAGCTTCTCTTCAGTCCAATACACTGTATTTGCTGGGAGCAGACGCGAGTGCTATTTGTACTTTTTATGGCCAGAATAGCACAATAGTGGTGTTCTTACCCTGAATTAACACTTAATGCTAGAACTTGAAACTCAATGTGAATCAACTCCGTTTAGGAAGTTGTATTGAACGCCAGTCGGACTTACAAGAAAAACACTCAGCTTTTGAGAAACAGGCACTCTTGCACTCTACTGTGTTTCTTATAGGGACAGTACAGTGAGCTAGCTCAGAACAAGAGAACTATGCTTCCTACACAAACGGGGCATATGTAGTTCAACTCAGTATTGGAAACTAAGTAAAACAGGATCTTCTCTTCAGTCCAATACACTGTATTTACTGGGAACAGACGCGAGTGTTGTTTGCACTGTTTATGGCCAGAATACCACAATAGTGGTGTTCTTACCCTGAATTAACACTTAATTCTAGAATTTGAAACTCAATGTGAATCAACTCCGTTCAGGAAGTTGTATTGAACCCCAGTCGGACTTACAAGAAAAACACTCTGCTTTTGAGAAAAAGGCACTCTTGCACTCTACTGTGTTTCCTATAGGGACAGTACAGTGAGCTAGCTCAGAACAAGTGAACTGTGCTTCCTACACGAACGAGGCATATCTATTTCAACTCAGTATTGGAAACTAAGTAAAACAGGAGCTTCTCTTCAGTCCAATACACTGTATTTGCTGCGAACAGACGCGAGTGCTATCTGCACTGTTTATGGCCAGAATACCACAATAGTGGAATTCTTACCCTGAATGAACACTTAATGCTAGAACTTGAAACTCAATGTGAATCAACTCCGTTTAGGAAGTTGTATTGAACTCCATTCGGCCTTACAATAAAAACACTCTGCTTTTGAGAAACAGGCACTCTTGCACTCTACTGTGTTTCCTATAGGGCCAGTACAGTGAGCTAGCTCAGAACAAGTGAACTGTGCTTCCTACACAAACGAGGCATATCTATTTCAGCTCAGTATTGGAAACTAAGTAAAACAGGAGCTTCTCTTCAGTCCAATACACTGTATTTGCTGGGAACAGACGCGAGTGCTATTTGCACTGTTTATGGCCAGAATAGCACAATAGTGGTGTTCTTACCCTGAATTAACACTTAATGCTAGAACTTGAAACGCAATGTGAATCAACTCCGTTTAGGAAGTTGTATTGAACCCCAGTCGGCCTTAAAAGTAAAACACTCTGCTTTTGAGAAACAGGCACTCTTGCACTCTACTGTGTTTACTATAGGGCCAGTACTGTGAGCTAGCTCAGAACAAGAGAACTGTGCTTCCTACACAAACGGGGCATATCTAGTTCACCTCAGTATTGCAAACTAAGTAAAACAGGAGCTTCTCTTCAGTCCAATACACTGTATTTGCTGGGAACAGACGCGAGTGCTATTTGCACTGTTTATGGCCAGAATAGCACAATAGTGGTGTTCTTACCCTGAATTAACACTTAATGCTAGAACTTGAAACTCAATGTGAATCAACTCCGTTTAGGAAGTTGTATTGAACCCCAGTCGGCCTTACAGGAAAACCACTCTGCTTTTGAGAAACAGGCACTCTTGCACTCTACTGTGTTTCCTATAGGGACAGTACATTGATCTAGGTCAGAACAAGAGATTTGTGCTTCCCACTCAAACGGGGCATATCTAGTTCAACTCAGTATTGGAAACTAGGTAAAACAGGAGCTTCTCTTCAGTCCAATACACTGTATTTGCTGGGAACAGACGCGAGTGCTATCTGCACTGTTTATGGCCAGAATACCACAATAGTGGAATTCTTACCCTGAATGAACACTTAATGCTAGAACTTGAAACTCAATGTGAATCAACTCCGTTTAGGAAGTTGTATTGAACCCCAGTCGGCCTTACAGGAAAACCACTCTGCTTTTGAGAAACAGGCACTCTTGCACTCTACTGTGTTTCCTATAGGGCCAGTACAGTGAGCTAGGTCAGAACAAGAAAATTGTGCTTCCTACACAAACGGGGCATATCTAGTTCAACTCAGTATTGGAAACTAAGTAAAACAGGAGCTTCTCTTCAGTCCAATACACTGTATTTGCTGGGAACAGACGCGAGTGCTATTTGCACTGTTTATGGCCAGAATACCACAATAGTGGTGTTCTTACCCTGAATTAACACTTAATTCTAGAATTTGAAACTCAATGTGAATCAACTCCGTTCAGGAAGTTGTATTGAACCCCAGTCGGACTTAAAAGAAAAACACTCTGCTTTTGAGAAAAAGGCACTCTTGCACTCTACTGTGTTTCCTATAGGGACAGTACAGTGAGCTAGCTCAGAACAAGTGAACAGTGCTTCCTACACGAACGAGGCATATCTATTTCAACTCAGTATTGGAAACTAAGTAAAACAGGAGCTTCTCTTCAGTCCAATACACTGTATTTGCTGCGAACAGACGCGAGTGCTATTTGCACTTTTTATGACCAGAATACCACAATAGTGGTGTTCTTACCCTGAATTAACACTTAATGCTAGAACTTGAAACTCAATGTGAATCAACTCCCTTTAGGAAGCTGTATTGAACACGAGTCGGCCTTACAAGAATAACACTCTGCTTTTGAGAAACAGGCACTCTTGCACTCTACTGTGTTTCCTATAGTGCCAGTACAGTGAGCTAGGTCAGAACAAGAAAATTGTGCTTCCTACACAAACGGGGCATATCTAGTTCAACTCAGTATTGGAAACTAAGTAAAACAGGAGCTTCTCTTCAGTCCAATACACTGTATTTGCTGGGAACAGACGCGAGTGCTATTTGCACTGTTTAAGGCCAGAATACCACAATAGTAGTATTCTTACCCTGAATTAACACTTAATGCTAGAACTTGAAACTCAATGTGAATCAACTCCGTTTAGGAAGTTGTATTGAACTCCATTCGGCCTTACAATAAAAACACTCTGCTTTTGAGAAACAGGCACTCTTGCACTCTACTGTGTTTCCTATAGGGCCAGTACAGTGAGCTAGCTCAGAACAAGTGAACTGTGCTTCCTACACAAACGAGGCATATCTATTTCAACTCAGTATTGGAAACTAAGTAAAACAGGAGCTTCTCTTCAGTCCAATACACTGTATTTGCTGGGAACAGACGCGAGTGCTATTTGCACTGTTTATGGCCAGAATAGCACACTAGTGGTGTTCTTACCCTGAATTAACACTT
This sequence comes from Peromyscus maniculatus bairdii, assembly GCF_049852395.1. NCBI lineage: Eukaryota > Metazoa > Chordata > Mammalia > Rodentia > Cricetidae > Peromyscus > Peromyscus maniculatus. Next base: position 53,311,273 of record NC_134866.1, read on the forward strand.
AATGCTAGAACTTGAAACGCAATGTGAATCAACTCCGTTTAGGAAGTTGTATTGAACCCCAGTCGGCATTACAAGAAAAACACTCTGCTTTTGAGAAACAGGCACTCTTGCACTCTACTGTGTTTCCTATAGGGCCAGTACTGTGAGCTAGCTCAGAACAAGAGAACTGTGCTTCCTACACAAACGGGGCATATCTAGTTCAACTCAGTATTGGAAACTAAATAAAACAGGAGCTTCTGTTCATTCCACTACACTGTGTTTGCTGGGAACAGACGCGAGTGCTATTTGCACTGTTTATGGCCAGAATAGCACAATAGTGGTGTTCTTACCCTTAATTAACACTTAATGCTAGAACTTGAAACTCAATGTGAATCAACTCCGTTTATGAAGTTGTATTGAAGCCCATTCGGACTTACAAGAAAAACACTCTGCTTTTGAGAAACAGGCACTCTTGTACTCTACTGTGTTTCCTATAGGGCCAGTACAGTGAGCTAGCTCAGAACAAGAGAACTGTGCTTCCTACACAAACGGGGCATATCTAGTTCAACTCAGTATTGGAAACTGAGTAAAACAGGAGCTTCTCTTCAGTCCAATACACTGTATTTGCTGGGAACAGACGCGAGTGTTGTTTGCACTGTTTATGGCCAGAATACCACAATAGTGGTGTTCTTACCTGAATTAACACTTAATTCTAGAATTTGAAACTCAATGTGAATCAACTCCGTTCAGGAAGTTGTATTGAACCCCAGTCGGACTTACAAGAAAAACACTCTGCTTTTGAGAAAAAGGCACTCTTGCACTCTACTGTGTTTCCTATAGGGACAGTACAGTGAGCTAGCTCAGAACAAGTGAACTGTGCTTCCTACACGAACGAGGCATATCTATTTCAACTCAGTATTGGAAACTAAGTAAAACAGGAGCTTCTCTTCAGTCCAATACACTGTATTTGCTGCGAACAGACGCGAGTACTATCTGCACTGTTTATGGCCAGAATACCACAATAGTGGAATTCTTACCCTGAATGAACACTTAATGCTAGAACTTGAAACTCAATGTGAATCAACTCCGTTTAGGAAGTTGTATTGAACTCCATTCGGCCTTACAATAAAAACACTCTGCTTTTGAGAAACAGGCACTCTTGCACTCTACTGTGTTTCCTATAGGGCCAGTACAGTGAGCTAGCTCAGAACAAGTGAACTGTGCTTCCTACACAAACGAGGCATATCTATTTCAGCTCAGTATTGGAAACTAAGTAAAACAGGAGCTTCTCTTCAGTCCAATACACTGTATTTGCTGGGAACAGACGCGAGTGCTATTTGCACTGTTTATGGCCAGAATAGCACAATAGTGGTGTTCTTACCCTGAATTAACACTTAATGCTAGAACTTGAAACTCAATGTGAATCAACTCCGTTTAGGAAGGTGTATTGAACCCCAGTCGGCCTTACAAAAAAAACACTCTGCTTTTGAGAAACAGGCACTCTTGCACTCTACTGTGTTTCCTATAGGGCCAGTACAGTGACCTAGCTCAGAACAAGAGAACTGTGCTTCCTACACAAACGGGGCATATCTAGTTCAACTCAGTATTGGAAACTAAGTAAAACAGGAGGTTCTCTTCAGTCCAATACACTGTATTTGCTGGGAAGAGACGCGAGTGCTATTTACACTTTTTATGGCCAGAATACCACAATAGTTGTATTCTTACGCTGAATTAACACTTAATGCTAGCACTTGAAACTCAATGTGAATCAACTGCGTTTAGGAAGTTGTATTGAACCCGAGTTGGACTTACAAGAAAAACACTCTGCTTTTGAGAAAAAGGCACTCTTGCACTCTACTGTGTTTCCTATAGGGCCAGTACAGTGAGCTTGCTCAGAACAAGAGAACTGTGCTTCCTACACAAACTGGGCATATCTAGTTCAACTCAGTATTGTTAAATAAGTAAAACAGGAGCTTCTCTTCAGTCCAATACACTGTATTTGCTGGGAGCAGACGCGAGTGCTATTTGTACTTTTTATGGCCAGAATAGCACAATAGTGGTGTTCTTACCCTGAATTAACACTTAATGCTAGAACTTGAAACTCAATGTGAATCAACTCCGTTTAGGAAGTTGTATTGAACGCCAGTCGGACTTACAAGAAAAACACTCAGCTTTTGAGAAACAGGCACTCTTGCACTCTACTGTGTTTCTTATAGGGACAGTACAGTGAGCTAGCTCAGAACAAGAGAACTATGCTTCCTACACAAACGGGGCATATGTAGTTCAACTCAGTATTGGAAACTAAGTAAAACAGGAGCTTCTCTTCAGTCCAATACACTGTATTTGCTGCGAACAGACGCGAGTGCTATCTGCACTGTTTATGGCCAGAATACCACAATAGTGGAATTCTTACCCTGAATGAACACTTAATGCTAGAACTTGAAACTCAATGTGAATCAACTCCGTTTAGGAAGTTGTATTGAACTCCTTTCGGCCTTACAATAAAAACACTCTGCTTTTGAGAAACAGGCACTCTTGCACTCTACTGTGTTTCCTATAGGGCCAGTACAGTGAGCTAGCTCAGAACAAGTGAACTGTGCTTCCTACACAAACGAGGCATATCTATTTCAGCTCAGTATTGGAAACTAAGTAAAACAGGAGCTTCTCTTCAGTCCAATACACTGTATTTGCTGGGAACAGACGCGAGTGCTATTTGCACTGTTTATGGCCAGAATAGCACAATAGTGGTGTTCTTACCCTGAATTAACACTTAATGCTAGAACTTGAAACGCAATGTGAATCAACTCTGTTTAGGAAGTTGTATTGAACCCCAGTCGGCCTTAAAAGTAAAACACTCTGCTTTTGAGAAACAGGCACTCTTGCACTCTACTGTGTTTACTATAGGGCCAGTACTGTGAGCTAGCTCAGAACAAGAGAACTGTGCTTCCTACACAAACGGGGCATATCTAGTTCACCTCAGTATTGCACACTAAGTAAAACAGGAGCTTCTCTTCAGTCCAATACACTGTATTTGCTGGGAACAGACGCGAGTGCTATTTGCACTGTTTATGGCCAGAATAGCACAATAGTGGTGTTCTTACCCTGAATTAACACTTAATGCTAGAACTTGAAACTCAATGTGAATCAACTCCGTTTAGGAAGTTGTATTGAACGCCAGTCGGACTTACAAGAAAAACACTCTGCTTTTGAGAAACAGGCACTCTTGCACTCTACTGTGTTTCTTATAGGGACAGTACAGTGAGCTAGCTCAGAACAAGAGAACTATGCTTCCTACACAAACGGGGCATATGTAGTTCAACTCAGTATTGGAAACTAAGTAAAACAGGAGCTTCTCTTCAGTCCAATACACTGTATTTGCTGGGAACAGACGCGAGTGTTGTTTGCACTGTTTATGGCCAGAATACCACAATAGTGGTGTTCTTACCCTGAATTAACACTTAATTCTAGAATTTGAAACTCAATGTGAATCAACTCCGTTCAGGAAGTTGTATTGAACCCCAGTCGGACTTACAAGAAAAACACTCTGCTTTTGAGAAAAAGGCACTCTTGCACTCTACTGTGTTTCCTATAGGGACAGTACAGTGAGCTAGCTCAGAACAAGTGAACTGTGCTTCCTACACGAACGAGGCATATCTATTTCAACTCAGTATTGGAAACTAAGTAAAACAGGAGCTTCTCTTCAGTCCAATACACTGTATTTGCTGCGAACAGACGCGAGTGCTATTTGCACTTTTTATGGCCAGAATACCACAATAGTGGCGTTCTTACCCTGAATTAACACTTAATGCTAGAACTTGAAACTCAATGTGAATCAACTCCGTTTAGGAAGTTGTATTGAACCCCAGTCGGCCTTACAAGAATAACACTCTGCTTTTGAGAAACAGGAACTCTTGCACTCTACTATGTTTCCTATAGGGCCAGTACAGTGAGCTAGCTCAGAACAAGAGAACTGTGCTTCCTACACAAACGGGGCATATCTAGTTCAACTCAGTATTGGAAACTAAGTAAAACAGGAGCTTCTCTTCAGTCCAATACACTGTATTTGCTGGGAACTGACGCGAGTGCTATTTGCACTGTTTATGGCCAGAATAGCACAATAGTGGTGTTCTTACCCTGAATTAACACTTAATGCTAGAACTTGAAACTCAATGTGAATCAACTCCGTTTAAGAAGTTGTATTGAACCCCAGTCGGACTTACAAGAAAAACACTCTGCTTTTGAGAAAAAGGCACTCTTGCACTCTACTGTGTTTCCTATATGGCCAGTACAGTGATCTAGGTCAGAACAAGAGAATTGTGCTTCCTACTCAAACGGGCCATATCTAGTTCAACTCAGTATTAGAAACTAAGTAAAACAGGAGCTTCTCTTCAGTCCAATACACTGTATTTGCTGGGAACAGACGCGAGTGCTATTTGCACTGTTTATGGCCAGAATAGCACAATAGTGGTGTTCTTACCCTGAATTAACACTTAATGCTAAAACTTGAAACTCAATGTGAATCAACTCCGTTTAGGACGTTGTATTGAACCCCAGTCGACCTTACAAGAAAAACACTCTGCTTTTGAGAAACAGGCACTCTTGCACTCTACTGTTTTTCCTATAGGGCCAGTACAGTGAGCTAGCTCAGAACAAGAGAACTGTGCTTCCTACACAAAGGGGGCATATCCAGTTCAACTCAGTATTGGACACTAAGTAAAACAGGAGCTTCTCTTCAGTCCAATACACTGTATTTGGGGGAACAGACGCGAGTGTTATTTGCAATGTTTATGGCCAGAATAGCACAATAGTGGTGTTCTTACCCTGAATTAACACTTAATGCTAAAACTTGAAACTCAATGTGAATCAACTCCGTTTAGGAAGTTGTATTGAACCCCAGTCGGCCTTACAAGAAAAATACTCTGCTTTTGAGAAACAGGCCCTCTTGCACTCCACTGTGTTTCCTATAGGGCCAGTACAGTGAGCTTGCTCAGAACAAGAGAACTGTGCTTCCTACACAAACGGGGCATATCTAGTTCAACTCAGTATTGTTAAATAAGTAAAACAGGAGCTTCTATTCAGTCCAATACACTGTATTTGCTGGGAGCAGACGCGAGTGCTATTTGCACTTTTTATGGCCAGAATAGCACAATAGTGGTGTTCTTACCCTGAATTAACACTTAATGCTAGAACTTGAAACTCAATGTGAATCAACTCCGTTTAGGAAGTTGTATTGATCGCCAGTCAGACTTACAAGAAAAACACTCTGCTTTTGAGAAACAGGCACTCTTGCACTCTACTGTGTTTCCTATAGGGCCAGTACAGTGAGCTTGCTCAGAACAAGTGAACTGTGCTTCCTACACAAACGAGGCATATCTATTTCAACTCAGTATTGGAAATGAAGTGAAACAGGAGCTTCTCTTCAGTCAAATACACTGTATTTGCTGGGAACAGACGCGAGTGCTATTTGCACTGTTTATGGCCAGAATAGCACAATAGTGGTGTTCTTACCCTGAATTAACACTTAATGCTAAAACTTGAAACTCAATGTGAATCAACTCCGTTTAGGACGTTGTATTGAACCCCAGTCGGCCTTACAAAAAAAACACTCTGCTTTTGAGAAACAGGCACTCTTGCACTCTACTGTGTTACCTATAGGGCCAGTACAGTGACCTAGCTCAGAACAAGAGAACTGTCCTTCCTACACAAACGGGGCATATCTAGTTCAACTCAGTATTGGAAACTAAGTAAAACAGGAGCTTCTCTTCAGTCCAATACACTGTATTTGCTGGGAACAGACGCGAGTGCTATTTGCACTTTTTATGGCCAGAATACCACAATAGTTGTATTCTTACGCTGAATTAACACTTAATGCTAGCACTTGAAACTCAATGTGAATCAACTGCGTTTAGGAAGTTGTATTGAACCCGAGTTGGACTTACAAGAAAAACACTCTGCTTTTGAGAAAAAGGCACTCTTGCACTCTACTGTGTTTCCTATAGGGCCAGTACAGTGAGCTTGCTCAGAACAAGAGAACTGTGCTTCCTACACAAACGGGGCATATCTAGTTCAACTCAGTATTGTTAAATAAGTAAAACAGGAGCTTCTCTTCAGTCCAATACACTGTATTTGCTGGGAGCAGACGGGAGTGCTATTTGCACTTTTTATGGCCAGAATAGCACAATAGTGGTGTTCTTACCCTGAATTAACACTTAATGCTAGAACTTGCAACTCAATGTGAATCAACTCCGTTTAGGAAGTTGTATTGAACGCCAGTCGGACTTACAAGAAAAACACTCTGCTTTTGAGAAACAGGCACTCTTGCACTCTACTGTGTTTCTTATAGGGACAGTACAGTGAGCTAGCTCAGAACAAGAGAACTATGCTTCCTACACAAACGGGGCATATGTAGTTAAACTCAGTATTGGAAACTAAGTAAAACAGGAGCTTCTCTTCAGTCCAATACACTGTATTTGCTGGGAACAGACGCGAGTGTTGTTTGCACTGTTTATGGCCAGAATACCACAATAGTGGTGTTCTTACCCTGAATTAACACTTAATTCTAGAATTTGAAACTCAATGTGAATCAACTCCGTTCAGGAAGTTGTATTGAACCCCAGTCGGACTTACAAGAAAAACACTCTGCTTTTGAGAAAAAGGCACTCTTGCACTCTACTGTGTTTCCTATAGGGACAGTACAGTGAGCTAGCTCAGAACAAGTGAACAGTGCTTCCTACACGAACGAGGCATATCTATTTCAACTCAGTATTGGAAACTAAGTAAAACAGGAGCTTCTCTTCAGTCCAATACACTGTATTTGCTGCGAACAGACGCGAGTGCTATTTGCACTTTTTATGACCAGAATACCACAATAGTGGTGTTCTTACCCTGAATTAACACTTAATGCTAGAACTTGAAACTCAATGTGAATCAACTCCGTTTAGGAAGTTGTATTGAACACGAATCGGCCTTACAAGAATAACACTCTGCTTTTGAGAAACAGGCACTCTTGCACTCTACTGTGTTTCCTATAGGGCCAGTACAGTGAGCTAGGTCAGAACAAGAAAATTGTGCTTCCTACACAAAGGGGGCATATCTAGTTCAACTCAGTATTGGAAACTAAGTAAAACAGGAGCTTCTCTTCAGTCCAATACACTGTATTTGCTGGGAACAGACGCGAGTGCTATTTGCACTGTTTATGGCCAGAATAGCACAATAGTGGTGTTCTTACCCTGAATTAACACTTAATGCTAGAACTTGAAACTCAATGTGAATCAACTCCGTTTAAGAAGTTGTATTGAACCCCAGTCGGACTTACAGGAAAAACACTCTGCTTTTGAGAAAAAGGCACTCTTGCACTCTACTGTGTTTCCTATATGGCCAGTACAGTGATCTAGGTCAGAACAAGAGAATTGTGCTTCCTACTCAAACGGGCCATATCTAGTTCAACTCAGTATTAGAAACTAAGTAAAACAGGAGCTTCTCTTCAGTCCAATACACTGTATTTGCTGGGAACAGACGCGAGTGCTATTTGCACTGTTTATGGCCAGAATAGCACAATAGTGGTGTTCTTACCCTGAATTAACACTTAATGCTAAAACTTGAAACTCAATGTGAATCAACTCCGTTTAGGACGTTGTATTGAACCCCAGTCGACCTTACAAGAAAAACACTCTGCTTTTGAGAAACAGGCACTCTTGCACTCTACTGTTTTTCCTATAGGGCCAGTACAGTGAGCTAGCTCAGAACAAGAGAACTGTGCTTCCTACACAAAGGGGGCATATCCAGTTCAACTCAGTATTGGACACTAAGTAAAACAGGAGCTTCTCTTCAGTCCAATACACTGTATTTGGGGGAACAGACGCGAGTGTTATTTGCAATGTTTATGGCCAGAATAGCACAATAGTGGTGTTCTTACCCTGAATTAACACTTAATGCTAAAACTTGAAACTCAATGTGAATCAACTCCGTTTAGGAAGTTGTATTGAACCCCAGTCGGCCTTACAAGAAAAATACTCTGCTTTTGAGAAACAGGCCCTCTTGCACTCCACTGTGTTTCCTATAGGGCCAGTACAGTGAGCTTGCTCAGAACAAGAGAACTGTGCTTCCTACACAAACGGGGCATATCTAGTTCAACTCAGTATTGTTAAATAAGTAAAACAGGAGCTTCTATTCAGTCCAATACACTGTATTTGCTGGGAGCAGACGCGAGTGCTATTTGCACTTTTTATGGCCAGAATAGCACAATAGTGGTGTTCTTACCCTGAATTAACACTTAATGCTAGAACTTGAAACTCAATGTGAATCAACTCCGTTTAGGAAGTTATATTGATCGCCAGTCAGACTTACAAGGAAAACACTCTGCTTTTGAGAAACAGGCACTCTTGCACTCTACTGTGTTTCTTATAGGGACAGTACAGTGAGCTAGCTCAGAACAAGAGAACTGTGCTTGCTACACAAATGGGGCATATGTAGTTCAACTCAGTATTGGAAACTAAGTAAAACAGGAGCTTCTCTTCAGTCCAATACACTGTATTTGCTGGGATCAGACGCGAGTGTTGTTTGCACTGTTTATGGCCAGAATACCACAATAGTGGTGTTCTTACCCTGAATTAACACTTAATTCTAGAATTTGAAACTCAATGTGAATCAACTCGGTTCAGGAAGTTGTATTGAACCCCAGTCGGACTTACAAGAAAAACACTCTGCTTTTGAGAAAAAGGCACTCTTGCACTCTACTGTGTTTCCTATAGGGACAGTACAGTGAGCAAGCTCAAAAGAAGTGAACTGTGCTTCCTACACGAACGAGGCATATCTATTTCAACTCAGTATTGGAAACTAAGTAAAACAGGAGCTTCTCTTCAGTCCAATACACTGTATTTGCTGCGAACAGACGCGAGTGCTATTTGCACTTTTTATGGCCAGAATACCACAATAGTGGTGTTCTTACCCTGAATTAACACTTAATGCTAGAACTTGAAACTCAATGTGAATCAACTCCGTTTAGGAAGTTGTATTGAACACGAGTCGGCCTTACAAGAATAACACTCTGCTTTTGAGAAACAGGCACTCTTGCACTCTACTGTGTTTCCTATAGGGCCAGTACAGTGAGCTAGGTCAGAACAAGAAAATTGTGCTTCCTACACAAACGGGGCATATCTAGTTCAACTCAGTATTGGAAACTAAGTAAAACAGGAGCTTCTCTTCAGTCCAATACACTGTATTTGCTGGGAACAGACGCGAGTGCTATTTGCACTGTTTATGGCCAGAATAGCACAATAGTGGTGTTCTTACCCTGAATTAACACTTAATGCCAGAACTTGAAACTCAATGTGAATCAACTCCGTTTAGGAAGTTGTATTGAACTCCATTCGGCCTTACAATAAAAACACTCTGCTTTTGAGAAACAGGGACTCTTGCACTCTACTGTGTTTCCTATAGGGCCAGTAGAGTGAGCTAGCTAAGAACAAGTGAACTGTGCTTCCTACACAAACGAGGCATATCTATTTCAACTCAGTATTGGAAAGTAAGTAAAACAGGGGCTTCTCTTCAGTCCAATACACTGTATTTGCTGGGAACAGACGCGAGGGCTATTTGCACTGTTTATGGCCAGAATAGCACAATAGTGGTGTTCTTACCCTGAATTAACTCTTAATGCTAGCACTTGAAACTCAATGTGAATCAACTGCGTTTAGGAAGTTGTATTGAACCCCAGTCGGACTTACAAGAAAAACACTCTGCTTTTGAGAAAAAGGCACTCTTGCACTCTACTGTGTTTCCTATAGGGCCAGTACAGTGAGCTTGCTCAGAACAAGAGAACTGTGCTTCCTACACAAACGTGGCATATCTAGTTCAACTCAGTATTGTTTAATAAGTAAAACAGGAGCTTCTCTTCAGTCCAATACACTGTATTTGCTGGGAACAGACGCGAGTGCTATTTGCACTTTTTATGGCCAGAATAGCACAATAGTGGTGTTCTTACCCTGAATTAACACTTAATGCTAGAACTTGAAACTCAATGTGAATCAACTCCGTTTAGGAAGTTGTATTGAACTCCAGTCGGACTTACAAGAAAAACACTCTGCTTTTGAGAAACAGGCACTCTTGCACTCTACTGTGTTTCTTATAGGGACAGTACAGTGAGCTAGCTCAGAACAAGAGAACTGTGCTTCCTACACAAACGGGGCATATCTAGTTCAACTCAGTATTGGAAACTAAGTAAAACAGGAGCTTCTCTTCAGTCCAATACACTGTATTTGCTGGGAACAGACACGAGTGTTGTTTGCACTGTTTATGGCCAGAATACCACAATAGTGGTGTTCTTACCCTGAATTAACACTTAATTCTAGAATTTGAAACTCAATGTGAATCAACTCCGTTCAGGAAGTTGTATTGAACCCCAGTCGGACTTACAAGAAAAACACTCTGCTTTTGAGAAAAAGGCACTCTTGCATTCTACTGTGTTTCCTATAGGGACAGTACAGTGAGCTAGCTCAGAACAAGTGAACTGTGCTTCCTACACGAACGAGGCATATCTATTTCAACTCAGTATTGGAAACTAAGTAAAACAGGAGCTTCTCCTCAGTCCAATACACTGTATTTGCTGGGAACAGACGCGAGTGCTATTTGCACTTTTTATGGCCAGAATTGCACAATAGTGGTGTTCTTACCCTGAATTAACACTTAATGCTAGAACTTGAAACACAATGTGAATCAACTCCGTTTAGAAGTTGTATTGAACCCCATTCGGCCTTAAAAGAATAACACTCTGCTTTTGAGAAACAAGAACTCTTGCACTCTACTGTGTTTCCTATAGGGCCAGTACAGTGAGCTAGCTCAGAACAAGAGAACTGTGCTTCCTACACAAACGGGGCATATCTAGTTCAACTCAGTATTGGAAACTAAGTAAAACAGGAGCTTCTCTTCAGTCCAATACACTGTATTTGCTGGGAACTGACGCGAGTGCTATTTGCACTGTTTATGGCCAGAATAGCACAATAGTGGTGTTCTTACCCTGAATTAACACTTAATGCTAGAACTTGAAACTCAATGTGAATCAACTCCGTTTAGGAAGTTGTATTGAACGCCAGTCGGACTTACAAGAAAAACACTCTGCTTTTGAGAAACAGGCACTCTTGCACTCTACTGTGTTTCTTATAGGGACAGTACAGTGAGCTAGCTCAGAACAAGAGAACTATGCTTCCTACACAAACGAACATATCTAGTTCAACTCAGTATTGGAAACTAAGTAAAACAGGAGCTTCTTTTCAGTCCAATACACTGTATTTGCTGGGAACAGACGCGAGTGTTGTTTGCACTGTTTATGGCCAGAATACCACAATAGTGGTGTTCTTACCCTGAGTTAACACTTAATTCTAGAATTTGAAACTCAATGTGAATCAACTCCGTTCAGGAAGTTGTATTGAACCCCAGTCGGACTTACAAGAAAAACACTCTGCTTTTGAGAAAAAGGCACTCTTGCACTCTACTGTGTTTCCTATAGGGACAGTACAGTGAGCTAGCTCAGAACAAGTGAACTGTGCTTCCTACACGAACGAGGCATATCTATTTCAACTCAGTATTGGAAACTAAGTAAAACAGGAGCTTCTCTTCAGTCCAATACACTGTATTTGCTGCGAACAGACGCGAGTGCTATTTGCACTTTTTATGGCCAGAATAGCACAATAGTGGTGTTCTTACCCTGAATTAACACTTAATGCTAGAACTTGAAACACAATGTGAATCAACTCCGTTTAGAAGTTGTATTGAACCCCATTCGGCCTTAAAAGAATAACACTCTGCTTTTGAGAAACAGACACTCTTGCACTCTACTGAGTTTCCTATAGGGCCAGTACAGTGAGCTTGGTCAGAACAAGAAAATTGTGCTTCCTACACAAACTGGGCATATCTAGTTCAACTCATTATTGGAAAAAAGTAAAACAGGAGCTTCTCTTCAGTCCAATACACTGTATTTGCTGGGAACAGACGCGAGTGCTATTTGCACTGTTTATGGCCAGAATAGCACAATAGTGGTGTTCTTACCCTGAATTAACACTTAATGCCAGAACTTGAAACTCAATGTGAATCAACTCCGTTTGGGAAGTTGTATTGAACTCCATTCGGCCTTACAATAAAAACACTCTGCTTTTGAGAAACAGGGACTCTTGCACTCTACTGTGTTTCCTATAGGGCCAGTAGAGTGAGCTAGCTAAGAACAAGTGAACTGTGCTTCCTACACAAACGAGGCATATCTATTTCAACTCAGTATTGGAAACTAAGTAAAACAGGGGCTTCTCTTCAGTCCAATACACTGTATTTGCTGGGAACAGACGCGAGTGCTATTTGCACTGTTTATGGCCAGAATAGCACAATAGTGGTGTTCTTACCCTGAATTAACTCTTAATGCTAGCACTTGAAACTCAATGTGAATCAACTGCGTTTAGGAAGTTGTATTGAACCCCAGTCGGACTTACAAGAAAAACACTCTGCTTTTGAGAAAAAGGCACTCTTACACTCTACTGTGTTTCCTATAGGGCCAGTACAGTGAGCTTGCTCAGAACAAGAGAACTGTGCTTCCTACACAAACGGGGCATATCTAGTTCAACTCAGTATTGTTTAATAAGTAAAACAGGAGCTTCTCTTCAGTCCAATACACTGTATTTGCTGGGAACAGACGCGAGTGCTATTTGCACTTTTTATGGCCAGAATAGCACAATAGTTGTGTTCTTACCCTGAATTAACACTTAATGCTAGAACTTGAAACTCAATGTGAATCAACTCCGTTTAGGAAGTTGTATTGAACTCCAGTCGGACTTACAAGAAAAACACTCTGCTTTTGAGAAACAGGCACTCTTGCACTCTACTGTGTTTCTTATAGGGACAGTACAGTGAGCTAGCTCAGAACAAGAGAACTGTGCTTCCTACACAAACGGGGCATATCTAGTTCAACTCAGTATTGGAAACTAAGTAAAACAGGAGCTTCTCTTCAGTCCAATACACTGTATTTGCTGGGAACAGACACGAGTGTTGTTTGCACTGTTTATGGCCAGAATACCACAATAGTGGTGTTCTTACCCTGAATTAACACTTAATTCTAGAATTTGAAACTCAATGTGAATCAACTCCGTTCAGGAAGTTGTATTGAACCCCAGTCGGACTTACAAGAAAAACACTCTGCTTTTGAGAAAAAGGCACTCTTGCACTCTACTGTGTTTCCTATAGGGACAGTACAGTGAGCTAGCTCAGAACAAGTGAACTGTGCTTCCTACACGAACGAGGCATATCTATTTCAACTCAGTATTGGAAACTAAGTAAAACAGGAGCTTCTCTTCAGTCCAATACACTGTATTTGCTGGGAACAGACGCGAGTTCTATTTGCACTGTTTATGGCCAGAATAGCACAATAGTGGTGTTCTTACCCTGAATTAACACTTAATGCTAGAACTTGAAATTCAATGTGAATCAACTCCGTTTAGGAAGTTGTATTGAACCCCATTCGGCCTTACAAGAAAAACACTCTGCTTTTGAGAAACAGGCACTCTTGCACTCTACTGTGTTTCCTATAGGGCCAGTACAGTGAGCTAGCTCAGAACAAGTGAACTGTGCTTTCTACACAAACGAGGCATATCTATTTCAACTCAGTATTGGAAATGAAGTGAAACAGGAGCTTCTCTTCAGTCCAATACACTATATTTGCTGGGAACAGACGCGAGTGCTATTTGCACTGTTTATGGCGAGAATACCACAATAGTGGTGTTCTTACCCTGAATTAACACTTAATGCTAGAACTTGAAACTCAATGTGAATAAACTCCGTTTAGGAAGTTGTATTGAACCCCATTCGGCCTTACAAGAATAACACTCTGCTTTTGAGAAACAGGAACTCTTGCACTCTACTGTGTTTCACATAGGGCCAGTACAGTGAGGTAGGTCAGAACAAGAAAATTGTGCTTCCTACACAAACGGGGCATATCTAGTTCAACTCAGTATTGGAAACTAAGTAAAACAGGAGCTTCTCTTCAGTCCAATACACTGTATTTGCTGGGAACAGACGCGAGTGCTATTTGCACTGTTTATGGCCAGAATAGCACAATAGTGGTGTTCTTACCCTGAATTAACACTTAATGCTAGAACTTGAAACTCAATGTGAATAACTCCGTTTAGGAAGTTGTATTGAACCCCAGTCGGCCTTACAAGAAAAACACTCTGCTTTTGTGAAAACAGGCACTCTTGCACTCTACTGTGTTTCCTATAGGGCCAGTACTGTGAGCTAGCTCAGAACAAGAGAACTGTGCTTCCTACTCAAACGGGGCATATCTAGTTCAACTCAGTATTGGAAACTAATTAAAACAGGAGCTTCTCTTCATTCCAATACACTGTATTTGCTGGGAACAGACGTGAGTGCTATTTGTACTGTTTATGACCAGAATAGCACAATAGTGGTGTTCTTACCCTGAATTAACACTTAATGCTAGAACTTGAAACTCAATGTGAATCAACTCCGTTTAGGAAGTTGTATTGAACCCCAGTCGGCCTTACAAGAATAACACTCTGCTTTTGAGAAACAGGCACTCTTGCACTCTACTGTGTTTCCTATAGGGCCAGTACAGTGAGCTAGCTCAGAACAAGAGAACTGTGCTTCCTACACAAACGGGGCATATCTAGTTCAACTCAGTATTGGAAACTAAGTAAAACAGGAGCTTCTCTTCAGTCCAATACACTGTATTTGCTGGGAACTGACGCGAGTGCTATTTGCACTGTTTATGGCCAGAATAGCACAATAGTGGTGTTCTTACCCTGAATTAACAGTTAATGCTAGAACTTGAAACTCAATGTGAATCAACTCCGTTTAGGAAGTTGTATTGAACCCCAGTCGGCCTTACAAGAAAAACACTCTGCTTTTGAGAAAAAGGCACTCTTGCACTCTACTGTGTTTCCTATAGGGCCAGTACTGTGAGCTAGCTCAGAACAAGGGAATTGTGCTTCCTACTCAAACGGGGCATATCTAGTTCAACTCAGTATTAGAAACTAAGTAAAACAGGAGCTTCTCTTCAGTCCAATACACTGTATTTGCTGGGAACAGACGCGAGTGCTATTTGCACTTTTTATGGCCAGAATAGCACAATAGTGGTGTTCTTACCCTGAATTAACACTTAATGCTAGAACTTGAAATTCAATGTGAATCAACTCCGTTTAGGAAGTTGTATTGAACCCCATTCGGCCTTACAAGAAAAACACTCTGCTTTTGAGAAACAGGCACTCTTGCACTCTACTGTGTTTCCTATAGGGCCAGTACAGTGAGCTAGCTCATAACAAGAGAACTGTGCTTCCTACACAAACGGGGCATATCTAGTTCAACTCAGTATTGGAAACTAAGTAAAACAGGAGCTTCTCTTCAGTCCAATACACTGTATTTGCTGGGAACTCACGCGAGTGCTATTTGCACTGTTTATGGCCAGAATAGCACAATAGTGGTGTTCTTACCCTGAATTAACACTTAATGCTAGAACTTGAAACTCAATGTGAATAAACTCCGATTAGGAAGTTGTATTGAACACTAGTCGGCCTTACAGGAATAACACTCTGCTTTTGAGAAACAGACACTCTTGCACTCTACTGTGTTTCCTATAGGGCCAGTACAGTGAGCTAGGTCAGAACAAGAAAATTGTGCTTCCTACACAAACGGGGCATATCTAGTTCAACTCATTATTGGAAAAAAGTAAAACAGGAGCTTCTCTTCAGTCCAATACACTGTATTTGCTGGGAACAGACGCGAGTGCTATTTGCACTGTTTATGGCCAGAATAGCAAAATAGTGGTGTTCTTACCCTGAAATAACACTTAATGCTAGAACTTGAAACTCAATGTGAATCAACTCCGTTTAGGAAGTTGTATTGAACTCCATTCGGCCTTACAATAAAAACACTCTGCTTTTGAGAAACAGGGACTCTTGCACTCTACTGTGTTTCCTATAGGGCCAGTAGAGTGAGCTAGCTCAGAACAAGTGAACTGAGCTTCCTACACAAACGAGGCATATCTATTTCAACTCAGTATTGGAAACTAAGTAAAACAGGGGCTTCTCTTCAGTCCAATACACTGTATTAGCTGGGAACAGACGCGAGTGCTATTTGCACTGTTTATGGCAAGAATAGCACAATAGTGGTGTTCTTACCATGAATTAACACTTAATGCTAGAACTTGAAACTCAATGTGAATCAACTCCGTTTAGGAAGTTGTATTGAACCCCAGTCGGCTTTACAAGAAAAACACTCTGCTTTTGAGAAACAGGCACTCTTGCACTCTACTGTGTTTCCTTTAGTGCCAGTACTGTGAGCTATCTCAGAACAAGAGAACTGTGCTTCCTACACAAACGGGGCATATCTAGTTCAACTCAGTATTGGAAACTAAGTAAAACAGGAGCTTCTCTTCAGTACAATACACTGTATTTGCTGGGAACAGACGCGAGTGCTATTTGCACTGTTTTTGGCTAGAATACCACAATAGTGGTGTTCTTACCCTGAATTAACACTTAATGCTAAAACTTGAAACTCAAAGTGAATCAACTCCGTTTAGGAAGTTGTATTGAACCCCAGTCGGCCTTACAAGAAAAACACTCTGCTTTTGAGAAACAGGCACTCTTGCACTCTACTGTGTTTCCTATAGGGCCAGTACAGTGAGCTAGGTCAGAACAATTGAATTCTGCTTCCTACTCAAACGGGGCATATCTAGTTAAACTCAGTATTTGAAACTAAGTAAAACAGGAGCTTCTGTTCAGTCCAATACACTGTATTTGCTGGGAACAGACGTGAGTGCTATTTGCACTGTTTATGGCCAGAATAGCACAATAGTGGTGTTATTACCCTGAATTAACACTTAATGCTAGAACTTGAAACTCAATGTGAATCAACTCCGTTTAGGAAGTTGTATTGAACGCCAGTCTGACTTACAAGAAAAACACTCTGCTTTTGAGAAACAGGCACTCTTGCACTCTACTGTGTTTCCTATAGGGACAGTACAGTGAGCTAGCTCAGAACAAGAGAACTATGCTTCCTACACAAACGGACATATCTAGTTCAACTCAGTATTGGAAACTAAGTAAAACAGGAGCTTCTCTTCAGTCCAATACACTGTATTTGCTGGGAACAGACGCGAGTGTTGTTTGCACTGTTTATGGCCAGAATACCACAATAGTGGTGTTCTTACCCTGAGTTAACACTTAATTCTAGAATTTGAAACTCAATGTGAATCAACTCCGTTCAGGAAGTTGTATTGAACCCCAGTCAGACTTACAAGAAAAACACTCTGCTTTTGAGAAAAAGTCACTCTTGCACTCTACTGTGTTTCCTATAGGGACAGTACAGTGAGCTAGCTCAGAACAAGTGAACTGTGCTTCCTACACGAACGAGGCATATCTATTTCAACTCAGTATTGGAAACTAAGTAAAACAGGAGCTTCTCTTCAGTCCAATACACTGTATTTGCTGCGAACAGACGCGAGTGCTATTTGCACTTTTTATGGCCAGAATAGCACAATAGTGGTGTTCTTACCCTGAATTAACACTTAATGCTAGAACTTGAAACACAATGTGAATCAACTCCGTTTAGAAGTTGTATTGAACCCCATTCGGCCTTAAAAGAATAACACTCTGCTTTTGTGAAACAGACACTCTTGCACTCTACTGAGTTTCCTATAGGGCCAGTACAGTGAGCTTGGTCAGAACAAGAAAATTGTGCTTCCTACACAAACTGGGCATATCTAGTTCAACTCATTATTGGAAAAAAGTAAAACAGGAGCTTCTCTTCAGTCCAATACACTGTATTTGCTGGGAACAGACGCGAGTGCTATTTGCACTGTTTATGGCCAGAATAGCACAATAGTGGTGTTCTTACCCTGAATTAACACTTAATGCCAGAACTTGAAACTCAATGTGAATCAACTCCGTTTAGGAAGTTGTATTGAACTCCATTCGGCCTTACAATAAAAACACTCTGCTTTTGAGAAACAGGGACTCTTGCACTCTACTGTGTTTCCTATAGGGCCAGTAGAGTGAGCTAGCTAAGAACAAGTGAACTGTGCTTCCTACACAAACGAGGCATATCTATTTCAACTCAGTATTGGAAAGTAAGTAAAACAGGGTCTTCTCTTCAGTCCAATACACTGTATTTGCTGGGAACAGACGCGAGTGCTATTTGCACTGTTTATGGCCAGAATAGCACAATAGTGGTGTTCTTACCCTGAATTAACTCTTAATGCTAGCACTTGAAACTCAATGTGAATCAACTGCGTTTAGGAAGTTGTATTGAACCCCCGTCGGACTTACAAGAAAAACACTCTGTTTTTGAGAAAAAGGCACTCTTGCACTCTACTGTGTTTCCTATAGGGCCAGTACAGTGAGCTTGCTCAGAACAAGAGAACTGTGCTTCCTACACAAACGGGGCATATCTAGTTCAACTCAGTATTGTTTAATAAGTAAAACAGGAGCTTCTCTTCAGTCCAATACACTGTATTTGCTGGGAACAGACGCGAGTGCTATTTGCACTTTTTATGGCCAGAATAGCACAATAGAGGTGTTCTTACCCTGAATTAACACTTAATGCTAGAACTTGAAACTCAATGTGAATCAACTCCGTTTAGGAAGTTGTATTGAACTCCAGTCGGACTTACAAGAAAAACACTCTGCTTTTGAGAAACAGGCACTCTTGCACTCTACTGTGTTTCTTATAGGGACAGTACAGTGAGCTAGCTCAGAACAAGAGAACTGTGCTTCCTACACAAACGAGGCATATCTATTTTAACTCAGTATTGGAAATGAAGTGAAACACGAGCTTCTCTTCAGTCCAATACACTATATTTGCTGGGAACAGACGCGAGTGCTATTTGCATTATTTATGGCCATAATACCACAATAGTTGTGTTCTTACCCTGAATTAACACTTAATGCTAGAACTTGAAACTCCATGTGAATAAACTCCGATTAGGAAGTTGTATTGAACACCAGTCGTCCTTACAAGAATAACACTCTGCTTTTGAGAAACAGACACTCTTGCACTCTACTGTGTTTCCTATAGGGCCAGTACAGTGAGCTAGGTCAGAACAAGAAAATTGTGCTTCCTACACAAACTGGGCATATCTAGTTCAACTCAGTATTAGAAACTAAGTAAAACAGGAGCTTCTCTTCAGTCCAATACACTGTATTTGCTGGGAACAGACGCGAGTGCTATTTGCACTTTTTATGGCCAGAATAGCACAATAGTGGTGTTCTTACCCTGAATTAACACTTAATGCTAGAACTTGAAATTCAATGTGAATCAACTCCGTTTAGGAAGTTGTATTGAACCCCATTCGGCCTTACAAGAAAAACACTCTGCTTTTGAGAAACAGGCACTCTTGCACTCTACTGTGTTTCCTATAGGGCCAGTACAGTGAGCTAGCTCATAACAAGAGAACTGTGCTTCCTACACAAACGGGGCATATCTAGTTCAACTCAGTATTGGAAACTAAGTAAAACAGGAGCTTCTCTTCAGTCCAATACACTGTATTTGCTGGGAACTCACGCGAGTGCTATTTGCACTGTTTATGGCCAGAATAGCACAATAGTGGTGTTCTTACCCTGAATTAACACTTAATGCTAGAACTTGAAACTCAATGTGAATAAACTCCGATTAGGAAGTTGTATTGAACACTAGTCGGCCTTACAGGAATAACACTCTGCTTTTGAGAAACAGACACTCTTGCACTCTACTGTGTTTCCTATAGGGCCAGTACAGTGAGCTAGGTCAGAACAAGAAAATTGCGCTTCCTACACAAACGGGGCATATCTAGTTCAACTCATTATTGGAAAAAAGTAAAACAGGAGCTTCTCTTCAGTCCAATACACTGTATTTGCTGGGAACAGACGCGAGTGCTATTTGCACTGTTTATGGCCAGAATAGCAAAATAGTGGTGTTCTTACCCTGAAATAACACTTAATGCTAGAACTTGAAACTCAATGTGAATCAACTCCGTTTAGGAAGTTGTATTGAACTCCATTCGGCCTTACAATAAAAACACTCTGCTTTTGAGAAACAGGGACTCTTGCACTCTACTGTGTTTCCTATAGGGCCAGTAGAGTGAGCTAGCTCAGAACAAGTGAACTGAGCTTCCTACACAAACGAGGCATATCTATTTCAACTCAGTATTGGAAACTAAGTAAAACAGGGGCTTCTCTTCAGTCCAATACACTGTATTAGCTGGGAACAGACGCGAGTGCTATTTGCACTGTTTATGGCAAGAATAGCACAATAGTGGTGTTCTTACCCTGAATTAACACTTAATGCTAGAACTTGAAACTCAATGTGAATCATCTCCGTTTAGGAAGTTGTATTGAACCCCAGTCGGCTTTACAAGAAAAACACTCTGCTTTTGAGAAACAGGCACTCTTGCACTCTACTGTGTTTCCTTTAGTGCCAGTACTGTGAGCTATCTCAGAACAAGAGAACTGTGCTTCCTACACAAACGGGGCATATCTAGTTCAACTCAGTATTGGAAACTAAGTAAAACAGGAGCTTCTCTTCAGTCCAATACACTGTATTTGCTGGGAACAGACGCGAGTGCTATTTGCACTGTTTTTGGCTAGAATACCACAATAGTGGTGTTCTTACCCTGAATTAACACTTAATGCTAAAACTTGAAACTCAAAGTGAATCAACTCCGTTTAGGAAGTTGTATTGAACCCCAGTCGGCCTTACAAGAAAAACACTCTGCTTTTGAGAAACAGGCACTCTTGCACTCTACTGTGTTTCCTATAGGGCCAGTACAGTGAGCTAGGTCAGAACAATTGAATTCTGCTTCCTACTCAAACGGGGCATATCTAGTTAAACTCAGTATTTGAAACTAAGTAAAACAGGAGCTTCTGTTCAGTCCAATACACTGTATTTGCTGGGAACAGACGTGAGTGCTATTTGCACTGTTTATGGCCATAATAGCACAATAGTGGTGTTATTACCCTGAATTAACACTTAATGCTAGAACTTGAAACTCAATGTGAATCAACTCCGTTTAGGAAGTTGTATTGAACGCCAGTCTGACTTACAAGAAAAACACTCTGCTTTTGAGAAACAGGCACTCTTGCACTCTACTGTGTTTCTTATAGGGACAGTACAGTGAGCTAGCTCAGAACAAGAGAACTATGCTTGCTACACAAACGGACATATCTAGTTCAACTCAGTATTGGAAACTAAGTAAAACAGGAGCTTCTCTTCAGTCCAATACACTGTATTTGCTGGGAACAGACGCGAGTGTTGTTTGCACTGTTTATGGCCAGAATACCACAATAGTGGTGTTCTTACACTGAGTTAACACTTAATTCTAGAATTTGAAACTCAATGTGAATCAACTCCGTTCAGGAAGTTGTATTGAACCCCAGTCAGACTTACAAGAAAAACACTCTGCTTTTGAGAAAAAGGCACTCTTGCACTCTACTGTGTTTCCTATAGGGACAGTACAGTGAGCTAGCTCAGAACAAGTGAACTGTGCTTCCTACACGAACGAGGCATATCTATTTCAACTCAGTATTGGAAACTAAGTAAAACAGGAGCTTCTCTTCAGTCCAATACACTGTATTTGCTGCGAACAGACGCGAGTGCTATTTGCACTTTTTATGGCCAGAATAGCACAATAGTGGTGTTCTTACCCTGAATTAACACTTAATGCTAGAACTTGAAACACAATGTGAATCAACTCCGTTTAGAAGTTGTATTGAACCCCATTCGGCCTTAAAAGAATAACACTCTGCTTTTGTGAAACAGACACTCTTGCACTCTACTGAGTTTCCTATAGGGCCAGTACAGTGAGCTTGGTCAGAACAAGAAAATTGTGCTTCCTACACAAACTGGGCATATCTAGTTCAACTCATTATTGGAAAAAAGTAAAACAGGAGCTTCTCTTCAGTCCAATACACTGTATTTGCTGGGAACAGACGCGAGTGCTATTTGCACTGTTTATGGCCAGAATAGCACAATAGTGGTGTTCTTACCCTGAATTAACACTTAATGCCAGAACTTGAAACTCAATGTGAATCAACTCCGTTTAGGAAGTTGTATTGAACTCCATTCGGCCTTACAATAAAAACACTCTGCTTTTGAGAAACAGGGACTCTTGCACTCTACTGTGTTTCCTATAGGGCCAGTAGAGTGAGCTAGCTAAGAACAAGTGAACTGTGCTTCCTACACAAACGAGGCATATCTATTTCAACTCAGTATTGGAAAGTAAGTAAAACAGGGTCTTCTCTTCAGTCCAATACACTGTATTTGCTGGGAACAGACGCGAGTGCTATTTGCACTGTTTATGGCCAGAATAGCACAATAGTGGTGTTCTTACCCTGAATTAACTCTTAATGCTAGCACTTGAAACTCAATGTGAATCAACTGCGTTTAGGAAGTTGTATTGAACCCCCGTCGGACTTACAAGAAAAACACTCTGCTTTTGAGAAAAAGGCACTCTTGCACTCTACTGTGTTTCCTAT
The DNA here is from genome assembly GCF_049852395.1 of Peromyscus maniculatus bairdii. NCBI lineage: Eukaryota > Metazoa > Chordata > Mammalia > Rodentia > Cricetidae > Peromyscus > Peromyscus maniculatus. The sequence continues at coordinate 53,333,748 of NC_134866.1, forward strand.
AGGGCCAGTACAGTGAGCTTGCTCAGAACAAGAGAACTGTGCTTCCTACACAAACGGGGCATATCTAGTTCAACTCAGTATTGTTGAATAAGTAAAACAGGAGCTTCTCTTCAGTCCAATACACTGTATTTGCTGGGAACAGACGCGAGTGCTATTTGCACTTTTTATGGCCAGATTAGCACAATAGTGGTGTTCTTACCCTGAATTAACACTTAATGCTAGAACTTGAAACTCAATGTGAATCAACTCCGTTTAGGAAGTTGTATTGAACTCCAGTCGGACTTACAAGAAAAACACTCTGCTTTTGAGAAACAGGCACTCTTGCACTCTACTGTGTTTCTTATAGGGACAGTACAGTGAGCTAGCTCAGAACAAGAGAACTGTGCTTCCTACACAAACGAGGCATATCTATTTTAACTCAGTATTGGAAATGAAGTGAAACACGAGCTTCTCTTCAGTCCAATACACTATATTTGCTGGGAACAGACGCGAGTGCTATTTGCATTATTTATGGCCATAATACCACAATAGTTGTGTTCTTACCCTGAATTAACACTTAATGCTAGAACTTGAAACTCCATGTGAATAAACTCCGATTAGGATGTTGTATTGAACACCAGTCGTCCTTACAAGAATAACACTCTGCTTTTGAGAAACAGACACTCTTGCACTCTACTGTGTTTCCTATAGGGCCAGTACAGTGAGCTAGGTCAGAACAAGAAAATTGTGCTTCCTACACAAACTGGGCATATCTAGTTCAACTCATTATTGGAAAAAAGTAAAAGAGGAGCTTCTCTTCAGTCCAATACACTGTATTTGCTGGGAACAGACGCGAGTGCTATTTGCACAGTTTATGGCCAGAATAGCACAATAGTGGTGTTCTTACCCTGAATTAACACTTAATGCTAGAACTTGAAACTCAATGTGAATCAACTCCGTTTAGGAAGTTGTAATGCACTCCATTCGGCCTTGCAATAAAAACACTCTGCTTTTGAGAAACAGGGACTCTTGCACTCTACTGTCTTTCCTATAGGGCCAGTACAGTGAGCTAGCTAAGAACAAGAAAACTGTGCTTCCTACAGAAACGAGGCATATCTATTTCAACTCAGTATTGGAAACTAAGTAAATCAGGGGCTTCTCTTCAGTCCAATACACTGTATTTGCTGGGAACAGACGCGAGTGCTATTTGCAATGTTTATGGCCAGAATAGCACAATAGTGGTGTTCTTACCCTGAATTAACACTTAATGCCTGAAATTGAAACTCAATGTGAATCAACTCCGTTTAGGAAGTTGTATTGTACCCCAGTCGGCCTTACTAGAAAAACACTCTGCTTTTGAGAAACAGGCACTCTTGCACTCTACTGTGTTTCCTATAGGGCCAGTACTGTGAGCTAGCTCATAACAAGAGAACTGTGCTTCCTACACAAACGGGGCATATCTAGTTCAACTCAGTATTGGAAACTAAGTAAAACAGGAGCTTCTCTTCAGTCCAATACACTGTATTTGCTGGGAACAGACGCGAGTGCTATTTGCACTGTTTATGGCCAGAATAGCACAATAGTGGTGTTCTTACCCTGAATTAACACTTAATGCTAGAACTTGAAATTCAATGTGAATCAACTCCGTTTAGGAAGTTGTATTGAACCCCATTCGGCCTTACAAGAAAAACACTCTGCTTTTGAGAAACAGGCACTCTTGCACTCTACTGTGTTTCCTATAGGGCCAGTACAGTGAGCTAGCTCAGAACAAGTGAACTGTGCTTTCTACACAAACGAGGCATATCTATTTCAACTCAGTATTGGAAATGAAGTGAAACAGGAGCTTCTCTTCAGTCCAATACACTATATTTGCTGGGAACAGACGCGAGTGCTATTTGCACTGTTTATGGCCAGAATACCACAATAGTGGTGTTCTTACCCTGAATTAACACTTAATGCTAGAACTTGAAACTCAATGTGAATAAACTCTGTTTAGGAAGTTGTATTGAACACCAGTCGGCCTTACAAGAATAACACTCTGCTTTTGAGAAACAGGAACTCTTGCACTCTACTGTGTTTCCCATAGGGCCAGTACAGTGAGGTAGGTCAGAACAAGAAAATTGTGCTTCCTACACATACGGGGCATATCTAGTTCAACTCAGTATTGGAAACTAAGTAAAACAGGAGCTTCTCTTCAGTCCAATACACTGTATTTGCTGGGAACAGACGCGAGTGCTATTTGCACTGTTTATGGCCAGAATAGCACAATAGTGGTATTCTTACCCTGAATTAACACTTAATGCTAGAACTTTAAACTCAATGTGAATCAACTCCGTTTAGGAAGTTGTATTGAACTCCATTCGGCCTTACAATAAAAACACTCTGCTTTTGAGAAACAGGCATTCTTGCACTCTAATGTGTTTCCTATAGGGCCAGTACAGTGAGCTAGCTCAGAACAAGTGAACTGTGCTTCCTACACAAACGGGGCATATCTATTTCAACTCAGTATTGGAAACTAAGTAAAACAGGAGCTTCTCTTCAGTCCAATACACTGTATTTGCTGGGAACAGACGCGAGTGCTATTTGCACTGTTTATGGCCAGAATAGCACAATAGTGGTGTTCTTACCCTGAATTAACACTTAATGCTAGAACTTGAAACTCAATGTGAATCAACTCCGTTTAGGAAGTTGTATTGAACCCCAGTCGGCCTTACAAGAAAAACACTCTGCTTTTGAGAAACAGGCACTCTTGCACTCTACTGTGTTTCCTATAGGGCCAGTACTGTGAGCTAGCTCAGAACAAGAGAACTGTGCTTCCTACACAAACGGGGCATATCTAGTTCAACTCAGTATTGGAAACTAAGTAAAACAGGAGCTTCTCTTTATTCCAATACACTGTATTTGCTGGGAACAGACGTGAGTGCTATTTGTACTGTTTATGACCAGAATAGCACAATAGTGGTGTTCTTACCCTGAATTAACACTTAATGCTAGAACTTGAAACTCAATGTGAATCAACTCCGTTTAGGAAGTTGTATTGAACCCCATTCGGCCTTACAAGAATAACACTCTGCTTTTGAGAAACAGGCACTCTTGCACTCTACTGTGTTTCCTATAGGGCCAGTACAGTGAGCTAGCTCAGAACAAGTGAACTGTGCTTCCTACACAAATGAGGCATATCTATTTCAACTCAGTATTGGTAATGAAGTGAAACAGGAGCTTCTCTTCAGTCAAATACACTGTATTTGCTGGGAACAGACGCGAGTGCTATTTGCACTGTTTATGGCCAGAATAGCACAATAGTGGTGTTCTTACCCTGAATTAACACTTAATGCTAGAACTTGAAACTCAATGTGAATCAACTCCGTTTAGGAAGTTGTATTGAACGCCAGTCGGACTTACAAGAAAAACACTCTGCTTTTGAGAAACAGGCACTCTTGTACTCTACTGTGTTTCTTATAGGGACAGTACAGTGAGCTAGCTCAGAACAAGAGAACTGTGCTTCCTACACAAACGGGGCATACTAGTTCAACTCAGTATTGGAAACTAAGTAAAACAGGAGCTTCTCTTCAGTCCAATACACTGTATTTGCTGCGAACAGACACGAGTGCTATTTGCACTTTTTATGGCCAGAATAGCACAATAGTGGTGTTCTTACCCTGAATTAACACTTAATGCTAAAACTTGAAACTCAAAGTGAATCAACTCCGTTTAGGAAGTTGTATTGAACCCCAGTCGGCCTTACAAGAAAAACACTCTGCTTTTGAGAAACAGGCACTCTTGCACTCTACTGTGTTTCCTATAGGGCCAGTACAGTGAGCTAGGTCAGAACAATTGAATTCTGCTTCCTACTCAAACGGGGCATATCTAGTTAAACTCAGTATTTGAAACTAAGTAAAACAGGAGCTTCTGTTCAGTCCAATACACTGTATTTGCTGGGAACAGACGTGAGTGCTATTTGCACTGTTTATGGCCAGAATAGCACAATAGTGGTGTTATTACCCTGAATTAACACTTAATGCTAGAACTTGAAACTCAATGTGAATCAACTCCGTTTAGGAAGTTGTATTGAACGCCAGTCGGACTTACAAGAAAAACACTCTGCTTTTGAGAAACAGGCACTCTTGCACTCTACTGTGTTTCTTATAGGGACAGTACAGTGAGCTAGCTCAGAACAAGAGAACTATGCTTCCTACACAAACGGACATATCTAGTTCAACTCAGTATTGGAAACTAAGTAAAACAGGAGCTTCTCTTCAGTCCAATACACTGTATTTGCTGGGAACAGACGCGAGTGTTGTTTGCACTGTTTATGGCCAGAATACCACAATAGTGGTGTTCTTACCCTGAGTTAACACTTAATTCTAGAATTTGAAACTCAATGTGAATCAACTCCGTTCAGGAAGTTGTATTGAACCCCAGTCAGACTTACAAGAAAAACACTCTGCTTTTGAGAAAAAGGCACTCTTGCACTCTACTGTGTTTCCTATAGGGACAGTACAGTGAGCTAGCTCAGAACAAGTGAACTGTGCTTCCTACACGAACGAGCCATATCTATTTCAACTCAGTATTGGAAACTAAGTAAAACAGGAGCTTCTCTTCAGTCCAATACACTGTATTTGCTGCGAACAGACGCGAGTGCTATTTGCACTTTTTATGGCCAGAATAGCACAATAGTGGTGTTCTTACCCTGAATTAACACTTAATGCTAGAACTTGAAACACAATGTGAATCAACTCCGTTTAGAAGTTGTATTGAACCCCATTCGGCCTTAAAAGAATAACACTCTGCTTTTGAGAAACAGACACTCTTGCACTCTACTGAGTTTCCTATAGGGCCAGTACAGTGAGCTTGGTCAGAACAAGAAAATTGTGCTTCCTACACAAACTGGGCATATCTAGTTCAACACATTATTGGAAAAAAGTAAAACAGGAGCTTCTCTTCAGTCCAATACACTGTATTTGCTGGGAACAGACGCGAGTGCTATTTGCACTGTTTATGGCCAGAATAGCACAATAGTGGTGTTCTTACCCTGAATTAACACTTAATGCCAGAACTTGAAACTCAATGTGAATCAACTCCGTTTAGGAAGTTGTATTGAACTCCATTCGGCCTTACAATAAAAACACTCTGCTTTTGAGAAACAGGGACTCTTGCACTCTACTGTGTTTCCTATATGGCCAGTAGAGTGAGCTAGCTAAGAACAAGTGAACTGTGCTTCCTACACAAACGAGGCATATCTATTTCAACTCAGTATTGGAAAGTAAGTAAAACAGGGTCTTCTTTCAGTCCAATACACTGTATTTGCTGGGAACAGACGCGAGAGCTATTTGCACTGTTTATGGCCAGAATAGCACAATAGTGGTGTTTTTATCCTGAATTAACTCTTAATGCTAGCACTTGAAACTCAATGTGAATCAACTGCGTTTAGGAAGTTGTATTGAACCCCCGTCGGACTTACAAGAAAAACACTCTGCTTTTGAGAAAAAGGCACTCTTGCACTCTACTGTGTTTCCTATAGGGCCAGTACAGTGAGCTTGCTCAGAACAAGAGAACTGTGCTTCCTACACAAACGGGGCATATCTAGTTCAACTCAGTATTGTTTAATAAGTAAAACAGGAGCTTCTCTTCAGTCCAATACACTGTATTTGCTGGGAACAGACACGAGTGTTGTTTGCACTGTTTATGGCCAGAATACCACAATAGTGGTGTTCTTACCCTGAATTAACAATTAATTCTAGAATTTGAAACTCAATGTGAATCAACTCCGTTCAGGAAGTTGTATTGAACCCCAGTCGGACTTACAAGAAAAACACTCTGCTTTTGAGAAAAAGGCATTCATGCACTCTACTGTGTTTCCTATAGGGACAGAACAGTGAGCTAGCTCAGAACAAGTGAACTGTGCTTCCTACACGAACGAGGCATATCTATGTCAACTCAGTATTGGAAACTAAGTAAAACAGGAGCTTCTCTTCAGTCCAATACACTGTATTTGATGGGAACAGACGCGAGTGCTAATTGCACTTTTTATGGCCAGAATTGCACAATAGTGGTGTTCTTACCCTGAATTAACACTTAATGCTAGAACTTGAAACACAATGTGAATCAACTCCGTTTAGAAGTTGTATTGAACCCCATTCGGCCTTAAAAGAATAACACTCTGCTTTTGAGAAACAGGAACTCTTGCACTCTACTGTGTTTCCTATAGGGCCAGTACAGTGAGCTAGCTCAGAAAAAGAGAACTGTGCTTCCTACACAAACGGGGCATATCTAGTTCAACTCAGTATTGGAAACTAAGTAAAACAGGAGCTTCTCTTCAGTCCAATACACTGTATTTCCTGGGAACTGACGCGAGTGCTATTTGCACTGTTTATGGCCAGAATAGCACAATAGTGGTGTTCTTACCCTGAATTAACACTTAATGCTAGAACTTGAAACTCAATGTGAATCAACTCCGTTTAGGAAGTTGTATTGAACCCCAGTCGGCCTTACAAGAAAAACACTCTGCTTTTGAGAAAAAGGCACTCGTGCACTCTACTGTGTTTCCTATAGGGCCAGTACTGTGAGCTAGCTCAGAACAGGGGAATTGTGCTTCCTACTCAAACGGGGCATATCTAGTTCAACTCAGTATTAGAAAGTAAGTAAAACAGGAGCTTTTCTTCAGTCCAATACACTGTATTTGCTGGGAAAAGACTCGAGTGCTTTTTGCACTGTTTATGGCCAGAATAGCACAATAGTGGTGTTCTTACCCTGAATTAACACTTAATGCTAGAACTTGAAATTCAATGTGAATCAACTCCGTTTAGGAAGTTGTATTGAACCCCATTCGGCCTTACAAGAAAAACACTCTGCTTTTGAGAAACAGGCACTCTTGCACTCTACTGTGTTTCCTATAGGGCCAGTACAGTGAGCTAGCTCAGAACAATTGAACTGTGCTTCCTACACAAACGAGGCATATCTATTTTAACTCAGTATTGGAAATGAAGTGAAACACGAGCTTCTCTTCAGTCCAATACAGTATATTTGCTGGGAACAGACGCGAGTGCTATTTGCATTATTTATGGCCATAATACCACAATAGTTGTGTTCTTACCCTGAATTAACACTTAATGCTAGAACTTGAAACTCCATGTGAATAAACTCCGATTAGGAAGTTGTATTGAACACCAGTCGTCCTTACAAGAATAACACTCTGCTTTTGAGAAACAGACACTCTTGCACTCTACTGTGTTTCCTATAGGGCCAGTATAGTGAGCTAGGTCAGAACAAGAAAATTGTGCTTCCTACACAAACTGGGCATATCTAGTTCAACTCATTATTGGAAAAAAGTAAAAGAGGAGCTTCTCTTCAGTCCAATACACTGTATTTGCTGGGAACAGACGCGAGTGCTATTTGCACAGTTTATGGCCAGAATAGCACAATAGTGGTGTTCTTACCCTGAATTAACACTTAATGCTAGAACTTGAAACTCAATGTGAATCAACTCCGTTTAGGAAGTTGTATTGAACTCCATTCGGCCTTGCAATAAAAACACTCTGCTTTTGAGAAACAGGGACTCTTGCACTCTACTGTCTTTCCTATAGGGCCAGTACAGTGAGCTAGCTAAGAACAAGAAAACTGTGCTTCCTACAGAAACGAGGCATATCTATTTCAACTCAGTATTGGAAACTAAGTAAATCAGGGGCTTCTCTTCAGTCCAATACACTGTATTTGCTGGGAACAGACGCGAGTGCTTTTTGCAATGTTTATGGCCAGAATAGCACAATAGTGGTGTTCTTACCCTGAATTAACACTTAATGCCTGAACATGAAACTCAATGTGAATCAACTCCGTTTAGGAAGTTGTATTGTACCCCAGACGGCCTTACTAGAAAAACACTCTGCTTTTGAGAAACAGGCACTCTTGCACTCTACTGTGTTTCCTATAGGGCCAGTACTGTGAGCTAGCTCATAATAAGAGAACTGTGCTTCCTACACAAACGGGGCATATCTAGTTCAACTCAGTATTGGAAACTAAGTAAAACAGGAGCTTCTCTTCAGTCCAATACACTGTATTTGCTGGGAACAGACGCGAGTGCTATTTGCACTGTTTATGGCCAGAATAGCACAATAGTGGTGTTCTTACCCTGAATTAACACTTAATGCTAGAACTTGAAATTCAATGTGAATCAACTCCGTTTAGGAAGTTGTATTGAACCCCATTCGGCCTTACTAGAAAAACACTCTGCTTTTGAGAAACAGGCACTCTTGCACTCTACTGTGTTTCCTATAGGGCCAGTACAGTGAGCTAGCTCAGAACAAGTGAACTGTGCTTTCTACACAAACGAGGCATATCTATTTCAACTCAGTATTGGAAATGAAGTGAAACAGGAGCTTCTCTTCAGTCCAATACACTATATTTGCTGGGAACAGACGCGAGTGCTATTTGCACTGTTTATGGCCAGAATACCACAATAGTGGTGTTCTTACCCTGAATTAACACTTAATGCTAGAACTTGAAACTCAATGTGAATAAACTCCGTTTAGGAAGTTGTATTGAACACCAGTCGGCCTTACAAGAATAACACTCTGCTTTTGAGAAACAGGAACTCTTGCACTCTACTGTGTTTCCCATAGGGCCAGTACAGTGAGGTAGGTCAGAACAAGAAAATTGTGCTTCCTACACAAACGGGGCATATCTACTTCAACTCAGTATTGGAAACTAAGTAAAACAGGAGCTTCTCTTCAGTCCCATACACTGTATTTGCTGGGAACAGACGCGAGTGCTATTTGCACTGTTTATGGCCAGAATAGCACAATAGTGGTATTCTTACCCTGAATTAACACTTAATGCTAGAACTTTAAACTCAATGTGAATCAACTCCGTTTAGGAAGTTGTATTGAACTCCATTCGGCCTTACAATAAAAACACTCTGCTTTTGAGAAACAGGCATTCTTGCACTCTAATGTGTTTCCTATAGGGCCAGTACAGTGAGCTAGCTCAGAACAAGTGAACTGTGCTTCCTCACAAACGAGGCATATCTATTTCAAACCAGTATTGGAAACTGAGGAAAACAGGAGCTTCTCTTTAGTCCAATACACTGTATTTGCTGGGAACAGACGCGAGTGCTATTTGCAATGTTTATGGCCAGAATAGCACAATAGTGGTGTTCTTACCCTGAATTGACACTTAATGCTAGAACTTGAAACTCAATGTGAATCAACTCCGTTTAGGAAGTTGTATTGAACCCCAGTAGGACTTATAAGCAAAACACTCTGCTTTTGAGAAAAGGGCACTCTTGCACTCTACTGTGTTTCCTATAGGGACAGTACAGTGAGCTAGCTCAGAACAAGTGAACTGTGCTTCCTACACGAACGAGGCATATCTATTTCAACTCAGTATTGGAAACTAAGTAAAACAGGAGCTTCTCTTCAGTCCAATACACTGTATTTGCTGCGAACAGACGCGAGTGCTATTTGCACTGTTTATGGCCAGAATACCACAATAGTGGTGTTCTTACCCTGAATTAACACTTAATGCTAGAACTTGAAACACAATGTGAATCAACTCCGTTTAGAAGTTGTATTGAACCCCAGTCGGCCTTAGAAGAAAAACACTCTGCTTTTGAGAAACAGGCACTCTTGCACTCTACTGTGCTTCCTATAGGGCCAGTACAGTGAGCTAGCTCAGAACAAGAGAACTGTGCTTCCTACACAAACGGGGCATATCTAGTTCAACTCAGATTTGGAAACTGAGGAAAACAGGAGTTTCTCTTCAGTCCAATACACTGTATTTGCTGGGAACAGACGCGAGTGCTATTTGCACTGTTTATGGCCAGAATAGCACAATAGTGGTGTTCTTACCCTGAATTGACACTTAATGCTAGATCTTGAAACTCAATGTGAATCAACTCCGTTTAGGAAGTTGTATTGAACCCCAGTCGGCCTTACAAGAAAAACAATCTGCTTTGGAGAAATAGGCACTCTTGCACTCTACTGTGTTTCCTATAGGGCCAGTACAGTGAGCTAGGTCAGAACAGGAAAACTGTGCTTCCTACACAAACGGGGCATATCTAGTTCAACTCAGTATTGGAAACTAAGTAAAACAGGAGCTTGTCTTCAGTCCAATACACTGTATTTGCTGGGAACAGACGCGAGTGCTATTTGCACTGTTTATGGCCAGAATACCACAATAGTGGTGTTCTTACCCTGAATTAACACTTAATGCTAGAACTTGAAACTCAATGTGAATCAACTCCGTTTAGGAAGTTGTATTGAACCCCAGTCGGCCTTACAAGAAAAACACTCTGCTTTTGAGAAAAAGGCACTCTTGCACTCTACTGTGTTTCCTATAGGGCCAGTACAGTGAGCTAGCTCAGAACAAGAAAACTGTGCTTCCTACACAAACGGGGCATATCTAGTTCAACTCAGTATTGGAAACTAAGTAAAACAGGAGCTTCTCTTCAGTACAATACACTGTATTTGCTGGGAACAGACGCGAGTGCTATTTGCACTGTTTATGGCCAGAATAGCACAATAGTGGTGTTCTTACCCTGAATTAACACTTAATGCTAGAACTTGAAACTCAATGTGAATCAACTCCGTTTAGGAAGTTGTATTGAACCCCAGTCGGCCTTACAAGAAAAACACTCTGCTTTTGAGAAACAGGCACTCTTGCACTCTACTGTGTTTCCTATAGGGCCAGTACAGTGAGCTAGCTCAGAACAAGAGAACTGTGCTTCCTACACAAACGGGGCATATCCAGTTCAACTCAGTATTGTAAACTTAGTAAAACAGGAGCTTCTCTTCAGTCCAATACACTGTATTTTCTGGGAACAGACGCGAGTGCTATTTGCACTGTTTATGGCCAGAATAGCACAATAGTGGTGTTCTTACCCTGAATTAACACTTAATGCTAGAACTTGAAACTCAATGGGAATCAACTCCGTTTAGGAATTTGTATTGAACCCCAGTCGGCCTTACAAGAAAAACACTCTGCTTTTGAGAAACAGGCACTCTTGCACTCTACAGTGTTTCCTATATGGCCAGTACAGTGAGCTAGCTCAGAACAAGAGAACTGTGCTTCCTACTCAAACGGGGCATATCTAGTTAAACTCAGTATTGGAAACTGAGTAAATCAGGAGCTTCTCTTCAGTCCAATACACTGTATTTTCTGGGAACAGACGCGAGTGCTATTTGGACTGTTAATGGCCAGAACAGCACAATAGTCGTGTTCTTACCCTGAATTAACACTTAATGCTAGAACTTGAAACTCAATGTGAATCAACTCCGTTTATGAAGTTTTATTGAACCCCAGTCAGCCTTACAAGAAAAACACTCTGCTTTTGAGAAACAGGCACTCTTGCACTCTACTGTGTTTCCTATAGGGCCAGTAGAGTGAGCTAGCTCAGAACAAGAAAACTGTGCTTCCTACACAAACGGGGCATATCTAGTTCAACTCAGTATCGGAAACTAAGTAAAACAGGAGCTTCTCTTCAGTCCAATACACTGTATTTGCTGGGAACAGACGCGAGTGCTATTTGCACTGTTTATGGCCAGAATAGCACAATAGTGGTGTTCTTACCCTGAATTAACACTTAAAGCTAGAACTTGAAACTCAATGTGAATCAACTCCGTTTAGGAAGTTGTATTGAACCCCAGTCAGCCTTACAAGAAAAATACTCTGCTTTTGAGAAACAGGCACTCTTGCACTCTACTGTGTTTCCTATAGGGCCAGTACAGTGGGCTAGCTCAGAACAAGAGAACTGTGCTTCCTACACAAACGAGGCATATCTAGTTCAACTCAGTATTGGAAACTAAGTAAAACAGGAGCTTCTCTTCAGTCCAATACACTGTATTTCCAGGGAACTGACGCGAGTTCTATTTGCACTTTTCATGGCCAGAATAGCACAATAGTGGTGTTCTTACCCTGAATTAACACTTAATGCTAGAACTTGAAATTCAATGTGAATCAACTCCGTTTAGGAAGTTGTATTGAACCCCAGTCGGAATTACAAGAAAAACAATCTGCTTTTGAGAAAAAGGCACTCTTGCACTCTACTGTGTTTCCTATAGGGCCAGTACAGTGAGCTAGGTCAGAACAAAAGAATTGTGCTTCCTACTCAAACGGGCCATATCTAGTTCAACTCAGTATTGGAAACTAAGTAAAACAGGAGTTTCTCTTCAGTCCAATACACTGTATTTGCTGGGAACAGACGCGAGTGCTATTTGCACTGTTTATGGCCAGAATACCACAATAGTGGTGTTCTTACCCTGAATTAACACTTAATGTTAGAACTTGAAACTCAATGAGAATCAACTCCGTTTATGAAGTTGTATTGAACCCCAGTCGGCCTTACAAGAAAAACACTCTGCTTTTGAGAAACAGGCACTCTTGCACTCTACTGTGTTTCTATAGGGCCAGTACAGTGAGCTAGCTCAGAACAAGTGAACTGTGCTTACTACACAAACGGGGCATATCTAGTTCAACTCAGTATTGGAAACTAAGTAAAACAGGAGCTTCTCTTCAGTCCAATTCACTGTATTTGCTGGTAACAGACGCGAGTTCTATTTGCACTGTTTATGGTCAGAATACCACAATAGTGGTGTTCTTACCCTGAATTAACACTTAATGCTAGAACTTGAAACTCAATGTGAATCAACTCCGTTTAGGAAGTTGTATTGAACCCCAGTCGGCCTTACAAGAAAAACACTCTGCTTTTGAGAAACAGGCACTCTTGCACTCTTCTGTGTTTCCTAAATGGCCAGTACAGTGAGCTAGCTCAGAACAAGAGAACTGTGCTTCCTACACAAACGGGGCATATCTAGTTCAACTCAGTATTGGAAACTAAGTAAAACAGGAGCTTCTCTTCAGTCCAATACACTGTATTTCCTGGGGACTGACGCGAGTTCTATTTGCACTTTTCATGGCCAGAATAGCACAATAGTGGTGTTCTTACCCTGAATTAACACTTAATGCTAGAACTTGAAACTCAATGTGAATCAACTCCGTTTAGGAAGTTGTATTGAACCCCAGTCGGACTTATAAGAAAAACAATCTGCTTTTGAGAAAAAGGCACTCTTGCACTCTACTGTGTTTCCTATAGGGCCAGTACAGCTAGCTAGGTCAGAACAAAAGAATTGTGCTTCCTACTCAAACGGGGCATATCTAGTTCAACTCAGTATTGGAAACTAAGTAAAACAGGAGCTTCTCTTCAGTCCAATACACTGTATTTGCTGGGAACAGACGCGAGTGCTATTTGCACTGTTTATGGCCAGAATAGCAGAATCGTGGTGTTCTTACCCTGAATTAACACTTAATGCTAGAACTTGAAACTCAATGTGAATCAACACCGTTTAGGAAGTTGTATGGAACCCCAGTCGGCCTTACAAGAAAAACACTCTGCTTTTGAGAAACAGGCACTCTTGCACTCTTCTGTGTTTCCTATACGGCCAGTACAGTGAGCTAGCTCAGAACAAGAGAACTGTGCTTCCTACACAAACGGGGCATATCTAGTTCAACTCAGTATTGGAAACTAAATAAAACAGGAGCTTCTCTTCAGTCCAATACACTGTATTTGCTGGGAACAGACGCGAGTGTTGTTTGCAGTGTTTATGGCCAGAATACCACAATAGTGGTGTTCTTACCCTGAATTAACACTTAATGCTAGAACTTGAAACTCAATGGGAATCAACTCCATTTAGGAAGTTGTATTGAACCCCAGTCGGCCTGACAATAAAACACTCTGCTTTTGAGAAACAGGCACTCTTGCACTCTACTGTGTTTCCTATAGGGCCAGTACAGTGAGCTAGCTCAGAAGAAGAGAACTGTGCTTCCTACACAAACGGGGCATATCTAGTTCAACTCAGTATTGGAAACTAAGTAAAACAGGAGCTTCTCTTCAGTACAATACACTGTATTTGCCGGGATCAGACTCCAGTGCTATTTGCACTGTTTATGTCCAGAATAGCACAATAGTGGTGTTCTTACCCTGAATTAACACTTAATGCTAGAACTTGAAACTCAATGTGAATCAACTCCGTTTAGGGAGTTTTCTTGAACCTCATTCGGCCTTACAAGAATAACACTCTGCTTTTGAGAAACAGGCACTCTTCCACTCTACTGTGTTTCCTATAGGGCCAGTACACTGAGCTAGCTCAGAACAAGAGAACTGTGCTTCCTACTCAAACGGGGCATATCTAGTTCAACTCAGTATTGGAAACTAAGTAAAACAGGAGCTTCTCTTCAGTCCAATACACTGTATTTGCTGGGAACAGACGCGAGTGCTCTTTGCACTGTTTATGGCCAGAATACCACAATAGTGGTGTTCTTACCATGAATTAACACTTAATGCTAGAACTTGAAACTCAATGTGAATCAACTCCGTTTAGGAAGTTGTATTGAACCCCAGTCGGCCTTACAAGAAAAACACTCTGCTTTTGAGAAACAGGCACTCTTGCACTCTCCTGTTTTTCCTATAGGGCCAGTACAGTGAACTAGATCAGAACAAGAGAACTGTGCTTCCTACACAAACGGGGCATATCTAGTTCAACTCAGTATTGGAAACTAAGTAAAACAGGAGCTTCTCTTCATTCCAATACACTGTATTTGCTGGGTCAGACGCGAGTGCTATTTGTACTTTTTATGGCCAGAACAGCACAATAGTGGTGTTCTTACCCTGAATTAACACTTAATGCTAGAACTTGAAACTCAATATGAATCAATTCCGTTTAGGAAGTTTTATTGAACCCCAGTCGGCCTTACAAGAAAAACACTCTGCTTTTGAGAAACAGGCACTCTTGCACTCTACTCTGTTTCCTATAGGGCCAGTACAGTGAGCTAGCTCAGAACAAGAGAACTGTGCTTTCTACACAAACAGGGCATATCTAGTTCAACTCAGTATTGGAAACTAAGTAAAACAGGTGCTTCTTTTCAGTCCAATACACTGTATTTGCTGGGAAAAGACGCGAGTGCTATTTGGACTGTTTAAGGCCAGAATACCACAATAGTGGTGTTATTACCCTGAATTAACACTTAATGCTAGAACTTGAAACTCAATGTGAATCAACTCCGTTTAGGAAGTTGTATTGAACCCCATTCGGCCTTAGAAGAATAACACTCTGCTTTTGAGAAACAGGCACTCTTGCACTCTACTGTGTTTCTTATAGGGCCAGTACAGTGAGCTAGCTCAGAAAAAGAGAACTGTGCTTCCTACTCAAACGGGGCTTATCTAGTTCAACTCAGTATTGGAAACTAAGTAAAACAGGAGCTTCTCTTCAGTCTAATACACTGTATTTGCTGGGAACAGACGCGAGTGCTATTTGCACTGTTAATGTCCAGAACAGCACAATAGTGGTGTTCTTACCCTTAATTAACACTTAATGCTAGAACTTGAAACTCAATGGGAATCAACTCCGTTTAGGAAGTTGTATTGAACCCCAGTCGGCCTTACAAGAAAAACACTCTGCTTTTGAGAAACAGGCACTCTTGCACTCTACTGTGTTTCCTATAGGGCCAGTACAGTGAGCTAGCTCAGAAAAAGAGAACTGTGCTTCCTACACAAACGGGGCATATCTAGTTCAACTCAGTATTGGAAACTAAGTAAAACAGGAGCTTCTCTTCAGTCCAATACACTGTATTTGCTAGTAAAAGACGCGAGTGCTTTTTGGACTGTTAATTGCCAGAACAGCACAATAGTGGTGTTCTTACCCTGAATTAACACTTAATGCTAGAACATGAAACTCAATGTGAATCAACTCCGTTTATGAAGTTTTATTGAACCCCAGTCAGCCTTACAAGAAAAACACTCTGCTTTGGAGAAACAGGCACTCTTGCACTCTACTGTGTTTCCTATAGGGCCAGTACAGTGAGCTAGCTCAGAACAAGAGAATTGTGCTTCCTACAAAAACGGGGCATATCCAGTTCAACTCAGTATTGCAAACTAAGTAAAACTGGAAGTTCTCTTCAGTCCAATACACTGTATTTGCTGGGAACAGAAGCGAGTGCCATTTGCACAGTTTATGGCCAGAATAGCAGAATAGTGGTGTTCTTACCCTGAATTAACACTTAATGCTAGAATTTGAAACTCATTGTGAATCAACACCGTTTAGGAAGTTGTATTGAACCACAGTTGGCCTTACAAGAAAAACACTCTGCTTTTGAGAAACAGGCACTCTTGCACTCTACTGTGTTTCTATAGGGCCAGTACAGTGAGCTAGCTCAGAACAAGTGAACTGTGCTTACTACACAAACGGGGCATATCTAGTTCAACTCAGTATTGGAAACTAAGTAAAACAGGAGCTTCTCTTCAGTCCAATTCACTGTATTTGCTGGTAACAGACGCGAGTTCTATTTGCACTGTTTATGGTCAGAATACCACAATAGTGGTGTTCTTACCCTGAATTAACACTTAATGCTAGAACTTGAAACTCAATGTGAATCAACTCCGTTTAGGAAGTTGTATTGAACCCCAGTCGGCCTTACAAGAAAAACACTCTGCTTTTGAGAAACAGGCACTCTTGCTCTCTACTGTGTTTCCTAAATGGCCAGTACAGTGAGCTAGCTCAGAACAAGAGAACTGTGCTTCCTACACAAACGGGGCATATCTAGTTCAACTCAGTATTGGAAACTAAGTAAAACAGGAGCTTCTCTTCAGTCCAATACACTGTATTTCCTGGGGACTGACGCGAGTTCTATTTGCACTTTTCATGGCCAGAATAGCACAATAGTGGTGTTCTTACCCTGAATTAACACTTAATGCTAGAACTTGAAACTCAATGTGAATCAACTCCGTTTAGGAAGTTGTATTGAACCCCAGTCGGACTTATAAGAAAAACAATCTGCTTTTGAGAAAAAGGCACTCTTGCACTCTACTGTGTTTCCTATAGGGCCAGTACAGCTAGCTAGGTCAGAACAAAAGAATTGTGCTTCCTACTCAAACGGGGCATATCTAGTTCAACTCAGTATTGGAAACTAAGTAAAACAGGAGCTTCTCTTCAGTCCAATACACTGTATTTGCTGGGAACAGACGCGAGTGCTATTTGCACTGTTTATGGCCAGAATAGCAGAATCGTGGTGTTCTTACCCTGAATTAACACTTAATGCTAGAACTTGAAACTCAATGTGAATCAACACCGTTTAGGAAGTTGTATGGAACCCCAGTCGGCCTTACAAGAAAAACACTCTGCTTTTGAGAAACAGGCACTCTTGCACTCTTCTGTGTTTCCTATACGGCCAGTACAGTGAGCTAGCTCAGAACAAGAGAACTGTGCTTCCTACACAAACGGGGCATATCTAGTTCAACTCAGTATTGGAAACTAAATAAAACAGGAGCTTCTCTTCAGTCCAATACACTGTATTTGCTGGGAACAGACGCGAGTGTTGTTTGCAGTGTTTATGGCCAGAATACCACAATAGTGGTGTTCTTACCCTGAATTAACACTTAATGCTAGAACTTGAAACTCAATGGGAATCAACTCCATTTAGGAAGTTGTATTGAACCCCAGTCGGCCTGACAAGTAAAACACTCTGCTTTTGAGAAACAGGCACTCTTGCACTCTACTGTGATTCCTATAGGGCCAGTACAGTGAGCTAGCTCAGAAGAAGAGAACTGTGCTTCCTACACAAACGGGGCATATCTAGTTCAACTCAGTATTGGAAACTAAGTAAAACAGGAGCTTCTCTTCAGTACAATACACTGTATTTGCCGGGATCAGACTCCAGTGCTATTTGCACTGTTTATGTCCAGAATAGCACAATAGTGGTGTTCTTACCCTGAATTAACACTTAATGCTAGAACTTGAAACTCAATGTGAATCAACTCCGTTTAGGGAGTTTTGTTGAACCTCATTCGGCCTTACAAGAATAACACTCTGCTTTTGAGAAACAGGCACTCTTGCACTCTACTGTGTTTCCTATAGGGCCAGTACACTGAGCTAGCTCAGAACAAGAGAACTGTGCTTCCTACTCAAACGGGGCATATCTAGTTCAACTCAGTATTGGAAACTAAGTAAAACAGGAGCTTCTCTTCAGTCCAATACACTGTATTTGCTGGGAACAGACGCGAGTGCTCTTTGCACTGTTTATGGCCAGAATACCACAATAGTGGTGTTCTTACCATGAATTAACACTTAATGCTAGAACTTGAAACTCAATGTGAATCAACTCCGTTTAGGAAGTTGTATTGAACCCCAGTCGGCCTTACAAGAAAAACACTCTGCTTTTGAGAAACAGGCACTCTTGCACTCTCCTCTTTTTCCTATAGGGCCAGTACAGTGAACTAGATCAGAACAAGAGAACTGTGCTTCCTACACAAACGGGGCATATCTAGTTCAACTCAGTATTGGAAACTAAGTAAAACAGGAGCTTCTCTTC
Organism: Peromyscus maniculatus bairdii; assembly: GCF_049852395.1. NCBI lineage: Eukaryota > Metazoa > Chordata > Mammalia > Rodentia > Cricetidae > Peromyscus > Peromyscus maniculatus. Next base: position 53,352,078 of record NC_134866.1, read on the forward strand.
ATTCCAATACACTGTATTTGCTGGGTCAGACGCGAGTGCTATTTGTACTTTTTATGGCCAGAACAGCACAATAGTGGTGTTCTTACCCTGAATTAACACTTAATGCTAGAACTTGAAACTCAATATGAATCAATTCCGTTTAGGAAGTTTTATTGAACCCCAGTCGGCCTTACAAGAAAAACACTCTGCTTTTGAGAAACAGGCACTCTTGCACTCTACTGTGTTTCCTATAGGGCCAGTACAGTGAGCTAGCTCAGAACAAGAGAACTGTGCTTTCTACACAAACGGGGCATATCTAGTTCAACTCAGTATTGGAAACTAAGTAAAACAGGTGCTTCTTTTCAGTCCAATACACTGTATTTGCTGGGAAAAGACGCGAGTGCTATTTGGACTGTTTAAGGCCAGAATACCACAATAGTGGTGTTATTACCCTGAATTAACACTTAATGCTAGAACTTGAAACTCAATGTGAATCAACTCCGTTTAGGAAGTTGTATTGAACCCCATTCGGCCTTAGAAGAATAACACTCTGCTTTTGAGAAACAGGCACTCTTGCACTCTACTGTGTTTCTTATAGGGCCAGTACAGTGAGCTAGCTCAGAAAAAGAGAACTGTGCTTCCTACTCAAACGGGGCTTATCTAGTTCAACTCAGTATTGGAAACTAAGTAAAACAGGAGCTTCTCTTCAGTCTAATACACTGTATTTGCTGGGAACAGACGCGAGTGCTATTTGCACTGTTAATGTCCAGAACAGCACAATAGTGGTGTTCTTACCCTTAATTAACACTTAATGCTAGAACTTGAAACTCAATGGGAATCAACTCCGTTTAGGAAGTTGTATTGAACCCCAGTCGGCCTTACAAGAAAAACACTCTGCTTTTGAGAAACAGGCACTCTTGCACTCTACTGTGTTTCCTATAGGGCCAGTACAGTGAGCTAGCTCAGAAAAAGAGAACTGTGCTTCCTACACAAACGGGGCATATCTAGTTCAACTCAGTATTGGAAACTAAGTAAAACAGGAGCTTCTCTTCAGTCCAATACACTGTATTTGCTAGTAAAAGACGCGAGTGCTTTTTGGACTGTTAATTGCCAGAACAGCACAATAGTGGTGTTCTTACCCTGAATTAACACTTAATGCTAGAACATGAAACTCAATGTGAATCAACTCCGTTTATGAAGTTTTATTGAACCCCAGTCAGCCTTACAAGAAAAACACTCTGCTTTGGAGAAACAGGCACTCTTGCACTCTACTGTGTTTCCTATAGGGCCAGTACAGTGAGCTAGCTCAGAACAAGAGAATTGTGCTTCCTACAAAAACGGGGCATATCCAGTTCAACTCAGTATTGCAAACTAAGTAAAACTGGAAGTTCTCTTCAGTCCAATACACTGTATTTGCTGGGAACAGAAGCGAGTGCCATTTGCACAGTTTATGGCCAGAATAGCAGAATAGTGGTGTTCTTACCCTGAATTAACACTTAATGCTAGAATTTGAAACTCATTGTGAATCAACACCGTTTAGGAAGTTGTATTGAACCACAGTTGGCCTTACAAGAAAAACACTCTGCTTTTGAGAAACAGGCACTCTTGCACTCTACTGTGTTTCAATAGGGCCAGTACACTGAGCTAGCTCAGAACAAGAGAACTGTGCTTCCTACTCAAACGGGGCATATCTAGTTCAACTCAGTATTGGAAACTAATAAAACAGGAGCTTCTCTTCAGTCCAATACACTGTATTTGCTGGGAACAGACGCGAGTGCTATTTGCACTGTTTATGGCCCGAATACCACAATAGTGGTGTTCTTACCCTGAATTAACACTTAATGCTAGAACTTGAAACTCAATGTGAATCAACTCCGTTTAGGAAGTTGTATTGAACCCCAGTCGGCCTTACAAGAAAAACACTCTGCTTTGAGAAACAGGCACTCTTGCACTCTCCTGTTTTTCCTATAGGGCCAGTACAGTGAGCTAGGTCAGAACAAGAGAATTGTGCTTCCAACTCAAACGGGGCATATCTAGTTCAACTCACTATTGGAAACTAAGTAAAACAGGAGCTTCTCTTCAGTCCAATACACTGTATTTGCTGGGAACAAACGCGAGTGCTATTTGCACTGCTTATGACCAGAATAGCACACTAGTGGTGTTCTTACCCTGAATTAACACTTAATGCTAGAACTTGAAACTCAATGGGAATCAACTCCGTTTAGGAAGTTGTATTGAACCCCAGTCGGCCTTAGAAGTAAAACACTCTGCTTTTGAGAAACAGGCACACTTGCACTCTACTGTGTTTCCTATAGGGCCAGTACAGTGAGCTAGCTCAGAAGAAGAGAACTGTGCTTCCTACACAAACGGGACATATCTAGTTCAACTCAGTATTGGAAACTAAGTAAAACAGGTGCTTCTCTTCAGTACAATACACTCTATTTGTCGGGAACAGACTCCAGTGCTATTTGTACTGTTTATGTCCAGAATAGCACAATAGTGGTGTTCTTACCCTGAATTAACACTTAATGCTAGAACTTGAAACTCAATGTGAATCAACTCCTTTTAGGGAGTTTTGTTGAACCTCATTCGGCCTTACAAGAATAACACTCTGCTTTTGAGAAACAGGCACTCTTGCACTCTTCTGTGTTTCCTATAGGGCTAGTACAGTGAGCTAGCTCAGAACAAGAGAACTGTGCTTCCTACACAAACGGGGCATATCTAGTTCAACTCAGTATTGGAAACTAAGTAAAACAGGAGCTTCTCTTCAGTCCAATACACTGTATTTGCTAGTAACAGACGCGAGTGCTTTTTGGACTGTTAATGGCCAGAACAGCACAATAGTGGTGTTCTTACCCTGAATTAACAGTTAATGCTAGAACTTGCAACACAATGTGAATCAACTCCGTTTATGAAGTTTTATTGAACCCCAGTCAGCCTTACAAGAAAAACACTCTGCTTTGGTGAAACAGGCACTCTTGCACTCTACTGTGTTTCCTATAGGGCCAGTACAGTGAGCTAGCTCAGAACAAGAGAACTGTGCTTCGTACACAAACGGGGCATATCTAGTTCAACTCAGTATTGGAAACTAAGTAAAACAGGAGCTTCTCTTCAGTCCAATACACTGTATTTGCTGGGAACAGACGCGAGTGCTCTTTGCACTGTTTATGGCCAGAATAGCACAATAGTGGTGTTCTTACCCTGAATTAACACTTAATGCTAGAACTTGAAACTCAATGTGAATCAACTCTGGTTAGGAAGTTGTATTGAACCCCAGTCGGCCTTACAAGATAAACCCTCTGCTTTTGAGAAACAGGCACTCTTGCATTCTACTGTGTTTCCTATAGGGCCAGTACAGTGAGCTAGCTCAGAACAAGAGAACTGTGCTTCCTACACAAACGGGGCATATCCAGTTCAACTCAGTATTGTAAACTTAGTAAAACAGGAGCTTCTCTTCAGTCCAATACACTGTATTTTCTGGGAACAGACGCGAGTGCTATTTGCACTGTTTATGGCCAGAATAGCACAATAGTGGTGTTCTTACCCTGAATTAACACTTAATGCTAGAACTTGAAACTCAATGGGAATCAACTCCGTTTAGGAATTTGTATTGAACCCCAGTCGGCCTTACAAGAAAAACACTCTGCTTTTGAGAAACAGGCACTCTTGCACTCTACAGTGTTTCCTATATGGCCAGTACAGTGAGCTAGCTCAGAACAAGAGAACTGTGCTTCCTACTCAAACGGGGCATATCTAGTTAAACTCAGTATTGGAAACTGAGTAAATCAGGAGCTTCTCTTCAGTCCAATACACTGTATTTTCTGGGAACAGACGCGAGTGCTATTTGGACTGTTAATGGCCAGAACAGCACAATAGTCGTGTTCTTACCCTGAATTAACACTTAATGCTAGAACTTGAAACTCAATGTGAATCAACTCCGTTTATGAAGTTTTATTGAACCCCAGTCAGCCTTACAAGAAAAACACTCTGCTTTTGAGAAACAGGCACTCTTGCACTCTACTGTGTTTCCTATAGGGCCAGTACAGTGAGCTAGCTCAGAACAAGAAAACTGTGCTTCCTACACAAACAGGGCATATCTAGTTCAACTCAGTATCGGAAACTAAGTAAAACAGGAGCTTCTCTTCAGTCCAATACACTGTATTTGCTGGGAACAGACGCGAGTGCTATTTGCACTGTTTATGGCCAGAATAGCACAATAGTGGTGTTCTTACCCTGAATTAACACTTAATGCTAGAACTTGAAACTCAATGTGAATCAACTCCGTTTAGGAAGTTGTATTGAACCCCAGTCAGCCTTACAAGAAAAACACTCTGCTTTTGAGAAACAGGCACTCTTGCACTCTACTGTGTTTCCTATAGGGCCAGTACAGTGGGCTAGCTCAGAACAAGAGAACTGTGCTTCCTACACAAACGAGGCATATCTAGTTCAACTCAGTATTGGAAACTAAGTAAAACAGGAGCTTCTCTTCAGTCCAATACACTGTATTTCCTGGGAACTGACGCGAGTTCTATTTGCACTTTTCATGGCCAGAATAGCACAATAGTGGTGTTCTTACCCTGAATTAACACTTAATGCTAGAACTTGAAACTCAATGTGAATCAACTCCGTTTAGGAAGTTGTATTGAATCCCAGTCGGACTTATAAGAAAAACAATCTGCTTTCGAGAAAAAGGCACTCTTGCACTCTACTGTGTTTCCTATAGGGCCAGTACAGCTAGCTAGGTCAGAACAAAAGAATTGTGCTTCCTACTCAAACGGGGCATATCTAGTTCAACTCAGTATTGGAAACTAAGTAAAACAGGAGCTTCTCTTCAGTCCAATACACTGTATTTGCTGGGAACAGACGCGAGTGTTGTTTGCAGTGTTTATGGCCAGAATACCACAATAGTGGTGTTCTTACCCTGAATTAACACTTAATGCTAGAACTTGAAACTCAATGGGAATCAACTCCATTTAGGAAGTTGTATTGAACCCCAGTCGCCCTGACAAGTAAAACACTCTGCTTTTGAGAAACAGGCACTCTTGCACTCTACTGTGTTTCCTATAGGGCCAGTACAGTGAGCTAGCTCAGAACAAGAGAACTGTGCTTCCTACACAAACGGGGCATATCTAGTTCAACTCAGTATTGGAAACTAAGTAAAACAGGAGCTTCTCTTCAGTACAATACACTGTATTTGCCGGGATCAGACTCCAGTGCTATTTGCACTGTTTATGTCCAGAATAGCACAATAGTGGTGTTCTTACCCTGAATTAACACTTAATGCTAGAACTTGAAACTCAATGTGAATCAACTCCGTTTAGGGAGTTTTGTTGAACCTCATTCGGCCTTACAAGAATAACACTCTGCTTTTGAGAAACAGGCACTCTTGCACTCTACTGTGTTTCCTATAGGGCCAGTACACTGAGCTAGCTCAGAACAAGAGAACTGTGCTTCCTACTCAAACGGGGCATATCTAGTTCAACTCAGTATTGGAAACTAAGTAAAACAGGAGCTTCTCTTCAGTCTAATACACTGTATTTGCTGGGAACAGACGGGAGTGCTATTTGCACTGTTAATGGCCAGAACAGCACAATAGTGGTGTTCTTACCCTTAATTAACACTTAATGCTAGAACTTGAAACTCAATGGGAATCAACTCCGTTTAGGAAGTTGTATTGAACCCCAGTCGGCCTTACAAGAAAAACACTCTGCTTTTGAGAAACAGGCACTCTTGCACTCTACTGTGTTTCCTATAGGGCCAGTACAGTGAGCTAGCTCAGAAAAAGAGAACTGTGCTTCCTACACAAACGGGGCATATCTAGTTCAACTCAGTATTGGAAACTAAGTAAAACTGGAGCTTCTCTTCAGTCCAATACACTGTATTTGCTAGTAAAAGACGCGAGTGCTTTTTGAACTGTTAATTGCCAGAACAGCACAATAGTGGTGTTCTTACCCTGAATTAACACTTAATGCTAGAACATGAAACTCAATGTGAATCAACTCCGTTTATGAAGTTTTATTGAACCCCAGTCAGCCTTACAAGAAAAACACTCTGCTTTGGTGAAACAGGCACTCTTGCACTCTACTGTGTTTCCTATAGGGCCAGTACAGTGAGCTAGCTCAGAACAAGAGAACTGTGCTTCGTACACAAACGGGGCATATCTAGTTCAACTCAGTATTGGAAACTAAGTAAAACAGGAGCTTCTCTTCAGTCCAATACACTGTATTTGCTGGGAACAGACGCGAGTGCTCTTTGCACTGTTTATGGCCAGAATAGCACAATAGTGGTGTTCTTACCCTGAATTAACACTTAATGCTAGAACTTGAAACTCAATGTGAATCAACTCTGGTTAGGAAGTTGTATTGAACCCCAGTCGGCCTTACAAGATAAACCCTCTGCTTTTGAGAAACAGGCACTCTTGCACTCTACTGTGTTTCAATAGGGCCAGTACACTGAGCTAGCTCAGAACAAGAGAACAGTGCTTCCTACTCAAACGGGGCATATCTAGTTCAACTCAGTATTGGAAACTAAGTAAAACAGGAGCTTCTCTTCAGTCCAATACACTGTATTTGTTGGGAATAGACGCGAGTGCTATTTGCACTGTTTATGGCCAGAATACCACAATAGTGGTGTTCTTACCCTGAATTAACACTTAATGCTAGAACTTGAAACTCAATGTGAATCAACTCCGTTTAGGAAGTTGTATTGAACCCCAGTCGGCCTTACAAGAAAAACACTCTGCTTTTGAGAAACAGGCACTCTTGCACTCTCCTGTTTTTCCAATAGGGCCAGTACAGTGAACTAGATCACAACAAGAGAACTGTGCTTCCTACACAAACGGGGCATATCTAGTTCAACTCAGTATTGGAAACTAAGTAAAACAGGAGCTTCTCTTCATTCCAATACACTGTATTTGCTGGGAACAGACGCGAGTGCTATTTGCACTTTTTATGGCCAGAATACCACAATAGTGGTGTTCTTACCATGAATTAACACTTAATGCTAGAACTTGAAACTCAATGTGAATCAACTCCGTTTAGGAAATTTTATTGAACCCCCTTCGGCCTTACAAGAAAAACACTCTGCTTTTGAGAAAAAGGCACTCTTGCACTCTACTGTGTTTCCTATAGGGCCAGTACAGTGAGCTAGCTCAGAACAAGAGAACTGTGCTTCCTACACAAACGGGGCATATCTAGTTCAACTCAGTATTGGAAACTAAGTAAAACAGGAGCTTCTCTTCAGTCCAATACACTGTATTTGCTAGTAAAAGACTCGAGTGCTTTTTGGACTGTTAATGTCCAGAACAGCACAATCTTGGTGTTCTTACCCTGAATTAACACTTAATGCTAGAACTTGAAACTCAATGTGAATCAACTCCGTTTATGAAGTTTTATTGAACCCCAGTCAGCCTTACAAGAAAAACACTCTGCTTTGGAGAAACAGGCACTCTTGCACTCTACTGTGTTTCCTATAGGGCCAGTACAGTGAGCTAGCTCAGAACAAGAGATGTGCTTCCTACAAAAACGGGGCATATCCAGTTCAACTCAGTATTGGAAACTAAGTAAAACTGGAAGTTCTCTTCAGTCCAATACACTGTATTTGCTGGGAACAGAAGCGAGTGCCATTTGCACAGTTTATGGCCAGAATAGCACAATAGTGGTGTTCTTACCCTGAATTAACACTTAATGCTAGAATTTGAAACTCAATGTGAATCAACACCGTTTAGGAAGTTGTATTGAACCACAGTCGGCCTTACAAGCAAAACACTCTGCTTTTGAGAAACAGGCACTCTTGCACTCTACTGTGTTTCAATAGGGGCAGTACACTGAGCTAGCTCAGAACAAGAGAACTGTGCTTCCTACTCAAACGGGGCATATCTAGTTCAACTCAGTATTGGAAACTAAGTAAAACAGGAGCTTCTCTTCAGTCCAATACACTGTATTTGCTGGAAACAGACGCGAGTGCTATTTGCACTGTTTATGGCCAGAATACCACAATAGTGGTGTTCTTACCCTGAATTAACACTTAATGCTAGAACTTGAAACTCAATGTGAATCAACTCCGTTTAGGAAGTTGTTTTGAACCCCAGTCGGCCTTACAAGAAAAACACTCTGCTTTTGAGAAACAGGCACTCTTGCACTCTCCTGTTTTTCCTATAGGGCCACTACAGTGAACTAGATCAGAACAAGAGAACTGTGCTTCCTACACAAACGGGGCATATCTAGTTCAACTCAGTATTGGAAACTAAGTAAAACAGGAGCTTCTCTTCATTCCAATACACTGTATTTCCTGGGAAAAGACGCGAGTACTATTTGCACTTTTTATGGCCAGAATAGCACAATAGTGGTGTTCTTACCCTGAATTAACACTTAATGCTAGAACTTGAAACTCAATGTGAATCAACTCCGTTTAGGAAGTTGTATTGAACCCCAGTCGGCCTTACAAGAAAAACACTCTGCTTTTGAGAAACAGGCACTCTTGCACTCTCCTGTTTTTCCTATAGGGCCACTACAGTGAACTAGATCAGAACAAGAGAACTGTGCTTCCTACACAAACGGGGCATATCTAGTTCAACTCAGTATTGGAAACTAAGTAAAACAGGAGCTTCTCTTCATTCCAATACACTGTATTTCCTGGGAACAGACGCGAGTACTATTTGCACTTTTTATGGCCAGAATAGCACAATAGTGGTGTCCTTACCCTGAATTAACACTTAATGCTAGAACTTGAAACTCAATGTGAATCAACTCCGTTTAGGAAATTGTATTGAACCCCATTCGGCCTTACAAGAAAAACACTCTGCTTTTGAGAAAAAGGCACTCTTGCACTCTACTGTGTTTCCTATATGGCCAGTACAGTGAGCTACGTCAGAACAAGAGAATTGTGCTTCCTACTCAAACGGGGCATATCTAGTTCAACTCACTATTGGAAACTAAGTAAAACAGGAGCTTCTCTTCAGTCCAATACACTGTATTTGCTGGGAACAAACGCGAGTGCTATTTGTACTGTTTATGGCCAGAATAGCACACTAGTGGTGTTCTTACCCTGAATTAACACTTAATGCTAGCACTTGAAACTCAATGGGAATCAACTCCGTTTAGGAAGTTGTATTGAACCCCAGTCGGCCTTATAAGTAAAACACTCTGCTTTTGAGAAACAGGCACTCTTGCACTCTACTGTGTTTCCTATATGGCTAGTACAGTGAGCTAGCTCAGAACAAGAGAACTGTGCTTCCTACACAAACGGGGCATATCTAGTTCAACTCAGTATTGGAAACTAAGTAAAACAGGTGCTTCTCTTCAGTACAATACACTGTATTTGCCGGGAACAGACTCCAGTGCTATTTGTACTGTTTATGTCCAGAATAGCTCAATAGTGGTGTTCTTACCCTGAATTAACACTTAATGCTAGAACTTGAAACTCAATGTGAATCACCTCCTTTTAGGGAGTTTTGTTGAACCTCATTCGGCCTTACAAGAATAACACTCTGCTTTTGAGAAACAGGCACTCTTGCACTCTACTGTGTTTCCTATATGGCTAGTACAGTGAGCTAGCTCAGAACAAGAGAACTGTGCTTCCTACTCAAACGGGGCATATCTAGTTCAACTCAGTATTGGAAAGTAAGTAAAACAGGAGCTTCTCTTCAGTCCAATACACTGTATTTGCTAGTAACAGACGCGAGTGCTTTTTGGACTGTTAATGGCCAGAACAGCACAATAGTGGTGTTCTTACACTGAATTAACAGTTTATGCTAGAACTTGCAACACAATGTGAATCAACTCCGTTTATGAAGTTTTATTGAACCCCAGTCTGCCTTACAAGAAAAACACTCTGCTTTGGAGAAACAGGCACTCTTGCACTCTACTGTGTTTCCTATAGGGCCAGTACAGTGAGCTAGCTCAGAACAAGAGAACTGTGCTTCGTACACAAACGGGGCATATCCAGTTCAACTCAGTATTGGAAACTAAGTAAAACTGGAAGTTCTCTTCAGTCCAATACACTGTATTTGCTGGGAACAGAAGCGAGTGCCATTTGCACAGTTTATGGCCAGAATAGCACAATAGTGGTGTTCTTACCCTTAATTAACACTTAATGCTAGAACTTGAAACTCAATGGGAATCAACTCGGTTTAGGAAGTTTTATTGAACCCCAGTCGGCCTTACAAGAAAAACACTCTGCTTTTGAGAAACAGGCACTCTTGCACTCTACTGTGTTTCCTATAGGGCCAGTACAGTGAGCTAGCTCAGAAAAAGAGAACTGTGCTTCCTACACAAACGGGGCATATCTAGTTCAACTCAGTATTGGAAACTAAGTAAAACAGGAGCTTCTCTTCATTCCAATACACTGTATTTCCTGGGAACAGACGCGAGTACTATTTGCACTTTTTATGGCCAGAATAGCACAATAGTGGTGTTCTTACCCTGAATTAACACTTAATGCTAGAACTTGAAACTCAATGTGAATCAACTCTGGTTAGGAAGTTGTATTGAACCCCAGTCGGCCTTACAAGATAAACCCTCTGCTTTTGAGAAACAGGCACTCTTGCACTCGTCTGTGTTTCAATAGGGCCAGTACACTGAGCTAGCTCAGAACAAGAGAACTGTGCTTCCTACTCAAACGGGGCATATCTAGTTCAACTCAGTATTGGAAACTAAGTAAAACAGGAGCTTCTCTTCAGTCCAATACACTGTATTTGTTGGGAATAGACGCGAGTGCTATTTGCACTGTTTATGGCCAGAATACCACAATAGTGGTGTTCTTACCCTGAATTAACACTTAATGCTAGAACTTGAAACTCAATATGAATCAACTCCGTTTAGGAAGTTGTATTGAACCCCAGTCGGCCTTACAAGAAAAACACTCTGCTTTTGAGAAAAAGGCACTCTTGCACTCTCCTGTTTTTCCTATAGGGCCAGTACAGTGAACTAGATCAAAACAAGAGAACTGTGCTTCCTACACAAACGGGGCATATCTAGTTCAACTCAGTATTGGAAACTAAGTAAAACAGGAGCTTCTCTTCATTCCAATACACTGTATTTGCTGGGAACAGACGCGAGTGCTATTTGCACTTTTTATGGCCAGAATACCACAATAGTGGTGTTATTACCCTGAATTAACACTTAATGCTAGAACTTGAAACTCAATGGGAATCAACTCCGTTTAGGAAGTTGTATTGAACCCCATTCAGCCTTACAAGAATAACACTCTGCTTTTGAGAAACAGGCACTCTTGCACTCTACTGTGTTTCTTATAGGGCCAGTACAGTGAGCTAGCTCAGAAAAAGAGAACTGTGCTTCCTACTCAAACGGGGCTTATCTAGTTCAACTCAGTATTGGAAACTAAGTAAAACAGGAGCTTCTCTTCAGTCTAATACACTGTATTTGCTGGGAACAGACGCGAGTGCTATTTGCACTGTTAATGGCCAGAACAGCACAATAGTGGTGTTCTTACCCTTAATTAACACTAAATGCTAGAACTTGAAACTCAATGGGAATCAACTCCGTTTAGGAAGTTTTATTTAACCCCATTCGGCCTTACAAGATAAACACTCTGCTTTTGAGAAACAGGCACTCTTGCACTCTACTGTGTTTCCTATAGGGCCAGTACAGTGAGCTAGCTCAGAAAAAGAGAACTGTGCTTCCTACACAAACCGGGCATATCTAGTTCAACTCAGTATTGGAAACTAAGTAAAACAGGAGCTTCTCTTCAGTCCAATACACTGTATTTGCTAGTAAAAGACGAGAGTGCTTTTTGGACTGTTAATGGCCAGAACAGCACAATAGTGGTGTTCGTACCCTGAATTAACACTTAATGCTAGAACTTGAAACTCAATGTGAATCAACTCCGTTTAGGAAGTTTTATTGAACCCCAGTCAGCCTTACAAGAAAAACACTCTGCTTTGGAGAAACAGGCAGTCTTGCACTCTACTGTGTTTCAATAGGGCCAGTACAGTGAGCTAGCTCAGAACAAGAGAATTGTGCTTCCTACAAAAACGGGGCATATCCAGTTCAACTTAGTATTGGAAACTAAATAAAACTGGAAGTTCTCTTCAGTACAATACACTGTATTTGCTGGGAAAAGAAGCGAGTGCCATTTGCACAGTTTATGGCCAGAATAGCACAATAGTGGTGTTCTTACCCTGAATTAACACTTAATGATAGAATTTGAAACTCAATGTGAATCAACACCGTTTAGGAAGTTGTATTGAACCACAGTCGGCCTTACAAGCAAAACACTCTGCTTTTGAGAAACAGGCACTCTTGCACTCTACTGTGTTTCAATAGGGCCAGTACACTGAGCTAGCTCAGAACAAGAGAACTGTGCTTCCTACTCAAACGGGGCATATCTAGTTCAACTCAGTATTGGAAACTAAGTAAAACAGGAGCTTCTCTTCAGTCCAATACACTGTATTTGTTGGGAATAGACGCGAGTGCTATTTGCACTGTTTATGGCCAGAATACCACAATAGTGGTGTTCTTACCCTGAATTAACACTTAATGCTAGAACTTGAAACTCAATATGAATCAACTCCGATTAGGAAGTTGTATTGAACCCCAGTCGGCCTTACAAGAAAAACACTCTGCTTTTGAGAAACAGGCACTCTTGCACTCTCCTGTTTTTCCTATAGGGCCAGAACAGTGAACTAGATCAGAACAAGAGAACTGTGCTTCCTACACAAACGGGGCATATCTAGTTCAACTCAGTATTGGAAACTAAGTAAAACAGGAGCTTCTCTTCATTCCAATACACTGTATTTGCTGGGAACAGACGCGAGTGCTATTTGCACTTTTTATGGCCAGAATAGCACAATAGTGGTGTTCTTACCCTGAATTAACACTTAATGCTAGAACTTGAAACTCAATGTGAATCAACTCCGTTTAGGAAATTGTATTGAACCCCCTTCGGCCTTACAATAAAAACACTCTGCTTTTGAGAAAAAGGCACTCTTGCACTCTACAGTGTTTCCTATAGGGCCAGTACAGTGAGCTAGCTCAGAACAAGAGAACTGTGCTTCCTACACAAACGGGGCATATCTAGTTCAACTCAGTATTGGAAACTAAGTAAAACAGGAGCTTCTCTTCAGTCCAATACACTGTATTTGCTGGGAACAGACGCGAGTGCTCTTTGCACTGTTTATGGCCAGAATAGCACAATAGTGGTGTTCTTACCCTGAATTAACACTTAATGCTAGAACTTGAAACTCAATGTGAATCAACTCTGGTTAGGAAGTTGTATTGAACCCCAGCCGGCCTTACAAGATAAACCCTCTGCTTTTGAGAAACAGGCACTCTTGCACTCTACTGTGTTTCAATAGGGCCAGTACACTGAGCTAGCTCAGAACAAGAGAACTGTGCTTCCTACTCAAACGGGGCATATCTAGTTCAACTCAGTATTGGAAACTAAGTAAAACAGGAGCTTCTCTTCATTCCAATACACTGTATTTCCTGGGAACAGACGCGAGTACTATTTGTACTTTTTATGGCCAGAATAGCACAATAGTGGTGTTCTTACCCTGAATTAACACTTAATGCTAGAACTTGAAACTCAATGGGAATCAACTCCGTTTAGGAAATTGTATTGAACCCCATTCGGCCTTACAAGAAAAACACTCTGCTTTTGAGAAAAAGGCACTCTTGCACTCTACTGTGTTTCCTATAGGGCCAGTACAGTGAGCTAGCTCAGAACAAGAGAACTGTGCTTCCTACACAAACGGGGCATATCTAGTTCAACTCAGTATTGGAAACTAAGTAAAACAGGAGCTTCTTTTCAGTCCAATACACTGTATTTGCTGGGAACAGACGCGAGTGCTATTTGCACTGTTTATGGGCAGAATAGCACAATAGTGGTGTTCTTACCCTGAATTAACACTTAATGCTAGAACTTGAAACTCAATATGAATCAACTCCGTTTAGGAAGTTGTATTGAACCCCAGTCGGCCTTACAAGAAAAACACTCTGCTTTTGAGAAACAGGCACTCTTGCACTCTCCTGTTTTTCCTATAGGGCCAGTACAGTGAACTAGATCAGTACAAGAGAACTGTGCTTCCTACACAAACGGGGCATATCTAGTTCAACTCAGTATTGGAAACTAAGTAAAACAGGAGCTTCTCTTCATTCCAATACACTGTATTTGCTGGGAACAGACGCGAGTGCTATTTGCACTTTTTATGGCCAGAATACCACAATAGTGGTGTTATTACCCTGAATTAACACTTAATGCTAGAACTTGAAACTCAATGTGAATCAACTCCGTTTAGGAAGTTGTATTGAACCCCATTCGGCCTTACAAGAATAACACTCTGCTTTTGAGAAACAGGCACTCTTGCACTCTACTGTGTTTCTTATAGGGCCAGTACAGTGAGCTAGCTCAGAACAAGAGAACTGTGCTTCCTACTCAAATGGGGCTTATCTAGTTCAACTCAGTATTGGAAACTAAGTAAAACAGGAGCTTCTCTTCAGTCTAATACACTGTATTTGCTGGGAACAGACGCGAGTGCTATTTGCACTGTTAATGGCCAGAACAGCACAATAGTGGTGTTCTTACCCTTAATTAACACTTAATGCTAGAACTTGAAACTCAATGGGAATCAACTCCGTTTAGGAAGTTTTATTGAACCCCATTCGGCCTTACAAGAAAAACACTCTGCTTTTGAGAAACAGGCACTCTTGCACTCTACTGTGTTTCCTATAGGGCCAGTACAGTGAGCTAGCTCAGAAAAAGAGAACTGTGCTTCCTACACAAACCGGGAATATCTAGTTCAACTCAGTATTGGAAACTAAGTAAAACAGGAGCTTCTCTTCAGTCCAATACACTGTATTTGCTAGTAAAAGACGAGAGTGCTTTTTGGACTGTTAATGGCCAGAACAGCACAATAGTGGTGTTCTTACCCTGAATTAACACTTAATGCTAGAACTTGAAACTCAATGTGAATCAACTCCGTTTAGGAAGTTTTATTGAACCCCAGTCAGCCTTACAAGAAAAACACTCTGCTTTGGAGAAACAGGCAGTCTTGCACTCTACTGTGTTTCAATAGGGCCAGTACAGTGAGCTAGCTCAGAACAAGAGAATTGTGCTTCCTACAAAAACGGGGCATATCCAGTTCAACTTAGTATTGGAAACTAAGTAAAACTGGAAGTTCTCTTCAGTACAATACACTGTATTTGCTGGGAAAAGAAGCGAGTGCCATTTGCACAGTTTATGGCCAGAATAGCACAATAGTGGTGTTCTTACCCTGAATTAACACTTAATGATAGAATTTGAAACTCAATGTGAATCAACACCGTTTAGGAAGTTGTATTGAACCACAGTCGGCCTTACAAGCAAAACACTCTGCTTTTGAGAAACAGGCACTCTTGCACTCTACTGTGTTTCAATAGGGCCAGTACACTGAGCTAACTCAGAACAAGAGAACTGTGCTTCCTACTCAAACGGGGCATATCTAGTTCAACTCAGTATTGGAAACTAAGTAAAACAGGAGCTTCTCTTCAGTCCAATACACTGTATTTGCTGGGAACAGACGCGAGTGCTCTTTGCACTGTTTATGGCAAGAATACCACAATAGTGGTGTTCTTACCCTGAATTAACACTTAATGCTAGAACTTGAAACTCAATGTGAATCAACTCTGGTTAGGAAGTTGTATTGAACCCCAGTCGGCCTTACAAGATAAACCCTCTGCTTTTGAGAAACAGGCACTCTTGCACTCTACTGTGTTTCAATAGGGCCAGTACACTGAGGTAGCTCAGAACAAGAGAACTGTGCTTCCTACTCAAACGGGGCATATCTAGTTCAACTCAGTATTGGAAACTAAGTAAAACAGGAGCTTCTCTTCAGTCCAATACACTGTATTTGTTGGGAATAGACGCGAGTGCTATTTGCACTGTTTATGGCCAGAATACCACAATAGTGGTGTTCTTACCCTGAATTAACACTTAATGCTAGAACTTGAAACTCAATATGAATCAACTCCGTTTAGGAAGTTGTATTGAACCCCAGTCGGCCTTACAAGAAAAACACTCTGCTTTTGAGAAACAGGCACTCTTGCACTCTCCTGTGTTTCCTATAGGGCCAGAACAGTGAACTAGATCAGAACAAGAGAACTGTGCTTCCTACACAAACGGGGCATATCTAGTTCAACTCAGTATTGGAAACTAAGTAAAACAGGAGCTTCTCTTCATTCCAATACACTGTATTTGCTGGGAACAGACGCGAGTGCTATTTGCACTTTTTATGGCCAGAATAGCACAATAGTGGTGTTCTTAC
Source organism: Peromyscus maniculatus bairdii (assembly GCF_049852395.1). Taxonomy (NCBI): domain Eukaryota; kingdom Metazoa; phylum Chordata; class Mammalia; order Rodentia; family Cricetidae; genus Peromyscus; species Peromyscus maniculatus. The sequence continues at coordinate 53,368,318 of NC_134866.1, forward strand.
CCTGAATTAACACTTAATGCTAGAACTTGAAACTCAATGTGAATCAACTCCGTTTAGGAAATTGTATTGAACCCCCTTCGGCCTTACAATAAAAACACTCTGCTTTTGAGAAAAAGGCACTCTTGCACTCTACTGTGTTTCCTATAGGGCCAGTACAGTGAGCTAGCTCAGAACAAGAGAACTGTGCTTCCTACACAAACGGGGCATATCTAGTTCAACTCAGTATTGGAAACTGAGTAAAACAGGAGCTTCTCTTCAGTCCAATACACTGTATTTGCTGGGAACGTACGCGAGTGCTATTTGCACTGTTTATGGCCAGAATAGCACAATAGTGGTGTTCTTACCCTGAATTAACACTTAATGCTAGAACTTGAAACTCAATGTGAATCAACTCCGTTTAGGAAGTTTTATTGAACCCCAGTCGGCCTTACAAGAAAAACACTCTGCTTTTGAGAAACAGGCACTCTTGCACTCTACTGTGTTTCCTATAGGGCCAGTACAGTGAGCTAGCTCAGAACAAGAGAACTGTGCTTCCTACACAAACGGGGCATATCTAGTTCAACTCAGTATTGGAAACTAAGTAAAACAGGAGCTTCTTTTCAGTCCAATACACTGTATTTGCTGGGAACAGACGCGAGTGCTATTTGCACTGTTTATGGGCAGAATAGCACAATAGTGGTGTTCTTACCCTGAATTAACACTTAATGCTAGAACTTGAAACTCAATGTGAATCAACTCCGTTTAGGAAGTTGTATTGAACCCCATTCGGCCTTACAAGAATAACACTCTGCTTTTGAGAAACAGGTACACTTGCACTCTACTGTGTTTCCTATAGGGCCAGTACAGTGAGCTAGCTCAGAACAAGAGAACTGTGCTTCCTACACAAACGGGGCATATCTAGTTCAACTCAGTATTGGAAACTAAGTAAAACAGGAGCTTCTCTTCAGTCCAATACACTGTATTTGCTGGGAACAGACGCGAGTGCTATTTGCACTGTTTATGGCCAGAATACCACAATAGTGGTGTTCTTATGCTGAATTAACACTTAATGCTAGAACTTGAAACTCAATGTGAATCAACTCCGTTTAGGAAGTTGTATTGAACCCCAGTCGGCCTTACAAGAAAAACACTCTGCTTTTGAGAAACAGGCACTCTTGCACTCTCCTGTTTTTCCTATAGGGCCAGTACAGTGAACTAGATCAAAACAAGAGAACTGTGCTTCCTACACAAACGGGGCATATCTAGTTCAACTCAGTATTAGAAACTAAGTAAAACAGGAGCTTCTCTTCATTCCAATACACTGTATGTCCTGGGAACAGACGCGAGTGCTCTTTGCACTTTTTATGGCGAGAATAGCACAATAGTGGTGTTCTTACCCTGAATTAACACTTAATGCTAGAACTTGAAACTCAATGTGAATCAACTCCGTTTAGGAAATTGTATTGAACCCCATTCGGCCTTACAAGAAAAACACTCTGCTTTTGAGAAAAAGGCACTCTTGCACTCTACTGTGTTTCCTATATGGCCAGTACAGTGAGCTAGCTCAGAACAAGAGAACTGTGCTTCCTACACAAACGGGGCATATCTAGTTCAACTCAGTATTGGAAACTAAGTAAAACAGGAGCTTCTCTTCAGTCCAATACACTGTATTTGCTGGGAACAGACGCGAGTGCTCTTTGCACTGTTTATGGCCAGAATAGCACAATAGTGGTGTTCTTACCCTGAATTAACACTTAATGCTAGAACTTGAAACTCAATGTGAATCAACTCTGGTTAGGAAGTTGTATTGAACCCCAGCCGGCCTTACAAGATAAACCCCCTGCTTTTGAGAAACAGGCACTCTTGCACTCTACTGTGTTTCAATAGGGCCAGTACACTGAGCTAGCTCAGAACAAGAGAACTGTGCTTCCTACTCAAACGGGGCATATCTAGTTCAACTCAGTATTGGAAACTAAGTAAAACAGGAGCTTCTCTTCAGTCCAATACACTGTATTTGCTGGGAACAGACGCGAGTGCTATTTGCACTGTTTATGGCCAGAATAGCACAATAGTGGTGTTCTTACCCTGAATTAACACTTAATGCTAGAACTTGAAACTCAATGTGAATCAACTCCGTTTAGGAAGTTTTATTGAACCCCAGTCGGCCTTACAAGAAAAACACTCTGCTTTTGAGAAACAGGCACTCTTGCACTCTACTGTGTTTCCTACAGTGCCAGTACAGTGAGCTAGCTCAGAACAAGAGAACTGTGCTTCCTACACAAACGGGGCATATCTAGTTCAACTCAGTATTGGAAACTAAGTAAAACAGGAGCTCCTTTTCAGTCCAATACACTGTATTTGCTGAGAACAGACGCGAGTGCTATTTGCACTGTTTATGGCCAGAATACCACAATAGTGGTGTTCTTACCCTGAATTAACACTTAAAGCTAGAACTTGAAACTCAATGTGAATCAACTCCGTTTAGGAAATTGTATTGAACCCCCTTCGGCCTTACAAGAAAAACACTCTGCTTTTGAGAAAAAGGCACTCTTGCACTCTACTGTGTTTCCTATAGGGCCAGTACAGTGAGCTAGCTCAGAACAAGAGAACTGTTTTTCCTACACAAACGGGGCATATCTAGTTCAACTCAGTATTGGAAACTGAGTAAAACAGGAGCTTCTCTTCAGTCCAATACACTGTATTTGCTGGGAACAGACGCGAGTGCTATTTGCACTGTTTATGGCCAGAATACCACAATAGTGGTGTTCTTACCCTGAATTAACACTTAATGCTAGAACTTGAAACTCAATATGAATCAACTCCGTTTAGGAAGTTGTATTGAACCCCAGTCGGCCTTACAAGAAAAACACTCTGCTTTTGAGAAACAGGCACTCTTGCACTCTCCTGTTTTTCCTATAGGGCCAGTACAGTGAACTAGATCAGAACAAGAGAACTGTGCTTCCTACACAAACGGGGCATATCTAGTTCAACTCAGTATTGGAAACTAAGTAAAACAGGAGCTTCTCTTCATTCCAATACACTGTATTTGCTGGGAACAGACGCGAGTGCTATTTGCACTTTTTATGGCCAGAATAGCACAATAGTGGTGTTCTTACCCTGAATTAACACTTAATGCTAGAACTTGAAACTCAATGTGAATCAACTCCGTTTAGGAAATTGTATTGAACCCCCTTCGGCCTTACAATAAAAACACTCTGCTTTTGAGAAAAAGGCACTCTTGCACTCTACCGTGTTTCTTATAGGGACAGTACAGTGAGCTAGCTCAGAACAAGAGAACTGTGCTTCCTACTCAAACGGGGCTTATCTAGTTCAACTCAGTATTGGAAACTAAGTAAAACAGGAGCTTCTCTTCAGTCTTATACACTGTATTTGCTGGGAACAGACGCGAGTGCCATTTGCACTGTTAATGGCCAGAATAGCACAATAGTGGTGTTCTTACCCTTAATTAACACTTAATGCTAGAACTTGAAACTCAATGGGAATCAACTCCGTTTAGGAAGTTTTATTGAACCCCATTCGGCCTTACAAGCAAAACACTCTGCTTTTGAGAAACAGGCACTCTTGCACTCTACTGTGTTTCAATAGGGCCAGTACACTGAGCTAGCTCAGAACAAGAGAACTGTGCTTCCTACTCAAACGGGGCATATCTAGTTCAACTCAGTATTGGAAACTAAGTAAAACAGGAGCTTCTCTTCAGTCCAATACACTGTATTTGCTGGGAACAGACGCGAGTGCTATTTGCACTGTTTATGGCCAGAATACCACAATAGTGGTGTTCTTACCCTGAATTAACACTTAATGCTAGAACTTGAAACTCAATGTGAATCAACTCCGTTTAGGAAGTTTTATTGAACCCCAGTCGGCCTTACAAGAAAAACACTATGCTTTTGAGAAACAGGCACTCTTGCACTCTACTGTGTTTCCTATAGGGCCAGTACAGTGAGCTAGCTCAGAACAAGAGAACTGTGCTTCCTACACAAACGGGGCATATCTAGTTCAACTCAGTATTGGAAACTAAGTAAAACAGGAGCTTCTCTTCAGTCCAATACACTGTATTTGCTGGGAACAGACGCGAGTGCTCTTTGCACTGTTTATGGCAAGAATACCACAATAGTGGTGTTCTTACCCTGAATTAACACTTAATGCTAGAACTTGAAACTCAATGTGAATCAACTCTGGTTAGGAAGTTGTATTGAACCCCAGTCGGCCTTACAAGATAAACCCTCTGCTTTTGTGAAACAGGCACTCTTGCACTCTACTGAGTTTCAATAGGGCCAGTACACTGAGGTAGCTCAGAACAAGAGAACTGTGCTTCCTACTCAAACGGGGCATATCTAGTTCAACTCAGTATTGGAAACTAAGTAAAACAGGAGCTTCTCTTCAGTCCAATACACTGTATTTGTTGGGAATAGACCCGAGTGCTATTTGCACTGTTTATGGCCAGAATACCACAATAGTGGTGTTCTTACCCTGAATTAACACTTAATGCTAGAACTTGAAACTCAATATGAATCAACTCCGTTTAGGAAGTTGTATTGAACCCCAGTCGGCCTTAGAAGAAAAACACTCTGCTTTTGAGAAACAGGCACTCTTGCACTCTCCTGTGTTTCCTATAGGGCCAGAACAGTGAACTAGATCAGAACAAGAGAACTGTGCTTCCTACACAAACGGGGCATATCTAGTTCAACTCAGTATTGGAAACTAAGTAAAACAGGAGCTTCTCTTCATTCCAATACACTGTATTTGCTGGGAACAGACGCGAGTGCTATTTGCACTTTTTATGGCCAGAATAGCACAATAGTGGTGTTCTTACCCTGAATTAACACTTAATGCTAGAACTTGAAACTCAATGTGAATCAACTCCGTTTAGGAAATTGTATTGAACCCCCTTCGGCCTTACAATAAAAACACTCTGCTTTTGAGAAAAAGGCACTCTTGCACTCTACTATGTTTCCTATAGGGCCAGTACAGTGAGCTAGCTCAGAACAAGAGAACTGTGCTTCCTACACAAACGGGGCATATCTAGTTCAACTCAGTATTGGAAACTGAGTAAAACAGGAGACTCTCTTCAGTCCAATACACTGTATTTGCTGGGAACGGACGCGAGTGCTATTTGCACTGTTTATGGCCAGAATAGCACAATAGTGGTGTTCTTACCCTGAATTAACACTTAATGCTAGAACTTGAAACTCAATGTGAATCAACTCCGTTTAGGAAGTTTTATTGAACCCCAGTCGGCCTTACAAGAAAAACACTCTGCTTTTGAGAAACAGGCACTCTTGCACTCTACTGTGTTTCCTATAGGGCCAGTACAGTGAGCTAGCTCAGAACAAGAGAACTGTGCTTCCTACACAAACGGGGCATATCTAGTTCAACTCAGTATTGGAAACTAAGTAAAACAGGAGCTTCTTTTCAGTCCAATACACTGTATTTGCTGGGAACAGACGCGAGTGCTATTTGCACTGTTTATGGGCAGAATAGCACAATAGTGGTGTTCTTACCCTGAATTAACACTTAATGCTAGAACTTGAAACTCAATGTGAATCAACTCCGTTTAGGAAGTTGTATTGAACCCCATTCGGCCTTACAAGAATAACACTCTGCTTTTGAGAAACAGGTACACTTGCACTCTACTGTGTTTCCTATAGGGCCAGTACAGTGAGCTAGCTCAGAACAAGAGAACTGTGCTTCCTACACAAACGGGGCATATCTAGTTCAACTCAGTATTGGAAACTAAGTAAAACAGGAGCTTCTCTTCAGTCCAATACACTGTATTTGCTGGGAACAGACGCGAGTGCTATTTGCACTGTTTATGGCCAGAATACCACAATAGTGGTGTTCTTATGCGGAATTAACACTTAATGCTAGAACTTGAAACTCAATGTGAATCAACTCCGTTTAGGAAGTTGTATTGAACCCCAGTCGGCCTTACAAGAAAAACACTCTGCTTTTGAGAAACAGGCACTCTTGCACTCTCCTGTTTTTCCTATAGGGCCAGTACAGTGAACTAGATCAAAACAAGAGAACTGTGCTTCCTACACAAACGGGGCATATCTAGTTCAACTCAGTATTAGAAACTAAGTAAAACAGGAGCTTCTCTTCATTCCAATACACTGTATGTCCTGGGAACAGACGCGAGTGCTCTTTGTACTTTTTATGGCGAGAATAGCACAATAGTGGTGTTCTTACCCTGAATTAACACTTAATGCTAGAACTTGAAACTCAATGTGAATCAACTCCGTTTAGGAAATTGTATTGAACCCCATTCGGCCTTACAAGAAAAACACTCTGCTTTTGAGAAAAAGGCACTCTTGCACTCTACTGTGTTTCCTATAGGGCCAGTACAGTGAGCTAGCTCAGAAAAAGAGAACTGTGCTTCCTACACAAACGGGGCATATCTAGTTCAACTCAGTATTGGAAACTAAGTAAAACAGGAGCTTCTCTTCAGTCCAATACACTGTATTTGCTGGGAACAGACGCGAGTGCTCTTTGCACTGTTTATGGCAAGAATACCACAATAGTGGTGTTCTTACCCTGAATTAACACTTAATGCTAGAACTTGAAACTCAATGTGAATCAACTCTGGTTAGGAAGTTGTATTGAACCCCAGTCGGCCTTACAAGATAAACCCTCTGCTTTTGAGAAACAGGCACTCTTGCACTCTACTGTGTTTCAATAGGGCCAGTACACTGAGGTAGCTCAGAACAAGAGAACTGTGCTTCCTACTCAAACGGGGCATATCTAGTTCAACTCAGTATTGGAAACTAAGTAAAACAGGAGCTTCTCTTCAGTCCAATACACTGTATTTGTTGGGAATAGACGCGAGTGCTATTTGCACTGTTTATGGCCAGAATACCACAATAGTGGTGTTCTTACCCTGAATTAACACTTAATGCTAGAACTTGAAACTCAATATGAATCAACTCCGTTTAGGAAGTTGTATTGAACCCCAGTCGGCCTTACAAGAAAAACACTCTGCTTTTGAGAAACAGGCACTCTTGCACTCTCCTGTGTTTCCTATAGGGCCAGAACAGAGAACTAGATCAGAACAAGAGAACTGTGCTTCCTACACAAACGGGGCATATCTAGTTCAACTCAGTATTGGAAACTAAGTAAAACAGGAGCTTCTCTTCATTCCAATACACTGTATTTGCTGGGAACAGACGCGAGTGCTATTTGCACTTTTTATGGCCAGAATAGCACAATAGTGGTGTTCTTACCCTGAATTAACACTTAATGCTAGAACTTGAAACTCAATGTGAATCAACTCCGTTTAGGAAATTGTATTGAACCCCCTTCGGCCTTACAATAAAAACACTCTGCTTTTGAGAAAAAGGCACTCTTGCACTCTACTGTGTTTCCTATAGGGCCAGTACAGTGAGCTAGCTCAGAACAAGAGAACTGTGCTTCCTACACAAACGGGGCATATCTAGTTCAACTCAGTATTGGAAACTGAGTAAAACAGGAGCTTCTCTTCAGTCCAATACACTGTATTTGCTGGGAACGTACGCGAGTGCTATTTGCACTGTTTATGGCCAGAATAGCACAATAGTGGTGTTCTTACCCTGAATTAACACTTAATGCTAGAACTTGAAACTCAATGTGAATCAACTCCGTTTAGGAAGTTTTATTGAACCCCAGTCGGCCTTACAAGAAAAACACTCTGCTTTTGAGAAACAGGCACTCTTGCACTCTACTGTGTTTCCTATAGGGCCAGTACAGTGAGCTAGCTCAGAACAAGAGAACTGTGCTTCCTACACAAACGGGGCATATCTAGTTCAACTCAGTATTGGAAACTAAGTAAAACAGGAGCTTCTTTTCAGTCCAATACACTGTATTTGCTGGGAACAGACGCGAGTGCTATTTGCACTGTTTATGGGCAGAATAGCACAATAGTGGTGTTCTTACCCTGAATTAACACTTAATGCTAGAACTTGAAACTCAATGTGAATCAACTCCGTTTAGGAAGTTGTATTGAACCCCATTCGGCCTTACAAGAATAACACTCTGCTTTTGAGAAACAGGTACACTTGCACTCTACCGTGTTTCCTATAGGGCCAGTACAGTGAGCTAGCTCAGAACAAGAGAACTGTGCTTCCTACACAAACGGGGCATATCTAGTTCAACTCAGTATTGGAAACTAAGTAAAACAGGAGCTTCTCTTCAGTCCAATACACTGTATTTGCTGGGAACAGACGCGAGTGCTATTTGCACTGTTTATGGCCAGAATACCACAATAGTGGTGTTCTTATGCTGAATTAACACTTAATGCTAGAACTTGAAACTCAATGTGAATCAACTCCGTTTAGGAAGTTGTATTGAACCCCAGTCGGCCTTACAAGAAAAACACTCTGCTTTTGAGAAACAGGCACTCTTGCACTCTCCTGTTTTTCCTATAGGGCCAGTACAGTGAACTAGATCAAAACAAGAGAACTGTGCTTCCTACACAAACGGGGCATATCTAGTTCAACTCAGTATTAGAAACTAAGTAAAACAGGAGCTTCTCTTCATTCCAATACACTGTATGTCCTGGGAACAGACACGAGTGCTCTTTGCACTTTTTATGGCGAGAATAGCACAATAGTGGTGTTCTTACCCTGAATTAACACTTAATGCTAGAACTTGAAACTCAATGTGAATCAACTCCGTTTAGGAAATTGTATTGAACCCCATTCGGCCTTACAAGAAAAACACTCTGCTTTTGAGAAAAAGGCACTCTTGCACTCTACTGTGTTTCCTATAGGGCCAGTACAGTGAGCTAGCTCAGAACAAGAGAACTGTGCTTCCTACACAAACGGGGCATATCTAGTTCAACTCAGTATTGGAAACTAAGTAAAACAGGAGCTTCTCTTCAGTCCAATACACTGTATTTGCTGGGAACAGACGCGAGTGCTCTTTGCACTGTTTATGGCCAGAATAGCACAATAGTGGTGTTCTTACCCTGAATTAACACTTAATGCTAGAACTTGAAACTCAATGTGAATCAACTCTGGTTAGGAAGTTGTATTGAACCACAGCCGGCCTTACAAGATAAACCCCCTGCTTTTGAGAAACAGGCACTCTTGCACTCTACTGTGTTTCAATAGGGCCAGTACACTGAGCTAGCTCAGAACAAGAGAACTGTGCTTCCTACTCAAACGGGGCATATCTAGTTCAACTCAGTATTGGAAACTAAGTAAAACAGGAGCTTCTCTTCAGTCCAATACACTGTATTTGCTGGGAACAGACGCGAGTGCTATTTGCACTGTTTATGGCCAGAATACCACAATAGTGGTGTTCTTACCCTGAATTAACACTTAATGCTAGAACTTGAAACTCAATGTGAATCAACTCCGTTTAGGAAGTTTTATTGAACCCCAGTCGGCCTTACAAGAAAAACACTCTGCTTTTGAGAAACAGGCACTCTTGCACTCTACTGTGTTTCCTATAGTGCCAGTACAGTGAGCTAGCTCAGAACAAGAGAACTGTGCTTCCTACACAAACGGGGCATATCTAGTTCAACTCAGTATTGGAAACTAAGTAAAACAGGAGCTCCTTTTCAGTCCAATACACTGTATTTGCTGGGAACAGACGCGAGTGCTATTTGCACTGTTTATGGCCAGAATACCACAATAGTGGTGTTCTTACCCTGAATTAACACTTAAAGCTAGAACTTGAAACTCAATGTGAATCAACTCCGTTTAGGAAATTGTATTGAACCCCCTTCGGCCTTACAAGAAAAACACTCTGCTTTTGAGAAAAAGGCACTCTTGCACTCTACTGTGTTTCCTATAGGGCCAGTACAGTGAGCTAGCTCAGAACAAGAGAACTGTTTTTCCTACACAAACGGGGCATATCTAGTTCAACTCAGTATTGGAAACTGAGTAAAACAGGAGCTTCTCTTCAGTCCAATACACTGTATTTGCTGGGAACAGACGCGAGTGCTATTTGCACTGTTTATGGCCAGAATACCACAATAGTGGTGTTCTTACCCTGAATTAACACTTAATGCTAGAACTTGAAACTCAATATGAATCAACTCCGTTTAGGAAGTTGTATTGAACCCCAGTCGGCCTTACAAGAAAAACACTCTGCTTTTGAGAAACAGGCACTCTTGCACTCTCCTGTTTTTCCTATAGGGCCAGTACAGTGAACTAGATCAGAACAAGAGAACTGTGCTTCCTACACAAACGGGGCATATCTAGTTCAACTCAGTATTAGAAACTAAGTAAAACAGGAGCTTCTCTTCATTCCAATACACTGTATTTGCTGGGAACAGACGCGAGTGCTATTTGCACTTTTTATGGCCAGAATAGCACAATAGTGGTGTTCTTACCCTGAATTAACACTTAATGCTAGAACTTGAAACTCAATGTGAATCAACTCCGTTTAGGAAATTGTATTGAACCCCCTTCGGCCTTACAATAAAAACACTCTGCTTTTGAGAAAAAGGCACTCTTGCACTCTACCGTGTTTCTTATAGGGACAGTACAGTGAGCTAGCTCAGAACAAGAGAACTGTGCTTCCTACTCAAACGGGGCTTATCTAGTTCAACTCAGTATTGGAAACTAAGTAAAACAGGAGCTTCTCTTCAGTCTAATACACTGTATTTGCTGGGAACAGACGCGAGTGCTATTTGCACTGTTAATGGCCAGAATAGCACAATAGTGGTGTTCTTACCCTTAATTAACACTTAATGCTAGAACTTGAAACTCAATGGGAATCAACTCCGTTTAGGAAGTTTTATTGAACCCCATTCGGCCTTACAAGCAAAACACTCTGCTTTTGAGAAACAGGCACTCTTGCACTCTACTGTGTTTCAATAGGGCCAGTACACTGAGCTAGCTCAGAACAAGAGAACTGTGCTTCCTACTCAAACGGGGCATATCTAGTTCAACTCAGTATTGGAAACTAAGTAAAACAGGAGCTTCTCTTCAGTCCAATACATTGTATTTGCTGGGAACAGACGCGAGTGCTATTTGCACTGTTTATGGCCAGAATACCACAATAGTGGTGTTCTTACCCTGAATTAACACTTAATGCTAGAACTTGAAACTCAATGTGAATCAACTCCGTTTAGGAAATTTTATTGAACCCCAGTCGGCCTTACAAGAAAAACACTATGCTTTTGAGAAACAGGCACTCTTGCACTCTACTGTGTTTCCTATAGGGCCAGTACAGTGAGCTAGCTCAGAACAAGAGAACTGTGCTTCCTACACAAACGGGGCATATCTAGTTCAACTCAGTATTGGAAACTAAGTAAAACAGGAGCTTCTCTTCAGTCCAATACACTGTATTTGCTGGGAACAGACGCGAGTGCTCTTTGCACTGTTTATGGCAAGAATACCACAATAGTGGTGTTCTTACCCTGAATTAACACTTAATGCTAGAACTTGAAACTCAATGTGAATCAACTCTGGTTAGGAAGTTGTATTGAACCCCAGTCGGCCTTACAAGATAAACCCTCTGCTTTTTAGAAACAGGCACTCTTGCACTCTACTGTGTTTCAATAGGGCCAGTACACTGAGGTAGCTCAGAACAAGAGAACTGTGCTTCCTACTCAAACGGGGCATATCTAGTTCAACTCAGTATTGGAAACTAAGTAAAACAGGAGCTTCTCTTCAGTCCAATACACTGTATTTGTTGGGAATAGACGCGAGTGCTATTTGCACTGTTTATGGCCAGAATACCACAATAGTGGTGTTCTTACCCTGAATTAACACTTAATGCTAGAACTTGAAACTCAATATGAATCAACTCCGTTTAGGAAGTTGTATTGAACCCCAGTCGGCCTTACAAGAAAAACACTCTGCTTTTGAGAAACAGGCACTCTTGCACTCTCTTGTTTTTCCTATAGGGCCAGAACAGTGAACTAGATCAGAACAAGAGAACTGTGCTTCCTACACAAACGGGGCATATCTAGTTCAACTCAGTATTGGAAACTAAGTAAAACAGGAGCTTCTCTTCATTCCAATACACTGTATTTGCTGGGAACAGACGCGAGTGCTATTTGCACTTTTTATGGCCAGAATAGCACAATAGTGGTGTTCTTACCCTGAATTAACACTTAATGCTAGAACTTGAAACTCAATGTGAATCAACTCCGTTTAGGAAATTGTATTGAACCCCCTTCGGCCTTACAATAAAAACACTCTGCTTTTGAGAAAAAGGCACTCTTGCACTCTACTGTGTTTCCTATAGGGCCAGTACAGTGAGCTAGCTCAGAACAAGAGAACTGTGCTTCCTACACAAACGGGGCATATCTAGTTCAACTCAGTATTGGAAACTGAGTAAAACAGGAGCTTCTCTTCAGTCCAATACACTGTATTTGCTGGGAACGTACGCGAGTGCTATTTGCACTGTTTATGGCCAGAATAGCACAATAGTGGTGTTCTTACCCTGAATTAACACTTAATGCTAGAACTTGAAACTCAATGTGAATCAACTCCGTTTAGGAAGTTTTATTGAACCCCAGTCGGCCTTACAAGAAAAACACTCTGCTTTTGAGAAACTGGCACTCTTGCACTCTACTGTGTTTCCTATAGGGCCAGTACAGTGAGCTAGCTCAGAACAAGAGAACTGTGCTTCCTACACAAACGGGGCATATCTAGTTCAACTCAGTATTGGAAACTAAGTAAAACAGGAGCTTCTCTTCAGTCCAATACACTGTATTTGCTGGGAACAGACGCGAGTGCTATTTGCACTGTTTATGGCCAGAATACCACAATAGTGGTGTTCTTACCCTGAATTAACACTTAATGCTAGAACTTGAATCTCAATGTGAATCAACTCCGTTTAGGAAGTTGTATTGAACCCCATTCGGCCTTACAAGAATAACACTCTGCTTTTGAGAAACAGGTACACTTGCACTCTACTGTGTTTCCTATAGGGCCAGTACAGTGAGCTAGCTCAGAACAAGAGAACTGTGCTTCCTACACAAACGGGTCATATCTAGTTCAACTCAGTATTGGAAACTGAGTAAAACAGGAGCTTCTCTTCAGTCCAATACACTGTATTTGCTGGGAACGTACGCGAGTGCTATTTGCACTGTTTATGGCCAGAATAGCACAATAGTGGTGTTCATACCCTGAATTAACACTTAATGCTAGAACTTGAAACTCAATGTGAATCAACTCCGTTTAGGAAGTTTTATTGAACCCCAGTCGGCCTTACAAGAAAAACACTCTGCTTTTGAGAAACAGGCACTCTTGCACTCTACTGTGTTTCCTATAGGGCCAGTACAGTGAGCTAGCTCAGAACAAGAGAACTGTGCTTCCTACACAAACGGGGCATATCTAGTTCAACTCAGTATTGGAAACTAAGTAAAACAGGAGCTTCTTTTCAGTCCAATACACTGTATTTGCTGGGAACAGACGCGAGTGCTATTTGCACTGTTTATGGGCAGAATAGCACAATAGTGGTGTTCTTACCCTGAATTAACACTTAATGCTAGAACTTGAAACTCAATGTGAATCAACTCCGTTTAGGAAGTTGTATTGAACCCCATTCGGCCTTACAAGAATAACACTCTGCTTTTGAGAAACAGGTACACTTGCACTCTACTGTGTTTCCTATAGGGCCAGTACAGTGAGCTAGCTCAGAACAAGAGAACTGTGCTTCCTACACAAACGGGGCATATCTAGTTCAACTCAGTATTGGAAACTAAGTAAAACAGGAGCTTCTCTTCAGTCCAATACACTGTATTTGCTGGGAACAGACGCGAGTGCTATTTGCACTGTTTATGGCCAGAATACCACAATAGTGGTGTTCTTATGCTGAATTAACACTTAATGCTAGAACTTGAAACTCAATGTGAATCAACTCCGTTTAGGAAGTTGTATTGAACCCCAGTCGGCCATACAAGAAAAACACTCTGCTTTTGAGAAACAGGCACTCTTGCACTCTCCTGTTTTTTCTATAGGGCCAGTACAGTGAACCAGATCAGAACAAGAGAACTGTGCTTCCTACACAAACGGGGCATATCTAGTTCAACTCAGTATTAGAAACTAAGTAAAACAGGAGCTTCTCTTCATTCCAATACACTGTATTTCCTGGGAACAGACGCGAGTGCTATTTGCACTTTTTATGGCGAGAATAGCACAATAGTGGTGTTCTTACCCTGAATTAACACTTAATGCTAGAACTTGAAACTCAATGTGAATCAACTCCGTTTAGGAAATTGTATTGAACCCCATTCGGCCTTACAAGAAAAACACTCTGCTTTTGAGAAAAAGGCACTCTTGCACTCTACTGTGTTTCCTATAGGGCCAGTACAGTGAGCTAGCTCAGAACAAGAGAACTGTGCTTCCTACACAAACGGGGCATATCTAGTTCAACTCAGTATTGGAAACTAAGTAAAACAGGAGCTTCTCTTCAGTCCAATACACTGTATTTGCTGGGAACAGACGCGAGTGCTCTTTGCACTGTTTATGGCCAGAATAGCACAATAGTGGTGTTCTTACCCTGAATTAACACTTAATGCTAGAACTTGAAACTCAATGTGAATCAACTCTGGTTAGGAAGTTGTATTGAACCCCAGTCGGCCTTACAAGAAAAACCCTCTGCTTTTGAGAAACAGGCACTCTTGCACTCTACTGTGTTTCAATAGGGCCAGTACACTGAGCTAGCTCAGAACAAGAGAACTGTGCTTCCTACTCAAACGGGGCATATCTAGTTCAACTCAGTATTGGAAACTAAGTAAAACAGGAGCTTCTCTTCAGTCCAATACACTGTATTTGCTGGGAACAGACGCGAGTGCTATTTGCACTGTTTATGGCCAGAATAGCACAATAGTGGTGTTCTTACCCTGAATTAACACTTAAGGCTAGAACGTGAAACTCAATGTGAATCAACTCCGTTTAGGAAGTTTTATTGAACCCCAGTCGGCCTTACAAGAAAAACACTCTGCTTTTGAGAAACAGGCACTCTTGAACTCTACTGTGTTTCCTATAGGGCCAGTACAGTGAGCTAGCTCAGAACAAGAGAACTGTGCTTCCTACACAAACGGGGCATATCTAGTTCAACTCAGTATTGGAAACTAAGTAAAACAGGAGCTCCTTTTCAGTCCAATACACTGTATTTGCTGGGAACAGACGCGAGTGCTATTTGCACTGTTTATGGCCAGAATACCACAATACTGGTGTTCTTACCCTGAATTAACACTTAAAGCTAGAACTTGAAACTCAATGTGAATCAACTCCGTTTAGGAAATTGTATTGAACCCCCTTCGGCCTTACAAGAAAAACACTCTGCTTTTGAGAAAAAGGCACTCTTGCACTCTACTGTGTTTCCTATAGGGCCAGTACAGTGAGCTAGCTCAGAACAAGAGAACTGTTTTTCCTACACAAACGGGGCATATCTAGTTCAACTCAGTATTGGAAACTGAGTAAAACAGGAGCTTCTCTTCATTCCAATACACTGTATTTGCTGGGAACAGACGCGAGTGCTATTTGCACTGTTTATGGCCAGAATACCACAATAGTGGTGTTCTTACCCTGAATTAACACTTAATGCTAGAACTTGAAACTCAATATGAATCAACTCCGTTTAGGAAGTTGTATTGAATCCCAGTCGGCCTTACAAGAAAAACACTCTGCTTTTGAGAAACAGGCACTCTTGCACTCTCCTGTTTTTCCTATAGGGCCAGTACAGTGAACTAGATCAGAACAAGAGAACTGTGCTTCCTACACAAACGGGGCATATCTAGTTCAACTCAGTATTGGAAACTAAGTAAAACAGGAGCTTCTCTTCATTCCAATACACTGTATTTGCTGGGAACAGACGCGAGTGCTATTTGCACTTTTTATGGCCAGAATAGCACAATAGTGGTGTTCTTACCCTGAATTAACACTTAATGCTAGAACTTGAAACTCAATGTGAATCAACTCCGTTTAGGAAATTGTATTGAACCCCCTTCGGCCTTACAATAAAAACACTCTGCTTTTGAGAAAAAGGCACTCTTGCACTCTACTGTGTTTCCTATAGGGCCAGTACAGTGAGCTAGCTCAGAACAAGAGAACTGTGCTTCCTACACAAACGGGGCATATCTAGTTCAACTCAGTATTGGAAACTAAGTAAAACAGGAGCTTCTCTTCAGTCCAATACACTGTATTTGCTGGGAACAGACGCGAGTGCTATTTGCACTGTTTATGGCCAGAATACCACAATAGTGGTGTTCTTATGCTGAATTAACACTTAATGCTAGAACTTGAAACTCAATGTGAATCAACTCCGTTTAGGAAGTTGTATTGAACCCCAGTCGGCCATACAAGAAAAACACTCTGCTTTTGAGAAACAGGCACTCTTGCACTCTCCTGTTTTTTCTATAGGGCCATACAGTGAACCAGATCAGAACAAGAGAACTGTGCTTCCTACACAAACGGGGCATATCTAGTTCAACTCAGTATTAGAAACTAAGTAAAACAGGAGCTTCTCTTCATTCCAATACACTGTATTTCCTGGGAACAGACGCGAGTGCTATTTGCACTTTTTATGGCGAGAATAGCACAATAGTGGTGTTCTTACCCTGAATTAACACTTAATGCTAGAACTTGAAACTCAATGTGAATCAACTCCGTTTAGGAAATTGTATTGAACCCCATTCGGCCTTACAAGAAAAACACTCTGCTTTTGAGAAAAAGGCACTCTTGCACTCTACTGTGTTTCCTATAGGGCCAGTACAGTGAGCTAGCTCAGAACAAGAGAACTGTGCTTCCTACACAAACGGGGCATATCTAGTTCAACTCAGTATTGGAAACTAAGTAAAACAGGAGCTTCTCTTCAGTCCAATACACTGTATTTGCTGGGAACAGACGCGAGTGCTCTTTGCACTGTTTATGGCCAGAATAGCACAATAGTGGTGTTCTTACCCTGAATTAACACTTAATGCTAGAACTTGAAACTCAATGTGAATCAACTCTGGTTAGGAAGTTGTATTGAACCCCAGCCGGCCTTACAAGATAAACCCTCTGCTTTTGAGAAACAGGCACTCTTGCACTCTACTGTGTTTCAATAGGGCCAGTACACTGAGCTAGCTCAGAACAAGAGAACTGTGCTTCCTACTCAAACGGGGCATATCTAGTTCAACTCAGTATTGGAAACTAAGTAAAACAGGAGCTTCTCTTCAGTCCAATACACTGTATTTGCTGGGAACAGACGCGAGTGCTATTTGCACTGTTTATGGCCAGAATAGCACAATAGTGGTGTTCTTACCCTGAATTAACACTTAAGGCTAGAACGTGAAACTCAATGTGAATCAACTCCGTTTAGGAAGTTTTATTGAACCCCAGTCGGCCTTACAAGAAAAACACTCTGCTTTTGAGAAACAGGCACTCTTGAACTCTACTGTGTTTCCTATAGGGCCAGTACAGTGAGCTAGCTCAGAACAAGAGAACTGTGCTTCCTACACAAACGGGGCATATCTAGTTCAACTCAGTATTGGAAACTAAGTAAAACAGGAGCTCCTTTTCAGTCCAATACACTGTATTTGCTGGGAACAGACGCGAGTGCTATTTGCACTGTTTATGGCCAGAATACCACAATAGTGGTGTTCTTACCCTGAATTAACACTTAAAGCTAGAACTTGAAACTCAATGTGAATCAACTCCGTTTAGGAAATTGTATTGAACCCCCTTCGGCCTTACAAGAAAAACACTCTGCTTTTGAGAAAAAGGCACTCTTGCACTCTACTGTGTTTCCTATAGGGCCAGTACAGTGAGCTAGCTCAGAACAAGAGAACTGTTTTTCCTACACAAACGGGGCATATCTAGTTCAACTCAGTATTGGAAACTGAGTAAAACAGGAGCTTCTCTTCATTCCAATACACTGTATTTGCTGGGAACAGACGCGAGTGCTATTTGCACTGTTTATGGCCAGAATACCACAATAGTGGTGTTCTTACCCTGAATTAACACTTAATGCTAGAACTTGAAACTCAATATGAATCAACTCCGTTTAGGAAGTTGTATTGAATCCCAGTCGGCCTTACAAGAAAAACACTCTGCTTTTGAGAAACAGGCACTCTTGCACTCTCCTGTTTTTCCTATAGGGCCAGTACTGTGAACTAGATCAGAACAAGAGAACTGTGCTTCCTACACAAACGGGGCATATCTAGTTCAACTCAGTATTGGAAACTAAGTAAAACAGGAGCTTCTCTTCATTCCAATACACTGTATTTGCTGGGAACAGACGCGAGTGCTATTTGCACTTTTTATGGCCAGAATAGCACAATAGTGGTGTTCTTACCCTGAATTAACACTTAATGCTAGAACTTGAAACTCAATGTGAATCAACTCCGTTTAGGAAATTGTATTGAACCCCCTTCGGCCTTACAATAAAAACACTCTGCTTTTGAGAAAAAGGCACTCTTGCACTCTACTGTGTTTCCTATAGGGCCAGTACAGTGAGCTAGCTCAGAACAAGAGAACTGTGCTTCCTACACAAACGGGGCATATCTAGTTCAACTCAGTATTGGAAACTGAGTAAAACAGGAGCTTCTCTTCAGTCCAATACACTGTATTTGCTGGGAACGTACGCGAGTGCTATTTGCACTGTTTATGGCCAGAATAGCACAATAGTGGTGTTCTTACCCTGAATTAACACTTAATGCTAGAACTTGAAACTCAATGTGAATCAACTCCGTTTAGGAAGTTTTATTGAACCCCAGTCGGCCTTACAAGAAAAACACTCTGCTTTTGAGAAACAGGCACTCTTGCACTCTACTGTGTTTCCTATAGGGCCAGTACAGTGAGCTAGCTCAGAACAAGAGAACTGTGCTTCCTACACAAACGGGGCATATCTAGTTCAACTCAGTATTGGAAACTAAGTAAAACAGGAGCTTCTCTTCATTCCAATACACTGTATTTGCTGGGAACAGACGCGAGTGCTATTTGCACTGTTTATGGCCAGAATACCACAATAGTGGTGTTCTTACGCTGAATTAACACTTAATGCTAGAACTTGAAACTCAATGTGAATCAACTCCGATTAGGAAGTTGTATTGAACCCCAGTCGGCCTTACAAGAAAAACACTCTGCTTTTGAGAAACAGGCACTCTTGCACTCTCCTGTTTTTCCTATAGGGCCAGTACAGTGAACTAGATCAGAACAAGAGAACTGTGCTTCCTACACAAACGTGGCATATCTAGTTCAACTCAGTATTGGAAACTAAGTAAAACAGGAGCTTCTCTTCATTCCAATACACTGTATTTGCTGGGAACAGACGCGAGTGCTATTTGCACTTTTTATGGCCAGAATAGCACAATAGTGGTGTTCTTACCCTGAATTAACACTTAATGCTAGAACTTGAAACTCAATGTGAATCAACTCCGTTTAGGAAATTGTATTGAACCCCCTTCGGCCTTACAAGAAAAACACTCTGCTTTTGAGAAAAAGGCACTCTTGCACTCTACTGTGTTTCCTATAGGGCCAGTACAGTGAGCTAGCTCAGAACAAGAGAACTGTGCTTCCTACACAAACGGGGCATATCTAGTTCAACTCAGTATTGGAAACTGAGTAAAACAGGAGCTTCTCTTCAGTCCAATACACTGTATTTGCTGGGAACAGACGCGAGTGCTATTTGCACTGTTTATGGCCAGAATACCACAATAGTGGTGTTCTTATGCTGAATTAACACTTAATGCTAGAACTTGAAACTCAATGTGAATCAACTCCGTTTAGGAAGTTGTATTGAACCCCAGTCGGCCTTACAAGAAAAACACTCTGCTTTTGAGAAACAGGCACTCTTGCACTCTCCTGTTTTTCCTATAGGGCCAGTACAGTGAACCAGATCAGAACAAGAGAACTGTGCTTCCTACACAAACGGGGCATATCTAGTTCAACTCAGTATTAGAAACTAAGTAAAACAGGAGCTTCTCTTCATTCCAATACACTGTATTTCCTGGGAACAGACGCGAGTGCTATTTGCACTTTTTATGGCGAGAATAGCACAATAGTGGTGTTCTTACCCTGAATTAACACTTAATGCTAGAACTTGAAACTCAATGTGAATCAACTCCATTTAGGAAATTGTATTGAACCCCATTCGGCCTTACAAGAAAAACACTCTGCTTTTGAGAAACAGGCACTCTTGCACTCTACTGTGTTTCCTATAGGGCCAGTACAGTGAGCTAGCTCAGAACAAGAGAACTGTGCTTCCTACACAAACGGGGCATATCTAGTTCAACTCAGTATTGGAAACTAAGTAAAACAGGAGCTTCTTTTCAGTCCAATACACTGTATTTGCTGGGAACAGACGCAAGTGCTATTTGCACTGTTTATGGCCAGAATACCACAATAGTGGTGTTCTTACCCTGAATTAACACTTAATGCTAGAACTTGAAACTCAATATGAATCAACTCCGTTTAGGAAGTTGTATTGAACCCCAGTCGGCCTTACAAGAAAAACACTCTGCTTTTGAGAAACAGGCACTCTTGCACTCTCCTGTTTTTCCTATAGGGCCAGTACAGTGAACTAGATCAGAACAAGAGAACTGTGCTTCCTACACAAACGGGCATATCTAGTTCAACTCAGTATTGGAAACTAAGTAAAACAGGAGCTTCTCTTCATTCCAATACACTGTATTTCCTGGGAACAGACGCGAGTGCTATTTGCACTTTTTATGGCGAGAATAGCACAATAGTGGTGTTCTTACCCTGAATTAACACTTAATGCTAGAACTTGAAACTCAATGGGAATCAACTCCGTTTAGGAAGTTTTATTGAACCCCATTCGGCCTTACAAGAAAAACACTCTGCTTTTGAGAAACAGGCACTCTTGCACTCTACTGTGTTTCCTATAGGGCCAGTACAGTGAGCTAGCTCAGAAAAAGAGAACTGTGCTTCCTACACAAACCGGGCATATCTAGTTCAACTCAGTATTGGAAACTAAGTAAAACAGGAGCTTCTCTTCAGTCCAATACACTGTATTTGCTAGTAAAAGACGAGAGTGCTTTTTGGACTGTTAATGGCCAGAACAGCACAATAGTGGTGTTCTTACCCTGAATTAACACTTAATGCTAGAACTTGAAACTCAATGTGAATCAACTCCGTTTAGGAAGTTTTATTGAACCCCAGTCAGCCTTACAAGAAAAACACTCTGCTTTGGAGAAACAGGCAGTCTTGCACTCTACTGTGTTTCAATAGGGCCAGTACAGTGAGCTAGCTCAGAACAAGAGAATTGTGCTTCCTACAAAAACGGGGCATATCCAGTTCAACTTAGTATTGGAAACTAAGTAAAACTGGAAGTTCTCTTCAGTACAATACACTGTATTTGCTGGGAAAAGAAGGGAGTGCCATTTGCACAGTTTATGGCCAGAATAGCACAATAGTGGTGTTCTTACCCTGAATTAACACTTAATGATAGAATTTGAAACTCAATGTGAATCAACACCGTTTAGGAAGTTGTATTGAACCACAGTCGGCCTTACAAGCAAAACACTCTGCTGTTGAGAAACAGGCACTCTTGCACTCTACTGTGTTTCAATAGGGCCAGTACACTGAGCTAGCTCAGAACAAGAGAACTGTGCTTCCTACTCAAACGGGGCATATCTAGTTCAACTTAGTATTGGAAACTAAGTAAAACAGGAGCTTCTCTTCAGTCCAATACACTGTATTTGCTGGGAACAGACGCGAGTGCTCTTTGCACTGTTTATGGCCAGAATACCACAATAGTGGTGTTCTTACCCTGAATTAACACTTAATGCTAGAACTTGAAACTCAATGTGAATCAACTCCGTTTAGGAAGTTTTATTGAACCCCAGTCGGCCTTACAAGAAAAACACTATGCTTTTGAGAAACAGGCACTCTTGCACTCTACTGTGTTTCCTATAGGGCCAGTACAGTGAGCTAGCTCAGAACAAGAGAACTGTGCTTCCTACACAAACGGGGCATATCTAGTTCAACTCAGTATTGGAAACTAAGTAAAACAGGAGCTTCTCTTTAGTCCAATACACTGTATTTGCTGGGAACAGACACGAGTGCTCTTTGCACTGTTTATGGCAAGAATACCACAATAGTGGTGTTCTTACCCTGAATTAACACTTAATGCTAGAACTTGAAACTCAATGTGAATCAACTCTGGTTAGGAAGTTGTATTGAACCCCAGTCGGCCTTACAAGATAAACCCTCTGCTTTTGAGAAACAGGCACTCTTGCACTCTACTGTGTTTCAATAGGGCCAGTACACTGAGGTAGCTCAGAACAAGAGAACTGTGCTTCCTACTCAAACGGGGCATATCTAGTTCAACTCAGTATTGGAAACTAAGTAAAACAGGAGCTTCTCTTCAGTCCAATACACTGTATTTGTTGGGAATAGACGCGAGTGCTATTTGCACTGTTTATGGCCAGAATACCACAATAGTGGTGTTCTTACCCTGAATTAACACTTAATGCTAGAACTTGAAACTCAATATGAATCAACTCCGTTTAGGAAGTTGTATTGAACCCCAGTCGGCCTTACAAGAAAAACACTCTGCTTTTGAGAAACAGGCACTCTTGCACTCTCCTGTTTTTCCTATAGGGCCAGAACAGTGAACTAGATCAGAACAAGAGAACTGTGCTTCCTACACAAACGGGGCATATCTAGTTCAACTCAGTATTGGAAACTAAGTTAAACAGGAGCTTCTCTTCATTCCAATACACTGTATTTGCTGGGAACAGACGCGAGTGCTATTTGCACTTTTTATGGCCAGAATAGCACAATAGTGGTGTTCTTACCCTGAATTAACAATTAGTGCTAGAACTTGAAACTCAATGTGAATCAACTCCGTTTAGGAAATTGTATTGAACCCCCTTCGGCCTTACAATAAAAACACTCTGCTTTTGAGAAAAAGGCACTCTTGCACTCTACTGTGTTTCCTATAGGGCCAGTACAGTGAGCTAGCTCAGAACAAGAGAACTGTGCTTCCTACACAAACGGGGCATATCTAGTTCAACTCAGTATTGGAAACTGAGTAAAACAGGAGCTTCTCTTCAGTCCAATACACTGTATTTGCTGGGAACGTACGCGAGTGCTATTTGCACTGTTTAT
This sequence comes from Peromyscus maniculatus bairdii, assembly GCF_049852395.1. Classification (NCBI taxonomy): domain Eukaryota; kingdom Metazoa; phylum Chordata; class Mammalia; order Rodentia; family Cricetidae; genus Peromyscus; species Peromyscus maniculatus. The sequence goes on from NC_134866.1 coordinate 53,391,321, forward strand.
GGCCAGAATAGCACAATAGTGGTGTTCTTACCCTGAATTAACACTTAATGCTAGAACTTGAAACTCAATGTGAATCAACTCCGTTTAGGAAGTTTTATTGAACCCCAGTCGGCCTTACAAGAAAAACACTCTGCTTTTGAGAAACAGGCACTCTTGCACTCTACTGTGTTTCCTATAGGGCCAGTACAGTGAGCTAGCTCAGAACAAGAGAACTGTGCTTCCTACACAAACGGGGCATATCTAGTTCAACTCAGTATTGGAAACTAAATAAAACAGGAGCTTCTTTTCAGTCCAATACACTGTATTTGCTGGGAACAGACGCGAGTGCTATTTGCACTGTTTATGGGCAGAATAGCACAATAGTGGTGTTCTTACCCTGAATTAACACTTAATGCTAGAACTTGAAACTCAATGTGAATCAACTCCGTTTAGGAAGTTGTATTGAACCCCAGTCGGCCTTACAAGAATAACACTCTGCTTTTGAGAAACAGGTACACTTGCACTCTACTGTGTTTCCTATAGGGCCAGTACAGTGAGCTAGCTCAGAACAAGAGAACTGTGCTTCCTACACAAACGGGGCATATCTAGTTCAACTCAGTATTGGAAACTAAGTAAAACAGGAGCTTCTCTTCAGTCCAATACACTGTATTTGCTGGGAACAGACGCGAGTGCTATTTGCACTGTTTATGGCCAGAATACCACAATAGTGGTGTTCTTATGCTGAATTAACACTTAATGCTAGACCTTGAAACTTAATGTGAATCAACTCCGTTTAGGAAGTTGTATTGAACCCCAGTCGGCCTTACAAGAAAAACACTCTGCTTTTGAGAAACAGGCACTCTTGCACTCTCCTGTTTTTCCTATAGGGCCAGTACAGTGAACCAGATCAGAACAAGAGAACTGTGCTTCCTACACAAACGGGGCATATCTAGTTCAACTCAGTATTAGAAACTAAGTAAAACAGGAGCTTCTCTTCATTCCAATACACTGTATTTCCTGGGAACAGACGCGAGTGCTATTTGCACTTTTTATGGCGATAATAGCACAATAGTGGTGTTCTTACCCTGAATTAACACTTAATGCTAGAACTTGAAACTCAATGTGAATCAACTCCGTTTAGGAAATTGTATTGAACCCCATTCGGCCTTACAAGAAAAACACTCTGCTTTTGAGAAAAAGGCACTCTTGCACTCTACTGTGTTTCCTATAGGGCCAGTACAGTGAGCTAGCTCAGAACAAGAGAACTGTGCTTCCTACACAAACGGGGCATATCTAGTTCAACTCAGTATTGGAAACTAAGTAAAACAGGAGCTTCTCTTCAGTCCAATACACTGTATTTGCTGGGAACAGACGCGAGTGCTCTTTGCACTGTTTATGGCCAGAATAGCACAATAGTGGTGTTCTTACCCTGAATTAACACTTAATGCTAGAACTTGAAACTCAATGTGAATCAACTCTGGTTAGGAAGTTGTATTGAACCCCAGCCGGCCTTACAAGATAAACCCTCTGCTTTTGAGAAACAGGCACTCTTGCACTCTACTGTGTTTCAATAGGGCCAGTACACTGAGCTAGCTCAGAACAAGAGAACTGTGCTTCCTACTCAAACGGGGCATATCTAGTTCAACTCAGTATTGGAAACTAAGTAAAACAGGAGCTTCTCTTCAGTCCAATACACTGTATTTGCTGGGAACAGACGCGAGTGCTATTTGCACTGTTTATGGCCAGAATAGCACAATAGTCGTGTTCTTACCCTGAATTAACACTTAATGCTAGAACGTGAAACTCAATGTGAATCAACTCCGTTTAGGAAGTTTTATTGAACCCCAGTCGGCCTTACAAGAAAAACACTCTGCTTTTGAGAAACAGTCACTCTTGCACTCTACTGTGTTTCCTATAGGGCCAGTACAGTGAGCTAGCTCAGAACAAGAGAACTGTGCTTCCTACACAAACGGGGCATATCTAGTTCAACTCAGTATTCGAAACTAAGTAAAACAGGAGCTCCTTTTCAGTCCAATACACTGTATTTGCTGGGAACAGACGCGAGTGCTATTTGCACTGTTTATGGCCAGAATACCACAATAGTGGTGTTCTTACCCTGAATTAACACTTAAAGCTAGAACTTGAAACTCAATGTGAATCAACTCCGTTTAGGAAATTGTATTGAACCCCCTTCGGCCTTACAAGAAAAACACTCTGCTTTTGAGAAAAAGGCACTCTTGCACTCTACTGTGTTTCCTATAGGGCCAGTACAGTGAGCTAGCTCAGAACAAGAGAACTGTTTTTCCTACACAAACGGGGCATATCTAGTTCAACTCAGTATTGGAAACTGAGTAAAACAGGAGCTTCTCTTCAGTCCAATACACTGTATTTGCTGGGAACAGACGCGAGTGCTATTTGCACTGTTTATGGCCAGAATACCACAATAGTGGTGTTCTTACCCTGAATTAACACTTAATGCTAGAACTTGAAACTCAATATGAATCAACTCCGTTTAGGAAGTTGTATTGAACCCCAGTCGGCCTTACAAGAAAAACACTCTGCTTTTGAGAAACAGGCACTCTTGCACTCTCCTGTTTTTCCTATAGGGCCAGTACAGTGAACTAGATCAGAACAAGAGAACTGTGCTTCCTACACAAACGGGGCATATCTAGTTCAACTCAGTATTGGAAACTAAGTAAAACAGGAGCTTCTCTTCATTCCAATACACTGTATTTGCTGGGAACAGACGCGAGTGCTATTTGCACTTTTTATGGCCAGAATAGCACAATAGTGGTGTTCTTACCCTGAATTAACACTTAATGCTAGAACTTGAAACTCAATGTGAATCAACTCCGTTTAGGAAATTGTATTGAACCCCCTTCGGCCTTACAAGAAAAACACTCTGCTTTTGAGAAAAAGGCACTCTTGCACTCTACTGTGTTTCCTATAGGTCCAGTACAGTGAGCTAGCTCAGAACAAGAGAACTGTGCTTCCTACACAAACGGGGCATATCTAGTTCAACTCAGTATTGGAAACTGAGTAAAACAGGAGCTTCTCTTCAGTCCAATACACTGTATTTGCTGGGAACGTACGCGAGTGCTATTTGCACTGTTTATGGGCAGAATAGCACAATAGTGGTGTTCTTACCCTGAATTAACACTTAATGCTAGAACTTGAAACTCAGTGTGAATCAACTCCGTTTAGGAAGTTTTATTGAACCCCATTCGGCCTTACAAGAATAACACTCTGCTTTTGAGAAACAGGTACACATGCACTCTACTGTGTTTCCTATAGGGCCAGTACAGTGAGCTAGCTCAGAACAAGAGAACTGTGCTTCCTACACAAACGGGGCATATCTAGTTCAACTCAGTATTGGAAACTAAGTAAAACAGGAGCTTCTCTTCAGTCCAATACACTGTATTTGCTGGGAACAGATGCTAGTGCTCTTTGCACTGTTTATGGCCAGAATAGCACAATAGTGGTGTTCTTACCCTGAATTAACACTTAATGCTAGAACTTGAAACTCAATGTGAATCAACTCTGGTTAGGAAGTTGTATTGAACCCCAGTCGGCCTTACAAAATAAACCCTCTGCTTTTGAGAAACAGGCACTCTTGCACTCTACTGTGTTTCTTATAGGGCCAGTACAGTGAGCTAGCTCAGAACAAGAGAACTGTGCTTCCTACTCAAACGGGGCTTATCTAGTTCAACTCAGTATTGGAAACTAAGTAAAACTGGAAGTTCTCTTCAGTCCAATACACTGTATTTGCTGGGAATAGAAGCGAGTGCCATTTGCACAGTTTATGGCCTGAATAGCACAATAGTGGTGTTCTTACCCTGAATTAACACTTAATGCTAGAATTTGAAACTCAATGTGAATCAACACCGTTTAGGAAGTTGTATTGAACCCCAGTCGGCCTTACAAGCAAAACCCTCTGCTTTTGAGAAACAGGCACTCTTGAACTCTACTGTGTTTCAATAGGGCCCGTACACTGAGCTAGCTCAGAACAAGAGAACTGTGCTTCCTACTCAAACGGAGCATATCTAGTTCCACTCAGTATTGGAAACTAAGTAAAACAGGAGCTTCTCTTCAGTCCAATACACTGTATTTGCTGGGAACAGACGCGAGTGCTATTTGCACTGTTTATGGCCAGAATACCACAATAGTGGTGTTCTTACGCTGAATTAACACTTAATGCTAGAACTTGAAACTCAATGTGAATCAACTCCGTTTAGGAAGTTGTATTGAACCCCAGTCGGCCTTACAAGAAAAACACTCTGCTTTTGAGAAACAGGCACTCTTGCACTCTCCTGTTTTTCCTATAGGGCCAGTACAGTGAACTAGATCAGAACAAGAGAACTGTGCTTCCTACACAAACGTGGCATATCTAGTTCAACTCAGTATTGGAAACTAAGTAAAACAGGAGCTTCTCTTCATTCCAATACACTGTTTTTGTTGGGAACAGACGCGAGTGCTATTTGCACTTTTTATGGCCAGAATAGCACAATAGTGGTGTTCTTACCCTGAATTAACACTTAATGCTAGAACTTGAAACTCAATGTGAATCAACTCCGTTTAGGAAATTGTATTGAACCCCCTTCGGCCTTACAAGAAAAACACTCTGCTTTTGAGAAAAAGGCACTCTTGCACTCTACTGTGTTTCCTATAGGGCCAGTACAGTGAGCTAGCTCAGAACAAGAGAACTGTGCTTCCTACACAAACGGGGCATATCTAGCTCAACTCAGTATTGGAAACTGAGTAAAACAGGAGCTTCTCTTCAGTCCAATACACTGTATTTGCTGGGAACAGACGCGAGTGCTATTTGCACTGTTTATGGCCAGAATACCACAATAGTGGTGTTCTTATGCTTAATTAACACTTAATGCTAGAACTTGAAACTCAATGTGAATCAACTCCGTTTAGGAAGTTGTATTGAACCCCAGTCGGCCTTACAAGAAAAACACTCTGCTTTTGAGAAACAGGCACTCTTGCACTCTCCTGTTTTTCCTATAGGGCCAGTACAGTGAACTAGATCAGAACAAGAGAACTGTGCTTCCTACACAAACGGGGCATATCTAGTTCAACTCAGTATTAGAAACTAAGTAAAACAGGAGCTTCTCTTCATTCCAATACACTGTATTTCCTGGGAACAGACGCGAGTACTTTTTGCACTTTTTATGGCGAGAATAGCACAATAGTGGTGTTCTTACCCTGAATTAACACTTAATGCTAGAACTTGAAACTCAATGTGAATCAACTCCGTTTAGGAAATTGTATTGAACCCCATTCGGCATTACAAGAAAAACACTCTGCTTTTGAGAAAAAGGCACTCTTGCACTCTACTGTGTTTCCTATAGGGCCAGTACAGTGAGCTAGCTCAGAACAAGAGAACTGTGCTTCCTACACAAACGGGACATATCTAGTTCAACTCAGTATTGGAAACTAAGTAAAACAGGAGCTTCTCTTCAGTCCAATACACTGTATTTGCTGGGAACAGACGCGAGTGCTCTTTGCACTGTTTATGGCCAGAATAGCACAATAGTGGTGTTCTTACCCTGAATTAACACTTAATGCTATAACTTGAAACTCAATGTGAATCAACTCTGGTTAGGAAGTTGTATTGAACCCCAGCCGGCCTTATAAGATAAACCCTCTGCTTTTGAGAAACAGGCACTCTTGCACTCTACTGTGTTTCAATAGGGCCAGTGCACTGAGCTAGCTCAGAACAAGAGAACTGTGCTTCCTACTCAAAAGGGGCATATCTAGTTCAACTCAGTATTGGAAACTAAGTAAAACAGGAGCTTCTCTTCAGTCCAATACACTGTATTTGCTGGGAACAGACGTGAGTGCTATTTGCACTGTTTATGGCCAGAATAGCACAATAGTGGTGTTCTTACCCTGAATTAACACTTAATGCTAGAACTTGAAACTCAATGGGAATCAACTCCGTTTAGGAAGTTTTATTGAACCCCAGTCGGCCTTACAAGAAAAACACTCTGCTTTTGAGAAACAGGCACTCTTGCACTCTACTGTGTTTCCTATAGGGCCAGTACAGTGAGCTAGCTCAGAACAAGAGAACTGTGCTTCCTACACAAACGGGGCATATCTAGTTCAACTCAGTATTGGAAACTAAGTAAAACAGGAGCTTCTTTTCAGTCCAATACACTGTATTTGCTGGGAACAGACGCGAGTGCTATTTGCACTGTTTATGGCCAGAATACCACAATAGTGGTGTTCTTACCCTGAATTAACACTTAAAGCTAGAACTTGAAACTCAATGTGAATCAACTCCGTTTAGGAAATTGTATTGAACCCCCTTCGGCCTTACAAGAAAAACACTCTGCTTTTGAGAAAAAGGCACTCTTGCACTCTACTGTGTTTCCTATAGGGCCAGTACAGTGAGCTAGCTCAGAACAAGAGAACTGTTTTTCCTACACAAACGGGGCATATCTAGTTCAACTCAGTATTGGAAACTAAGTAAAACAGGAGCTTCTCCTCAGTCCAATACACTGTATTTGCTGGGAACAGACGCGAGTGCTATTTGCACTGTTTATGGCCAGAATACCACAATAGTGGTGTTCTTACCCTGAATTAACACTTAATGCTAGAACTTGAAACTCAATATGAATCAACTCCGTTTAGGAAGTTGTATTGAACCCCAGTCGGCCTTACAAGAAAAACACTCTGCTTTTGAGAAACAGGCACTCTTGCACTCTCCTGTTTTTCCTATAGGGCCAGTACAGTGAACTAGATCAGAACAAGAGAACTGTGCTTCCTACACAAACGGGCATATCTAGTTCAACTCAATATTGGAAACTAAGTAAAACAGGAGCTTCTCTTCATTCCAATACACTGTATTTCCTGGGAACAGACACGAGTGCTATTTGCACTTTTTATGGCGAGTATAGCACAATAGTGGTGTTCTTACCCTGAATTAACACTTAATGCTAGAACTTGAAACTCAATGTGAATCAACTCCGTTTAGGAAATTGTTTTGAACCCCCTTCGGCCTTACAAGAAAACACTCTGCTTTTGAGAAAAAGGCACTCTTGCACTCTACTGTGTTTCCTATAGGGCCAGTACAGTGAGCTAGCTCAGAACAAGAGAACTGTGCTTCCTACACAAACGGGGCATATCTAGTTCAACTCAGTATTGGAAACTAAGTAAAACAGGAGCTTCTCTTCAGTCCAATACACTGTATTTGCTGGGAACAGACGCGAGTGCTCTTTGCACTGTTTATGGCCACAATACCACAATAGTGGTGTTCTTACCCTGAATTAACACTTAATGCTAGAACTTGAAACTCAATGTGAATCAACTCTGGTTAGGAAGTTGTATTGAACCCCAGCTGGCCTTACAAGATAAACCCTCTGCTTTTGAGAAACAGGCACTCTTGCACTCTACTGTGTTTCAATAGGGCCAGTACACTGAGCTAGCTCAGAACAAGAGAACTGTGCTTCCTACTCAAACGGGGCATATCTAGTTCAACTCAGTATTGGAAACTAAGTAAAACAGGAGCTTCTCTTCAGTCTAATACACTTTATTTGCTGGGAACAGAAGCGAGTGCTATATGCACTGTTTATGCCCAGAATACCACAATAGTGGTGTTCTTACCCTGAATTAACACTTAATGCTAGAACTTGAAACTCAATGTGAATCAACTCCGTTTAGGAAGTTGTATTGAACTCCAGTCGGCCTTACAAGAAAAACACTCTTCTTTTGAGAAACAGGCACTCTTGCACTCTCCTGTTTTTCCTATAGGGCCAGTACAGTGAACTAGATCAGAACAAGAGAACTGTGCTTCCTACACAAACGGGGCATATCTAGTTCAACTCAGTATTGGAAACTAAGTAAAACAGGAGCTTCTCTTCATTCCAATACACTGTATTTGCTGGGAACAGACGCGAGTGCTATTTGCACTTTTTATGGCCAGAATAGCACAATAGTGGTGTTCTTACCCTGAATTAACACTTAATGCTAGAACTTGAAACTCAATGTGAATCAACTCCGTTTAGGAAATTGTATTGAACCCCCTTCGGCCTTACAAGAAAAACACTCTCCTTTTGAGAAAAAGGCACTCTTGCACTCTACTGTGTTTCCTATAGTGCCAGTAGAGTGAGCTAGCTCAGAAAAAGAGAACTGTGCTTCCTACACAAACCGGGCATATCTAGTTCAACTCAGTATTGGAAACTGAGTAAAACAGGAGCTTCTCTTCAGTCCAATACACTGTATTTGCTGGGAACAGACGCGAGTGCTATTTGCACTGTTTATGGCCAGAATACCACAATAGTGGTGTTCTTACCCTGAATTAACACTTAATGCTAGAACTTGAAACTCAATGTGAATCAACTCCGTTTAGGAAGTTGTATTGAACGCCAGTCGGACTTACAAGAAAAACACTCTGCTTTTGAGAAACAGGCACTCTTGCACTCTACTGTGTTTCCTATAGGGCCAGTACAGTGAGCTAGCTCAGAACAAGAGAACTGTACTTCCTACACAAACGGGGCATATCTAGTTCAACTCAGTATTGGAAACTAAGTAAAACAGGAGCTTCTTTTCAGTCCAATACACTGTATTTGCTGGGAACAGACGCGAGTGCTATTTGCACTGTTTATGGCCAGAATACCACAATAGTGGTGTTCTTACCCTGAATTAACACTTAAAGCTAGAACTTGAATCTCAATGTGAATCAACTCCGTTTAGGAAATTGTATTGAACCCCCTTCGGCCTTACAAGAAAAACACTCTGCTTTTGAGAAAAAGGCACTCTTGCACTCTACTGTTTTTCCTATAGGGCCAGTACAGTGAGCTAGCTCAGAACAAGAGAACTGTTTTTCCTACACAAACGGGGCATATCTAGTTCAACTCAGTATTGGAAACTGAGTAAAACAGGAGCTTCTCTTCAGTCCAATACACTTTATTTGCTGGGAACAGACGCGAGTGCTATTTGCACTGTTTATGGCCAGAATAGCACAATAGTGGTGTTCTTACCCTGAATTAACACTTAATGCTAGAACTTGAAACTCAATGTGAATCAACTCCGTTTAGGAAGTTTTATTGAACCCCAGTCGGCCTTACAAGAAAAACACTCTGCTTTTGAGAAACAGGCACTCTTGCACTCTACTGTGTTTCCTATAGGGCCAGTACAGTGAGCTAGCTCAGAACAAGAGAACTGTGCTTCCTACACAAACGGGGCATATCTAGTTCAACTCAGTATTGGAAACTAAGTAAAACAGGAGCTTCTTTTCAGTCCAATACACTGTATTTGCTGGGAACAGACGCGAGTGTTATTTGCACTGTTTATGGCCAGAATACCACAATAGTGGTGTTCTTACCCTGAATTAACACTTAAAGCTAGAACTTGAAACTCAATGTGAATCAACTCCGTTTAGGAAATTGTATTGAACCCCCTTCGGCCTTACAAGAAAAACACTCTGCTTTTGAGAAAAAGGCACTCTTGCACTCTACTGTGTTTCCTATAGGGCCAGTACAGTGAGCTAGCTCAGAACAAGAGAACTGTTTTTCCTACACAAACGGGGCATATCTAGTTCAACTCAGTATTGGAAACTGAGTAAAACAGGAGCTTCTCTTCAGTCCAATACACTGTATTTGCTGGGAACAGACGCGAGTGCTATTTGCACTGTTTATGGTCAGAATACCACAATAGTGGTGTTCTTACCCTGAATTAACACTTAATGCTAGAACTTGAAACTCAATGTGAATCAACTCCGTTTAGGAAGTTTTATTGAACCCCAGTCGGCCTTACAAGAAAAACACTCTGCTTTTGAGAAACAGGCACTCTTGCACTCTCCTGTTTTTCCTATAGGGCCAGTACAGTGAACTAGATCAGAACAAGAGAACTGTGCTTCCTACACAAACGGGCATATCTAGTTCAACTCAGTATTGGAAACTATGTAAAACAGGAGCTTCTCTTCATTCCAATACACTGTATTTCCTGGGAACAGACGCGAGTGCTATTTGCACTTTTTATGGCGAGAATAGCACAATAGTGGTGTTCTTACCCTGAATTAACACTTAATGCTAGAACTTGAAACTCAATGTGAATCAACTACGTTTAGGAAATTGTTTTGAACCCCCTTCGGCCTTACAAGAAAAACACTCTGCTTTTGAGAAAAAGGCACTCTTGCACTCTACTGTGATTCCTATAGGGCCAGTACAGTGAGCTAGCTCAGAACAAGAGAACTGTGCTTCCTACACAAACGGGGCATATCTAGTTCAACTCAGTATTGGAAACTAAGTAAAACAGGAGCTTCTCTTCAGTCCAATACACTGTATTTGCTGGGAACAGACGCGAGTGCTCTTTGCACTGTTTATGGCCACAATACCACAATAGTGGTGTTCTTACCCTGAATTAACACTTAATGCTAGAACTTGAAACTCAATGTGAATCAACTCTGGTTAGGAAGTTGTATTGAACCCCAGCTGGCCTTACAAGATAAACCCTCTGCTTTTGAGAAACAGGCACTCTTGCACTCTACTGTGTTTCAATAGGGCCAGTACACTGAGCTAGCTCAGAACAAGAGAACTGTGCTTCCTACTCAAACGGGGCATATCTAGTTCAACTCAGTATTGGAAACTAAGTAAAACAGGAGCTTCTCTTCAGTCTAATACACTTTATTTGCTGGGAACAGAAGCGAGTGCTATATGCACTGTTTATGCCCAGAATACCACAATAGTGGTGTTCTTACCCTGAATTAACACTTAATGCTAGAACTTGAAACTCAATGTGAATCAACTCCGTTTAGGAAGTTGTATTGAACTCCAGTCGGCCTTACAAGAAAAACACTCTTCTTTTGAGAAACAGGCACTCTTGCACTCTCCTGTTTTTCCTATAGGGCCAGTACAGTGAACTAGATCAGAACAAGAGAACTGTGCTTCCTACACAAACGGGGCATATCTAGTTCAACTCAGTATTGGAAACTAAGTAAAACAGGAGCTTCTCTTCATTCCAATACACTGTATTTGCTGGGAACAGACGCGAGTGCTATTTGCACTTTTTATGGCCAGAATAGCACAATAGTGGTGTTCTTACCCTGAATTAACACTTAATGCTAGAACTTGAAACTCAATGTGAATCAACTCCGTTTAGGAAATTGTATTGAACCCCCTTCGGCCTTACAAGAAAAACACTCTCCTTTTGAGAAAAAGGCACTCTTGCACTCTACTGTGTTTCCTATAGTGCCAGTAGAGTGAGCTAGCTCAGAAAAAGAGAACTGTGCTTCCTACACAAACCGGGCATATCTAGTTCAACTCAGTATTGGAAACTGAGTAAAACAGGAGCTTCTCTTCAGTCCAATACACTGTATTTGCTGGGAACAGACGCGAGTGCTATTTGCACTGTTTATGGCCAGAATACCACAATAGTGGTGTTCTTACCCTGAATTAACACTTAATGCTAGAACTTGAAACTCAATGTGAATCAACTCCGTTTAGGAAGTTGTATTGAACGCCAGTCGGACTTACAAGAAAAACACTCTGCTTTTGAGAAACAGGCACTCTTGCACTCTACTGTGTTTCCTATAGGGCCAGTACAGTGAGCTAGCTCAGAACAAGAGAACTGTACTTCCTACACAAACGGGGCATATCTAGTTCAACTCAGTATTGGAAACTAAGTAAAACAGGAGCTTCTTTTCAGTCCAATACACTGTATTTGCTGGGAACAGACGCGAGTGCTATTTGCACTGTTTATGGCCAGAATACCACAATAGTGGTGTTCTTACCCTGAATTAACACTTAAAGCTAGAACTTGAATCTCAATGTGAATCAACTCCGTTTAGGAAATTGTATTGAACCCCCTTCGGCCTTACAAGAAAAACACTCTGCTTTTGAGAAAAAGGCACTCTTGCACTCTACTGTTTTTCCTATAGGGCCAGTACAGTGAGCTAGCTCAGAACAAGAGAACTGTTTTTCCTACACAAACGGGGCATATCTAGTTCAACTCAGTATTGGAAACTGAGTAAAACAGGAGCTTCTCTTCAGTCCAATACACTTTATTTGCTGGGAACAGACGCGAGTGCTATTTGCACTGTTTATGGCCAGAATAGCACAATAGTGGTGTTCTTACCCTGAATTAACACTTAATGCTAGAACTTGAAACTCAATGTGAATCAACTCCGTTTAGGAAGTTTTATTGAACCCCAGTCGGCCTTACAAGAAAAACACTCTGCTTTTGAGAAACAGGCACTCTTGCACTCTACTGTGTTTCCTATAGGGCCAGTACAGTGAGCTAGCTCAGAACAAGAGAACTGTGCTTCCTACACAAACGGGGCATATCTAGTTCAACTCAGTATTGGAAACTAAGTAAAACAGGAGCTTCTTTTCAGTCCAATACACTGTATTTGCTGGGAACAGACGCGAGTGTTATTTGCACTGTTTATGGCCAGAATACCACAATAGTGGTGTTCTTACCCTGAATTAACACTTAAAGCTAGAACTTGAAACTCAATGTGAATCAACTCCGTTTAGGAAATTGTATTGAACCCCCTTCGGCCTTACAAGAAAAACACTCTGCTTTTGAGAAAAAGGCACTCTTGCACTCTACTGTGTTTCCTATAGGGCCAGTACAGTGAGCTAGCTCAGAACAAGAGAACTGTTTTTCCTACACAAACGGGGCATATCTAGTTCAACTCAGTATTGGAAACTGAGTAAAACAGGAGCTTCTCTTCAGTCCAATACACTGTATTTGCTGGGAACAGACGCGAGTGCTATTTGCACTGTTTATGGTCAGAATACCACAATAGTGGTGTTCTTACCCTGAATTAACACTTAATGCTAGAACTTGAAACTCAATGTGAATCAACTCCGTTTAGGAAGTTTTATTGAACCCCAGTCGGCCTTACAAGAAAAACACTCTGCTTTTGAGAAACAGGCACTCTTGCACTCTCCTGTTTTTCCTATAGGGCCAGTACAGTGAACTAGATCAGAACAAGAGAACTGTGCTTCCTACACAAACGGGCATATCTAGTTCAACTCAGTATTGGAAACTATGTAAAACAGGAGCTTCTCTTCATTCCAATACACTGTATTTCCTGGGAACAGACGCGAGTGCTATTTGCACTTTTTATGGCGAGAATAGCACAATAGTGGTGTTCTTACCCTGAATTAACACTTAATGCTAGAACTTGAAACTCAATGTGAATCAACTACGTTTAGGAAATTGTTTTGAACCCCCTTCGGCCTTACAAGAAAAACACTCTGCTTTTGAGAAAAAGGCACTCTTGCACTCTACTGTGATTCCTATAGGGCCAGTACAGTGAGCTAGCTCAGAACAAGAGAACTGTGCTTCCTACACAAACGGGGCATATCTAGTTCAACTCAGTATTGGAAACTAAGTAAAACAGGAGCTTCTCTTCAGTCCAATACACTGTATTTGCTGGGAACAGACGCGAGTGCTCTTTGCACTGTTTATGGCCACAATACCACAATAGTGGTGTTCTTACCCTGAATTAACACTTAATGCTAGAACTTGAAACTCAATGAGAATCAACTCTGGTTAGGAAGTTGTATTGAACCCCAGCCGGCCTTACAAGATAAACCCTCTGCTTTTGAGAAACAGGCACTCTTGCACTCTACTGTGTTTCAATAGGGCCAGTACACTGAGCTAGCTCAGAACAAGAGAACTGTGCTTCCTAATCAAACGGGGCATATCTAGTTCAACTCAGTATTGGAAACTAAGTAAAACAGGAGTTTCTCTTCAGTCCAATACACTTTATTTGCTGGGAACAGACGCGAGTGCTATTTGCACTGTTTATGGCCAGAATACCACAATAGTGGTGTTCTTAACCTGAATTAACACTTAATGCTAGAACTTGAAACTCAATGTGAATCAACTCCGTTTAGGAAGTTGTATTGAACTCCAGTCGGCCTTACAAGAAAAACACTCTGCTTTTGAGAAACAGGCACTCTTGCACTCTCCTGTTTTTCCTATAGGGCCAGTACAGTGAACTAGATCAGAACAAGAGAACTGTGCTTCCTACACAAACGGGGCATATCTAGTTCAACTCAGTATTGGAAACTAAGTAAAACAGGAGCTTCTCTTCATTCCAATACACTGTATTTGCTGGGAACAGACGCGAGTGCTATTTGCACTTTTTATGGCCAGAATAGCACAATAGTGGTGTTCTTACCCTGAATTAACACTTAATGCTTGAACTTGAAACTCAATGTGAATCAACTCCGTTTAGGAAATTGTATTGAACCCCCTTCGGCCTTACAAGAAAAACACTCTGCTTTTGAGAAACAGGCACTCTTGCACTCTACTGTGTTTCTTATAGGGCCAGTACAGTGAGTGAGCTAGCTCAGAAAAAGAGAACTGTGCTTCCTACTCAAACGGGGCTTATCTAGTTCAACTCAGTATTGGAAACTAAGTAAAACAGGAGCTTCTCTTCAGTCTAATACACTGTATTTGCTGGGAACAGACGCGAGTGCTATTTGCACTGTTAATGGCCAGAACAGCACAATAGTGGTGTTCTTACCCTGAATTAACACTTAATGCTAGAACTTGAAACTCAATGTGAATCAACTCCGTTTATGAAGTTTTATTGAACCCCAGTCAGCCTTACAAGAAAAACACTCTGCTTTGGAGAAACAGGCACTCTTGCACTCTACTGTGTTTCCTATAGGGCCAGTACAGTGAGCTAGCTCAGAACAAGAGAACTGTGCTTCCTACACAAACGGGGCATATCCAGTTCAACTCAGTATTGGAAACTAAGTAAAACTGGAGGTTCTCTTCAGTCCAATACACTGAATTTGCTGGGAACAGAAGCGAGTGCCATTTGCACAGTTTATGGCCAGAATAGCACAATAGTGGTGTTCTTACCCTGAATTAACACTTAATGCTAGAATTTGAAACTCAATGTGAATCAACACCGTTTAGGAAGTTGTATTGAACCACAGTCGGCCTTACAATCAAAACACTCTGCTTTTGAGAAACAGGCACTCTTGCACTCTACTGTGTTTCAATAGGGCCAGTACACTGAGCTAGCTCAGAACAAGAGAACTGTGCTTCCTACTCAAACGGGGCATATATAGTTCAACTCAGTATTGGAAACTAAGTAAAACAGGAGCTTCTCTTCAGTCCAATACACTTTATTTGCTGGGAACAGACGCGAGTGCTATTTGCACTGTTTATGGCCAGAATAGCACAATAGTGGTGTTCTTACCCTGAATTAACACTTAATGCTAGAACTTGAAACTCAATGTGAATCAACTCCGTTTAGGAAGTTGTATTGAACTCCAGTCGGCCTTACAAGAAAAACACTCTTCTTTTGAGAAACAGGCACTCTTGCACTCTCCTGTTTTTCCTATAGGGCCAGTACAGTGAGCTAGCTCAGAACAAGAGAACTGTGCTTCCTACACAAACGGGGCATATCTAGTTCAACTCAGTATTGGAAACTAAGAAAAACAGGAGCTTCTCTTCATTCCAATACACTGTATTTGCTGGGAACAGACGCGAGTGCTATTTGCACTTTTTATGGCCAGAATAGCACAATAGTGGTGTTCTTACCCTGAATTAACACTTAATGCTTGAACTTGAAACTCAATGTGAATCAACTCCGTTTAGGAAATTGTATTGAACCCCCTTCGGCCTTACAAGAAAAACACTCTGCTTTTGAGAAACAGGAACTCTTGCACTCTACTGTGTTTCTTATAGGGCCAGTACAGTGAGCTAGCTCAGAACAAGAGAACTGTGCTTCCTACTCAAACTGGGCTTATCTAGTTCAACTCAGTATTGGAAACTAAGTAAAACAGGAGCTTCTCTTCAGTCTAATACACTGTATTTGCTGGGAACAGACGCGAGTGCTATTTGCACTGTTAATGGCCAGAACAGCACAATAGTGGTGTTCTTACCCTTAATTAACACTTAATGCTAGAACTTGAAACTCAATGGGAATCAACTCCGTTTAGGAAGTTTTATTGAACCCCAGTCCACCTTACAAGAAAAACACTCTGCTTTTGAGAAACAGGCACTCTTGCACTCTACTGTGTTTCCTATAGGGCCAGTACAGTGAGCTAGCTCAGAAAAAGAGAACTGTGCTTCCTACACAAACGGGGCATATCTAGTTCAACTCAGTATTGGAAACTAAGTAAAACAGGAGCTTCTCTTCAGTCCAATACACTGTATTTGCTAGTAACAGACGAGAGTGCTTTTTGGACTGTTAATGGCCAGAACAGCACAATAGTGGTGTTCTTACCCTGAATTAACACTTAATGCTAGAACTTGAAACTCAATGTGAATCAACTCCGTTTATGAAGTTTTATTGAACCCCAGTCAGCCTTACAAAAAAAACACTCTGCTTTTGAGAAACAGGCACTCTTGCACTCTACTGTGTTTCCTATAGGGCCAGTACAGTGAGCTAGCTCAGAACAAGAGAACTGTGCTTCCTACACAAACGGGGCATATCCAGTTCAACTCAGTATTGGAAACTAAGTAAAACTGGAGGTTCTCTTCAGTCCAATACACTGTATTTGCTGGGAACAGAAGCGAGTGCCATTTGCACAGTTTATGGCCAGAATAGCACAATAGTGGTGTTCTTACCCTGAATTAACACTTAATGCTAGAATTTGAAACTCAATGTGAATCAACACCGTTTAGGAAGTTGTATTGAACCACAGTCGGCCTTACAAGCAAAACACTCTGCTTTTGAGAAACAGGCACTCTTGCGCTCTACTGTGTTTCAATAGGGCCAGTACACTGAGCTAGCTCAGAACAAGAGAACTGTGCTTCCTACTCAAACGGGGCATATCTAGTTCAACTCAGTATTGGAAACTAAGTAAAACAGGAGCTTCTCTTCATTCCAATACACTGTATTTGCTGGGAACAGACGCGAGTGCTATTTGCACTGTTTATGGCTAGAATACCACAATAGTGGTGTTCTTACCCTGAATTAACACTTAATGCTAGAACTTGAAACTCAATGTGAATCAACTCCGTTTAGGAAGTTGTATTGAACCCCAATCGGCCTTACTAGAAAAACACTCTGCTTTTGAGAAACAGGCACTCTTGCACTCTCCTGTTTTTCCTATAGGGCCAGTACAGTGAACTAGATCAGAACAAGAGAACTGTGCTTCCTACACAAACGGGGCATATCTAGTTCAACTCAGTATTGGAAACTAAGTAAAACAGGAGCTTCTCTTCATTCCAATACACTGTATTTGCTGGGAACAGACGCGAGTGCTATTTGCACTTTTTATGGCCAGAATAGCACAATAGTGGTGTTCTTACCCTGAATTAACACTTAATGCTTGAACTTGAAACTCAATGTGAATCAACTCCGTTTAGGAAATTGTATTGAACCCCCTTCGGCCTTACAAGAAAAACACTCTGCTTTTGAGAAACAGGCACTCTTGCACTCTACTGTGTTTCTTATAGGGCCAGTACAGTGAGCTAGCTCAGAACAAGAGAACTGTGCTTCCTACTCAAACTGGGCTTATCTAGTTCAACTCAGTATTGGAAACTAAGTAAAACAGGAGCTTCTCTTCAGTCCAATACACTGTATTTGCTGGGAACAGACGCGAGTGCTATTTGCACTGTTAATGGCCAGAACAGCACAATAGTGGTGTTCTTACCCTGAATTAACACTTAATGCTAGAACTTGAAACTCAATGGGAATCAACTCCGTTTAGGAAGTTTTATTGAACCCCAGTCCACCTTACAAGAAAAACACTCTGCTTTTGAGAAACAGGCACTCTTGCACTCTACTGTGTTTCCTATAGGGCCAGTACAGTGAGCTAGCTCAGAAAAAGAGAACTGTGCTTCCTACACAAACGGGGCATATCTAGTTCAACTCAGTATTGGAAACTAAGTAAAACAGGAGCTTCTCTTCAGTCCAATACACTGTATTTGCTAGTAACAGACGAGAGTGCTTTTTGGACTGTTAATGGCCAGAACAGCACAATAGTGGTGTTCTTACCCTGAATTAACACTTAATGCTAGAACTTGAAACTCAATGTGAATCAACTCTGTTTATGAAGTTTTATTGAACCCCAGTCAGCCTTACAAAAAAAACACTCTGCTTTGGAGAAACAGGCACTCTTGCACTCTACTGTGTTTCCTATAGGGCCAGTACAGTGAGCTAGCTCAGAACAAGAGAACTGTGCTTCCTACACAAACGGGGCATATCCAGTTCAACTCAGTATTGGAAACTAAGTAAAACTGGAGGTTCTCTTCAGTCCAATACACTGTATTTGCTGGGAACAGAAGCGAGTGCCATTTGCACAGTTTATGGCCAGAATAGCACAATAGTGGTGTTCTTACCCTGAATTAAGACTTAATGCTAGAATTTGAAACTCAATGTGAATCAACACCGTTTAGGAAGTTGTATTGAACCACAGTCGGCCTTGCAAGCAAAACACTCTGCTTTTGAGAAACAGGCACTCTTGCACTCTACTGTGTTTCAATAGGGCCAGTACACTGAGCTAGCTCAGAACAAGAGAACTGTGCTTCCTACTCAAACGGGGCATATCTAGTTCAACTCAGTATTGGAAACTAAGTAAAACAGGAGCTTCTCTTCAGTCCAATACACTGTATTTGCTGGGAACAGACGCGAGTCGTCTTTGCACTGTTTATGGCCAGAATACCACAATAGTGGTGTTGTACCCTGAATTAACACTTAATGCTAGAACTTGAAACTCAATGTGAATCAACTCCGGTTAGGAAGTTGTATTGAACCCCAGTCGGACTTACAAGATAAACCCTCTGCTTTTGAGAAACAGGCACTCTTGCACTCTACTGTGTTTCCTATAGGGCCAGTACAGTGAGCTAGCTCAGAACAAGAGAACTGTGCTTCCTACTCAAACGGTGCTTATCTAGTTCAACTCTGTATTGGAAACTAAGTAAAACAGGAGCTTCTCTTCAGTCCAATACACTGTATTTGCTGGGAACAGACGCGAGTGCTATTTGCACTGTTTATGGCCAGAATAGCACAATAGTGGTGTTCTTACCCTGAATTAACACTTAATGCTAGAACTTGAAACTCAATGTGAATCAACTCCGTTTAGGAAGTTGTATTGAACCCCAGTCGGCCTTACAAGAAAAACACTCTGCTTTTTTTTTTTGTGATATATATTTTTTATTTTACAATACCATTCAGTTCTACATATCAGCCATGCGTTCCCCTATTCTCCCCCCTCCCACGCCCTCCTCTTACCCCCAGCCCACCCTCCATTCCCACCTCCTCCAGGACAAGTCCTCCCCTGAGGACTGTGATCGACTTGGTAGACTCAGTCCAGGGAGGTCCAGTCCCTTCCTCCCAGGCTGAGCCAAGTGTCCCTGCATAAGTTCCTGGTTTCAAACAGCCAACTCATGCAATGAGCACAGGACTTGGTCCCACTGCCTAGATGCCTCCCAAACTGATCAAGCCAACCAAATGTCTCACCTATTCAGAGGGCCTGATCCAGCTGGGAGCCCCTCAGTCTTTGGTTCATAGTTCATGTGTTTCCATTCATTTGGCTATTTTTTTTTCAATAATTGAGTAAAACTGAAATTTATTATATGCCACAGTTGTCCTAGGGACCTCCATGCTATATATATATAGCGTCTATGGTTCTATGGGTTGTGGTCTGATTGTTCATTTTATATCTAGAATCCACCAATGAGTGAGTACATACCATAACTGTCTTTCTGGGTTTGGGTTACCTCACTCAGGATGATTTTTTCTAGTTCCATCCATTTGCCTGCAAATTTCATGCTTTCATTGTTTTTCTCTGCTGAGTAGTACTCCATTGTGTATATGTACCATATTTTTTTCATCCATTCTTCCGTTGATGGGCATCTGGGTTGTTTCCAGGTTCTGGCTATTACAAATAGTGCTGCTATGAACATAGCTGAGCATGTATCTTTATGTATGTATCAGCATTCTTTGGGTATATGCCCAAGAGTGGGATGGCTGGGTCTTGAGGTAGTTCGATTCCTAATTTTCTGAGAAACCGCCATACTGATTTCCATAGTGGTTGTACAAGTTTACATTCCCACCAACAGTGGAGGAGTGTTCCCTTTGCTCCACATCCTCTCCAACATTGGTTGTCATTGGTGTTTTTGATCTTATCCATTCTAACAGGTGTAAGGTGGTATCTCAGAGTCGTTTTGATTTGCATTTCTCTGATGATTAAGGATGTTGAGCATTTCTTTAAATGTCTTTCAGCCATTTGTAGTTCTTGTTTTGTGAATTCTCTGTTTAGCTCTTTAGCCCATTTTTTAATTGGACTGTTCAGTGCTTTGATGTCTAGTTTCTTGAGTTCTTTATATACTGTGGAGATCAATCCTCTGTCAGATGTGGGGTTGGTGAAGATCTTTTCCCAATCTGTTGGCTGTCTTTTTGTCTTATTGACTGTGTCTTTTGCCCTGCAAAAGCTTCTCAGTTTTTAGAGGTCCCATTTATTAATTGTTGTGCTCAGGGTCTGTGCTGTTGGTGTTTTATTTAGGAAATGGTCTCCAGTGCCAATGCGTTCAAGAGTGCTTCCTATCTTCTTTTCTATTAAGTTTAGTGTAACTGGATTTATGTTTAGGTCTTTGGTCCACTTGGACTTGAGTTTTGTGCATGGTGACAGATATGGATCTATTTGTAATCTTTTACATATTGACATCCAGTTATGCCAGCACCATTTGTTGAAGATACTTTCTTTGTTCCATTGTATAGTTTTGGCTCCTTTGTCAAAAACCAGGTGTTCATATGTGCATGGATTAATGTCAGGGTCTTCAATTCGATTCCATTGGTCCATATGTCGGTTTTTATACCAGTACCAAGCTGTTTTTATTACTATAGCTCTATAGTAGAGTTTGAGGTCCGGGATGGTGATGCCTCCAAGGTTTGCTTTATCGTATATGATTCTTTTAGCTATCCTGGGTCTTTTGTTTTTCCATATAAAGTTGAGTATTTTTCTTTCCAAGTCTGTGAAGAATTGTGTTGGGATTTTGATGGGGATTGCATTGAATCTGTAGATTGCTTTTGGTAAGATTGCCATTTTTACTATGTTAATCCTACCTATCCATGAGCATGGGAGATCCTTCCATTTTCTGATATCTTCTTCAATTTCTTTCTTTAGAGATTTAAAGTTCTTATCAAAAAGGTCTTTCACTTGTTTAGTTAGTGTTATCCCAAGGTATTTTATATTATTTGTGGCTATTGTAAAGGGTGATGTTTCTCTGACTTCTTTCTCAGCCCTTTTATCATTTGTGTATAGGAGGGCTACTGATTTTTTTGAGTTGATCTTGTATCCTGCCACTTTACTGAAGGAGTTTATCAGCTGTAGAAGTTCCCTGGTAGAGTTTTTGGGGTCACTTATGTATACTATCATATCATCTGCAAATAGTGAAAGTTTGACTTCTTCCTTGCCAATTTGTATCCCTTTGATCTTTTGTTGTCTTATTGCTCTAGCTAGAACTTCTAGTACTATATTGAATAAATATGGGGAGAGTGGACAGCCTTGTCTTGTTCCTGAATTTAGTGGTATCGCTTTGAGTTTCTCTCCATTTAATTTGATGTTTGCTGTTGGCTTGCTATAAATTGTTTTTATTATGTTTAGAAATGTTCCTTGTATTCCTATTCTTTCTAAGACCTTTATCATGAAGGGGTGTTGGATTTTGTCAAAGGCTTTTTCAGCATCTAGGGAGATGATCATGTGGTTTTTTTCTTTCAGTTTGTTTATATGGTGTATTACATTGACTGATTTCCGTATGTTGAACCATCCTTGCATCCCTGGGATGAATCCTACTTGGTCGTGATGGATGATTGTTTTGATGTATTCTTGGATTCGGTTTGCCAATATTTTGTTGAGTATTTTTGCATCAATGTTCATGAGGGAGATTGGTCTGTAGTTCTCTTTCTTTGTTGCATCTTTGTGTGGTTTGGGTATCAGGGTAATTGTAGCCTCATAAAAAGAGTTTGGTAGTGTTCCTTCTGTTTCTATTGTGTGGAACACTTTGAAGAGGATTGGTATTAGTTCTTCTTTGAAAGTCAGGTAGAATTCTGCACTGAAACCATCTGGTCCTGGGCTTTTTTTAGTTGGGAGACTTTTGATGACTGTTTCTATTTCTTTAGGGGTTATTGGTCTATTTAAATGGTTTATCTGGTCTTGATTTAATTTTGGTATTTGGTATTTATCCAGAAAATTGTCCATTTCTTCCTGGTTTTCCATTTTTGAGGAGTACAGGTTTTTGAAGTATGATCTGATGATTCTCTGGATTTCCTCATTGTCTGCTGTTATGTCTCCCTTTTCATTTCTGATTTTGTGAATTTGGGTGTTCTCTCTTTGCCTTTTGGTTAATTTGGCTAGTGGTTTGTCTATCTTGTTGATTTTTTCAAAGAACCAACTCTTTGTTTCATTGATTTTTTGTATTGTTCTCTTGTTTTCTATTTCGTTGATTTCAGCCCTCAATTTGATTATTTCCTGGCGTCTCTTTCTCCTGGGTGAGTTTGTTTCTTTTTGTTCTAGAGCTTTCAGTTGTGCTGTTAATTCATTGGTATGGGATTGCTCCATCTTCTTTATGTGTGCATTTAGAGCTATGAATTTTCCTCTTAGCACTGCTTTCATAGTGTCCCATAAGTTTGGGTATGTTGTACTTTCATTTTCATTGAATTCTAGGAACTCTTTAATTTCTGTCTTTATTTCTTCCTTGA
The DNA here is from genome assembly GCF_049852395.1 of Peromyscus maniculatus bairdii. Taxonomy (NCBI): domain Eukaryota; kingdom Metazoa; phylum Chordata; class Mammalia; order Rodentia; family Cricetidae; genus Peromyscus; species Peromyscus maniculatus. Next base: position 53,413,936 of record NC_134866.1, read on the forward strand.
CCCATTGATGTTTCAGGTGGGTATTATTCAGTTTCCATGAGTTTGTGGGTTTTCTATAATTTTTGTTGTTATTGAGTTCTATCTTTAAGGCATGGTGGTCTGATAAAATACAGGAGGTTATTCCAATTTTTTTGTATCTGTTGAGATTTGTTTTGTGTCCAAGCATGTGGCCAATTTTTGAGAAGGTTCCATGGGGTGCTGAGAAGAAGGTATATTCTTTTGTGTTAGGATGGAATATTCTGTAGATATCTGTTAGGTCCATTTGAGTCATAACATCTGTTAGGTCCTTTATTTCTTTGTTAAGTTTCAGTCTGGTAGATCTATCTTTTGGTGAGAGTGGTGTGTTAAAATCTCCCACTACTAATGTGTGGGGTTTGATGTGCGTTTTAAACTTTAGTAGTGTTTCTTTTATGAATGTGGGTGCTTTTGTATTTGGAGCATAAATGTTTAGAATCGAGACTTCATCTTGGTGGATTTTTCCTGTGATGAATATGTAATGTCCATCCTGGTCTCTTTTGATTGATTTTAGTTTGAAGTCTATTTTATTAGATATTAGGATAGCTACACCAGCTTGTTTCTTAGGTCCATTTGCTTGGAAAACCTTTTCCCAGCCCTTTACTCGGAGGTAGTGTCTGTCTTTGGAGTTAAGGTGTGTTTCTTGTATGCAGCATATGGATGGGTCCTGTTTTCTAATCCATTCTGTTAGCCTGTGTCTTTTTATAGGTGAGTTGAGACCATTGATATTGATGGATATTAATGACCAGTGATTGTTAATTCCTGTTATTTTTTTGGTTGTGTTGTGTTGTCCTTCTGTGGTGTATGTTGGTGTAGGATTATCTATTGCTTGATTTTTCATGGATGTGTTTAGCTTCTTTGGGTTGAATTTTCCCTTCTAGTGCTTTCTGTAGGGCTGGGTTTGTGGACAGGTATTGATTAAATCTGGTTTTATCCTGGAATATTTTGTTTACTCCGCCTATGGTGATTAAGAGTTTTGCTGGGTATAATAGTCTGGGTTGGCATCCATGGTCTCTTAGTGTCTGCATGAGGTTTGTCCATGATCTTCTATCTTTCATAGTCTCTATTGAGTAGTCTGCTGTTATTCTGATGGGTTTGACTTTATATGTTACTTGGTCCTTTTCCTTTGCAGCTCTTAATATTTTTTCTTTATTCTGTGTGTTTAGTGTTTTGATTATTATGTGGCGAGGGGACTTTTTTTTTTGATCCAGCCTATTCGGTGTTCTGTAAGCTTCTTGTATCTTCATGGGTATTTCTTTCTTTAGGTTAGGAAAGTTTTCTTCTATGATTTTGTTGAATATATTTTCTGTGCCTTTGAGTTGGTATTCTTCTCCTTCTTCTATCCCTATTATTCTTAGGTTTGGTCTTTTCATGGTGTCCCAAATTTCCTGGACGTTTTGTGTTAGGACTTTTTTTGTCTTTATTGTTTTCTTTGACTGACGAATCTAATTTCTCTATCGTGTCTTCAGTGTCAGAGATTCTCTGTTCCATCTCTTGCAATCGGTTGGTTATGCTTGTTTCTGTAGTTCCTGTTCGTTTTGTCAGGATTTCTATTTCCAGCATTCCCTCAGCGTGTGTTTTCTTTATTGTCTCAAATTCATTTTCAGATCTTGGAATGTTTCTTTCATCTGTTTAATTGCTTTTTCTTGGCTTTCTTTGATTTCTTCGCATTTTTTGTTCGTTTTTTCTTCCATTTCTTTAAGGGAGTTTTTTATTTCCTCTTTAATGGAGTTTTTCATTTCCTCTTTAAGGGAAGTTTTTATTTCCTCTTTAAGGGAGTTTTTTATTTCCTCTTTAAGGAAAGTTTTTATTTCCTCTTTAAGGTAGTTTTTCAATTCCTCTTTAAGGAAAGTTTTTATTTCCTCATTGAGGGAATGTTTTATTTCTTCTTTAAGGGCCTCTATCATCTTCTTAATGTCATTTTTAGGGTTGATTTCTTCTGTTTCTTCTGTCATGGTATGTTTAGGTCTTGCAGGTGTAGAATCACTAGGTTCTGATGTTGCCATATAGGTCTTTATGTTGTTGCCTGTATTTTTGCACTGGCGCCTACTCATCTCTTCCTCTGGGAGGTGCAGGTGGTGTCTGTGTCTGAGAGTGCCTCTCTTGTTCTAATTTTTAGTCTTGGTTTAGTAGGGGTTCTTGGTTAAATTGGTGCTTTTGGGCTATTTCTTCAGGGGCAGCTGATTTCGATCGGTGAATTATATACTTATGATTCTGGTGATCTGGTTTGGTGTCTGGGTAGCGCCTTCTTCTGTGTTCTCAGGTCACTTTTTGTTCATTTGTCAACTCCTCAGCTGATCTTGTTTCTTCAGACTTTAAACTGTAGGCATCTGAATCCTCTCCCAGATGGGTTTCAGCTGAGCAGGGTAGTCTCACCAACACCTCCAAGTTGTTGGGTTTCACAGGATCAGCAGCTGGGCCCTGGGTTGTCCTCAGACGGAGTGTTCAGATTCGTTCTGGTTCTGACCCACGGAGATAGCTTCTTCCCCAGATGTTGGGGTTAGGGGCGTCCCTGTTCCAAGCTGTGTCTGCTTGTCTCCGTCCCTGGGCCTGTTTACCTCTGCGGTCCGCCGCCGGGCCTGTATGTCCCTGTCGGCCGCTGCACATCTACCTCAGCGGGCTGCCGCTGGGCCCGTCTTCCTCCACAGGCCGCCGCCACAGGCCTAACTGCGTCTGCTTGTCTTCGCCGCCGGGCCTGTCTACCTCTGTGGACCGCCGCTGGGCCTGAATGTCTCTGCCGGCTGCCGCCGGGCCTGAATATCTCTGTCGGCTGCCGCCGCTGGGCCCGTCTACCTCAGTGGGCTGCTGCTGGGCCCGTCTACCTCCTCGGGCCGCCGCCGCAGGCTTACCTGCGTCTGCTTGTCTCTGCCGCCGGGCCTGTCTACCTCTGTGGGCCGCTGCTGGGCCTGAATGTCTCTGCCGGCTGCCGCTGGGTCTGAATATCCCTGTCAGCTGTCGCCACTGGGCCCGTCTACCTCCACGGGCCCCCGCCGCAGGCCTACCTGCATCTGCTTGTCTCTGCCGCCGGGCCTGTCTACCTCTGTGTGCCGCGGCTGGGACTGAATGTCTCTGCCCGCTGCCTCCGGGCCTGAATATCCCTGTAGGCTGTCTCCGCTGGGCACATCTACCTCAGCAGGCTGTTGCTGGGCCCTTCTACCTCCGCGGGCCGGCGCTGGCTCCGTCTACTTCTGTGGGCCGCCGCTGGGCCTAAATGTCTCTGCCGGCTGCCGCTGGGTCTGAATATCCCTGTCGGCTGCCGCCGCTGGGCCCGTCTACCTCAGCGGGCTGCTGCTGGGCCCGTCTACCTCTGCAGGCCGCCGCCGTAGGCCTACCTGCGTATGCTTGTCTCTGCCACTGGGCCTGTCTACCTCTGTGGGCCACCGCTGGGCCTGAATGTCTCTGCCGGCTGCCGCTGGGTCTGTATGTCCCTGTCGGCTGCCGCCGCTGGGCCCGTCTACCTCAGCGGGCTGCTGCTGGGCCCGTCTACCTCCGCGGGGCGCCGCCTCAGGCCTACCTGCCTCTGCTCGTCTCTGCCGCCAGGCCTGTCTCAACACTCTGCTTTTGAGAAACAGGCACTCTTGAACTCTACAGTGTTTCCTATAGGGCCAGTACAGTGAGCTAGCTCAGAACAAGAGAACTGTGCTTCCTACACAAACGGGGCATATCTAGTTCAACTCAGTATTGGAAACTAAAACTAAGTAAAACAGGAGCTTCTCTTCAGTCCAATACACTGTATTTGCTGGGAACAGACGCGAGTGCTATTTGCAATTTTATGGCCAGAATAGCACAATAGTGGTGTTCTTACCCTGAATTAAACTTAATGCTAGAACTTGAAACTCAATGTGAATCAACTCCGTTTAGGAAGTGTATTGAACCCCAGTCGGCCTTACAAGAAAAACACTATGCTTTTGAGAAACAGGTACTCTTGCACTCTACTGTGCTTCCTATAGGGCCAGTACAGTGAGCTAGCTCAGAACAAGAGAACTGTGCTTCCTACACAAACGGGGAATATCTAGTTCAACTCAGTATTGGAAACTAAGTAAAACAGGAGCTTCTCTTCAGTCCAATACACTGCATTTTCTGGGAACAGACGCGAGTGCTATTTGCACTGTTAATGGCCAGAATAGCACAATAGTGGTGTTCTTACCCTGAATTAACACTTAATGCTAGAAATTGAAACTGAATGTGAATCAACTCCGTTTAGGAAGTTGCATTGAACCCCAGTCGGTCTTAGAAGAAAAACACTCTGCTTTTGAGAAACAGGCACTCTTGCACTCTACTGTGTTTCCTATAGGGCCAGTAGAGTGAGCTAGCTCAGAACAAGAGAACTGTGCTTCCTAAACAAACGGGGCATATCTTGTTAAACTCAGGATTGGAAACTGAGTGAAACAGGAGCTTCTCTTCAGTCCAATACACTGTACTGGCTGGGAACAGACGCGAATGCTATTTGTACTCTGAATGGCCAGAATAGCACAAGAGTGATGTTCTTAGCCTGAATGAACCCTTGCTGGTAGACTTGAAACTGCACGTGATTCAACTCCGTTTCAGAAGTTTAATTGAACCCTAGTGTGCCATGCAGAAAAATACTCTGCTTTTGAGAAACGGGCATTCTTGCACTCTACTGTGTTTCCTAGAGGGCCAGTACAGTGAGCTAGCTCAGAACAAGAGAACTGTGCTTCCTAAACAAAGGGGGCATATCTAGTTCAACTCAGTATTGGAAACTAAGTAAAACAGGAGCTTCTCTTCAGTCCAATACACTGTGTTTGCTGAGAACAGACGCGAGTGTTGTTTGCACTGTTTATGGCCAGACTAGCACAATAGTGGTGTTGTACCCTGAATTAACACTTAATGCTAGAACTTGAAACTGAATGTGAATCAACTCCGTTTAGGAAGTGTATTGAACCCCAGTCGGCCCTACAAGAAAAACACTCTGCTTTTGAGAAACAGGTACTCTTGCACTCTACTGTGCTTCCTATAGGGCCAGTACAGTGAGCTAGCTCAGAACAAGAGAACTGTGCTTCCTAAACAAACGGAGCATATCTAGTTCAACTCAGTATTGGAAACTAAGTAAAACAGGAGCTTCTCTTCAGTCCAATACACTGTATTTGCTGGGAACAGACGCGAGTGCTATTTGCACTGTTTATGGCCAGAATAGCACAATAGTAGTGTTCTTACCCTGAATAAACACTTAATGCTAGAACTTGAAACTCAATGTGAATCAACCCCATTTAGGAAGTTGTATTGAACCCCATTCGGCCTTACAAGAATAACACTCTGCTTTTGAGAAACAGGCACTCTTGCACTCTACTGTGTTTCCTATAGGGCCAGTACAGTGAGCTAGCTCAGAAAAAGAGAACTGTGCTTCCTACACAAACGGGGCATATCTAGTTCAACTCAATATTGGAAACTAAGTAAAACAGGAGCTTCTCTTCAGTCCAATACACTGTATTTGCTGGGAACAGACGCGAGTGCTATTTGCACTGTTAATGGCCAGCACAGCACAATAGTGGTGTTCTTACCCTGAATTAACACTTAATGCTAGAACTTGAAACTCAATGTGAATCAACTCCGTTTAGGAAGTTGTATTGAACCGCAGTCGGCCTTACAAGAATAACACTCTGCTTTTGAGAAACAGGCACTCTTGCATTCTACTGTGTTTCATATAGGGCCATTATAGTGTGCTAGCTCAGATCGAGAACTGTGCTTCCTACACAAACGGGGCATATCTAGTTCAACTCAGTATTGGAAACTAAGTAAAACAGGAGCTTCTCTTCAGTCCAATACACTGTATTTGCAGGGAACAGACGTGAGGGCTATTTGCACTGTTTATGGCCAGAATAGCACAATAGTGGTGTTCTTACCCTGAATTAACACTTAATGCTAGAACTTGAAACTCAATGGGAATCAACTCCGTTTAGGAAGTTGTATTGAACCCCAGTCGGCCTTACAAGAAAAACACTCTGCTTTTGAGAAACAGGCACTCTTGCACTCTACTGTGCTTCCTATAGGGCCAGTACAGTGAGCTAGCTCAGAACAAGAGAACTGTGCTTCCTAAAAAAACGGGGCATATCTAGTTCAACTCAGTATTGGAAACTAAGTAAAACAGGAGCTTCTCTTCAGTCCAATACACTGTATTCGCTGGGAACAGACGCGAGTGCTATTTGCACTGTTAATGGCCAGCACAGCACAATTGTGGTGTTCTTACCCTGAATTAACACTTAATGCTAGAACTTGAAACTCAATGTGAATCAACTCCGTTTAGGAAGTTTTATTAAACCCCAGTCCACCTTACAAGAAAAACATTCTGCTTTTGAGAAACAGGCACTCTTGCACTCTACTGTGTTTCCTATAGGGCCAGTACAGTAAGCTAGCTCAGAACAAGAGAACTGTGCTTCCTAAACAAACGGGGCATATCTAGTTCAACTCAGTATTGGAAACTAAGTAAAACAGGAGCTTCTCTTCAGTCCAATACACTGTATTTGCTGGGAACAGACGCGAGTGTTGTTTGCACTGTTTGTGTCCAGACTAGCACAATAGTGGTGTTGTTACCCTGAATTAACACTTAATGCTAGAACTTGAAACTGAATGTGAATCAACTCCTTTTAGGAAGTGTATTGAACCCCAGTCGGCCCTACAAGAAAAACACTCTGCTTTTGAGAAACAGGCACTCTTGCACTCTACTGTGCTTCCTATAGGGCCAGTACAGTGAGCTAGCTCAGAACAAGAGAACTGTGCTTCCTACACAAACGGGGCATATCTAGTTCAACTCAGTATTGGAAACTAAGTAAAACAGGAGCTTCTCTTCAGTCCAATACACTGTATTTGCTGGGAACAGACGCAAGTGCTATTTGCACTGTTAATGGCCAGAATAGCACAATAGTGGTGTTCTTACCCTGAATTAACACTTAATGCTAGAACTTGAAACTCAATGTGAATCAACCCCGTTTAGGAAGTTGTATTGAACCCCATTCGGCCTTACAAGAATAACACTCTGCTTTTGAGAAACAGGCACTCTTGCACTCTACTGTGTTTCCTATAGGGCCAGTACAGTGAGCTAGCTCAGCACAAGAGAACTGTGCTTCCTACACAAACGGGGCATATCTAGTTCCCTCAGTATTGGAAACTAAGTAAAACAGGAGCTTCTCTTCAGTCCAATACACTGTATTTGCAGGGAACAGACACGAGTGCTATTTGCACTGTTTATGGCCAGAATAGCACAATAGTGGTGTTCTTACCCTGAATTAACACTTAATGCTAGAACCTGAAACTGAATGTGAATCAACTCCGTTTAGGAAGTTGTATTGAACCCCAGTCGGCCTTACAAGAAAAACACTCTGCTTTTGAGAAACAGGTACTCTTGCACTCTACTGTGCTTCCTATAGGGCCAGTACAGTGAGCTAGCTCAGAACAAGAGAACTGTGCTTCCTAAACAAAGGGGGCATATCTAGTTCAACTCAGTATTGGAAACTAAGTAAAACAGGAGCTTCTCTTCAGTCCAATACACTGTATTTGCTGGGAACAGACGCGAGTGCTATTTGCACTGTTTATGGCCAGAATAGCACATTAGTGGTGTTCTTACCCTGAAATAACACTTAATGCTAGATCTTGAAACTGAATGTGAATCAACTCCGTTTAGGAAGTTGTATTGAACCCCAGTCGGCCTTACAAGAAAAACACTCTGCTTTTGAGAAACAGGCACTCTTGCACTCTACTGTGCTTCCTATAGGGCCAGTACAGTGAGCTAGCTCAGAACAAGAGAACTGTGCTCCTAAACAAACGGGGCATATCTAGTTCAACTCAGTATTGGAAACTAAGTAAAACAGGAGCTTCTCTTCAGTCCAATACACTGTATTTGCTGGGAACAGACGCGAGTGTTGTTTGCACTGTTTATGGCCAGACTAGCACAATAGTGGTGTTGTACCCTGAATTAACACTTAATGCTAGAACTTGAAACTGAATGTGAATCAACTCCGTTTAGGAAGTGTATTGAACCCCAGTCGGCCCTACAAGAAAAACACTCTGCTTTTGAGAAACAGGTACTCTTGCACTCTACTGTGCTTCCTATAGGGCCAGTACAGTGAGCTAGCTCAGAACAAGAGAACTGTGCTTCCTAAACAAACGGGGCATATCTAGTTCAACTCAGTATTGGAAACTAAGTAAAACAGGAGCTTCTCTTCAGTCCAATACACTGTATTTGCTGGGAACAGACGCGAGTGCTATTTGCACTGTTTATGGCCACAATAGCACAATAGTGGTGTTCTTACCCTGAATTAACACTTAATGCTAGAAATTGAAACTGAATGTGAATCAACTCCGTTTAGGAAGTTACATTGAACCCCAGTCAGCCTTACAAGAAAAACACTCTGCTTTGGAGAAACAGGCACTCTTGCACTCTACTGTGTTTCCTATAGGGCCAGTACAGTGAGCTAGCTCAGAACAAGAGAACTGTGCTTCCTAAACAAACGGGGCATATCTAGTTCAACTCAGTATTGGAAACTAAGTAAAACAGGAGCTTCTCTTCAGTCCAATACACTGTTTTTGCTGGGAACAGACGAGAGTGCTATTTGCACTGTTTATGGCCAGAATAGCACAATAGTGGTGTTCTTACCCTGAATTAACACTTAATGCTAGAACTTGAAACTCAATGTGAATCAACCCCGTTTAGGAAGTTGTATTGAACCCCATTCGGCCTTACAAGAATAACACTCTGCTTTTGAGAAACAGGCACTCTTGCACTCTACTGTGTTTCCTATAGGGCCAGTACAGTGAGCTAGCTCAGAACAAGAGAACTGTGCTTCCTACACAAACGGGGCATATCTAGTTCAACTCAGTATTGGAAACTAAGTAAAACAGGAGCTTCTCTTCAGTCCAATACACTGTATTTGCTGGGAACAGACGCGAGTGCTATTTGCACTATTTACAGCCAGAATAGCACAATAGTGGTGTTCTTACCCTGAATTAACACTTAATGCTAGAACTTGAAACTCAATGTGAATCAACTCCGTTTAGGAAGTTGTATTGAACCGCAGTCGGCCTTACAAGAAAAACACTCTGCTTTTGAGAAACAGGCACTCTTGCACTCTACTGTGTTTCCTATAGGGCCAGTACAGTAAGCTAGCTCAGAACAAAAGAACTGTGCTTCCTAAACAAACGGGGCATATCTAGTTCAACTCAGTATTGGAAACTAAGTAAAACAGGAGCTACTCTTCAGTCCAATACACTGTATTTGCTGGGAACAGACGCGAGTGCTATTTGCACTGTTTATGGCCAGACTAGCACAATAGTTGTGTTGTACCCTGAATTAACACTTAATGCTAGAACTTGAAACTGAATGTGAATCAACTCCGTTTAGGAAGTGTATTGAACCCCAGTCGGCCCTACAAGAAAAACACTCTGCTTTTGAGAAACAGGTACTCTTGCACTCTACTGTGCTTCCTATAGGGCCAGTACAGTGAGCTAGCTCAGAACAAGAGAACTGTGCTTCCTAAACAAACGGGGCATATCTAGTTCAACTCAGTATTGGAAACTAAGTAAAACAGGAGCTTCTCTTCAGTCCAATACACTGTATTTGCTGGGAACAGACGCGAGTGCTATTTGCACTGTTTATGGCCAGAATAGCACAATAGTGGTGTTCTTACCCTGAATTAACACTTAATGCTAGAAATTGAAACTGAATGTGAATCAACTCCGTTTAGGAAGTTACATTGAACCCCAGTCGGTCTTACAAGAAAAACACTCTGCTTTTGAGAAACAGGCACTCTTGCACTCTACTGTGTTTCCTATAGGGCCAGTACAGTGAGCTAGCTCAGAACAAGAGAACTGTGCTTCATACACAAACGGGGCATATCTAGTTCAACTCAGTATTGGAAACTAAGTAAAACAGGAGCTTCTCTTCAGTCCAATACACTGTATTTGCTGGGAACAGACGCGAGTGCTATTTGCACTGTTTATGGCCAGAATAGCACAATAGTGGTGTTCTTACCCTGAATTAACACTTAATGCTAGAACTTGAAACTGAATGTGAATCAAATCCGTTTAGGAAGTTGTATTGAACCCCAGTCGGCCTTACAAGAAAAACACTCTGCTTTTGAGAAACAGGCACTCTTGCACTCTACTGTGCTTCCTATAGGGCCAGTACAGTGAGCTAGCTCAGAACAAGAGAACTGTGCTTCCTAAACAAACGGGGCATATCTAGTTCAACTCAGTATTGGAAACTAAGTAAAACAGGAGCTTCTCTTCAGTCCAATACACTGTATTTGCTGGGAACAGACGCGAGTGCTATTTGCACTGTTAATGGCCAGCACAGCACAATAGTGGTGTTCTTAGCCTGAATTAACACTTAATGCTAGAACTTGAAACTCAATGTGAATCAACTCCGTTTAGGAAGTTGTATTGAACCGCAGTCGGCCTTACAAGAAAAACACTCTGCTTTTGAGAAACAGGCACTCTTGCACTCTACTGTGTTTCCTATAGGGCCAGTACAGTAAGCTAGCTCAGAACAAAAGAACTGTGCTTCCTAAACAAACGGGGCATATCTAGTTCAACTCAGTATTGGAAACTAAGTAAAACAGGAGCTACTCTTCAGTCCAATACACTGTATTTGCTGGGAACAGACGCGAGTGCTATTTGCACTGTTTATGGCCAGACTAGCACAATAGTGGTGTTGTACCCTGAATTAACACTTAATGCTAGAACTTGAAACCGAATGTGAATCAACTCCGTTTAGGAAGTGTATTGAACCCCAGTCGGCCCTACAAGAAAAACACTCTGCTTTTGAGAAACAGGTACTCTTGCACTCTACTGTGCTTCCTATAGGGCCAGTACAGTGAGCTAGCTCAGAACAAGAGAACTGTGCTTCCTAAACAAACGGGGCATATCTAGTTCAACTCAGTATTGGAAACTAAGTAAAACAGGAGCTTCTCTTCAGTCCAATACACTGTATTTGCTGGGAACAGACGCGAGTGCTATTTGCACTGTTTATGGCCAGAATAGCACAATAGTGGTGTTCTTACCCTGAATTAACACTTAATGCTAGAAATTGAAACTGAATGTGAATCAACTCCGTTTAGGAAGTTACATTGAACCCCAGTCGGTCTTACAAGAAAAACACTCTGCTTTTGAGAAACAGGCACTCTTGCACTCTACTGTGTTTCCTATAGGGCCAGTACAGTGAGCTAGCTCAGAACAAGAGAACTGTGCTTCCTACACAAACGGGGCATATCTAGTTCAACTCAGTATTGGAAACTAAGTAAAACAGGAGCTTCTCTTCAGTCCAATACACTGTATTTGCTGGGAACAGACCCGAGTGCTATTTGCACTGTTTATGGCCAGAATAGCACAATAGTGGTGTTCTTACCCTGAATTAACACTTAATGCTAGAACTTGAAACTGAATGTGAATCAACTCCGTTTAGGAAGTTGTATTGAACCCCAGTCGGCCTTACAAGAAAAACACTCTGCTTTTGAGAAACAGGCACTCTTGCACTCTACTGTGCTTCCCATAGGGCCAGTACAGTGAGCTAGCTCAGAACAAGAGAACTGTGCTTCCTAAACAAACGGGGCATATCTAGTTCAACTCAGTATTGGAAACTAAGTAAAACAGGAGCTTCTCTTCTGTCCAATACACTGTATTTGCTGGGAACAGACGCGAGTGCTATTTGCACTGTTAATGTCCAGAATAGCACAATAGTTTGGTTCTTACCCTGAATTAACACTTAATGCTAGAAATTGAAACTGAATGTGAATCAACTCCGTTTAGGAAGTTACATTGAACCCCAGTTGGTCTTACAAGAAAAACACTCTGCTTTTGAGAAACAGGCACTCTTGCACTCTACTGTGTTTCCTATAGGGGCAGTACAGTGAGCTAGCTCAGAAAAAGAGAACTGTGCTTCCTACACAAACGGGGCTTATCTAGTTCAACTCAGTATTGGAAACTAAGTAAAACAGGAGCTTCTTCAGTCCAATACACTGTATTTTCTGGGAACAGACGCGAGTGCTATTTGCACTGTTTATGGCCAGAATAGCACAATAGTGGTGTTCTTACCCTGAATTAACACTTAATGCTAGAAATTGAAACTCAATGTGAATCAACCCCGTTTAGGAAGTTGTATTGAACCCCATTCGGCCTTACAAGAATAACACTCTGCTTTTGAGAAACATGCACTCTTGCACTCTACTGTGTTTCCTATAGGGCCATTATATTGAGCTAGCTCAGATCAATACAACTGTGCTTCCTACACAAACGGGGCATATCTAGTTCAACTCAGTATTGGAAACTAAGTAAAACAGGAGCTTCTCTTCAGTCCAATACACTGTATTTGCAGAGAACAGACGCGAGTGCTATTTGCACTGTTTATGGCCAGAATAGCACAATAGTGGTGTTCTTACCCTGAATTAACACTTAATGCTAGAACTTGAAACTCAATGTGAATCAACTCCGTTTAGGAAGTTGTATTGAACCCCAGTCGGCCTTACAAGAAAAACACTCTGCTTTTGAGAACAGGCACTCTTGCACTCTACTGTGTTTCTTATAGGGCCAGTACAGTGAGCTAGCTCAGCACAAGAGAACTGTGCTTCCTAAACAAACGGGGCATATCTAGTTCAACTCAGTATTGGAAACTAACTAAAACAGGAGCTTCTCTTCAGTCCAATACACTGTATTTGCTGAGAACAGACGCTAGTGCTATTTGCACTGTTTATGGCCAGAATAGCACAATAGTGGTGTTCTTACCCTGAATTAACACTTAATGCTAGAACATGAAACTGAATGTGAATCAACTCCGTTTAGGAAGTTGTATTGAACCCCAGTTGGCCTTACAAGAAAACACTCTGCTTTTGAGAAACAGGCACTCTTGCACTCTACTGTGCTTCCTATAGGGCCAGTACAGTGAGCTAGCTCAGAACAAGAGAACTGTGCTTCCTAAACAAACGGGGCATATCTAGTTCAACTCAGTATTGGAAACTAAGTAAAACAGGAGCTTCTCTTCAGTCCAATACACTGTATTTGCTGGAAACAGACGCAAGTGCTATTTGCACTGTTTATGGCCAGAATAGCACAATAGTGGTGTTCTTACCCTGAATTAACACTTAATGCTAGAAATTGAAACTCAATGTGAATCAACCCCGTTTAGGAAGTTGTATTGAACCCCATTCGGCCTTACAAGAATAACACTCTGCTTTTGAGAAACAGGCACTCTTGCACTCTACTGTGTTTCCTATAGGGCCAGTACAGTGAGCTAGCTCAGAACAAGAGAACTGTGCTTCCTACACAAACGGGGCATATCTAGTTCAACTCAGTATTGGAAACTAAGTAAAACAGGAGCTTCTCTTCAGTCCAATACACTGTATTTGCTGGGAACAGACGCGAGTGCTATTTGCACTCTTAATGGCCAGAATAGCACAATAGTGTTGTTCTTACCCTGAATTAACACTTAATGCTAGAAATTGAAACTGAATGTGAATCTACTCCGTTTAGGAAGTTGCATTGAACCCCAGTCGGTCTTACAAGAAAAACACTCTGCTTTTGAGAAACAGGCACTCTTGCACTCTACTGTGTTTCCTATAGGGCCAGTACAGTTAGCTAGATCAGAAAAAGAAAACTGTGCTTCCTAAACAAAGGGGCATATCTAGTTCAACACAGTATTGGAAACTAAGTAAAACAGGAGCTTCTCTTCAGTCCAATACACTGTATTTGCAGGGAACAGACGCGAGTGCTATTTGCACTGTTTATGGCCAGAATAGCACAATAGTGGTGTTCTTACCCTGAATTAACACTTAATGCTAGAACTTGAAACTGAATGTGAATCAACTCCGTTTAGGAAGTTGTATTGAACCCCAGTCGGCCTTACAAGAAAAACACTCTGAATTCAGAAACAGGCACTCTTGCACTCTACTGTGTTTCCTATAAGGCCAGTACAGTGAGCTAGCTCAGAACAAGAGAACTGTGCTTCCTAAACAAACGGGGCATATCTACTTCAACTGAGTATTGGAAACTAAGTAAAACAGGAGCTTCTATTCAGTCCAATACACTGTATTTGCTGGGAACATACGCGAGTGCTATTTGCACTGTTTATGGCCAGACTAGCACAATAGTGGTGTTGTTACCCTGAATTAACACTTAATGCTAGAACTTGAAACTGAATGTGAATCAACTCCGTTTAGGAAGTGTATTGAACCCCAGTCGGCCCTACAAGAAAAACACTCTGCTTTTGAGAAACATGTACTCTTGCACTCTACTGTACTTCCTATAGGGCCAGTACAGTGAGCTAGCTCAGAACAAGAGAACTGTGCTTGCTAAACAAACGGGGCATATCTAGTTCAACTCAGTATTGGAAACTAAGTAAAACAGGAGCTTCTCTTCAGTCCAATACACTGTATTTGCTGGGAACATTCGCGAGTGCTATTTGCACTGTTTATGGCCAGAATAGCACACTAGTGGTGTTCTTACCCTGAATTAACACTTAATGCTAGAAATTGAAACTGAATGTGAATCAACTCCGTTTAGGAAGTTACATTGAACCCCAGTTGGTCTTAAAAGAAAAACACTCTGCTTTTGAGAAACAGGCACTCTTGCACTCTACTGTGTTTCCTATAGGGCCAGTACAGTGAGCTAGCTCAGAACAAGAGAACTGTGCTTCCTAAACAAAGGGGCATATCTAGTTCAACTCAGTATTGGAAACTAAGTAAAACAGGAGCTTCTCTTCAGTCCAATACACTGTATTTGCTGGGAACAGACGCGAGTGCTATTTGCACTGTTTATGGCCAGAATAGCACAATAGTGGTGTTTTTACCCTGAAATAACACTTAATGCTAGAAATTGAAACTCAATGTGAATCAACCCCGTTTAGGAAGTTGTATTGAACCCCATTCGGCCTTACAAGAATAACACTCTGCTTTTGAGAAACAGGCACTCTTGCACTCTACTGTGTTTCCTATAGGGCCAGTACAGTGAGCTAGCTCAGAACAAGAGAACTGTGCTTGCTAAACAAACGGGGCATATCTAGTTCAACTCAGTATTGGAAACTAAGTAAAACAGGAGCTTCTCTTCAGTCCAATACACTGTATTTGCTGGGAACAGACGCGAGTGCTATTTGCACTGTTAATGTCCAGAATAGCACAATAGTGTTGTTCTTACCCTGAATTAACACTTAATGCTAGAAATTGAAACTGAATGTGAATCAACTCCGTTTAGGAAGTTACATTGAACCCCAGTTGGTCTTAAAAGAAAAACACTCTGCTTTTGAGAAACAGGCACTCTTGCACTCTACTTTGTTTCCTATAAGGCCAGTACAGTGAGCTAGCTCAGAACAAGAGAACTGTGCTTCCTAAACAAAGGGGCATATCTAGTTCAACTCAGTATTGGAAACTAAGTAAAACAGGAGCTTCTCTTCAGTCCAATACACTGTATTTGCTGGGAACAGACGCGAGTGCTATTTGCACTGTTTATGGCCAGAATAGCACAATAGTGGTGTTTTTACCCTGGAATAACACTTAATGCTAGAAATTGAAACTCAATGTGAATCAACCCCGTTTAGGAAGTTGTATTGAACCCCATTCGGCCTTACAAGAATAACACTCTGCTTTTGAGAAACAGGCACTCTTGCACTCTACTCTGTTTCGTATAGGGCCAGTACAGTGAGCTAGCTCAGAACAAGAGAACTGTGCTTCCTACACAAACGGGGCATATCTAGTTCAACTCAGTATTGGAAACTAAGTAAAACAGGAGCTTCTCTTCATTCCAATACACTGTATTTGCTGGGAAGAGACGCGAGTGCTATTTGCACTTTTATGGCCAGAATAGCACAATAGTGGTGTTCTTACCCTGAATTAACACTTAATGCTAGAACTTGAAACTGAATGTGAATCAACTCCGTTTAGGAAGTGTATTGAACCACAGTCGGCCCTACAAGAAAAACACTCTGCTTTTGAGAAACAGGTACTCTTGCACTCTACTGTACTTCCTATGGGGCCAGTACAGTGTGCTAGCTCAGAACAAGAGAACTGTGCTTCCTAAACAAACGGGGCATATCTAGTTCAACTCAGTATTGGAAACTAAGTAAAACAGGAGCTTCTCTTCAGTCCAATACACTGTATTTGCTGGGAACAGACGCGAGTGCTATTTGCACTGTTAATGTCCAGAATAGCACAATAGTGTTGTTCTTACCCTGAATTAACACTTAATGCTAGAAATTGAAACTGAATGTGAATCAACTCCGTTTAGGAAGTTACAGTGAACCCCAGTTGGTCTTACAAGAAAAACACTCTGCTTTTGAGAAACAGGCACTCTTGCACTCTACTGTGTTTCTTATAGGTCCATTATAGTGTGCTAGCTCAGATCGAGAACTGTGCTTCCTACACAAACGGGGCATATCTAGTTCAACTCAGTATTGGAAAGTAAGTAAAACAGGAGCTTCTCTTCAGTCCAATACACTGTATTTGCAGGGAACAGACGCAAGTGCTATTTGCATTGTTTATGGCCAGAATAGCACAATAGTGGTGTTCTTACCCTGAATTAACACTTAATGCTAGAACATGAAACTGAATGTGAATCAACTCCGTTTAGGAAGTTGTATTGAACCCCAGTTGGCCTTACAAGAAAACACTCTGCTTTTGAGAAACAGGCACTCTTGCACTCTACTGTGCTTCCTATAGGGCCAGTACAGTGAGCTAGCTCAGAACAAGAGAACTGTGCTTCCTAAACAAACGGGGCATATCTAGTTCAACTCAGTATTGGAAACTAAGTAAAACAGGAGCTTCTCTTCAGTCCAATACACTGTATTTGCTGGAAACAGACGCGAGTGCTATTTGCACTGTTTATGGCCAGAATAGCACAATAGTGGTGTTCTTACCCTGAATTAACACTTAATGCTAGAACTTGAAACTCAATGTGAATCAACTCCGTTTAGGAAGATGTATTGAACCCCATTCGGCCTTACAAGAATAACACTCTGCTTTTGAGAAACAGGCACTCTTGCACTCTTCTGTGTTTCCTATAGGGCCATTATAGTGAGCTAGCTCAGATCAAGAGAACTGTGCTTCCTATACAAACAGGGCATATCTAGTTCAACTCAGTATTGGAAACTAAGTAAAACAGGTGCTTCTCTTCAGTCCAATACACTGTATTTGCAGGGAACAGACGTGAGTGCTATTTGCACTGTTTATGGCCAGAATACCACAATAGTGGTGTTCTTACCCTGAATTAACACTTAATGCTAGAACTTGAAAATGAATGTGAATCAACTCTTAGGAAGTTGTATTGAACCCCAGTCGGCCTTACAAGAAAAACACTCTGAATTGAGAAACAGGCACACTTGCACTCTTCTGTGTTTCCTATAGGGCCATTATAGTGAGCTAGCTCAGATCAAGAGAACTGTGCTTCCTATACAAACAGGGCATATCTAGTTCAACTCAGTATTGGAAACTAAGTAAAACAGGTGCTTCTCTTCAGTCCAATACACTGTATTTTCAGGGAACAGACGCGAGTGTTGTTTGCACTGTTTATGGCCAGACTAGCACAATAGTGGTGTTGTTACCCTGAATTAACACTTAATGCTAGAACTTGAAACTGAATGTGAATCAACTCCGTTTAGGAAGTGTATTGAACCCCAGTCGGCCCTACAAGAAAAACACTCTGCTTTTGAGAAACAGGTACTCTTGCACTCTACTGTACTTCCTATGGGGCCAGTACAGTGAGCTAGCTCAGAACAAGAGAACTGTGCTTCCTAAACAAACGGGGCATATCTAGTTCAACTCAGTATTGGAAACTAAGTAAAACAGGAGCTTCTCTTCAGTCCAATACACTGTATTTGCTGGGAACAGACGCGAGTGCTATTTGCACTGTTAATGTCCAGAATAGCACAATAGTGTTGTTCTTACCCTGAATTAACACTTAATGCTAGAAATTGAAACTGAATGTGAATCAACTCCGTTTAGGAAGTTACAGTGAACCCCAGTTGGTCTTACAAGAAAAACACTCTGCTTTTGAGAAACAGGCACTCTTGCACTCTACTGTGTTTCCTATAGGGCCAGTACAGTGAGCTAGCTCAGAACAAGAGAACTGTGCTTCCTAAACAAAGGGGCATATCTAGTTCAACTCAGTATTGGAAACTAAGTAAAACAGGAGCTTCTCTTCAGTCCAATACACTGTATTTGCTGGGAACAGACGCGAGTGCTATTTGCACTGTTTATGGCCAGAATAGCACAATAGTGGTGTTCTTACCCTGAATTAACACTTAATGCTAGAAATTGAAACTCAATGTGAATCAACCCCGTTTAGGAAGTTGTATTGAAACCCATTCGGCCTTACAAGAATAACACTCTGCTTTTGAGAAACAGGCACTCTTGCACTCTACTGTGTTTCCTATAGGGCCAGTACAGTGAGCTAGCTCAGAACAAGAGAACTGTGCTTCCTACACAAACGGGGCATATCTAGTTCAACTCAGTATTGGAAACTAAGTAAAACAGGAGCTTCTCTTCAGTCCAATACACTGTATTTGCTGGGAACAGACGCGAGTGCTATTTGCACTGTTAATGGCCAGAATAGCACAATAGTGTTGTTCTTACCCTGAATTAACACTTAATGCTAGAAATTGAAACTGAATGTGAATCTACTCCGTTTAGGAAGTTGCATTGAACCCCAGTCGGTCTTACAAGAAAAACACTCTGCTTTTGAGAAACAGGCACTCTTGCACTCTACTGTGTTTCCTATAGGGCCAGTACAGTTAGCTAGATCAGAACAAGAAAACTGTGCTTCCTAAACAAAGGGGCATATCTAGTTCAACTCAGTATTGGAAACTAAGTAAAACAGGAGCTTCTCTTCAGTCCAATACACTGTATTTGCAGGGAACAGACGCGAGTGCTATTTGCACTGTTTATGGCCAGAATAGCACAATAGTGGTGTTCTTACCCTGAATTAACACTTAATGCTAGAACTTGAAACTGAATGTGAATCAACTCCGTTTAGGAAGTTGTATTGAACCCCAGTCGGCCTTACAAGAAAAACACTCTGAATTCAGAAACAGGCACTCTTGCACTCTACTGTGTTTCCTATAAGGCCAGTACAGTGAGCTAGCTCAGAACAAGAGAACTGTGCTTCCTACACAAACGGGGCATATCTAGTTCAACTCAGTATTGGAAACTAAGTAAAACAGGAGCTTCTATTCTGTCCAATACACTGTATTTGCTGGGAACATACGCGAGTGCTATTTGCACTGTTTATGGCCAGAATAGCACAATAGTGGTGTTCTTACCCTGATTTAACACTTAATACTAGAACTTGAAACTCAATGTGAATCAACTCCGTTTAGAAAGTTGTATTGAACCGCAGTCGGCCTTACAAGAAAAACACTCTGCTTTTGAGAAACAGGCACTCTTGCACTCTACTGTGTTTCCTATAGGGCCAGTACCGTAAGCTAGCTCAGAACAAAAGAACTGTGCTTCCTAAACAAACGGGGCATATCTAGTTCAACTCAGTATTGGAAACTAAGTAATACAGGAGCTTCTCTTCAGTCCAATACACTGTATTTGCTGGGAACAGACGCGAGTGTTGTTTGCACTGTTTATGGCCAGACTAGCACAATAGTGGTGTTGTTACCCTGAATTAACACTTAATGCTAGAACTTGAAACTGAATGTGAATCAACTCCCTTTAGGAAGTGTATTGAACCCCAGTCGGCCCTACAAGAAAAACACTCTGCTTTTGAGAAACATGTACTCTTGCACTCTACTGTACTTCCTATAGGGCCAGTACAGTGAGCTAGGTCAGAACAAGAGAACTGTGCTTGCTAAACAAACGGGGCATATCTAGTTCAACTCAGTATTGGAAACTAAGTAAAACAGGAGCTTCTCTTCAGTCCAATACACTGTATTTGCTGGGAACAGACGCGAGTGCTATTTGCACTGTTAATGTCCACAATAGCACAATAGTGTTGTTCTTACCCTGAATTAACACTTAATGCTAGAAATTGAAACTGAATGTGAATCAACTCCGTTTAGGAAGTTACATTGAACCCCAGTTGGTCTTAAAAGAAAAACACTCTGCTTTTGAGAAACAGGCACTCTTGCACTCTACTGTGTTTCCTATAGGGCCAGTACAGTGAGCTAGCTCAGAACAAGAGAACTGTGCTTCCTAAACAAAGGGGCATATCTAGTTCAACTCAGTATTGGAAACTAAGTAAAACAGGAGCTTCTCTTCAGTCCAATACACTGTATTTGCTGGGAACAGACGCGAGTGCTATTTGCACTGTTTATGGCCAGAATAGCACAATAGTGGTGTTTTTACCCTGAAATAACACTTAATGCTAGAAATTGAAACTCAATGTGAATCAACCCCGTTTAGGAAGTTGTATTGAACCCCATTCGGCCTTACAAGAATAACACTCTGCTTTTGAGAAACAGGCACTCTTGCACTCTACTGTGTTTCCTATAGGGCCAGTACAGTGAGCTAGCTCAGAACAAGAGAACTGTGCTTCCTACACAAACGGGGCATATCTAGTTCAACTCAGTATTGGAAACTAAGTAAAACAGGAGCTTCTCTTCAGTCCAATACACTGTATTTGCTGGGAACAGACGCGAGTGCTATTTGCACTGTTAATGTCCAGAATAGCACAATAGTGTTGTTCTTACCCTGAATTAACACTTAATGCTAGAAATTGAAACTGAATGTGAATCAACTCCGTTTAGGAAGTTACATTGAACCCCAGTTGGTCTTAAAAGAAAAACACTCTGCTTTTGAGAAACAGGCACTCTTGCACTCTACTTTGTTTCCTATAAGGCCAGTACAGTGAGCTAGCTCAGAACAAGAGAACTGTGCTTCCTAAACAAAGGGGCATATCTAGTTCAACTCAGTATTGGAAACTAAGTAAAACAGGAGCTTCTCTTCAGTCCAATACACTGTATTTGCTGGGAACAGACGCGAGTGCTATTTGCACTGTTTATGGCCAGAATAGCAAAATAGTGGTGTTTTTACCCTGAAATAACACTTAATGCTAGAAATTGAAACTCAATGTGAATCAACCCCGTTTAGGAAGTTGTATTGAACCCCATTCGGCCTTACAAGAATAACACTCTGCTTTTGAGAAACAGGCACTCTTGCACTCTACTCTGTTTCCTATAGGGCCAGTACAGTGAGCTAGCTCAGAACAAGAGAACTGTGCTTCCTAAACAAACGGGGCATATCTAGTTCAACTCAGTATTGGAAACTAAGTAAAACAGGAGCTTCTCTTCATTCCAATACACTGTATTTGCTGGGAAGAGACGCGAGTGCTATTTGCACTTTTATGGCCAGAATAGCACAATAGTGGTGTTCTTACCCTGAATTAACACTTAATGCTAGAAATTGAAACTCAATGTGAATCAACTCCTTTTAGGAAGTTACATTGAACCCCAGTCGGTCTTACAAGAAAAACACTCTGCTTTTGAGAAACAGGCACTCTTGCACTCTTCTGTGTTTCCTATAGGGCCAGTACAGTGAGCTAGCTCAGAACAAGAGAACTGTGCTTCCTAAACAATGGGGCATATCTAGTTCAACTCAGTATTGGAAACTAAGTAAAACAGGAGCTTCTCTTCAGTCCAATACACTGTATTTGCTGGGAAGAGTCGCGAGTGCTATTTGCACTTTTATGGCCAGAATAGCACAATAGTGGTGTTCTTACCCTGAATTAACACTTAATGCTAGAACTTGAAACTCAATGTGAATCAACTCCGTTTAGGAAGTTGTATTGAACCCCATTCGGCCTTACAAGAATAACACTCTGCTTTTGAGAAAAAGGCACTCTTGCACTCTACTCTGTTTCCTATAGTGCCAGTACAGTGAGCTAGCTCAGAAAAAGAGAACTGTGCTTCCTACACAAACGGGGCATATCTAGTTCAACTCAGTATTGGAAACTAAGTAAAACAGGAGCTTCTCTTCATTCCAATACACTGTATTTGCTGGGAACAAACGCGAGTGCTATTTGCACATTTATGGCCAGAATAGCACAATAGTGGTGTTCTTACCCTGAATTAACACTTAATGCTAGAACTTGAAACTCAATGTGAATCAACTCCGTGTAGGAAGTTGTATTGAACCGCAGTCGGCCTTACAAGAAAAACACTCTGCTTTTGAGAAACAGGCACTCTTGCACTCTACTGTGTTTCCTATAGGGCCACTACAGTAAGCTAGCTCAGAACAAAAGAACTGTGCTTCCTAAACAAACGGGGCATATCTAGTTCAACTCAGTATTGGAAACTAAGTAAAACAGGAGCTTCTCTTCAGTCCAATAAACTGTATTTGCTGGGAACAGACGCGAGTGTTGTTTGCACTGTTTATGGCCAGACTAGCACAATAGTGGTGTTGTTACCCTGAATTAACACTTAATGCTAGAACTTGAAACTGAATGTGAATCAACTCCGTTTAGGAAGTGTATTGAACCCCAGTCAGCCCTACAAGAAAAACACTCTGCTTTTGAGAAACAGGCACTCTTGCACTCTACTGTGCTTCCTATAGGGCCAGTACAGTGAGCTAGCTTAGAACTAGAGAACTGTGCTTCCTAAACAAACGGGGCATATCTAGTTCAACTCAGTATTGGAAACTAAGTAAAACAGGAGCTTCTCTTCAGTCCAATACACTGTATTTGCTGGGAACAGACGCGAGTGCTATTTGCACTGTTAATGTCCAGAATAGCACAATAGTGTTGTTCTTACCCTGAATTAACACTTAATGCTAGAAATTGAAACTGAATGTGAATCAACTCCGTTTAGGAAGTTACATTGAACCCCAGTCGGTCTTACAAGAAAAACACTCTGCTTTTGAGAAACAGGCACTCTTGCTCTCTACTGTGTTTCCTATAGGGCCAGTACAGTGAGCTAGCTCAGAACAAGAGAACTGTGCTTCCTAAACAAAGGGGCATATCTAGTTCAACTCAGTATTGGAAACTAAGTAAAACAGGAGCTTCTCTTCAGTCCAATACACTGTATTTGCTGGGAACAGACGCGAGTGCTATTTGCACTGTTTATGGCCAGAATAGCACAATAGTGGTGTTCTTACCCTGAATTAACACTTAATGCTAGAAATTGAAACTCAATGTGAATCAACCCCGTTTAGGAAGTTTATTGAACCCCATTCGGCCTTACAAGAATAACACTCTGCTTTTGAGAAACAGGCACTCTTGCACTCTACTGTGTTTCCTATAAGGCCAGTACAGTGAGCTAGCTCAGAACAAGAGAACTGTGCTTCCTACACAAACGGGGCATATCTAGTTCAACTCAGTATTGGAAACTAAGTAAAACAGGAGCTTCTCTTCATTCCAATACACTGTATTTGCTGGGAACAGACGCGAGTGCTATTTGCACATTTATGGCCAGAATAGCACAATAGTGGTGTTCTTACCCTGAATTAACACTTAATGCTAGAACTTGAAACTCAATGTGAATCAACTCCGTTTAGGAAGTTGTATTGAACCCCATTCGGCCTTACAAGAATAACACTCTGCTTTTGAGAAACAGGCACCCTTGCACACTACTGTGTTTCCTATAGGGCCATTATAGTGAGCTAGCTCAGATCAAGAGAATTGTGCTTCCTACACAAACGGGGCATATCTAGTTCAACTCAGTATTGGAAACTAAGTAAAACAGGAGCTTCTCTTCAGTCCAATACACTGTATTTGCTGGGAACAGACGCGAGTGCTATTTGCACTGTTTATGGCCAGAATATCACAATAGTGGTGTTCTTACCCTGAATTAACACTTAATGCTAGAACTTGAAACTCAATGTGAATCAACTCCGTTTAGGAAGTTGTATTGAACCCCAGTCGGCCTTACAAGAAAAACACTCTGCTTTTGAGAAACAGGCACTCTTGCACTCTACTTTGTTTCCTATAAGGCCAGTACAGTGAGCTAGCTCAGAACAAGAGAACTGTGCTTCCTAAACAAACGGGGCATATCTAGTTCAACTGAGTATTGGAAACTAAGTAAAACAGGAGCTTCTCTTCAGTCCAATACACTGTATTTGCTGGGAACAGACGCGAGTGCTATTTGCACTGTTTATGTCCAGAAAAGCGCAATAGTGGTGTTCTTACCCTGAATTAACACTTAATGCTAGAACTTGAAACTCAATGTGAATCAACTCCGTTTAGGAAATTGTATTGAACCGCAGTCGGCCTTACAAGAAAAACACTCTGCTTTTGAGAAACAGGCACTCTTGCACTCTACTGTGTTTCCTATAGGGCCAGTACAGTAAGCTAGCTCAGAACAAAAGAACTGTGCTTCCTAAACAAACGGGGCATATCTAGTTCAACTCAGTATTGGAAACTAAGTAAAACAGGAGCTTCTCTTCAGTCCAATACACTGTATTTGCTGGGAACAGACGCGAGTGTTGTTTGCACTGTTTATGGCCAGACTAGCACAATAGTGGTGTTGTTACCCTGAATTAACACTTAATGCTAGAACTTGAAACTCAATGTGAATCAACCCCGTTTAGGAAGTTGTATTGAACCCCATTCGGCCTTACAAGAATAACACTCTGCTTTTGAGAAACAGGCACTCTTGCACTCTACTGTGTTTCCTATAGGGCCAGTACAGTGAGCTAGCTCAGAACAAGAGAACTGTGCTTCCTAAACAAAGGGGCATATCTAGTTCAACTCAGTATTGGAAACTAAGTAAAACAGGAGCTTCTCTTCAGTCCAATACACTGTATTTGCTGGGAAGAGACGCGAGTGCTATTTGCACTTTTATGGCCAGAATAGCACAATAGTGGTGTTCTTACCCTGAATTAACACTTAATGCTAGAACTTGAAACTCAATGTGAATCATCTCCGTTTAGGAAGTTGTATTGAACCCCATTTGGCCTTACAAGAATAACACTCTGCTTTTGAGAAACAGGCACTCTTGCACTCTACTGTGTTTCCTATAGGGCCAGTACAGTGAGCTAGCTCAGAACAAGAGAACTGTGCTTCCTACACAAACGGGGCATATCTAGTTCAACTCAGTATTGGAAACTAAGTAAAAGAGGAGCTTCTCTTCAGTCCAATACACTGTATTTGCTGGGAACAGACGCGAGTGCTATTTGCACATTTATGGCCAGAATAGCACAATAGTGGTGTTCTTACCCTGAATTAACACTTAATGCTAGAACTTGAAACTCAATGTGAATCAACTCCGTTTAGGAAGTTGTATTGAACCGCAGTCGGGCTTACAAGAAAAACACTCTGCTTTTGAGAAACAGGCACTCTTGCACTCTACTGTGTTTCCTATAGGGCCAGTACAGTAAGCTAGCTCAGAACAAAAGAACTGTGCTTCCTAAACAAACGGGGCATATCTAGTTCAACTCAGTATTGGAAACTAAGTAAAACAGGAGCTTCTCTTCAGTCCAATACACTGTATTTGCTGGGAACAGACGCGAGTGTTGTTTGCACTGTTTATGGCCAGACTAGCACAATAGTGGTGTTGTTACCCTGAATTAACACTTAATGCTAGAACTTGAAACTGAATGTGAATCAACTCCGTTTAGGAAGTGTATTGAACCCCAGTCGGCCCTACAAGAAAAACACTCTGCTTTTGAGAAACAGGTACTCTTGCACTCTACTGTGCTTCCTATAGGGCCAGTACAGTGAGCTAGCTTAGAACAAGAGAACTGTGCTTCCTAAACAAACGAGGCATATCTAGTTCAACTCAGTATTGGAAACTAAGTAAAACAGGAGCTTCTCTTCAGTCCAATACACTGTATTTGCTGGGAACACACGCGAGTGCTATTTGCCTGTTAATGTCCAAAATAGCACAATAGTTTTGTTCTTACCTTGAATTAACACTTAATGCTAGAAATTGAAACTGAATGTGAATCAACTCCGGTTAGGAAGTTACATTGAACCCCAGTCGGTCTTACAAGAAAAACACTCTGCTTTTGAGAAACAGGCACTCTTGCTCTCTACTGTGTTTCCTATAGGGCCAGTACAGTGAGCTAGCTCAGAACAAGAGAACTGTGCTTCCTAAAAAAGGGGCATATCTAGTTCAACTCAGTATTGGAAACTAAGTAAAACAGGAGCTTCTCTTCAGTCCAATACACTGTATTTGCTGAGAACAGACGCGAGTGCTATTTGCACTGTTTATGGCCAGAATAGCACAATAGTGGTGTTCTTACCCTGAATTAACACTTAATGCCAGAAATTGAAACTCAATGTGAATCAACCCCGTTTAGGAAGTTGTATTGAACCCCATTCGGCCTTACAAGAATAACACTCTGCTTTTGAGAAACAGGCACTCTTGCACTCTACTGTGTTTCCTATAAGGCCAGTACAGTGACCTAGCTCAGAACAAGAGAACTGTGCTTCCTACACAAACGGGGCATATCTAGTTCAACTCAGTATTGGAAACTAAGTAAAACAGGAGCTTCTCTTCATTCCAATACACTGTATTTGCTGGGAAGAGACGCGAGTGCTATTTGCACTTTTATGGCCAGAATAGCACAATAGTGGTGTTCTTACCCTGAATTAACACTTAATGCTAGAACATGAAACTCAGTGTGAATCAACTCCGTTTAGGAAGTTGTATTAAACCCCATTCGGCCTTACAAGAATAACACTCTGCTTTTGAGAAACAGGCACTCTTGTACTCTACTGTGTTTCCTATATGGCCAGTACAGTGAGCTAGCTCAGAACAAGAGAACTGTGCTTCCTACACAAACGGGGCATATCTAGTTCAACTCAGTATTGGAAACTAAGTAAAACAGGAGCTTCTCTTCATTCCAATACACTGTATTTGCTGGGAACAGACGCGAGTGCTATTTGCACATTTATGGCCAGAATAGCACAATAGTGGTGTTCTTACCCTGAATTAACACTTAATGCTAGAACTTGAAACTCAATGTGAATCAACACCGTTTCGGAAGTTGTATTGAACCCCAGTCGGCATTACAAGAAAAACACTCTGCTTTTGAGAAACAGGCACTCTTGCACTCTACTGTGCTTACTATAGGGCCAGTACAGTGAGCAAGCTCAGAACAAGAGAACTGTGCTTCCTAAACAAACGGGGCATATCTATTCAACTCAGTATTGGAAACTAAGTGAAACAGGAGCTTCTCTTCAGTCCAATACACTGTATTTGCTGAGAACAGACGCTAGTACTATTTGCACTTTTATGGCCAGAATAGCACAATAGTGGTGTTCTTACCCTGAATTAACACTTAATGCTAGAACTTAAAACTCAATGTGAATCAACTCCGTTTAGTATGTTGTATTGAACCCCAGTCGGCCTTACAAGAAAAACACTCTGAATTCAGAAACAGGCACTCTTGCACTCTACTGTGTTTCCTATAAGGCCAGTACAGTAAGCTAGCTCAGAACAAGAGAACTGTGCTTCCTAAACAAACGGCGCATATCTAGTTCAACTGAGTATTGGAAACTAAGTATAACAGGATCTTCTCTTCAGTCCAATACACTGTATTTGCTGGGAACAGACGCGAGTGCTATTTGCACTGTTAATGGCCAGCACAGCACAATAGTGGTGTTCTTACCCTGAATTAACACTTAATGCTAGAACTTGAAACTCAATGTGAATCAACTCTGGTTAGGAAGTTGTATTGAACCCCAGTCGGCCTTACAAGATAAACCCTCTGCTTTTGAGAAACAGGCACTCTTGCACTCTACTGTGTTTCAATAGGGCCAGTACAGTGAGCTAGCTCAGAACAAGAGAACTGTGCTTCCTACACAAACGGGGCATATCTAGTTCAACTCAGTATTGGAAACTAAGTAAAACAGGAGCTTCTCTTCAGTCCAATACACTGTATTTGCTGGGAAGAGACGCGAGTGCTATTTGCACTTTTATGGCCAGAATAGCACAATAGTGGTGTTCTTACCCTGAATTAACACTTAATGCTAGAACTTGAAACTCAATGTGAATCAACTCCGCTTAGGAAGTTGTATTGAACCCCATTCGGCCTTACAAGAATAACACTCTGCTTTTGAGAAACAGGCACTCTTGCCCTCTACTGTGTTTCCTATAGGACCAGTACAGTGAGGTAGCTCAGAACAAGAGAACTGTGCTTCCTACACAAACGGGGCATATCTAGTTCAACTCAGTATTGGAAACTAAGTAAAACAGGAGCTTCTCTTCATTCCAATACACTGTATTTGCTGGGAACACACGCGAGTGCTATTTGCAATTTTATGGCCAGAATAGCACAATAGTGGTGTTCTTACCCTGAATTAACACTTAATGCTAGAACTTGAAGCTCAATGTGAATCAACTCCGTTTAGGAAGTTGTATTGAACCGCAGTCGGCCTTACAAGAAAAACACTCTGCTTTTGAGAAACCGGCACTCTTGCACTCTACTGTGTTTCCTATAGGGCCATTATAGTGAGCTAGCTCAGAACAAGAGAACTGTGCTTCCTACACAAACGGGGCATATCTAGTTCAACTCAGTATTGGAAACTAAGTTAAACAGGAGCTTCTCTTCAGTCCAATACACTGTATTTGCAGGGAACAGACGCGAGTGCTATTTGCACTGTTTATGGCCAGAATAGAACAATAGTGGTGTTCTTATCCTGAATTAACACTTAATGCTAGAACTTGAAACTGAATGTGAATCAACTCCGTTTAGGAAGTTGTATTGAACCCCAGTCGGCCTTACAAGAAAAACACTCGGCTTTTGAGAAACAGGCACTCTTGCACTCTACTGTGTTTCCTATAGGGCCAGTACAGTGAGCTAGCTCAGAACAAGAGAACTGTGCTTCCTAAACAAACGAGGCATATCTAGTTCAACTCAGTATTGGAAACTAAGTAAAACAGGAGCTTCTCTTCCGTCCAATACACTGTATTTGCTGAGAACAGACGCTAGTGCTATTTGCACTTTTATGGCCAGAATAGCACAATAGTGGTGTTCTTACCCTGAATTAACACTTAATGCTAGAACTTAAAACTGAATGTGAATCAACTCCGTTTAGGAAGTTGTATTGAACCCCAGTCGGCCTTACAAGAAAAACACTCTGAATTCAGAAACAGGCACTCTTGCACTCTACTGTGTTTCCTATAGGGCCAGTACAGTGAGCTAGCTCAGAAAAAGAGAACTGTGCTTCCTACACAAACGGGTAATATCTAGTTCAACTCAGTATTGGAAACTAAGTAAAACAGGAGCTTCTCTTCAGTCCAATACACTGTATTTGCTGAGAACAGACGCGAGTGTTGTTTGCACTGTTTATGGCCAGACTAGCACAATAGTGGTGTTGTTACCCTGAATTAACACTTAATGCTAGAACTTGAAACTGAATGTGAATCAACTCCGTTTAGGAAGTGTATTGAACACCAGTCGGCCCTACAAGAAAAGCACTCTGCTTTTGAGAAACAGGTACTCTTGCACTCTACTGTGCTTCCTATAGGGCCAGTACAGTGAGCTAGCTCAGAACAAGAGAACTGTGCTTCCTAAACAAACGGGGCATATCTAGTTCAACTCAGTATTGGAAACTAAGTAAAACAGGAGCTTCTCTTCAGTCCAATACACTGTATTTGCTGGGAACAGTCGCGAGTGTTGTTTGCACTGTTTATGGCCAGACTAGCACAATAGTGGTGTTCTTACCCTGAATTAACAATTAATGCTAGAATTTGAAACTGAATGTGAATCAACTCCGTTTAGAAAGTGTATTGAACCCCAGTCGGCCTTACAAGAAAAACACTCTGCTTTTGAGAAACAGGTAATCTTGCACTCTACTGTGCTTCCTATAGGGCCAGTACAGTGAGCAAGCTCAGAACAAGAGAAGTGTGCTTCCTAAACAAACGGGGCATATCTAGTTCAACTCAGTATTGGAAACTAAGTAAAACAGGAGTCTCTAAAGTCCAATACACTGTATTTACTGAGAACACACGCGAGTGCTATTTGCACTGTTAATGGCCAGAACACCACAATAGTGGTGTTCTTACCCTGAATTAACACTTAATGCTAGAACTTGAAACTCAATGTGAAACAACACCGTTTAGGACGTTGTATTGAACCCCAGTCGGTCTTACAAAAAAACACTCTGCTTTTGAGAAACAGGAACTCTTGCACTATACAGTGTTTCCTATAGGGCCATTACAGTGAGCTAGCTCAGAACAAGAGAACTGTGCTTCCTACACAAACGGGGCATATCTAGTTCAACTCAGTATTGGAAACTAAGTAAAACAGGAGCTTCTCTTCTGTCGAATACACTGTATTTGCTGGGAACAGACGCGAGTGCTATTTGCACTGTTTATGGCCAGAATAGCACAATAGTGGTGTTCTTACCCTGAATTAACACTTAATGCTAGAACTTGAAACTGAATGTGAATCAACTCCGTTTAGGAAGTGTATTGAACCCCAGTCGGCCTTACAAGAAAAACACTCTGCTTTTGAGAAACAGGCACTCTTGCACTCTACTGTGTTTCCTATAGGGCCAGTACAGTGAGCTAGCTCAGAACAAGAGAACTGTGCTTCCTACACAAACGGGGCATATCTAGTTCAACTCAGTATTGGAAACTAAGTAAAACAGGAGCTTCTCTTCAGTCTAATACACTGTATTTGCTGGGAAGAGACGCGAGTGCTATTTGCACTTTTATGGCCAGAATAGCACAATAGTGGTGTTCTTACCCTGAATTAACACTTAATGCTAGAACTTGAAACTCAATGTGAATCAACTCCGTTTAGGAAGTTGTATTGAACCCCATTCGGCCTTACAAGAATTACACTCTGCTTTTGAGAAACAGGCACTCTTGCACTCTACTGTGTTTTCTATAGGGCCAGTACAGTGAGCTAGCTCAGAACAAGAGAACTGTGCTTCCTACACAAACGGGGCATATCTAGTTCAACTCAGTATTGGAAACTAAGTAAAACAGGAGCTTCTCTTCATTCCAATACACTGTATTTGCTGGGAACACACGCGAGTGATATTTGCAATTTTATGGCCAGAATAGCACAATAGTGGTGTTCTTACCCTGAATTAACACTTAATGCTAGAACTTGAAGCTCAATGTGAATCAACTCCGTTTAGGAAGTGTATTGAACCCCAGTCGGCCTTACAAGAAAAACACTCTGCTTTTGAGAAACAGGTACTCTTGCACTCTACTGTGCTTCCTATAGGGCCAGTACAGTGAGTTAGCTCAGAACAAGAGAACTGTGCTTCCTAAACAAACGAGGCATATCTATGTAACTCAGTATTGGAAACTATTAAAAAAGGAGCTTCTCTTCAGTCCAATACACTGTATTTGCTGGGAACAGACGCGAGGGCTATTTGCACTGTTAATGGCCAGAACAGCACAATAGTGGTGTTCTTACCCTGAATTAACACTTAATGCTAGAACTTGAAACTCAATGTGAATCAACTCCGTTTAGGAAGTTGTATTGAACCCCAGTCGGTCTTACAAGAAAAACACTCTGCTTTTGAGAAACAGGCACTCTTGCACTCTACTGTGTTTCCTATAGGGCCAGTACAGTGAGATAGCTCAGAACAAGAGAACTGTGCTTCCTAAACAAACGGGGCATATCTAGTTTAACTCATTATTGGAAACTAAGTAAAACAGCAGCTTCTCTTCAGTCCAATACACTGTATTTGCTGAGAACAGACGCGAGTGCTATTTGCACTGTTTATGGCCAGAATAGCACAATAGTGGTGTTCTTACCCTGAATTAACACTTAATGCTACAACTGGAACCTGAATGTGAATCAACTCCGTTTAGGAAGTGTATTGAATTCCAGTCGGCCTTAAAAGAAAAACACTCTGTTTTTGAGAAACAGGCACTCTTGCTCTCTACTGTGTTTCCTATAGGGCCAGTACAGTGAGCTAGCTCAGAACAAGAGAACTATACTTCCTACACAAACGGGGCATATCTAGTTCAACTCAGTATTGGAAACTAAGTAAAACAGGAGCTTCTCTTCAGTCCAATACACTGTATTTGCTGGGAACAGACGTGAGTGCTATTCGCACTGTTTATGGCCAGAATAGCACAATAGTGGTGTTCTTACCCTGAATTAACACTTAATGCTAGAATTTGAAACTGAATGTGAATCAACTCCGTTTAGAAAGTGTATTGAACCCCAGTCGGCCTTACAAGAAAAACACTCTGCTTTTGAGAAACAGGTAATCTTGCACTCTACTGTGCTTCCTATAGGGCCAGTACAGTGAGCAAGCTCAGAACAAGAGAAGTGTGCTTCCTAAACAAACGGGGCATATCTAGTTCAACTCAGTATTGGAAACTAAGTAAAACAGGAGTCTCTAAAGTCCAATACACTGTATTTACTGAGAACACACGCGAGTGCTATTTGCACTGTTAATGGCCAGAACACCACAATAGTGGTGTTCTTACCCTGAATTAACACTTAATGCTAGAACTTGAAACTCAATGTGAAACAACACCGTTTAGGACGTTGTATTGAACCCCAGTCGGTCTTACAAAAAAACACTCTGCTTTTGAGAAACAGGAACTCTTGCACTATACAGTGTTTCCTATAGGGCCATTACAGTGAGCTAGCTCAGAACAAGAGAACTGTGCTTCCTACACAAACGGGGCATATCTAGTTCAACTCAGTATTGGAAACTAAGTAAAACAGGAGCTTCTCTTCTGTCGAATACACTGTATTTGCTGGGAACAGACGCGAGTGCTATTTGCACTGTTTATGGCCAGAATAGCACAATAGTGGTGTTCTTACCCTGAATTAACACTTAATGCTAGAACTTGAAACTGAATGTGAATCAACTCCGTTTAGGAAGTGTATTGAACCCCAGTCGGCCTTACAAGAAAAACACTCTGCTTTTGAGAAACAGGCACTCTTGCACTCTACTGTGTTTCCTATAGGGCCAGTACAGTGAGCTAGCTCAGAACAAGAGAACTGTGCTTCCTACACAAACGGGGCATATCTAGTTCAACTCAGTATTGGAAACTAAGTAAAACAGGAGCTTCTCTTCAGTCTAATACACTGTATTTGCTGGGAAGAGACGCGAGTGCTATTTGCACTTTTATGGCCAGAATAGCACAATAGTGGTGTTCTTACCCTGAATTAACACTTAATGCTAGAACTTGAAACTCAATGTGAATCAACTCCGTTTAGGAAGTTGTATTGAACCCCATTCGGCCTTACAAGAATTACACTCTGCTTTTGAGAAACAGGCACTCTTGCACTCTACTGTGTTTTCTATAGGGCCAGTACAGTGAGCTAGCTCAGAACAAGAGAACTGTGCTTCCTACACAAACGGGGCATATCTAGTTCAACTCAGTATTGGAAACTAAGTAAAACAGGAGCTTCTCTTCATTCCAATACACTGTATTTGCTGGGAACACACGCGAGTGATATTTGCAATTTTATGGCCAGAATAGCACAATAGTGGTGTTCTTACCCTGAATTAACACTTAATGCTAGAACTTGAAGCTCAATGTGAATCAACTCCGTTTAGGAAGTGTATTGAACCCCAGTCGGCCTTACAAGAAAAACACTCTGCTTTTGAGAAACAGGTACTCTTGCACTCTACTGTGCTTCCTATAGGGCCAGTACAGTGAGTTAGCTCAGAACAAGAGAACTGTGCTTCCTAAACAAACGAGGCATATCTATGTAACTCAGTATTGGAAACTATTAAAAAAGGAGCTTCTCTTCAGTCCAATACACTGTATTTGCTGGGAACAGACGCGAGGGCTATTTGCACTGTTAATGGCCAGAACAGCACAATAGTGGTGTTCTTACCCTGAATTAACACTTAATGCTAGAACTTGAAACTCAATGTGAATCAACTCCGTTTAGGAAGTTGTATTGAACCCCAGTCGGTCTTACAAGAAAAACACTCTGCTTTTGAGAAACAGGCACTCTTGCACTCTACTGTGTTTCCTATAGGGCCAGTACAGTGAGATAGCTCAGAACAAGAGAACTGTGCTTCCTAAACAAACGGGGCATATCTAGTTTAACTCATTATTGGAAACTAAGTAAAACAGCAGCTTCTCTTCAGTCCAATACACTGTATTTGCTGAGAACAGACGCGAGTGCTATTTGCACTGTTTATGGCCAGAATAGCACAATAGTGGTGTTCTTACCCTGAATTAACACTTAATGCTACAACTGGAACCTGAATGTGAATCAACTCCGTTTAGGAAGTGTATTGAATTCCAGTCGGCCTTAAAAGAAAAACACTCTGTTTTTGAGAAACAGGCACTCTTGCTCTCTACTGTGTTTCCTATAGGGCCAGTACAGTGAGCTAGCTCAGAACAAGAGAACTATACTTCCTACACAAACGGGGCATATCTAGTTCAACTCAGTATTGGAAACTAAGTAAAACAGGAGCTTCTCTTCAGTCCAATACACTGTATTTGCTGGGAACAGACGTGAGTGCTATTCGCACTGTTTATGGCCAGAATAGCACAATAGTGGTGTTCTTACCCTGAATTAACACTTAATGCTAGAATTTGAAACTGAATGTGAATCAACTCCGTTTAGGAAGTGTATTGAACCCCAGTCGGCCTTACAAGAAAAACACTCTGCTTTTGAGAAACAGGTAATCTTGCACTCTACTGTGCTTCCTATAGGGCCAGTACAGTGAGCAAGCTCAGAACAAGAGAAGTGTGCTTCCTAAACAAACGGGGCATATCTAGTTCAACTCAATATTGGAAACTAAGTAAAACAGGAGTCTCTAAAGTCCAATACACTGTATTTACTGAGAACAGACGCGAGTGCTATTTGCACTGTTTATGGCCAGAATAGCACAATAGTGTTGTTCTTACCCTGAATTAACACTTAATGCTAGAACTTGAAACTCAATGTGAATCAACTCCGTTTAGGAAGTTGTATTGAACCCTAGTCGGCCTTACAAGAAAAACACTCTGCTTTTGAGAAACAGGCACTCTTGCACTCTACTGTGTTTCCTATAGGGCCAGTACAGTGAGCTAGCTCAGAACAAGAGAACTGTGCTTCCTACACAAACGGGGCATATCTACTTCAGCTCAGTATTGGAAATTGAGTAAAACAGGAGCTTCTATTCTGTCCAATACACTGTATTTGCTGCGAACAGACGCTAGTGCTATTTGCACTGTTAATGGCCAGAACACCACAATAGTGGTGTTCTTACCCTGAATTAACACTTAATGCTAGAACTTGAAACTCAATGTGAAACAACACCGTTTAGGACATTGTATTGAACCCCAGTCGGTCTTACAAAAAAACACTCTGCTTTTGAGAAACAGGAACTCTTGCACTATACAGTGTTTCCTATAGGGCCATTACAGTGAGCTAGCTCAGAACAAGAGAACTGTGCTTCCTACACAAACGGGGCATATCTAGTTCAACTCAGTATTGGAAACTAAGTAAAACAGGAGCTTCTCTTCAGTCGAATACACTGTATTTGCAGGGAACAGACGCGAGTGCTATTTGCACTGTTTATGGCCAGAATAGCACAATAGTGGTGTTCTTACCCTGAATTAACACTTAATGCTAGAACTTGAAACTGAATGTGAATCAACTCCGTTTAGGAAGTGTATTGAACCCCAGTCGGCCTTACAAGAAAAACACTCTGCTTTTGAGAAACAGGCACTCTTGCACTCTACTGTGTTTCCTATAGGGCCAGTACAGTGAGCTAGCTCAGAACAAGAGAACTGTGCTTCCT
This sequence comes from Peromyscus maniculatus bairdii, assembly GCF_049852395.1. Taxonomy (NCBI): domain Eukaryota; kingdom Metazoa; phylum Chordata; class Mammalia; order Rodentia; family Cricetidae; genus Peromyscus; species Peromyscus maniculatus. The sequence continues at coordinate 53,449,501 of NC_134866.1, forward strand.
ACACAAACGGGGCATATCTAGTTCAACTCAGTATTGGAAACTAAGTAAAACAGGAGCTTCTCTTCATTCCAATACACTGTATTTGCTGGGAACACACGCGAGTGATATTTGCAATTTTATGGCCAGAATAGCACAATAGTGGTGTTCTTACCCTGAATTAACACTTAATGCTAGAAATTGAAGCTCAATGTGAATCAACTCCGTTCAGGAAGTTGTATTGAACCGCAGTCGGCCTTACAAGAAAAACACTCTGCTTTTGAGAAACCGGCACTCTTGCACTCTACTGTGTTTCCTATAGGGCCATTATAGTGAGCTAGCTCAGAACAAGAGAACTGTGCTTCCGACACAAACGGGGCATATCTAGTTCAACTCAGTATTGGAAACTAAGTAAAACAGGAGCTTCTCTTCAGTCCAATACACTGTATTTGCTGAGAACAGTCGCGAGTGCTATTTGCACTGTTTATGGCCAGAGTAGCACAATAGTGGTGTTCTTACCCTGAATTAACACTTAATGCTAGAACTTGAAACTGAATGTGAATCAACTCCGTTTAGGAAGTGTATTGAACCCCAGTCGGCCTTACAAGAAAAACACTCTGCTTTTGAGAAACAGGTACTCTTGCACTCTACTGTGCTTCCTATAGGGCCAGTACAGTGAGTTAGCTCAGAACAAGAGAACTGTGCTTCCTAAACAAACGAGGCATATCTATGTAACTCAGTATTGGAAACTAATAAAAAAGGAGCTTCTCTTCAGTCCAATACACTGTATTTGCTGGGAACAGACGCGAGGGCTATTTGCACTGTTAATGGCCAGAACAGCACAATAGTGGTGTTCTTACCCTGAATTAACACTTAATGCTAGAACTTGAAACTCAATATGAATCAACTCTGTTTAGGAAGTTGTATTGGACCCCAGTCGGCCTTACAAGAAAAACACTCTGCTTTTGAGAAACAGGCACTCTTGCACTCTACTGTGTTTCCTATAGGGCCAGTACAGTGAGCTAGCTCAGAACAAGAAAACTGTGCTTCCTACACAAACGGGGCATATCTAGTTGTACTCAGTATTGGAAACTAAGTAAAACAGGAGCTTCTCTTCAGTCCAATACACTGTATTTGCTGGGAACAGACGCGAGTGTTGTTTGCACTGTTTATGGCCAAACTAGCACAATAGTGGTGTTCTTACCCTGAATTAACACTTAATGCTAGAACTTGAAACTGAATGTGAATCAACTCTGTTTAGGAAGTGTATTGAACCCCAGTCGACCTTACAAGAAAAACACTCTGCTTTTGAGAAACAGGTACTCTTGCACTCTACTGTGCTTCCTATGGGGCCAGTACAGTGAGCTAGCTCAGAACAAGAGAACTGTGCTTCCTAAACAAACTGGGCATATCTAGTTTAACTCAGTATTGCAAACTAAGTAAAACAGGAGCTTCTCCTCAGTCGAATACACTGTATTTGCTGAGAACAGACGCGAGTGCTATTTGCACTGTTTATGGCCAGAATAGCACAATAGTGGTGTTCTTACCCTGAAATAACACTTAATGCTAGAACTTGAAACACAATGTGAATCAACTCCGTTTCGGATATTGTATTGAATCCCAGTCGGCCTTACAAGAAAAACACTCTGAATTCAGAAACAGGCACTCTTGCACTCTACTGTGTTTCCTATAAGGCCAGTACAGTGAGCTAGCTCAGAACAAGAGAACTGTGCATCCTACACAAACGGGGCATATCTAGTTCAACTCAGTATTGGAAACTAAGTAAAACAGGAGCTTCTCTTCAGTCCAATACACTGTATTTGCTGGGAACACACGCGAGTGCTATTTGCACTGTTTATGGCCAGAATAGCACAATAGTGGTGTTCTTACCCTGAATTAACACTTAATGCTAGAACTGGAACCTGAATGTGAATCAATTCCGTTTTGGAAGTGTATTGAAACCCAGTCGGACTTAAAAGAAAAACACTCTGTTTTTGAGAAACAGGCAATCTTGCACTCTACTGTGTTTCCTATAGGGCCAGTACAGTGAGCTAGCTCAGAACAAGAGAACTGTGCTTCCTACACAAACGGGGCATATCTACTTCACCTAAGTATTGGAAACTAAGTAAAACAGGAGCTTCTCTTCATTCCAATACACTGTATTTGCAGGGAATAGACGCGAGTGCTATTTGCACTGTTTAAGGCCAGAATACCACAATAGTGGTGTTCTTACCCTGAATTAACACTTAATGCTAGAACTCAAAAGGAATGTGAATCAACTCCGTTTAGGAAGTTGTATTGAACCCCAGTCGGCCTTACAAGAAAAACACTCTGCTTTTGAGAAACCGGCACTCCTGCACTCTACTGTGCTTCCCATAGGGCCAGTACAGTGAGCTAGCTCAGAACAAGAGAACTGTGCTTCCTACAAAAACGGGGCATATCTATTTTAACTCAGTATTGGAAACTAATAAAACAGGAGCTTCTCTTCATTCCAATACACTGTATTTGCAGGGAATAGACGCGAGTGCTATTTGCACTGTTTAAGGCCAGAATACCACAATTGTTGTGTTCTTACCCTGAATTAACACTTAATGCTAGAACTGAAAATGAATGTGAATCAACTCTGTTTAGGAAGTGTATTGAACCCCAGTCGACCTTACAAGAAAAACACTCTGCTTTTGAGAAACAGGTACTCTTGCACTCTACTGTGCTTCCTATGGGGCCAGTACAGTGAGCTAGCTCAGAACAAGAGAACTGTGCTTCCTAAACAAACTGGGCATATCTAGTTTAACTCAGTATTGCAAACTAAGTAAAACAGGAGCTTCTCTTCAGTCGAATACACTGTATTTGCTGGGAACAGACGCGAGTGCTATTTGCACTGTTATAGGCCATAATAGCAAAATTGTGGTGTTCTTACCCTGAATTAACACTTAATGCTAGAAATTGAAACTCAATGTGAATCAACTCCGTTTAGGAAGTTGTATTGAACCCCAGTCGGTCTTACAAGAAAAACACTCTTCTTTTGAGAAACAGGCACTCTTGCACTCTACTGTGTTTCCTATAGGGCCAGTACAGTGAGATAGCTCAGAACAAGAGAACTGTGCTTCCTAAACAAACGGGGCATATCTAGTTTAACTCATTATTGGAAACTAAGTAAAACAGCAGCTTCTCTTCAGTCCAATACACTGTATTTGCTGAGAACAGACACGAGTGCTATTTGCACTGTTTATGGCCAGAATAGCACAATAGTGGTGTTCTTACCCTGAATTAACACTTAATGCTACAACTGGAACCTGAATGTGAATCAACTCCGTTTAGGAAGTGTATTGAAACCCAGTCGGACTTAAAAGAAAAACACTCTGTTTTTGAGAAACAGGCAATCTTGCACTCTACTGTGTTTCCTATAGGGCCAGTACAGTGAGCTAGCTCAGAACAAGAGAACTGTGCTTCCTACACAAACGGGGCATATCTACTTCACCTAAGTATTGGAAACTAAGTAAAACAGGAGCTTCTCTTCATTCCAATACACTGTATTTGCAGGGAATAGACGCGAGTGCTATTTGCACTGTTTAAGGCCAGAATACCACAATAGTGGTGTTCTTACCCTGAATTAACACTTAATGCTAGAACTCAAAAGGAATGTGAATCAACTCCGTTTAGGAAGTTGTATTGTACCCCAGTCGGCCTTACAAGAAAAACACTCTGCTTTTGAGAAACCGGCACTCCTGCACTCTACTGTGCTTCCTATAGGGCCAGTACAGTGAGCTAGCTCAGAACAAGAGAACTGTGCATCCTACACAAACGGGGCATATCTAGTTCAACTCAGTATTGGAAACTAAGTAAAACAGGAGCTACTCTTCAGTCCAATACACTGTATTTGCTGGGAACAGACGCGAGTGCTATTTGCACTGTTTATGGCCTGAATAGCACAATAGTGGTGTTCTTACCCTGAATTAACACTTAATGCTAGAACTGGAACCTGAATGTGAATCAACTCCGTTTAGGAAGTGTATTGAAACCCAGTCGGACTTAAAAGAAAAACACTCTGTATTTGAGAAACAGGCACTCTTGCACTCTACTGTGTTTCCTATAGGGCCAGTACAGTAAGCTAGCTCAGAACAAGAGAACTGTGCTTCCTAAACAAACGGGGCATATCTAGTTTAACTCAGTATTGGAAACTAAGTATAACAGCAGCTTTTCTTCAGTCCAATACACTGTATTTGCTGGGAACAGACGCGAGTGCTATTTGCTCTGTTAATGGCCAGAATAGCACAATAGTGGTGTTCTTACCCTGAATTAACACTTAATGCTAGAAATTGAAACTGAATGTGAATCAACTCCGTTTAGGAAGTTGTATTGAACCCCAGTCGGTCTTACAAGAAAAACACTCTGCTTTTGAGAAACAGGCACTCTTGCACTCTACTGTGTTTCCTATAGGGCCATTATAGTGAGCTAGCTCAGAACAAGAGAACTGTGCTTCATAAACAAACGGGGCATATCTAGTTTAACTCAGTATTGGAAACTAAGTAAAACAGGAGCTTCTCTTCAGTCCAATACACTGTATTTGCTGAGAACAGTCGCGAGTGCTATTGCACTGTTTATGGCCAGAGTAGCACAATAGTTGTGTTCTTACCCTGAATTAACACTTAATGCTAGAACTTGAAGCTGAATGTTAATCAACTCCGTTTATGAAGTGTATTGAACCCCAGTCGGCCTTACAAGAAAAACACTCTGCTTTTGAGAAACAGGTACTCTTGCAGTCTACTGTGCTTCCTATAGGGCCAGTACAGTGAGCTAGCTCAGAACAAGAGAACTGTGCTTCCTACACAAACGGGGCATATCTACTTCAACTCAGTATTGGAAACTACGTAAAACAGGAGCTTCTCTTCAGTCCAATACACTGTATTTGCTGGGAAGAGAAGAGAGTGCTATTTGCACTGCAAATGGCCAGAATAGAACAATAGTTGTGTTCTTACCCTGAATTAACACTTAATGCTAGAAATTGAAACAGAATCTGAATCAACTCCGTTTAGGAAGTTGTATTGAACCCCACTCGGTCTTACAAGAAAAAAACTCTGCTTTTGAGAAACAGGCACTCTTGCACTCTACTGTGTTTCCTATAGGGCCATTATAGTGAGCTAGCTCAGAACAAGAGAACTGTGCTTCCTAAACAAACGGGGAATATCTATTTTAACTCAGTATTGGAAACTAATAAAACAGGAGCTTCTCTTCAGTCCAATACACTGTATTTGCTGGGAACAGACGCGAGGCCTATTTGTTCTGTTAATGGCCAGAACAGCACAATAGTGGTGTTCTTACCCTGAATTAACACTTAATGCTAGAACTTGAAACTCAATATGAATCAACTCCGTTTAGGAAGTTGTATTGGACCCCAGTCGGCCTTACAAGAAAAACACTCTGCTTTTGAGAAACAGGCACTCTTGCACTCTACTGTGTTTCCTATAGGGCCAGTACAGTGAGCTAGCTCAGAACAAGAGAACTGTGCTTCCTAAACAAACGGGGCATATCTAGTTGTACTCAGTATTGGAAACTAAGTAAAACAGGAGCTTCTCTTCAGTCCAATACACTGTATTTGCTGGGAACAGACGCGAGTGTTGTTTGCACTGTTTATGGCCAAACTAGCACAATAGTGGTGTTCTTACCCTGAATTAACACTTAATGCTAGAACTTGAAACTGAATGTGAATCAACTCCGTTTAGGAAGTGTATTGAACCCCAGTCGACCTTACAAGAAAAACACTCTGCTTTTGAGAAACAGGTACTCTTGCACTCCTCTGTAATTCCTATAGGGCCAGTACAGTGAGCTAGCTCCGAACAAGAGAACTGTGCTTCCTAAACAAACTGGGCATATCTAGTTTAACTCAGTATTCCAAAGTAAGTAAAACAGGAGCTTCTCTTCAGTCCAATACACTGTATTTTCTGGGAACAGACGCGAGTGCTATTTGCACTGTAATAGGCCAGAATAGCACAATTGTGGTGTTCTTACCCTGAATTAACACTTAATGCTAGAAAATGAAACTGAATGTGAATCAACTCCGTTTAGGAAGTTGTATTGAACCCCAGTCGGCCTTACAATAAAAACACTCTGCTTTTGAGAAACAGGCACTCTTGCACTCTCCTGTTTTTCCTATAGGGCCAGTAAAGTGAGCTAGCTCAGAAAGAGAGAACTGTGCTTTTACACAAACGGGGCATATCTAGTTGTACTCAGTATTGGAAACTAAGTAAAACAGGAGCTTCTCTTCAGTCCAATACACTGTATTTGCTGAGAACAGACGCGAGTGCTATTTGCACTGTTTATGGCCAGAATAGCACAATAGTGGTGTTCTTACCCTGAATTAACACTTAATGCTAGAACTTGAAACTCAATGTGAATCAACTCCGTTTGGGAAGTGTATTGAACCCCAGTCGGTCTTATAAGAAAAAAACTCTGCTTTTGAGAAACAGGCACTCTTGCACTCTACTGTGTTTCCTATAGGGCCAGTACAGTGAGCTAGCTCAGAACAAGAGAACTGTGCTTCCTAAACAAACGGGGCATATCTAGTTCAACTCAGTATTGGAAACTAAGTAAAACAGGAGCTTCTCTTCAGTCCAATACACTGTATTTGCTGGGAACAGACGCGAGTGCTATTTGCACTGTTTATGGCCAGAATAGCACAGTAGTGGTGTTCTTAACCTGAATTAACACTTAAAGCTAGAACTTGAAAATCAATGTGAATCAACTCCGTTTAGGATGTTGTATTGAACCCCAGTCGGCCTTACTAGAAAAACACTCTGCTTTTGAGAAACAGGCACTCTTGCACTCTACTGTGCTTCCTATAGGGCCAGTACAGTGAGCTTGCTCAGAACAAGAGAACTGTGCTTCCTACACAAACGGGGCATATCTAGTTCAACTCAGTACTGGAAACTAATAAAACAGGAGCTTCTCTTCAGTCCAAAACACTGTATTTGCTGGGAACAGACGCGAGGGCTATTTGCACTGTTAATGGCCACAACAGCACAATAGTGGTGTTCTTACCCCGAATTAACACTTAATGCTAGAAATTGAAACTCAATATGAATCAACTCCATTTAGGAAGTTGTATTGTACCCCAGTCGGCCTTACAAGAAAAACACTCTGCTTTTGAGAAACAGGCACTCTTGCACTCTACTGTGTTTCCTATAGGGCCAGTACAGTGAGCTAGTTCAGAACAAGAGAACTGTGCTTCCTAAACAAACGGGGCATATCTAGTTTAACTCAGTATTGGAAACTAAGTAAAACAGGAGCTTCTCTTCAGTCCAATACACTGTATTTGCTGGGAACAGACGCGAGTGTTGTTTGCACTGTTTATGGCCAGAATAGCACAATAGTGGTGTTCTTACCCTGAATTAACACTTAATGCTAGAACTTGAAACTCAATGTGAATCAACTCCGTTTGGGAAGTGTATTGAACCCCAGTCGGTCTTATAAGAAAAAAACTCTGCTTTTGAGAAATAGGCACTCTTGCACTCTACTGTGTTTCCTATAGGGCCATTATAGTGAGCTAGCTCAGAACAAGAGAACTGTGCTTCATAAACAAACGGGGCATATCTATTTTAACTCAGTATTGGAAACTAAGTAAAAGAGGAGCTTCTCTTCAGTCCAATACACTGTATTTGCTGAGAACAGTCGCGAGTGCTATTTGCACTGTTTATGGCCAGAGTAGCACAATAGTTGTGTTCTTACCCTGAATTAACACTTAATGCTAGAACTTGAAGCTGAATGTTAATCAACTCCGTTTAGGAAGTGTATTGAACCCCAGTCGGCCTTACAAGAAAAACACTCTGCTTTTGAGAAACAGGTACTCTTGCAGTCTACTGTGCTTCCTATAGGGCCAGTACAGTGAGCTAGCTCAGAACAAGAGAACTGTGCTTCCTACACAAACGGGGCATATCTACTTCAACTCAGTATTGGAAACTACGTAAAACAGGAGCTTCTCTTCAGTCCAATACACTGTATTTGCTGGGAAGAGAAGAGAGTGCTATTTGCACTGCAAATGGCCAGAATAGAACAATAGTTGTGTTCTTACCCTGAATTAACACTTAATGCTAGAAATTGAAACAGAATGTGAATCAACTCCGTTTAGGAAGTTGTATTGAACCCCACTCGGTCTTACAAGAAAAAAACTCTGCTTTTGAGAAACAGGCACTCTTGCACTCTACTGTGTTTCCTATAGGGCCATTATAGTGAGCTAGCTCAGAACAAGAGAACTGTGCTTCCTAAACAAACGGGGAATATCTATTTTAACTCAGTATTGGAAACTAATAAAACAGGAGCTTCTCTTCAGTCCAATACACTGTATTTGCTGGGAACAGACGCGAGGCCTATTTGCACTGTTAATGGCCAGAACAGCACAATAGTGGTGTTCTTACCCTGAATTAACACTTAATGCTAGAACTTGAAACTCAATATGAATCAACTCCGTTTAGGAAGTTGTATTGGACCCCAGTCGGCCTTACAAGAAAAACACTCTGCTTTTGAGAAACAGGCACTCTTGCACTCTACTGTGTTTCCTATAGGGCCAGTACAGTGAGCTAGCTCAGAACAAGAGAACTGTGCTTCCTAAACAAACGGGGCATATCTAGTTGTACTCAGTATTGGAAACTAAGTAAAACAGGAGCTTCTCTTCAGTCCAATACACTGTATTTGCTGGGAACAGACGCGAGTGTTGTTTGCACTGTTTATGGCCAAACTAGCACAATAGTGGTGTTCTTACCCTGAATTAACACTTAATGCTAGAACTTGAAACTGAATGTGAATCAACTCCGTTTAGGAAGTGTATTGAACCCCAGTCGACCTTACAAGAAAAACACTCTGCTTTTGAGAAACAGGTACTCTTGCACTCCTCTGTAATTCCTATAGGGCCAGTACAGTGAGCTAGCTCCGAACAAGAGAACTGTGCTTCCTAAACAAACTGGGCATATCTAGTTTAACTCAGTATTCCAAAGTAAGTAAAACAGGGGCTTCTCTTCAGTCCAATACACTGTATTTGCTGAGAACAGACGCGAGTGCTATTTGCACTGTTTATGGCCAGAATAGCACAATAGTGGTGTTCTTACCCTGAATTAACACTTAATGCTAGAACTTGAAACTCAATGTGAATCAACTCCGTTTGGGAAGTGTATTGAACCCCAGTCGGTCTTACAAGAAAAACACTCTGCTTTTGAGAAACAGGCACTCTTGCACTCTACTGTGTTTCCTATAGGGCCATTATAGTGAGCTAGCTCAGAACAAGAGAACTGTGCTTCATAAACAAACGGGGCATATCTATTTTAACTCAGTATTGGAAACTAAGTAAAAGAGGAGCTTCTCTTCAGTCCAATACACTGTATTTGCTGAGAACAGTCGCGAGTGCTATTTGCACTGTTTATGGCCAGAGTAGCACAATAGTTGTGTTCTTACCCTGAATTAACACTTAATGCTAGAACTTGAAGCTGAATGTGAATCAACTCCGTTTCGGAAGTTGCATTGAACCCCAATCAGTCTTACAAGAAAAACACTCTTCTTTTGAGAAATAGGCACTCTTGCACTCTACTGTGTTTCCTATAGGGCCAGTACAGTGAGCTAGCTCAGAACAAGAGAACTGTGCTTCCTAAACAAACGGGGCATATCTAGTTCAACTCAGTATTGGAAACTAAGTAAAACAGGAGCTTCTCTTCAGTCCAATACACTGTATTTGCTGGGAACAGACGCGAGTGCTATTTGCACTGTTTATGGCCAGAATAGCACAATAGTGGTGTTCTTAACCTGAATTAACACTTAAAGCTAGAACTTGAAAATCAATGTGAATCAACTCCGTTTAGGATGTTGTATTGAACCCCAGTCGGCCTTACTAGAAAAATACTCTGCTTTTGAGAAACAGGCACTCTTGCACTCTACTGTGCTTCCTATAGGGCCAGTACAGTGAGCTTGCTCAGAACAAGAGAACTGTGCTTCCTACACAAACAGGGCATATCTAGTTCAACTCAGTATTGGAAACTAATAAAACAGGAGCTTCTCTTCAGTCCAATACACTGTATTTGCTGGGAACAGACGCGAGGCCTATATGCACTGTTAATGGCCAGAACAGCACAATAGTGGTGTTCTTACCCCGAATTAACACTTAATGCTAGAAATTGAAACTCAATATGAATCAACTCCGTTTAGGAAGTTGTATTGTACCCCAGTCGGCCTTACAAGAAAAACACTCTGCTTTTGAGAAACAGGCACTCTTGCACTCTACTGTGTTTCCTATAGGGCCAGTACAGTGAGCTAGCTCAGAACAAGAGAACTGTGCTTCCTAAACAAACGGGGCATATCTAGTTTAACTCAGTATTGGAAACTAAGTAAAACAGGAGCTTCTCTTCAGTCCAATACACTGTATTTGCTGGGAACAGACGCGAGTGTTGTTTGCACTGTTTATGGCCAGAATAGCACAATAGTGGTGTTCTTACCCTGAATTAACACTTAATGCTAGAACTTGAAACTCAATGTGAATCAACTCCGTTTGGGAAGTGTATTGAACCCCAGTCGGTCATATAAGAAAAAAACTCTGCTTTTGAGAAACAGGCACTCTTGCACTCTACTGTGTTTCCTATAGGGCCATTATAGTGAGCTAGCTCAGAACAAGAGAACTGTGCTTCATAAACAAACGGGGCATATCTATTTTAACTCAGTATTGGAAACTAAGTAAAAGAGGAGCTTCTCTTCAGTCCTATACACTGTAATTGCTGAGAACAGTCGCGAGTGCTATTTGCACTGTTTATGGCCAGAGTAGCACAATAGTTGTGTTCTTACCCTGAATTAACACTTAATGCTAGAACTTGAAGCTGAATGTGAATCAACTCCGTTTAGGAAGTGTATTGAACCCCAGTCGGCCTTACAAGAAAAACACTCTGCTTTTGAGAAACAAGTACTCTTGCAGTCTACTGTGCTTCCTATAGGGCCAGTACAGTGAGCTAGCTCAGAACAAGAGAACTGTGCTTCCTACACAAACGGGGCATATCTACTTCAACTCAGTATTGGAAACTACGTAAAACAGGAGCTTCTCTTCAGTCCAATACACTGTATTTGCTGGGAACAGACGCGAGTGTATTTGCACTGTAATAGGCCAGAATAGCACAATTGTGGTGTTCTTACCCTGAATTAACAATTAATGCTAGAAAATGAAACTGAATGAGAATCAACTCCGTTTAGGAAGTTGTATTGAACCCCAGTCGGCCTTACAATAAAAACACTCTGCTTTTGAGAAACAGGCACTCTTGCACTCTACTGTGTTTCCTATAGGGCCAGTACAGTGAGCTAGCTCAGAAAGAGAGAACTGTGCTTTTACACAAACGGGGCATATCTAGTTCAACTCAGTATTGGAAACTAAGTAAAACAGGAGCTTCTCTTCAGTCCAATACACTGTATTTGCTGAGAACAGACGCGAGTGCTATTTGCAATGTTTATGGCCAGAATAGCACATTAGTGGTGTTCTTACCCTGAATTAACACTTAATGCTAGAACTTGAAACTTAATGTGAATCAACTCCGTTTCAGATGTTGTATTGAACCCCAGTCGGCCTTACAAGAAAAACAGTCTGCTTTTGAGAAACAGGTACTCTTGCACTCTACTGTGCTTCCTATAGGGCCAGTACAGTGAGCTAGCTCAGAACAAGAGAACTGTGCTTCCTAAACAAACGGGGCATATCTAGTTCAACTCAGTATTGGAAACTAAGTAAAACAGGAGTCTCTCCAGTCCAATACACTGTATTTACTGAGAACAGACGCGAGTGCTATTTGCACTGTTTATGGCCAGAATAGCACAATAGTGGTGTTCTTACCCTGAATTAACACTTAATGCTAGAACTTGAAACTCAATGTGAATCAACTCCGTTTGGGAAGTGTATTGAAACCCAGTCGGTCTTAAAAGAAAAAAACTCTGCTTTTGAGAAACAGGCACTCTTGCACTCTACTGTGTTTCCTATAGGGCCATTAAGTGAGCTAGCTCAGAACAAGAGAACTGTGCTTCATAAACAAACGGGGCATATCTATTTTAACTCAGTATTGGAAACTAAGTAAAAGAGGAGCTTCTCTTCAGTCCAATACACTGTATTTGCTGAGAACAGTCGCGAGTGCTATTTGCACTGTTTATGGCCAGAGTAGCACAATAGTTGTGTTCTTACCCTGAATTAACACTTAATGCTAGAACTTGAAGCTGAATGTGAATCAACTCCGTTTCGGAAGTTGCATTGAACCCCAGTCAGTCTTACAAGAAAAACACTCTTCTTTTGAGAAACAGGCACTCTTGCACTCTACTGTGTTTCCTATAGGGCCAGTACAGTGAGCTAGCTCAGAACAAGAGAACTGTGCTTCCTAAACAAACGGGGCATATCTAGTTCAACTCAGTATTGGAAACTAAGTAAAACAGGAGCTTCTCTTCAGTCCAATACACTGTATTTGCTGGGAACAGACGCGAGTGCTATTTGTACTGTTTATGGCCAGAATAGCACAATAGTGGTGTTCTTAACCTGAATTAACACTTAAAGCTAGAACTTGAAAATCAATGTGAATCAACTCCGTTTAGGATGTTGTATTGAACCCCAGTCGGCCTTACTAGAAAAACACTCTGCTTTTGAGAAACAGGCACTCTTGCACTCTACTGTGCTTCCTATAGGGCCAGTACAGTGAGCTTGCTCAGAACAAGAGAACTGTGCTTCCTACACAAACGGGGCATATCTAGTTCAACTCAGTATTGGAAACTAATAAAACAGGAGCTTCTCTTCAGTCCAATACACTGTATTTGCTGGGAACAGACGCGAGGGCTATTTGCACTGTTAATGGCCAGAACAGCACAATAGTGGTGTTCTTACCCCGAATTAACACTTAATGCTAGAAATTGAAACTCAATATGAATCAACTCCGTTTAGGAAGTTGCATTGTACCCCAGTCGGCCTTACAAGAAAAACACTCTGCTTTTGAGAAACAGGCACTCTTGCACTCTACTGTGTTTCCTATAGGGCCAGTACAGTGAGCTAGCTCAGAACAAGAGAACTGTGCTTCCTAAACAAACGGGGCATATCTAGTTTAACTCAGTATTGGAAACTAAGTAAAACAGGAGCTTCTCTTCAGTCCAATACACTGTATTTGCTGGGAACAGACGCGAGTGTTGTTTGCACTGTTTATGGCCAGAATAGCACAATAGTGGTGTTCTTACCCTGAATTAACACTTAATGCTAGAACTTGAAACTCAATGTGAATCAACTCCGTTTGGGAAGTGTATTGAACCCCAGTCGGTCTTATAAGAAAAAAACTCTGCTTTTGAGAAACAGGCACTCTTGCACTCTACTGTGTTTCCTATAGGGCCATTATAGTGAGCTAGCTCAGAACAAGAGAACTGTGCTTCATAAACAAACGGGGCATATCTATTTTAACTCAGTATTGGAAACTAAGTAAAAGAGGAGCTTCTCTTCAGTCCAATACACTGTATTTGCTGAGAACAGTCGCGAGTGCTATTTGCACTGTTTATGGCCAGAGTAGCACAATAGTTGTGTTCTTACCCTGAATTAACACTTAATGCTAGAACTTGAAGCTGAATGTGAATCAACTCCGTTTAGGAAGTGTATTGAACCCCAGTCGGCCTTACAAGAAAAACACTCTGCTTTTGAGTAACAGGTACTCTTGCAGTCTACTGTGCTTCCTATAGGGCCAGTACAGTGAGCTAGCTCAGAACAAGAGAACTGTGCTTCCTACACAAACGGGGCATATCTACTTCAACTCAGTATTGGAAACTACGTAAAACAGGAGCTTCTCTTCAGTCCAATACACTGTATTTGCTGGGAAGAGAAGAGAGTGCTATTTGCACTGCAAATGGCCAGAATAGAACAATAGTTGTGTTCTTACCCTGAATTAACACTTAATGCTAGAAATTGAAACAGAATGTGAATCAACTCCGTTTAGGAAGTTGTATTGAACCCCACTCGGTCTTACAAGAAAAAAACTCTGCTTTTGAGAAACAGGCACTCTTGCACTCTACTGTGTTTCCTATAGGGCCATTATAGTGAGCTAGCTCAGAACAAGAGAACTGTGCTTCCTAAACAAACGGGGAATATCTATTTTAACTCAGTATTGGACACTAATAAAACAGGAGCTTCTCTTCAGTCCAATACACTGTATTTGCTGGGAACAGACGCGAGGCCTATTTGCACTGTTAATGGCCAGAACAGCACAATAGTGGTGTTCTTACCCTGAATTAACACTTAATGCTAGAACTTGAAACTCAATATGAATCAACTCCGTTTAGGAAGTTGTATTGGACCCCAGTCGGCCTTACAAGAAAAACACTCTGCTTTTGAGAAACAGGCACTCTTGCACTCTACTGTGTTTCCTATAGTGCCAGTACAGTGAGCTAGCTCAGAACAAGAGAACTGTGCTTCCTAAACAAACGGGGCATATCTAGTTGTACTCAGTATTGGAAACTAAGTAAAACAGGAGCTTCTCTTCAGTCCAATACACTGTATTTGCTGGGAACAGACGCGAGTGTTGTTTGCACTGTTTATGGCCAAACTAGCACAATAGTGGTGTTCTTACCCTGAATTAACACTTAATGCTAGAACTTGAAACTGAATGTGAATCAACTCCGTTTAGGAAGTGTAATGAACCCCAGTCGACCTTACAAGAAAAACACTCTGCTTTTGAGAAACAGGTACTCTTGCACTCCTCTGTAATTCCTATAGGGCCAGTACAGTGAGCTAGCTCAGAACAAGAGAACTGTGCTTCCTAAACAAACTGGGCATATCTAGTTTAACTCAGTATTCCAAAGTAAGTAAAACAGGGGCTTCTCTTCAGTCCAATACACTGTATTTGCTGAGAACAGACGCGAGTGCTATTTGCACTGTTTAAGGCCAGAATATCACAATAGTGGTGTTCTTACCCTGAATTAACACTTAATGCTAGAACTGAAAATGAATGTGAATCAACTCCGTTTAGGAAGTTGTATTGAACCCCAGTCGGCCTTACAAGAAAAACACTCTGCTTTTGAGAAACAGGCACTCTTGCACTCTACTGTGCTTCCTATAGGGCCAGTACAGTGAGCTAGCTCAGAACAAGAGAACTGTGCTTCCTACACAAACGGGGCATATCTAGTTCAACTCAGTATTGGAAACTAAGTAAAACAGGAGCTTCTCTTCAGTCCAATACACTGTATTTTCTGGGAACAGACGCGATTGCTATTTGCACTGTAATAGGCCAGAATAGCACAATTGTGGTGTTCTTACCCTGAATTAACACTTAATGCTAGAAAATGAAACTGAATGTGAATCAACTCCGTTTAGGAAGTTGTATTGAACCCCAGTCGGCCTTACAATAAAAACACTCTGCTTTTGAGAAACAGGCACTCTTGCACTCTACTGTGTTTCCAATATGGCCAGTACAGTGAGCTAGCTCAGAAAGAGAGAACTGTGCTTTTACACAAACGGGGCATATCTAGTTCACCTCAGTATTGGAAACTAAGTAAAACAGGAGCTTCTCTTCAATCCAATACACTGTATTTGCTGAGAACAGACGCGAGTGCTATTTGCAATGTTTATGGCCAGAATAGCACATTAGTGGTGTTCTTACCCTGAATTAACACTTAATGCTAGAACTTGAAACTCAATGTGAATCAACTCCGTTTCAGATGTTGTATTGAACCCCAGTCGGCCTTACAAGAAAAACACTCTGCTTTTGAGAAACAGGTACTCTTGCACTCTACTGTGCTTCCTATAGGGCCAGTACAGTGAGCTAGCTCAGAACAAGAGAACTGTGCTTCCTAAACAAACGGGGCATATCTAGTTCAACTCAGTATTGGAAACTAAGTAAAACAGGAGTCTCTCCAGTCCAATACACTGTATTTACTGAGAACAGACGCGAGTGCTATTTGCACTGTTTATGGCCAGAATAGCACAATAGTGGTGTTCTTACCCTGAATTAACACTTAATGCTAGAACTTGAAACTCAATGTGAATCAACTCCGTTTGGGAAGTGTATTGAACCCCAGTCGGTCTTACTAGAAAAACACTCTGCTTTTGAGAAACAGGCACTCTTGCACTCTACTGTGCTTCCTATAGGGCCAGTACAGTGAGCTTGCTCAGAACAAGAGAACTGTGCTTCCTACACAAACGGGGCATATCTAGTTCAACTCAGTATTGGAAACTAATAAAACAGGAGATTCTCTTCAGTCCAATACACTGTATTTGCTGGGAACAGACTCGAGGGCTATTTGCACTGTTAATGGCCAGAACAGCACAATAGTGGTGTTATTACCCCGAATTAACACTTAATGCTAGAAATTGAAACTCAATATGAATCAACTCCGTTTAGGAAGTTGTATTGTACCCCAGTCGGCCTTACAAGAAAAACACTCTGCTTTTGAGAAACAGGCACTCTTGCACTCTACTGTGTTTCCTATAGGGCCAGTACAGTGAGCTAGCTCAGAACAAGAGAACTGTGCTTCCTAAACAAACGGGGCATATCTATTTTAAATCAGTATTGGAAACTAAGTAAAAGAGGAGCTTCTCTTCAGTCCAATACACTGTATTTGCTGGGAACAGACGCGAATGTTGTTTGCACTGTTTATGGCCAAACTAGCACAATAGTGGTGTTCTTACCCTGAATTAACACTTAATGCTAGAACTTGAAACTGAATGTGAATCAACTCCGTTTAGGAAGTGTATTGAACCCCAGTCGACCTTACAAGAAAAACACTCTGCTTTTGAGAAACAGGTACTCTTGCACTCCTCTGTAATTCCTATAGGGCCAGTACAGTGAGCTAGCTCAGAACAAGAGAACTGTGTTTCCTAAACAAACGGGGCATATCTAGTTTAACTCAGTATTCCAAAGTAAGTAAAACAGGGGCTTCTCTTCTGTCCAATACACTGTATTTGCTGAGAACAGACGCGAGTGCTATTTGCACTGTTTATGGCCAGAATAGCACAATAGTGGTGTTCTTACCCTGAATTAACACTTAATGCTAGAACTTGAAACTCAATGTGAATCAACTCCGTTTGGGAAGTGTATTGAACCCCAGTCGGTCTTATAAGAAAAAAACTCTGCTTTTGAGAAACAGGCACTCTTGCAGTCTACTGTGCTTCCTATAGGGCCAGTACAGTGAGCTAGCTCAGAACAAGAGAACTGTGCTTCCTACACAAACGGGGCATATCTACTTCAACTCAGTATTGGAAACTACGTAAAACAGGAGCTTCTCTTCAGTCCAATACACTGTATTTGCTGGGAAGAGAAGAGAGTGCTATTTGCACTGCAAATGGCCAGAATAGAACAATATTTGTGTTCTTACCCTGAATTAACACTTAATGCTAGAAATTGAAACAGAATGTGAATCAACTCCGTTTAGGAAGTTGTATTGAACCCCACTCGGTCTTACAAGAAAAAAACTCTGCTTTTGAGAAACAGGCACTCTTGCACTCTACTGTGTTTCCTATAGGGCCATTATAGTGAGCTAGCTCAGAACAAGAGAACTGTGCTTCCTAAACAAACGGGGAATATCTATTTTAACTCAGTATTGGAAACTAATAAAACAGGAGCTTCTCTTCAGTCCAATACACTGTATTTGCTGGGAACAGACGCGAGGCCTATTTGCACTGTTAATGGCCAGAACAGCACAATAGTGGTGTTCTTACCCTGAATTAACACTTAATGCTAGAACTTGAAACTCAATATGAATCAACTCCGTTTAGGAAGTTGTATTGGACCCCAGTCGGTCCTACAAGAAAAACACTCTGCTTTTGAGAAACAGGCACTCTTGCACTCTACTGTGTTTCCTATAGGGCCAGTACAGTGAGCTAGCTCAGAACAAGAGAACTGTGCTTCCTAAACAAACGGGGCATATCTAGTTGTACTCAGTATTGGAAACTAAGTAAAACAGGAACTTCTCTTCAGTCCAATACACTGTATTTGCTGGGAACAGACGCGACTGTTGTTTGCACTGTTTATGGCCAAACTAGCACAATAGTGGTGTTCTTACCCTGAATTAACACTTAATGCTAGAACTTGAAACTCAATGTGAATCAACTCCGTTTAGGAAGTGTATTGAACCCCAGTCGACCTTACAAGAAAAATACTCTGCTTTTGAGAAACAGGTACTCTTGCACTCCTCTGTAATTCCTATAGGGCCAGTACAGTGAGCTAGCTCAGAACAAGAGAACTGTGTTTCCTAAACAAACTGGGCATATCTAGTTTAACTCAGTATTCCAAAGTAAGTAAAACAGGGGCTTCTCTTCTGTCCAATACACTGTATTTGCTGAGAACAGACGCGAGTGCTATTTGCACTGTTTAAGGCCAGAATACCACAATAGTGGTGTTCTTACCCTGAATTAACACTTAATGCTAGAACTGAAAATGAATGTGAATCAACTCCGTTTAGGAAGTTGTATTGAACCCCAGTCGGCCTTACAAGAAAAACACTCTGCTTTTGAGAAACAGGCACTCTTGCACTCTACTGTGCTTCCTATAGGGCCAGTACAGTGAGCTAGCTCAGAACAAGAGAACTGTGCTTCCTACACAAACGGGGCATATCTAGTTCAACTCAGTATTGGAAACTAAGTAAAACAGGAGCTTCTCTTCAGTCCAATACACTGTATTTGCTGGGAACAGACGCGAGTGCTATTTGCACTGTAATAGGCCAGAATAGCACAATTGTGGTGTTCTTACCCCGAATTAACACTTAATGCTAGAAAATGAAACTGAATGTGAATCAACTCCGTTTAGGAAGTTGTATTGAACCCCAGTCGGCCTTACAATAAAAACACTCTGCTTTTGAGAAACATTCACTCTTGCACTCTACTGTGTTTCCTATAGGGCCAGTACAGTGAGCTAGCTCAGAAAGAGAGAACTGTGCTTTTACACAAACGGGGCATATCTAGTTCAACTCAGTATTGGAAACTAAGTAAAACAGGAGCTTCTCTTCAGTCCAATACACTGTATTTGCTGAGAACAGACGCGAGTGTTATTTGCAATGTTTATGGCCAGAATAGCACATTAGTGGTGTTCTTACCCTGAATTAACACTTAATGCTAGAACTTGAAACTCAATGTGAATCAACTCCGTTTCAGATATTGTATTGAACCCCAGTCGGCCTTACAAGAAAAACACTCTGCTTTTGAGAAACAGGTACTCTTGCACTCTACTGTGCTTCCTATAGGGCCAGTACAGTGAGCTAGCTCAGAACAAGAGAACTGTGCTTCCTAAACAAACGGGGCATATCTAGTTCAACTCAGTATTGGAAACTAAGTAAAACAGGAGTCTCTACAGTCCAATACACTGTATTTACTGAGAACAATCGCGAGTGCTATTTGCACTGTTTATGGCCAGAATAGCACAATAGTGGTGTTCTTACCCTGAATTAACACTTAATGCTAGAACTTGAAACTCAATGTGAATCAACTCCGTTTGGGAAGTGTATTGAACCCCAGTCGGTCTTATAAGAAAAAAACTCTGCTTTTGAGAAACAGGCACTCTTGCACTCTACCGTATTTCCTATAGGGCCATTATAGTGAGCTAGCTCAGAACAAGAGAACTGTGCTTCATAAACAAACGGGGCATATCTATTTTAACTCAGTATTGGAAACTAAGTAAAAGAGGAGCTTCTCTTCAGTCCAATACACTGTATTTGCTGAGAACAGTCGCGAGTGCTATTTGCACTGTTTATGGCCAGAGTAGCACAATAGTTGTGTTCTTACCCTGAATTAACACTTAATGCTAGAACTTGAAGCTGAATGTGAATCAACTCCGTTTCGGAAGTTGCATTGAACCCCAGTCAGTCTTACAAGAAAAACACTCTTCTTTTGAGAAACAGGCACTCTTGCACTCTACTGTGTTTCCTATAGGGCCAGTACAGTGAGCTAGCTCAGAACAAGAGAACTGTGCTTCCTAAACAAACGGGGCATATCTAGTTCAACTCAGTATTGGAAACTAAGTAAAACAGGAGCTTCTCTTCAGTCCAATACACTGTATTTGCTGGGAACAGACGCGAGTGCTATTTGCACTGTTTATGGCCAGAATAGCACAATAGTGGTGTTCTTAACCTGAATTAACACTTAAAGCTAGAACTTGAAAATCAATGTGAATCAACTCCGTTTAGGATGTTGTATTGAACCCCAGACGGCCATACTAGAAAAACACTCTGCTTTTGAGAAACAGGCACTCTTGTACTCTACTGTGCTTCCTATAGGGCCAGTACAGTGAGCTTGCTCAGAACAAGAGAACTGTGCTTCCTACACAAACGGGGCATATCTAGTTCAACTCAGTATTGGAAACTAATAAAACAGGAGCTTCTCTTCAGTCCAATACACTGTATTTGCTGGGAACAGACGCGAGGGCTATTTGCACTGTTAATGGCCAGAACAGCACAATAGTGGTGTTCTTACCCCGAATTAACACTTAATGCTAGAAATTGAAACTCAATATGAATCAACTCCGTTTAGGAAGTTGTATTGTACCCCAGTCGGCCTTACAAGAAAAACACTCTGCTTTTGAGAAACAGGCACTCTTGCACTCTACTGTGTTTCCTATAGGGCCAGTACAGTGAGCTAGCTCAGAACAAGAGAACTGTGCTTCCTAAACAAACGGGGCATATCTAGTTTAACTCAGTATTGGAAACTAAGTAAAACAGGAGCTTCTCTTCAGTCCAATACACTGTATTTGCTGGGAACAGACGCAATTGTTGTTTGCACTGTTTATGGCCAGAATAGCACAATAGTGGTGTTCTTACCCTGAATTAACACTTAATGCTAGAACTTGAAACTCAATTTGAATCAACTCCGTTTGGGAAGTGTATTGAACCCCAGTCGGTCTTATAAGAAAAAAACTCTGCTTTTGAGAAACAGGCACTCTTGCACTCTACTGTGTTTCCTATAGGGCCATTATAGTGAGCTAGCTCAGAACAAGAGAACTGTGCTTCATAAACAAACGGGGCATATCTATTTTAACTCAGTATTGGAAACTAAGTAAAAGAGGAGCTTCTCTTCAGTCCAATACACTGTATTTGCTGAGAACAGTCGCGAGTGCTATTTGCACTGTTTATGGCCAGAGTAGCACAATAGTTGTGTTATTACCCTGAATTAACACTTAATGCTAGAACTTGAAGCTGAATGTGAATCAACTCCGTTTAGGAAGTGTATTGAACCCCAGTCGGCCTTACAAGAAAAACACTCTGCTTTTGAGAAACAGGTACTATTGCAGTCTACTGTGCTTCCTATAGGGCCAGTACAGTGAGCTAGCTCAGAACAAGAGAACTGTGCTTCCTAAACAAACGGGGCATATCTACTTCAACTCAGTATTGGAAACTAAGTAAAACAGGAGCTTCTCTTCAGTCCAATACACTGTATTTGCTGGGAACAGACGCGAGTGTTGTTTGCACTGTTTATGGCCAGAATAGCACAATAGTGGTGTTCTTACCCTGAATTAACACTTAATGCTAGAACTTGAAACTCAATGTGAATCAACTCCGTTTGGGAAGTGTATTGAACCCCAGTCGATCTTATAAGAAAAAAACTCTGCTTTTGAGAAACAGGCACTCTTGCACTCTACTGTGTTTCCTATAGGGCCATTATAGTGAGATAGCTCAGAACAAGAGAACTGTGCTTCATAAACAAACGGGGCATATCTATTTTAACTCAGTATTGGAAACTAAGTAAAAGAGGAGCTTCTCTTCAGTCCAATACACTGCATTTGCTGAGAACAGTCGCGAGTGCTATTTGCACTGTTTATGGCCAGAATAGCACAATAGTTGTGTTCTTACCCTGAATTAACACTTAATGCTAGAACTTGAAACTCAATGTGAATCAACTCCGTTTAGGAAGTGTATTGAACCCCAGTCGGCCTTACAAGAAAAACACTCTGCTTTTGAGAAACAGGTACTCTTGCAGTCTACTGTGCTTCCTATAGGGCCAGTACAGTGAGCTAGCTCAGAACAAGAGAACTGTGCTTCCTACACAAACGGGGCATATCTACTTCAACTCAGTATTGGAAACTACGTAAAAAGGAGCTTCTCTTCAGTCCGATACACTGTATTTGCTGGGAAGAGAAGAGAGTGCTATTTGCACTGCAAATGGCCAGAATAGAACAATAGTTGTGTTCTTACCCTGAATTAACACTTAATGCTAGAAATTGAAACAGAATGTGAATCAACTCCGTTTAGGAAGTTGTATTGAACCCCACTCGGTCTTATAAGAAAAAAACTCTGCTTTTGAGAAACAGGCACTCTTGCACTCTACTGTGTTTCCTATAGGGCCATTATAGTGAGCTAGCTCAGAACAAGAGAACTGTGCTTCATAAACAAACGGGGCATATCTATTTTAACTCAGTATTGGAAACTAAGTAAAAGAGGAGCTTCTCTTCAGTCCAATACACTGTATTTGCTGAGAACAGTCGCGAGTGCTATTTGCACTGTTTATGGCCAGAGTAGCACAATAGTTGTGTTCTTACCCTGAATTAACACTTAATGCTAGAACTTGAAGCTGAATGTGAATCAACTCCGTTTAGGAAGTGTATTGAACCCCAGTCGGCCTTACAAGAAAAACACTCTGCTTTTGAGAAACAGGTACTCTTGCAGTCTACTGTGCTTCCTATAGGGCCAGTACAGTGAGCTAGCTCAGAACAAGAGAACTGTGCTTCGTACACAAACGGGGCATATCTACTTCAACTCAGTATTGGAAACTACGTAAAACAGGAGCTTCTCTTCAGTCCAATACACTGTATTTGCTGGGAAGAGAAGAGAGTGCTATTTGCACTGCAAATGGCCAGAATAGAACAATAGTTGTGTTCTTACCCTGAATTAACACTTAATGCTAGAAATTGAAACAGAATGTGAATCAACTCCGTTTAGAAAGTTGTATTGAACCCCACTCGGTCTTACAAGAAAAAAACTCTGCTTTTGAGAAACAGGCACTCTTGCACTCTACTGTGTTTCCTATTGGGCCATTATAGTGAGCTAGCTCAGAACAAGAGAACTGTGCTTCCTAAACAAACGGGGCATATCTAGTTTTACTCAGTATTGGAAACTAAGTAAAACAGGAGCTTCTCTTCAGTCCAATACACTGTATTTGCTGAGAACAGACGCGAGTGCTATTTGCAATGTTTATGGCCAGAATAGCACATTAGTGGTGTTCTTACCCTGAATTAACACTTAATGCTAGAACTTGAAACTCAATGTGAATCAACTCCGTTTCAGATGTTGTATTGAACCCCAGTCGGCCTTACAAGAAAAACACTCTGCTTTTGAGAAACAGGTACTCTTGCACTCTACTGTGCTTCCTATAGGGCCAGTACAGTGAGCTAGCTCAGAACAAGAGAACTGTGCTTCCTAAACAAACGGGGCATATCTAGTTCAACTCAGTATTGGAAACTAAGTAAAACAGGAGTCTCTCCAGTCCAATACACTGTATTTACTGAGAACAGACGCGAGTGCTATTTGCACTGTTTATGGCCAGAATAGCACAATAGTGGTGTTCTTACCCTGAATTAACACTTAATGCTAGAACTTGAAACTCAATGTGAATCAACTCCGTTTGGGAAGTGTATTGAACCCCAGTCGGTCTTATAAGAAAAAAACTCTGCTTTTGAGAAACAGGCACTCTTGCACTCTACTGTGTTTCCTATAGGGCCATTATAGTGAGCTAGCTCAGAACAAGAGAACTGTGCTTCATAAAAAAACGGGGCATATCTATTTTAACTCAGTATTGGAAACTAAGTAAAAGAGGAGCTTCTCTTCAGTCCAATACACTGTATTTGCTGAGAACAGTCGCGAGTGCTATTTGCACTGTTTATGGCCAGAATAGCACAATAGTTGTGTTCTTACCCTGAATTAACACTTAATGCTAGAACTTGAAGCTGAATGTGAATCAACTCCGTTTCGGAAGTGCATTGAACCCCAGTCAGTCTTACAAGAAAAACACTCTCCTTTTGAGAAACAGGCACTCTTGCACTCTACTGTGTTTCCTATAGGGCCAGTACAGTGAGCTAGCTCAGAACAAGAGAACTGTGCTTCCTAAACAAACGGGGCATATCTAGTTCAACTCAGTATTGGAAACTAAGTAAAACAGGAGCTTCTCTTCAGTCCAATACACTGTATTTGCTGGGAACAGACGCGAGTGCTATTTGCACTGTTTATGGCCAGAATAGCACAATAGTGGTGTTCTTAACCTGAATTAACACTTAAAGCTAGAACTTGAAAATCAATGTGAATCAACTCCGTTTAGGATGTTGTATTGAACCCCAGTCGGCCTTACTAGAAAAACACTCTGCTTTTGAGAAACAGGCACTCTTGCACTCTACTGTGCTTCCTATAGGGCCAGTACAGTGAGCTTGCTCAGAACAAGAGAACTGTGCTTCCTACACAAACGGGGCATATCTAGTTCAACTCAGTATTGGAAACTAATAAAATAGGAGCTTCTCTTCAGTCCAATACACTGTATTTGCTGAGAACAGTCGCGAGTGCTATTTGCACTGTTTATGGCCAGAGTAGCACAATAGTTGTGTTCTTACCCTGAATTAACACTTAATGCTAGAACTTGAAGCTGAATGTGAATCAACTCCGTTTAGGAAGTGTATTGAACCCCAGTCGGCCTTACAAGAAAAACACTCTGCTTTTGAGAAACAGGTACACTTGCAGTCTACTGTGCTTCCTATAGGGCCAGTACAGTGAGCTAGCTCAGAACAAGAGAACTGTGCTTCCTACACAAACAGGGCATATCTACTTCAACTCAGTATTGGAAACTAAGTAAAACAGGAGCTTCTCTTCAGTCCAATACACTGTATTTGCTGGGAAGAGAAGAGAGTGCTATTTGCACTGCAAATGGCCAGAATAGAACAATAGTTGTGTTCTTACCCTGAATTAACACTTAATGCTAGAAATTGAAACAGAATGTGAATCAACTCCGTTTAGAAAGTTGTATTGAACCCCACTCGGTCTTACAAGAAAAAAAACTCTGCTTTTGAGAAACAGGCACTCTTGCACTCTACTGTGTTTCCTATAGGGCCATTATAGTGAGCTAGCTCAGAACAAGAGAACTGTGCTTCCTAAACAAACGGGGAATATCTATTTTAACTCAGTATTGGAAACTAATAAAACAGGAGCTTCTCTTCAGTCCAATACACTGTATTTGCTGGGAACAGACGCGAGGCCTATTTGCACTGTTAATGGCCAGAACAGCACAATAGTGGTGTTCTTACCCTGAATTAACACTTAATGCTAGAACTTGAAACTCAATGTGAATCAACTCCGTTTGGGAAGTGTATTGAACCCCAGTCGGTCTTATAAGAAAAAAACTCTGCTTTTGAGAAACAGGTACTCTTGCACTCCTCTGTAATTCCTATAGGGCCAGTACAGTGAGCTAGCTCAGAACAAGAGAACTGTGCTTCCTAATCAAACTGGGCATATCTAGTTTAACTCAGTATTCCAAAGTAAGTAAAACAGGGGCTTCTCTTCAGTCCAATACACTGTATTTGCTGAGAACAGACGCGAGTGCTATTTGCACTGTTTAAGGCCAGAATACCACAATAGTGGTGTTCTTACCCTGAATTAACACTTAATGCTAGAACTGAAAATGAATGTGAATCAACTCCGTTTAGGAAGTTGTATTGAACCCCAGTCGGCCTTACAAGAAAAACACTCTGCTTTTGAGAAACAGGCACTCTTGCACTCTACTGTGCTTCCTATAGGGCTAGTACAGTGAGCTAGCTCAGAACAAGAGAACTGTGCTTCCTAAACAAACGGGGCATATCTAGTTCAACTCAGTATTGGAAACTAAGTAAAACAGGAGTCTCTCCAGTCCAATACACTGTATTTACTGAGAACAGACGCGAGTGCTATTTGCACTGTTTTAGGCCAGAATAGCACAATAGTGGTGTTCTTACCCTGAATTAACACTTAATGCTAGAACTTGAAACTCAATGTGAATCAACTCCGTTTGGGAAGTGTATTGAACCCCAGTCTGTCTTATAAGAAAAAAACTCTGCTTTTGAGAAACAGGCACTCTTGCACTCTACTGTGTTTCCTATAGGGCCATTATAGTGAGCTAGCTCAGAACAAGAGAACTGTGCTTCATAAACAAACGGGGCATATCTATTTTAACTCAGTATTGGAAACTAAGTAAAAGAGGAGCTTCTCTTCAGTCCAATACACTGTATTTGCTGAGAACAGTCGCGAGTGCTATTTGCACTGTTTATGGCCAGAGTAGCACAATAGTTGTGTTCTTACCCTGAATTAACACTTAATGCTAGAACTTGAAACTCAATGTGAATCAACTCCGTTTGGGAAGTGTATTGAACCCCAGTCGGTCTTATAAGAAAAAAACTCTGCTTTTGAGAAACAGGCACTCTTGCACTCTACTGTGTTTCCTATAGGGCCATTATAGTGAGCTAGCTCAGAACAAGAGAACTGTGCTTCATAAACAAACGGGGCATATCTATTTTAACTCAGTATTGGAAACTAAGTAAAAGAGGAGCTTCTCTTCAGTCCAATACACTGTATTTGCTGAGAACAGTCGCGAGTGCTATTTGCACTGTTTATGGCCAGAGTAGCACAATAGTTGTGTTCTTACCCTGAATTAACACTTAATGCTAGAACTTGAAGCTGAATGTGAATCAACTCCGTTTAGGAAGTGTATTGAACCCCAGTCGGCCTTACAAGAAAAACACTCTGCTTTTGAGAAACAGGTACACTTGCAGTCTACTGTGCTTCCTATAGGGCCAGTACAGTGAGCTAGCTCAGAACAAGAGAACTGTGCTTCCTACACAAACAGGGCATATCTACTTCAACTCAGTATTGGAAACTAAGTAAAACAGGAGCTTCTCTTCAGTCCAATACACTGTATTTGCTGGGAAGAGAAGAGAGTGCTATTTGCACTGCAAATGGCCAGAATAGAACAATAGTTGTGTTCTTACCCTGAATTAACACTTAATGCTAGAAATTGAAACAGAATGTGAATCAACTCCGGTTAGAAAGTTGTATTGAACCCCTCTCGGTCTTACAAGAAAAAAAACTCTGCTTTTGAGAAACAGGCACTCTTGCACTCTACTGTGTTTCCTATAGGGCCAGTACAGTGAGCTAGCTCAGAACAAGAGAACTGTGCTTCCTAAACAAACGGGGCATATCTATTTTAACTCAGTATTGGAAACTAATAAAACAGGAGCTTCTCTTCAGTCCAATACACTGTATTTGCTGGGAACAGACGCGAGTGTTGTTTGCACTGTTTATGGCCAAACTAGCACAATAGTGGTGTTCTTACCCTGAATTAACACTTAATGCTAGAACTTAAAACTGAATGTGAATCAACTCCGTTTAGGAAGTGTATTGAACCCCAGTCGACCTTACAAGAAAAACACTCTGCTTTTGAGAAACAGGTACTCTTGCACTCCTCTGTAATTCCTATAGGGCCAGTACAGTGAGCTAGCTCAGAACAAGAGAACTGTGCTTCCTAAACAAACTGGGCATATCTAGTTTAACTCAGTATTCCAAAGTAAGTAAAACAGGGGCTTCTCTTCAGTCCAATACACTGTATTTGCTGAGAACAGACGCGAGTGCTATTTGCACTGTTTAAGGCCAGAATACCACAATAGTGGTGTTCTTACCCTGAATTAACACTTAATGCTAGAACTGAAAATGAATGTGAATCAACTCCGTTTAGGAAGTTGTATTGAACACCAGTCGGCCTTACAAGAAAAACACTCTGCTTTTGAGAAACAGGAACTCATGCAGTCTACTGTGCTACCTATAGGGCCAGTACAGTGAGCTAGCTCAGAACAAGAGAACTGTTCTTCCTACACAAATGGGGCATATCTAGTTCAACTCAGTATTGGAAACTAAGTAAAACAGGAGCTTCTCTTCAGTCCAATACACTGTATTTGCTGGGAACAGACGCGAGTGCTATTTGCACTGTTATAGGCCAGAATAGCACAATTGTGGTGTTCTTACCCTGAATTAACACTTAATGCTAGAAAATGAAACTGAATGTGAATCAACTCCGTTTAGAAAGTTGTATTGAACCCCAGTCGGCCTTACAATAAAAACACCCTGCTTTTGAGAAACAGGCACTCTTGCACTCTACTGTGTTTCCTATAGGGCCAGTACAGTGAGCTAGCTCAGAAAGAGAGAACTGTGCTTTTACACAAACGGGGCATATCTAGTTCAACTCAGTATTGGAAACTAAGTAAAACAGGAGCTTCTCTTCAGTCCAATACACTGTATTTGCTGAGAAGAGACGCGAGTGCTATTTGCAATGTTTATGGCCAGAATAGCACATTAGTGGTGTTCTTACCCTGAATTAACACTTAATGCTAGAACTTGAAACTCAATGTGAATCAACTCCGTTTCAGATGTTGTATTGAACCCCAGTCGGCCTTACAAGAAAAACACTCTGCTTTTGAGAAACAGGTACTCTTGCACTCTACTGTGCTTCCTATAGGGCCAGTACAGTGAGCTAGCTCAGAACAAGAGAACTGTGCTTCCTAAACAAACGGGGCATATCTAGTTCAACTCAGTATTGGAAACTAAGTAAAACAGGAGTCTCTCCAGTCCAATACACTGTATTTACTGAGAACAGACGCGAGTGCTATTTGCACTGTTTATAGCCAGAATAGCACAATAGTGGTGTTCTTAACCTGAATTAACACTTAAAGCTAGAACTTGAAAATCAATGTGAATCAACTCCGTTTAGGATGTTGTATTGAACCCCAGTCGGCCTTACTAGAAAAACACTCTGCTTTTGAGAAACAGGCACTCTTGCACTCTACTGTGCTTCCTATAAGGCCAGTAGAGTGAGCTTGCTCAGAACAAGAGAACTGTGCTTCCTACACAAACGGGGCATATCTAGTTCAACTCAGTATTGGAAACTAATAAAACAGGAGCTTCTCTTCATTCCAATACACTGTATTTACTGGGAACAGACGCGAGGGCTATTTGAACTGTTAATGGCCAGAACAGCACAATAGTGGTGTTCTTACCCTGAATTAACACTTAATGCTAGAAATTGAAACTCAGTATGAATCAACTCCGTTTAGGAAGTTGTATTGTACCCCAGTCGGCCTTACAAGAAAAACACTCTGCTTTTGAGAAACAGGCACTCTTGCACTCTACTGTGTTTCCTATAGGGCCAGTACAGTGAGCTAGCTCAGAACAAGAGAACTGTGCTTCCTAAACAAACGGGGCATATCTAGTTTAACTCAGTATTGGAAACTAAGTAAAACAGGAGCTTCTCTTCATTCCAATACACTGTATTTGCTGGGAACAGACGCGAGTGTTGTTTGCACTGTTTATGGCCAAACTAGCACAATAGTGGTGTTCTTACCCTGAATTAACACTTAATGCTAGAACTTGAAACTGAATGTGAATCAACTCCGTTTGGGAAGTGTATTGAACCCCAGTCGACCTTACAAGAAAAACACTCTGCTTTTGAGAAACAGGTACTCTTGCACTCTACTGTGTTTCCTATACGGCCAGTACAGTGAGCTAGCTCAGAACAAGAGAACTGTGCTTCCTAAACAAACTGGGCATATCTAGTTTAACTCAGTATTGCAAACTAAGTAAAACAGGAGCTTCTCTTCAGTCCAATACACTGTATTTGCTGAGAACAGACGCGAGTGCTATTTGCACTGTTTATGGCCAGAATAGCACAATAGTGGTGTTCTTACCCTGAATTAACACTTAATGCTAGAACTGGAACCTGAATGTGAATCAACTCCGTTTAGGAAGTGTATTGAAACCCAGTCGGACTTAAAAGAAAAACACTCTGTTTATGAGAATCAGGCACTCTTGCACTCTACTGTGTTTCCTATAGGGCCAGTACAGTGAGCTAGCTCAGAACAAGAGAACTGTGCTTCCTAAACAAACGGGGCATATCTAGTTCAACTCAGTATTGGAAACTAAGTAAAACAGGAGCTTCTCTTCAGTCCAATACACTGTATTTGCTGGGAACAGACGCGAGTGCTATTTGCTCTGTTAATGGCCAGAATAGCACAATAGTGGTGTTCTTACCCTGAATTAACACTTAATGCTAGAAATTGAAACTGAATGTGAATCAACTCCGTTTAGGAAGTTGTATTGAACCCCAGTCGGTCTTACAAGAAAAACATTCTGCTTTTGAGAAACAGGCACTCTTGCACTCTACTGTGTTTCCTATAGGGGCAGTTCAGTGAGGTAGCTCAGAGCAAGAGAACTGTGCTTCCTAAACAAACGGGGCATATCTAGTTGTACTCAGTATTGGAAACTAAGTAAAACAGGAGCTTCTCTTCAGTCTAATACACTTTATTTGCTGGGAACAGACGCGAGTGTTGTTTGCACTGTTTATGGCCATACTAGCACAATAGTGGTGTTCTTACCCTGAATTATCACTTAATGCTAGAACTTGAAACTGAATGTGAATCACCTCTGTTTCGGATGTTGTATTGAACCCCTGTCGGCCTTACAAGAAAAACACTCTGAATTCAGCAACAGGCACTCTTGCACTCTACTGTGTTTCCTATAAGGCTAGTACAGTGAGCTAGCTCAGAACAAGAGAACTGTGCATCCTACACAAACGGGGCATATCTAGTTCAACTCAGTATTGGAAACTAAGTAAAACAGGAGCTTCCCTTCAGTCCAATACACTGTATTTGCTGGGAACAGACGCGAGTGCTATTTGCACTCTTTATGGCCATAATAGCACAATAGTGGTGTTCTTACCCTGAATTAACACTTAATGCTAGAACTTGAAACTCAATGTGACTCAACTCCGTTTAGGAAGTTGAATTGAACCCCAGTCGGCCTTACAAGATAAACACTCGGCTTTTGAGAAACAGGCACTCTTGCACTCTACTGTTTTTCCTATATGGCCAGTACAGTGAGCTAGCTCAGAACAAGAGAACTGTGCTTCCTACACAAACGGGGCATATCTAGTTCAACTTAGTATTGGAAACTATGTAAAACAGGAGCTTCTCTTCATTCCAATACACTGTATTTGCTGGGAACAGACGCGAGTGCTATTTGCACTGTTTATGGCCAGAATAGCACAATAGTGGTGTTCTTACCCTGAATTAACACTTAATGCTAGAATTGGAACCTGAATGTGAATCAACTCCATTTAGGAAGTGTATTGAACCCCAGTCGGCCTTACAAGAAAAACACTCTGTTTTTGAGAAACAGGCACTCTTGCACTCTACTGTGTTTCCTATAGGGCCAGTACAGTGAGCTAGCTCAGAACATGCGAACTGTGCTTCCTACACAAACGGGGCATATCTACTTCAACTCAGTATTGGAAACTAAGTAAAACAGGAGCTTCTCTTCAGTCCAATACACTGTATTTGCTGAGAACAGACGTGAGTGCTATTTGCACTGTTTATGGCCAGAATAGCACAATAGTGGTGTTCTTACCCTGAATTTACAGTTAATGCTAGAACTTGAAACTCAATGTGAATCAACTCCGTTTAGGATGTTGTATTGAACCCCAGTCGGCCTTACAAGAAAAACACTCTGAATTCAGAAACAGGCACTCTTGCACTCTACAGTGTTTCCTATAGGGCCAGTACAGTGAGCTAGCTCAGAACAAGAGAACTGTGCATCCTACCCAAACGGGGCATATCTAGTTCAACTCAGTATTGGAAACTAAGTAAAACAGGAGCTTCTCTTCAGTCCAATACACTGTATTTGCTGGGAACAGACGCGAGTGCTATTTGCACTGTTTAGGGCCAGAATAGCACAATAGTGGTGTTCTTACCCTGAATTAACACTTAATGCTAGAACTGGAACCTGAATGTGAATCAACTCCGTTTAGGAAGTGTATTGAACCCCAGTCGGCCTTACAAGAAAAACACTCTGTTTTTGAGAAACAGGCACTCTTGCACTCTACTGTGTTTCCTATAGGGCCAGTACAGTGAGCTTGCTCAGAACAAGAGAACTGTGCTTCCTACACAAACTGGGCATATCGAGTTCAACTCAGTATTGGAAACTAAGTAAAACAGGAGCTTCTCTTCAGTCCAATACACTGTATTTGCTGGGAACAGACGCGAGTGCTATTTGCACTGTTTATGGCCAGAATAGCACAATAGTGGTGGTCCTACCCTGAATTAACACTTATTGCTAGAACTTGAAACTCAATGTGAATCAACTCCGTTTAGGAAGTTGTATTGAACCCCAGTCGGCCTTACAAGAAAAACACTCTGCTTTTGAGAAACAGGCACTCTTGCACTCTATTGTGCTTCCTATAGGGCCAGCACAGTGAGCCTGCTCAGAACAAGAGAACTGTGCTTCCTACACAAACGGGGCATATCTAGTTCAACTCAGTATTGGAAACTAAGTAAAACAGGAACTTCTCTTCACTCCAATACATACTATTTTCTGAGAACAGACGCGAGTGCTATTTGCACTCTTTATGGCCAGAATAGCACAATAGTGGTGTTCTTACCCTGAATTAACACTTAATGCTAGAACTGGAACCTGAATGTGAATCAACTCCATTTAGGAAGTGTATTGAACCCCAGTCGGCCTTACAAGAAAAACACTCTGCTTTTGAGAAACAGGCACTCTTGCACTCTACTGTGTTTTCTATAGGGCCAGTACAGTGAGCTAGCTCAGAACAAGAAAACTGTGCTTCCTACACAAACGGGGCATATCTAGTTCAACTCAGTATTGGAAACTAAGTAAAACAGGAGCTTCTCTTCAGTCCAATACACTGTATTTGCTGGGAACAGACACGAGTGCTATTTGTACTGTTAATGGACAGAATAGCACAATAGTGGTGTTCTTACCCTGAATTAACACTTAATGCTAGAAATTGAAACTGAATGTGAATCAACTCCGTTTAGGAAGTTGTATTGAACCCCAGTCGATCTTACAAGAAAAACACTCTGCTTTTGAGAAACAGGCACTCTTGCACTCTACTGTGTTTCCTATAGGGCCAGTACAGTGAGCTAGCTCAGAACAAGAGAACTGTGCTTCTTAAACAAACGGGGCATATCTAGTTTAACTCAGTATTGGAAACTAAGTAAAACAGCAGCTTCTCTTCAGTCCAATACACTGTATTTGCTGAGAACAGACGTGAGTGCTATTTGCACTGTTTATGGCCAGAATAGCACAATAGTGGTGTTCTTACCCTGAATTAACAGTTAATGCTAGAACTTGAAACTCAATGTGAATGAACTCCGTTTAGGATGTTGTATTGAACCCCAGTCGGCCTTACAAGAAAAACACTCTGAATTCAGAAACAGGTACTCTTGCACTCTACAGTGTTTCCTATAGGGCCAGTACAGTGAGCTAGCTCAGAACAAGAGAACTGTGCATCCTACACAAACGGGGCATATCTAGTTCAACTCAGTATTGGAAACTAAGTAAAACAGGAGCTTCTCTTCAGTCCAATACACTGTATTTGCTGGGAACAGACGCGAGTGCTATTTGCACTGTTTAGGGCCAGAATAGCACAATAGTGGTGTTCTTACCCTGAATTAACACTTAATGCTAGAACTGGAACCTGAATGTGAATCAACTCCGTTTAGGAAGTGTATTGAACCCCAGTCGGCCTTACAAGAAAAACACTCTGTTTTTGAGAAACAGGCACTCTTGCACTCTACTGTGTTTCCTATAGGGCCAGTACAGTGAGCTAGCTCAGAACATGCGAACTGTGCTTCCTACACAAACGGGGCATGTCTACTTCAAGTCAGTATTGGAAACTAAGTAAAACAGGAGCTTCTCTTCAGTCCAATACACTGTATTTGCTGGGAACAGACGCGAGTGCTATTTGCACTGTTTATGGCCAGAATAGCACAATAGTGGTGTTCTTACCCTGAATTAACACTTATTGCTAGAACTTGAAACTCAATGTGAATCAACTCCGTTTAGGAAGTTGTATTGAACCCCAGTCGGCCTTACAAGAAAAACACTCTGCTTTTGAGAAACAGGCACTCTTGCACTCTACTGTGCTTCCTATAGGGCCAGCACAGTGAACCTGCTCAGAACAAGAGAACTGTGCTTCCTACACAAACGGGGCATATCTAGTTCAACTCAGTATTGGAAACTAAGTAAAACAGGAGCTTCTCCTCAGTCCAATACACTGTATTTGCTGGGAACACACGCCAGTGTTGTTTGCACTGTTTATGGCCAAACTAGCACAATAGTGGTGTTCTTACCCTGAATTAACACTTAATGCTAGAACTTGAAACTCAATGTGAATCAACTCCGTTTAGGAAATTGTATTGATCCCCATTCGGCCTTACAAGAAAAACACTCTGCTTTTGAGAAACAGGCACTCTTGCACTCTACTGTGTTTCCTATAGGGGCAGTACACTAGGCTAGCTCAAAACAGGAGAACTGTGCTTCCTACACAAACGGGGCATATCTACTTCAACTCAGTATTGGAAACTAAGTAAAACAGGAGCTTGTCTTCAGTTCAAAACACTGTATTTGCTGGGAACAGACGCGAGTGCTATTTGCACTGTTTATGGCCAGAATAGCACAATAGTGGTGTTCTTACCCTGAATTAACACTTAATGCTAGAACTTGAAACTCAATGGGAATCAACTCCGTTTAGGAAGTTGTATTGAACGCCAGTCGCCCTTACAAGAAAAACACTCTGCTTTTGAGAAACAGGCACTCTTGCACTCCACTGTGCTTCCTATAGGGCCAGCACAGTGAGCCTGCTCAGAACAAGAGAACTGTGCTTCCTACACAAACGGGGCATATATAGTTCAACTCAGTATTGGAAACTAAGTAAAACAGGAACTTCTCTTCACTCCAATACACTGTATTTTCTGGGAACAGACGCGAGTGCTATTTGCACTCTTTATGGCCAGAATAGCACAATAGTGGTGTTCTTACCCTGAATTAACACTTAATGCTAGAACTGGAACCTGAATGTGAATCAACTCCATTTAGGAAGTGTATTGAACCCCAGTCGGCCTTACAAGAAAAACACTCTGTTTTTGAGAAACAGGAACTCTTGCACTCTACTGTGTTTCCTATAGGGCCAGTACAGTGAGCTAGCTCAGAACATGAGAACTGTGCTTCCTACACAAACGGGGCATATCTACTTCAACTCAGTATTGGAAACTAAGTAAAACAGGAGCTTCTCTTCAGTCCAATACACTGTATTTGCTGGGAACAGACGCGAGTGCTATTTGCACTGTTTATGGCCAGAATAGCACAATAGTGGTGTTCTTACCCTGAATTAACACTTATTACTAGAACTTGAAACACAATGTGAATCAACTCCGTTTAGGAAGTTGTATTGAACCCCAGTCGGCCTTACAAGAAAAACACTCTGCTTTTGAGAAACAGGCACTCTTGCACTCTACTGTGCTTCCTATAGGTCCAGCACAGTGAGACTGCTCAGAACAAGAGAACTGTGCTTCATACACAAACGGGGCATATCTAGTTCAACTCAGTATTGGAAACTAAGTAAAACAGGAACTTCTCTTCACTCCAATACACTGTATTTGCTGGGAACAGACTCGAGTGCTATTTGCACTCTTTATGGCCAGAATAGCACAAGAGTGGTGTTCTTACCCTGAATTAACAGTTAATGCTAGAATTTGAAACTCAATGTGACTCAACTCCGTTTAGGAAGTTGTATTGAACCCCAGTCGGCCTTACAAGATAAACACTCTGCTTTTGAGAAACAGGCACTCTTGCACTCTACTGTGTTTCCTATAGGGCCAGTACAGTGAGCTAGCTCAGAACAAGAGAACTGTGCTTCCTACACAAACGGGGCATATCTAGTTCAACTCAGTATTGGAAACTAAGTAAAACAGGAGCTTCTCTTCATTCCAATACAATGTATTTGCTGAGAACAGACGCGAGTCTATTTGCACTGTTTATGGCCAAAATAGCACAATAGTGGTGTTCTTACCCTGAATTAACACTTAATGCTAGAACTTGAAACTCAATGTGAATCAACTCCGTTTATGAAGTTTCATTGAACCCCAGTCGGCCTTACAAGAAAAACACTCTGCTTTTGAGAAACAGGTACTCTTGCATTCTACTGTGTTTCCTATAGGGCCAGTACAGTGAGCTAGCTCAGAACAAGACAACTGTGCTTCCTACACAAACGGGGCATATCTAGTTCAACTCAGTATTGGAAACTAAGTAAAACAGGAGCTTCTCTTCAGTCCAATACACTGTATTTGCAGGGAACAGACGCGAGTGCTATTTGCACTGTTTATGGCCAGAATAGCACAATAGTGGTGTTCTTACCCTGAATTAACACTTAATGCTAGAACTTGAAAATGAATGTGAATCAACTCCGTTTAGGAAGTTGTATTGAACCCCAGTCGGCCTTACAAGAAAAACACTCTGCTTTTGAGAAACAGGCACTCTTGCACTCTCCTGTGTTTCCTATAGGGCCAGTACAGTGAGCTAGCTCAGAACAAGAGAACTGTGCTTCCTACACAAACGGGGCATATCTAGTTCAATCCAGTATTGGAAACTAAGTAAAACAGGAGCTCCTCTTCAGTCCAATACACTGTATTTGCAGGGAACAGACGCTAGTGCTATTTGCACTGTTTATGGCCAGAATAGCACAATAGTGGTGTTCTTACCCTGAATTAACACTTAATGCAAGAACTTGAAAATGAATGTGAATCAACTCCGTGTAGGAAGTTGTATTGAACCCCAGTCGGCCTTACAAAAAAACTCTCTGCTTTTCAGAAACAGGCACTCTTGCACTCTACTGTGTTTCCTATATGGCCAGTACAGTGAGCTAGCTCAGAACAAGGGAACTGTGCTTCCTACACAAACGGGGCATATCTAGTTTAACTCAGTATTGGAAACTAAGTAAAACAGGAGCTTCTCTTCAGTCCAATACACTGTATTTGCTGGAAACAGACACGAGTGCTATTTGCACTGTTTATGGCCAGAATAGCACAATATTGGTGTTCTTACCCTGAATTAACACTTATTGCTAGAACTTGAAACACAATGTGAATCAACTCCGTTTAGGAAGTTGTATTGAACCCCAGTCGGCCTTACAAGAAAAACATTCTGCTTTTGAGAAACAGGCACTCTTGCACTCTACTGTGCTTCCTATAGGTCCAGCACAGTGAGCCTGCTCAGAACAAGAGAACTGTGCTTCCTACACAAACGGGGCATATCTAGTTCAACTCAGTATTGGAAACTAAGTAAAACAGGAAATTCTCTTCACTCCAATACACTGTATTTTCTGGGAACAGACGCGAGTGCTATTTGCACTGTTTATGGCCAGAATAGCACAAGAGTGGTGTTCTTACCCTGAATTAACAGTTAATGCTAGAATTTGAAACTCAATGTGACTCAACTCCGTTTAGGAAGTTGTATTGAACCCCAGTCGGCCTTACAAGATAAACACTCTGCTTTTGAGAAACAGGCACTCTTGCACTCTACTGTGTTTCCTATAGGGCCAGTACAGTGAGCTAGCTCAGAACAAGAGAACTGTGCTTCTTAAACAAACGGGGCATATCTAGTTTAACTCAGTATTGGAAACTAAGTAAAACAGCAGCTTCTCTTCAGTCCAATACACTGTATTTGCTGAGAACAGACGTGAGTGCTATTTGCACTGTTTATGGCCAGAATAGCACAATAGTGGTGTTCTTACCCTGAATTAACAGTTAATGCTAGAACTTGAAACTCAATGTGAATGAACTCCGTTTAGGATGTTGTATTGAACCCCAGTCGGCCTTACAAGAAAAACACTCTGAATTCAGAAACAGGTACTCTTGCACTCTACAGTGTTTCCTATAGGGCCAGTACAGTGAGCTAGCTCAGAACAAGAGAACTGTGCATCCTACACAAACGGGGCATATCTAGTTCAACTCAGTATTGGAAACTAAGTAAAACAGGAGCTTCTCTTCAGTCCAATACACTGTATTTGCTGGGAACAGACGCGAGTGCTATTTGCATTGTTTAGGGCCAGAATAGCACAATAGTGGTGTTCTTACCCTGAATTAACACTTAATGCTAGAACTGGAACCTGAATGTGAATCAACTCCGTTTAGGAAGTGTATTGAACCCCAGTCGGCCTTACAAGAAAAACACTCTGTTTTTGAGAAACAGGCACTCTTGCACTCTACTGTGTTTCCTATAGGGCCAGTACAGTGAGCTAGCTCAGAACATGCGAACTGTGCTTCCTACACAAACGGGGCATGTCTACTTCAACTCAGTATTGGAAACTAAGTAAAACAGGAGCTTCTCTTCAGTCCAATACACTGTATTTGCTGGGAACACACGCGATTGTTGTTTGCACTGTTTATGGCCAAACTAGCACAATAGTGGTGTTCTTACCCTGAATTAACACTTAATGCTAGAACTTGAAACTGAATGTGAATCAACTCCGTTTAGGAAGTGTATTGAACCCCAGTCGACCTTACAAGAAAAACACTCTGGTTTTGAGAAACAGGTACTCTTGCACTCTACTGTGCTTCCTATAGGGCCAGTACAGTGAGCTAGCTCAGAACAAGAGAACTGTGCTTCCTACACAAACGGGGCATATCTAGTTCAACTCAGTATTGGAAACTAAGTAAAACAGGAGCTTCTCTTCAGTCCAATACACTGTATTTGCTGGGAACAGACGCGAGTGCTATTTGCACTGTTAATGGCCCGAATAGCACAATAGTGGTGTTCTTACCCTGAATTAACACTTAATGCTAGAACTGGAACCTGAATGTGAATCAACTCCATTTAGGAAGTGTATTGAACCCCAGTCGGCCTTACAAGAAAAACACTCTGTTTTTGACAAACAGGCACTCTTGCACTCTACTGAGTTTCCTATAGGGCCAGAGCAGTGAGCTAGCTCAGAACATGAGAACTGTGCTTCCTACACAAACGGGGCATATCTAGTTCAACTTAGTATTGGAAACTAAGTAAAACAGGACCTTCTATTCAGTCCCATACACTGTATTTGCTGGGAACAGACTCGAGTGCTATTTGCACTGTTAATGGCCAGAATAGCATAATAGTGGTGTTCTTACCCTGAATTAACACTTAATGCTAGAAATTGAAACTGAATGTGAATCAACTCCGATCAGGAAGTTGTATTGAACCCCAGTCGGTCTTACAAGAAAAACACTCTGCTTTTGAGAAACAGGCACTCTTGCACTCTACTGTGTTTCCTATAGGGGCAGTTCAGTGAGCTAGCTCAGAACAAGAGAACTGTGCTTCCTAAACAAACGGGGCATATCTAGTTTAACTCAGTATTGGAAACTAAGTAAAACAGGAGCTTCTCTTCAGTCCAATACACTGTATTTGCTGGGAACAGTCGCGAGGGCTATGTGCACTGTTAATGGCCAGAACAGCACAATAGTGGTGTTCTTACCCTGAATTAACACGTAATGCTAGAACTTGAAACTCAATATGAATCAACTCCGTTTAGGAAGTTGTATTGGACGCCATCGGCCTTACAAAAAAACAATCTGCTTTTCAGAAACAGGCACTCTTGCACTCTACTGTGTTTACTATATGGCCAGTACAGTGAGCTAGCTCAGAACAAGAGAACTGTGCTTCCTACACAAACGGGACATATCTAGTTCAACTTAGTATTGGAAACTATGTATAACAGGAGCTTCTCTTCATTCCAATACAC
This sequence comes from Peromyscus maniculatus bairdii, assembly GCF_049852395.1. NCBI lineage: Eukaryota > Metazoa > Chordata > Mammalia > Rodentia > Cricetidae > Peromyscus > Peromyscus maniculatus. The sequence goes on from NC_134866.1 coordinate 53,489,039, forward strand.
TGTATTTGCTGGGAACAGACGCGAGTGCTATTTGCACTGTTTATGGCCAGAATAGCACAATAGTGGTGTTCTTACCCTGAATTAACACTTAATGCTAGAACTTGAAACTGAATGTGAATCAACTCCGTTTGTGAAGTTTTATTGAACCCCAGTCGGCCTTACAAGAAAAACACTCTGCTTTTGAGAAACAGGCACTCTTGCACTCTACTGTGTTTCCTATAGGGCCAGTACAGTGAGCTAGCTTAGAACAAGAGAACTGTGCTTCCTACACAAACGGGGCATATCTAGTTCAACTCAGTATTGGAAACTAAGTAAAACAGGAGCTTCTCTTCAGTCCAATACACTGTATTTGCAGGGAACAGACGCGAGGGCTATTTGCACTGTTTATGGCCAGAATAGCACAATAGTGTTGTTCTTACCCTGAATTAACACTTAATGCTAGAACTTGAAAATGAATGTGAATCAACTCCGTGTAGGAAGTTGTATTGAACCCCAGTCGGCCCTACAAGAAAAACACTCTGCTTTTCAGAAATAGGCACTCTTGCACTCTACTCTGTTTCCTATATGGCCAGTTCAGTGAGCTAGCTCAGAACAAGAGAACTGTGCATCCTACACAAACAGGGCATATCTAGTTTAACTCAGTATTGGAAACTAAGTAAAACAGGAGCTTCTCTTCAGTCCAATACACTGTATTTGCTGGAAACAGACACGAGTGCTATTTGCACTGTTTATGGCCAGAATAGCACAACATTGGTGTTCTTACCCTGAATTAACACTTAATGCTAAAATTGGAACCTGAATGTGAATCAACTCCATTTAGGAAGTTTATTGAACCCCAGTCGGCCTTACAAGAAAAACACTCTGTTTTTGAGAAACAGGCACTCTTGCACTCTACTGTGTTTCCTATAGGGCCAGTACAGTGAGCTAGCTCAGAACATGCGAACTGTGCTTCCTACACAAACGGGGCATATCTACTTCAACTCAGTATTGGAAACTAAGTAAAACAGGAGCTTCTCTTCAGTCCAATACACTGTATTTGCTGGGAACAGACGCGAGTGCTATTTGCACTCTTTATGGCCAGAATAGCACAATAGTGGTGTTCTTACCCTGAATTAACACTTATTGCTAGAACTTGAAACTCAATGTGAATCAACTCCGTTTAGGAAGTTGTATTGAACCCCAGTCGGCCTTACAAGAAAAACACTCTGCTTTTGAGAAACAGGCACTCTTGCACTCTACTGTGCTTCCTATAGGGCCAGCACAGTGAGCCTGCTCAGAACATGCGAACTGTGCTTCCTACACAAACGGGGCATATCTAGTTCAACTCAGTATTGGAAACTAAGTTACACAGGAACTTCTCTTCACTCCAATACACTCTATTTTCTGAGAACAGACGCGAGTGCTATTTGCACTCTTTATGGCCAGAATAGCACAATAGTGGTGTTCTTACCCTGAATTAACACTAAATGCTTGAACGTGAAACTGAATGTGATTCAACTCCATTTAGGAAGTGTATTGAACCCCAGTCGGACTTACAAGAAAAACACTCTGCTTTTGAGATTCAGGTACTCTTGCACTCTACTGTGCTTCCTATAGGGCCAGTACAGTGAGCTAGCTCAGAACAAGAGAACTGTGCTTCCTACACAAACGGGGCATATCTAGTTCAACTCAGTATTGGAAACTAAGTAAAACAGGAGCTTCTCTTCAGTCCAATACACTGTATTTGCTGCGAACTGACTCGAGTGCTATTTGCACTGTTAATGGCCAGAATAGCAGAATAGTGGTGTTCTTACCCTGAATTAACACTTAATGCTAGAAATTGAAACTGAATGTGAATCCACTCCTTTTAGGAAGTTGTATTGAACCCCAGTCGGTCTTACAAGAAAAACACTCTACTTTTGAGAAACAGGCACTCTTGCACTCTACTGTGTTTCCTATAGGGCCAGTACAATGAGCTAGCTCAGAACAAGAGAACTGTGCTTCCTACACAAACGGGGCATATCTAGTTAAACTCAGTATTGGAAACTAAGAAAAACAGGAGCTTCTCTTCAGTCCAATACACTGTATTTGCTGGGAACAGACGCGAGTGCTATTTGCACTGTTTATGGCCAGAATAGCACAATAGTGGTGTTCTTACCCTGAATTAACACTTAATGCTAGAACTTGAAACTCAATGTGAATCAACTCCGTTTAGGAAGTGTATTGAACCCCAGTCGGCCTTACAATAAAAACACTCTGCTTTTGAGAAACAGGTACTCTTGCACTCTACTGTGCTTCCTATAGGGCCAGTACAGTGAGCTAGCTCAGAACAAGAGAACTGTGCTTCCTACACAAACAGGGCATATCTAGTTCAACTCAGTATTGGAAACTAAGTAAAACAGGAGCTTCTATTCAGTCCAATACACTGTATTTGCTGGGAACAGACGCGAGTGCTATTTGCACTGTTAATGGCCAGAATAGCACAATAGTGGTGTTCTTACCCTGAATTAACACTTAATACAAGAAATTGAAACTGAATGTGAATCAACTCCATTTAGGAAGTTGTATTGAACCCCAGTCGGTCTTACAAGAAAAAAACTCTGCTTTTGAGAAACAGGCACTCTTGCACTCTACTGTGTTTCCTATAGGGGCAGTACACTGAGCTAGCTCAGAACAGGAGAACTGTGCTTCCTACACAAACGGGGCATATCTACTTCAACTCAGTATTGGAAACTAAGTAAAACAGGAGCTTGTCTTCAGTCCAAAACACTGTATTTGCTGGGAACAGACGCGAGTGCTATTTGCACTGTTTATGGCCAGAATAGCACAATAGTGGTGTTCTTACCCTGAATTAACACTTAATGCTAGAACTTGAAACTCAATGGGAATCAACTCCGTTTAGGAAGTTGTATTGAACGCCAGTCGCCCTTACAAGAAAAACACTCTGCTTTTGAGAAACAGGCACTCTTGCACTCCACTGTGCTTCCTATAGGGCCAGCACAGTGAGCCTGCTCAGAACAAGAGAACTGTGCTTCCTACACAAACGGGGCATATATAGTTCAACTCAGTATTGGAAACTAAGTAAAACAGGAACTTCTCTTCACTCCAATACACTGTATTTTCTGGGAACAGACGCGAGTGCTATTTGCACTCTTTATGGCCAGAATAGCACAACAGTGGTGTTCTTACCCTGAATTAACACTTAATGCTAGAACTGGAACCTGAATGTGAATCAACTCCATTTAGGAAGTGTATTGAACCCCAGTCGGCCTTACAAGAAAAACACTCTGTTTTTGAGAAACAGGAACTCTTGCACTCTACTGTGTTTCCTATAGGGCCAGTACAGTGAGCTAGCTCAGAACATGAGAACTGTGCTTCCTACACAAACGGGGCATATCTACTTCAACTCAGTATTGGAAACTAAGTAAAACAGGAGCTTCTCTTCAGTCCAATACACTGTATTTGCTGGGAACAGACGCGAGTGCTATTTGCACTGTTTATGGCCAGAATAGCACAATAGTGGTGTTCTTACCCTGAATTAACACTTATTACTAGAACTTGAAACACAATGTGAATCAACTCCGTTTAGGAAGTTGTATTGAACCCCAGTCGGCCTTACAAGAAAAACACTCTGCTTTTGAGAAACAGGCACTCTTGCACTCTACTGTGCTTTCTATAGGTCCAGCACAGTGAGACTGCTCAGAACAAGAGAACTGTGCTTCATACACAAACGGGGCATATCTAGTTCAACTCAGTATTGGAAACTAAGTAAAACAGGAACTTCTCTTCACTCCAATACACTGTATTTGCTGGGAACAGACTCGAGTGCTATTTGCACTCTTTATGGCCAGAATAGCACAAGAGTGGTGTTCTTACCCTGAATTAACAGTTAATGCTAGAATTTGAAACTCAATGTGACTCAACTCCGTTTAGGAAGTTGTATTGAACCCCAGTCGGCCTTACAAGATAAACACTCTGCTTTTGAGAAACAGGCACTCTTGCACTCTACTGTGTTTCCTATAGGGCCAGTACAGTGAGCTAGCTCAGAACAAGAGAACTGTGCTTCCTACACAAACGGGGCATATCTAGTTCAACTCAGTATTGGAAACTAAGTAAAACAGGAGCTTCTCTTCATTCCAATACAATGTATTTGCTGAGAACAGACGCGAGTCTATTTGCACTGTTTATGGCCAAAAGAGCACAATAGTGGTGTTCTTACCCTGAATTAACACTTAATGCTAGAACTTGAAACTCAATGTGAATCAACTCCGTTTATGAAGTTTCATTGAACCCCAGTCGGCCTTACAAGAAAAACACTCTGCTTTTGAGAAACAGGTACTCTTGCATTCTACTGTGTTTCCTATAGGGCCAGTACAGTGAGCTAGCTCAGAACAAGACAACTGTGCTTCCTACACAAACGGGGCATATCTAGTTCAACTCAGTATTGGAAACTAAGTAAAACAGGAGCTTCTCTTCAGTCCAATACACTGTATTTGCAGGGAACAGACGCGAGTGCTATTTGCACTGTTTATGGCCAGAATAGCACAATAGTGGTATTCTTACCCTGAATTAACACTTAATGCTAGAACTTGAAAATGAATGTGAATCAACTCCGTTTAGGAAGTTGTATTGAACCCCAGTCGGCCTTACAAGAAAAACACTCTGCTTTTGAGAAACAGGCACTCTTGCACTCTCCTGTGTTTCCTATAGGGCCAGTACAGTGAGCTAGCTCAGAACAAGAGAACTGTGCTTCCTACACAAACGGGGCATATCTAGTTCAATCCAGTATTGGAAACTAAGTAAAACAGGAGCTCCTCTTCAGTCCAATACACTGTATTTGCAGGGAACAGACGCTAGTGCTATTTGCACTGTTTATGGCCAGAATAGCACAATAGTGGTGTTCTTACCCTGAATTAACACTTAATGCAAGAACTTGAAAATGAATGTGAATCAACTCCGTGTAGGAAGTTGTATTGAACCCCAGTCGGCCTTACAAAAAAACACTCTGCTTTTCAGAAACAGGCACTCTTGCACTCTACTGTGTTTCCTATATGGCCAGTACAGTGAGCTAGCTCAGAACAAGAGAACTGTGCTTCCTACACAAACGGGGCATATCTAGTTTAACTCAGTATTGGAAACTAAGTAAAACAGGAGCTTCTCTTCAGTCCAATACACTGTATTTGCTGGAAACAGACACGAGTGCTATTTGCACTGTTTATGGCCAGAATAGCACAATATTGGTGTTCTTACCCTGAATTAACACTTATTGCTAGAACTTGAAACACAATGTGAATCAACTCCGTTTAGGAAGTTGTATTGAACCCCAGTCGGCCTTACAAGAAAAACATTCTGCTTTTGAGAAACAGGCACTCTTGCACTCTACTGTGCTTCCTATAGGTCCAGCACAGTGAGCCTGCTCAGAACAAGAGAACTGTGCTTCCTACACAAACGGGGCATATCTAGTTCAACTCAGTATTGGAAACTAAGTAAAACAGGAACTTCTCTTCACTCCAATACACTGTATTTTCTGGGAACAGACGCGAGTGCTATTTGCACTGTTTATGGCCAGAATAGCACAAGAGTGGTGTTCTTACCCTGAATTAACAGTTAATGCTAGAATTTGAAACTCAATGTGACTCAACTCCGTTTAGGAAGTTGTATTGAACCCCAGTCGGCCTTACAAGATAAACACTCTGCTTTTGAGAAACAGGCACTCTTGCACTCTACTGTGTTTCCTATATGGCCAGTACAGTGAGCTAGCTCAGAACAAGAGAACTGTGCTTCCTACACAAACGTGGCATATCTAGTTCAACTCAGTATTGTAAACTAAGTAAAACAGGAGCTTCTCTTCATTCCAATACACTGTATTTGCTGAGAACGGACGCGAGTCTATTTGCACTGTTTATGGCCAGAATAGCACAATAGTGGTGTTCTTACCCTGAATTAACACTTAATGCTAGAACTTGAAACTCAATGTGAATCAACACCGTTTATGAAGTTTTATTGAACCCCAGTCGGCCTTACAAGAAAAACACTCTGCTTTTGAGAAACAGGCACTCTTGCATTCTACTGTGTTCCCTATAGGGCCAGTACAGTGAGCTAGCTCAGAATAAGACAACTGTGCTTCCTACACAAACGGGGCATATCTAGTTCAACTCAGTATTGGAACCTAAGTAAAACAGGAGCTTCTCTTCAGTCCAATACACTGTATTTGCAGGGAACAGACGCGAGTGCTATTTGCACTCTTTATGGCCAGAATACCACAATAGTGGTGTTCTTACCCTGAATTAACACTTAATGCTAGAACTTGAAAATGAATGTGAATCAACTCCGTTTAGGAAGTTGTATTGAACCCCAGTCGGCCTTACAAGAAAAACACTCTGCTTTTGAGAAACAGGCACTCTTGCACTCTACTGTGTTTACTATAGGGCCAGTACAGTGAGCTAGCTCAGCACAAGAGAACTGTGCATCCTACACAAACGGGGCATATCTAGTTTAACTCAGTATTGGAAACCAAGTAAAACAGGAGCTTCTCTTCAGAACAATACACTGTATTTGCTGGAAACAAACAGGAGTGCTATTTGCACTGTTTATGGCCAGAATAGCACAATATTGGTGTTCATACCCTGAAATAACACTTAATGCTAGAACTGGAACCTGAATGTGAATCAACTCCATTTAGGAAGTGTATTGAATCCCAGTCGGGCTTACAAGAAAAACACTCTGTTTTTGAGAAACAGGCACTCTTGCACTCTACTGTGTTTACTATAGGGCCAGTACAGTGAGCTAGCTCAGAACATGAGAACTGTGCTTCCTACACAAACGGGGCATATCTAGTTCAACTCAGTATTGGAAATTAAGTAAAACAGGAGCTTCTCTTCAGTCCAATACACTGTATTTGCTGGGAACAGATGCGAGTGCTATTTGCACTGTTTATGGCCAGAATAGCACAATAGTGGTGTTCTTACCCTGAATTAACACTTAATGCTAGAACTGGAACATGAATGTGAATCAACTCCATTTAGGAAGTGTATTGAACCCCAGTCGGCCTTACAAGAAAAACATTCTGTTTTTGAGAAACAGGCAGTCTTGCACTCTACTGTGTTTACTATAGGGCCAGTACAGTGAGCTAGCTCAGAATAAGACAACTGTGCTTCCTAGACAAACGGGGCATAACTAGTTCAACTCAGTATTGGAACCTAAGGAAACCAGGAGCTTCTCTTCAGTCCAATACACTGTATTTGCAGGGAACAGACGCGAGTGCTATTTGCACTGTTTATGGCCAGAATAGCACAATAGTAGTGTTCTTACCCTGAATTAACACTTAATGCTAGAACTTGAAAATGAATGTGAATCAACTCTGTTTAGGAAGTTGTATTGAACCCCAGTCGGCCTTACAAGAAAAACACTCTGCTTTTGAGAAACAGGCACTCTTGCACTCTACTGTGTTTCCTATAGGGCCAGTACAGTGAGCTAGCTCAGAACAAGAGAACTGTGCATCCTACACAAACGGGGCATATCTAGTTTAACTCAGTATTGGAAACCAAGTAAAACAGGAGCTTCTCTTCAGTCCAATACACTGTATTTGCTGGAAACAGACACGAGTGCTATTTGCACTGTTTATGGCCAGAATAGCACAATATTGGTGTTCATACCCTGAATTAACACTTAATGCTAGAACTGGAACCTGAATGTGAATCAACTCCATTTAGGAAGTGTATTGAATCCCAGTCGGCCTTACAAGAAAAACACTCTGTTTTTGAGAAACAGGCACTCTTGCATTCTACTGTGTTTCCTATAGGGCCAGTACAGTGAGCTAGCTCAGAACAAGAGAACTGTGCTTCCTACACAAACGGGGCATATCTAGTTCAACTCAGTATTGGAAACTAAGTAAAACAGGAGCTTCTCTTCAGTCCAATACACTGTATTTGCTGGGAACAGACATGAGTGCTATTTGCACTGTTTATGGCCAGAATAGCACAATAGTGGTGTTCTTACCCTGAATTAACACTTATTGCTAGAACTTGAAACACAATGTGAATCAACTCCGTTTAGGAAGTTGTACTGAACCCCAGTCGGCCTTACAAGAAAAACACTCTGCTTTTGAGAAACAGGCACTCTTGCACTCTACTGTGCTTCCTATAGGTCCAGCACAGTGAGCGTGCTCAGAACAAGAGAACTGTGCTTCCTACACAAACGGGGCATATCTAGTTCAACTCAGTATTGGAAACTAAGTAAAACAGGAAATTCTCTTCACTCCAATACACTGTATTTTCTGGGAACAGACGCGAGTGCTATTTGCACTCTTTATGGCCAGAATAGCACAAGAGTGGTGTTCTTACCCTGAATTAACAGTTAATGCTAGAATTTGAAACTCAATGTGACTCAACTCCGTTTAGGAAGTTGTATTGAACAACAGTCGGCCTTACAAGATAAACACTCTGCTTTTGAGAAACAGGCACTCTTGCACTCTACTGTGTTTCCTATATGGCCAGTACAGTGAGCTAGCTCAGAACAAGAGAACTGTGCTTCCTAAACAAACGGGGCATATCTAGTTCAACTCAGTATTGGAAACTAAGTAAAACAGGAGCTTCTCTTCATTCCAATACACTGTATTTGCTGAGAACAGACGCGAGTCTATTTGCACTGTTTATGGCCAGAATAGCACAATAGTGGTGTTCTTACCCTGAATTAACACTTAATGCTAGAACTTGAAAATGAATGTGAATCAACTCCGTTTAGGAAGTTGTATTGAACCCCAGTCCACCTTACAAGAAAAACACTCTGGTTTTGAGAAACAGGTACTCTTGCACTCTACTGTGCTTCCTATAGGGCCAGTACAGTGAGCTAGCTCAGAACAAGAGAACTGTGCTTCCTACACAAACGGGGCATATCTAGTTCAACTCAGTATTGGAAACTAAGTAAAACAGGAGCTTCTCTTCAGTACAATACACTGTATTTGCTGGGAACAGACGCGAGTGCTATTTGCACTGTTTATGGCCAGAATAGCACAATAGTGGTGTTCTTACCCTGAATTAACACTTAAGGCTAAAACTTGAAACTCAATGTGAATCAACTCTGTTTCGGATGTTGTATTGAACCCCAGTCGGCCTTACAAGAAAAACACTCTGAATTCAGCAACAGGCACTCTTGCACTCTACTGTGTTTCCTATAAGGCCAGTACAGTGAGCTAGCTCAGAACAAGAGAACTGTGCATCCTATACAAACGGGGCATATCTAGTTCAACTCAGTATTGGAAACTAAGTAAAACAGGAGCTTCTCTTCAGTCCAATTCACTGTATTTGCTGGGAACAGACGCGAGTGCTATTTGTACTGTTTATGGCCAGAATAGCACAATAGTGGTGTTCTTACCCTGAATAAACACTTAATGCTAGAACTTGAAACTCAATGTGAATCAACTCCGTTTAGGAAGTTGTATTGAACCCCAGTCGGCCTTACAAGAAAAACACTCTGCTTTTGAGAAACAGGCACTCTTGCACTCTACTGTGCTTCCTATAGGGCCAGCACAGTGAGCCTGCTCAGAACAAGAGAACTATGCTTCCTACACAAACGGGGCATATCGGGTTCAACTCAGTATTGGAAACTAAGTTAAACAGGAACTTCTCTTCACTCCAATACACTCTATTTTCTGAGAACAGACGCGAGTGCTATTTGCACTCTTTATGGCCAGAATAGCACAATAGTTGTGTTCTTACCCTGAATTAACAGTTAATGCTAGAATTTGAAACTCAATGTTACTCAACTCCGTTTAGGAAGTTGTATTGAACCACAGTCGGCCTTACAAGATAAACACTCTGCTTTTGAGAAACAGGCACTCTTGCACTCTACTGTGTTTCCTATATGGCCAGTACAGTGTGCTAGCTCAGAACAAGAGAACTGTGCTTCCTACACAAACGGGGCATATCGAGTTCAACTCAGTATTGGAAACTAAGTTAAACAGGAACTTCTCTTCACTCCAATACACTCTATTTTATGAGAACAGACGCGAGTGCTATTTGCACTCTTTATGGCCAGAATAGCACAATAGTTGTGTTCTTACCCTAAATTAACAGTTAATGCTAGAACTAGAAACTCAATGTGACTCAACTCCGTTTAGGAAGTTGTATTGAACCCCAGTCGGCCTTACAAGATAAACACTCTGCTTTTGAGAAACAGGCACTCTTGCACTCTACTGTGTTTCCTATATGGCCAGTACAGTGAGCTAGCTCAGAACAAGAGAACTGTGCTTCCTACACAAACGGGGCATATCTAGTTCAACTCAGTATTGGAAACTAAGTAAAACAGGAGCTTCTCTTCAGTCCAATACACTGTATTTGCTGGGAACAGACGCGAGTACTATTTGCACTGTTATAGGCCAGAATAGCACAATAGTTGTGTTCTTACCCTGAATTAACACTTAATGCTAGCAATTGAAACTGAATGTGAATCAATTCCATGTAGGAAGTTGTATTGAACCCCAGTCGGCCTTACAAGAAAAACACTCTGCTTTTCAGAAACAGGCACTCTTGCACTCTACTGTGTTTCCTGTATGGCCAGTACAGTGAGCTAGCTCAGAACAAGAGAACTGTGCATCCTATACAAACGGGGCATATCTAGTTTAACTCAGTATTGGAAACTAAGTAAAACAGGAGCTTCTCTTTAGTCCAATACACTGTATTTTCTGGAAACAGACACGAGTGCTATTTGCACTGTTTATGGCCAGAATAGCATAATAGTGGTGTTCTTACCCTGAATTAACACTTAATGCTAGAACTGGAACCTGAATGTGAATCAACTCCATTTAGGAAGTGTATTGAACCCCAGTCGGCCTTACAAGAAAAACATTCTTATTTGAGAAACAGGCAGTCTTGCACTCTACTGTGTTTCCTATAGGGCCAGTACAGTGAGCTAGCACAGAACATGAGAACTGTGCTTCCTACACAAACGGGGCATATCTAGTTCAACTTAGTATTGGAAACTAAGTAAAACAGGAGCTTCACTTCATTCCAATACACTGTATTTGCTGGGAACAGACGCGAGTGCTATTTGCACTGTTTATGGCCAGAAGAGCACAATAGTGGTGTTCTTACCCTGAATTAACACTTATTGCTAGAACTTGAAACTCAATGTGAATCAACTCCGTTTAGGAAGTTGTATTGAACCCCAGTCGGCCCTACAAGAAAAACACTCTGCTTTTGAGAAACAGGCACTCTTGCACTCTACTGTGCTTCCTATAGGGCCAGCACAATGAGCCTGCTCAGAACAAGAGAACTGTGCTTCCTACACAAACGGGGCATATCTAGTTCAACTCAGTATTGGAAACTAAGTGAAACAGGAACTTCTCTTCACTCCAATACACTGTATTTTCTGGGAAGAGACGCGAGTGCTATTTGCACTCTTTATGGCCAGAATAGCAAAATAGTGGAGTTCTTACCCTGAATTAACAGTTAATGCTAGAATTTGAAACTCAATGTGACTCAACTCCGTTTAGGAAGGTGTATTGAACCACAGTCGGCCTTACAAGAAAAACACTCTGCTTTTGAGAAACAGGCACTCTTGCACTCTACTGTGTTTCCTATAGGGCCAGTACAGTGAGCTAGCTCAGAACAAGAGAACTGTGCTTCCTACACAAACGGGGCATATCTAGTTCAACTCATTATTGGAAACTAAGAAAAACAGGAGCTTCTCTTCAGTCCAATACACTGTATTTGCTGGGAACAGACGCGAGTGCTATTTGCACTGTTTATGGCCAGAATAGCACAATAGTGGTGTTCTTACCCTGAATTAACACTTAATGCTAGAACTTGAAACTCAATGTGAATCAACTCCGTTTAGGAAGTGTATTGAACCCCAGTCGGCCTTACAAGAAAAACACTCTGCTTTTGAGAAACAGGTACTCTTGCACTCTACTGTGATTCCTATAGGGCCAGTACTGTGAGCTAGCTCAGAACAAGAGAACTGTGCTTCCTACACAAACGGGGCATATCTAGTTCAACTCAGTATTGGAAACTAAGTAAAACAGGAGCTTCTCTTCAGTCCAATACACTGTATTTGTTGGGAACAGACTCGAGTGCTATTTGCACTGTTAATGGCCAGTATAGCACAATAGTGGTGTTCTTACCCTGAATTAACACTTAATGCTAGAAATTGAAACTGAATGTGAATCAACTCCGTTTAGGAAGTTGTATTGAACCCCAGTCGGTCTTACAAGAAAAAAACTCTGCTTTTGAGAAACAAGCACTCTTGCACTCTACTGTGCTTCCTATAGGGCCAGTACAGTGAGCTAGCTCATAACAGGAGAACTGTGCTTCCTACACCAACGGGGCATATCTAGTTCAACTCAGTATTGGAAACTAAGTAAAACAGGAGCTTCTCTTCAGTCCAATACAATGTATTTGCTGAGAACAGACGCGAGTGCTATTTGCACTGTTTATGGCCAGAATAGCACAATAGTGGTGTTCTTACCCTGAATCAACACTTAATGCTAGAACTTGAAACTGAATGTGAATCAACTCCGTTTATGAAGTTTTATTGAACCCCAGTCGGCCTTACAAGAAAAACACTCTGCTTTTGAGAAACAGGCACTCTTGCACTCTACTGTGTTTCCTATAGGGCCAGTACAGTGTGCTAGCTCAGAACAAGAGAACTGTGCTTCCTACACAAACGGGGCATATCGAGTTCAACTCAGTATTGGAAACTAAGTTAAACAGGAACTTCTCTTCACTCCAATACACTCTATTTTCTGAGAACAGACGCGAGTGCTATTTGCACTCTTTATGGCCAGAATAGCACAATAGTTGTGTTCTTACCCTGAATTAACAGTTAATGCTAGAACTAGAAACTCAATTTGACTCAACCTCGTTTAGGAAGTTGTATTGAACCCCAGTCGGCCTTACAAAAAAAACACTCTGCTTTTCAGAAACAGGCACTCTTGCACTCTACTGTGTTTCCTGTATGGCCAGTACAGTGAGCTAGCTCAGAACAAGAGAACTGTGCATCCTACACAAACGGGGCATATCTAGTTTAACTCAGTATTGGAAACTAAGTAAAACAGGAGCTTCTCTTCAGTCCAATACACTGTATTTTCTGGAAACAGACACGAGTGCTATTTGCACTGTTTATGGCCAGAATAGCACAATAGTGGTGTTCTTACCCTGAATTAACACTTAATGCTAGAACTGGAACCTGAATGTGAATCAACTCCATTTAGGAAGTGTATTGAACCCCAGTCGGCCTTACAAGAAAAACATTCTGTTTTTGAGAAACAGGCAGTCTTGCACTCTACTGTGTTTCCTATAGGGCCAGTACAGTGAGCTAGCTCAGAACATGAGAACTGTGCTTCCTACACAAACGGGGCATATCTAGTTCAACTTAGTATTGGAAACTAAGTAAAACAGGAGCATCTCTTCATTCCAATACACTGTATTTGCTGGGAACAGACGCGAGTGCTATTTGCACTGTTTATGGCCAGAAGAGCACAATAGTGGTGTTCTTACCCTGAATTAACACTTATTGCTAGAACTTGAAACTCAATGTGAATCAACTCCGTTTAGGAAGTTGTATTGAACCCCAGTCGGCCTTACAAGAAAAACACTCTGCTTTTGAGAAACAGGCACTCTTGCACTCTACTGTGCTTCCTATAGGGCCAGCACAGTGAGCCTGCTCAGAACAAGAGAACTGTGCTTCCTACACAAACGGGGCATATCTAGTTCAACTCAGTATTGGAAACTAAGTAAAACAGGAACTTCTCTTCACTCCAATACACTGTATTTTCTGGGAAGAGACGCGAGTGCTATTTGCACTCTTTATGGCCAGAATAGCAAAATAGTGGAGTTCTTACCCTGAATTAACAGTTAATGCTAGAATTTGAAACTCAATGTGACTCAACTCCGTTTAGGAAGTTGTATTGAACCACAGTCGGCCTTACAAGAAAAACACTCTGCTTTTGAGAAACAGGCACTCTTGCACACTACTGTGTTTCCTATATGGCCAGTACAGTGAGCTAGCTCAGAAAAAGAGAACTGTGCTTCCTACACAAACGGGGCATATCTAGTTCAACTCAGTATTGGAAACTAAGAAAAACAGGAGCTTCTCTTCAGTCCAATACACTGTATTTGCCGGAACAGACGCGAGTGCTATTTGCACTGTTTATGGCCAGAATAGCACAATAGTGGTGTTCTTACCCTGAATTAACACTTAATGCTAGAACTTGAAACTCAATGTGAATCAACTCCGTTTAGGAAGTGTATTGAACCCCAGTCGGCCTTACAAGAAAAACACTCTGCTTTTGAGAAACAGGTACTCTTGCACTCTACTGTGATTCCTATAGGGCCAGTACTGTGAGCTAGCTCAGAACAAGAGAACTGTGCTTCCTACACAAGCGGGGCATATCTAGTTCAACTCAGTATTGGAAACTAAGTAAAACAGGAGCTTCTCTTCAGTCCAATACACTGTATTTGTTGGGAACAGACTCGAGTGCTATTTGCACTGTTAATGGCCAGAATAGCACAATAGTGGTGTTCTTACCCTGAATCAACACTTAATGCTAGAACTTGAAACTGAATGTGAATCAACTCCGTTTATGAAGTTTTATTGAACCCCAGTCGGCCTTACAAGAAAAACACTCTGCTTTTGAGAAACAGGCACTCTTGCACTCTACTGTGTTTCCTATAGGGCCAGTACAGTGAGCTAGCTCAGAACAAGAGAACTGTGCTTCCTACACAAACGGGGCATATCTAGTTCAACTCAGTATTGGAAACTAAGTAAAACAGGAGCTTCTCTTCAGTCCAATACACTGTATTTGCTGGGAACAGACGCGAGTGCTATTTGCACTGTTATAGGCCAGAATAGCACAATAGTTGTGTTCTTACCCTGAATTAACACTTAATGCTAGAACTTGAAACTCAATGTGAATCAATTCCATGTAGGAAGTTGTATTGAACCCCAGTCGGCCTTACAAGAAAAACATTCTGCTTTTCAGAAACAGTCACTCTTGCACTCTACTGTGCTTCCTATAGGGCTAGCACAGTGAGCCTGCTCAGAACAAGAGAACTGTGCTTCCTACACAAACGGGGCATATCTAGTTCAACTCAGTATTGGAAACTAAGTAAAACAGGAACTTCTCTTCACTCCAATACACTGTATTTTCTGGGAAGAGACGCGAGTGCTATTTGCACTCTTTATGGCCAGAATAGCACAATAGTGGAGTTCTTACCCTGAATTAACAGTTAATGCTAGAATTTGAAACTCAATGTGACTCAACTCCGTTTAGGAAGTTGTATTGAACCACAGTCGGCCTTACAAGACAAACACTCTGCTTTTGAGAAACAGGCACTCTTGCACTCTACTGTGTTTCCTATAGGGCCAGTACAGTGAGCTAGCTCAGAACAAGAGAACTGTGCTTCCTACACAAACGGGGCATATCTAGTTCAACTCAGTATTGGAAACTAAGAAAAACAGGAGCTTCTCTTCAGTCCAATACACTGTATTTGCTGGGAACAGACGCGAGTGCTATTTGCACTGTTTATGGCCAGAATAGCACAATAGTGGTGTTCTTACCCTGAATTAACACTTAATGCTAGAACTTGAAACTCAATGGGAATCAACTCCGTTTAGGAATTTGTATTGAACGCCAGTCGGCCTTACAAGAAAAACACTCTGCTTTTGAGAAACAGGCACTCTTGCACTCCACTGTGCTTCCTATAGGGCCAGCACAGTGAGCCTGCTCAGAACAAGAGAACTGTGCTTCCTACACAAACGGGGCATATATTGTTCAACTCAGTATTGGAAACTAAGTAAAACAGGAGCTTCTCTTCAGTCCAATACACTGTATTTGCTGGGAACAGACTCGAGTGCTATTTGCACTGTTAATGGCCAGAATAGCACAATAGTGTTGTTCTTACCCTGAATTAACACTTAATGCTAAAAATTGAAACTGAATGTGAATCAACTCCGTTTAGGAAGTTGTATTGAACCCCAGTCGGTCTTACAAGAAAAACACTCTGCTTTTGAGAAACAGGCACTCTTGCACTCTACTGTGTTTCCTATAGGGCCAGTATAGTGAGCTAGCTCAGAACAGGAGAACTGTGCTTCCTACACCAACGTGGCATATCTAGTTCAACTCAGTATTGGAAACTAAGTAAAACAGGAGCTTCTCTTCAGTCCAATACACTGTATTTGCTGGGAACAGACGCGAGTGCTATTTACACTGTTTATGGCCAGAATAGCACAATAGTGGTGTTCTTACCGTGAATTAACACTTAATGCTAGAACTTGAAACTCAATGTGAATCAACTCCGTTTATGAAGTTTTATTGAACCCCAGTCGGCCTTAAAAGAAAAACACTCTGCTTTTCAGAAACAGTCACTCTTGCACTCTACTGTGTTTCCTATAGGGCCAGTACAGTGAGCTAGCTCAGAACAAGAGAACTGTGCTTCCTACACAAACGGGGCATATCTAGTTAAACTCAGTATTGGAAACTAAGTAAAACAGGAGCTTCTCTTCACTCCAATACACTGTATTTGCTGGGAACAGACTCGAGTGCTATTTGCACTGTTAATGGCCAGAATAGCACAATAGTGGTGTTCTTACCCTGAATTAACACTTAATGCTAGAAATTGAAACTGAATGTGAATCAACTCCTTTTAGGAAGTTGTATTGAACCCCAGTCGGTCTTAAAAGAAAAACACTCTGCTTTTGAGA
Source organism: Peromyscus maniculatus bairdii (assembly GCF_049852395.1). NCBI lineage: Eukaryota > Metazoa > Chordata > Mammalia > Rodentia > Cricetidae > Peromyscus > Peromyscus maniculatus. The sequence goes on from NC_134866.1 coordinate 53,505,719, forward strand.
AACAGGCACTCTTGCACTCTACTGTGTTTCCTATAGGGCCAGTACAGTGAGCTAGCTCAGAACAAGAGAACTGTGCTTCCTACACAAACGGGGCATATCTAGTTCAACTCAGTATTGGAAACTAAGTAAAACAGGAGCTTCTCTTCAGGCCAATACACTGTATTTGCTGGGAACAGACTCGAGTGCTATTTGCACTGTTAATGACCAGAATAGCACAATAGTGGTGTTCTTACCCTGAATTAACACTTAATGCTAGAAATTGAAAGTGAATGTGAATTAACTCCGTTTAGGAAGTTGTATTGAACCCCAGTCGGTCTTAAAAGAAAAACACTCTGCTTTTGAGAAACAGGCACTCTTGCACTCTACTGTGTTTCCTATAGAGCCAGTACAGTGAGCCTGCTCAGAACAAGAGAACTATACTTCCTACACAAACGGGGCATATCTAGTTCAACTCAGTATTGGAAACTAAGTTAAACAAGAACTTCTCTTCACTCCAATACACTCTATTTTCTGAGAACAGACGCGAGTGCTATTTGCACTCCTTATGGCCAGAATAGCACAATAGTTGTGTTCTTACCCTGAATTAACAGTTAATGCTAGAACTAGAAACTCAATGTGACTCAACTCCGTTTAGGAAGTTGTATTGAACCCCAGTCGGCCTTACAAGATAAACACTCTGCTTTTGAGAAACAGGCACTCTTGCACTCTACTGTGTTTCCTATAGGGCCAGTACAGTGAGCTAGCTCAGAACATGAGAACTGTGCTTCCTACACAAACGGGGCATATCTAGTTCAACTTAGTATTGGAAACTAAGTAAAACAGGAGCTTCACTTCATTCCAATACACTGTATTTGCTGGGAACAGACGCGAGTGCTATTTGCACTGTTTATGGCCAGAAGAGCACAATAGTGGTGTTCTTACCCTGAATTAACACTTATTGCTAGAACTTGAAACTCAATGTGAATCAACTCCGTTTAGGAAGTTGTATTGAACCCCAGTCGGCCCTACAAGAAAAACACTCTGCTTTTGAGAAACAGGCACTCTTGCACTCTACTGTGCTTCCTATAGGGCCAGCACAATGAGCCTGCTCAGAACAAGAGAACTGTGCTTCCTACACAAACGGGGCATATCTAGTTCAACTCAGTATTGGAAACTAAGTAAAACAGGAACTTCTCTTCACTCCAATACACTGTATTTTCTGGGAAGAGACGCGAGTGCTATTTGCACTCTTTATGGCCAGAATAGCAAAATAGTGGAGTTCTTACCCTGAATTAACAGTTAATGCTAGAATTTGAAACTCAATGTGACTCAACTCCGTTTAGGAAGGTGTATTGAACCACAGTCGGCCTTACAAGAAAAACACTCTGCTTTTGAGAAACAGGCACTCTTGCACTCTACTGTGTTTCCTATAGGGCCAGTACAGTGAGCTAGCTCAGAACAAGAGAACTGTGCTTCCTACACAAACGGGGCATATCTAGTTCAACTCAGTATTGGAAACTAAGAAAAACAGGAGCTTCTCTTCAGTCCAATACACTGTATTTGCTGGGAACAGACGCGAGTGCTATTTGCACTGTTTATGGCCAGAATAGCACAATAGTGGTGTTCTTACCCTGAATTAACACTTAATGCTAGAACTTGAAACTCAATGTGAATCAACTCCGTTTAGGAAGTGTATTGAACCCCAGTCGGCCTTACAAGAAAAACACTCTGCTTTTGAGAAACAGGTACTCTTGCACTCTACTGTGATTCCTATAGGGCCAGTACTGTGAGCTAGCTCAGAACAAGAGAACTGTGCTTCCTACACAAACGGGGCATATCTAGTTCAACTCAGTATTGGAAACTAAGAAAAACAGGAGCTTCTCTTCAGTCCAATACACTGTATTTGCTGGGAACAGACGCGAGTGCTATTTGCACTGTTTATGGCCAGAATAGCACAATAGTGGTGTTCTTACCCTGAATTAACACTTAATGCTAGAACTTGAAACTCAATGTGAATCAACTCCGTTTAGGAAGTGTATTGAACCCCAGTCGGCCTTACAAGAAAAACACTCTGCTTTTGAGAAACAGGTACTCTTGCACTCTATTGTGATTCCTATAGGGCCAGTACTGTGAGCTAGCTCAGAACAAGAGAACTGTGCTTCCTACACAAACGGGGCATATCTAGTTCAACTCATTATTTTAAACTAAGTAAAACAGGAGCTTCTCTTCAGTCCAATACACTGTATTTGTTGGGAACAGACTCGAGTGCTATTTGCACTGTTAATGGCCAGAATAGCACAATAGTGGTGTTCTTACCCTGAATTAACACTTAATGCTAGAAATTGAAACTGAATGTGAATCAACTCCGTTTAGGAAGTTGTATTGAACCCCAGTCGGTCTTACAAGAAAAAAACTCTGCTTTTGAGAAACAAGCACTCTTGCACTCTACTGTGCTTCCTATAGGGCCAGTACAGTGAGCTAGCTCATAACAGGAGAACTGTGCTTCCTACACCAACGGGGCATATCTAGTTCAACACAGTATTGGAAACTAAGTAAAACAGGAGCTTCTCTTCAGTCCAATACAATGTATTTGCTGAGAACAGACGCGAGTGCTATTTGCACTGTTTATGGCCAGAATAGCACAATAGTGGTGTTCTTACCCTGAATCAACACTTAATGCTAGAACTTGAAACTGAATGTGAATCAACTCCGTTTATGAAGTTTTATTGAACCCCAGTCGGCCTTACAAGAAAAACACTCTGCTTTTGAGAAACAGGCACTCTTGCACTCTACTGTGTTTCCTATAGGGCCAGTACAGTGAGCTAGCTCAGAACAAGAGAACTGTGCTTCCTACACAAACGGGGCATATCTAGTTCAACTCAGTATTGGAAACTAAGTAAAACAGGAGCTTCTCTTCAGTCCAATACACTGTATTTGCTGGGAACAGACGCGAGTGCTATTTGCACTGTTATAGGCCAGAATAGCACAATAGTTGTGTTCTTACCCTGAATTAACACTTAATGCTAGAACTTGAAACTCAATGTGAATCAATTCCATGTAGGAAGTTGTATTGAACCCCAGTCGGCCTTACAAGAAAAACACTCTGCTTTTCAGAAACAGGCACTCTTGCACTCTACTGTGCTTCCTATTGGGCTAGCACAGTGAGCCTGCTCAGAACAAGAGAACTGTGCTTCCTACACAAACGGGGCATATGTAGTTCAACTCAGTATTGGAAACTAAGTAAAACAGGAACTTCTCTTCACTCCAATACACTGTATTTTCTGGGAAGAGACGCGAGTGCTATTTGCACTCTTTATGGCCAGAATAGCACAATAGTGGAGTTCTTACCCTGAATTAACAGTTAATGCTAGAATTTGAAACTCAATGTGACTCAACTCCGTTTAGGAAGTTGTATTGAACCACAGTCGGCCTTACAAGAAAAACACTCTGCTTTTGAGAAACATGCACTCTTGCACTCTACTGTGTTTCCTATAGGGTCAGTACAGTGAGCTAGCTCAGAACAAGAGAACTGTGCTTCCTACACAAACGGGGCATATCTAGTTCAACTCAGTATTGGAAACTAAGAAAAACAGGAGCTTCTCTTCAGTCCAATACACTGTATTTGCTGGGAACAGACGCGAGTGCTATTTGCACTGTTTATGGCCAGAATAGCACACTAGTGGTGTTCTTACCCTGAATTAACACTTAATGCTAGAACTTGAAACTCAGTGTGAATCAACTCCGTTTAGGAAGTTGTATTGAACGCCAGTCGGCCTTACAAGAAAAACACTCTGCTTTTGAGAAACAGGCACTCTTGCACTCTACTGTGTTTCCTATATGGCCAGTACAGTGAGCTAGCTCAGAACAAGAGAACTGTGCTTCCTACACAAACGGGGCATATCGAGTTCAACTCAGTATTGGAAACTAAGTTAAACAGGAACTTCTCTTCACTCCAATACACTCTATTTTCTGAGAACAGACGCGAGTGCTATTTGCACTCTTTATGGCCAGAATAGCACAATAGTTGTGTTCTTACCCTGAATTAACAGTTAATGTTAGAACTAGAAACTCAATGTGACTCAACTCCGTTTAGGAAGTTGTATTGAACCCCAGTCGGCCTTACAAGAAAAACACTCTGCTTTTCAGAAACAGGCACTCTTGCACTCTACTGTGTTTCCTGTATGGCCAGTACAGTGAGCTAGCTCAGAACAAGAGAACTGTGCATCCTACACAAACGGGGCATATCTAGTTTAACTCAGTATTGGAAACTAAGTAAAACAGGAGCTTCTCTTCAGTCCAATACACTGTATTTTCTGGAAACAGACACGAGTGCTATTTGCACTGTTTATGGCCAGAATAGCACAATAGTGGTGTTCTTACCCTGAATTAACACTTAATGCTAGAACTGGAACCTGAATGTGAATCAACTCCATTTAGGAAGTGTATTGAACCCCAGTCGGCCTTACAAGAAAAACATTCTGTTTTTGAGAAACAGGCAGTCTTGCACTCTACTGTGTTTCCTATAGGGCCAGTACAGTGAGCTAGCTCAGAACATGAGAACTGTGCTTCCTACACAAACGGGGCATATCTAGTTCAACTTAGTATTGGAAACTAAGTAAAACAGGAGCATCTCTTCATTCCAATACACTGTATTTGCTGGGAACAGACGCGAGTGCTATTTGCACTGTTTATGGCCAGAAGAGCACAATAGTGGTGTTCTTACCCTGAATTAACACTTATTGCTAGAACTTGAAACTCAATGTGAATCAACTCCGTTTAGGAAGTTGTATTGAACCCCAGTCGGCCTTACAAGAAAAACACTCTGCTTTTGAGAAACAGGCACTCTTGCACTCTACTGTGCTTCCTATAGGGCCAGCACAGTGAGCCTGCTCAGAACAAGAGAACTGTGCTTCCTACACAAACGGGGCATATCTAGTTCAACTCAGTATTGGAAACTAAGTAAAACAGGAACTTCTCTTCACTCCAATACACTGTATTTTCTGGGAAGAGACGCGAGTGCTATTTGCACTGTTTATGGCCAGAATAGCACAATAGTGGTGTTCTTACCCTGAATTAACACTTAATGCTAGAACTTGAAACTCAATGTGAATCAACTCCGTTTAGGAAGTGTATTGAACCCCAGTCGGCCTTACAAGAAAAACACTCTGCTTTTGAGAAACAGGTACTCTTGCACTCTACTGTGATTCCTATAGGGCCAGTACTGTGAGCTAGCTCAGAACAAGAGAACTGTGCTTCCTACACAAGCGGGGCATATCTAGTTCAACTCAGTATTGGAAACTAAGTAAAACAGGAGCTTCTCTTCAGTCCAATACACTGTATTTGTTGGGAACAGACTCGAGTGCTATTTGCACTGTTAATGGCCAGAATAGCACAATAGTGGTGTTCTTACCCTGAATTAACACTTAATGCTAGAAATTGAAACTGAATGAGAATCAACTCCGTTTAGGAAGTTGTATTGAACCCCAGTCGGTCTTACAACAAAAAAACTCTGCTTTTGAGAAACAGGCACTCTTGCACTCTACTGTGCTTCTTATAGGGCCAGTACAGTGAGCTAGCTCATAACAGGAGAACTGTGCTTCCTACACCAACGGGGCATATCTAGTTCAACTCAGTATTGGAAACTAAGTAAAACAGGATCTTCTCTTCAGTCCAATACAATGTATTTGCTGAGAACAGACGCCAGTGCTATTTGCACTGTTTATGGCCAGAATAGCACAATAGTGGTGTTCTTACCCTGAATCAACACTTGATGCTAGAACTTGAAACTGAATGTGAATCAACTCCGTTTATGAAGTTTTATTGAACCCCAGTCGGCCTTACAAGAAAAACACTCTGCTTTTGAGAAACAGGCACTCTTGCACTCTACTGTGTTTCCTATAGGGCCAGTACAGTGAGCTAGCTCAGAACAAGAGAACTGTGCTTCCTACACAAACGGGGCATATCTAGTTCAACTCAGTATTGGAAACTAAGTAAAACAGGAGCTTCTCTTCAGTCCAATACACTGTATTTGCTGGGAACAGACGCGAGTGCTATTTGCACTGTTATAGGCCAGAATAGCACAATAGTTGTGTTCTTACCCTGAATTAACACTTAATGCTAGAACTTGAAACTCAATGTGAATCAATTCCATGTAGGAAGTTGTATTGAACCCCAGTCGGCCTTACAAGAAAAACACTCTGCTTTTCAGAAACAGTCACTCTTGCACTCTACTGTGCTTCCTATAGGGCTAGCACAGTGAGCCTGCTCAGAACAAGAGAACTGTGCTTCCTACACAAACGGGGCATATCTAGTTCAACTCAGTATTGGAAACTAAGTAAAACAGGAACTTCTCTTCACTCCAATACACTGTATTTTCTGGGAAGAGACGCGAGTGCTATTTGCACTGTTTATGGCCAGAATAGCACAATAGTGGAGTTCTTACCCTGAATTAACAGTTAATGCTAGAATTTGAAACTCAATGTGACTCAACTCCGTTTAGGAAGTTGTATTGAACCACAGTCGGCCTTACAAGACAAACACTCTGCTTTTGAGAAACAGGCACTCTTGCACTCTACTGTGTTTCCTATAGGGCCAGTACAGTGAGCTAGCTCAGAACAAGAGAACTGTGCTTCCTACACAAACGGGGCATATCTAGTTCAACTTAGTATTGGAAACTAAGTAAAACAGGAGCATCTCTTCATTCCAATACACTGTATTTGCTGGGAACAGACGCGAGTGCTATTTGCACTGTTTATGGCCAGAAGAGCACAATAGTGGTGTTCTTACCCTGAATTAACACTTATTGCTAGAACTTGCAACTCAATGTGAATCAACTCCGTTTAGGAAGTTGTATTGAACCCCAGTCGGCCTTACAAGAAAAACACTCTGCTTTTGAGAAACAGGCACTCTTGCACTCTACTGTGCTTCCTATAGGGCCAGCACAGTGAGCCTGCTCAGAACAAGAGAACTGTGCTTCCTACACAAACGGGGCATATCTAGTTCAACTCAGTATTGGAAACTAAGTAAAACAGGAACTTCTCTTCACTCCAATACACTGTATTTTCTGGGAAGAGACGCGAGTGCTATTTGCACTGTTTATGGCCAGAATAGCACAATAGTGGTGTTCTTACCCTGAATTAACACTTAATGCTAGAACTTGAAACTCAATGTGAATCAACTCCGTTTAGGAAGTGTATTGAACCCCAGTCGGCCTTACAAGAAAAACACTCTGCTTTTGAGAAACAGGTACTCTTGCACTCTACTGTGATTCCTATAGGGCCAGTACTGTGAGCTAGCTCAGAACAAGAGAACTGTGCTTCCTACACAAGCGGGGCATATCTAGTTCAACTCAGTATTGGAAACTAAGTAAAACAGGAGCTTCTCTTCAGTCCAATACACTGTATTTGTTGGGAACAGACTCGAGTGCTATTTGCACTGTTAATGGCCAGAATAGCACAATAGTGGTGTTCTTACCCTGAATTAACACTTAATGCTAGAAATTGAAACTGAATGAGAATCAACTCCGTTTAGGAAGTTGTATTGAACCCCAGTCGGTCTTACAAGAAAAAATCTCTGCTTTTGAGAAACAGGCACTCTTGCACTCTACTGTGCTTCTTATAGGGCCAGTACAGTGAGCTAGCTCATAACAGGAGAACTGTGCTTCCTACACCAACGGGGCATATCTAGTTCAACTCAGTATTGGAAACTAAGTAAAACAGGAGCTTCTCTTCAGTCCAATACAATGTATTTGCTGAGAACAGACGCGAGTGCTATTTGCACTGTTTATGGCCAGAATAGCACAATAGTGGTGTTCTTACCCTGAATCAACACTTGATGCTAGAACTTGAAACTGAATGTGAATCAACTCCGTTTATGAAGTTTTATTGAACCCCAGTCGGCCTTACAAGAAAAACACTCTGCTTTTGAGAAACAGGCACTCTTGCACTCTACTGTGTTTCCTATAGGGCCAGTACAGTGAGCTAGCTCAGAACAAGAGAACTGTGCTTCCTACACAAACGGGGCATATCTAGTTCAACTCAGTATTGGAAACTAAGTAAAACAGGAGCTTCTCTTCAGTCCAATACACTGTATTTGCTGGGAACAGACGCGAGTGCTATTTGCACTGTTATAGGCCAGAATAGCACAATAGTTGTGTTCTTACCCTGAATTAACACTTAATGCTAGAACTTGAAACTCAATGTGAATCAATTCCATGTAGGAAGTTGTATTGAACCCCAGTCGGCCTTACAAGAAAAACACTCTGCTTTTCAGAAACAGTCACTCTTGCACTCTACTGTGCTTCCTATAGGGCTAGCACAGTGAGCCTGCTCAGAACAAGAGAACTGTGTTTCCTACACAAACGGGGCATATCTAGTTCAACTCAGTATTGGAAACTAAGTAAAACAGGAACTTCTCTTCACTCCAATACACTGTATTTTCTGGGAAGAGACGCGAGTGCTATTTGCACTCTTTATGGCCAGAATAGCACAATAGTGGAGTTCTTACCCTGAATTAACAGTTAATGCTAGAATTTGAAACTCAATGTGACTCAACTCCGTTTAGGAAGTTGTATTGAACCACAGTCGGCCTTACAAGACAAACACTCTGCTTTTGAGAAACAGGCACTCTTGCACTCTACTGTGTTTCCTATAGGGCCAGTACAGTGAGCTAGCTCAGAACAAGAGAACTGTGCTTCCTACACAAACGGGGCATATCTAGTTCAACTCAGTATTGGAAACTAAGAAAAACAGGAGCTTCTCTTCAGTCCAATACACTGTATTTGCGGGGAACAGACGCGAGTGCTATTTGCACTGTTTATGGCCAGAATAGCACAATAGTGGTGTTCTTACCCTGAATTAACACTTAATGCTAGAACTTGAAACTCAATGGGAATCAACTCCGTTTAGGAATTTGTATTGAACGCCAGTCGGCCTTACAAGAAAAACACTCTGCTTTTGAGAAACAGGCACTCTTGCACTCCACTGTGCTTCCTATAGGGCCAGCACGGTGAGCCTGCTCAGAACAAGAGAACTGTGCTTCCTACACAAACGGGGCATATATTGTTCAACTCAGTATTGGAAACTAAGTAAAACAGGAGCTTCTCTTCAGTCCAATACACTGTATTTGCTGGGAACAGACTCGAGTGCTATTTGCACTGTTAATGGCCAGAATAGCACAATAGTGTTGTTCTTACCCTGAATTAACACTTAATGCTAAAAATTGAAACTGAATGTGAATCAACTCCGTTTAGGAAGTTGTATTGAACCCCAGTCGGTCTTACAAGAAAAACACTCTGCTTTTGAGAAACAGGCACTCTTGCACTCTACTGTGTTTCCTATAGGGCCAGTATAGTGAGCTAGCTCAGAACAGGAGAACTGTGCTTCCTACACCAACGGGGCATATCTAGTTCAACTCAGTATTGGAAACTAAGTAAAACAGGAGCTTCTCTTCAGTCCAATACACTGTATTTGCTGGGAACAGACGCGAGTGCTATTTACACTGTTTATGGCCAGAATAGCACAATAGTGGTGTTCTTACCGTGAATTAACACTTAATGCTAGAACTTGAAACTCAATGTGAATCAACTCCGTTTATGAAGTTTTATTGAACCCCAGTCGGCCTTAAAAGAAAAACACTCTGCTTTTCAGAAACAGTCACTCTTGCACTCTACTGTGTTTCCTATAGGGCCAGTACAGTGAGCTAGCTCAGAACAAGAGAACTGTGCTTCCTACACAAACGGGGCATATCTAGTTAAACTCAGTATTGGAAACTAAGTAAAACAGGAGCTTCTCTTCACTCCAATACACTGTATTTGCTGGGAACAGACTCGAGTGCTATTTGCACTGTTAATGGCCAGAATAGCACAATAGTGGTGTTCTTACCCTGAATTAACACTTAATGCTAGAAATTGAAACTGAATGTGAATCAACTCCTTTTAGGAAGTTGTATTGAACCCCAGTCGGTCTTAAAAGAAAAACACTCTGCTTTTGAGAAACAGGCACTCTTGCACTCTACTGTGTTTCCTATAGGGCCAGTACAGTGAGCTAGCTCAGAACAAGAGAACTGTGCTTCCTACACAAACGGGGCATATCTAGTTCAACTCAGTATTGGAAACTAAGTAAAACAGGAACTTCTCTTCACTCCAATACACTGTATTTTCTGGGAACAGACGCGAGTGCTATTTGCACTCTTTATGGCCAGAATAGCACAATAGTGGAGTTCTTACCCTGAATTAACAGTTAATGCTAGAATTTGAAACTCAATGAGACTCAACTCCGTTTAGGAAGTGGTATTGTACCACAGTCGGCCTTACAAGAAAAACACTCTGTTTTTGAGAAACAGGCACTCTTGCACTCTACTGTGTTTCCTATAGATCCAGTACAGTGAGCTAGCTCAGAACAAGAGAACTGTGCTTCCTACACAAACGGGGCATATCTAGTACAACTCAGTATTGGAAACTAAGAAAAACAGGAGCTTCTCTTCAGTACAATACACTGTATTTGCTGGGAACAGACGCGAGTGCTATTTGTACTGTTTATGGCCAGAATAGCACAATAGTGGTGTTCTTACCGTGAATTAACACTTAATGCTAGAACTTGAAACTCAATGTGAATCAACTCCGTTTAGGAAGTGTATTGAACCCCAGTCGGCCTTACAAGAAAAACACTCTGCTTTTGAGAAACAGGTACTCTTGCACTCTACTGTGCTTCCTATAGGGCCATTACAGTGAGCTAGCTCAGAACAAGAGAACTGTGCTACCTAAACAAAATGGGCATATCTAGTTCAACTCAGTATTGGAAACTAAGTAAAACAGGAGCTTCTCTTCAGTCCAATACACTGTATTTGCAGGGAACAGACGCGAGTGCTATTTGCACTGTTAATGGCCAGAATAGCACAATAGTGGTGTTCTTACCCTGAATTAACACTTAATGCTAGAAATTGAAACTGAATGTGAATCAACTCCTTTTAGGAAGTTGTATTGAACCCCAGTCGGTCTTAAAAGAAAAACACTCTGCTTTTGAGAAACAGGCACTCTTGCACTCTACTGTGTTTCCTATAGGGCCAGTACAGTGAGCTAGCTCAGAACAAGAGAACTGTGCTTCCTACACAAACGGGGCATATCTAGTTCAACTCAGTATTGGAAACTAAGTAAAACAGGAGCTTCTCTTCAGGCCAATACACTGTATTTGCTGGGAACAGACTCGAGTGCTATTTGCACTGTTAATGACCAGAATAGCACAATAGTGGTGTTCTTACCCTGAATTAACACTTAATGCTAGAAATTGAAAGTGAATGTGAATTAACTCCGTTTAGGAAGTTGTATTGAACCCCAGTCGGTCTTAAAAGAAAAACACTCTGCTTTTGAGAAACAGGCACTCTTGCACTCTACTGTGTTTCCTATAGAGCCAGTACAGTGAGCCTGCTCAGAACAAGAGAACTATACTTCCAACACAAACGGGGCATATCTAGTTCAACTCAGTATTGGAAACTAAGTTAAACAAGAACTTCTCTTCACTCCAATACACTCTATTTTCTGAGAACAGACGCGAGTGCTATTTGCACTCCTTATGGCCAGAATAGCACAATAGTTGTGTTCTTACCCTGAATTAACAGTTAATGCTAGAACTAGAAACTCAATGTGACTCAACTCCGTTTAGGAAGTTGTATTGAACCCCAGTCGGCCTTACAAGATAAACACTCTGCTTTTGAGAAACAGGCACTCTTGCACTCTACTGTGTTTCCTATATGGCCAGTACAGTGAGCTAGCTCAGAACAAGAGAACTGTGCTTCCTACACAAACGGGGCATATCTAGTTCAACTCAGTATTGGAAACTAAGTAAAACAGGAGCTTCTCTTCAGTCCAATACACTGTATTTGCTGGGAACAGACGCGAGTACTATTTGCACTGTTATAGGCCAGAATAGCACAATAGTTGTGTTCTTACCCTGAATTAACACTTAATGCTAGAAATTGAAACTGAATGTGAATCAATTCCATGTAGGAAGTTGTATTGAACCCCAGTCGGCCTTACAAGAAAAACACTCTGCTTTTCAGAAACAGGCACTCTTGCACTCTACTGTGTTTCCTGTATGGCCAGTACAGTGAGCTAGCTCAGAACAAGAGAACTGTGCATCCTACACAAACGGGGCATATCTAGTTTAACTCAGTATTGGAAACTAAGTAAAACAGGAGCTTCTCTTCAGTCCAATACACTGTATTTGCTGGAAACAGACACGAGTGCTATTTGCACTGTTTATGGCCAGAATAGCACAATAGTGGTGTTCTTACCCTGAATTAACACTTAATGCTAGAACTGGAACCTGAATGTGAATCAACTCCGTTTAGGAAGTTGTATTTAACCCCATTCGGCCTTACAAGAAAAACACTCTGCTTTTGAGAAACAGGCACTCTTGCACTCTACTGTGCTTCCTATAGGGCCAGCACAGTGAGCCTGCTCAGAACAAGAGAACTGTGCTTCCTACACAAACGGGGCATATCTAGTTCAACTCAGTATTGGAAACTAAGTAAAACAGGAACTTCTCTTCACTCCAATACACTGTATTTTCTGGGAACAGACGCGAGTGCTATTTGCACTCTTTATGGCCAGAATAGCACAATAGTGGAGTTCTTACCCTGAATTAACAGTTAATGCTAGAATTTGAAACTCAATGAGACTCAACTCCGTTTAGGAAGTGGTATTGTACCACAGTCAGCCTTACAAGAAAAACACTCTGCTTTTGAGAAACAGGCACTCTTGCACTCTACTGTGTTTCCTATAGATCCAGTACAGTGAGCTAGCTCAGAACAAGAGAACTGTGCTTCCTACACAAACGGGGCATATCTAGTTCAACTCAGTATTGGAAACTAAGAAAAACAGGAGCTTCTCTTCAGTACAATACACTGTATTTGCTGGGAACAGACGCGAGTGCTATTTGTACTGTTTATGGCCAGAATAGCACAATAGTGGTGTTCTTACCGTGAATTAACACTTAATGCTAGAACTTGAAACTCAATGTGAATCAACTCCGTTTAGGAAGTGTATTGAACCCCAGTCGGCCTTACAAGAAAAACACTCTGCTTTTGAGAAACAGGTACTCTTGCACTCTACTGTGCTTCCTATAGGGCCATTACAGTGAGCTAGCTCAGAACAAGAGAACTGTGCTACCTAAACAAAATGGGCATATCTAGTTCAACTCAGTATTGGAAACTAAGTAAAACAGGAGCTTCTCTTCAGTCCAATACACTGTATTTGCTGGGAACAGACTCGAGTGCTATTTGTACTGTTAATGGCCAGAATAGCACAATAGTGTTGTTCTTACCCGGAATTAACACTTAATGCTAGAAATTGAAACTGAATGTGAATCAACTCCGTTTAGGAAGTTGTATTGAACCACAGTCTGTGTTACAAGAAAAACACTCAGCTTTTGAGAAACAGGCACTCTTGCACTCTACTGTGTTTCCTATAGGGCCAGTATAGTGAGCTAGCTCAGAACAGGAGAACTGTGCTTCCTACACCAACGGGGCATATCTAGTTCAACTCAGTATTGGAAACTAAGTAAGACAGGAGCTTCTCTTCAGTCCAATACACTGTATTTGCTGGGAACAGACGCGAGTGCTATTTGCACTGTTTATGGCCAGAATAGCACAATAGTGGTGTTCTTACCCTGAATTAACACTTAATGCTAGAACTTGAAACTCAATGTGAATCAACTCCGTTTATGAAGTTTTATTGAACCCCAGTTGGCCTTAAAAGAAAAACACTCTGCTTTTCAGAAACAGTCACTCTTGCACTCTACTGTGGTTCCTATAGGGCCAGTACAGTGAGCTAGCTCAGAACAAGAGAACTGTGCATCCTACACAAACGGGGCATATCTAGTTAAACTCAGTATTGGAAACGAAGAAAAACAGGAGCTTCTCTTCAGTCCAATACACTGTATTTTCTGGGAACAGACGCGAGTGCTATTTGCACTGTTTATGGCCAGAATAGCACAATAGTGGAGTTCTTACCCTGAATTAACAGTTAATGCTAGAATTTGAAACTCAATGTGACTCAACTCCGTTTAGGAAGTTGTATTGAACCACAGTCGGCCTTACAAGAAAAACACTCTGCTTTTGAGAAACAGGCACTCTTGCACTCTACTGTGTTTGCTATAGGGCCAGTATAGTGAGCTAGCTCAGAACAGGAGAACTGTGCTTCCTACACCAACGGGGCATATCTAGTTCAACTCAGTATTGGAAACTAAGTAAAACAGGAGCTTCTCTTCAGTCCAATACACTGTATTTGCTGGGAACAGACGCGAGTGCTATTTGCACTGTTTATGGCCAGAATAGCACAATAGTGGTGTTCTTACCCTGAATTAACACTTAATGCTAGAACTTGAAACTCAATGTGAATCAACTCCGTTTATGAAGTTTTATTGAACCCCAGTTGGCCTTAAAAGAAAAACACTCTGCTTTTCAGAAACAGTCACTCTTGCACTCTACTGTGGTTCCTATAGGGCCAGTACAGTGAGCTAGCTCAGAACAAGAGAACTGTGCATCCTACACAAACGGGGCATATCTAGTTAAACTCAGTATTGGAAACGAAGAAAAACAGGAGCTTCTCTTCAGTCCAATACACTGTATTTTCTGGGAACAGACGCGAGTGCTATTTGCACTGTTTATGGCCAGAATAGCACAATAGTGGAGTTCTTACCCTGAATTAACAGTTAATGCTAGAATTTGAAACTCAATGTGACTCAACTCCGTTTAGGAAGTTGTATTGAACCCCAGTCGGCCTTACAAGAAAAACACTCTGCTTTTGAGAAACAGGCACTCTTGCACTCTACTGTGTTTCCTATAGGGCCAGTACAGTGAGCTAGCTCAGAACAAGAGAACTGTGCTTCCTACACAAACGGGGCATATCTAGTTCAATTCAGTATTGAAAACTAAGTAAAACAGGAGCTTCTCTTCAGTCCAATACACTGTATTTGCAGGGAACAGACGCGAGTGCTATTTGCACTGTTTATGGCCAGAATAGCACAATAGTGGTGTTCTTACCCTGAATTAACACTTAATGCTAGAACTTGAAAATGAATGTGAATCAACTCCGTTTAGGAAGTTGTATTGAACTCCAGTCGGCCTTACAAGAAAAACACTCTGCTTTTCAGAAACAGGCACTCTTGCACTCTACTGTGTTTCCTATATGGCTAGTACAGTGAGCTAGCTCAGAACAAGAGAAGTGTGCATCCTACACAAACGGGGCATATCTAGTTAAACTCATTATTGGAAACTTAGAAAAACAGGAGCTTCTCTTCAGTCCAATACACTGTATTTGCTGGGAACAGACGCGAGTGCTATTTGCACTGTTTATGGCCAGAATAGCACAATAGTGGTGTTCTTACCCTGAATTAACACTTAATGCTAGAACTTGAAACTCAATGTGAATCAACTCCGTTTAGGAAGTGTATTGAACCCCAGTCGGCCTTACAAGAAAAACACTCTGCTTTTGAGAAACAGGCACTCTTGCACTCTACTGTGCTTCCTATAGTTCCAGCACAGTGAGCCTGCTCAGAACAAGAGAACTGTGCTTCCTACACAAACGGGGCATATCTAGTTCAACTCAGTATTGGAAACTAAGTAAAACAGGAACTTCTCTTCACTCCAATACACTGTATTTTCTGGGAACAGACGCGAGTGCTATTTGCACTCTTTATGGCCAGAATAGCACAAGAGTGGTGTTCTTACCCTGAATTAACAGTTAATGCTAGAATTTGAAACTCAATGTGACTCAACTCCGTTTAGGAAGTTGTATTGAACCCCAGTCGGCCTTACAAGAAAAACACTCTGCTTTTGATAAACAGGCACTCTTGCACTCTACTGTGTTTCCTATAGGGCCAGTACAGTGAGCTAGCTCAGAACCATCGAACTGTGCTTCCTACACAAACGGGGCATATCTAGTTCAATCCAGTATTGGAAACTAAGTAAAACAGGAGCTTATCTTCAGTCCAATACACTGTATTTGCTGGGAACAGACGCGAGTGCTATTTGCACTGTTTATGGCCAGAATAGCACAATAGTGGTGTTCTTACCCTGAATTAACACTTAATGCTAGAACTTGAAAATGAATGTGAATCAACTCCGTTTAGGAAGTGTATTGAACCCCAGTCGGCCTTACAAGGAAAACACTGTGCTTTTGAGAAACAGGTACTCTTGCACTCTACTGTGCTTCCTATAGGGCCAGTACAGTGAGCTAGCTCAGAACAAGAGAACTGTGCTTCCTACACAAACGGGGCATATCTAGTTCAACTGAGAATTGGAAACTAAGTAAAACAGGAGCTTCTCTTCAGTCAAATACACTGTATTTGCTGGGAACAGACTCGAGTGCTATTTGCACTGTTTATGGCCAGAATAGCACAATAGTGGTGTTCTTACCCTGAATTAACACTTAATGCAAGAAATTGAAACTGAATGTGAATCAACTCCATTTAGGGAGTTGTATTGAACCCCAGTCGGTCTTACAAGAAAAACACTCTGCTTTTGAGAAACAGGCACTCTTGTACTCTACTGTGTTTCCTATTGGGCCATTACAGTGAGCTAGCTCAGAACAAGAGAACTGTGCTTCCTACACCAACGGGGCATATCTAGTTCAACTCAGTATTGGAAACTAAGTAAAACAGGAGCTTCTCTTCAGTCCAAAACGCTGTATTTTCTGGGAACAGACGCGAGTGCTATTTGCACTGTTTATGGCCAGAATAGCACAATAGTGGTGTTCTTACCCTGAATTAACACTTAATGCTAGAACTTGAAACTCAATGGGAATCAACTCCGTTTAGGAAGTTGTATTGAACGCCAGTCGGCCTTACAAGAAAAACACTTTGCTTTTGAGAAACAGGCACTCTTGCCCTCTACTGTGCTTCCTATAGGGCCAGCACAGTGAGCCTGCTCAGAACAAGAGAACTGTGCTTCCTACACAAACGGGGCATATATAGTTCAACTCAGTATTGGAAACTAAGTAAAACAGGAACTTATCTTCACTCCAATACACTGTATTTTCTGGGAACAGACGCGAGTGCTATTTGCACTCTTTATGGCCAGAATAGCACAATAGTGGTGTTCTTACGCTGAATTATCACTTAATGCTAGAACTTGAAACTCAATGTGACTCAACTCCGTTTAGGAAGTTGTATTGAACCCCAGTCGGCCTTACAAGATAAACACTCTGCTTTTGAGAAACAGGCACTCTTGCACTCTACCGTGTTTCCTATATGGCCAGTACAGTGAGCTAGCTCAGAACAAGAGAACTGTGCTTCCTACACAAACGGGGCATATCTAGTTCAACTCAGTATTGGAAACTAAGTAAAACAGGAGCTTCTCTTCATTCCAATACACTGTATTTGCTGAGAACAGACGCGAGTGCTATTTGCACTATTTATGGCCAGAATAGCACAATAGTGGTGTTCTTACACTGAATTAACACTTAATGCTAGAACTTGAAACTGAATGTGAATCAACTCCGTTTATGAAGTTTTATTGAACCCCAGTCGGCCTTACAAGAAAAACACTCTGCTTTTGAGAAACAGGCACTCTTGCACTCTACTGTGTTTCCTATAGGGCCAGTACAGTGAGCTAGCTCAGAACCATCGAACTGTGCTTCCTACACAAACGGGGCATATCTAGTTCAATCCAGTATTGGAAACTAAGTAAAACAGGAGCTTCTCTTCAGTCCAATACACTGTATTTGCAGGGAACATACGCGAGTGCTATTTGCACTGTTTATGGCCAGAATAGCACAGTAGTCTTGTTCTTACCCTGAATTAACACTTAATGCTAGAACTTGAAAATGAATGTGAATCAACTCCGTGTAGGAAGTTGTATTGAACCCCAGTCGGCCTTAAAAGAAAAACACTCTGCTTTTCAGAAACAGGCACTCTTGCACTCTACTGTGTTTCCTATATGGCCAGTACAGTGAGCTAGCTCAGAACAAGAGAACTGTGCATCCTACACAAACGGGACATATCTAGTTTAACTCAGTATTGGAAACTAAGTAAAACAGGAGCTTCTCTTCAGGCCAATACACTGTATTTGCTGGAAACAGACACGAGTGCTATTTGCACTGTTTATGGCCAGAATAGCACAATAGTGGTGTTCTTACCCTGAATTAACACTTAATGCTAGAAATTGAAACTGAATGTGAATCAACTCCGTTTAGGAAGTTGTATTGAACCCAGTCGGTCTTAAAAGAAAAACACTCTGCTTTTGAGAAACAGGCACTATTGCACTCTACTGTGTTTCCTATATGGCCAGTACAGTGAGCTAGATCAGAACAAGAGAACTGTGCTTCCTACACAAACGGGGCATATCTAGTTAAACTCATTATTGGAAACTTAGAAAAACAGGAGCTTCTCTTCAGTCCAATACACTGTATTTGCTGGGAACAGACGCGAGTGCTATTTGCACTGTTTATGGCCAGAATAGCACAATAGTGGTGTTCTTACCCTGAATTAACACTTAATGCTAGAACTTGAAAATGAATGTGAATCAACTCCGTTTAGGAAGTGTATTGAACCCCAGTCGGCCTTACAAGGAAAACACTCTGCTTTTGAGAAACAGGTACTCTTGCACTCTACTGTGCTTCCTATAGGGCCAGTACAGTGAGCTAGCTCAGAACAAGAGAACTGTGCTTCCTACACAAACGGGGCATATCTAGTTCAACTCAGAATTTGAAACTAAGTAAAACAGGAGCTTCTCTTCAGTCCAAAACACTGTATTTGCTGGGAACAGACTCGAGTGCTATTTGCACTGTTTATGGCCAGACTAGCACAATAGTGGTGTTCTTACCCTGAATTAACACTTAATGCAAGAAATTGAAACTGAATGTGAATCAACTCCATTTAGGGAGTTGTTTTGAACCCCAGTCGGTCTTACAAGAAAAACACTCTGCTTTTGAGAAACAGGCACTCTTGCACTCTACTGTGTTTCCTATTGGGCCATTACAGTGAGCTAGCTCAGAACAAGAGAACTGTGCTTCCTACACCAACGGGGCATATCTAGTTCAACTCAGTATTGGAAACTAAGTAAAACAGGAGCTTCTCTTCAGTCCAAAACGCTGTATTTTCTGGGAACAGACGCGAGTGCTATTTGCACTGTTTATGGCCAGAATAGCACAATAGTGGTGTTCTTACCCTGAATTAACACTTAATGCTAGAACTTGAAACTCAATGGGAATCAACTCCGTTTAGGAAGTTGTATTGAACGCCAGTCGGCCTTACAAGAAAAACACTTTGCTTTTGAGAAACAGGCACTCTTGCCCTCTACTGTGCTTCCTATAGGGCCAGCACAGTGAGCCTGCTCAGAACAAGAGAACTGTGCTTCCTACACAAACGGGGCATATATAGTTCAACTCAGTATTGGAAACTAAGTAAAACAGGAGCTTCTCTTCATTCCAATACACTGTATTTGCTGAGAACAGACGCGAGTGCTATTTGCACTATTTATGGCCAGAATAGCACAATAGTGGTGTTCTTACACTGAATTAACACTTAATGCTAGAACTTGAAACTGAATGTGAATCAACTCCGTTTATGAAGTTGTATTGAACCCCAGTCGGCCTTACAAGAAAAACACTCTGCTTTTGAGAAACAGGCACTCTTGCACTCTACTGTGTTTCCTATAGGGCCAGTACAGTGAGCTAGCTCAGAACAAGAGAACTGTGCTTCCTACAGAAACGGGGCATATCTAGTTCAATTCAGTATTGAAAACTAATTAAAACAGGAGCTTCTCTTCAGTCCAATACACTCTATTTGCAGGGAACAGACGCGAGTGCTATTTGCACTGTTTATGGCCAGAATAGCACAATAGTGGTGTTCTTACCCTGAATTAACACTTACTGCTAGAACTTGAAAATGAATGTGAATCAACTCCGTTTAGGAAGTTGTATTGAACTCCAGTCGGCCTTACAAGAAAAACACTCTGCTTTTCAGAAACAGGCACTCTTGCACTCTACTGTGTTTCCTATATGGCCAGTACAGTGAGCTAGCTCAGAACAAGAGAACTGTGCATCCTACACAAACGGGGCATATCTAGTTAAACTCATTATTGGAAACTTAGAAAAACAGGAGCTTCTCTTCAGTCCAATACACTGTATTTGCTGGGAACAGACGCGAGTGCTATTTGCACTGTTTATGGCCAGAATAGCACAATAGTGGTGTTCTTACCCTGAATTAACACTTAATTCTAGAACTTGAAACTCAATGTGAATCAACTCCGTTTAGGAAGTGTATTGAACCCCAGTCAGCCTTACAAGAAAAACACTCTGCTTTTGAGAAACAGGCACTCTTGCACTCTACTGTGCTTCCTATAGTTCCAGCACAGTGAGCCTACTCAGAACAAGAGAACTGTGCTTCCTACACAAACGGGGCATATCTAGTTCAACTCAGTATTGGAAACTAAGTAAAACAGGAACTTCTCTTCACTCCAATACACTGTATTTTCTGGGAACAGACGCGAGTGCTATTTGCACTCTTTATGGCCAGAATAGCACAAGAGTGGTGTTCTTACCCTGAATTAACAGTTAATGCTAGAATTTGAAACTCAATGTGACTCAACTCCGTTTAGGAAGTTGTATTGAACCCCAGTCGGCCTTACAGGAAAAACACTCTGCTTTTGAGTAACAGGCACTCTTGCACTCTACTGTGTTTCCTATAGGGCCAGTACAGTGAGCTAGCTCAGAACCATCGAACTGTGCTTCCTACACAAACAGGGCATATCTAGTTCAATCCAGTATTGGAAACTAAGTAAAACAGGAGCTTGTCTTCAGTCCAATACACTGTATTTGCAGGGAACAGACGCGAGTGCTATTTGCACTGTTTATGGCCAGAATAGCACAGTAGTGGTGTTCTTACCGTGAATTAACACTTAATGCTAGAACTTGAAAATGAATGTGAATCAACTCCGTGTAGGAAGTTGTATTGAACCCCAGTCGGCCTTAAAAGAAAAACACTCTGCTTTTGAGAAACAGGTACTCTAGCACTCTACTGTGTTTCCTATATGGCCAGTACAGTGAGCTAGCTCAGAACAAGAGAACTGTGCATCCTACACAAACGGGACATATCTAGTTTAACTCAGTATTGGAAACTAAGTAAAACAGGAGCTTCTCTTCAGTCCAATACACTGTATTTGCTGGAAACAGACACGAGTGCTATTTGCACTGTTTATGGCCAGAATAGCACAATATTGGTGTTCTTACCCTGAATTAACACTTAATGCTAGAACTGGAACCTGAATGTGAATCAACTCCATTTAGGAAGTGTATTGAACCCCAGTCGGCCTTACAAGAAAAACACTCTGCTTTTGAGAAACAGGTACTCTTGCACTCAACTGTGCTTCCTATAGGGCCAGTACAGTGAGCTAGCTCAGAACAAGAGAACTGTGCTTCCTAAACAAACGGGGCATATCTAGTTCAACTCAGTATTGGAAACTAAGTAAAACAGGAGCTTCTCTTCAGTCCAATAAACTGTATTTGCTGGGAACATACGCGATTGCTATTTGCACTGTTTATGGCCAGAATAGCACAATAGTGGTGTTCTTACCCTGAATTAACACTTAATGCTAGAACTTGAAACTCAATGTGAATCAACTCCGTTTAGTAAGTGTATTGAACCCCAGTCGGCCTTACAAGAAAAACACTCTGCTTTTGAGAAACAGGTACTCTTGCACTCTACTGTGCTTCCTATAGGGCCAGTACAGTGAGCTAGCTCAGAACAAGAGAACAGTACTTCCTACACAAACGGGGCATATCTAGTTCAACTCAGTATTGGAAACTAAGTAAAACAGGAGCTTCTCTTCAGGCCAATACACTGTATTTGCTGGGAACAGACTCGAGTGCTCTTTGCACTGTTAATGGCCAGAATAGCACAATAGTGGTGTTCTTACCCTGAATTAACACTTAATGCTAGAAATTGAAACTGAATGTGAATCAACTCCGTTTAGGAAGTTGTATTGAACCCAGTCGGTCTTAAAAGAAAAACACTCTGCTTTTGAGAAACAGGCACTCTTGCACTCTACTGTGTTTCCTATATGGCCAGTACAGTGAGCTAGCTCAGAACAAGAGAACTGTGCTTCCTACACAAACGGGGCATATCTAGTTCAACTCAGTATTGGAAACTAAGTAAAACAGGAGCTTCTCTTCAGTCCAAAACGCTGTATTTTCTGGGAACAGACGCGAGTGCTATTTGCACTGTTTATGGCCAGAATAGCACAATAGTGGTGTTCTTACCCTGAATTAACATTTAATGCTAGAACTTGAAACTCAATGGGAATCAACTCCGTTTAGGAAGTTGTATTGAACCCCAGTCGGCCTTAGAAGACAAACTCTCTGCTTTTGTGAAACAGGCACTCTTGCACTCTACTGTGTTTCCTATATGGCCAGTACAGTGAGCTAGCTCAGAACAAGAGAACTGTGCTTCCTACACAAACGGGGCATATCTAGTTCAACTCAGTATTGGAAACTAAGTAAAACAGGAGCTTCTCTTCATTCCAATACACTGTATTTGCTGAGAACAGACGCGAGTGCTATTTGCACTATTTATGGCCAGAATAGCACAATAGTGGTGTTCTTACACTGAATTAACACTTAATGCTAGAACTTGAAACTGAATGTGAATCAACTCCGTTTATGAAGTTGTATTGAACCCCAGTCGGCCTTACAAGAAAAACACTCTGCTTTTGAGAAACAGGCACTCTTGCACTCTACTGTGTTTCCTATAGGGCCAGTACAGTGAGCTAGCTCAGAACAAGAGAACTGTGCTTCCTACAGAAACGGGGCATATCTAGTTCAATTCAGTATTGAAAACTAATTAAAACAGGAGCTTCTCTTCAGTCCAATACACTCTATTTGCAGGGAACAGACGCGAGTGCTATTTGCACTGTTTATGGCCAGAATAGCACAATAGTGGTGTTCTTACCCTGAATTAACACTTACTGCTAGAACTTGAAAATGAATGTGAATCAACTCCGTTTAGGAAGTTGTATTGAACTCCAGTCGGCCTTACAAGAAAAACACTCTGCTTTTCAGAAACAGGCACTCTTGCACTCTACTGTGTTTCCTATATGGCCAGTACAGTGAGCTAGCTCAGAACAAGAGAACTGTGCATCCTACACAAACGGGGCATATCTAGTTAAACTCATTATTGGAAACTTAGAAAAACAGGAGCTTCTCTTCAGTCCAATACACTGTATTTGCTGGGAACAGACGCGAGTGCTATTTGCACTGTTTATGGCCAGAATAGCACAATAGTGGTGTTCTTACCCTGAATTAACACTTAATTCTAGAACTTGAAACTCAATGTGAATCAACTCCGTTTAGGAAGTGTATTGAACCCCAGTCAGCCTTACAAGAAAAACACTCTGCTTTTGAGAAACAGGCACTCTTGCACTCTACTGTGCTTCCTATAGTTCCAGCACAGTGAGCCTACTCAGAACAAGAGAACTGTGCTTCCTACACAAACGGGGCATATCTAGTTCAACTCAGTATTGGAAACTAAGTAAAACAGGAACTTCTCTTCACTCCAATACACTGTATTTTCTGGGAACAGACGCGAGTGCTATTTGCACTCTTTATGGCCAGAATAGCACAAGAGTGGTGTTCTTACCCTGAATTAACAGTTAATGCTAGAATTTGAAACTCAATGTGACTCAACTCCGTTTAGGAAGTTGTATTGAACCCCAGTCGGCCTTACAGGAAAAACACTCTGCTTTTGAGAAACAGGCACTCTTGCACTCTACTGTGTTTCCTATAGGGCCAGTACAGTGAGCTAGCTCAGAACCATCGAACTGTGCTTCCTACACAAACAGGGCATATCTAGTTCAATCCAGTATTGGAAACTAAGTAAAACAGGAGCTTGTCTTCAGTCCAATACACTGTATTTGCAGGGAACAGACGCGAGTGCTATTTGCACTGTTTATGGCCAGAATAGCACAGTAGTGGTGTTCTTACCGTGAATTAACACTTAATGCTAGAACTTGAAAATGAATGTGAATCAACTCCGTGTAGGAAGTTGTATTGAACCCCAGTCGGCCTTAAAAGAAAAACACTCTGCTTTTGAGAAACAGGTACTCTAGCACTCTACTGTGTTTCCTATATGGCCAGTACAGTGAGCTAGCTCAGAACAAGAGAACTGTGCATCCTACACAAACGGGACATATCTAGTTTAACTCAGTATTGGAAACTAAGTAAAACAGGAGCTTCTCTTCAGTCCAATACACTGTATTTGCTGGAAACAGACACGAGTGCTATTTGCACTGTTTATGGCCAGAATAGCACAATATTGGTGTTCTTACCCTGAATTAACACTTAATGCTAGAACTGGAACCTGAATGTGAATCAACTCCATTTAGGAAGTGTATTGAACCCCAGTCGGCCTTACAAGAAAAACACTCTGCTTTTGAGAAACAGGTACTCTTGCACTCAACTGTGCTTCCTATAGGGCCAGTACAGTGAGCTAGCTCAGAACAAGAGAACTGTGCTTCCTACACAAACGGGGCATATCTAGTTCAACTCAGTATTGGAAACTAAGTAAAACAGGAGCTTCTCTTCAGTCCAATAAACTGTATTTGCTGGGAACATACGCGATTGCTATTTGCACTGTTTATGGCCAGAATAGCACAATAGTGGTGTTCTTACCCTGAATTAACACTTAATGCTAGAACTTGAAACTCAATGTGAATCAACTCCGTTTAGTAAGTGTATTGAACCCCAGTCGGCCTTACAAGAAAAACACTCTGCTTTTGAGAAACAGGTACTCTTGCACTCTACTGTGCTTCCTATAGGGCCAGTACAGTGAGCTAGCTCAGAACAAGAGAACAGTACTTCCTACACAAACGGGGCATATCTAGTTCAACTCAGTATTGGAAACTAAGTAAAACAGGAGCTTCTCTTCAGGCCAATACACTGTATTTGCTGGGAACAGACTCGAGTGCTCTTTGCACTGTTAATGGCCAGAATAGCACAATAGTGGTGTTCTTACCCTGAATTAACACTTAATGCTAGAAATTGAAACTGAATGTGAATCAACTCCGTTTAGGAAGTTGTATTGAACCCAGTCGGTCTTAAAAGAAAAACACTCTGCTTTTGAGAAACAGGCACTCTTGCACTCTACTGTGTTTCCTATATGGCCAGTACAGTGAGCTAGCTCAGAACAAGAGAACTGTGCTTCCTACACAAACGGGGCATATCTAGTTCAACTCAGTATTGGAAACTAAGTAAAACAGGAGCTTCTCTTCAGTCCAAAACGCTGTATTTTCTGGGAACAGACGCGAGTGCTATTTGCACTGTTTATGGCCAGAATAGCACAATAGTGGTGTTCTTACCCTGAATTAACATTTAATGCTAGAACTTGAAACTCAATGGGAATCAACTCCGTTTAGGAAGTTGTATTGAACCCCAGTCGGCCTTAGAAGACAAACTCTCTGCTTTTGTGAAACAGGCACTCTTGCACTCTACTGTGTTTCCTATATGGCCAGTACAGTGAGCTAGCTCAGAACAAGAGAACTGTGCTTCCTACACAAACGGGGCATATCTAGTTCAACTCAGTATTGGAAACTAAGTAAAACAGGAGCTTCTCTTCATTCCAATACACTGTATTTGCTGAGAACAGACGCGAGTGCTATTTGCACTATTTATGGCCAGAATAGCACAATAGTGGTGTTCTTACACTGAATTAACACTTAATGCTAGAACTTGAAACTGAATGTGAATCAACTCCGTTTATGAAGTTTTATTGAACCCCAGTCGGCCTTACAAGAAAAACACTCTGCTTTTGAGAAACAGGCACTCTTGCACTCTACTGTGTTTCCTATAGGGCCAGTACAGTGAGCTAGCTCAGAACAAGAGAACTGTGCTTCCTACAGAAACGGGGCATATCTAGTTCAATTCAGTATTGAAAACTAAGTAAAACAGGAGCTTCTCTTCAGTCCAATACACTGTATTTGCAGGGAACAGACGCGAGTGCTATTTGCACTGTTTATGGCCAGAATAGCACAATAGTGGTGTTCTTACCCTGAATTAACACTTAATGCTAGAACTTGAAACTCAATGTGAATCAACTCCGTTTAGGAAGTGTATTGAACCCCAGTCGGCCTTACAAGAAAAACACTCTGCTTTTGAGAAACAGGCACTCTTGCACTCTACTGTGCTTCCTATAGTTCCAGCACAGTGAGCCTCCTCAGATCAAGAGAACTGTGCTTCCTACACAAACGGGGCATATCTAGTTCAACTCAGTATTGGAAACTAAGTAAAACAGGAACTTCTCTTCACTCCAATACACTGTATTTTCTGGGAACAGACGCGAGTGCTATTTGCACTCTTTATGGCCAGAATAGCACAAGAGTGGTGTTCTTACCCTGAATTAACAGTTAATGCTAGAATTTGAAACTCAATGTGACTCAACTCCGTTTAGGAAGTTGTATTGAACCCCAGTCGGCCTTACAAGAAAAACACTCTGCTTTTGAGAAACAGGCACTCTTGCACTCTACTGTGCTTCCCATAATTCCAGCACAGTGAGCCTGCTCAGAACAAGAGAACTGTGCTTCCTACACAAACGGGGCATATCTAGTTCAACTCAGTATTGGAAACTAAGTAAAACAGGAGCTTCTATTCATTCCAATACACTGTATTTGCTGAGAACAGACGCGAGTCTATTTGCACTGTTTATGGCCAGAATAGCACAATAGTGGTGTTCTTACCCTGAATTAACACTTAATGCTAGAACTTGAAACTCAATGTGAATCAACTCCGTTTATGTAGTTTTATTGAACCCCAGTCGGCCTTACAAGAAAAACACTCTGCTTCTGAGAAACAGGCACTCTTGCACTCTACTGTGTTTCCTATAGGGCCAGTACAGTGAGCTAGCTCAGAACCATCGAACTGTGCTTCCTAAACAAACGGGGCATATCTAGTTCAATCCAGTATTGGAAACTAAGTAAAACAGGAGCTTATATTCAGTCCAATACACTGTATTTGCAGGGAACAGACGCGAGTGCTATTTGCACTGTTTATGGCCAGAATAGCACAGTAGTTGTGTTCTTACCCTGAATTAACACTTAATGCTAGAACTTGAAAATGAATGTGAATCAACTCCGTGTAGGAAGTTGTATTGAACCCCAGTCGGCCTTACAAGAAAAACACTCTGCTTTTCAGAAACAGGCACTCTTGCACTCTACTGTGTTTCCTATATGGCCCGTACAGTGAGCTAGCTCAGAACAAGAGAACTGTGCATCCTACACAAACGGGACATATCTAGTTTAACTCAGTATTGGAAACTAAGTAAAACAGGAGCTTCTCTTCAGTCCAATACACTGTATTTGCTGGAAACAGACACGACTGCTATTTGCACTGTTTATGGCCAGAATAGCACAATATTGGTGTTCTTACCCTGAATTAACACTTAATGCTAGAACTGGAACCTGAATGTGAATCAACTCCATTTAGGAAGTGTATTGAACCCCAGTCGGCCTTACAAGAAAAACACTCTGCTTTTGAGAAACAGGCACTCTTGCACTCTACTGTGTTTCCTATAGAGCCAGTACAGTGAGCTAGCTCAGAACAAGAGAACTGTGCTTCCTACACAAACGGGGCATATCTAGTTCAACTCAGTATTGGAAACTAAGTAAAACAGGAGCTTCTCTTCAGTCCAATACACTGTATTTGTTGGGAACAGACGCGAGTACTATTTGCACTGTTATAGGCCAGAATAGCACAATAGTTGTGTTCTTACCCTGAATTAACACATAATGCTAGAAATTGAAACTGAATGTGAATCAACTCCATGTAGGACGTTGTATTGAACCCCAGTAGGCCTTACAAGAAAAACACTCTGCTTTTGAGAAACAGGCACTCTTGCACTCTACTGTGTTTCCTATAGTGCCAGTACAGTGAGCTAGCTCAGAACAAGAGAACTGTGCTTCCTACACAAACGGGGCATATGTAGTTCAACTCAGTATTGGAAACTGAGTAAAACAGGAGCTTCTCTTCACTCCAATACTCTACTGGCTGGGAAGAGGCGCGAATGCTATTTGCACTGTGCATGGCCAGAATAGCACAAGAGTGCTGTTCTTAGCCTGAATAAACCCTGGCTGCTAGAACTTGAAACTGCACGTGATTCAACTCCGTTTAGGAAGTTTAATTGAACCCTAGTGTGCCATGCAAGAAAAACACTCTGCTTTTGAGAAACGGACATTCTTGCACTCTACTGTGTTTCCTATAGGGCCAGTACAGTGAACTAGCTCAGAAGAAAAGAAGAGTGCTTCCTCCACAAACGGTGCATATCTAGTTCAACACAGGATTGGAAACTGAGTAAAACAGGAGCTTCTTTCAGTCCAATACACTGTACTGGCTGGGAAGAGACGCGAATGCTATTTGCACTGTTAATGGCCAGAATAGCACAAGAGTGCTGTTCTTAGCCTGAATGAACCCTTGCTGCTAGAACTTGAAACTGCACGTGATTCAACTCTGTTTAGGAAGTTTAATTGAACCCTAGTGTGCCATGCAAGAAAAACACTCTGCTTTTCAGAAAGGGGCATTCTTGCACTCTACTGTGTTTACTATAGGGGCAGTACAGTGAGCTAGCTCAGAACAAAAGAACTGCGCTTCCTACACAAACGGGGCATATCTAGTTTATCTCAGGATTGGAAACTGAGTGAAACAGGAGCTTCTCTTCACTCCAATACACTGTACTGGCTGGGAACAGACGTGAATGCTTTTTGTACTGTGAATGGCCAGAATAGCACAAGAGTGCTGTTCTTAGCCTGAATGAACCCTTGCTGGTAGACTTGAAACTGCACGTGATTCAACTCCTTTTCGGAAGTTTAATTGAACCCTACTGTGCCATGCAAAAAAATACTCTGCTTTTGAGAAACGGGCATTCTTGCACTCTACTGTGTTTCCTATAGGGCCAGTACAGTGAGCTAGCTCAGAACAAGAGAACTGTGCTTCCTACACGAACTGGGCATATCTAGTTCAACTCAGTATTGGAAACTAAGTAAAACAGGAGCTTCTCTTCAGTCCAATACACTGTATTTGCTGGGAAGAGACGCGAGTGCTATTTGCACTGTTTATGGCCAGAATAGCACAATAGTGGTGTTCTTACCCTGAATTAACACTTAATGCTAGAACTTGAAACTGAATGTGAATCAACTCCGTTTATGAAGTTTTATTGAACCCCAGTCGGCCTTACAAGAAAAACACTCTGCTTTTGAGAAACAGGCACTCTTGCACTCTACTGTGTTTCCTATATGGCCATTACAGTGAGCTAGCTCAGAACAAGAGAACTGTGCTTCCTACACAAACGGGGCATATCTAGTTCAACTCAGTATTGGAAACTAAGAAAAACAGGAGCTTCTCTTCAGTCCAATACACTGTATTTGCTGGGAACAGACGCGAGTGCTATTTGCACTGTTTATGGCCAGAATAGCACAATAGTGGTGTTCTTACCCTGAATTAACACTTAATGCTAGAACTTGAAACTCAATGTGAATCAACTCCGTTTAGGAAGTGTATTGAACCCCAGTCGGCCTTACAAGAAAATCACTCTGCTTTTGAGAAACAGGTACTCTTGCACTCTACTGTGCTTCCTATAGGGCCAGTACAGTGAGCTAGCTCAGAACAAGAGAACTGTGCTTCCTACACAAACGGGGCATATCTAGTTCAACTCAGTAATGGAAACTAAATAAAACAGGAGCTTCTCTTCAGTAAAATACACTGTATTTGCTGGGAACAGACTCGAGTGCTATTTGCACTGTTAATGGCCAGAATAGCACAATAGTTGTGTTCTTACCCTGAATTAACACTTAATGCTAGAAATTGAAACTGAATGTGAATCAACTCCGTTTAGGAAGTTGTAATGAACCCCAGTCGGTCTTACAAGAAAAACACTCTGCTTTTGAGAAACAGGTACTCTTGCACTTTACTGTGTTTACTATAGGGGCAGTACAGTGAGCTAGCTCAGAACAAAAGAACTGCGCTTCCTACACAAACGGGGCATATCTAGTTCAACTCAGGATTGGAAACTGAGTGAAACAGGAGCTTCTCTTCAGTCCAATACACTGTACTGGCTGGGAACAGACGCGAATGCTTTTTGCACTCTGAATGGCCAGAATAGCACAAGAGTGCTGTTCTTAGCCTGAATGAACCCTGGCTGCTAGAACTTGAAACTGCACGTGATTCAACTCAATTTAGGAAGTATAATTGAACCCTAGTGTGCCATGCAAGAAAAACACTCTGCTTTTGAGAAACGGGCATTATTGCACTCTACTGTGTTTACTATAGGGGCAGTACAGTGAGCTGGCTCAGAACAAAAGAACCGTGCTTCCTAAAAAAACGGGGCATAAGAAGTTCAACTCAGTATTGGAAACTTAGTAAAACTGGAGCTTCTCTTCAGTCCAATACACTGTACTGGCTGGGAACAGAATCGAATGCTTTTTGTACTGTGTATGGCCAGAATAGCACAAGAGTGCTGTTCTTAGCCTGAATGAACCCTTGCTGGTAGACTTGAAACTGCACGTGATTCAACTCCTTTTCGGAAGTTTAATTGAACCCTAGTGTGCCATGCAGAAAAATACTCTGCTTTTGAGAAACGGGCATTCTTGCACTCTACTGTGTTTCCTATAGGCCAGTACAGTGAGCTAGCTCAGAACAAGAGAACTGTGCTTCCTACACGAACTGGGCATATCTAGTTCAAATCAGTATTGGAAACTAAGTAAAACAGGAGCTTCTCTTCAGTCCAATACACTGTATTTGCTGGGAACAGACGCGAGTGCTATTTGCACTGTTTATGGCCAGAATATCTGCACAATAGTGGTGTTCTTACCCTGAATTAACACTTAATGCTAGAACTTGAAACTCAATGTGAATCAACTCCGTTTATGAAGTTTTATTGAACCCCAGTCGGCCTTACAAGAAAAACACTCTGCTCTTGAGAAACAGGCACTCTTGCACTCTACTGTGTTTCCTATAGGGCCAGTACAGTGAGCTAGCTTAGAAGAAGAGAACTTTGCTTCCTACACAAACGGGGTATATGTAGTTCAACTCAGTATTGGAAACTGAGTAAAACAGGAGCTGCTCTTCAGTCAAATACACTGTACTGGCTGGGAACAGACGCGAATGCTATTTGCACTGTATATGGCTAGAATAGCACAAGAGTACTGTTCTTAACCTGAATGAACCCTGGCTGCTAGAACTTGAAACTGCACGTGATTCAACTCCGTTTAGGAAGTTTAACTGAACCCTAGTGTGCCATGCAACAAAAACACTCTGCTTTTGAGAAACTGGCATTCTTGCACTCTACTGTGTTTCCTATAGGGCCAGTACAGTGAACGAGCTCAGAAGAAAAGAACTGTGCTTCTTACACAAACGGGGCATATCTAGTTCAACTCAGTATTGGCAACTAAGTAAAACGGGAGCTTCTCTTCAGTCCAATACACTGTATTTGCTGGGAACAGACGCGAGTGCTATTTGCACTGTTTCTGGCCAGAATAGCACAATAGTGGTGTTCTTACCCTGAATTAACACTTAATGCTAGAACTTGAAACTCAATGTGAATCACTCCGTTTAGGAAGTTGTATTGAACCCCAGTCGGCCTTACAAGAAATACACTCTGCTTTTGAGAAACAGGCACTCTTGCACTCTACTGTGCTTCCTATAGGGTCATTACAGTGAGCTAGCTCAGAACAAGAGAACTGTGCTTCCTACAAAAACGGGGCATATCTAGTTCAACTCAGTATTGTAAACTGAGTGAAACTGGAGCTTCTCTTCAGTCCAATACACTGTATTTGCTGGGAACAGACGCGAGTGCTATTGGCACTGTTTATGGCCAGAATAGCACAATAGTGGTGTTCTTACCCTGAATTAAAACTTAATGCTAGAAGTTGAAACTCGATGTGAATCAACTCCGTTTAGGAAGTTGTATTGAACTCCATTCGACCTTACAAGCAAAACTCTCTGCTTTTGAATAACAGGCACTCTTGCACTCTACTGTGTTTCCTATAGGGCCAGTACAGTGAGCTAGCTCAGAACAAGAGAACTGTGCTTCCTACACAAACGGGGCATATCCAGTTAAACTCAGTATTGGAAAACTAAGCATAACAGGAGCTTCTCTTCAGTCCAATACACTGTATTTGCTGGGAACAGAAGCGAGTGCTATTTGAACTGTTCATGGCCAGAATAGCACAATAGTGGTGTTCTTACCCTGAATTAACACTTAATGCTAGAATTTGGAACTCAATGTTAATCAACTCCATTTAGGAAGTTGTATTGAACCCCAGTCGGCCTTAGAAGAAAAACTCTCTGCTTTTGTGAAACAGGCACTCTTGCACTCTACTGTGTTTCCTATAGGGCCAGTACAGTGAGCTAGCTTAGAAGAAGAGAACTTTGCTTCCTATACAAACGGGGTATATGTAGTTCAACTCAGTATTGGAAACTGAGTAAAACAGGAGCTGCTCTTCAGTCCAATACACTGTACTGGCTGGGAACAGACGCGAATGCTATTTGCACTGTATATGGCTAGAATAGCACAAGAGTACTGTTCTTAACCTGAATGAACCCTGGCTGCTAGAACTTGAAACTGCACGTGATTCAACTCCGTTTAGGAAGTTTAATTGAACCCTAGTGTGCCATGCAAGAAAAACACTCTGCTTTTGAGAAACGGGCATTCTTGAACTCTACTGTGTTTCCTATAGGGCCAGTACAGTGAACTAGCTCAGAAGAAAAGAACTGTGCTTCTTACACAAACGGGGCATATCTAGTTCAACTCAGTATTGGAAACTAAGTTAAGCAGGAACTTCTCTTCACTCCAATACACTCTATTTTCTGAGAACAGACGCGAGTGCTATTTGCACTCTTTATGGCCAGAACAGCACAATAGTGGTGTTCTTACCCTGAATTAAAACTTAATGCTAGAAGTTGAAACTCAATGTGAATCAACTCCGTTTAGGAAGTTGTATTGAACTCCATTCGACCTTACAAGCAAAACTCTCTGCTTTTGAATAACAGGCACTCTTGCACTCTACTGTGTTTCCTATAGGGCCAGTACAGTGAGCTAGCTCAGAACAAGAGAACTGTGCTTCCTACACAAACGGGCATATCTAGTTCAACTCAGTATTGGAAAACTAAGTATAACAGGAGCTTCTCTTCAGTCCAATACACTGTATTTGCTGGGAACAGAAGCGAGTGCTATTTGAACTGTTCATGGGCAGAATAGCACAATAGTGGTGTTCTTACCCTGAATTAACACTTAATGCTAGAACTTGAAACTCAATGTGAATCAACTCCATTTAGGAAGTTGTATTGAACCCCAGTCGGCCTTACAAGAAAAACTCTCTGCTTTTGTGAAACAGGCACTCTTGCACTCTACTGTGTTTCCTATAGGGCCAGTACAGTGAGCTAGCTCAGAAAAAGAGAACTGTGCTTCCTACACAAACGAGGCATATCTAGTTCAACTCAGTATTGGAAACTAAGTAAAACAGGAGCTTCTCTTCAGTCCAATACACTGTATTTGCTGGGAAGAGACACGAGTGCTAGTGGCACTGTTATGGCCAGAATAGCACAATAGTGGTGTTCTTACACTGAAATAACACTTAATGCTAGAACTTGAAACTCAATGTGAATCAACTCCGTTTAGGAATTTGTATTGAACCCCAGTCGGCCTTACAAGAAAAACACTCTGCTTTTGAGAAACAGGCACTCTTGCACTCTACTGTGCTTCCTATAGGGCCAGTACAGTGAGCTAGCTCAGAACAAGAGAACTGTGCTTCCTACACAAACTGGGCATATCGAGTTCAACTCAGTATTGGAAACTAAGTAAAATAGGAGCTTCTCTTCAGTCCAATACACTGTATTTGCTGGGAACAGACGCGAGTGCTATTTGCACTGTTTATGGCCAGAATAGCACAATAGTGGTGTTCTTACCCTGAATTAACACTTAATGCTAGAAATTGAAACTGAATGTGAATCAACTCCGTTTAGGAAGTTGTATTGAACCCCTGTCGGTCTTACAAGAAAAAAACTCTGCTTTTGAGAAACAGGTACTCTTGCACTCGACTGTGTTTCCTATAGGGCCAGTACAGTGAGCTAGCTTAGAAGAAGAGAACTGTGCTTCCTACACAAACGGGGCATATCTAGTTCAACTCAGTATTGGAAACTAAGTAAAACAGGAGCTTCTCTTCAGTCCAATACACTGTATTTGCTGGGAACAGACTCGAGTACTATTTGCACTGTTAATGGCCAGAATAGCACAATAGTGGTGTTCTTACCCTGAATTAACACTTAATGCTAGAACTTGAAACTGAATGTGAATCAACTCCGTTTAGGAAGTTTAATCGAACCCTAGTGTGCCATGCAAGAAAAACACTCTGCTTTTGAGAAACGGGCATTCTTGCACTCTACTGTGTTTACTATAGGGCCAGTACAGTGAGCTAGCTCAGAACAAAAGAACTGCGCTTCCTACACAAACGGGGCATATCTAGTTCAACTCAGGATTGGAAACTGAGTGAAACAGGAGCTTCTCTTCAGTCCAATACACTGTACTGGCTGGGAACAGACGCGAATGCTTTTTGCACTCTGAATGGCCAGAATAGCACAAGAGTGCTGTTCTTAGCCTGAATGAACCCTGGATGCTAGAACTTGAAAGTGCACGTGATTCAACTCAATTTAGGAAGTATAATTGAACCCTAGTGTGCCATGCAAGAAAAACACTCTGCTTTTGAGAAACGGGCATTATTGCACTCTACTGTGTTTCCTATAGGGGCAGTACAGTGAGCTGGCTCAGAACAAAAGAACCGTGCTTCCTAAACAAACGGGGTATAAGTAGTTCAAATCAGTATTGGAAACTTAGTAAAACTGGATCTTCTCTTCAGTCCAATACACTGTACTGGCGGGGAACAGAGGCGAATGCTTTTTGTACTGTGTATGGCCAGAATAGCACAAGAGTGCTGTTCTTAGCCTGAATGAACCCTTGCTGGTAGACTTGAAACTGCACGTGATTCAACTCCTTTTCGGAAGTTTAATTGAACCCTAGTGTGCCATGCAGAAAAATACTCTGCTTTTGAGAAACGGGCACTCTTGCACTCTACTGTGTTTCCTATAGGGCCATTATAGTGAGCCAGCTCAGAACAAGAGAACTGTGCTTCCTAAACAAACGGGGCATATCTATTTTAACTCAGTATTGGAAACTAAGTAAAACAGGAGCTTCTCTTCAGTCCAATACACTGTATTTGCTGGGAACAGACTCGAGTGCTATTTGCTCTGTTAATGGCCAGAATAGCACAATAGTGGTGTGCTTACCCTGAATTAACACTTAATGCTAGAAATTGAAACTGAATGTGAATCAACTCCGTTTAGGAAGTTGTATTGAACCCCAGTCGGTCTTACAAGAAAAAAACTCTGCTTTTGAGAAACAGGCACTCTTGCACTCTACTGTGCTTCCTATAGGGCCAGTACAGTGAGCTATCTCATAACAGGAGAACTGTGCTTCCTACACCAACGGGGCATATCTAGTTCAACTCAGTATTGGAAACTAAGTAAAACAGGAGCTTCTTTCAGTCCAATACAATGTATTTGCTGAGAACAGACGCGAGTGCTATTTGCACTGTTTATGGCCAGAATAGCACAATAGTGGTGTTCTTACCCTGAATTAACATTTAATGCTAGAACTTGAAACTGAATGTGAATCAACTCCGTTTATGAAGTTTTATAGAACCCCAGTCGGCCTTAAAAAAACACTCTGCTTTTGAGAAACAGGCACTCTTGCACTCTACTGTGTTTCCTATAGGGCCAGTACAGTAGGCTAGCTTAGAAGAAGAGAACTTTGCTTCCTACACAAACGGGGTATATGTAGTTCAACTCAGTATTGGAAACTGAGTAAAACAGGAGCTGCTCTTCAGTCCAATACACTGTACTGGCTGGGAACAGACGCGAATGCTATTTGCACTGTATATGGCTAGAATAGCACAAGAGTACTGTTCTTAACCTGAATGAACCCTGGCTGCTAGAACTTGAAACTGCACGTGATTCAACTCCGTTTAGGAAGTTTAACTGAACCCTAGTGTGCCATGCAACAAAAACACTCTGCTTTTGAGAAACGGGCATTCTTGCACAATACTGTGTTTCCTATAGGGCCAGTACAGTGAACTAGCTCAGAAGAAAAGAACTGTGCTTCTTACACAAACGGGGCATATCTAGTTCAACTCAGTATTGGAAACTAAGTAAAACGGGAGCTTCTCTTCAGTCCAATACACTGTATTTGCTGGGAACAGACGCGAGTGCTATTTGTACTGTTTCTGGCCAGAATAGCACAATAGTGGTATTCTTACCCTGAATTAACACTTAATGCTAGAACTTGAAACTCAATGTGAATCAACTCCGTATAGGAAGTTGTATTGAACCCCAGTCGGCCTTACAAGAAATACACTCTGCTTTTGAGAAACAGGCACTCTTGCACTCTACTGTGCTTCCTATAGGGTCATTACAGTGAGCTAGCTCAGAACAAGAGAACTGTGCTTCCTACAAAAACGGGGCATATCTAGTTCAACTCAGTATTGTAAACTGAGTGAAACTGGAGCTTCTCTTCAGTCCAATACACTGTATTTGCTGGGAACAGACGCGAGTGCTATTGGCACTGTTTATGGCCAGAATAGCACAATAGTGGTGTTCTTACCCTGAATTAAAACTTAATGCTAGAAGTTGAAACTCGATGTGAATCAACTCCGTTTAGGAAGTTGTATTGAACTCCATTCGACCTTACAAGCAAAACTCTCTGCTTTTGAATAACAGGCACTCTTGCACTCTACTGTGTTTCCTATAGGGCCAGTACAGTGAGCTAGCTCAGAACAAGAGAACTGTGCTTCCTACACAAACGGGGCATATGTAGTTCAACTCAGTATTGGAAAACTAAGCATAACAGGAGCTTCTCTTCAGTCCAATACACTGTATTTGCTGGGAACAGAAGCGAGTGCTATTTGAACTGTTCATGGCCAGAATAGCACAATAGTGGTGTTCTTACCCTGAATTAACACTTAATGCTAGAACTTGAAACTCAATGTGAATCAACTCCGTTTAGGAAGTTGTATTGAACCCCAGTCGGCCTTAGAAGAAAAACTCTCTGCTTTTGTGAAACAGGCACTCTTGCACTCTACTGTGTTTCCTATAGGGCCAGTACAGTGAGCTAGCTCAGAAAAAGAGAACTGTGCTTCCTACACAAACGGGGCATATCTAGTTCAACTCAGTATTGGAAACTAAGTAAAACAGGAGCTTCTCTTCAGTCCAATACACTGTATTTGCTGGGAAGAGACACGAGTGCTATTAGCACTGTTTATGGCCAGAATAGCACAATAGTGGTGTTCTTACCCTGAAATAACACTTAATGCTAGAACTTGAAACTCAATGTGAATCAACTCCGTTTAGGAAGTTGTATTGAACCCCAGTCGGCCTTACAAGAAAAACACTCTGCTTTTGAGAAACAGCTACTCTTGCACTCTACTGTGCTTCCTATAGGGCCAGCACAGTGAGCCTGCTCAGAACAAGAGAACTATGCTTCCTACACAAACGGGGCATATCTAGTTCAACTTAGTATTGGAAACTAAGTTAAACAGGAACTTCTCTTCACTCCAATACACTCTATTTTCTGAGAACAGACGCGAGTGCTATTTGCACTCTTTATGGCCAGAATAGCACAATAGTTGTGTTCTTACCCTGAATTAACAGTTAATGCTAGAACTAGAAACTCAATGTGACTCAACTCCGTTTAGGAAGTTGTATTGAACCCCAGTCGGCCTTACAAGATAAACACTCTGCTTTTGAGAAACAGGCACTCTTGCACTCTACTGTGTTTTCTATATGGCCAGTACAGTGAGCTAGCTCAGAACAAGAGAACTGTGCTTCCTACACAAACGGGGCATATCTAGTTCAACTCAGTATTGGAAACTAAGTAAAACAGGAGCTTCTCTTCAGTCCAATACACTGTATTTGCTGGGAACAGACGCGAGTACTATTTGCACTCTTATAGGCCAGAAATGCACAAAAGTTGTGTTCTTACCCAGAATTAACACTTAATGCTAGAAATTGAAACTGAATGTGAATCAATTCCATGTAGGAAGTTGTATTGAACCCCAGTCGGCCATACAAGAAAAACACTCTGCTTTTCAGAAACAGGCACTCTTGCACTCTACTGTGTTTCCTATAGGGCCAGTACAGTGAGCTAGCTCAGAAAAAGAGAACTGTGCTTCCTACACAAACGGGGCATATCTAGTTCAACTCAGTATTGGAAACTAAGTAAAACAGGAGCTTCTCTTCAGTCCAATACACTGTATTTGCTGGGAAGAGACACGAGTGCTATTAGCACTGTTTATGGCCAGAATAGCACAATAGTGGTGTTCTTACCCTGAAATAACACTTAATGCTAGAACTTGAAACTCAATGTGAATCAACTCCGTTTAGGAAGTTGTATTGAACCCCAGTCGGCCTTACAAGAAAAACACTCTGCTTTTGAGAAACAGCTACTCTTGCACTCTACTGTGCTTCCTATAGGGCCAGCACAGTGAGCCTGCTCAGAACAAGAGAACTATGCTTCCTACACAAACGGGGCATATCTAGTTCAACTTAGTATTGGAAACTAAGTTAAACAGGAACTTCTCTTCACTCCAATACACTCTATTTTCTGAGAACAGACGCGAGTGCTATTTGCACTCTTTATGGCCAGAATAGCACAATAGTTGTGTTCTTACCCTGAATTAACAGTTAATGCTAGAACTAGAAACTCAATGTGACTCAACTCCGTTTAGGAAGTTGTATTGAACCCCAGTCGGCCTTACAAGATAAACACTCTGCTTTTGAGAAACAGGCACTCTTGCACTCTACTGTGTTTTCTATATGGCCAGTACAGTGAGCTAGCTCAGAACAAGAGAACTGTGCTTCCTACACAAACGGGGCATATCTAGTTCAACTCAGTATTGGAAACTAAGTAAAACAGGAGCTTCTCTTCAGTCCAATACACTGTATTTGCTGGGAACAGACGCGAGTACTATTTGCACTCTTATAGGCCAGAAATGCACAAAAGTTGTGTTCTTACCCAGAATTAACACTTAATGCTAGAAATTGAAACTGAATGTGAATCAATTCCATGTAGGAAGTTGTATTGAACCCCAGTCGGCCATACAAGAAAAACACTCTGCTTTTCAGAAACAGGCACTCTTGCACTCTACTGTGTTTCCTGTATGGCCAGTACAGTGAGCTAGCTCAGAACAAGAGAACTGTGCTTCCTACACAAACGGGGCATATCTAGTTCAACTCAGTATTGGAAACTAAGTAAAACAGGAGCTTCTCTTCAGTCCAATACACTGTATTTGCTGGGAACAGACTCGAGTGCTATTTGCACTGTTAATGGCCAGAATAGCACAATAGTGGTGTTCTTACCCTGAATTAACACTTAATGCTAGAAATTGAAACTGAATGTGAATCAACTCCGTTTAGGAAGTTGTATTGAACCCCAGTCGGCCTTACAAGAAAAACACTCTGCTTTTGAGAAACAGGCACTCTTGCACTCTACTGTATTTCCTATAGGGCCAGTACAGTGAGCTAGCTTAGAAGAAGAGAACTTTGCTTCCTACACAAACGGGGTATATGTAGTTCAACTCAGTATTGGAAACTGAGTAAAACAGGAGCTGCTCTTCAGTCCAATACACTGTACTGGCTGAGAACAGACGCGAATGCTATTTGCACTGTATATGGCTAGAATAGCACAAGAGTACTGTTCTTAACCTGAATGAACCCTGGCTGCTAGAACTTGAAACTGCACGTGATTCAACTCCGTTTAGGAAGTTTAACTGAACCCTAGTGTGCCATGCAACAAAAACACTCTGCTTTTGAGAAACGGGCATTCTTGCACTCTACTGTGTTTCCTATAGGGCCAGTACAGTGAACTAGCTCAGAAGAAAAGAACGGTGCTTCTTACACAAACGGGGCATATCTAGTTCAACTCAGTATTGGAAACTAAGTAAAACGGGAGCTTCTCTTCAGTCCAATACACTGTATTTGCTGGGAACAGACGCGAGTGCTATTTGTACTGTTTCTGGCCAGAATAGCACAATAGTGGTGTTCTTACCCTGAATTAACACTTAATGCTAGAACTTGAAACTCAATGTGAATCAACTCCGTTTAGGAAGTTGTATTGAACCCCAGTCGGCCTTACAAGAAATACACTCTGCTTTTGAGAAACAGGCACTCTTGCACTCTACTGTGCTTCCTATAAGGTCATTACAGTGAGCTAGCTCAGAACAAGAGAACTGTGCTTCCTACAAAAACGGGGCATATCTAGTTCAACTCAGTATTGTAAACTGAGTGAAACTGGAGCTTCTCTTCAGTCCAATACACTGTATTTGCTGGGAACAGACGCGAGTGCTTTTTGCACTGTTAATGGCCAGAATAGCACAAGAGTGGTGTTCTTACCCTGAATTAAAACTTAATGCTAGAAGTTGAAACTCGATGTGAATCAACTCCGTTTAGGAAGTTGTATTGAACTCCATTCGACCTTACAAGCAAAACTCTCTGCTTTTGAATAACAGGCACTCTTGCACTCTACTGTGTTTCCTATAGGGCCAGTACAGTGAGCTAGCTCAGAACAAGAGAACTGTG
This sequence comes from Peromyscus maniculatus bairdii, assembly GCF_049852395.1. Lineage (NCBI taxonomy): Eukaryota > Metazoa > Chordata > Mammalia > Rodentia > Cricetidae > Peromyscus > Peromyscus maniculatus. Next base: position 53,546,352 of record NC_134866.1, read on the forward strand.
CTTCCTACACAAACGGGGCATATCTAGTTCAACTCAGTATTGGAAAACTAAGCATAACAGGAGCTTCTCTTCAGTCCAATACACTGTATTTGCTGGGAACAGAAGCGAGTGCTATTTGAACTGTTCATGGCCAGAATAGCACAATAGTGGTGTTCTTACCCTGAATTAACACTTAATGCTAGAATTTGGAACTCAATGTTAATCAACTCCATTTAGGAAGTTATATTGAACCCCAGTCGGCCTTAGAAGACAAACTCTCTGCTTTTGTGGAACAGGCACTCTTGCACTCTACTGTGTTTCCTATAGGGCCAGTACAGTGAGCTAGCTCAGAAAAAGAGAACTGTGCTTCCTACACAAACGGGGCATATCTAGTTCAACTCAGTATTGGAAACTAAGTAAAACAGGAGCTTCTCTTCATTCCAATACACTGTATTTGCTGGGAACAGACGCGAGTGCTATTTGCACTGTTTATGGCCAGAATAGCACAATAGTGGTGTTCTTACCCTGAATTAACACTTATTGCTAGAACTTGAAACTCAATGTGAATCAACTCCGTTTAGGAAGTTGTATTGAACCCCAGTCGGCCTTACAAGAAAAACACTCTGCTTTTGAGAAACAGGCACTCTTGCACTCTACTGTGCTTCCTATAGGGCCAGCACAGTGAGCCTGCTCAGAACAAGAGAACTGTGCTTCCTACACAAACGGGGCATATCTAGTTCAACTCAGTATTGGAAACTAAGTAAAACAGGAGCTTCTCTTCAGTCCAATACACTGTATTTGCTGGGAACAGACTCGAGTGCTATTTGCACTGTTAATGGCCAGAATAGCACAATAGTGGTGTTCTTACCCTGAATTAACACTTAATGCTAGAAATTGAAACTGAATGTGAATCAACTCCGTTTAGGAAGTTGTATTGAACCCCAGTCGGCCTTACAAGAAAAACACTCTGCTTTTGAGAAACAGGCACTCTTGCACTCTACTGTATTTCCTATAGGGCCAGTACAGTGAGCTAGCTTAGAAGAAGAGAACTTTGCTTCCTACACAAACGGGGTATATGTAGTTCAACTCAGTATTGGAAACTGAGTAAAACAGGAGCTGATCTTCAGTCCAATACACTGTACTGGCTGAGAACAGACGCGAATGCTATTTGCACTGTATATGGCTAGAATAGCACAAGAGTACTGTTCTTAACCTGAATGAACCCTGGCTGCTAGAACTTGAAACTGCACGTGATTCAACTCCGTTTAGGAAGTTTAACTGAACCCTAGTGTGCCATGCAACAAAAACACTCTGCTTTTGAGAAACGGGCATTCTTGCACTCTACTGTGTTTCCTATAGGGCCAGTACAGTGAACTAGCTCAGAAGAAAAGAACGGTGCTTCTTACACAAACGGGGCATATCTAGTTCAACTCAGTATTGGAAACTAAGTAAAACGGGAGCTTCTCTTCAGTCCAATACACTGTATTTGCTGGGAACAGACGCGAGTGCTATTTGTACTGTTTCTGGCCAGAATAGCACAATAGTGGTGTTCTTACCCTGAATTAACACTTAATGCTAGAACTTGAAACTCAATGTGAATCAACTCCGTTTAGGAAGTTGTATTGAACCCCAGTCGGCCTTACAAGAAATACACTCTGCTTTTGAGAAACAGGCACTCTTGCACTCTACTGTGCTTCCTATAAGGTCATTACAGTGAGCTAGCTCAGAACAAGAGAACTGTGCTTCCTACAAAAACGGGGCATATCTAGTTCAACTCAGTATTGTAAACTGAGTGAAACTGGAGCTTCTCTTCAGTCCAATACACTGTATTTGCTGGGAACAGACGCGAGTGCTTTTTGCACTGTTAATGGCCAGAATAGCACAATAGTGGTGTTCTTACCCTGAATTAAAACTTAATGCTAGAAGTTGAAACTCGATGTGAATCAACTCCGTTTAGGAAGTTGTATTGAACTCCATTCGACCTTACAAGCAAAACTCTCTGCTTTTGAATAACAGGCACTCTTGCACTCTACTGTGTTTCCTATAGGGCCAGTACAGTGAGCTAGCTCAGAACAAGAGAACTGTGCTTCCTACACAAATGGGGCATATCTAGTTCAACTCAGTATTGGAAAACTAAGCATAACAGGAGCTTCTCTTCAGTCCAATACACTGTATTTGCTGGGAACAGAAGCGAGTGCTATTTGAACTGTTCATGGCCAGAATAGCACAATAGTGGTGTTCTTACCCTGAATTAACACTTAATGCTAGAATTTGGAACTCAATGTTAATCAACTCCATTTAGGAAGTTATATTGAACCCCAGTCGGCCTTAGAAGACAAACTCTCTGCTTTTGTGGAACAGGCACTCTTGCACTCTACTGTGTTTCCTATAGGGCCAGTACAGTGAGCTAGCTCAGAAAAAGAGAACTGTGCTTCCTACACAAACGGGGCATATCTAGTTCAACTCAGTATTGGAAACTAAGTAAAACAGGAGCTTCTCTTCAGTCCAATACACTGTATTTGCTGGGAAGAGACACGAGTGCTATTAGCACTGTTTATGGCCAGAATAGCACAATAGTGGTGTTCTTACCCTGAAATAACACTTAATGCTAGAACTTGAAACTCAATGTGAATCAACTCCGTTTAGGAAGTTGTATTGAACCCCAGTCGGCCTTACAAGAAAAACACTCTGCTTTTGAGAAACAGCTAATCTTGCACTCTACTGTGCTTCCTATAGGGCCAGCACAGTGAGCCTGCTCAGAACAAGAGAACTATGCTTCCTACACAAACGGGGCATATCTAGTTCAACTTAGTATTGGAAACTAAGTTAAACAGGAACTTCTCTTCACTCCAATACACTCTATTTTCTGAGAACAGACGCGAGTGCTATTTGCACTCTTTATGGCCAGAATAGCACAATAGTTGTGTTCTTACCCTGAATTAACAGTTAATGCTAGAACTAGAAACTCAATGTGACTCAACTCCGTTTAGGAAGTTGTATTGAACCCCAGTCGGCCATACAAGATAAACACTCTGCTTTTGAGAAACAGGCACTCTTGCACTCTACTGTGTTTTCTATATGGCCAGTACAGTGAGCTAGCTCAGAACAAGAGAACTGTGCTTCCTACACAAACGGGGCATATCTAGTTCAACTCAGTATTGGAAAATAAGTAAAACAGGAGCTTCTCTTCAGTCCAATACACTGTATTTGCTGGGAACAGACGCGAGTACTATTTGCACTCTTATAGGCCAGAAATGCACAAAGGTTGTGTTCTTACCCTGAATTAACACTTAATGCTAGAAATTGAAACTGAATGTGAATCAATTCCATGTAGGAAGTTGTACTGAACCCCAGTCGGCCATACAAGAAAAACACTCTGCTTTTCAGAAACAGGCACTCTTGCACTCTACTGTGTTTCCTGTATGGCCAGTACAGTGAGCTAGCTCAGAACAAGAGAACTGTGCATCCTACACAAACGGGGCATATCTAGTTTAACTCAGTATTGGAAACTAAGTAAAACAGGAGATTCTCTTCAGTCCAATACACTGTATTTTCTGGAAACAGACACGAGTGCTATTTGCACTGTTTATGGCCAGAATAGCACAATAGTGGTGTTCTTACCCTGAATTAACACTTAATGCTAGAACTGGAACCCGAATGTGAATCAACTCCATTTAGGAAGTGTATTGAACCCCAGTCGGCCTTACAAGAAAAACACTCTGTTTTTGAGAAACAGGCACTCTTGCACTCTACTGTGTTTCCTATAGGGCCAGTACAGTGAGCTAGCTCAGAACATGAGAACTGTGCTTCCTACACAAACGGGGCATATGTAGTTCAACTTAGTATTGGAAACTAAGTAAAACAGGAGCTTCTCTTCATTCCAATACACTGTATTTGCTGGGAACAGACGCGAGTGCTATTTGCACTGTTTATGGCCAGAATAGCACAATAGTGGTGTTCTTACCCTGAAATAACACTTAATGCTAGAACTTGAAACTCAATGTGAATCAACTCCGTTTAGGAAGTTGTATTGAACCCCAGTCGGCCTTACAAGAAAAACACTCTGCTTTTGAGAAACAGGCACTCTTGCACTCTACTGTGCTTCCTATAGGGCCAGCACAGTGAGCCTGCTCAGAACAAGAGAACTGTGCTTCCTACACAAACGGGGCGTATCTAGTTCAACTCAGTATTGGAAACTAAGTAAAACAGGAACTTCTCTTCACTCCAATACACTGTATTTTCTGGGAACAGACGCGAGTGCTATTTACACTCTTTATGGCCAGAATAGCACAATAGTGGAGTTCTTACCCTGAATTAACAGTTAATGCTAGAATTTGAAACTCAATGTGACTCAACTCCGTTTAGGAAGTTGTATTGAACCACAGTCGGCCTTACAAGAAAAACACTCTGCTTTTGAGAAACAGGCACTCTTGCACTCTACTGTGTTTCCTATAGGGCCAGTACAGTGAGCTAGCTCAGAACAAGAGAACTGTGCTTCCTACAAAAACGGGGCATATCTAGTTCAACTCAGAATTGGAAACTAAGAAAAACAGGAGCTTCTCTTCCGTCCAATACACTGTATTTGCTGGGAACAGACGCGAGTGCTATTTGCACTGTTTATGGCCAGAATAGCACAATAGTGGTGTTTTTACCCTGAATTAACACTTAATGCTAGAACTTGAAACTCAATGTGAATCAACTCCGTTTAGGAAGTGTATTGAACCCCAGTCGGCCTTACAAGAAAAACACTCTGCTTTTGAGAAAAAGGTACTCTTGCACTCTTCTGTGCTTCCTATAGGGCCAGTACAGTGAGCTAGCTCAGAACAAGAGAACTGTGCTTCCTACACAAACGGGGCATATCTAGTTTAACTCAGTATTGGAAACTAAGTAAAACAGGAGCTTCTCTTCAGTCCAATACACTGTATTTGCTGGGAACAGAAGAGAGTGCTATTTGCACTGTAAATGGCCAGAATAGCACAATAGTGGTGTTCTTACCCTGAATTAACACTTAATGCTAGAAATTGAAACTCAATGTGAATCAACTCCGTTTAGGAATTTGTATTGAACCCCTGTCGGTCTTACAAGAAAAAAACTCTGCTTTTGAGAAACAGGCACTCTTGCACTCTACTGTGTTTCCTATAGGGCCATTATAGTGAGCTAGCTCAGAACAAGTGAACTGTGCTTCCTAAACAAACGGGGCATATCTATATTAACTCAGTATGGGAAATAAGTAAAACAGGAGCTTCTCTTCAGTCCAATACACTGTATTTGCTGGGAACAGACTCGAGTGCTATTTGCACTGTTAATGGCCAGAATAGCACAATAGTGGTGTTCTTACCCTGAATTAACACTTAATGCTAGAAATTGAAACTGAATGTGATTCAACTCCGTTTAGGAAGTTGTATTGAACCCCAGTCGGTCTTACAAGAAAAACACTCTGCTTTTGAGAAACAGGCACTCTTGCACTCTACTGTGTTTCCCATAGGGCCAGTATAGTGAGCTGGCTCAGAACAGGAGAACTGTGCTTCCTACACAAACGGGGCATATCTAGTTCAACTCAGTATTGGAAACTAAGTAAAACAGGAGCTTCTCTTCAGTCCAATACACTGTATTTGCTGGGAACAGACGCGAGTGCTATTTGCACTGTTTATGGCCAGAATAGCACAATAGTGGTGTTCTTACCCTGAATTAACACTTAATGCTAGAAATTGAAACTCAATGTGAATCAACTCCGTTTATGAAGTTTTATTGAACCCCAGTCGGCCTTAAAAGAAAAACAGTCTGCTTTTCAGAAACAGTCACTCTTGCACACTACTGTGTTTCCTGTAGGGCCAGTACAGTGAGCTAGCTCAGAACAAGAGAACTGTGCTTCCTACACAAACGGGGCATATCGAGTTCAACTCAGTATTGGAAACTAAGAAAAACAGGAGCTTCTCTTCAGTCCAATACACTGTATTTGCTGGGAACAGACGCGAGTGCTATTTGCACTGTTTATGTCCAGAATAGCACAATAGTTGTGTTCTTACCCTGAATTAACACTTAATGCTGGAACTTGAAACTCAATGTGAATCAACTCCGTTTAGGAAGTGTATTGAACCCCAGTCGGCCTTACAAGAAAAACACTCTGCTTTTGAGATTCAGGTACTCTTGCACTCTACTGTGCTTCCTATAGGGCCAGTACAGTGAGCTAGCTCAGAACAAGAGAACTGTGCTTCCTACACAAACGGGGCATATCTAGTTCAACTCAGTATTGGACACTAAGTAAAACAGGAGCTTCTCTTCAGTCCAATACACTGTATTTGCTGTGAACAGCCTCGAGTGCTATTTGCACTGTTAATGGCCAGAATAGCACAATAGTGGTGTTCTTACCCTGAATTAACACTTAATGCTAGAAATTGAAACTGAATGTGAATCAACTCCTTTTAGGAAGTTGTATTGAACCCCAGTCGGTCTTAAAAGAAAAACACTGTGCTTTCGAGAAACAGGCACTCTTGCACTCTACTGTGTTTCCTATAGGGCCAGTACAGTGAGCTAGCTCAGAACAAGAGAACTGTGCTTCCTACACAAACGGGGCATATCTAGTTAAACTCAGTATTGGAAACTAAGAAAAACAGAAGCTTCTCTTCAGTCCAATACACTGTATTTGCTGGGAACAGGCGCGAGTGCTATTTGCACTGTTTATGGCCAGAATAGCACAATAGTGGAGTTCTTACCCTGAATTAACACTTAATGCTAGAACTTGAAACTCAATGTGACTCAACTCCGTTTAGGAAGTTGTATTGAACCACAGTCGGCCTTACAAGAAAAACACTCTGCTTTTGAGAAACAGGCACTCTTGCACTCTACTGTGTTTCCTATAGGGCCAGTACAGTGAGCTAGCTCAGAACAAGAGAACTGTGCTTCCTACACAAACGGGGCATATCTAGTTCAACTCAGAATTGGAAACTAAGAAAAACAGGAGCTTCTCTTCCGTCCAATACACTGTATTTGCTGGGAACAGACGAGAGTGCTATTTGCACTGTTTATGGCCAGAATAGCACAATAGTGGTGTTCTTACCCTGATTTAACACTTAATGCTAGAACTTGAAACTCAATGTGAATCAACTCCGTTTAGGAAGTGTATTGAACCCCAGTGGGCCTTACAAGAAAAACACTCTGCTTTTGAGAAACAGGTACTCTTGCACTCTACTGTGCTTCCTATAGGTCCAGTACAGTGAGCTAGCTCAGAACAAGAGAACTGTGCTTCCTACACAAACAGGGCATATCTAGTTCAACTCAGTATTGGAAACTAAGTAAAACAGGAGCTTCTCTTCAGTCCAATACACTGTATTTGCTGGGAACATACCCGAGTGCTATTTGCACTGTTTATGGCCAGAATAGCACAATAGTGGTGTTCTTACCCTGAATTAACACTTAATGCTAGAACTTGAAACTCAATGTGAATCAACTCCGTTTAGGAAGTGTATTGAACCCCAGTCGGCCTTACAAGAAAAACACTCTGCTTTTGAGAAACAGGTACTCTTGCACTCTACTGTGCTTCCTATAGGGCCAGTACAGTGAGCTAGCTCAGAACAAGAGAACTGTGCTTCCTACACAAACGGGGCATATCTAGTTCAACTCAGTATTGGAAACTAAGTAAAACAGGAGCTTCTCTTCAGTCCAAAACGCTGTATTTGCTGGGAACAGGCGCGAGTGCTATTTGCACTGTTTATGGCCAGAATAGCACAATAGTTGTGTTCTTACCATGAATTAACACTTAATGCTAGAACTTGAAAATGAATGTGAATCAACTCCGTGTAGGAAGTTGTATTGAACCCCAGTCGGCCTTACAAGAAAAACACTCTGGTTTTGAGAAACAGGCACTCTTGCACTCTACTGTGTTTCCTATATGGCCAGTACAGTGAGCTAGCTCAGAACAAGAGAACTGTGCATCCTACACAAACGGGGCATATCTAGTTTAACTCAGTATTGGAAACTAAGTAAAACAGGAGCTTCTCTTCAGTCCAATACACTGTATTTGCTGGAAACAGACACGAGTGCTATTTGCACTGTTTATGGCCAGAATAGCACAATAGTGGTGTTCTTACCCTGAATTAACACTTAATGCTAGAACTGGAACCTGAATGTGAATCAACTCCATTTAGGAAGTGTATTGAACCCCAGTCGGCCTTACAAGAAAAACACTCTGTTTTTGAGAAACAGGCACTCTTGCACTCTACTGTGTTTCCTAAATGGCCACTACAGTGAGCTAGCTCAGAAAAAGAGAACTGTGCTTCCTACACAAACGGGCCATATCTACTTCAACTCAGTATTGGAAACTAAGTAAAACAGGAGCTTCTCTTCAGTCCAATACACTGTATTTTCTGGGAACAGACGCGAGTGCTATTTGCACTGTTTATGGCCAGAATAGCACAATAGTGGTGTTCTTACCCTGAGTTAGCACTTATTGCTAGAACTTGAAACACAATGTGAATCAACTCCGTTTAGGAAGTTGTATTGAACCCCAGTCGGCCTTACAAGAAAAACACTCTGCTTTTGAGAAACAGGCACTCTTGCACTCTACTGTGCTTCCTATAGGTCCAGCACAGTGAGCCTGCTCAGAACAAGAGAACTGTGCTTCCTACACAAACGGGGCATATCTAGTTCAACTCAGTATTGGAAATTAAGTAAAACAGGAACTTCTCTTCACTCCAATACACTGTACTTTCTGGGAACAGACACGAGTGCTATTTGCACTCTTTATGACCAGAATAGCACAAGAGTGGTGTTCTTACCCTGAATTAACAGTTAATGCTAGAATTTGAAACTCAATGTGACTCAACTCCGCTTAGGAAGTTGTATTGAACCCCAGTCGGCCTTACAAGATAAACACTCTGCTTTGAGAAACAGGCACTCTTGCACTCTACTGTATTTCCTATATGGCCAGTACAGTGAGCTAGCTCAGAACAAGAGAACTGTGCTTCCTACACAAACGGGGCATATCTAGTTCAACTCAGTATTGGAAACTAAGTAAAACAGGAGCTTCTCTTCAGTCCAATACACTGTATTTGCTGAGAACAGACGCGAGTCTATTTGCACTGTTTATGGCCAGAATAGCACAATAGTGGTGTTCTTACCCTGAATTAACACTTAATGCTAGAACTTGAAACTCAATGTGAATCAACTCCGTTTAGGAAGTGTATTGAACCCCAGTGGGCCTTACAAGAAAAACACTCTGCTTTTGAGAAACAGGTACTCTTGCACTCTACTGTGCTTCCTATAGGTCCAGTACAGTGAGCTAGCTCAGAACAAGAGAACTGTGCTTCCTACACAAACGGGGCATATCTAGTTCAACTCAGTATTGGAAACTAAGTAAAACAGGAGCTTCTCTTCAGTCCAATACACTGTATTTGCTGGGAACATACGCGAGTGCTATTTGCACTGTTTATGGCCAGAATAGCACAATAGTGGTGTTCTTACCCTGAATTAACACTTAATGCTAGAACTTGAAACTCAATGTGAATCAACTCCGTTTAGGAAGTGTATTGAACCCCAGTCGGCCTTACAAGAAAAACACTCTGCTTTTGAGAAACAGGTACTCTTGCACTCTACTGTGCTTCCTATAGGGCCAGTACAGTGAGCTAGCTCAGAACAAGAGAACTGTGCTTCCTACACAAACGGGCCATATCTAGTTCAACTCAGTATTGGAAACTAAGTAAAACAGGAGCTTCTCTTCAGGCCAATACACTGTATTTGCAGGGAACAGACTCGAGTGCTATTTGCACTGTTAATGGCCAGAATAGCACAATAGTGGTGTTCTTACCCTGAATTAACACTTAATGCTAGAAATTGAAACTGAATGTGAATCAACTCCGTTTAGGAAGTTGTATTGAACCCCAGTCGGTCTTAAAAGAAAAACACTCTGCTTTTGAGAAACAGGCACTCTTGCACTCTACTGTGTTTCCTATAGGGCCAGTACAGTGAGCTAGCTCAGAACAAGAGAACTGTGCTTCCTACACAAACGGGGCATATCTAGTTAAACTCAGTATTGGAAACTTAGAAAAACAGGAGCTTCTCTTCAGTCCAATACACTGTATTTGCTGGGAACAGACGCGAGTGCTATTTGCACTGTTTATGGCCAGAATAGCACAATAGTGGTGTCCTTACCCTGAATTAACACTTTATGCAAGAAATTGAAACTGAATGTGAATCAACTCCGTTTAGGAAGTTGTATTGAACGCCAGTCGGCCTTACAAGAAAAACACTCTGCTTTTGAGAAACAGGCACTCTTGCACTCTACTGTGCTTCCTATAGGGCCAGCACAGTGAGCCTGCTCAGAACAAGAGAACTGTGCTTCCTACACAAACGGGGAATATATAGTTCAACTCAGTATTGGAAACTAAGTAAAACAGGAACTTCTCTTCAGTCCAATACACTGTATTTTCCTGGAACAGACGCGAGTGCTATTTGCACTCTTTATGGCCAGAATAGCACAATAGTGGTGTTCTTACCCTGAATTAACACTTAATGCTAGAACTTGAAACTCAATGTGACTCATCTCCGTTTAGGAAGTTGTATTGAACCCCAGTCGGCCTTACAAGATAAACACTCTGCTTTTGAGAAACAGGCACTCTTGCACTCTACTGTGTTTCCTATATGGCCAGTACAGTGAGCTAGCTCAGAACAAGAGAACTGTGCTTCCTACACAAACGGGGCATATCTAGTTCAACTCAGTATTGGAAACTAAGTAAAACAGGAGCTTCTCTTCAGTCCAAAACGCTGTATTTGCTGGGAACAGGCGCGAGTGCTATTTGCACTGTTTATGGCCAGAATAGCACAATAGTGGTGTTCTTACCCTGAATTAACACTTAATGCTAGAACTTGAAAATGAATGTGAATCAACTCCGTGTAGGAAGTTGTATTGAACCCCAGTCGGCCTTACAAGAAAAACACTCTGCTTTTCAGAAACAGGCACTCTTGCACTCTACTGTGTTTCCTATATGGCCAGTACAGTGAGGTAGCTCAGAATAAGAGAACTGTGCATCCTACACAAACGGGGCATATCTAGTTTAACTCATTATTGGAAAATAAGTAAAACAGGAGCTTCTCTTCAGTCCAATACACTGTATTTGCTGGAAACAGACACGAGTGCTATTTGCACTGTTTATGGCCAGAATAGCACAATATTGGTGTTCTTACCCTGAATTAACACTTAATGCTAGAACTGGAACCTGAATGTGACTCAACTCCGCTTAGGAAGTTGTATTGAACCCCAGTCGGCCTTACAAGATAAACACTCTGCTTTGAGAAACAGGCACTCTTGCACTCTACTGTTTTTCCTATATGGCCAGTACAGTGAGCTAGCTCAGAACAAGAGAACTGTGCTTCCTACACAAACGGGGCATATCTAGTTCAACTCAGTATTGGAAACTAAGTAAAACAGGAGCTTCTCTTCAGTCCAATACACTGTATTTGCAGGGAACAGACGCGAGTGCTATTTGCACTGTTTATGGCCAGAATAGCACAATAGTGGTGTTCTTACCCTGAATTAACACTTAATGCTAGAACTTGAAACTCAATGTGAATCAACTCCGTTTAGGAAGTTGTATTGAACCCCAGTCGGCCTTATAAGAAAAACACTCTGCTTTTGAGATACAGGCACTCTTGCACTCTACTGTGTTTCCTATAGGGCCAGTACAGTGAGCTAGCTCAGAACAAGAGAACTGTGCTTCCTACACAAACGGGGCATATCTAGTTCAATCCAGTATTGGAAACTAAGTAAAACAGGAGCTTCTCTTCAGTCCAATACACTGTATTTGCAGGGAACAGACGCGAGTGCTATTTGCACTGTTTATGGCCAGAATAGCACAATAGTGGTGTTCTTACCCTGAATTAACACTTAATGCTAGAACTTGAAAATGAATGTGAATCAGCTCCGTGTAGGAAGTTGTATTGAACCACAGTCGGCCTTAAGAAAAACACTCTGCTTTTGAGAAACAGGCACTCTTGCACTCTACTGTGTTTCCTATATGGCCAGTACAGTGAGCTAGCTCAGAACAAGAGAACTGTGCTTCCTACACAAACAGGGCATATCTAGTTAAACTCAGTATTGGAAACTAAGTAAAACAGGAGCTTCTCTTCAGTCCAATACACTGTATTTGCTGGGAACAGACGCGAGTGCTATTTGTACTGTTTATGGCCAGAATAGCACAATAGTGGTGTTCTTACCCTGAATTAACACTTAATGCTAGAACTTGAAACTCAATGTGAATCAACTCCATTTAGGAAGTGTTGAACCCCAGTCGGCCTTACAAGAAAAACACTCTGCTTTTGAGAAACAGGTACTCTTGCACTCTACTGTGCTTCCTATAGGGCCAGTACAGTGAGCTAGCTCAGAACAAGAGAACTGTGCTTCCTACACAAACGGGGCATATCTAGTTGAACTCAGTATTGGAAACTAAGTAAAACAGGAGCTTCTCTTCAGTCCAATACACTGTATTTGCTGGGAACAGACTCGAGTGTTATTTGCACTGTTAATGGCCAGAATAGTACAATAGTGGTGTTCTTACCCTGAATTAACACTTAATGCTAGAAATTGAAACTGAATGTGTATCAACTACATTTAGGAAGTTGTATTGAACCCCAGTCGGTCTTACAAGAAAAACACTCTACTTTTGAGAAACAGGCACTCTTGCACTCTACTGTGTTTCCTATAGGGCCAGTACAGTGAGCTAGCTCAGAACAAGAGAACTGTGCTTCCTACACAAACGGGGCATATCTAGTTCAACTCAGTATTGGAAACTAAGAAAAACAGGAGCTTCTCTTCAGTCCAATACACTGTATTTGCTGGGAACAGACGCGAGTGCTATTTGCACTGTTTATGGCCAGAATAGCACAATAGTTGTGTTCTTACCCTGAATTAACCCTTAATGCTGGAACTTGAAACTCAATGTGAATCAACTCCGTTTAGGAAGTGTATTGAACCCCAGTCGGCCTTACAAGAAAAACACTCTGCTTTTGAGATTCAGGTACTCTTGCACTCTACTGTGCTTCCTATAGGGCCAGTACAGTGAGCTAGCTCAGAACAAGAGAACTGTGCTTCCTACACAAACGGGGCATATCTAGTTCAACTCAGTATTGGACACTAAGTAAAACAGGAGCTTCTCTTCAGTCCAATACACTGTATTTGCTGGGAACAGCCTCGAGTGCTATTTGCACTGTTAATGGCCAGAATAGCACAATAGTGGTGTTCTTACCCTGAATTAACACTTAATGCTAGAACTTGAAACTCAATGTGACTCAACTCCGTTTAGGAAGTTGTATTGAACCCCAGTCGGCCTTACAAGAAAAACACTCTGCTTTTGAGAAACAGGCAGTCTTGCACTCTACTGTGTTTCCTATAGGGCCAGTACAGTGAGCTAGCTCAGAACAAGAGAACTGTGCTTCCTACACAAACGGGGCATATCTAGTTAAACTCAGTATTGGAAACTTAGAAAAACAGGAGCTTCTCTTCAGTCCAATACACTGTATTTGCTGGGAACAGACGCGAGTGCTATTTGCACTGTTTATGGCCAGAATAGCACAATAGTGGTGTTCTTACCCTGAATTAACACTTAATGCTAGAACTGGAACCTGAATGTGAATCAACTCCATTTAGGAAGTTGTATTGAACCCCAGTCGGTCTTACAAGAAAAACACTCTGCTTTTGAGAAACAGGCACTCTTGCACTCTACTGTATTTCCTATATGGCCAGTACAGTGAGCTAGCTCAGAACAAGAGAACTGTGCTTCCTACACAAACGGGGCATATCTAGTTCAACTCAGTATTGGAAACTAAGTAAAACAGGAGCTTCTCTTCAGTCCAAAACGCTGTATTTGCTGGGAACTGGCGCGAGTGCTATTTGCACTGTTTATGGCCAGAATAGCACAATAGTGGTGTTCTTACCCTGAATTAACACTTAATGCTAGAACATGAAACTCAATGGGAATCAACTCCGTTTAGGAAGTTGTATTGAACCCCAGTCGGCCTTACAAGAAAAACACTCTGCTTTTGAGAAACAGGCACTCTTGCACTCTACTGTGCTTCCTATAGGGCCAGCACAGTGAGCCTGCTCAGAACAAGAGAACTGTGCTTCCTACACAAACGGGGAATATATAGTTCAACTCAGTATTGGAAACTAAGTAAAACAGGAACTTGTTTTCAGTCCAGTACACTGTATTTTCTGGGAAGAGACGCGAGTGCTATTTGCACTCTTTATGGCCAGAATAGCACAATAGTGGTGTTCTTACCCTGAATTAACACTTAATGCTAGAACTTGAAACTCAATGTGATTCAACTCCGTTTAGGAAGTTGTATTGAACCCCAGTCGGCCTTACAAGATAAACACTCTGCTTTTGAGAAACAGGTACTCTTGCACTCTACTGTGCTTCCTATAGGGCCAGTACAGTGAGCTAGCTCAGAACAAGAGAACTGTGCTTCCTACACAAACGGGGCATACCTAGTTCAACTCAGTATTGGAAACTAAGTAAAACAGGAGCTGCTCTTCAGTCCAATAACTGTATTTGCTGAGAACAGACGCGAGTCTATTTGCACTGTTTATGGCCAGAATAGCACAATAGTGGTGTTCTTACCCTGAATTAACACTTAATGCTAGAACTTGAAACTCAATGGGAATCAACTCCGTTTATGAAGTTTTATTGAACCACAGTCGGCCTTACAAGAAAAACACTCTGCTTCTGAGAAACAGGCACTCTTGCATTCTACTGTGTTTCCTATAGGGCCAGTACAGTGAGCTAGCTCAGAACAAGACAACTGTGCTTCCTACACAAACGGGGCATATCTAGTTCAACTCAGTATTGGAAACTAAGTAAAACAGGAGCTTCTCTTCAGTCCAATACACTGTATTTGCAGGGAACAGACGCGAGTGCTATTTGCACTGTTTATGGCCAGAATAGCACAATAGTGGTGTTCTTACCCTGAATTAACACTTAATGCTAGAACTTGAAACTCAATGTGAATCAACTCCGTTTAGGAAGTTGGATTGAACCCCAGTCGGCCTTACAAGAAAAACACTCTGCTTTTGAGAAACAGGCACTCTTGCACTCTACTGTGTTTCCTATAGGGCCAGTACAGTGAGCTAGCTCAGAACAAGAGAACTGTGCATCCTACACAAACGGGACATATCTAGTTTAACTCAGTATTGGAAACTAAGTAAAACAGGAGCTTCTCTTCAGTCCAATACACTGTATTTGCTGGAAAAAGACACGAGTGCTATTTGCACTGTCTATGGCCAGAATAGCACAATATTGGTGTTTTTACGCTGAATTAACACTTAATGCTAGAACTGGAACCTGAATGTGAATCAACTCCATTTAGGAAGTGTATTGAACCCCAGTCGGCCTTACAAGAAAAACACTCTGTTTTCGAGAAACAGGCACTCTTGCACTCTACTGTGTTTCCTATAGGGCCAGTACAGTGAGCTAGCTCAGAACATGAGAACTGTGCTTCCTACACAAACGGGGCATATCTACTTCAACTCAGTATTGGAAACTAAGTAAAACAGGAGCTTCTCTTCAGTCCAATACACTGTATTTGCTGGGAACAGACGCGAGTGCTATTTGCACTGTTTATGGCCAGAATAGCACAATAGTGGTGTTCTTACCCTGAATTAACACTTATTGCTAGAACTTGAAACACAATGTGAATCAACTACGTTTAGGAAGTTGTATTGAACCCCATTGGCCTTACAAGATAAACACTCTGCTTTTGAGAAACAGGCACTCTTGTACTCTACTGTGTTTCCTATATGGCCAGTACAGTGAGCTAGCTCAGAACAAGAGAACTGTGCTTCCTACACAAACGGGGCATATCTAGATCAACTCAGTATTGGAAACTAAGTAAAACAGGAGCTTCTCTTCATCACAATACACTGTATTTGCTGAGAACAGACGCGAGTCTATTTGCACTGTTTATGGCCAGAATAGCACAATAGTGGTGTTCTTACCCTGAATTAACACTTAATGCTAGAACTTGAAAATGAATGTGAATCAACTCCGTTTAGGAAGTTGTATTGAACCCCAGTCGGCCTTACAAGAAAAACACTCTGCTTTTGAGAAACAGGCACTCTGGCACTCTACTCTGTTTCCTATAGGGCCAGTACAGTGAGCTAGCTCAGAACAAGAGAACTGTGCTTCCTACACAAACGGGGCATATCTAGTTCAACTCAGTATTGGAAACTAAGTAAAACAGGAGCTTCTCTTCAGTCCAATACACTGTATTTGCTGGGAACAGACGGGAGAACTATTTGCACTGTTAATGGCCAGAATAGCACAATAGTTGTGTTCTTACCCTGAATTAATACTTAATACTAGAAATTGAAACTGAATGTGAATCAACTCCATGTAGGAAGTTGTATTGAAACCCAGTCGGCCTTACAAGAAAAACACTCTGCTTTTCAGAAACAGGCACTCTTGCACTCTATTCTGTTTCCTATATGGCCAGTACAGTGAGCTAGCTCAGAACAAGAGAACTGTGCATCCTACACAAACGGGGCATATTTAGTTTAACTCAATATTGGAAACTAAGTAAAACAGGAGCTTCTATTCAGTCCAATACACTGTATTTGCTGGAAACAGACACGAGTGCTATTTGCACTGTTTATGGCCAGAATAGCACAATATTGGTGTTCTTACCCTGAATTAACACTTAATGCTAGAACTGGAACCTGAATGTGAATCAACTCTATTTAGGAAGTGTATTGAACCCCAGTCGGCCTTACAAAAAAACACTCTGCTTTTGAGAAACAGGCACTCTTGCACTCTACTGTGTTTCCTATAGGGCCAGTACAGTGAGCTAGCTCAGAACAAGAGAACTGTGCTTCCTACACAAACGGGGCATATCTAGTGCAACTCAGTATTGGAAACTAAGTAAAACAGGTGCTTCTCTTCAGTCCAATACACTGTATTTGCTGGGAACAGACCCGAGTGCTATTTGCACTGTTTATGGCCAGAACACCACAATAGTTGTGTTCTTACCCTCAATTAACACTTAATGCTAGAACTTGAAACTCAATGTGAATCAACTCCGTTTAGGAAGTTGTATTGAACCCAAGTCGGCCTTACAAGAAAAACACTCTGCTTTTGAGAAACAGGCACTCTTGCACTCTACTGTGTTTCCTATAGGGCCAGTACAGTGAGCTAGCTCAGAACAAGAGAACTGTGCTTCCTACACAAACGGGGCATATCTAGTTCAACTCAGTATTGGAAACTAAGTAAAACAGGAGCTTCTCTTCAGTCCAATACACTGTATTTGCAGGGAACAGACGCGAGTGCTATTTGCACTGTTTATGGCCAGAATAGCACAATAGTGGTGTTCTTACCCTGAATTAACACTTAATGCTAGAACTTGAAACTCAATGTGAATCAACTCCGTTTAGGAAGTTGGATTGAACCCCAGTCGGCCATACAAGAAAAACACGCTGCTTTTGAGAAACAGGCACTCTTGCACTCTACTGTGTTTCCTATAGGGCCAGTACAGTGAGCTAGCTCAGAACAAGAGAACTGTGCTTCCTACACAAACGGGGCATATCTAGTTCAACTCAGGATTGGAAACTAAGTAAAACAGGTGCTTCTCTTCAGTCCAAAACACTGTATTTGCTGGGAACAGACGCGAGTGCTATTTGCACTGTTTATGGCCAGAATAGCACAATAGAGGTGTTCTTACCCTGAATTAACACTTAATGCTAGAACGTGAAACTCAATGTGAATCAACTCCGTTTAGGAAGTTGTATTGAACCCCAGTCGGCCTTACAAGAAAAACACTCTGCTTTTGAGAAACAGGCACTCTTGCACTCTACTGTGTTTCCTATAGGGCCAGTACAGTGAGCTAGCTCAGAACAAGAGAACTGTGCTTCCTACACAAACGGGGCATATCTAGTTAAACTCAGTATTGGAAACTTAGAAAAACAGGAGCTTCTCTTCAGTCCAATACACTGTATTTGCTGGGAACAGACGCGAGTGCTATTTGCACTGTTTATGGCCAGAATAGCACAATAGTGGTGTTCTTACCCTGAATTAACACTTAATGCAAGAAATTGAAACTGAATGTGAATCAACTCCATTTAGGAAGTTGTATTGAACCCCAGTCGGTCTTACAAGAAAAACACTCTGCTTTTGAGAAACAGGCACTCATGCACTCTACTGTGTTTCCTATTGGGCCAGTACAGTGAGCTAGCTCAGAACAAGAGAACTGTGCTTCCAACACAAACGGGGCATATCTAGTTCAACTCAGTATTGGAAACTAAGTAAAACAGGAGCTTCTCTTCAGTGCAAAACGCTGTATTTGCTGGGAACAGGCGCGAGTGCTATTTGCACTGTTTATGGCCAGAATAGCACAATAGTGGTGTTCTTACCCTGAATTAACACTTAATGCTAGAACATGAAACTCAATGGGAATCAACTCCGTTTAGGAAGTTGTATTAAACCCCAGGCGGCCTTACAAGAAAAACACTCTGCTTTTGAGAAACAGGCACTCTTGCACTCTACTGTGTTTCCTATAGGGCCAGCACAGTGAGCCTGCTCAGAACAAGAGAACTGTGCTTCCTACACAAACGGGGAATATATAGTTCAACTCAGTATTGGAAACTAAGTATAACAGGAACTTCTCTTCAGTCCAATACACTGTATTTTCTGGGAAGTGACGCGAGTGCTATTTGCACTCTTTATGGCCAGAAAAGCACAATAGTGGTGTTCTTACCCTGAATTAACACTTAATGCTAGAACTTGAAACTCAATGTGACTCAACTCCGTTTAGGAAGTTGTATTGAACCCCAGTCGGCCTTACAAGATAAACACTCTGCTTTTGAGAAACAGGTACTCTTGCACTCTACTGTGCTTCCTATAGGGCCAGTACAGTGAGCTAGCTCAGAACAAGAGAACTGTGCTTCCTACACAAACGGGGCATATCTAGTTCAACTCAGTATTGGAAACTAAGTAAAACAGGAGCTTCTCTTCAGTCCAAAACGCTGTATTTGCTGGGAACAGGCGCGAGTGCTATTTGCACTGTTTATGGCCAGAATAGCACAATAGTGGTGTTCTTAACCTGAATTAACACTTAATGCTAGAACTGGAACCTGAATGTGAATCAACTCCATTTAGGAAGTGTATTGAACCCCAGTCGGCCTTACAAGAAAAACACTCTGCTTTTGAGAAACAGGCACTCTTGCACTCTACTGTGCTTCCTATAGGTCCAGCACAGTGAGCCTGCTCAGAACAAGAGAACTGTGCTTCCTACACAAACGGGGCATATCTAGTTCAACTCAGTATTGGA
Organism: Peromyscus maniculatus bairdii; assembly: GCF_049852395.1. Lineage (NCBI taxonomy): Eukaryota > Metazoa > Chordata > Mammalia > Rodentia > Cricetidae > Peromyscus > Peromyscus maniculatus. The sequence continues at coordinate 53,565,636 of NC_134866.1, forward strand.
AACTAAGTAAAACAGGAACTTCTCTTCACTCCAATACACTGTATTTTCTGGGAACAGACGCGAGTGCTATTTGCACTCTTTATGGCCAGAATAGCACAAGAGTGGTGTTCTTACCCTGAATCAACACTTAATGCTAGAACTTGAAACTGAATGTGAATCAACTCCGTTTATGAAGTTGTATTGAACCCCAGTCGGCCTTACTCTGCTTTTGAGAAACAGGCACTCTTGCACTCTACTTTGTTTCCTATAGGGCCAGTACAGTGAGCTAGCTCAGAACAAGAGAACTGTGCTTCCTACACAAACGGGGCATATCTAGTTCAACTCAGTATTGGAAACTAAGTAAAACAGGAGCTTCTCTTCAGTCCAATACACTGTATTTGCTGGGAACAGACGCGAGTGCTATTTGCACTGTTTATGGCCAGAACACCACAATAGTTGTGTTCTTACCCTGAATTAACACTTAATGGTAGAACTTGAAACTCAATGTGAATCAACTCCGTTTAGGACGTTGTATTGAACCCCAGTCGGCCTTACAAGAAAAACACTCTGCTTTTGAGAAACAGGCACTCTTGCACTCTACTGTGTTTACTATAGGGCCAGTACAGTGAGCTAGCTCAGAACAAGAGAACTGTGCTTCCTACACAAACGGGGCATATCTAGTTCAACTCAGTATTGGAAACTAAGTAAAACAGGAGCTTCTCTTCAGTCCAATACACTGTATTTGCTGGGAACAGACGCGAGTGCTATTTGCACTGTTTATGGCCAGAATAGCACAATAGTGGTGTTCTTACCCTGAATTAACACTTAATGCTAGAACTTGAAACTCAATGTGAATCAACTCCGTTTAGCAAGTTGGATTGAACCCCAGTCGGCCATACAAGAAAAACACTCTGATTTTGAGAAACAGGCACTCTTGCACTCTACTGTGTTTCCTATAGGGCCAGTACAGTGAGCTAGCTCAGAACAAGAGAACTGTGCTTCCTACACAAACGGGGCATATCTAGTTCAACTCAGGATTGGAAACTAAGTAAAACAGGTGCTTCTCTTCAGTCCAAAACACTGTATTTGCTGGGATCAGACGCGAGTGCTATTTGCACTGTTTATGGCCAGAATAGCACAATAGTGGTGTTCTTACCCTGAATTAACACTTAATGCTAGAACGTGAAACTCAATGTGAATCAACTCCGTTTAGGAAGTTGTATTGAACCCCAGTCGGCCTTACAAGAAAAACACTCTGCTTTTGAGAAACAGGCACTCTTGCACTCTACTGTGTTTCGTATAGGGCCAGTACAGTGAGCTAGCTCAGAACAAGAGAACTGTGCTTCCTACACAAACGGGGCATATCTAGTTCAACTCAGTATTGGAAACTAAGTAAAACAGGAGCTTCTCTTCAGTCCAATACACTGTATTTGCTGGGAACAGACGCGAGTGCTATTTGCACTGTTTATGGCCAGAACACCACAATAGTGGTGTTCTTACCCTGAATTAACACTTAATGCTAGAACTTGAAACTCAATGTGAATCAACTCCGTTTAGGAAGTTGTATTGAACCCCAGTCGGCCATACAAGAAAAACACTCTGCTTTTGAGAAACAGGCACTCTTGCACTCTACTGTGTTTCCTATAGGGCCAGTACAGTGAGCTAGCTTAGAACAAGAGAACTGTGCTTCCTACACAAACGGGGCATATCTAGTTCAACTCAGTATTGGAAACTAAGTAAAACAGGAGCTTCTCTTCAGTCAAATACACTGTATTTGCTGGGATCAGACGCGAGTGCTATTTGTACTGTTTATGGCCAGAAAACCACAATAGTGGTGTTCTTACCCTGAATTAACACTTAATGCTAGAACTTGAAACTCAAAGTGAATCAACTCCATTTAGGAATTTATTGAACCCCAGTCGGCCATACAAGAAAAACACTCTGCTTTTGAGAAACAGGCACTCTTGCACTCTACTGTGTTTCCTATAGGGCCAGTACAGTGAGCTAGCTCAGAACAAGAGAACTGTGCTTCCTACACAAACGGGGCATATCTAGTGCAACTCAGTATTGGAAACTAAGTAAAACAGGTGCTTCTCTTCAGTCCAATACACTGTATTTGCTGGGAACAGACGCGAGTGCTATTTGCACTGTTTATGGCCAGAACACAACAATAGTTGTGTTCTTACCCTGAATTAACACTTAATGCTAGAACTTGAAACTCAATGTGAATCAACTCCGTTTAGGAAGTTGTATTGAACCCCAGTCGGCCTTACAAGAAAAACACTCTGCTTTTGAGAAACAGGCACTCTTGCACTCTACTGTGTTTCCTATAGGGCCAGTACAGTGAGCTAGCTCAGAACAAGAGAACTGTGCTTCCTACACAAACGGGGCATATCTAGTTCAACTCAGTATTGGAAACTAAGTAAAACAGGAGCTTCTCTTCAGTCCAATACACTGTATTTGCTGGGAACAGACGCGAGTGCTATTTGCACAGTTTATGGCCAGAACACCACAATAGTTGTGTTCTTACCCTGAATTAACACTTAATGCTAGAACTTGAAACTCAATGTGAATCAACTCCGTTTAGGACGTTGTATTGAACCCCAGTCGGCCTTACAAGAAAAACACTCTGCTTTTGAGAAACAGGCACTCTTGCACTCTACTGTGTTTACTATAGGGCCAGTACAGTGAGCTAGGTCAGAACAAGAGAACTGTGCTTCCTACACAAACGGGGCATATCTAGTTCAACTCAGTATTGGAAACTAAGTAAAACAGGAGCTTCTCTTCAGTCCAATACACTGTATTTGCTGGGAACAGACGCGAGTGCTATTTGCACTGTTTATGGCCAGAATAGCACAATAGTGGTGTTCTTACCCTGAATTAACACTTAATGCTAGAACTTGAAACTCAATGTGAATCAACTCCGTTTAGCAAGTTGGATTGAACCCCAGTCGGCCATACAAGAAAAACACTCTGCTTTTGAGAAACAGGCACTCTTGCACTCTACTGTGTTTCCTATAGGGCCAGTACAGTGAGCTAGCTCAGAACAAGAGAACTGTGCTTCCTATCAAACGGGGCATATCTAGTTCAACTCAGTATTGGAAACTAAGTAAAACAGGAGCTTCTCTTCAGTCCAATACACTGTATTTGCTGGGAACAGACGGGAGTACTATTTGCACTGTTAATGGCCAGAATAGCACAATAGTTGTGTTCTTACCCTCAATTAACACTTAATGCTAGAAATTGAAACTGAATGTGATTCAACTCCATGTAGGAAGTTGTATTGAAACCCAGTCGGCCTTACAAGAAAAACACTCTGCTTTTCAGAAACAGGCACTCTTGCACTCTACTCTGTTTCCTATATGGCCAGTACAGTGAGCTAGCTCAGAAAAAGAGAACTGTGCATCCTACACAAACGGGGCATATCTAGTTTAACTCAATCTTGGAAACTAAGTAAAACAGGAGCTTTTCTTCAGTCCAAAACACTGTATTTGCTGGGAACAGACGGGAGTACTATTTGCACTGTTAATGGCCAGAATAGCACAATAGTTGTGTTCTTACCCTGAATTAACACTTAATGCTAGAAATTGAAACTGAATGTGAATCAACTCCATGTAGGAAGTTGTATTGAAACCCAGTCGGCCTTACAAGAAAAACACTCTGCTTTTGAGAAACAGGCACTCTTGCACTCTACTGTGTTTACTATAGGGCCAGTACAGTGAGCTAGCTCAGAACAAGAGAACTGTGCTTCCTACACAAACGGGGCATATCTAGTTCAACTCAGTATTGGAAACTAAGTAAAACAGGAGCTTCTCTTCAGTCCAATACACTGTATTTGCTGGGAACAGACGCGAGTGCTATTTGCACTGTTTATGGCCAGAATAGCACAATAGTGGTGTTCTTACCCTGAATTAACACTTAATGCTAGAACTTGAAACTCAATGTGAATCAACTCCGTTTAGCAAGTTGGATTGAACCCCAGTCGGCCATACAAGAAAACACTCTGATTTTGAGAAACAGGCACTCTTGCACTCTACTGTGTTTCCTATAGGGCCAGTACAGTGAGCTAGCTCAGAACAAGAGAACTGTGCTTCCTACACAAACGGGGCATATCTAGTTCAACTCAGGATTGGAAACTAAGTAAAACAGGTGCTTCTCTTCAGTCCAAAACACTGTATTTGCTGGGATCAGACGCGAGTGCTATTTGCACTGTTTATGGCCAGAATAGCACAATAGTGGTGTTCTTACCCTGAATTAACACTTAATGCTAGAACGTGAAACTCAATGTGAATCAACTCCATTTAGGAAGTTGTATTGAACCCCAGTCGGCCTTACAAGAAAAACACTCTGCTTTTGAGAAACAGGCACTCTTGCACTCTACTGTGTTTCCTATAGGGCCAGTACAGTGAGCTAGCTCAGAACAAGAGAACTGTGCTTCCTACACAAACGGGGCATATCTAGTTCAACTCAGTATTGGAAACTAAGTAAAACAGGAGCTTCTCTTCAGTCCAATACACTGTATTTGCTGGGAACAGACGCGAGTGCTATTTGCACTGTTTATGGCCAGAACACCACAATAGTGGTGTTCTTACCCTGAATTAACACTTAATGCTAGAACTTGAAACTCAATGTGAATCAACTCCGTTTAGGAAGTTGTATTGAACCCCAGTCGGCCATACAAGAAAAACACTCTGCTTTTGAGAAACAGGCACTCTTGCACTCTACTGTGTTTCCTATAGGGCCAGTACAGTGAGCTAGCTTAGAACAAGAGAACTGTGCTTCCTACACAAACGGGGCATATCTAGTTCAACTCAGTATTGGAAACTAAGTAAAACAGGAGCTTCTCTTCAGTCAAATACACTGTATTTGCTGGGATCAGACGCGAGTGCTATTTGTACTGTTTATGGCCAGAAAACCACAATAGTGGTGTTCTTACCCTGAATTAACACTTAATGCTAGAACTTGAAACTCAAAGTGAATCAACTCCATTTAGGAATTTATTGAACCCCAGTCGGCCATACAAGAAAAACACTCTGCTTTTGAGAAACAGGCACTCTTGCACTCTACTGTGTTTCCTATAGGGCCAGTACAGTGAGCTAGCTCAGAACAAGAGAACTGTGCTTCCTACACAAACGGGGCATATCTCGTGCAACTCAGTATTGGAAACTAAGTAAAACAGGTGCTTCTCTTCAGTCCAATACACTGTATTTGCTGGGAACAGACGCGAGTGCTATTTGCACTGTTTATGGCCAGAACACAACAATAGTTGTGTTCTTACCCTGAATTAACACTTAATGCTAGAACTTGAAACTCAATGTGAATCAACTCCGTTTAGGAAGTTGTATTGAACCCTAGTCGGCCTTACAAGAAAAACACTCTGCTTTTGAGAAACAGGCACTCTTGCACTCTACTGTGTTTCCTATAGGGCCATTACAGTGAGCTAGCTCAGAACAAGAGAACTGTGCTTCCTACACAAACGGGGCATATCTAGTTCAACTCAGTATTGGAAACTAAGTAAAACAGGAGCTTCTCTTCAGTCCAATACACTGTATTTGCTGGGAACAGACGCGAGTGCTATTTGCACTGTTTATGGCCAGAACACCACAATAGTTGTGTTCTTACCCTGAATTAACACTTAATGCTAGAACTTGAAACTCAATGTGAATCAACTCCGTTTAGGACGTTGTATTGAACCCCAGTCGGCCTTACAAGAAAAACACTCTGCTTTTGAGAAACAGGCACTCTTGCACTCTACTGTGTTTACTATAGGGCCAGTACAGTGAGCTAGGTCAGAACAAGAGAACTGTGCTTCCTACACAAACGGGGCATATCTAGTTCAACTCAGTATTGGAAACTAAGTAAAACAGGAGCTTCTCTTCAGGCCAATACACTGTATTTGCTGGGAACAGACGCGAGTGCTATTTGCACTGTTTATGGCCAGAATAGCACAATAGTGGTGTTCTTACCCTGAATTAACACTTAATGCTAGAACTTGAAACTCAATGTGAATCAACTCCGTTTAGCAAGTTGGATTGAACCCCAGTCGGCCATACAAGAAAAACACTCTGCTTTTGAGAAACAGGCACTCTTGCACTCTACTGTGTTTCATATAGGGCCAGTACAGTGAGCTAGCTCAGAACAAGAGAACTGTGCTTCCTATCAAACGGGGCATATCTAGTTCAACTCAGTATTGGAAACTAAGTAAAACAGGAGCTTCTCTTCAGTCCAATACACTGTATTTGCTGGGAACAGACGGGAGTACTATTTGCACTGTTAATGGCCAGAATAGCACAATAGTTGTGTTCTTACCCTCAATTAACACTTAATGCTAGAAATTGAAACTGAATGTGATTCAACTCCATGTAGGAAGTTGTATTGAAACCCAGTCGGCCTTACAAGAAAAACACTCTGCTTTTGAGAAACAGGCACTCTTGCACTCTACTCTGTTTCCTATATGGCCAGTACAGTGAGCTAGCTCAGAAAAAGAGAACTGTGCATCCTACACAAACGGGGCATATCTAGTTTAACTCAATATTGGAAACTAAGTAAAACAGGAGCTTCTCTTCAGTCCAATACACTGTATTTGATGGAAACAGACACGAGTGCTATTTGCACTGTTTATGGCCAGAATAGCACAATATTGGTGTTCTTACCCTGAATTAACACTTAATGCTAGAACTGGAACCTGAATGTGAATCAACTCCATTTAGGAAGTGTATTGAACCCCAGTCGGCCTTACAAAAAAACACTCTGTTTTTGAGTAACAGGCACTCTTGCACTCTACTGTGTTTCCTATAGGGCCATTACAGTGAGCTAGCTCAGAACAAGAGAACTGTGCTTCCTACACAAACGGGGCATATCTAGTTCAACTCAGTATTGGAAACTAAGTAAAACAGGAGCTTTTCTTCAGTCCAATACACTTTATTTGCTGGGAACAGACGCGAGTGCTAGTTGTACTGTTTATGGCCAGAACACCACAATAGTGGTGTTCTTACCCTGAATTAACACTTAATGCTTGAACTTGAAACTCAATGTGAATCAAGTCCATTTAGGAATTTATTGAACCCCAGTCGGCCATACAAGAAAAACACTCTGCTTTTGAGGAACAGGCACTCTTGCACTCTACTGTGTTTCCTATAGGGCCAGTACAGTGAGCTAGCTCAGAACAAGAGAACTGTGCTTCCTACACAAACGGGGCATATCTAGTGCAACTCAGTATTGGAAACTAAGTAAAACAGGTGCTTCTCTTCAGTCCAATACACTGTATTTGCTGGGAACAGACGCGAGTGCTATTTGCACTGTTTATGGCCATAACACAACAATAGTTGTGTTCTTACCCTGAATTAACACTTAATGCTAGAACTTGAAACTCAATGTGAATCAACTCCGTTTAGGAAGTTGTATTGGACCCCAGTCGGCCTTACAAGAAAAACACTCTGCTTTTTTAGAAACAGGCACTCTTGCACTCTACTGTGTTTCCTATAGGGCCAGTACAGTGAGCTAGCTCAGAACAAGAGAACTGTGCTTCCTACACAAACGGGGCATTTCTAGTTCAACTCAGTATTGGAAACTAAGTAAAACAGGAGCTTCTCTTCAGTCCAATACACTGTATTTGCTGGGAACAGACGCGAGTGCTATTTGCACTGTTAATGGCCAGAATAGAACAATAGTTGTGTTCTTACCCTGAATTATCACTTAATGCTAGAAATTGAAACCGAATGTGAATCAACTCCATGTAGGAAGTTGTATTGAAACCCTGTCGGCCTTACAAGAAAAACACTCTGCTTTTCAGAAACAGGCACTCTTGCACTCTACTCTGTTTCCTATATGGCCAGTACAGTGAGCTAGCTCAGAACAAGAGAACTGTGCATCCTACACAAACGGGGCATATCTAGTTTAACTCAATATTGGAAACTAAGTAAAACAGGAGCTTCTCTTCAGTCCAATACACTGTATTTGCTGGAAACAGACACGAGTGCTATTTGCACTGTTTATGGCCAGAATAGCACAATATTGGTGTTCTTACCCTGAATTAACACTTAATGCTGGAACTGGAACCTGAATGTGAATCAACTCCATTTAGGAAGTGTTTTGAACCCCAGTCGGCCTTACAAAAAAACACTCTGTTTTTGAGAAACAGGCACTCTTGCACTCTACTGTGTTTCCTATAGGGCCATTACAGTGAGCTAGCTCAGAACAAGAGAACTGTGCTTCCTACACAAACGGGGCATATCTAGTTCAACTCAGTACTGGAAACTAAGTAAAACAGGAGCTTTTCTTCAGTCCAATACACTGTATTTGCTGGGAACAGACGGGAGTACTATTTGCACTGTTAATGGCCAGAATAGCACAATAGTTGTGTTCTTACCCTGAATTAACACTTAATGCTAGAAATTGAAACTGAATGTGAATCAACTCCATGTAGGAAGTTGTATTGAAACCCAGTCGGCCTTACAAGAAAAACACTCTGCTTTTCAGAAACAGGCACTCTTGCACTCTACTCTGTTTCCTATATGGCCAGTACAGTGAGCTAGCTCAGAACAAGAGAACTGTGCATCCTACACAAACGGGGCATATCTAGTTTAACTCAATATTGGAAACTAAATAAAACAGGAGCTTCTCTTCAGTCCAATACACTGTATTTGATGTAAACAGACACGAGTGCTATTTGCACTGTTTATGGCCAGAATAGCACAATATTGGTGTTCTTACCCTGAATTAACACTTAATGCTAGAACTGGAACCTGAATGTGAATCAACTCCATTTAGGAAGTGTATTGAACCCCAGTCGGCCTTACAAAAAAACACTCTGCTTTTGAGGAACAGGCACTCTTGCACTCTACTGTGTTTCCTATAGGGCCAGTACAGTGAGCTAGCTCAGAACAAGAGAACTGTGCTTCCTACACAAACGGGGCATATCTAGTGCAACTCAGTATTGGAAACTAAGTAAAACAGGTGCTTCTCTTCAGTCCAATACACTGTATTTGCTGGGAACAGACGCGAGTGCTATTTGCACTGTTTATGGCCAGAACACAACAATAGTTGTGTTCTTACCCTGAATTAACACTTAATGCTAGAACTTGAAACTCAATGTGAATCAACTCCGTTTAGGAAGTTGTATTGAACCCCAGTCGGCCTTACAAGAAAAACACTCTGCTTTTGAGAAACAGGCACTCTTGCACTCTACTGTGTTTCCTATAGGGCCAGTACAGTGAGCTAGCTCAGAACAAGAGAACTGTGCTTCCTACACAAACGGGGCATATCTAGTTCAACTCAGTATTGGAAACTAAGTAAAACAGGAGCTTCTCTTCAGTCCAATACGCTGTATTTGCTGGGAACAGACGCGAGTGCTATTTGCACTGTTTATGGCCAGAATAGCACAATAGTGGTGTTCTTACCCTGAATTAACACTTAATGCTAGAACTTGAAACTCAATGTGAATCAACTCCGTTTAGGAAGTTGGATTGAACCCCAGTCGGCCATACAAGAAAAACACTCTGCTTTTGAGAAACAGGCACTCTTGCACTCTACTGTGTTTCCTGTAGGGCCAGTACACTGAGCTAGCTCAGAACAAGAGAACTGTGCTTCCTACACAAACGGGGCATATCTAGTTCAATTCAGTATTGGAAACTAAGTAAAACAGGAGCTTCTCTTCAGTCCAATACACTGTATTTGCTGGGAACAGACGCGAGTGCTGTTTGCACTGTTACCCTGAATTAACACTTAATGCTAGAACTTGAAACTCAATGTGAATCAACTCCGTTTAGGACGTTGTATTGAACCCCAGTCGGCCTTACAAGAAAAACACTCTGCTTTTGAGAAACAGGCACTCTTGCACTCTACTGTGTTTACTATAGGGCCATTACAGTGAGCTAGCTCAGAACAAGAGAACTGTGCTTCCTACACAAACGGGGCATATCTAGTTCAACTCAGTATTGTAAACTAAGTAAAACAGGAGCTTCTCTTCAGTCCAATACACTGTATTTGCTGGGAACAGACGCGAGTGCTGTTTGCACTGTTATTGGCCAGAACACCACAATAGTGGTGTTCTTACCCTGACTTAACACTTAATGCTAGAACTTGAAACTGAATGTGAATCAACTCCGTTTAGGAAGTTGTATTGAACCCCAGGTGGCCTTACAAGAAAAACACTCTGCTTTTGAGAAACGGGCACTCGTGCACTCTACTGTGTTTCCTATAGGGCCAGTACAGTGAGCTAGCTCAGAACAAAAGAACTGTGCTGCCTACACAAACGGAGCATATCTAGTTCAACTCAGGATTGGAAACTAAGTAAAACAGGAGCTTCTCTTCAGTCCAAAACACTGTATTTGCTGGGAACAGACGCGAGTGCTATTTGCACTGTTTATTGCCAGAACACTACAATAGTTGTGTTCTTACCCTGAATTAACACTTAATGCTAGAACTTGAAACTCAATGTGAATCAACTCCGTTTAGGAAGTTGTATTGAACCCCAGTCGGCCTTACAAGAAAAACACTCTGCTTTTGAGAAACAGGCACTCTTGCACTCTACTGTGTTTACTATAAGGCCAGTACAGTGAGCTAGCTCAGAACAAGAGAACTGTGCTTCCTACACAAACGGGGCATATCTAGTTCAACTCAGGATTGGAAACTAAGTAAAACAGGTGCTTCTCTTCAGTCCAAAACACTGTATTTGCTGGGAACAGACGCGAGTGCTATTTGCACTGTTTATGGCCAGAATAGCACAATAGTGGTGTTCTTACCCTGAATTAACACTTAATGCTAGAACTTGAAACTCAATGTGAATCAACTCCGTTTAGGAAGTTGTATTGAACCCCAGTCGGCCATACAAGAAAAACACTCTGCTTTTGAGAAACAGGCACTCTTGCACTCTACTGTGTTTCCTATAGGGCCAGTACAGTGAGCTAGCTCAGAACAAGAGAACTGTGCTTCCTACACAAACGGTGCATATCTAGTTCAACTCAGTATTGGAAACTAAGTAAAACAGGAGCTTCTCTTCAGTCCAATACACTGTATTTGCTGGGAACAGACTCGAGTGCTATTTGTACTGTTTATGGCCAGAACACCACAATAGTGGTGTTCTTACCCTGAATTAACACTTAATGCTAGAACTTGAAACTCAATGTGAATCAACTCCGTTTAGGAAGTTGTATTGAACCAAAGTCGGCCTTACAAGAAAAACACTCTGCTTTTGAGAAACAGGCACTCTTGCACTCTACTGTGTTTACGATAGGGCCAGTACAGTGAGCTAGCTCAGAACGAGAGAACTGTGCTTCCTACACAAACGTGGCAAATCTAGTTCAACTCAGTATTGCAAACTAAGTAAAACAGGAGCTTCTCTTCAATCCAATACACTGTATATGCTGGGAACAGACGCGAGTGCTATTGGCACTGTTAATGGCCAGAACAGCACAATAGTGGAGTTTTTACCCTGAATTAACACTTAATGCTAGAAGTTCAAACTCAATGTGAATCAACTCCGTTTAGGAAGTTGTATTGAACCCCACTGGCTCTTACAAGAAAAACACTCTGCTTTTGAGAAACAGGCACTCTTGCACTCTACTGTGTTTCCTATAGTGCCAGTACAGTGAGCTAGCTCAGAAAAAGAGAACTGTGCTTCCTACACAAACGGGGCATATCTAGTTCAACTCAGTATTGGAAACTAAGTAAAACAGGTGCTTCTCTTCAGTCCAAAACACTGTATTTGCTGGGAACAGACATGAGTGCTATTTGCACTGTTTATGGCCAGAATAGCACAATAGTTGTGTTCTTACCCTGAATTAACACTTAATGCTAGAACTTGAAACTCAATGTGAATCAACTCCGTTTAGGAAGTTGTATTGAACCCCAATCGGCCTTACAAGCAAAACTCCCTGCTTTTGAGAAACAGGCACTCTTGGACGCTACTGTGTTTCCTACAGTGCCAGTACAGTGAGCTAGCTCAGAACAAGAGAACTGTGCTTCCTACACAAACGGGGCATATCTAGTTCAACTCAGTATTGGAAACTAAGTAAAACAGGATCTTCTCTTCAGTCCAATACACTGTATTTGCTGGGAACAGACGCGAGTGCTATTTGCACTGTTTATGTCCAGAACACCACAATAGTGGTGTTCTTACCCTGAATTAACACTTAATGCTAGAACTTGAAACTCAATGTGAATCAACTCCGTTTAGGAAGTTGTATTGAACCCCAGTCGGCCTTACAAGAAAAACACTCTGCTTTTGAGAAACAAGCACTCTTGCACTCTACTGTGTTTCCTATAGGGCGAGTACAGTGAGCTAGCTCAGAACAAGAGAACTGTGCTTCCTACACAAACGGGGCATATCTAGTTCAACTCAGGATTGGAAACTAAGTAAAACAGGTGCTTCTCTTCAGTCCAAAACCCTGTATTTGCTGGGAACAGACGCGAGTGCTATTTGCACTGTTTATGGCCAGAATAGCACAATAGTGGTGTTCTTACCCTGAATTAACACTTAATGCTAGAACTTGAAACTCAATGTGAATCAACTCCGTTTAGGAAGTTGTATTGAACCCCAGTCGGCCTTACAAGCAAAACACTCTGCTTTTGAGAAACAGGCACTCTTGCACTCTACTGTGTTTCCTATAGGGCCAGTACAGTGAGCTAGCTCAGAACAAGAGAACTGTGCTTCCTACACAAACGGGGCATATCTAGTTCAACTCAGTATTGGAAACTAAGTAAAACAGGAGCTTCTCTTCAGTCAAATACACTGTATTTGCTGGGATCAGACGCGAGTGCTATTTGCACTGTTTATGGCCAGAATAGCACACTAGTGGTGTTCTTACCCTGAATTAACACTTAATGCTAGAACTTGAAACTCAATGTGAATCAACTCCGTTTAGGAAGTTGTATTGAACCCCAGTCGGCCATACAAGAAAAACACTCTGCTTTTGAGAAACAGGCACTCTTGCACTCTACTGTGTTTCCTATAGGGCCAGTACAGTGAGGTAGCTCAGAACAAGAGAACTGTGCTTCCTACACAAACGGGGCATATCTAGTTCAACTCAGTATTGGAAACTAAGTAAAACAGGAGCTTCTCTTCAGTCCAATACACTGTATTTGCTGGGAACAGACGCGAGTGCTATTTGCACTGTTTAAGGCCAGAATAGCACAGTAGTGGTGTTCTTACCCTGAATTAACACTTAATGCTAGAACTTGAAACTCAATGTGAATCAACTCCGTTTAGGAAGTTGTATTGATCCCCAGTCGGCCTTACAAGAAAAACACTCTGCTTTTGAGAAACAGGCACTCTTGCACTCTACTGTGTTTCCTATAGGGCCAGTACAGTGAGCTAGCTCAGAACTAGAGAACTGTGCTTCCTACACAAACGGGGCATATCTAGTTCAACTCAGTATTGGAAACTAAGTAAAACAGGAGCTTCTCTTCAATCCAATACTCTGTATTTGCTGGGAACAGACGCGAGTGCTATTGGCACTGTTAATGGCCAGAACAGCACAATAGTGGTGTTCTTACCCTGAATTAACACTTAATGCTAGAACTTGAAACTCAATGTGAATCAACTCCGTTTAGGAAGTTGTATTGAACCCCATTCGGCCTTACAAGAAAAACACTCTGTTTTTGAGAAACAGGCACTCTTGCACTCTACTGTGTTTCCTATAGTGCCAGTACAGTGAGCTAGCTCAGAACAAGAGAACTGTGCTTCCTACACAAACGGGGCATATCTAGTTCCACTCAGTATTGGAAACTAAGTAAAACAGGATTCTCTTCAGTCCAATACACTGTATTTGCTGGGAACAGACGCGAGTGCTATTTGCACTGTTTATGGCCAGAATAGCACAATAGTGGTGTTCTTACCCTGAATTAACACTTAATGCTAGAACTTGAAACTCAATGTGAATCAACTCCGTTTAGGAAGTTGTATTGAACCCCAGTCGGCCTTACAAGAAAAACACTCTGCTTTTGAGAAACAGGCACTCTTGCACTCTACTGTGTTTCCTATAGTGCCAGTACAGTGAGCTAGCTCAGAACAAGAGAACTGTGCTTCCTGCACAAAAGGGGCATATCTAGTTCAACTCAGTATTGGAAACTAAGTAAAACAGGAGCTTCTCTTCAGTCCAATACACTGTTTTTGCTGGGAACAGACGCGAGTGCTATTTACACTGTTTAAGGCCAGAATAGCACAATAGTGGTGTTCTTACCCTGAATTAACACTTAATGCTAATACTTGAAACTCAATGTGAATCAACTCCGTTTAGGAAGTTGTATTGAACCCCATTCGGCCTTACAAGAAAAACACTCTGCTTTTGAGAAACAGGCACTCCTGCACTCTACTGTGTTTTCTATAATGCCAATACAGTGAGCTAGCTCAGAACAAGAGAACTGTGCTTCCTACGGAAACGGGGCATATCTAGTTCAACTCAGTATTGGAAACTAAGTAAAACAGGAGCTTCTCTTCAGTCCAATACACTGTATTTGCTGGGAACAGACGCGAGTGCTATTTGCACTGTTTATGGCCAGAATAGCACAATAGTGGTGTTCTTACCCTGAATTAACACTTAATGCTAGAACTTGAAACTCAATATGAATCAACTCCGTTTAGGAAGTTTTATTGAACCCCAGTCGGCCATACAAGAAAAACACTCTGCTTTTGAGAAACAGGCACTCTTGCACTCTACTGTGTTTCCTATAGGGCCAGTACAGTGAGGTAGCTCAGAACAAGAGAACTGTGCTTCCTACACAAACGGGGCATATCTAGTTCAACTCAGTATTGGAAACTAAGTAAAACAGGAGCTTCTCTTCAGTCCAATACACTGTATTTGCTGGGAACAGACGCGAGTGCTATTTGCACTGTTTAAGGCCAGAATAGCACAGTAGTGGTGTTCTTACCCTGAATTAACACTTAATGCTAGAACTTGAAACTCAATGTGAATCAACTCCGTTTAGGAAGTTGTATTGATCCCCAGTCGGCCTTACAAGAAAAACACTCTGCTTTTGAGAAACAGGCACTCTTGCACTCTACTGTGTTTCCTATAGGGCCAGTACAGTGAGCTAGCTCAGAACAAGAGAACTGTGCTTCCTACACAAACGGGGCATATCTAGTTCAACTCAGTATTGGAAACTAAGTAAAACAGGAGCTTCTCTTCAATCCAATACTCTGTATTTGCTGGGAACAGACGCGAGTGCTATTGGCACTGTTAATGGCCAGAACAGCACAATAGTGGTGTTCTTACCCTGAATTAACACTTAATGCTAGAACTTGAAACTCAATGTGAATCAACTCCGTTTAGGAAGTTGTATTGAACCCCATTCGGCCTTACAAGAAAAACACTCTGTTTTTGAGAAACAGGCACTCTTGCACTCTACTGTGTTTCCTATAGTGCCAGTACAGTGAGCTAGCTCAGAACAAGAGAACTGTGCTTCCTACACAAACGGGGCATATCTAGTTCCACTCAGTATTGGAAACTAAGTAAAACAGGAGCTTCTCTTCAGTCCAATACACTGTATTTGCTGGGAACAGACGCGAGTGCTATTTGCACTGTTTATGGCCAGAATAGCACAATAGTGGTGTTCTTACCCTGAATTAACACTTAATGCTAGAACTTGAAACTCAATGTGAATCAACTCCGTTTAGGAAGTTGGATTGAACCCCAGTCGGCCTTACAAGAAAAACACTCTGCTTTTGAGAAACAGGCACTCTTGCACTCTACTGTGTTTCCTATAGTGCCAGTACAGTGAGCTAGCTCAGAACAAGAGAACTGTGCTTCCTACACAAACGGGGCATATCTAGTTCAACTCAGTATTGGAAACTAAGTAAAACAGGAGCTTCTCTTCAGTCCAATACACTGTTTTTGCTGGGAACAGACGCGAGTGCTATTTACACTGTTTAAGGCCAGAATAGCACAATAGTGGTGTTCTTACCCTGAATTAACACTTAATGCTAATACTTGAAACTCAATGTGAATCAACTCCGTTTAGGAAGTTTTATTGAACCCCATTCGGCCTTACAAGAAAAACACTCTGCTTTTGAGAAACAGGCACTCCTGCACTCTACTGTGTTTTCTATAATGCCAATACAGTGAGCTAGCTCAGAACAAGAGAACTGTGCTTCCTACGGAAACGGGGCATATCTAGTTCAACTCAGTATTGAAAACTAAGTAAAACAGGAGCTTCTCTTCAGTCCAATACACTGTATTTGCTGGGAACAGACGCGAGTGCTATTTGCACTGTTTATGGCCAGAATAGCACAATAGTGGTGTTCTTACCCTGAATTAACACTTAATGCTAGAACTTGAAACTCAATGTGAATCAACTCCGTTTAGGAAGTTTTATTGAACCCCAGTCGGCCATACAAGAAAAACACTCTGCTTTTGAGAAACAGGCACTCTTGCACTCTACTGTGTTTCCTATAGGGCCAGTACAGTGAGCTAGCTCAGAACAAGAGAACTGTGCTTCCTAAACAAACGGGGCATATCTAGTGCAACTCAGTATTGGAAACTAAGTAAAACAGGAGCTTCTCTTCAGTCCAATACACTGTATTTGCTGGGAACAGACGCGAGTGCTATTTGCACTGTTTAAGGCCAGAATAGCACAGTAGTGGTGTTCTTACCCTGAATTAACACTTAATGCTAGAACTTGAAACTCAATGTGAATCAACTCCGTTTAGGAAGTTGTATTGATCCCCAGTCGGCCTTACAAGAAAAACACTCTGCTTTTGAGAAACAGGCACTCTTGCACTCTACTGTGTTTCCTATAGGGCCAGTACAGTGAGCTAGCTCAGAACAAGAGAACTGTGCTTCCTACACAAACGGGGCATATCTAGTTCAACTCAGTATTGGAAACTAAGTAAAACAGGAGCTTCTCTTCAATCCAATACTCTGTATTTGCTGGGAACAGACGCGAGTGCTATTGGCACTGTTAATGGCCAGAACAGCACAATAGTGGTGTTCTTACCCTGAATTAACACTTAATGCTAGAACTTGAAACTCAATGTGAATCAACTCCGTTTAGGAAGTTGTATTGAACCCCATTCGGCCTTACAAGAAAAACACTCTGTTTTTGAGAAACAGGCACTCTTGCACTCTACTGTGTTTCCTATAGTGCCAGTACAGTGAGCTAGCTCAGAACAAGAGAACTGTGCTTCCTACACAAACGGGTCATATCTAGTTCCACTCAGTATTGGAAACTAAGTAAAACAGGAGCTTCTCTTCAGTCCAATACACTGTATTTGCTGGGAACAGACGCGAGTGCTATTTGCACTGTTTATGGCCAGAATAGCACAATAGTGGTGTTCTTACCCTGAATTAACACTTAATGCTAGAACTTAAAACTCAATGTGAATCAACTCCGTTTAGGAAGTTGGATTGAACCCCAGTCGGCCTTACAAGAAAAACACTCTGCTTTTGAGAAACAGGCACTCTTGCACTCTACTGTGTTTCCTATAGTGCCAGTACAGTGAGCTAGCTCAGAACAAGAGAACTGTGCTTCCTACACAAACCGGGCATATCTAGTTCAACTCAGTATTGGAAACTAAGTAAAACAGGAGCTTCTCTTCAATCCAATACTCTGTATTTGCTGGGAACAGACGCGAGTGCTATTGGCACTGTTAATGGCCAGAACAGCACAATAGTGGTGTTCTTACCCTGAATTAACACTTAATGCTAGAACTTGAAACTCAATGTGAATCAACTCCGTTTAGGAAGTTGTATTGAACCCCATTCGGCCTTACAAGAAAAACACTCTGTTTTTGAGAAACAAGCACTCTTGCACTCTACTGTGTTTCCTATAGTGCCAGTACAGTGAGCTAGCTCAGAACAAGAGAACTGTGCTTCCTACACAAACGGGGCATATCTAGTTCCACTCAGTATTGGAAACTAAGTAAAACAGGAGCTTCTCTTCAGTCCAATACACTGTATTTGCTGGGAACAGACGCGAGTGCTATTTGCACTGTTTATGGCCAGAATAGCACAATAGTGGTGTTCTTACCCTGAATTAACACTTAATGCTAGAACTTGAAAATGAATGTGAATCAACTCCGTTTAGGAAGTTGGATTGAACCCCAGTCGGCCTTACAAGAAAAACACTCTGCTTTTGAGAAACAGGCACTCTTGCACTCTACTGTGTTTCCTATAGTGCCAGTACAGTGAGCTAGCTCAGAACAAGAGAACTGTGCTTCCTACACAAACGGGGCATATCTAGTTCAACTCAGTATTGGAAACTAAGTAAAACAGGAGCTTCTCTTCAGTCCAATACACTGTTTTTGCTGGGAACAGACGCGAGTGCTATTTACACTGTTTAAGGCCAGAATAGCACAATAGTGGTGTTCTTACCCTGAATTAACACTTAATGCTAATACTTGAAACTCAATGTGAATCAACTCCGTTTAGGAAGTTTTATTGAACCCCATTCGGCCTTACAAGAAAAACACTCTGCTTTTGAGAAACAGGCACTCCTGCACTCTACTGTGTTTTCTATAATGCCAATACAGTGAGCTAGCTCAGAACAAGAGAACTGTGCTTCCTACGGAAACGGGGCATATCTAGTTCAACTCAGTATTGGATACTAAGTAAAACAGGAGCTTCTCTTCAGTCCAATACACTGTATTTGCTGGGAACAGACGCGAGTGCTATTTGCACTGTTTATGGCCAGAATAGCACAATAGTGGTGTTCTTACCCTGAATTAACACTTAATGCTAGAACTTGAAACTCAATGTGAATCATCTCCGTTTAGGAAGTTTTATTGAACCCCAGTCGGCCATACAAGAAAAACACTCTGCTTTTGAGAAACAGGCACTCTTGCACTCTACTGTGTTTCCTATAGGGCCAGTACAGTGAGGTAGCTCAGAACAAGAGAACTGTGCTTCCTACACAAACGGGGCATATCTAGTTCAACTCAGTATTGGAAACTAAGTAAAACAGGAGCTTCTCTTCAGTCCAATACACTGTATTTGCTGGGAACAGACGCGAGTGCTATTTGCATTGTTTAAGGCCAGAATAGCACAGTAGTGGTGTTCTTACCCTGAATTAACACTTAATGCTAGAACTTGAAACTCAATGTGAATCAACTCCGTTTAGGAAGTTGTATTGATCCCCAGTCGGCCTTACAAGAAAAACACTCTGCTTTTGAGAAACAGGCACTCTTGCACTCTACTGTGTTTCCTATAGGGCCAGTACAGTGAGCTAGCTCAGAACAAGAGAACTGTGCTTCCTACACAAACGGGGCATATCTAGTTCAACTCAGTATTGGAAACTAAGTAAAACAGGAGCTTCTCTTCAATCCAATACTCTGTATTTGCTGGGAACAGACGCGAGTGCTATTGGCACTGTTAATGGCCAGAACAGCACAATAGTGGTGTTCTTACCCTGAATTAACACTTAATGCTAGAACTTGAAACTCAATGTGAATCAACTCCGTTTAGGAAGTTGTATTGAACCCCATTCGGCCTTACAAGAAAAACACTCTGTTTTTGAGAAACAGGCACTCTTGCACTCTACTGTGTTTCCTATAGTGCCAGTACAGTGAGCTAGCTCAGAACAAGAGAACTGTGCTTCCTACACAAACGGGGCATATCTAGTTCCACTCAGTATTGGAAACTAAGTAAAACAGGAGCTTCTCTTCAGTCCAATACACTGTATTTGCTGGGAACAGACGCGAGTGCTATTTGCACTGTTTATGGCCAGAATAGCACAATAGTGGTGTTCTTACCCTGAATTAACACTTAATGCTAGAACTTGAAACTCAATGTGAATCAACTCCGTTTAGGAAGTTTTATTGAACCCCAGTCGGCCTTACAAGAAAAACACTCTGCTTTTGAGAAACAGGCACTCTTGCACTCTACTCTGTTTCCTATAGGGCCAGTACAGTGCACTAGCTCAGAAAAAGAGAACTGTGCTTCCTACACAAACGGGGCATATCTAGTTCAACTCAGTATTGGAAACTAAGTAAAACAGGAGCTTCTCTTCAGTCCAAAACACTGTATTTGCTGGGAATAGACGCGAGTGCTATTAGCACTGTTTATTGCCAGAACACAACAGTAGTTGTATTCTTACCCTGAATTAACACTTAATGCTAGAACTTGAAACTCAATGTGAATCAACTCCGTTTAGGAAGTTGGATTGAACCCCAGTCGGCCTTACAAGAAAAACACTCTGCTTTTGAGAAACAGGCACTCTTGCACTCTACTGTGTTTCCTATAGTGCCAGTACAGTGAACTAGCTCAGAACAAGAGAACTGTGCTTCCTACACAAACCGGGCATATCTCGTTCAACTCAGTATTGGAAACTAAGTAAAACAGGTGCTTCTCTTCAGTCCAAAACACTGTATTTGCTGGGAACAGACGTGAGTGCTATTTGCACTGTTTATGGCCAGATTAGCACAATAGTGGTGCTCTTACCCTGAATTAACACTTAATGCTAGAACTTGAAACTCAATGTGAATCAACTCCGTTTAGGAAGTTGTATTGAACCCCAGTCGGCCTTACAAGAAAAACACTCTGCTTTTGAGAAACAGGCACTCTTGCACTCTACTGTGCTTCCTATAGGGCCAGTACAGTGAGCTAGCTCAGAACAAGAGAACTGTACTTCCTACACAAACGGGGCATATCTAGTTCAACTCAGGATTGGAAACTAAGTAAAACAGGAGCTTCTCTTCAGTCCAAAACATTGTATTTGCTGGGAACAGACGCGAGTGCTATTAGCACTGTTTATGGCCAGAATACCACAATAGTTGTGGTCTTACCCTGAATTAACACTTAATGCTAGAACTTGAAACTAATGTGAATCAACTCCGTTTAGGAAGTTGTATTGAACCCCAGTCGGCCTTATAAGAAAAACACTCTGCTTTTGAGAAACAGGCACTCTTGCACTATACTGTGTTTCCTATAGTGCCAGTACAGTGGGCTAGCTCAGAACAAGAGAACTGTGCTTCCTACACAAACAGGGCATATCTAGTTCAACTCAGTATTGGAAACTAAGTAAAACAGGAGCTTCTCTTCAGTCCAATACACTGTATTTGCTGGGAACATACGCGTGTGCTATTTGCACTGTTTATGGCCAGAATAGCACAATAGTTGTGTTTTTAACCTGAATTAACACTTAATGCTAGAACTTGAAACTCAATGTGAATCAACTCCGTTTAGGAAGTTGTATTGAACCCCAGTCGGCCTTACAAGAAAAACACTCTGCTTTTGAGAAACAGGCACTCTTGCACTCTACTGTGTTTCCTATAGGGCCAGTAGAGTGAGCTAGCTCAGAACAAGAGAACTGTGCTTCCTACAAAAACGGGGCATATCTAGTTGAACTCAGTATTTTAAACTAAGTAAAACAGGAGCTTCTCTTCAGTCCAAAACACTGTATTTGCTGGGAACAGACGCGAGTGCTATTTGCACTGTTTATGGCCAGAATAGCACAATAGTGGTGTTCTTACCCTGAATTAACACTTAATGCTAGAACTTGAAACTCAATGTGAATCAACTCCGTTTAGGAAGTTGTATTGAACCCCAGTCGGCCTTACAAGAAAAACACCCTTCTTTTGAGAAACAGGCACTCTTGCACTCTACTGTGTTTCCTATAGGGCCAGTACAGTGAGCTAGCTCAGAACAAAAGAACTGTGCTTCCTACACAAACGGGGCATATCTAGTTCAACTCAGTATTGGAAACTAAGTAAAACAGGAGCTTCTTTTCAGTCCAATACACTGTATTTGCTGGGAACAGACGCGAGTGCTATTAGCACTGATTATGGCCAGAATAGCACAATAGTTGTGTTCTTACCCTGAATTAACACTTAATGCTAGAACTTGAAACTCAATGTGAATCAACTCCGTTTAGGAAGTTGTATTAAACCCCAGTCGGCCTTACAAGAAAAACACTCTGCTTTTGAGAAACAGGCACTCTTGCACTCTACTGTGTTTCCTATAGTGCCGGTACAGTGAGCTAGCTCAGAACAAGAGAACTGTGCTTCCTACACAAACGGGGCATATCTAGTTCAACTCAGTATTGGAAACTAAGTAAAACAGGAGCTTCTCTTCAGTCCAATACACTGTATTTGCTGGGAACAGACGCGAGTGCTATTTGCACTGTTTATGGCCAGAATAGCACAATAGTGGTGTTCTTACCCTGAATTAACACTTAATGCTAGAACTTGAAACTCAATGTGAATCAACTCCGTTTAGGAAGTTGTATTGAACCCCAGTCGGCCATACAAGAAAAACACTCTGCTTTTGAGAAACAGGCACTCTTGCACTCTACTGTGGTTCCTATAGGGCCAGTACAGTGAGCTAGCTCAGAACAAGAGAACTGTGCTTCCTACACAAACGGGGCATATCTAGTTCAACTCAGTATTGGAAACTAAGTAAAACAGGAGCTTCTCTTCAGTCCAAAACACTGTATTTGCTGGGAACAGACACGAGTGCTATTAGTACTGTTTATGGCCAGAATAGCACAATAGTGGTGTTCTTACCCTGAATTAACACTTACTGCTAGAACTTGAAACTCAATGTGAATCAACTCCGTTTAGGAAGTTGTATTGAACCCCAGTCGGCCTTACAAGAAAAACACTCTGCTTTTGAGAAACAGGCAATCTTGCACTCTACTGTGTTTCCTATAGGGCCAGTACAGTGAGCTAGCTCAGAACAAGAGAACTGTGCTTCCTACACAAACGGGGCATATCTAGTTCAACTCAGTATTGGAAACTAAGTAAAACAGGAGCTTCTCTTCAGTCCAAAACATTGTATTTGCTGGGAACAGACGCGAGTGCTATTTGCACTGTTTATGTCCAGAACACCACAATAGTTGTGTTCTTACCCTGAATTAACACTTAATGCTAGAACTTAAAACTCAATGTGAATCAACTCCGTTTAGGAAGTTGTATTGAACCCCAGTCGGCCTTACAAGAAAAACACTCTGCTTTTGAGAAACAGGCACTCTTGCACTCTACTGTGTTTCCTATAGTGCCAGTACAGTGAGCTAGCTCAGAAAAAGAGAACTGTGCTTCCTACACAAACGGGGCATATCTAGTTCAACTCAGTATTGGAAACTAAGTAAAACCGGAGCTTCTCTTCAGTCCAATACACTGTATTTGCTGGGAACAGACGCGAGTGCTATTTGCACTGTTTATGGCCAGAATAGCACAATAGTGGTGTTCTTACCCTGAATTAACACTTAATGCTAGAACTTGAAACTCAATGTGAATCAACTCCGTTTTGGAAGTTGTATTGAACCCCAGTCGGCCATACAAGAAAAACATTCTGCTTTTGAGAAACAGGAACTCTTGCACTCTACTGTGTTTCCTATAGGGCCAGTACAGTGAGCTAGCTCAGAACAAGAGAACTGTGCTTCCTACACAAACGGGGCATATCTAGTTCAACTCAGTATTGGAAACTAAGTAAAACAGGAGCTTCTCTTCAGTCCAAAACACTGTATTTGCTGGGAACAGACACGAGTGCTATTTGCACTTTTTATGGCCAGAATAGCACAATAGTGGTGTTCTTACCCTGAATTGACACTTAATGCTAGAACTTGAAACTCAATGTGAATCAACTCCGTTTAGGAAGTTCTTTGAACCCCAGTCGGCCATACAAGAAAAACACTCTGCTTTTGAGAAACAGGCACTCTTGCACTCTACTGTGTTTCCTATAGGGCCAGTACAGTGAGCTAGCTCAGAACAAGAGAACTGTGCTTCCTACACAAACGGGGCATATCTAGTTCAACTCAGTATTAGAAACTAAGTAAAACAGGAGCTTCTATTCAGTCCAATACACTGTATTTGCTGGGAACAGACGCGAGTGCTATTTGCACTCTTAATGTCCAGAACAGCACAATAGTGGTGTTCTTACCCTGAATTAACACTTAATGCTAGAACTTGAAACTGAATGTGAATCAACTCCGTTTAGGAAGTTGTATTGAACCCCAGTCGGCCTTACAAGAAAAACACTCTGCTTTTGAGAAACAGGCACTCTTGCACTCTACTGTGTTTCCTATAGGGCCAGTACAGTGAGCTAGCTCAGAACAAGAGAACTGTGCTTCCTACACTAACGGGGCATATCTAGTTCAACTCAGGATTGGAAACTAAGTAAAACAGGAGCTTCTCTTCAGTCCAATACACTGTATTTGCTGGGAACAGACGCGAGTGCTATTTGCACTGTTTATGGCCAGAATAGCACAATAGTGGTGTTCTTACCCTGAATTAACACTTAATGCTAGAACTTGAAACTCAATGTGAATCAACTCCATTTAGGAAGTTGTATTGAACCCCAGTCGGCCTTACAAGAAAAACACTCTGCTTTTGAGAAACAGGCACTCTTGCACTCTACTGTGTTTCCTATAGGGCCAGTACAGTGAGCTAGCTCAGAACAAGAGAACTGTGCTTCCTACACAAACGGGGCATATCTAGTTCAACTCAGTATTGGAAACTAAGTAAAACAGGAGCTTCTCTTCAGTCCAATACACTGTATTTGCTGGGAACAGACGCGAGTGCTATTTGCACTCTTAATGTCCAGAACAGTACAATAGTGGTGTTCTTACCCTGAATTAACACTTAATGCTAGAACTTGAAACTGAATGTGAATCAACTCCGTTTAGGAACTTGTATTGAACCCCAGTCGGCCTTACAAGAAAAACACTCTGCTTTTGAGAAACGGGCACTCTTGCACTCTACTGTGTTTCCTATAGGGCCAGTACAGTGAGCTAGCTCAGAACAAGAGAACTGTGCTTCCTACACAAACGGGGCATATCTAGTTCAACTCAGTATTGGAAACTAAGTAAAACAGGAGCTTCTCTTCAGTCCAATACACTGTATTTGCTGGGAACAGACGCGAGTGCTATTTGCACTCTTAATGTGCAGAACAGCACAATAGTGGTGTTCTTACCCTGAATTAACACTTAATGCTAGAACTTGAAACTGAATGTGAATCAACACCGTTTAGGAAGTTGTATTAAACCCCAGTCGGCCTTACAAGAAAAACACTCTGCTTTTGAGAAACAAGCACTCTTGCACTCTACTGTGTTTCCTATAGTGCCAGTACAGTGAGCTAGCTCAGAACAAGAGAACTGTGCTTCCTACACAAACGGGGCATATCTAGTTCAACTCAGTATTGGAAACTAAGTAAAACAGGAGCTTCTCTTCAATCCAATACTCTGTATTTGCTGGGAACAGACGCGAGTGCTATTGGCACTGTTAATGGCCAGAACAGCACAATAGTGGTGTTCTTACCCTGAATTAACACTTAATGCTAGAACTTGAAACTCAATGTGAATCAACTCCGTTTAGGAAGTTGTATTGAACCCCATTCGGCCTTACAAGAAAAACACTCTGTTTTTGAGAAACAGGCACTCTTGCACTCTACTGTGTTTCCTATAGTGCCAGTACAGTGAGCTAGCTCAGAACAAGAGAACTGTGCTTCCTACACAAACGGGGCATATCTAGTTCCACTCAGTATTGGAAACTAAGTAAAACAGGAGCTTCTCTTCAGTCCAATACACTGTATTTGCTGGGAACAGACGCGAGTGCTATTTGCACTGTTTATGGCCAGAATAGCACAATAGTGGTGTTCTTACCCTGAATTAACACTTAATGCTAGAACTTGAAACTCAATGTGAATCAACTCCGTTTAGGAAGTTTTATTGAACCCCAGTCGGCCTTACAAGAAAAACACTCTGCTTTTGAGAAACAGGCACTCTTGCACTCTACTCTGTTTCCTATAGGGCCAGTACAGTGCACTAGCTCAGAAAAAGAGAACTGTGCTTCCTACACAAACGGGGCATATCTAGTTCAACTCAGTATTGGAAACTAAGTAAAACAGGAGCTTCTCTTCAGTCCAAAACACTGTATTTGCTGGGAATAGACGCGAGTGCTATTAGCACTGTTTATTGCCAGAACACAACAGTAGTTGTATTCTTACCCTGAATTAACACTTAATGCTAGAACTTGAAACTCAATGTGAATCAACTCCGTTTAGGAAGTTGGATTGAACCCCAGTCGGCCTTACAAGAAAAACACTCTGCTTTTGAGAAACAGGCACTCTTGCACTCTACTGTGTTTCCTATAGTGCCAGTACAGTGAACTAGCTCAGAACAAGAGAACTGTGCTTCCTACACAAACCGGGCATATCTCGTTCAACTCAGTATTGGAAACTAAGTAAAACAGGTGCTTCTCTTCAGTCCAAAACACTGTATTTGCTGGGAACAGACGTGAGTGCTATTTGCACTGTTTATGGCCAGATTAGCACAATAGTGGTGCTCTTACCCTGAATTAACACTTAATGCTAGAACTTGAAACTCAATGTGAATCAACTCCGTTTAGGAAGTTGTATTGAACCCCAGTCGGCCTTACAAGAAAAACACTCTGCTTTTGAGAAACAGGCACTCTTGCACTCTACTGTGCTTCCTATAGGGCCAGTACAGTGAGCTAGCTCAGAACAAGAGAACTGTACTTCCTACACAAACGGGGCATATCTAGTTCAACTCAGGATTGGAAACTAAGTAAAACAGGAGCTTCTCTTCAGTCCAAAACATTGTATTTGCTGGGAACAGACGCGAGTGCTATTAGCACTGTTTATGGCCAGAATACCACAATAGTTGTGGTCTTACCCTGAATTAACACTTAATGCTAGAACTTGAAACTAATGTGAATCAACTCCGTTTAGGAAGTTGTATTGAACCCCAGTCGGCCTTATAAGAAAAACACTCTGCTTTTGAGAAACAGGCACTCTTGCACTATACTGTGTTTCCTATAGTGCCAGTACAGTGGGCTAGCTCAGAACAAGAGAACTGTGCTTCCTACACAAACAGGGCATATCTAGTTCAACTCAGTATTGGAAACTAAGTAAAACAGGAGCTTCTCTTCAGTCCAATACACTGTATTTGCTGGGAACATACGCGTGTGCTATTTGCACTGTTTATGGCCAGAATAGCACAATAGTTGTGTTTTTAACCTGAATTAACACTTAATGCTAGAACTTGAAACTCAATGTGAATCAACTCCGTTTAGGAAGTTGTATTGAACCCCAGTCGGCCTTACAAGAAAAACACTCTGCTTTTGAGAAACAGGCACTCTTGCACTCTACTGTGTTTCCTATAGGGCCAGTAGAGTGAGCTAGCTCAGAACAAGAGAACTGTGCTTCCTACAAAAACGGGGCATATCTAGTTGAACTCAGTATTTTAAACTAAGTAAAACAGGAGCTTCTCTTCAGTCCAAAACACTGTATTTGCTGGGAACAGACGCGAGTGCTATTTGCACTGTTTATGGCCAGAATAGCACAATAGTGGTGTTCTTACCCTGAATTAACACTTAATGCTAGAACTTGAAACTCAATGTGAATCAACTCCGTTTAGGAAGTTGTATTGAACCCCAGTCGGCCTTACAAGAAAAACACCCTTCTTTTGAGAAACAGGCACTCTTGCACTCTACTGTGTTTCCTATAGGGCCAGTACAGTGAGCTAGCTCAGAACAAAAGAACTGTGCTTCCTACACAAACGGGGCATATCTAGTTCAACTCAGTATTGGAAACTAAGTAAAACAGGAGCTTCTTTTCAGTCCAATACACTGTATTTGCTGGGAACAGACGCGAGTGCTATTAGCACTGATTATGGCCAGAATAGCACAATAGTTGTGTTCTTACCCTGAATTAACACTTAATGCTAGAACTTGAAACTCAATGTGAATCAACTCCGTTTAGGAAGTTGTATTAAACCCCAGTCGGCCTTACAAGAAAAACACTCTGCTTTTGAGAAACAGGCACTCTTGCACTCTACTGTGTTTCCTATAGTGCCGGTACAGTGAGCTAGCTCAGAACAAGAGAACTGTGCTTCCTACACAAACGGGGCATATCTAGTTCAACTCAGTATTGGAAACTAAGTAAAACAGGAGCTTCTCTTCAGTCCAATACACTGTATTTGCTGGGAACAGACGCGAGTGCTATTTGCACTGTTTATGGCCAGAATAGCACAATAGTGGTGTTCTTACCCTGAATTAACACTTAATGCTAGAACTTGAAACTCAATGTGAATCAACTCCGTTTAGGAAGTTGTATTGAACCCCAGTCGGCCATACAAGAAAAACACTCTGCTTTTGAGAAACAGGCACTCTTGCACTCTACTGTGGTTCCTATAGGGCCAGTACAGTGAGCTAGCTCAGAACAAGAGAACTGTGCTTCCTACACAAACGGGGCATATCTAGTTCAACTCAGTATTGGAAACTAAGTAAAACAGGAGCTTCTCTTCAGTCCAAAACACTGTATTTGCTGGGAACAGACACGAGTGCTATTAGTACTGTTTATGGCCAGAATAGCACAATAGTGGTGTTCTTACCCTGAATTAACACTTACTGCTAGAACTTGAAACTCAATGTGAATCAACTCCGTTTAGGAAGTTGTATTGAACCCCAGTCGGCCTTACAAGAAAAACACTCTGCTTTTGAGAAACAGGCAATCTTGCACTCTACTGTGTTTCCTATAGGGCCAGTACAGTGAGCTAGCTCAGAACAAGAGAACTGTGCTTCCTACACAAACGGGGCATATCTAGTTCAACTCAGTATTGGAAACTAAGTAAAACAGGAGCTTCTCTTCAGTCCAAAACATTGTATTTGCTGGGAACAGACGCGAGTGCTATTTGCACTGTTTATGTCCAGAACACCACAATAGTTGTGTTCTTACCCTGAATTAACACTTAATGCTAGAACTTAAAACTCAATGTGAATCAACTCCGTTTAGGAAGTTGTATTGAACCCCAGTCGGCCTTACAAGAAAAACACTCTGCTTTTGAGAAACAGGCACTCTTGCACTCTACTGTGTTTCCTATAGTGCCAGTACAGTGAGCTAGCTCAGAAAAAGAGAACTGTGCTTCCTACACAAACGGGGCATATCTAGTTCAACTCAGTATTGGAAACTAAGTAAAACCGGAGCTTCTCTTCAGTCCAATACACTGTATTTGCTGGGAACAGACGCGAGTGCTATTTGCACTGTTTATGGCCAGAATAGCACAATAGTGGTGTTCTTACCCTGAATTAACACTTAATGCTAGAACTTGAAACTCAATGTGAATCAACTCCGTTTTG
The DNA here is from genome assembly GCF_049852395.1 of Peromyscus maniculatus bairdii. NCBI lineage: Eukaryota > Metazoa > Chordata > Mammalia > Rodentia > Cricetidae > Peromyscus > Peromyscus maniculatus. The sequence continues at coordinate 53,594,641 of NC_134866.1, forward strand.
GAAGTTGTATTGAACCCCAGTCGGCCATACAAGAAAAACATTCTGCTTTTGAGAAACAGGAACTCTTGCACTCTACTGTGTTTCCTATAGGGCCAGTACAGTGAGCTAGCTCAGAACAAGAGAACTGTGCTTCCTACACAAACGGGGCATATCTAGTTCAACTCAGTATTGGAAACTAAGTAAAACAGGAGCTTCTCTTCAGTCCAAAACACTGTATTTGCTGGGAACAGACACGAGTGCTATTTGCACTTTTTATGGCCAGAATAGCACAATAGTGGTGTTCTTACCCTGAATTGACACTTAATGCTAGAACTTGAAACTCAATGTGAATCAACTCCGTTTAGGAAGTTCTTTGAACCCCAGTCGGCCATACAAGAAAAACACTCTGCTTTTGAGAAACAGGCACTCTTGCACTCTACTGTGTTTCCTATAGGGCCAGTACAGTGAGCTAGCTCAGAACAAGAGAACTGTGCTTCCTACACAAACGGGGCATATCTAGTTCAACTCAGTATTAGAAACTAAGTAAAACAGGAGCTTCTATTCAGTCCAATACACTGTATTTGCTGGGAACAGACGCGAGTGCTATTTGCACTCTTAATGTCCAGAACAGCACAATAGTGGTGTTCTTACCCTGAATTAACACTTAATGCTAGAACTTGAAACTGAATGTGAATCAACTCCGTTTAGGAAGTTGTATTGAACCCCAGTCGGCCTTACAAGAAAAACACTCTGCTTTTGAGAAACAGGCACTCTTGCACTCTACTGTGTTTCCTATAGGGCCAGTACAGTGAGCTAGCTCAGAACAAGAGAACTGTGCTTCCTACACTAACGGGGCATATCTAGTTCAACTCAGGATTGGAAACTAAGTAAAACAGGAGCTTCTCTTCAGTCCAATACACTGTATTTGCTGGGAACAGACGCGAGTGCTATTTGCACTGTTTATGGCCAGAATAGCACAATAGTGGTGTTCTTACCCTGAATTAACACTTAATGCTAGAACTTGAAACTCAATGTGAATCAACTCCATTTAGGAAGTTGTATTGAACCCCAGTCGGCCTTACAAGAAAAACACTCTGCTTTTGAGAAACAGGCACTCTTGCACTCTACTGTGTTTCCTATAGGGCCAGTACAGTGAGCTAGCTCAGAACAAGAGAACTGTGCTTCCTACACAAACGGGGCATATCTAGTTCAACTCAGTATTGGAAACTAAGTAAAACAGGAGCTTCTCTTCAGTCCAATACACTGTATTTGCTGGGAACAGACGCGAGTGCTATTTGCACTCTTAATGTCCAGAACAGTACAATAGTGGTGTTCTTACCCTGAATTAACACTTAATGCTAGAACTTGAAACTGAATGTGAATCAACTCCGTTTAGGAACTTGTATTGAACCCCAGTCGGCCTTACAAGAAAAACACTCTGCTTTTGAGAAACGGGCACTCTTGCACTCTACTGTGTTTCCTATAGGGCCAGTACAGTGAGCTAGCTCAGAACAAGAGAACTGTGCTTCCTACACAAACGGGGCATATCTAGTTCAACTCAGTATTGGAAACTAAGTAAAACAGGAGCTTCTCTTCAGTCCAATACACTGTATTTGCTGGGAACAGACGCGAGTGCTATTTGCACTCTTAATGTGCAGAACAGCACAATAGTGGTGTTCTTACCCTGAATTAACACTTAATGCTAGAACTTGAAACTGAATGTGAATCAACACCGTTTAGGAAGTTGTATTAAACCCCAGTCGGCCTTACAAGAAAAACACTCTGCTTTTGAGAAACAAGCACTCTTGCACTCTACTGTGTTTCCTATAGTGCCAGTACAGTGAGCTAGCTCAGAACAAGAGAACTGTGCTTCCTACACAAACGGGGCATATCTAGTTCAACTCAGTATTGGAAACTAAGTAAAACAGGAGCTTCTCTTCAGTCCAATACACTGTATTTGCTGGGAACAGACGCGAGTGCTATTTGCACTGTTTATGGCCAGAATAGCACAATAGTGGTGTTCTTACCCTGAATTAACACTTAATGCTAGAACTTGAAACTAAATGTGAATCAACTCCGTTTAGGAAGTTATATTGAACCCCAGTCGGCCATACAAGAAAAACCCTCTGCTTTTGAGAAACAGGCACTCTTGCACTCTACTGTGTTTCCTATAGGGCCAGTACAGTGAGCTAGCTCAGAACAAGAGAACTGTGCTTCCTACAGAAACGGGGCATATCTAGTTCAACTCAGTATTGGAAACTAAGTAAAACAGGAGCTTCTCTTCAGTCCAAAACACTGTATTAGCTGGGAACAGACGCGAGTGCTATTTGCACTGTTTATGGCCAGAATAGCACAATAGTGGTGTTCTTACCCTGAATTAACACTTAATGCTAGAACTTGAAACTCAATGTGAATCAACTCCATTTAGGAAGTTGTATTGAACCCCAGTCGGCCTTACAAGCAAAACACTCTGCTTTTGAGAAACAGGCACTCTTGCACTCTACTGTGCTTCCAATAGGGCCAGTACAGTGAGCTAGCTCAGAACAAAAGAACTGTGCTTCCTACACAAACGGGGCATATCTAGTTCAACTCAGTATTGGAAACTAAGTAAAACAGGAGCTTCTCTTCATTCCAATACACTGTATTTGCTGGGAACAGACGCGAGTGCTATTAGCACTGTTTATGTCCAGAATAGCACAATAGTGGTGTTCTTACCCTGAATTAACACTTAATGCTAGAACTTGAAACTCAATGTGAATCAACTCCGTTTAGGAAGTTGTATTGAACCCCATTCGGCCTTACAAGAAAAACACTCTGCTTTTGAGAAACAGGCACTCTTGCACTCTACTGTGTTTCCTATAGGGCCAGTACAGTGAGCTAGCTCAGAAAAAGAGAACTGTGCTTCCTACACAAACGGGGCATATCTAGTTCAACTCAGTATTGGAAACTAAGTAAAACAGGAGCTTCTCTTCAGTCCAATACACTGTATTTGCTGGGAACAGACGCGAGTGCTGTTTGCACTCTTAATGTCCAGAACAGCACAATAGTGGTATTCTTACCCTGAATTAACACTTAATGCTAGAACTTGAAACTGAATGTGAATCAACTCAGTTTAGGAACTTGTATTGAACCCCAGTCGGCCTTACAAGAAAAACACTCTGCTTTTGAGAAACAGGCACTCTTGCACTCTACTGTGTTTCCTATAGGGCCAGTACAGTGAGCTAGCTCAGAACAAGAGAACTGTGCTTCCTACACAAACGGGGCATATCTAGTTCAACTCAGTATTGGAAACTAAGTAAAACAGGAGCTTCTCTTCAGTCCAATACACTGTATTTGCTGGGAACAGACGCGAGTGCTATTTGCACTCTTAATGTCCAGAACACCACAATAGTGGTGTTCTTACCCTGAATTAACACTTAATGCTAGAACTTGAAACTGAATGTGAATCAACACCGTTTAGGAAGTTGTATTAAACCCCAGTCGGCCTTACAAGAAAAACACTCTGCTTTTGAGAATCAGGCACTCTTGCACTCTACTGTGTTTCCTATAGTGCCGGTACAGTGAGCTAGCTCAGAACAAGAGAACTGTGCTTCCTACACAAACGGGGCATATCTAGTTCAACTCAGTATTGGAAACTAAGTAAAACAGGAGCTTCTCTTCAGTCCAATACACTGTATTTGCTGGGAACAGACGCGAGTGCTATTTGCACTGTTTATGGCCAGAATAGCACAATAGTGGTGTTCTTACCCTGAATTAACACTTAATGCTAGAACTTGAAACTCAATGTGAATCAACTCCGTTTAGGAAGTTGTATTGAACTCCAGTCGGCCATACAAGAAAAACAATCTGCTTTTGAGAAACAGGCACTCTTGCACTCTACTGTGTTTCCTATAGGGCCAGTACAGTGAGCTAGCTCAGAACAAGAGAACTGTGCTTCCTACACAAACGGGGCATATCTAGTTCAACTCAGTATTGGAAACTAAGTTAAACAGGAGTTTCTCTTCAGTCCAAAACACTGTATTTGCTGGGAACAGACGCGAGTGCTATTTGCACTGTTTATGGCCAGAATAGCACAATAGTGGTGTTCTTACCCTGAATTAACACTTAATGCTAGAACTTGAAACTCAATGTGAATCAACTCCATTTAGGAAGTTGTATTGAACCCCAGTCGGCCTTACAAGAAAAACACTCTGCTTTTGAGAAACAGGCACTCTTGCACTCTACTGTGTTTCCTATAGGGCCAGTAGAGTGAGCTAGCTCAGAACAAGAGAACTGTGCTTCCTACACAAACGGGGCATATCTAGTTCAACTCAGTATTGGAAACTAAGTAAAACAGGAGCTTCTCTTCAGTCCAAAACACTGTATTTGCTGGGAACAGATGCGAGTGCTATTGGTACTGTCTATGGCCAGAATAGCACAATAGTTGTGTTCTTACCCTGAATTAACACTTAATGCTAGAACTTGAAACTGAATGTGAATCAACTCCGTTTAGGAAGTTGTATTGAACCCCAGTTGGCCTTACAAGCAAAACACCCTGCTTTTGAGAAACAGGCACTCTTGCACTCTACTGTGTTTCCAATGGGGCCAGTACAGTGAGCTAGCTCAGAACAAAAGAACTGTGCTTCCTACACAAATGGGGCATATCTAGTTCAATTCAGTATTGGAAACTAAGTAAAACAGGAGCTTCTCTTCAGTCCAATACACTGTATTTGCTGGGAACAGACGCGAGTGCTCTTAGCACTGTTTATGGCCAGAATAGCACAATAGTGGTGTTCTTACCCTGAATTAACACTTAATGCTAGAACTTGAAACTCAATGTGAATCAACTCCGTTTAGGAAGTTGTATTGAACCCCAGTCGGCCTTACAAGAAAAACACTCTGCTTTTGAGAAACAGGCACTCTTGCACTCTACTGTGTTTCCTATAGGGCCAGTACAGTGAGCTAGCTCAGAACAAGAGAACTGTGCTTCCTACACAAACGGGGCATATCTAGTTCAACTCAGGATTGGAAACTAAGTAAAATGGACCTTCTCTTCATTCCAATACACTGTATTTGCTGGGAACAGACGCGAGTGCTATTTGCACTGTTTATGGCCAGAATAGCACAATAGTGGTGTTCTTACCCTGAATTAACACTTAATGCTAGAACTTGAAACTCAATGTGAATCAACTCCATTTAGGAAGTTGTATTGAACCCCAGTCGGCCTTACAAGATAAACACTCTGCTTTTGAGAAACAGGCACTCTTGCACTCTACTGTGTTTCCTATAGGGCCAGTACAGTGAGCTAGCTCAGAACAAGAGAACTGTGCTTCCTACACAAACGGGGCATATCTAGTTCAACTCAGTATTGGAAACTAAGTAAAACAGGAGCTTCTCTTCAGTCCAATACACTGTATTTGCTGGGAACAGACGCGAGTGCTATTTGCACTCTTAATGTCCAGAACAGCACAATAGTGGTGTTCTTACCCTGAATTAACACTTAATGCTAGAACTTGAAACTGAATGTGAATCAACTCCGTTTAGGAACTTGTATTGAACCCCAGTCGGCCTTACAAGAAAAACACTCTGCTTTTGAGAAACGGGCACTCTTGCACTCTACTGTGTTTCCTATAGGGCCAGTACAGTGAGCTAGCTCAGAACAAGAGAACTGTGCTTCCTACACAAACGGGGCATATCTAGTTCAACTCAGTATTGGAAACTAAGTAAAACAGGAGCTTCTCTTCAGTCCAATACACTGTATTTGCTGGGAACAGACGCGAGTGCTATTTGCACTCTTAATGTCCAGAACAGCACAATAGTGGTGTTCTTACCCTGAATTAACACTTAATGCTAGAACTTGAAACTGAATGTGAATCAACACCATTTAGGAAGTTGTATTAAACCCCAGTCGGCCTTACAAGAAAAACACTCTGCTTTTGAGAAACAGGCACTCTTGCACTCTACTGTGTTTCCTATAGTGCCAGTACAGTGAGCTAGCTCAGAACAAGAGAACTGTGCTTCCTACACAAACGGGGCATATCTAGTTCAACTCAGTATTGGAAACTAAGTAAAACAGGAGCTTCTCTTCAGTCCAATACACTGTATTTGCTGGGAACAGACGCGAGTGCTATTTGCACTGTTTATGGCCAGAATAGCACAATAGTGGTGTTCTTACCCTGAATTAACACTTAATGCTAGAACTTGAAACTCAATGTGAATCAACTCCGTTTAGGAAGTTGTATTGAACCCCAGTCGGCCATACAAGAAAAACACTCTGCTTTTGAGAAACAGGCACTCTTGCACTCTACTGTGTTTCCTATAGGGCCAGTACAGTGAGCTAGCTCAGAACAAGAGAACTGTGCTTCCTACACAAACGGGGCATATCTAGTTCAACTCAGTATTGGAAACTAAGTAAAACAGGAGCTTCTCTTCAGTCCAAAACACTGTATTTGCTGGGAACAGACGCGAGTGCTATTTGCACTGTTTATGGCCAGAATAGCACAATAGTGGTGTTCTTACCCTGAATTAACACTTAATGCTAGAACTTGAAACTCAATGTGAATCAACTCCATTTAGGAAGTTGTATTGAACCCCAGTCGGCCTTACAAGAAAAACACTCTGCTTTTGAGAAACAGGCACTCTTGCACTCTACTGTGTTTCCTATAGGGCGAGTAGAATGAGCTACCTCAGAACAAGAGAACTGTGCTTCCTACACAAACGGGGCATATCTAGTTCAACTCAGTATTGGAAACTAAGTAAAACAGGAGCTTCTCTTCAGTCCAAAACACTGTATTTGCTGGGAACAGATGCGAGTGCTATTTGTACTGTTTATAGCCAGAATAGCACAATAGTTGTGTTCTTACCCTGAATTAACACTTAATGCTAGAACATGAAACTCAATGTGAATCAACTCCGTTTAGGAAGTTGTATTGAACCCCAGTCGGCCTTATAAGCAAAACACCCTGCTTTTGAGAAACAGGCACTCTTGCACTCTACTGTGCTTCCAATAGGGCCAGTACAGTGAGCTAGCTCAGAACAAAAGAACTGTGCTTCCTACACAAACGGGGCATATCTAGTTCAACTCAGTATTGGAAACTAAGTAAAACAGGAGCTTCTCTTCATTCCAATACACTGTATTTGCTGGGAACAGACGCGAGTGCTATTAGCACTGTTTATGGCCAGAATAGCACAATAGTGGTGTTCTTACCCTGAATTAACACTTAATGCTAGAACTTGAAACTCAATGTGAATCAACTCCGTTTAGGAAGTTGTATTGAACCCCAGTCGGCCTTACAAGAAAAACACTCTGCTTTTGAGAAACAGGCACTCTTGCACTCTACTGTGTTTCCTATAGGGCCAGTACAGTGAGCTAGCTCAGAACAAGAGAACTGTGCTTCCTACACAAACGGGGCATATCTAGTTCAACTCAGTATTGGAAACTAAGTAAAACAGGAGCTTCTCTTCAGTCCAATACACTGTATTTGCTGGGAACAGACGCGAGTGCTGTTTGCACTCTTAATGTCCAGAACAGCACAATAGTGGTATTCTTACCCTGAATTAACACTTAATGCTAGAACTTGAAACTGAATGTGAATCAACTCCGTTTAGGAACTTGTATTGAACCCCAGTCGGCCTTACAAGAAAAACACTCTGCTTTTGAGAAACAGGCACTCTTGCACTCTACTGTGTTTCCTATAGGGCCAGTACAGTGAGCTAGCTCAGAACAAGAGAACTGTGCTTCCTACACAAACGGGGCATATCTAGTTCAACTCAGTATTGGAAACTAAGTAAAACAGGAGCTTCTCTTCAGTCCAATACACTGTATTTGCTGGGAACAGACGCGAGTGCTATTTGCACTCTTAATGTCCAGAACAACACAATAGTGGTGTTCTTACCCTGAATTAACACTTAATGCTAGAACTTGAAACTGAATGTGAATCAACACCGTTTAGGAAGTTGTATTAAACCCCAGTCGGCCTTACAAGAAAAACACTCTGCTTTTGAGAATCAGGCACTCTTGCACTCTACTGTGTTTCCTATAGGGCCAGTACAGTGAGCTAGCTCAGAACAAGAGAACTGTGCTTCCTACACAAACGGGGCATATCTAGTTCAACTCAGTATTGGAAACTAAGTAAAACAGGAGCTTCTCTACAGTCCAATACACTGTATTTGCTGGGAACAGACGCGAGTGCTATTTGCACTCTTAATGGCCAGAACAGCACAATAGTGGTGTTCTTACCCTGAATTAACACTTAATGCTAGAACTTGAAACTCAATGTGAATCAACTCAGTTTAGGAAGTTGTATTGAACCCCAGTCGGCCTTACAAGAAAAACACTCTGGTTTTGAGAAACAGGCACTCTTGCACTCTACTGTGTTTCCTATAGGGCCAGTACAGTGAGCTAGCTCAGAACAAGAGAACTGTGCTTCCTACACAAACGGGGCATATCTAGTTCAACTCAGTATTGGAAACTAAGTAAAACAGGAGTTTCTCTTCAGTCCAAAACACTGTATTTGCTGGGAACAGACGCGAGTGCTATTTGCACTGTTTATGGCCAGAATAGCACAATAGTGGTATTCTTACCCTGAATTAACACTTAATGCTAGAACTTGAAACTCAATGTGAATCAACTCCGTTTAGGAAGTTGTATTGAACCCCAGTCGGCCTTACAAGCAAAACACCCTGCTTTTGAGAAACAGGCACTCTTGCACTCTACTGTGTTTCCAATAGGGCCAGTACAGTGAGCTAGCTCAGAACAAAAGAACTGTGCTTCCTACACAAACGGGGCATATCTAGTTCAATTCAGTATTGGAAACTAAGTAAAACAGGAGCTTCTCTTCAGTCCAATACACTGTATTTGCTGGGAACAGACGCGAGTGCTCTTAGCACTGTTTATGGCCAGAATAGCACAATAGTGTTGTTCTTACCCTGAATTAACACTTAATGCTAGAACTTGAAACTCAATGTGAATCAACTCCGTTTAGGAAGTTGTATTGAACCCCAGTCGGCCTTACAAGAAAAACACTCTGCTTTTGAGAAACAGGCACTCTTGCACTCTACTGTGTTTCCTATAGGGCCAGTACAGTGAGCTAGCTCAGAACAAGAGAACTGTGCTTCCTACACAAACGGGGCATATCTAGTTCAACTCAGTATTGGAAACTAAGTAAAACAGGAGCTTCTCTTCAGTCCAATACACTGTATTTGCTGGGAACAGACGCGAGTGCTATTTGCACTCTTAATGTCCAGAACAGCACAATAGTGGTGTTCTTACCCTGAATTAACACTTAATGCTAGAACTTGAAACTGAATGTGAATCAACTCCGTTTAGGAAGTTGTATTGAACCCCAGTCGGCCTTACAAGAAAAACACTCTGGTTTTGAGAAACAGGCACTCTTGCACTCTACTGTGTTTCCTATAGGGCCAGTACAGTGAGCTAGCTCAGAACAAGAGAACTGTGCTTCCTACACAAACGGGGCATATCTAGTTCAACTCAGTATTGGAAACTAAGTAAAACAGGAGCTTCTCTTCAGTCCAAAACACTGTATTTGCTGGGAACAGACGCGAGTGCTATTTGCACTGTTTATGGCCAGAATAGCACAATAGTGGTGTTCTTACCCTGAATTAACACTTAATGCTAGAACTTGAAACTCAATGTGAATCAACTCCGTTTAGGAACTTGTATTGAACCCCAGTCGGCCTTACAAGAAAAACACTCTGCTTTTGAGAAACAGGCACTCTTGCACTCTACTGTGTTTCCTATAGGGCCAGTAGAGTGAGCTAGCTCAGAACAAGAGAACTGTGCTTCCTACACAAACGGGGCATATCTAGTTCAACTTAGTATTGGAAACTAAGTAAAACAGGAGCTTCTCTTCAGTCCAAAACACTGTATTTTCTGGGAACAGACGCGAGTGCTATTTGTACTGTTTATGGCCAGAATAGCACAATCGTGCTGTTCTTACACTGAATTAACACTTAATGCTAGAACTTGAAACTCAATGTGAATCAACTCCGTTTAGGAAGTTGTATTGAACCCCAGTCGGCCTTACAAGCAAAACACCCTGCTGGTGAGAAACAGGCACTCTTGCACTCTACTGTGTTTCCTAAAGGGCCAGTACAGTGAGCTAGCTCAGAACAAAAGAACTGTGCTTCCTACACAAACGGGGCATATCTAGTTCAACTCAGTATTGGAAACTAAGTAAAACAGGAGCTTCTCTTCAGTCCAATACACTGTATTTGCTGGGAACAGACGCGAGTGCTATTAGCACTGTTTATGGCCAGAATAGCACAATAGTGGTGTTCTTACCCTGAATTAACACTTAATGCTAGAACTTGAAACTCAATGTGAATCAACTCCGTTTATGAAGTTGTATTGAACCCCAGTCGGCCTTACAAGCAAAACACCCTGCTTTTGAGAAACAGGCACTCTTGCACTCTACTGTGTTTCCAATGGGGCCAGTACAGTGAGCTAGCTCAGAACAAAAGAACTGTGCTTCCTACACAAACGGGGCATATCTAGTTCAATTCAGTATTGGAAACTAAGTAAAACAGGAGCTTCTCTTCAGTCCAATACACTGTATTTGCTGGGAACAGACGCGAGTGCTCTTAGCACTGTTTATGGCCAGAATAGCACAATAGTGGTGTTCTTACCCTGAATTAACACTTAATGCTAGAACTTGAAACTCAATGTGAATCAACTCCGTTTAGGAAGTTGTATTGAACCCCAGTCGGCCTTACAAGAAAAACACTCTGCTTTTGAGAAACAGGCACTCTTGCACTCTACTGTGTTTCCTATAGGGCCAGTACAGTGAGCTAGCTCAGAACAAGAGAACTGTGCTTCCTACACAAACGGGGCATATCTAGTTCAACTCAGGATTGGAAACTAAGTAAAATGGACCTTCTCTTCATTCCAATACACTGTATTTGCTGGGAACAGACGCGAGTGCTATTTGCACTGTTTATGGCCAGAATAGCACAATAGTGGTGTTCTTACCCTGAATTAACACTTAATGCTAGAACTTGAAACTCAATGTGAATCAACTCCATTTAGGAAGTTGTATTGAACCCCAGTCGGCCTTACAAGATAAACACTCTGCTTTTGAGAAACAGGCACTCTTGCACTCTACTGTGTTTCCTATAGGGCCAGTACAGTGAGCTAGCTCAGAACAAGAGAACTGTGCTTCCTACACAAACGGGGCATATCTAGTTCAACTCAGTATTGGAAACTAAGTAAAACAGGAGCTTCTCTTCAGTCCAATACACTGTATTTGCTGGGAACAGACGCGAGTGCTATTTGCACTCTTAATGTCCAGAACAGCACAATAGTGGTGTTCTTACCCTGAATTAACACTTAATGCTAGAACTTGAAACTGAATGTGAATCAACTCCGTTTAGGAACTTGTATTGAACCCCAGTCGGCCTTACAAGAAAAACACTCTGCTTTTGAGAAACGGGCACTCTTGCACTCTACTGTGTTTCCTATAGGGCCAGTACAGTGAGCTAGCTCAGAACAAGAGAACTGTGCTTCCTACACAAACGGGGCATATCTAGTTCAACTCAGTATTGGAAACTAAGTAAAACAGGAGCTTCTCTTCAGTCCAATACACTGTATTTGCTGGGAACAGACGCGAGTGCTATTTGCACTCTTAATGTCCAGAACAGCACAATAGTGGTGTTCTTACCCTGAATTAACACTTAATGCTAGAACTTGAAACTGAATGTGAATCAACACCATTTAGGAAGTTGTATTAAACCCCAGTCGGCCTTACAAGAAAAACACTCTGCTTTTGAGAAACAGGCACTCTTGCACTCTACTGTGTTTCCTATAGTGCCAGTACAGTGAGCTAGCTCAGAACAAGAGAACTGTGCTTCCTACACAAACGGGGCATATCTAGTTCAACTCAGTATTGGAAACTAAGTAAAACAGGAGCTTCTCTTCAGTCCAATACACTGTATTTGCTGGGAACATACGCGAGTGCTATTTGCACTGTTTATGGCCAGAATAGCACAATAGTGGTGTTCTTACCCTGAATTAACACTTAATGCTAGAACTTGAAACTCAATGTGAATCAACTCCGTTTAGGAAGTTGTACTGAACCCCAGTCGGCCATACAAGAAAAACACTCTGCTTTTGAGAAACAGGCACTCTTGCACTCTACTGTGTTTCCTATAGGGCCAGTACAGTGAGCTAGCTCAGAACAAGAGAACTGTGCTTCCTACACAAACGGGGCATATCTAGTTCAACTCAGTATTGGAAACTAAGTAAAACAGGAGCTTCTCTTCAGTCCAAAACACTGTATTTGCTGGGAACAGACGCGAGTGCTATTTGCACTGTTTATGGCCAGAATAGCACAATAGTGGTGTTCTTACCCTGAATTAACACTTAATGCTAGAACTTGAAACTCAATGTGAATCAACTCCATTTAGGAAGTTGTATTGAACCCCAGTCGGCCTTACAAGAAAAACACTCTGCTTTTGAGAAACAGGCACTCTTGCACTCTACTGTGTTTCCTATAGGGCGAGTAGAATGAGCTACCTCAGAACAAGAGAACTGTGCTTCCTACACAAACGGGGCATATCTAGTTCAACTCAGTATTGGAAACTAAGTAAAACAGGAGCTTCTCTTCAGTCCAAAACACTGTATTTGCTGGGAACAGATGCGAGTGCTATTTGTACTGTTTATAGCCAGAATAGCACAATAGTTGTGTTCTTACCCTGAATTAACACTTAATGCTAGAACTTGAAACTCAATGTGAATCAACTCCGTTTAGGAAGTTGTATTGAACCCCAGTCGGCCTTATAAGCAAAACACCCTGCTTTTGAGAAACAGGCACTCTTGCACTCTACTGTGCTTCCAATAGGGCCAGTACAGTGAGCTAGCTCAGAACAAAAGAACTGTGCTTCCTACACAAACGGGGCATATCTAGTTCAACTCAGTATTGGAAACTAAGTAAAACAGGAGCTTCTCTTCATTCCAATACACTGTATTTGCTGGGAACAGACGCGAGTGCTATTAGCACTGTTTATGGCCAGAATAGCACAATAGTGGTGTTCTTACCCTGAATTAACACTTAATGCTAGAACTTGAAACTCAATGTGAATCAACTCCGTTTAGGAAGTTGTATTGAACCCCAGTCGGCCTTACAAGAAAAACACTCTGCTTTTGAGAAACAGGCACTCTTGCACTCTATTGTGTTTCCTATAGGGCCAGTACAGTGAGCTAGCTCAGAACAAGAGAACTGTGCTTCCTACACAAACGGGGCATATCTAGTTCAACTCAGTATTGGAAACTAAGTAAAACAGGAGCTTCTCTTCAGTCCAATACACTGTATTTGCTGGGAACAGACGCGAGTGCTGTTTGCACTCTTAATGTCCAGAACAGCACAATAGTGGTATTCTTACCCTGAATTAACACTTAATGCTAGAACTTGAAACTGAATGTGAATCAACTCCGTTTAGGAACTTGTATTGAACCCCAGTCGGCCTTACAAGAAAAACACTCTGCTTTTGAGAAACAGGCACTCTTGCACTCTACTGTGTTTCCTATAGGGCCAGTACAGTGAGCTAGCTCAGAACAAGAGAACTGTGCTTCCTACACAAACGGGGCATATCTAGTTCAACTCAGTATTGGAAACTAAGTAAAACAGGAGCTTCTCTTCAGTCCAATACACTGTATTTGCTGGGAACAGACGCGAGTGCTATTTGCACTCTTAATGTCCAGAACAGCACAATAGTGGTGTTCTTACCCTGAATTAACACTTAATGCTAGAACTTGAAACTGAATGTGAATCAACACCGTTTAGGAAGTTGTATTAAACCCCAGTCGGCCTTACAAGAAAAACACTCTGCTTTTGAGAATCAGGCACTCTTACACTCTACTGTGTTTCCTATAGGGCCAGTACAGTGAGCTAGCTCAGAACAAGAGAACTGTGCTTCCTACACAAACGGGGCATATCTAGTTCAACTCAGTATTGGAAACTAAGTAAAACAGGAGCTTCTCTACAGTCCAATACACTGTATTTGCTGGGAACAGACGCGAGTGCTATTTGCACTCTTAATGGCCAGAACAGCACAATAGTGGTGTTCTTACCCTGAATTAACACTTAATGCTAGAACTTGAAACTCAATGTGAATCAACTCAGTTTAGGAAGTTGTATTGAACCCCAGTCGGCCTTACAAGAAAAACACTCTGGTTTTGAGAAACAGGCACTCTTGCACTCTACTGTGTTTCCTATAGGGCCAGTACAGTGAGCTAGCTCAGAACAAAAGAACTGTGCTTCCTACACAAACGGGGCATATCTAGTTCAACTCAGGATTGGAAACTAAGTAAAACAGGAGCTTCTCTTCATTCCAATACACTGTATTTGCTGGGAACAGACGCGAGTGCTATTTGCACTGTTTATGGCCAGAATAGCACAATAGTGGTGTTCTCACCCTGAATTAACACTTAATGCTAGAACTTGAAACTCAATGTGAATCAACTCCGTTTAGGAAGTTGTATTGAACCCCAGTTGGCCTTACAAGAAAAACACTCTGCTTTTGAGAAACAGGCACTCTTGCACTCTACTGTGTTTCCTATAGGGCCAGTACAGTGAGCTAGCTCAGAACAAGAGAACTGTGCTTCCTACACAAACGGGGCATATCTAGTTCAACTCAGTATTGGAAACTAAGTAAAACAGGAGTTTCTCTTCAGTCCAAAACACTGTATTTGCTGGGAACAGACGCGAGTGCTATTTGCACTGTTTATGGCCAGAATAGCACAATAGTGGTGTTCTTACCCTGAATTAACACTTAATGCTAGAACTTGAAACTCAATGTGAATCAACTCCGTTTAGGAAGTTGTATTGAACCCCAGTCGGCCTTACAAGCAAAACACCCTGCTTTTGAGAAACAGGCACTCTTGCACTCTACTGTGTTTCCAATAGGGCCAGTACAGTGAGCTAGCTCAGAACAAAAGAACTGTGCTTCCTACACAAACGGGGCATATCTAGTTCAATTCAGTATTGGAAACTAAGTAAAACAGGAGCTTCTCTTCAGTCCAATACACTGTATTTGCTGGGAACAGACGCGAGTGCTCTTAGCACTGTTTATGGCCAGAATAGCACAATAGTGTTGTTCTTACCCTGAATTAACACTTAATGCTAGAACTTGAAACTCAATGTGAATCAACTCCGTTTAGGAAGTTGTATTGAACCCCAGTCGGCCTTACAAGAAAAACACTCTGCTTTTGAGAAACAGGCACTCTTGCACTCTACTGTGTTTCCTATAGGGCCAGTACAGTGAGCTAGCTCAGAACAAGAGAACTGTGCTTCCTACACAAACGGGGCATATCTAGTTCAACTCAGTATTGGAAACTAAGTAAAACAGGAGCTTCTCTTCAGTCCAATACACTGTATTTGCTGGGAACAGACGCGAGTGCTATTTGCACTCTTAATGTCCAGAACAGCACAATAGTGGTGTTCTTACCCTGAATTAACACTTAATGCTAGAACTTGAAACTGAATGTGAATCAACTCCGTTTAGGAAGTTGTATTGAACCCCAGTCGGCCTTACAAGAAAAACACTCTGCTTTTGAGAAACAGGCACTCTTGCACTCTACTGTGTTTCCTATAGGGCCAGTACAGTGAGCTAGCTCAGAACAAGAGAACTGTGCTTCCTACACAAACGGGGCATATCTAGTTCAACTCAGTATTGGAAACTAAGTAAAACAGGAGCTTCTCTTCAGTCCAAAACACTGTATTTGCTGGGAACAGATGCGAGTGCTATTGGTACGGTCTATGGCCAGAATAGCACAATAGTTGTGTTCTTACCCTGAATTAACACTTAATGCTAGAACTTGAAACTCAATGTGAATCAACTCCGTTTAGGAAGTTGTATTGAACCCCAGTCGGCCTTACAAGCAAAACACCCTGCTTTTGAGAAACAGGCACTCTTGCACTCTACTGTGTTTCCAATAGGGCCAGTACAGTGAGCTAGCTCAGAACAAAAGAACTGTGCTTCCTACACAAACGGGGCATATCTAGTTCAATTCAGTATTGGAAACTAAGTAAAACAGGAGCTTCTCTTCAGTCCAATACACTGTATTTGCTGGGAACAGACGCGAGTGCTCTTAGCACTGTTTATGGCCAGAATAGCACAATAGTGGTGTTCTTACCCTGAATTAACACTTAATGCTAGAACTTGAAACTCAATGTGAATCAACTCCGTTTAGGAAGTTGTATTGAACCCCAGTCGGCCTTACAAGAAAAACACTCTGCTTTTGAGAAACAGGCACTCTTGCACTCTACTGTGTTTCCTATAGGGCCAGTACAGTGAGCTAGCTCAGAACAAGAGAACTGTGCTTCCTACACAAACGGGGCATATCTAGTTCAACTCAGTATTGGAAACTAAGTAAAACAGGAGCTTCTCTTCAGTCCAATACACTGTATTTGCTGGGAACAGACGCGAGTGCTATTTGCACTCTTAATGTCCAGAACAGCACAATAGTGGTGTTCTTACCCTGAATTAACACTTAATGCTAGAACTTGAAACTCAATGTGAATCAACTCCGTTTAGGAACTTGTATTGAACCCCAGTCGGCCTTACAAGAAAAACACTCTGCTTTTGAGAAACAGGCACTCTTGCACTCTACTGTGTTTCCTATAGGGCCAGTAGAGTGAGCTAGCTCAGAACAAGAGAACTGTGCTTCCTACACAAACGGGGCATATCTAGTTCAACTCAGTATTGGAAACTAAGTAAAACAGGAGCTTCTCTTCAGTCCAAAACACTGTATTTGCTGGGAACAGACGCGAGTGCTATTTGTACTGTTTATGGCCAGAATAGCACAATCGTGCTGTTCTTACCCTGAATTAACACTTAATGCTAGAACTTGAAACTCAATGTGAATCAACTCCGTTTAGGAAGTTGTATTGAACCCGAGTCGGCCTTACAAGCAAAACACCATGCTTGTGAGAAACAGGCACTCTTGCACTCTACTGTGTTTCCTATAGGGCCAGTACAGTGAGCTAGCTCAGAACAAAAGAACTGTGCTTCCTACACAAACGGGGCATATCTAGTTCAACTCAGGATTGGAAACTAAGTAAAACAGAAGCTTCTCTTCAGTCCAATACACTGTATTTGCTGGGAACAGACGCGAGTGCTATTAGCACTGTTTATGGCCAGAATAGCACAATAGTGGTGTTCTTACCCTGAATTAACACTTAATGCTAGAACTTGAAACTCAATGTGAATCAACTCGGTTTAGGAACTTGTATTGAACCCCAGTCGGCCATACAAGAAAAACACTCTGCTTTTGAGAAACAGGCACTCTTGCACTCTACTGTGTTTCCTATAGGGCCAGTACAGTGAGCTAGCTCAGAACAAGAGAACTGTGCTTCCTACACAAACGGGGCATATCTAGTTCAACTCAGTATTGGAAACTAAGTAAAACAGGAGCTTCTCTTCAGTCCAAAACTCTGTATTTGCTGGGAACAGACGCGAGTGCTATTTGCACTGTTTATGTCCAGAATAGCACAATAGTGGTGTTCTTACCCTGAATTAACACTTAATGCTAGAACTTGAAACTCTATGTGAATCAACTCCGTTTATGAAGTTTTATTGAACCCCAGTCGGCCATACAAGAAAAACACTCTGCTTTTGAGAAACAGGCACTCTTGCACTCTACTGTGTTTCCTATAGGGCCAGTACAGTGAGCTAGCTCAGAACAAGAGAACTGTGCTTCCTACACAAACGGGGCATATCTAGTTCAACTCAGTATTGGAAACTAAGTAAAACAGGAGCTTCTCTACAGTCCAATACACTGTATTTGCTGGGAACAGACGCGAGTGCTATTTGCACTCTTAATGGCCAGAACAGCACAATAGTGGTGTTCTTACCCTGAATTAACACTTAATGCTAGAACTTGAAACTCAATGTGAATCAACTCAGTTTAGGAAGTTGTATTGAACCCCAGTCGGCCTTACAAGAAAAACACTCTGGTTTTGAGAAACAGGCACTCTTGCACTCTACTGTGTTTCCTATAGGGCCAGTACAGTGAGCTAGCTCAGAACAAAAGAACTGTGCTTCCTACACAAACGGGGCATATCTAGTTCAACTCAGGATTGGAAACTAAGTAAAACAGGAGCTTCTCTTCATTCCAATACACTGTATTTGCTGGGAACAGACGCGAGTGCTATTTGCACTGTTTATGGCCAGAATAGCACAATAGTGGTGTTCTCACCCTGAATTAACACTTAATGCTAGAACTTGAAACTCAATGTGAATCAACTCCGTTTAGGAAGTTGTATTGAACCCCAGTTGGCCTTACAAGAAAAACACTCTGCTTTTGAGAAACAGGCACTCTTGCACTCTACTGTGTTTCCTATAGGGCCAGTACAGTGAGCTAGCTCAGAACAAGAGAACTGTGCTTCCTACACAAACGGGGCATATCTAGTTCAACTCAGTATTGGAAACTAAGTAAAACAGGAGCTTCTGTTCCGTCCAAAACATTGTATTTGCTGGGAACAGACGCGAGTGCTATTTGCACTGTTTATGGGCAGAACACCACAATAGTTGTGTTCTTACCCTGAATTAACACTTAATGCTAGAACTTGAAACTCAATGTGAATCAACTCCGTTTAGGAAGTTGTATTGAACCCCAGTCGGCCTTACAAGAAAAACACTCTGCTTTTGAGAAACAGGCACTCTTGCACTCTACTGTGTTTCCTGTAGTGCCAGTACAGTGAGCTAGCTCAGAACAAGAGAACTGTGCTTCCTACACAAACGGGGCATATCTAGTTCAACTTAGTATTGGAAACTAAGTAAAACAGGAGCTTCTCTTCAGTCCAAAACACTGTATTTTCTGGGAACAGACGCGAGTGCTATTTGTACTGTTTATGGCCAGAATAGCACAATCGTGCTGTTCTTACCCTGAATTAACACTTAATGCTAGAACTTGAAACTCAATGTGAATCAACTCCGTTTAGGAAGTTGTATTGAACCCCAGTCGGCCTTACAAGCAAAACACCCTGCTGGTGAGAAACAGGCACTCTTGCACTCTACTGTGTTTCCTATAGGGCCAGTACAGTGAGCTAGCTCAGAACAAAAGAACTGTGCTTCCTACACAAACGGGGCATATCTAGTTCAACTCAGTATTGGAAACTAAGTAAAACAGGAGCTTCTCTTCAGTCCAATACACTGTATTTGCTGGGAACAGACGCGAGTGCTATTAGCACTGTTTATGGCCAGAATAGCACAATAGTGGTGTTCTTACCCTGAATTAACACTTAATGCTAGAACTTGAAACTCAATGTGAATCAACTCCGTTTATGAAGTTTTATTGAACCCCAGTCGGCCATACAAGAAAAACACTCTGCTTTTGAGAAACAGGCACTCTTGCACTCTACTGTGTTTCCTATAGTGCCAGTACAGTGAGCTAGCTCAGAACAACAGAACTGTGCTTCCTACACAAACGGGGCATATCTAGTTCAACTCAGTATTGGAAACTAAGTAAAACAGGAGCTTCTCTTCAGTCCAATACACTGTATTTGCTGGGAACAGACGCGAGTGCTATTTGCACTGTTTATGGCCAGAATAGCACAATAGTGGTGTTCTTACCCTGAATTAACACTTAATGCTAGAACTTGAAACTCAATGTGAATCAACTCCGTTTAGGAAGTTGTATTGAACTCCAGTCGGCCATACAAGAAAAACACTCTGCTTTTGAGAAACAGGCACTCTTGCACTCTACTGTGTTTCCTATAGGGCCAGTACAGTGAGCTAGCTCAGAAGAAGAGAAGTGTGCTTCCTACACAAACGGGGCATATCTAGTTCAACTCAGTATTGGAAACTAAGTAAAACAGGAGTTTCTCTTCAGTCCAAAACACTGTATTTGCTGGGAACAGACGCGAGTGCTATTTGCACTGTTTATGGCCAGAATAGCACAATAGTGGTGTTCTTACCCTGAATTAACACTTAATGCTAGAACTTGAAACTCAATGTGAATCAACTCCATTTAGGAAGTTGTATTGAACCCCAGTCGGCCTTACAAGAAAAACACTCTGCTTTTGAGAAACAGGCACTCTTGCACTCTACTGTGTTTCCTATAGGGCCAGTAGAGTGAGCTAGCTCAGAACAAGAGAACTGTGCTTCCTACACAAACGGGGCATATCTAGTTCAACTCAGTATTGGAAACTAAGTAAAACAGGAGCTTCTCTTCAGTCCAAAACACTGTATTTGCTGGGAACAGATGCGAGTGCTATTGGTACTGTCTATGGCCAGAATAGCACAATAGTTGTGTTCTTACCCTGAATTAACACTTAATGCTAGAACTTGAAACTCAATGTGAATCAACTCCGTTTAGGAAGTTGTATTGAACCCCAGTCGGCCTTACAAGCAAAACACCCTGCTTTTGAGAAACAGGCACTCTTGCACTTACTGTGTTTCCAATAGGGCCAGTACAGTGAGCTAGCTCAGAACAAAAGAACTGTGCTTCCTACACAAACGGGGCATATCTAGTTCAATTCAGTATTGGAAACTAAGTAAAACAGGAGCTTCTCTTCAGTCCAATACACTGTATTTGCTGGGAACAGACGCGAGTGCTATTTGCACTGTTTATGGCCAGAATAGCACAATAGTGGTGTTCTTACCCTGAATTAACACTTAATGCTAGAACTTGAAACTCAATGTGAATCAACTCCGTTTATGAAGTTGTATTGAACCCCAGTCGGCCTTACAAGAAAAACACTCTGCTTTTGAGAAACAGGCACTCTTGCACTCTACTGTGTTTCCTATAGGGCCAGTACAGTGAGCTAGCTCAGAACAAGAGAACTGTGCTTCCTACACAAACGGGGCATATCTAGTTCAACTCAGTATTGGAAACTAAGTAAAACAGGAGCTTCTCTTCAGTCCAATACACTGTATTTGCTGGGAACAGACGCGAGTGCTATTTGCACTGTTTATGGCCAGAATAGCACAATAGTGGTGTTCTTACCCTGAATTAACACTTAATGCTAGAACTTGAAACTCAATGTGAATCAACTCCGTTTAGGAACTTGTATTGAACCCCAGTCGGCCTTACAAGAAAAACACTCTGCTTTTGAGAAACAGGCACTCTTGCACTCTACTGTGTTTCCTATAGGGCCAGTAGAGTGAGCTAGCTCAGAACAAGAGAACTGTGCTTCCTACACAAACGGGGCATATCTAGTTCAACTCAGTATTGGAAACTAAGTAAAACAGGAGCTTCTCTTCAGTCCAAAACACTGTATTTGCTGGGAACAGACGCGAGTGCTATTTGTACTGTTTATGGCCAGAATAGCACAATCGTGCTGTTCTTACCCTGAATTAACACTTAATGCTAGAACTTGAAACTCAATGTGAATCAACTCCGTTTAGGAAGTTGTATTGAACCCGAGTCGGCCTTACAAGCAAAACACCATGCTTGTGAGAAACAGGCACTCTTGCACTCTACTGTGTTTCCTATAGGGCCAGTACAGTGAGCTAGCTCAGAACAAAAGAACTGTGCTTCCTACACAAACGGGGCATATCTAGTTCAACTCAGTATTGGAAACTAAGTAAAACAGGAGCTTCTCTTCAGTCCAATACACTGTATTTGCTGGGAACAGACGCGAGTGCTATTTGCACTGTTTATGGCCAGAATAGCACAATAGTGGTGTTCTTACCCTGAATTAACACTTAATGCTAGAACTTGAAACTCAATGTGAATCAACTCCGTTTAGGAAGTTGTATTGAACTCCAGTCGGCCATACAAGAAAAACACTCTGCTTTTGAGAAACAGGCACTCTTGCACTCTACTGTGTTTCCTATAGGGCCAGTACAGTGAGCTAGCTCAGAAGAAGAGAAGTGTGCTTCCTACACAAACGGGGCATATCTAGTTCAACTCAGTATTGGAAACTAAGTAAAACAGGAGTTTCTCTTCAGTCCAAAACACTGTATTTGCTGGGAACAGACGCGAGTGCTATTTGCACTGTTTATGGCCAGAATAGCACAATAGTGGTGTTCTTACCCTGAATTAACACTTAATGCTAGAACTTGAAACTCAATGTGAATCAACTCCATTTAGGAAGTTGTATTGAACCCCAGTCGGCCTTACAAGAAAAACACTCTGCTTTTGAGAAACAGGCACTCTTGCACTCTACTGTGTTTCCTATAGGGCCAGTAGAGTGAGCTAGCTCAGAACAAGAGAACTGTGCTTCCTACACAAACGGGGCATATCTAGTTCAACTCAGTATTGGAAACTAAGTAAAACAGGAGCTTCTCTTCAGTCCAAAACACTGTATTTGCTGGGAACAGATGCGAGTGCTATTGGTACTGTCTATGGCCAGAATAGCACAATAGTTGTGTTCTTACCCTGAATTAACACTTAATGCTAGAACTTGAAACTCAATGTGAATCAACTCCGTTTAGGAAGTTGTATTGAACCCCAGTCGGCCTTACAAGCAAAACACCCTGCTTTTGAGAAACAGGCACTCTTGCACTCTACTGTGTTTCCAATAGGGCCAGTACAGTGAGCTAGCTCAGAACAAAAGAACTGTGCTTCCTACACAAACGGGGCATATCTAGTTCAATTCAGTATTGGAAACTAAGTAAAACAGGAGCTTCTCTTCAGTCCAATACACTGTATTTGCTGGGAACAGACGCGAGTGCTATTTGCACTGTTTATGGCCAGAATAGCACAATAGTGGTGTTCTTACCCTGAATTAACACTTAATGCTAGAACTTGAAACTCAATGTGAATCAACTCCGTTTATGAAGTTGTATTGAACCCCAGTCGGCCTTACAAGAAAAACACTCTGCTTTTGAGAAACAGGCACTCTTGCACTCTACTGTGTTTCCTATAGGGCCAGTACAGTGAGCTAGCTCAGAACAAGAGAACTGTGCTTCCTACACAAACGGGGCATATCTAGTTCAACTCAGTATTGGAAACTAAGTAAAACAGGAGCTTCTCTTCAGTCCAATACACTGTATTTGCTGGGAACAGACGCGAGTGCTATTTGCACTGTTTATGGCCAGAATAGCACAATAGTGGTGTTCTTACCCTGAATTAACACTTAATGCTAGAACTTGAAACTCAATGTGAATCAACTCCGTTTAGGAACTTGTATTGAACCCCAGTCGGCCTTACAAGAAAAACACTCTGCTTTTGAGAAACAGGCACTCTTGCACTCTACTGTGTTTCCTATAGGGCCAGTAGAGTGAGCTAGCTCAGAACAAGAGAACTGTGCTTCCTACACAAACGGGGCATATCTAGTTCAACTCAGTATTCGAAACTAAGTAAAACAGGAGCTTCTCTTCAGTCCAAAACACTGTATTTGCTGGGAACAGACGCGAGTGCTATTTGTACTGTTTATGGCCAGAATAGCACAATCGTGCTGTTCTTACCCTGAATTAACACTTAATGCTAGAACTTGAAACTCAATGTGAATCAACTCCGTTTAGGAAGTTGTATTGAACCCGAGTCGGCCTTACAAGCAAAACACCATGCTTGTGAGAAACAGGCACTCTTGCACTCTACTGTGTTTCCTATAGGGCCAGTACAGTGAGCTAGCTCAGAACAAAAGAACTGTGCTTCCTACACAAACGGGGCATATCTAGTTCAACTCAGGATTGGAAACTAAGTAAAACAGAAGCTTCTCTTCAGTCCAATACACTGTATTTGCTGGGAACAGACGCGAGTGCTATTAGCACTGTTTATGGCCAGAATAGCACAATAGTGGTGTTCTTACCCTGAATTAACACTTAATGCTAGAACTTGAAACTCAATGTGAATCAACTCGGTTTAGGAACTTGTATTGAACCCCAGTCGGCCATACAAGAAAAACACTCTGCTTTTGAGAAACAGGCACTCTTGCACTCTACTGTGTTTCCTATAGGGCCAGTACAGTGAGCTAGCTCAGAGCAAGAGAACTGTGCTTCCTACACAAACGGGGCATATCTAGTTCAACTCAGTATTGGAAACTAAGTAAAACAGGAGCTTCTCTTCAGTCCAAAACTCTGTATTTGCTGGGAACAGACGCGAGTGCTATTTGCACTGTTTATGTCCAGAATAGCACAATAGTGGTGTTCTTACCCTGAATTAACACTTAATGCTAGAACTTGAAACTCTATGTGAATCAACTCCGTTTATGAAGTTTTATTGAACCCCAGTCGGCCATACAAGAAAAACACTCTGCTTTTGAGAAACAGGCACTCTTGCACTCTACTGTGTTTCCTATAGGGCCAGTACAGTGAGCTAGCTCAGAACAAGAGAACTGTGCTTCCTACACAAACGGGGCATATCTAGTTCAACTCAGTATTGGAAACTAAGTAAAACAGGAGCTTCTCTACAGTCCAATACACTGTATTTGCTGGGAACAGACGCGAGTGCTATTTGCACTCTTAATGGCCAGAACAGCACAATAGTGGTGTTCTTACCCTGAATTAACACTTAATGCTAGAACTTGAAACTCAATGTGAATCAACTCAGTTTAGGAAGTTGTATTGAACCCCAGTCGGCCTTACAAGAAAAACACTCTGGTTTTGAGAAACAGGCACTCTTGCACTCTACTGTGTTTCCTATAGGGCCAGTACAGTGAGCTAGCTCAGAACAAAAGAACTGTGCTTCCTACACAAACGGGGCATATCTAGTTCAACTCAGGATTGGAAACTAAGTAAAACAGGAGCTTCTCTTCATTCCAATACACTGTATTTGCTGGGAACAGACGCGAGTGCTATTTGCACTGTTTATGGCCAGAATAGCACAATAGTGGTGTTCTCACCCTGAATTAACACTTAATGCTAGAACTTGAAACTCAATGTGAATCAACTCCGTTTAGGAAGTTGTATTGAACCCCAGTTGGCCTTACAAGAAAAACACTCTGCTTTTGAGAAACAGGCACTCTTGCACTCTACTGTGTTTCCTATAGGGCCAGTACAGTGAGCTAGCTCAGAACAAGAGAACTGTGCTTCCTACACAAACGGGGCATATCTAGTTCAACTCAGTATTGGAAACTAAGTAAAACAGGAGCTTCTGTTCCGTCCAAAACATTGTATTTGCTGGGAACAGACGCGAGTGCTATTTGCACTGTTTATGGGCAGAACACCACAATAGTTGTGTTCTTACCCTGAATTAACACTTAATGCTAGAACTTGAAACTCAATGTGAATCAACTCCGTTTAGGAAGTTGTATTGAACCCCAGTCGGCCTTACAAGAAAAACACTCTGCTTTTGAGAAACAGGCACTCTTGCACTCTACTGTGTTTCCTGTAGTGCCAGTACAGTGAGCTAGCTCAGAACAAGAGAACTGTGCTTCCTACACAAACGGGGCATATCTAGTTCAACTTAGTATTGGAAACTAAGTAAAACAGGAGCTTCTCTTCAGTCCAATACACTGTATTTGCTGGGAACATACGCGAGTGCTATTTGCACTGTTTATGGCCAGAATAGCACAATAGTTGTGTTCTTAACCTGAATTAACACTTAATGCTAGAACTTGAAACTCAATGTGAATCAACTCCGTTTAGGAAGTTGTATTGAACCCCAGTTGGCCTTACAAGAAAACACTCTGCTTTTGAGAAACAGGCACTCTTGCACTCTACTGTGTTTCCTATAGGGCCAGTAGAGTGAGCTAGCTCAGAACAAGAGAACTGTTCTTCCTACAAAAACGGGGCATATCTAGTTGAACTCAGTATTGGAAACTAAGTAAAACAGGAGCTTCTCTTCAGTCCAAAACACTGTATTTGCTGGGAACAGACGCGAGTGCTATTTGTACTGTTTATGGCCAGAATAGCACAATAGTGGTGTTCTTACCCTGAATTAACACTTAATGCTAGAACTTGAAACTCAATGTGAATCAACTCCGTTTAGGAAGTTGTATTGAACCCCAGTCGGCCTTACAAGAAAAACACCCTTCTTTTGAGAAACAGGCACTCTTGCACTCTACTGTGTTTCCTATAGGGCCAGTACAGTGAGCTAGCTCAGAACAAAAGAACTGTGCTTCCTACACAAACGGGGCATATCTAGTTCAACTCAGTATTGGAAACTAAGTAAAACAGGAGCTTCTTTTCAGTCCAATACACTGTATTTGCTGGGAACAGACGCGAGTGCTATTAGCACTGTTTATGGCCAGAATAGCACAATAGTGGTGTTCTTACCCTGAATTAACACTTAATGCTAGAACTTGAAACTCAATGTGAATCAACTCCGTTTAGGAAGTTGTATTGAACCCCAGTCGGCCTTACAAGAAAAACACTCTGCTTTTGAGAAACAGGCACTCTTGCACTCTACTGTGTTTCCTATAGTGCCGGTACAGTGAGCTAGCTCAGAACAAGAGAACTGTGCTTCCTACACAAACGGGGCATATCTAGTTCAACTCAGTATTGGAAACTAAGTAAAACAGGAGCTTCTCTTCAGTCCAATACACTGTGTTTGCTGGGAACAGACGCGAGTGCTATTTGCACTGTTTATGGCCAGAATAGCACAATAGTGGTGTTCTTATCCTGAATTAACACTTAATGCTAGAACTTGAAACTCAATGTGAATCAACTCCGTTTAGGAAGTTGTATTGAACCCCAGTCGGCCATAGAAGAAAAACACTCTGCTTTTGAGAAACAATCACTCTTGCACTCTACTGTGATTCCTATAGGGCCAGTACAGTGAGCTAGCTCAGAACAAGAGAACTGTGCTTCCTACACAAACGGGGCATATCTAGTTCAACTCAGTATTGGAAACTAAGTAAAACAGGAGCTTCTCTTCAGTCCAAAACACTGTATTTGCTGGGAACAGACACGAGTGCTATTAGCACTGTTTATGGCCAGAATAGCACAATAGTGGTGTTCTTACCCTGAATTAACACTTAATGCTAGAACTTGAAACTCAATGTGAATCAACTCCGTTTAGGAAGTTGTATTGAACCCCAGTCGGCCTTACAAGAAAAACACTCTGCTTTTGAGAAACAGGCACTCTTGCACTCTACTGTGTTTCCTATAGGGCCAGTACAGTGAGCTAGCTCAGAACAAGAGAACTGTGCTTCCTACAAAAACGGGGCATATCTAGTTCAACTCAGTATTAGAAACTAAGTAAAACAGGAGCTTCTATTCAGTCCAATACACTGTATTTGCTGGGAACAGACGCGAGTGCTATTTGCACTCTTAATGTCCAGAACAGCACAATAGTGGTGTTCTTACCCTGAATTAACACTTAATGCTAGAACTTGAAACTGAATGTGAATCAACTCCGTTTAGGAAGTTGTATTGAACCCCAGTCGGCCTGACAAGAAAAACACTCTGCTTTTGAGAAACAGGCACTCTTGCACTCTACTGTGTTTCCTATAGTGCCAGTACAGTGAGCTAGCTCAGAACAAGAGAACTGTGCTTCCTACACAAACGGGGCATATCTAGTTCAACTCAGGATTGGAAACTAAGTAAAACAGGAGCTTCTCTTCATTCCAATACACTGTATTTGCTGGGAACAGACGCGAGTGCTATTTGCACAGTTTATGGCCAGAATAGCACAATAGTAGTGTTCTTACCCTGAATTAACACTTAATGCTAGAACTTGAAACTCAATGTGAATCAACTCCGTTTAGGAAGTTGTATTGAACCCCATTCGGCCTTACAAGAAAAACACTCTGCTTTTGAGAAACAGGCACTCTTGCACTCTACTGTGTTTCCTATAGGGCCAGTACAGTGAGCTAGCTCAGAACAAGAGAACTGTGCTTCCTACACAAACGGGGCATATCTAGTTCAACTCAGTATTGGAAACTAAGTAAAACAGGAGCTTCTCTTCAGTCTAAAACATTGTATTTGCTGGGAACAGACGCGAGTGCTATTTGCACTGTTTATGTCCAGAACAGCACAATAGTTGTGTTCTTAACCTGAATTAACACTTAATGCTAGAACTTGAAACTGAATGTGAATCAACTCCGTTTAGGAAGTTGTATTGAACCCCAGTCGGCCTTACAAGGAAAACACTCTGCTTTTGAGAAACAGGCACTCTTGCACTCTACTGTGTTTCCTATAGGGCCAGTACAGTGAGCTAGCTCAGAACAAGAGAACTGTGCTTCCTACACAAACGGGGCATATCTAGTTCAACTCAGGATTGGAAACTAAGTAAAACAGGAGCTTCTCTTCAGTCCAATACACTGTATTTGCTGGGAACAGACGCGAGTGCTATTTGCACTGTTTATGGCCAGAATAGCACAATAGTGGTGTTCTTACCCTGAATTAACACTTAATGCTAGAACTTGAAACTCAATGTGAATCAACTCCGTTTAGGAAGTTGTATTGAACCCCAGTCGGCCATACAAGAAAAACAATCTGCTTTTGAGAAACAGGCACTCTTGCACTCTACTGTGTTTCCTATAGGGCCAGTACAGTGAGCTAGCTCAGAACAAGAGAACTGTGCTTCCTACACAAACGGGGCATATCTAGTTCAACTCAGTATTGGAAACTAAGTAAAACAGGAGCTTCTCTTCAGTCCAAAACACTGTATTTGCTGGGAACAGACGCGAGTGCTATTTGCACTGTTTATGGCCAGAATAGCACAATAGTGGTGTTCTTACCCTGAATTAACACTTAATGCTAGAACTTGAAACTCAATGTGAATCAACTCCATTTAGGAAGTTGTATTGAACCCCAGTCGGCCTTACAAGAAAAACACTCTGCTTTTGAGAAACAGGCACTCTTGCACTCTACTGTGTTTCCTATAGGGCCAGTAGAGTGAGCTAGCTCAGAACAAGAGAACTGTGCTTCCTACACAAACGGGGCATATCTAGTTCAACTCAGTATTGGAAACTAAGTAAAACAGGAGCTTCTCTTCAGTCCAATACACTGTATTTGCTGGGAACAGACGCGAGTGCTATTTGCATTCTTAATGTCCAGAACAGCACAATAGTGGTGTTCTTACCCTGAATTAACACTTAGTGCTAGAACTTGAAACTGAATGTGAATCAACTCCGTTTAGGAACTTGTATTGAACCCCAGTCGGCCTTACAAGAAAAACACTCTGCTTTTGAGAATCAGGCACTCTTGCACTCTACTGTGTTTCCTATAGGGCCAGTACAGTGAGCTAGCTCAGAACAAGAGAACTGTGCTTCCTATACAAACGGGGCATATCTAGTTCAACTCAGTATTGGAAACTAAGTAAAACAGGAGCTTCTCTTCAGTCCAATACACTGTATTTGCTGGGAACAGACGCAAGTGCTATTTGCACTCGTAATATCCAG
The DNA here is from genome assembly GCF_049852395.1 of Peromyscus maniculatus bairdii. Classification (NCBI taxonomy): domain Eukaryota; kingdom Metazoa; phylum Chordata; class Mammalia; order Rodentia; family Cricetidae; genus Peromyscus; species Peromyscus maniculatus. The sequence continues at coordinate 53,623,794 of NC_134866.1, forward strand.
AACAGCACAATAGTGGTGTTCTTACCCTGAATTAACACTTAATGCTAGAACTTGAAACTGAATGTGAATCAACACCGTTTAGGAAGTTGTATTAAACCCCAGTCGGCCTTACAAGAAAAACACTCTGCTTTTGAGAAACAGGCACTCTTGCACTCTACTGTGTTTCCTATAGTGCCAGTACAGTGAGCTAGCTCAGAACAAGAGAACTGTGCTTCCTACACAAACGGGGCATATCTAGTTCAACTCAGTATTGGAAACTAAGTAAAACAGGAGCTTCTCTTCAGTCCAATACACTGTATTTGCTGGGAACAGACGCGAGTGCTATTTGCACTGTTTATGGCCAGAATAGCACAATAGTGGTGTTCTTACCCTGAATTAACACTTAATGCTAGAACTTGAAACTAAATGTGAATCAACTCCGTTTAGGAAGTTGTATTGAACCCCAGTCGGCCATACAAGAAAAACACTCTGCTTTTGAGAAACAGGCACTCTTGCACTCTACTGTGTTTCCTATAGAGCCAGGACAGTGAGCTAGCTCAGAACAAGAGAACTGTGCTTCCTACACAAACGGGGCATATCTAGTTCAACTCAGTATTGGAAACTAAGTAAAACAGGAGCTTCTCTTCAGTCCAAAACACTGTATTTGCTGGGAACAGACGCGAGTGCTATGTGCACTGTTTATGGCCAGAATAGCACAATAGTGGTGTTCTTACCCTGAATTGACACTTAATGCTAGAACTTGAAACTCAATGTGAATCAACTCCATTTAGGAAGTTGTATTGAACCCCAGTCGGCCTTACAAGAAAAACACTCTGCTTTTGAGAAACAGGCACTCTTGCACTCTACTGTGTTTCCTATAGGGCGAGTAGAATGAGCTACCTCAGAACAAGAGAACTGTGCTTCCTACACAAACGGGGCATATCTAGTTCAACTCAGTATTGGAAACTAAGTAAAACAGGAGCTTCTCTTCAGTCCAAAACACTGTATTTGCTGGGAACAGATGCGAGTGCTATTTGTACTGTTTATGGCCAGAATAGCACAATAGTTGTGTTCTTACCCTGAATTAACACTTAATGGTAGAACTTGAAACTCAATGTGAATCAACTCCGTTTAGGAAGTTGTATTGAACCCCAGTCGGCCTTACAAGCAAAACACCCTGCTTTTGAGAAACAGGCACTCTTGCACTCTACTGTGCTTCCAATAGGGCCAGTACAGTGAGCTAGCTCAGAACAAAAGAACTGTGCTTCCTACACAAACGGGGCATATCTAGTTCAACTCAGTATTGGAAACTAAGTAAAACCGGAGCTTCTCTTCAGTCCAATACACTGTATTTGCTGGGAACAGACGCGAGTGCTATTTGCACTGTTTATGGCCAGAATAGCACAATAGTGGTGTTCTTACCCTGAATTAACACTTAATGCTAGAACTTGAAACTCAATGTGAATCAACTCCGTTTTGGAAGTTGTATTGAACCCCAGTCGGCCATACAAGAAAAACACTCTGCTTTTGAGAAACAGGAACTCTTGCACTCTACTGTGTTTCCTATAGGGCCAGTACAGTGAGCTAGCTCAGAACAAGAGAACTATGCTTCCTACACAAACGGGGCATATCTAGTTCAACTCAGTATTGGAAACTAAGTAAAACAGGAGCTTCTCTTCAGTCCAAAACACTGTATTTGCTGGGAACAGACACGAGTGCTATTTGCACTTTTTATGGCCAGAATAGCACAATAGTGGTGTTCTTACCCTGAATTAACACTTAATGCTAGAACTTGAAACTCAATGTGAATCAACTCCGTTTAGGAAGTTGTATTGAACCCCAGTCGGCCATACAAGAAAAACACTCTGCTTTTGAGAAACAGGCACTCTTGCACTCTACTGTGTTTCCTATAGGGCCAGTACAGTGAGCTAGCTCAGAACAAGAGAACTGTGCTTCCTACACAAACGGGGCATATCTAGTTCAACTCAGTATTAGAAACTAAGTAAAACAGGAGCTTCTATTCAGTCCAATACACTGTATTTGCTGGGAACAGACGCGAGTGCTATTTGCACTCTTAATGTCCAGAACAGCACAATAGTGGTGTTCTTACCCTGAATTAACACTTAATGCTAGAACTTGAAACTGAATGTGAATCAACACCGTTTAGGAAGTTGTATTAAACCCCAGTCGGCCTTACAAGAAAAACACTCTGCTTTTGAGAAGCAGGCACTCTTGCACTCTACTGTGTTTCCTATAGTGCCAGTACAGTGAGCTAGCTCAGAACAAGAGAACTGTGCTTCCTACACTAACGGGGCATATCTAGTTCAACTCAGGATTGGAAACTAAGTAAAACAGGAGCTTCTCTTCAGTCCAATACACTGTATTTGCTGGGAACAGACGCGAGTGCTATTTGCACTGTTTATGGCCAGAATAGCACAATAGTGGTGTTCTTACCCTGAATTAACACTTAATGCTAGAACTTGAAACTAAATGTGAATCAACTCCGTTTAGGAAGTTGTATTGAACCCCAGTCGGCCATACAAGAAAAACACTCTGCTTTTGAGAAACAGGCACTCTTGCACTCTACTGTGTTTCCTAGAGGGCCAGTACAGTGAGCTAGCTCAGAACAAGAGAACTGTGCTTCCTACACAAACGGGGCATATCTAGTTCAACTCAGTATTGGAAACTAAGTAAAACAGGAGCTTCTCTTCAGTCCAAAACACTGTATTTGCTGGGAACAGACGCGAGTGCTATTTGCACTGTTTATGGCCAGAATAGCACAATAGTGGTGTTCTTACCCTGAATTAACACTTAATGCTAGAACTTGAAACTCAATGTGAATCAACTCCATTTAGGAAGTTGTATTGAACCCCAGTCGGCCTTACAAGAAAAACACTCTGCTTTTGAGAAACAGGCACTCTTGCACTCTACTGTGTTTCCTATAGGGCGAGTAGAATGAGCTACCTCAGAACAAGAGAACTGTGCTTCCTACACAAACGGGGCATATCTAGTTCAACTCAGTATTGGAAACTAAGTAAAACAGGAGCTTCTCTTCAGTCCAAAACACTGTATTTGCTGGGAACAGATGCGAGTGCTATTTGTACTGTTTATGGCCAGAATAGCACAATAGTTGTGTTCTTACCCTGAATTAACACTTAATGCTAGAACTTGAAACTCAATGTGAATCAACTCCGTTTAGGAAGTTGTATTGAACCCCAGTCGGCCTTACAAGCAAAACACCCTGCTTTTGAGAAACGGGTACTCTTGCACTCTACTGTGCTTCCAATAGGGCCAGTACAGTGAGCTAGCTCAGAACAAAAGAACTGTGCTTCATACACAAACGGGGCATATCTAGTTCAACTCAGTATTGGAAACTAAGTAAAACCGGAGCTTCTCTTCAGTCCAATACACTGTATTTGCTGGGAACAGACGCGAGTGCTATTTGCACTTTTTATGGCCAGAATAGCACAATAGTGGTGTTCTTACCCTGAATTAACACTTAATGCTAGAACTTGAAACTCAATGTGAATCAACTCCGTTTAGGAAGTTGTATTGAACCCCAGTCGGCCATACAAGAAAAACACTCTGCTTTTGAGAAACAGGCACTCTTGCACTCTACTGTGTTTCCTATAGGGCCAGTACAGTGAGCTAGCTCAGAACAAGAGAACTATGCTTCCTACACAAACGGGGCATATCTAGTTCAACTCAGTATTGGAAACTAAGTAAAACAGGAGCTTCTCTTCAGTCCAAAACACTGTATTTGCTGGGAACAGACACGAGTGCTATTTGCACTTTTTATGGCCAGAATAGCACAATAGTGGTGTTCTTACCCTGAATTAACACTTAATGCTAGAACTTGAAACTCAATGTGAATCAACTCCGTTTAGGAAGTTGTATTGAACCCCAGTCGGCCATACAAGAAAAACACTCTGCTTTTGAGAAACAGGCACTCTTGCACTCTACTGTGTTTCCTATAGGGCCAGTACAGTGAGCTAGCTCAGAACAAGAGAACTGTGCTTCCTACACAAACGGGGCATATCTAGTTCAACTCAGTATTAGAAACTAAGTAAAACAGGAGCTTCTATTCAGTCCAATACACTGTATTTGCTGGGAACAGACGCGAGTGCTATTTGCACTCTTAATGTCCAGAACAGCACAATAGTGGTGTTCTTACCCTGAATTAACACTTAATGCTAGAACTTGAAACTGAATGTGAATCAACACCGTTTAGGAAGTTGTATTAAACCCCAGTCGGCCTTACAAGAAAAACACTCTGCTTTTGAGAAACAGGCACTCTTGCACTCTACTGTGTTTCCTATAGTGCCAGTACAGTGAGCTAGCTCAGAACAAGAGAACTGTGCTTCCTACACTAACGGGGCATATCTAGTTCAACTCAGGATTGGAAACTAAGTAAAACAGGAGCTTCTCTTCAGTCCAATACACTGTATTTGCTGGGAACAGACGCGAGTGCTATTTGCACTGTTTATGGCCAGAATAGCACAATAGTGGTGTTCTTACCCTGAATTAACACTTAATGCTAGAACTTGAAACTAAATGTGAATCAACTCCGTTTAGGAAGTTGTATTGAACCCCAGTCGGCCATACAAGAAAAACACTCTGCTTTTGAGAAACAGGCACTCTTGCACTCTACTGTGTTTCCTAGAGGGCCAGTACAGTGAGCTAGCTCAGAACAAGAGAACTGTGCTTCCTACACAAACGGGGCATATCTAGTTCAACTCAGTATTGGAAACTAAGTAAAACAGGAGCTTCTCTTCAGTCCAAAACACTGTATTTGCTGGGAACAGACGCGAGTGCTATTTGCACTGTTTATGGCCAGAATAGCACAATAGTGGTGTTCTTACCCTGAATTAACACTTAATGCTAGAACTTGAAACTCAATGTGAATCAACTCCATTTAGGAAGTTGTATTGAACCCCAGTCGGCCTTACAAGAAAAACACTCTGCTTTTGAGAAACAGGCACTCTTGCACTCTACTGTGTTTCCTATAGGGCGAGTAGAATGAGCTACCTCAGAACAAGAGAACTGTGCTTCCTACACAAACGGGGCATATCTAGTTCAACTCAGTATTGGAAACTAAGTAAAACAGGAGCTTCTCTTCAGTCCAAAACACTGTATTTGCTGGGAACAGATGCGAGTGCTATTTGTACTGTTTATGGGCAGAATAGCACAATAGTTGTGTTCTTACCCTGAATTAACACTTAATGCTAGAACTTGAAACTCAATGTGAATCAACTCCGTTTAGGAAGTTGTATTGAACCCCAGTCGGCCTTACAAGCAAAACACCCTGCTTTTGAGAAACGGGTACTCTTGCACTCTACTGTGCTTCCAATAGGGCCAGTACAGTGAGCTAGCTCAGAACAAAAGAACTGTGCTTCATACACAAACGGGGCATATCTAGTTCAACTCAGTATTGGAAACTAAGTAAAACCGGAGCTTCTCTTCAGTCCAATACACTGTATTTGCTGGGAACAGACGCGAGTGCTATTTGCACTTTTTATGGCCAGAATAGCACAATAGTGGTGTTCTTACCCTGAATTAACACTTAATGCTAGAACTTGAAACTCAATGTGAATCAACTCCGTTTAGGAAGTTGTATTGAACCCCAGTCGGCCATACAAGAAAAACACTCTGCTTTTGAGAAACAGGCACTCTTGCACTCTACTGTGTTTCCTATAGGGCCAGTACAGTGAGCTAGCTCAGAACAAGAGAACTGTGCTTCCTACACAAACGGGGCATATCTAGTTCAACTCAGTATTAGAAACTAAGTAAAACAGGAGCTTCTATTCAGTCCAATACACTGTATTTGCTGGGAACAGACGCGAGTGCTATTTGCACTCTTAATGTCCAGAACAGCACAATAGTGGTGTTCTTACCCTGAATTAACACTTAATGCTAGAACTTGAAACTGAATGTGAATCAACACCGTTTAGGAAGTTGTATTAAACCCCAGTCGGCCTTACAAGAAAAACACTCCGCTTTTAAGAAACAGGCACTCTTGCACTCTACTGTGTTTCCTATAGTGCCAGTACAGTGAGCTAGCTCAGAACAAGAGAACTGTGCTTCCTACACAAACGGGGCATATCTAGTTCAACTCAGTATTGGAAACTAAGTAAAACAGGAGCTTCTCTTCAGTCCAATACACTGTATTTGCTGGGAACAGACGCGAGTGCTATTTGCACTGTTTATGGCCAGAATAGCACAATAGTGGTGTTCTTACCCTGAATTAACACTTAATGCTAGAACTTGAAACTAAATGTGAATCAACTCCGTTTAGGAAGTTGTATTGAACCCCAGTCGGCCATACAAGAAAAACACTCTGCTTTTGAGAAACAGGCACTCTTGCACTCTACTGTGTTTCCTAGAGGGCCAGTACAGTGAGCTAGCTCAGAACAAGAGAACTGTGCTTCCTACACAAACGGGGCATATCTAGTTCAACTCAGTATTGGAAACTAAGTAAAACAGGAGCTTCTCTTCAGTCCAATACACTGTATTTGCTGGGAACAGACGCGAGTGCTATTTGCACTGTTTATGGCCAGAATAGCACAATAGTGGTGTTCTTACCCTGAATTAACACTTAATGCTAGAACTTGAAACTCAATGTGAATCAACTCCGTTTAGGAAGTTGTATTGAACCCCAGTCGGCCTTACAAGAAAAACACTCTGCTTTTGAGAAACAGGCACTCTTGCACTCTACTGTGTTTCCTATAGGGCGAGTAGAATGAGCTACCTCAGAACAAGAGAACTGTGCTTCCTACACAAACGGGGCATATCTAGTTCAACTCAGTATTGGAAACTAAGTAAAACAGGAGCTTCTCTTCAGTCCAAAACACTGTATTTGCTGGGAACAGATGCGAGTGCTATTTGTACTGTTTATGGCCAGAATAGCACAATAGTTGTGTTCTTACCCTGAATTAACACTTAATGGTAGAACTTGAAACTCAATGTGAATCAACTCCGTTTAGGAAGTTGTATTGAACCCCAGTCGGCCATACAAGAAAAACACTCTGCTTTTGGGAAACAGGCACTCTTGCACTCTACTGTGTTTCCTATAGGGCCAGTACAGTGAGCTAGCTCAGAACAAGAGAACTGTGCTTCCTACACAAACGGGGCATATCTAGTTCAACTCAGTATTAGAAACTAAGTAAAACAGGAGCTTCTATTCAGTCCAATACACTGTATTTGCTGGGAACAGACGCGAGTGCTATTTGCACTCTTAATGTCCAGAACAGCACAATAGTGGTGTTCTTACCCTGAATTAACACTTAATGCTAGAACTTGAAACTGAATGTGAGTCAACACCGTTTAGGAAGTTGTATTAAACCCCAGTCGGCCTTACAAGAAAAACACTCTGCTTTTGAGAAACAGGCACTCTGGCACTCTACTGTGTTTCCTATAGTGCCAGTACAGTGAGCTAGCTCAGAACAAGAGAACTGTGCTTCCTACACAAACGGGGCATATCTAGTTCAACTCAGTATTGGAAACTAAGTAAAACAGGAGCTTCTCTTCAGTCCAAAACACTGTATTTGCTGGGTACTGACACGAGTGCTATTTGCACTGTTTATGGCCAGAATAGCACAATAGTGGTGTTCTTACCCTGAATTAACACTTAATGCTAGAACTTGAACTAAATGTGAATCAACTCCGTTTAGGAAGTTGTATTGAACCCCAGTCGGCCATACAAGAAAAACACTCTGCTTTTGAGAAACAGGCACTCTTGCAGTCTACTGTGTTTCCTATAGGGCCAGTACAGTGAGCTAGCTCAGAACAAGAGAACTGTGCTTCCTACACAAACGGGGCATATCTAGTTCAACTCAGTATTGGAAACTAAGTAAAACAGGAGCTTCTCTTCAGTCCAAAACACTGTATTTGCTGGGAACAGACGCGAGTGCTATTTGCACTGTTTATGGCCAGAATAGCACAATAGTGGTGTTCTTACCCTGAATTGACACTTAATGCTAGAACTTGAAACTCAATGTGAATCAACTCCATTTAGGAAGTTGTATTGAACCCCAGTCGGCCTTACAAGAAAAACACTCTGCTTTTGAGAAACAGGCACTCTTGCACTCTACTGTGTTTCCTATAGGGCGAGTAGAATGTGCTACCTCAGAACAAGAGAACTGTGCTTCCTACACAAACGGGGCATATCTAGTTCAACTCAGGATTGGAAACTAAGTAAAACAGGAGCTTCTCTTCAGTCCAAAACACTGTATTTGCTGGGAACAGATGCGAGTGCTATTTGTACTGTTTATGGCCAGAATAGCACAATAGTTGTGTTCTTACCCTGAATTAACACTTAATGCTAGAACTTGAAACTCAATGTGAATCAACTCCGTTTAGGAAGTTGTATTGAACCCCAGTCGGCCTTACAAGCAAAACACCCTGCTTTTGAGAAACAGGCACTCTTGCACTCTACTGTGCTTCCAATAGGGCCAGTACAGTGAGCTAGCTCAGAACAAAAGAACTGTGCTTCCTACACAAACGGGGCATATCTAGTTCAACTCAGTATTGGAAACTAAGTAAAACCGGAGCTTCTCTTCAGTCCAATACACTGTATTTGCTGGGAACAGACGCGAGTGCTATTTGCACTGTTTATGGCCAGAATAGCACAATAGTGGTGTTCTTACCCTGAATTAACACTTAATGCTAGAACTTGAAACTCAATGTGAATCAACTCCGTTTAGGAAGTTGTATTGAACCCCAGTCGGCCTTACAAGCAAAACACCCTGCTTTTGAGAAACAGGCACTCTTGCACTCTACTGTGCTTCCAATAGGGCCAGTACAGTGAGCTAGCTCAGAACAAAAGAACTGTGCTTCCTACACAAACGGGGCATATCTAGTTCAACTCAGTATTAGAAACTAAGTAAAACAGGAGCTTCTATTCAGTCCAATACACTGTATTTGCTGGGAACAGACGCGAGTGCTATTTGCACTCTTAATGTCCAGAACAGCACAATAGTGGTGTTCTTACCCTGAATTAACACTTAATGCTAGAACTTGAAACTGAATGTGAGTCAACACCGTTTAGGAAGTTGTATTAAACCCCAGTCGGCCTTACAAGAAAAACACTCTGCTTTTGAGAAACAGGCACTCTGGCACTCTACTGTGTTTCCTATAGTGCCAGTACAGTGAGCTAGCTCAGAACAAGAGAACTGTGCTTCCTACACAAACGGGGCATATCTAGTTCAACTCAGTATTGGAAACTAAGTAAAACAGGAGCTTCTCTTCAGTCCAAAACACTGTATTTGCTGGGTACTGACACGAGTGCTATTTGCACTGTTTATGGCCAGAATAGCACAATAGTGGTGTTCTTACCCTGAATTAACACTTAATGCTAGAACTTGAACTAAATGTGAATCAACTCCGTTTAGGAAGTTGTATTGAACCCCAGTCGGCCATACAAGAAAAACACTCTGCTTTTGAGAAACAGGCACTCTTGCAGTCTACTGTGTTTCCTATAGGGCCAGTACAGTGAGCTAGCTCAGAACAAGAGAACTGTGCTTCCTACACAAACGGGGCATATCTAGTTCAACTCAGTATTGGAAACTAAGTAAAACAGGAGCTTCTCTTCAGTCCAAAACACTGTATTTGCTGGGAACAGACGCGAGTGCTATTTGCACTGTTTATGGCCAGAATAGCACAATAGTGGTGTTCTTACCCTGAATTGACACTTAATGCTAGAACTTGAAACTCAATGTGAATCAACTCCATTTAGGAAGTTGTATTGAACCCCAGTCGGCCTTACAAGAAAAACACTCTGCTTTTGAGAAACAGGCACTCTTGCACTCTACTGTGTTTCCTATAGGGCGAGTAGAATGTGCTACCTCAGAACAAGAGAACTGTGCTTCCTACACAAACGGGGCATATCTAGTTCAACTCAGGATTGGAAACTAAGTAAAACAGGAGCTTCTCTTCAGTCCAAAACACTGTATTTGCTGGGAACAGATGCGAGTGCTATTTGTACTGTTTATGGCCAGAATAGCACAATAGTTGTGTTCTTACCCTGAATTAACACTTAATGCTAGAACTTGAAACTCAATGTGAATCAACTCCGTTTAGGAAGTTGTATTGAACCCCAGTCGGCCTTACAAGCAAAACACCCTGCTTTTGAGAAACAGGCACTCTTGCACTCTACTGTGCTTCCAATAGGGCCAGTACAGTGAGCTAGCTCAGAACAAAAGAACTGTGCTTCCTACACAAACGGGGCATATCTAGTTCAACTCAGTATTGGAAACTAAGTAAAACCGGAGCTTCTCTTCAGTCCAATACACTGTATTTGCTGGGAACAGACGCGAGTGCTATTTGCACTGTTTATGGCCAGAATAGCACAATAGTGGTGTTCTTACCCTGAATTAACACTTAATGCTAGAACTTGAAACTCAATGTGAATCAACTCCGTTTAGGAAGTTGTATTGAACCCCAGTCGGCCTTACAAGCAAAACACCCTGCTTTTGAGAAACAGGCACTCTTGCACTCTACTGTGCTTCCAATAGGGCCAGTACAGTGAGCTAGCTCAGAACAAAAGAACTGTGCTTCCTACACAAACGGGGCATATCTAGTTCAACTCAGTATTGGAAACTAAGTAAAACCGGAGCTTCTCTTCAGTCCAATACACTGTATTTGCTGGGAACAGACGCGAGTGCTATTTGCACTGTTTATGGCCAGAATAGCACAATAGTGGTGTTCTTACCCTGAATTAACACTTAATGCTAGAACTTGAACTAAATGTGAATCAACTCCGTTTAGGAAGTTGTATTGAACCCCAGTCGGCCATACAAGAAAAACACTCTGCTTTTGAGAAACAGGCACTCTTGCAGTCTACTGTGTTTCCTATAGGGCCAGTACAGTGAGCTAGCTCAGAACAAGAGAACTGTGCTTCCTACACAAACGGGGCATATCTAGTTCAACTCAGGATTGGAAACTAAGTAAAACAGGAGCTTCTCTTCAGTCCAAAACACTGTATTTGCTGGGAACAGATGCGAGTGCTATTTGTACTGTTTATGGCCAGAATAGCACAATAGTTGTGTTCTTACCCTGAATTAACACTTAATGCTAGAACTTGAAACTCAATGTGAATCAACTCCGTTTAGGAAGTTGTATTGAACCCCAGTCGGCCTTACAAGCAAAACACCCTGCTTTTGAGAAACAGGCACTCTTGCACTCTACTGTGCTTCCAATAGGGCCAGTACAGTGAGCTAGCTCAGAACAAAAGAACTGTGCTTCCTACACAAACGGGGCATATCTAGTTCAACTCAGTATTGGAAACTAAGTAAAACCGGAGCTTCTCTTCAGTCCAATACACTGTATTTGCTGGGAACAGACGCGAGTGCTATTTGCACTGTTTATGGCCAGAATAGCACAATAGTGGTGTTCTTACCCTGAATTAACACTTAATGCTAGAACTTGAAACTCAATGTGAATCAACTCCGTTTAGGAAGTTGTATTGAACCCCAGTCGGCCTTACAAGCAAAACACCCTGCTTTTGAGAAACAGGCACTCTTGCACTCTACTGTGCTTCCAATAGGGCCAGTACAGTGAGCTAGCTCAGAACAAAAGAACTGTGCTTCCTACACAAACGGGGCATATCTAGTTCAACTCAGTATTGGAAACTAAGTAAAACCGGAGCTTCTCTTCAGTCCAATACACTGTATTTGCTGGGAACAGACGCGAGTGCTATTTGCACTGTTTATGGCCAGAATAGCACAATAGTGGTGTTCTTACCCTGAATTAACACTTAATGCTAGAACTTGAACTAAATGTGAATCAACTCCGTTTAGGAAGTTGTATTGAACCCCAGTCGGCCATACAAGAAAAACACTCTGCTTTTGAGAAACAGGCACTCTTGCAGTCTACTGTGTTTCCTATAGGGCCAGTACAGTGAGCTAGCTCAGAACAAGAGAACTGTGCTTCCTACACAAACGGGGCATATCTAGTTCAACTCAGTATTGGAAACTAAGTAAAACAGGAGCTTCTCTTCAGTCCAAAACACTGTATTTGCTGGGAACAGACGCGAGTGCTATTTGCACTGTTTATGGCCAGAATAGCACAATAGTGGTGTTCTTACCCTGAATTGACACTTAATGCTAGAACTTGAAACTCAATGTGAATCAACTCCATTTAGGAAGTTGTATTGAACCCCAGTCGGCCTTACAAGAAAAACACTCTGCTTTTGAGAAACAGGCACTCTTGCACTCTACTGTGTTTCCTATAGGGCGAGTAGAATGTGCTACCTCAGAACAAGAGAACTGTGCTTCCTACACAAACGGGGCATATCTAGTTCAACTCAGGATTGGAAACTAAGTAAAACAGGAGCTTCTCTTCAGTCCAAAACACTGTATTTGCTGGGAACAGATGCGAGTGCTATTTGTACTGTTTATGGCCAGAATAGCACAATAGTTGTGTTCTTACCCTGAATTAACACTTAATGCTAGAACTTGAAACTCAATGTGAATCAACTCCGTTTAGGAAGTTGTATTGAACCCCAGTCGGCCTTACAAGCAAAACACCCTGCTTTTGAGAAACAGGCACTCTTGCACTCTACTGTGCTTCCAATAGGGCCAGTACAGTGAGCTAGCTCAGAACAAAAGAACTGTGCTTCCTACACAAACGGGGCATATCTAGTTCAACTCAGTATTGGAAACTAAGTAAAACCGGAGCTTCTCTTCAGTCCAATACACTGTATTTGCTGGGAACAGACGCGAGTGCTATTTGCACTGTTTATGGCCAGAATAGCACAATAGTGGTGTTCTTACCCTGAATTAACACTTAATGCTAGAACTTGAAACTCAATGTGAATCAACTCCGTTTTGGAAGTTGTATTGAACCCCAGTCGGCCATACAAGAAAAACACTCTGCTTTTGAGAAACAGGAACTCTTGCACTCTACTGTGTTTCCTATAGGGCCAGTACAGTGAGCTAGCTCAGAACAAGAGAACTATGCTTCCTACACAAACGGGGCATATCTAGTTCAACTCAGTATTGGAAACTAAGTAAAACAGGAGCTTCTCTTCAGTCCAAAACACTGTATTTGCTGGGAACAGACACGAGTGCTATTTGCACTTTTTATGGCCAGAATAGCACAATAGTGGTGTTCTTACCCTGAATTAACACTTAATGCTAGAACTTGAAACTCAATGTGAATCAACTCCGTTTAGGAAGTTGTATTGAACCCCAGTCGGCCATACAAGAAAAACCCTCTGCTTTTGAGAAACAGGCACTCTTGCACTCTACTGTGTTTCCTATATGGCCAGTACAGTGAGCTAGCTCAGAACAAGAGAACTGTGCTTCCTACACAAACGGGGCATATCTAGTTCAACTCAGTATTAGAAACTAAGTAAAACAGGAACTTCTATTCAGTCCAATACACTGTATTTGCTGGGAACAGACGCGAGTGCTATTTGCACTCTTAATGTCCAGAACAGCACAATAGTGGTGTTCTTACCCTGAATTAACACTTAATGCTAGAACTTGAAACTGAATGTGAATCAACACCGTTTAGGAAGTTGTATTAAACCCCAGTCGGCCTTACAAGAAAAACACTCTGCTTTTGAGAAACAGGCACTCTTGCACTCTACTGTGTTTCCTATAGTGCCAGTACAGTGAGCTAGCTCAGAACAAGAGAACTGTGCTTCCTACACAAACGGGGCATATCTAGTTCAACTCAGTATTGGAAACTAAGTAAAACAGGAGCTTCTCTTCAGTCCAATACACTGTATTTGCTGGGAACAGACGCGAGTGCTATTTGCACTGTTTATGGCCAGAATAGCACAATAGTGGTGTTCTTACCCTGAATTAACACTTAATGCTAGAACTTGAAACTCAATGTGAATCAACTCCATTTAGGAAGTTGTATTGAACCCCAGTCGGCCTTACAAGAAAAACACTCTGCTTTTGAGAAACAGGCACTCTTGCACTCTACTGTGTTTCCTATAGGGCGAGTAGAATGAGCTACCTCAGAACAAGAGAACTGTGCTTCCTACACAAACGGGGCATATCTAGTTCAACTCAGTATTGGAAACTAAGTAAAACAGGAGCTTCTCTTCAGTCCAAAACACTGTATTTGCTGGGAACAGATGCGAGTGCTATTTGTACTGTTTATGGCCAGAATAGCACAATAGTTGTGTTCTTACCCTGAATTAACACTTAATGCTAGAACTTGAAACTCAATGTGAATCAACTCCGTTTAGGAAGTTGTATTGAACCCCAGTCGGCCATACAAGAAAAACACTCTGCTTTTGAGAAACAGGCACTCTTGCACTCTACTGTGTTTCCTATAGGGCCAGTACAGTGAGCTAGCTCAGAACAAGAGAACTGTGCTTCCTACACAAACGGGGCATATCTAGTTCAACTCAGTATTAGAAACTAAGTAAAACAGGAGCTTCTATTCAGTCCAATACACTGTATTTGCTGGGAACAGACGCGAGTGCTATTTGCACTCTTAATGTCCAGAACAGCACAATAGTGGTGTTCTTACCCTGAATTAACACTTAATGCTAGAACTTGAAACTGAATGTGAGTCAACACCGTTTAGGAAGTTGTATTAAACCCCAGTCGGCCTTACAAGAAAAACACTCTGCTTTTGAGAAACAGGCACTCTGGCACTCTACTGTGTTTCCTATAGTGCCAGTACAGTGAGCTAGCTCAGAACAAGAGAACTGTGCTTCCTACACAAACGGGGCATATCTAGTTCAACTCAGTATTGGAAACTAATTAAAACAGGAGCTTCTCTTCAGTCCAAAACACTGTATTTGCTGGGTACTGACACGAGTGCTATTTGCACTGTTTATGGCCAGAATAGCACAATAGTGGTGTTCTTACCCTGAATTAACACTTAATGCTAGAACTTGAACTAAATGTGAATCAACTCCGTTTAGGAAGTTGTATTGAACCCCAGTCGGCCATACAAGAAAAACACTCTGCTTTTGAGAAACAGGCACTCTTGCAGTCTACTGTGTTTCCTATAGGGCCAGTACAGTGAGCTAGCTCAGAACAAGAGAACTGTGCTTCCTACACAAACGCGGCATATCTAGTTCAACTCAGTATTGGAAACTAAGTAAAACAGGAGCTTCTCTTCAGTCCAAAACACTGTATTTGCTGGGAACAGACGCGAGTGCTATTTGCACTGTTTATGGCCAGAATAGCACAATAGTGGTGTTCTTACCCTGAATTGACACTTAATGCTAGAACTTGAAACTCAATGTGAATCAACTCCATTTAGGAAGTTGTATTGAACCCCAGTCGGCCTTACAAGAAAAACACTCTGCTTTTGAGAAACAGGCACTCTTGCACTCTACTGTGTTTCCTATAGGGCGAGTAGAATGTGCTACCTCAGAACAAGAGAACTGTGCTTCCTACACAAACGGGGCATATCTAGTTCAACTCAGTATTGGAAACTAAGTAAAACAGGAGCTTCTCTTCAGTCCAAAACACTGTATTTGCTGGGAACAGATGCGAGTGCTATTTGTACTGTTTATGGCCAGAATAGCACAATAGTTGTGTTCTTACCCTGAATTAACACTTAATGCTAGAACTTGAAACTCAATGTGAATCAACTCCGTTTAGGAAGTTGTATTGAACCCCAGTCGGCCTTACAAGCAAAACACCCTGCTTTTGAGAAACAGGCACTCTTGCACTCTACTGTGCTTCCAATAGGGCCAGTACAGTGAGCTAGCTCAGAACAAAAGAACTGTGCTTCCTACACAAACGGGGCATATCTAGTTCAACTCAGTATTGGAAACTAAGTAAAACCGGAGCTTCTCTTCAGTCCAATACACTGTATTTGCTGGGAACAGACGCGAGTGCTATTTGGACTGTTTATGGCCAGAATAGCACAATAGTGGTGTTCTTACCCTGAATTAACACTTAATGCTAGAACTTGAAACTCAATGTGAATCAACTCCGTTTTGGAAGTTGTATTGAACCCCAGTCGGCCATACAAGAAAAACACTCTGCTTTTGAGAAACAGGAACTCTTGCACTCTACTGTGTTTCCTATAGGGCCAGTACAGTGAGCTAGCTCAGAACAAGAGAACTATGCTTCCTACACAAACGGGGCATATCTAGTTCAACTCAGTATTGGAAACTAAGTAAAACAGGAGCATCTCTTCAGTCCAAAACACTGTATTTGCTGGGAACAGACACGAGTGCTATTTGCACTTTTTATGGCCAGAATAGCACAATAGTGGTGTTCTTACCCTGAATTAACACTTAATGCTAGAACTTGAAACTCAATGTGAATCAACTCCGTTTAGGAAGTTGTATTGAACCCCAGTCGGCCATACAAGAAAAACCCTCTGCTTTTGAGAAACAGGCACTCTTGCACTCTACTGTGTTTCCTATATGGCCAGTACAGTGAGCTAGCTCAGAACAAGAGAACTGTGCTTCCTACACAAACGGGGCATATCTAGTTCAACTCAGTATTAGAAACTAAGTAAA
Organism: Peromyscus maniculatus bairdii; assembly: GCF_049852395.1. Taxonomy (NCBI): domain Eukaryota; kingdom Metazoa; phylum Chordata; class Mammalia; order Rodentia; family Cricetidae; genus Peromyscus; species Peromyscus maniculatus. Next base: position 53,640,223 of record NC_134866.1, read on the forward strand.
ACAGGAGCTTCTATTCAGTCCAATACACTGTATTTGCTGGGAACAGACGCGAGTGCTATTTGCACTCTTAATGTCCAGAACAGCACAATAGTGGTGTTCTTACCCTGAATTAACACTTAATGCTAGAATTTGAAACTGAATGTGAATCAACACCGTTTAGGAAGTTGTATTAAACCCCAGTCGGCCTTACAAGAAAAACACTCTGCTTTTGAGAAACAGGCACTCTTGCACTCTACTGTGTTTCCTATAGTGCCAGTACAGTGAGCTAGCTCAGAACAAGAGAACTGTGCTTCCTACACAAACGGGGCATATCTAGTTCAACTCAGTATTGGAAACTAAGTAAAACAGGAGCTTCTCTTCAGTCCAATACACTGTATTTGCTGGGAACAGACGCGAGTGCTATTTGCACTGTTTATGGCCAGAATAGCACAATAGTGGTGTTCTTACCCTGAATTAACACTTAATGCTAGAACTTGAAACTAAATGTGAATCAACTCCGTTTAGGAAGTTGTATTGAACCCCAGTCGGCCATACAAGAAAAACACTCTGCTTTTGAGAAACAGGCACTCTTGCACTCTACTGTGTTTCCTAGAGGGCCAGTACAGTGAGCTAGCTCAGAACAAGAGAACTGTGCTTCCTACACAAACGGGGCATATCTAGTTCAACTCAGTATTGGAAACTAAGTAAAACAGGAGCTTCTCTTCAGTCCAAAACACTGTATTTGCTGGGAACAGACGCGAGTGCTATTTGCACTGTTTATGGCCAGAATAGCACAATAGTGGTTTTCTTACCCTGAATTAACACTTAATGCTAGAACTTGAAACTCAATGTGAATCAACTCCATTTAGGAAGTTGTATTGAACCCCAGTCGGCCTTACAAGAAAAACACTCTGCTTTTGAGAAACAGGCACTCTTGCACTCTACTGTGTTTCCTATAGGGCGAGTAGAATGAGCTACCTCAGAACAAGAGAACTGTGCTTCCTACACAAACGGGGCATATCTAGTTCAACTCAGTATTGGAAACTAATTAAAACAGGAGCTTCTCTTCAGTCCAAAACACTGTATTTGCTGGGAACAGATGCGAGTGCTATTTGTACTGTTTATGGCCAGAATAGCACAATAGTTGTGTTCTTACCCTGAATTAACACTTAATGCTAGAACTTGAAACTCAATGTGAATCAACTCCGTTTAGGAAGTTGTATTGAACCCCAGTCGGCCATACAAGAAAAACACTCTGCTTTTGAGAAACAGGCACTCTTGCACTCTACTGTGTTTCCTATAGGGCCAGTACAGTGAGCTAGCTCAGAACAAGAGAACTGTGCTTCCTACACAAACGGGGCATATCTAGTTCAACTCAGTATTAGAAACTAAGTAAAACAGGAGCTTCTATTCAGTCCAATACACTGTATTTGCTGGGAACAGACGCGAGTGCTATTTGCACTCTTAATGTCCAGAACAGCACAATAGTGGTGTTCTTACCCTGAATTAACACTTAATGCTAGAACTTGAAACTGAATGTGAATCAACACCGTTTAGGAAGTTGTATTAAACCCCAGTCGGCCTTACAAGAAAAACACTCTGCTTTTGAGAAACAGGCACTCTTGCACTCTACTGTGTTTCCTATAGTGCCAGTACAGTGAGCTAGCTCAGAACAAGAGAACTGTGCTTCCTACACAAACGGGGCATATCTAGTTCAACTCAGTATTGGAAACTAAGTAAAACAGGAGCTTCTCTTCAGTCCAAAACACTGTATTTGCTGGGAACAGACGCGAGTGCTATTTGCACTGTTTATGGCCAGAATAGCACAATAGTGGTGTTCTTACCCTGAATTAACTCTTAATGCTAGAACTTGAACTAAATGTGAATCAACTCCGTTTAGGAAGTTGTATTGAACCCCAGTCGGCCATACAAGAAAAACACTCTGCTTTTGAGAAACAGGCACTCTTGCACTCTACTGTGTTTCCTAGAGGGCCAGTACAGTGAGCTAGCTCAGAACAAGAGAACTGTGCTTCCTACACAAACGGGGCATATCTAGTTCAACTCAGTATTGGAAACTAAGTAAAACAGGAGCTTCTCTTCAGTCCAAAACACTGTATTTGCTGGGAACAGACACGAGTGCTATTTGCACTTTTTATGGCCAGAATAGCACAATAGTGGTGTTCTTACCCTGAATTAACACTTAATGCTAGAACTTGAAACTCAATGTGAATCAACTCCGTTTAGGAAGTTGTATTGAACCCCAGTCGGCCATACAAGAAAAACACTCTGCTTTTGAGAAACAGGCACTCTTGCACTCTACTGTGTTTCCTATAGGGCCAGTACAGTGAGCTAGCTCAGAACAAGAGAACTGTGCTTCCTACACAAACGGGGCATATCTAGTTCAACTCAGTATTAGAAACTAAGTAAAACAGGAGCTTCTATTCAGTCCAATACACTGTATTTGCTGGGAACAGACGCGAGTGCTATTTGCACTCTTAATGTCCAGAACAGCACAATAGTGGTGTTCTTACCCTGAATTAACACTTAATGCTAGAACTTGAAACTGAATGTGAATCAACACCGTTTAGGAAGTTGTATTAAACCCCAGTCGGCCTTACAAGAAAAACACTCTGCTTTTGAGAAACAGGCACTCTTGCACTCTACTGTGTTTCCTATAGGGCCAGTACAGTGAGCTAGCTCAGAACAAGAGAACTGTGCTTCCTACACAAACGGGGCATATCTAGTTCAACTCAGTATTGGAAACTAAGTAAAACAGGAGCTTCTCTTCAGTCCAATACACTGTATTTGCTGGGAACAGACGCGAGTGCTATTTGCACTGTTTATGGCCAGAATAGCACAATAGTGGTGTTCTTACCCTGAATTAACACTTAATGCTAGAACTTGAAACTAAATGTGAATCAACTCCGTTTAGGAAGTTGTATTGAACCCCAGTCGGCCATACAAGAAAAACACTCTGCTTTTGAGAAACAGGCACTCTTGCACTCTACTGTGTTTCCTAGAGGGCCAGTACAGTGAGCTAGCTCAGAACAAGAGAACTGTGCTTCCTACACAAACGGGGCATATCTAGTTCAACTCAGTATTGGAAACTAAGTAAAACAGGAGCTTCTCTTCAGTCCAAAACACTGTATTTGCTGGGAACAGACGCGAGTGCTATTTGCACTGTTTATGGCCAGAATAGCACAATAGTGGTGTTCTTACCCTGAATTAACACTTAATGCTAGAACTTGAACTAAATGTGAATCAACTCCGTTTAGGAAGTTGTATTGAACCCCAGTCGGCCATACAAGAAAAACACTCTGCTTTTGAGAAACAGGCACTCTTGCACTCTACTGTGTTTCCTTAGGGCCAGTACAGTGAGCTAGCTCAGAACAAGAGAACTGTGCTTCCTACACAAACGGGGCATATCTAGTTCAACTCAGTATTGGAAACTAAGTAAAACAGGAGCTTCTCTTCAGTCCAAAACACTGTATTTGCTGGGAACAGACGCGAGTGCTATTTGCACTGTTTATGGCCAGAATAGCACAATAGTGGTGTTCTTACCCTGAATTGACACTTAATGCTAGAACTTGAAACTCAATGTGAATCAACTCCATTTAGGAAGTTGTATTGAACCCCAGTCGGCCTTACAAGAAAAACACTCTGCTTTTGAGAAACAGGCACTCTTGCACTCTACTGTGTTTCCTATAGGGCGAGTAGAATGAGCTAGCTCAGAACAAGAGAACTGTGCTTCCTACACAAACGGGGCATATCTAGTTCAACTCAGTATTGGAAACTAAGTAAAACAGGAGCTTCTCTTCAGTCCAAAACACTGTATTTGCTGGGAACAGATGCGAGTGCTATTTGTACTGTTTATGGCCAGAATAGCACAATAGTGGTGTTCTTACCCTGAATTAACACTTAATGCTAGAACTTGAACTAAATGTGAATCAACTCCGTTTAGGAAGTTGTATTGAACCCCAGTCGGCCATACAAGAAAAACACTCTGCTTTTGAGAAACAGGCACTCTTGCACTCTACTGTGTTTCCTATAGGGCCAGTACAGTGAGCTAGCTCAGAACAAGAGAACTGTGCTTCCTACACAAACGGGGCATATCTAGTTCAACTCAGTATTGGAAACTAAGTAAAACAGGAGCTTCTCTTCAGTCCAAAACACTGTATTTGCTGGGAACAGACACGAGTGCTATTTGCACTTTTTATGGCCAGAATAGCACAATAGTGGTGTTCTTACCCTGAATTAACACTTAATGCTAGAACTTGAAACTCAATGTGAATCAACTCCGTTTAGGAAGTTGTATTGAACCCCAGTCGGCCATACAAGAAAAACACTCTGCTTTTTAGAAACAGGCACTCTTGCACTCTACTGTGTTTCCTATAGGGCCAGTACAGTGAGCTAGCTCAGAACAAGAGAACTGTGCTTCCTACACAAACGGGGCATATCTAGTTCAACTCAGTATTGGAAACTAAGTAAAACAGGAGCTTCTATTCAGTCCAATACACTGTATTTGCTGGGAACAGACGCGAGTGCTATTTGCACTCTTAATGTCCAGAACAGCACAATAGTGGTGTTCTTACCCTGAATTAACACTTAATGCTAGAACTTGAAACTGAATGTGAATCAACACCGTTTAGGAAGTTGTATTAAACCCCAGTCGGCCTTACAAGAAAAACACTCTGCTTTTGAGAAACAGGCACTCTTGCACTCTACTGTGTTTCCTATAGTGCCAGTACAGTGAGCTAGCTCAGAACAAGAGAACTGTGCTTCCTACACAAACGGGGCATATCTAGTTCAACTCAGTATTGGAAACTAAGTAAAACAGGAGCTTCTCTTCAGTCCAATACACTGTATTTGCTGGGAACAGACGCGAGTGCTATTTGCACTGTTTATGGCCAGAATAGCACAATAGTGGTGTTCTTACCCTGAATTAACACTTAATGCTAGAACTTGAAACTAAATGTGAATCAACTCCGTTTAGGAAGTTGTATTGAACCCCAGTCGGCCATACAAGAAAAACACTCTGCTTTTGAGAAACAGGCACTCTTGCACTCTACTGTGTTTCCTATAGGGCCAGTACAGTGAGCTAGCTCAGAACAAGAGAACTGTGCTTCCTACACAAACGGGGCATATCTAGTTCAACTCAGTATTGGAAACTAAGTAAAACAGGAGCTTCTCTTCAGTCCAAAACACTGTATTTGCTGGGAACAGACGCGAGTGCTATTTGCACTGTTTATGGCCAGAATAGCACAATAGTGGTGTTCTTACCCTGAATTAACACTTAATGCTAGAACTTGAAACTCAATGTGAATCAACTCCATTTAGGAAGTTGTATTGAACCCCAGTCGGCCTTACAAGAAAAACACTCTGCTTTTGAGAAACAGGCACTCTTGCACTCTACTGTGTTTCCAAAAGGGCGAGTAGAATGAGCTACCTCAGAACAAGAGAACTGTGCTTCCTACACAAACGGGGCATATCTAGTTCAACTCAGTATTGGAAACTAAGTAAAACAGGAGCTTCTCTTCAGTCCAAAACACTGTATTTGCTGGGAACAGATGCGAGTGCTATTTGTACTGTTTATGGCCAGAATAGCACAATAGTTGTGTTCTTACCCTGAATTAACACTTAATGCTAGAACTTGAAACTCAATGTGAATCAACTCCGTTTAGGAAGTTGTATTGAACCCCAGTCGGCCATACAAGAAAAACACTCTGCTTTTGAGAAACAGGCACTCTTGCACTCTACTGTGTTTCCTATAGGGCTAGTACAGTGAGCTAGCTCAGAACAAGAGAACTGTGCTTCCTACACAAACGGGGCATATCTAGTTCAACTCAGTATTAGAAACTAAGTAAAACAGGAGCTTCTATTCAGTCCAATACACTGTATTTGCTGGGAACAGACGCGAGTGCTATTTGCACTCTTAATGTCCAGAACAGCACAAGAGTGGTGTTCTTACCCTGAATTAACACTTAATGCTAGAACTTGAAACTGAATGTGAATCAACACCGTTTAGGAAGTTGTATTAAACCCCAGTCGGCCTTACAAGAAAAACACTCTGCTTTTGAGAAACAGGCACTCTTGCACTCTACTGTGTTTCCTATAGTGCCAGTACAGTGAGCTAGCTCAGAACAAGAGAACTGTGCTTCCTACACAAACGGGGCATATCTAGTTCAACTCAGTATTGGAAACTAAGTAAAACAGGAGCTTCTCTTCAGTCCAAAACACTGTATTTGCTGGGAACAGACGCGAGTGCTATTTGCACTGTTTATGGCCAGAATAGCACAATAGTGGTGTTCTTACCCTGAATTAACACTTAATGCTAGAACTTGAACTAAATGTGAATCAACTCCGTTTAGGAAGTTGTATTGAACCCCAGTCGGCCATACAAGAAAAACACTCTGCTTTTGAGAAACAGGCACTCTTGCACTCTACTGTGTTTCCTATAGGGCCAGTACAGTGAGCTAGCTCAGAACAAGAGAACTGTGCTTCCTACACAAACGGGGCATATCTAGTTCAACTCAGTATTGGAAACTAAGTAAAACAGGAGCTTCTCTTCAGTCCAAAACACTGTATTTGCTGGGAACAGACGCGAGTGCTATTTGCACTGTTTATGGCCAGAATAGCACAATAGTGGTGTTCTTACCCTGAATTAACACTTAATGCTAGAACTTGAAACTCAATGTGAATCAACTCCATTTAGGAAGTTGTATTGAACCCCAGTCGGCCTTACAAAAAAAACACTCTGCTTTTGAGAAACAGGCACTCTTGCACTCTACTGTGTTTCCTATAGGGCGAGTAGAATGAGCTACCTCAGAACAAGAGAACTGTGCTTCCTACACAAACGGGGCATATCTAGTTCAACTCAGTATTGGAAACTAAGTAAAACAGAAGCTTCTCTTCAGTCCAAAACACTGTATTTGCTGGGAACAGATGCGAGTGCTATTTGTACTGTTTATGGCCAGAATAGCACAATAGTTGTGTTCTTACCCTGAATTAACACTTAATGCTAGAACTTGAAACTCAATGTGAATCAACTCCGTTTAGGAAGTTGTATTGAACCCCAGTCGGCCTTACAAGCAAAACACCCTGCTTTGAGAAACAGGCACTCTTGCACTCTACTGTGCTTCCAATAGGGCCAGTACAGTGAGCTAGCTCAGAACAAAAGAACTGTGCTTCCTACACAAACGGGGCATATCTAGTTCAACTCAGTATTGGAAACTAAGTAAAACCGGAGCTTCTCTTCAGTCCAATACACTGTATTTGCTGGGAACAGACGCGAGTGCTATTTGCACTGTTTATGGCCAGAATAGCACAATAGTGGTGTTCTTACCCTGAATTAACACTTAATGCTAGAACTTGAAACTCAATGTGAATCAACTCCGTTTTGGAAGTTGTATTGAACCCCAGTCGGCCATACAAGAAAAACACTCTGCTTTTGAGAAACAGGAACTCTTGCACTCTACTGTGTTTCCTATAGGGCCAGTACAATGAGCTAGCTCAGAACAAGAGAACTGTGCTTCCTACACAAACGGGGCATATCTAGTTCAACTCAGTATTGGAAACTAAGTAAAACAGGAGCTTCTCTTCAGTCCAAAACACTGTATTTGCTGGGAACAGACACGAGTGCTATTTGCACTTTTTATGGCCAGAATAGCACAATAGTGGTGTTCTTACCCTGAATTAACACTTAATGCTAGAACTTGAAACTCAATGTGAATCAACTCCGTTTAGGAAGTTGTTGAACCCCAGTCGGCCATACAAGAAAAACACTCTGCTTTTGAGAAACAGGCACTCTTGCACTCTACTGTGTTTCCTATAGGGCCAGTACAGTGAGCTAGCTCAGAACAAGAGAACTGTGCTTCCTACACAAACGGGGCATATCTAGTTCAACTCAGTATTGGAAACTAAGTAAAACAGGAGCTTCTATTCATTCCAATACACTCTATTTGCTGGGAACAGACGCGAGTGCTATTTGCACTGTTTATGGCCAGAATAGCACAATAGTGGTGTTCTTACCCTGAATTAACACTTAATGCTAGAACTTGAAACTCAATGTGAATCAACTCCGTTTAGGAAGTTGTATTGAACCCCAGTTGGCCTTACAAGAAAAACACTCTGCTTTTGAGAAACAGGCACTCTTGCACTCTACTGTGTTTCCTAAAGGGCCAGTACAGTGAGCTAGCTCAGAACAAGAGAACTGTGCTTCCTACACAAACGGGGCATATCTAGTTCAACTCAGTATTGGAAACTAAGTAAAACAGGAGCTTCTCTTCAGTCCAAAACATTGTATTTGCTGGGAACTGATGCGAGTGCTATTTGCACTGTTTATGGCCAGAACACCACAATAGTTGTTTTCTTACCCTGAATTAACTCTTAATGCTAGAACTTGAAACTCAATGTCAATCAACTCCGTTTAGGAAGTTGTATTGAACCCAGTCGGCCTTACAAGAAAAACACTCTGCTTTTGAGAAACAGGCACTCTTGCACTCTACTGTGTTTCCTGTAGGGCCAGTAGAGTGAGCTAGCTCAGAACAAGAGAACTGTGCTTCCTACACAAACGGGGCATATCTAGTTCAACTCAGTATTGGAAACTAAGTAAAACAGGAGCTTCTCTTCAGTCCAATACACTGTATTTGCTGGGAACAGACGCGAGTGCTATTTGCACTCTTAATGTCCAGAACAGCACAATAGTGGTGTTCTTACCCTGAATTAACACTTAATGCTAGAACTTGAAACTGAATGTGAATCAACTCCGTTTAGGAAGTTGTATTGAACCCCAGTCGGCCTTACAAGAAAAACACTCTGCTTTTGAGAAACAGGCACTCTTGCACTCTACTATGTTTCCTATAGGGCCAGTACAGTGAGCTAGCTCAGAACAAAAGAACGGTGCTTCCTACACAAACGGGGCATATCTAGTTCAACTCAGTATTGGAAACTAAGTAAAACAGGAGCTTCTCTTCAGTCCAATACACTGTATTTGCTGGGAACAGACGCGAGTGCTATTAGCACTGTTTATGGCCAGAATAGCACAATAGTGGTGTTCTTACCCTGAATTAACACTTAATGCTAGAACTTGAAACTCAATGTGAATCAACTCCGTTTAGGAAGTTGTATTGAACCCCAGTCGGCCTTACAAGAAAAACACTCTGCTTTTGAGAAACAGGCACTCTTGCACTCTACTGTGTTTCCTATAGGGCCAGTACAGTGAGCTAGCTCAGAACAAGAGAACTGTGCTTCCTACACAAACGGGGCATATCTAGTTCAACTCAGTATTGGAAACTAAGTAAAACAGGAGCTTCTCTTCAGTCCAAAACACTGTATTTGCTGGGAACAGACGCGAGTGCTATTAGCACTGTTTATGGCCAGAATAGCACAATAGTGGTGTTCTTACCCTGAATTAACACTTAATGCTAGAACTTAAAACTCAATGTGAATCAACTCCGTTTAGGAAGTTGTATTGAACCCCAGTCGGCCATACAAGAAAAACACTCTGCTTTTGAGAAACAGGCACTCTTGCACTCTACTGTGTTTCCTATAGGGCCAGTACAGTGAGCTAGCTCAGAACAAGAGAACTGTGCTTCCTACACAAACGGGGCATATCTAGTTCAACTCAGTATTGGAAACTAAGTAAAACAGGAGCTTCTCTTCAGTCCAATACACTGTATTTGCTGGGAACAGACGCGAGTGCTATTTCTTCTGTTTATGGCCAGAATAGCACAATAGTGGTATTCTTACCCTGAATTAACACTTAATGCTAGAACTTGAAACTCAATGTGAATCAACTCTGTTTAGGAACTTGTATTGAACCCCAGTCGGCATTACAAGAAAAACACTCTGCTTTTGAGAACAGGCACTCTTGCACTCTACTGTATTTCCTATAGTGCCAGTAGAGTGAGCTAGCTCAGAACAAGAGAACTGTGCTTCCTACACAAACGGGGCATATCTAGTTCAACTCAGTATTGGAAACTAAGTAAAACAGGAGCTTCTCTTCAGTCCAAAACATTGTATTTGCTGGGAACTGATGCGAGTGCTATTTGCACTGTTCATGGCCAGAACACCACAATAGTTGTTTTCTTACCCTGAATTAACTCTTAATGCTAGAACTTGAAACTCAATGTCAATCAACTCCGTTTAGGAAGTTGTATTGAACCCAGTCGGCCTTACAAGAAAAACACTCTGCTTTTGAGAAACAGGCACTCTTGCAATCTGCTGTGTTTCCTGTAGGGCCAGTAGAGTGAACTAGCTCAGAACAAGAGAACTGTGCTTCCTACACAAACGGGGCATATCTAGTTCAACTCAGTATTGGAAACTAAGTAAAACAGGAGCTTCTCTTCAGTCCAAAACACTGTATTTGCTGGGAACAGACGCGAGTGCTATTAGCACTGTTTATGGCCAGAATAGCACAATAGTGGTGTTCTTACCCTGAATTAACACTTAATGCTAGAACTTGAAACTCAATGTGAATCTACTCCGTTTAGGAAGTTGTATTGAACCCCAGTCGGCCTTACAAGAAAAACACTCTGCTTTTGAGAAACAGGCACTCTTGCACTCTACTGTGTTTCCTAGAGGGCCAGTACAGTGAGCTAGCTCAGAACAAGAGAACTGTGCTTCCTACACAAACGGGGCATATCTTGTTCAACTCAGTATTGGAAACTAAGTAAAACAGGAGCTTCTCTTCAGTCCAATACACTGTATTTGCTGGGAACAGACGCGAGTGCTATTTGCACTCTTAATGTCCAGAACAGCACAATAGTGGTATTCTTACCCTGAATTAACACTTAATGCTAGAACTTGAAACTGAATGTGAATCAACTCCCTTTAGGAAGTTGTATTGAACCCCAGTCGGCCTTACAAGAAAAACACTCTGCTTTTGAGAAACAGGCACTCTTGCACTCTACTGTGTTTCCTATAGGGCCAGTACAGTGAGCTAGCTCAGAACAAGAGAACTGTGCTTCCTACACAAACGGGGCATATCTAGTTCAACTCAGGATTGGAAACTAAGTAAAATGGACCTTCTCTTCATTCCAATACACTGTATTTGCTGGGAAAAGACGCGAGTGCTATTTGCACTGTTTATGGCCAGAATAGCACAATAGTGGTGTTCTTACCCTGAATTAACACTTAATGCTAGAACTTGAAACTCAATGTGAATCAACTCCGTTTAGGAAGTTGTATTGAAACCCAGTTGGCCTTACAAGAAAAACACTCTGCTTTTGATAAACAGGCACTCTTGCACTCTACTGTGTTTCCTATAGGGCCAGTACAGTGAGCTAGCTCAGAACAACAGAACTGTGCTTCCTACACAAACGGGGCATATCTAGTTCAACTCAGTATTGGAAACTAAGTAAAACAGGAGCTTCTCTTCAGTCCAAATCACTGTATTTGCTGGGAACAGATGCGAGTGCTATTTGTACTGTTTATGGCCAGAATAGCACAATAGTTGTGTTCTTACCCTGAATTAACACTTAATGCTAGAACTTGAAACTCAATGTGAATCAACTCCGTTTAGGATGTTTTATTGAACCGCAGTCGGCCTTACAAGCAAAACACCCTGCTTTTGAGAAACAGGCACTCTTGCACTCTACTGTGTTTCCTATAGGGCCAATACAGTGAGCTAGCTCAAAACAAAAGAACGGTGCTTCCTACACAAACGGGGCATATCTAGTTCAACTCAGTATTGGAAACTAAGTAAAACAGGAGCTTCTCTTCAGTCCAAAACATTGTATTTGCTGGGAACTGATGCGAGTGCTATTTGCACTGTTTATGGCCAGAACACCACTATAGTTGTTTTCTTACCCTGAATTAACTCTTAATGCTAGAACTTGAAACTCAATGTCAATCAACTCCGTTTAGGAAGTTGTATTGAACCCAGTCGGCCTTACAAGAAAAACACTCTGCTTTTGAGAAACAGGCACTCTTGCACTCTACTGTGTTTCCTGTAGGGCCAGTAGAGTGAGCTAGCTCAGAACAAGAGAACTGTGCTTCCTACACAAACGGGGCATATCTAGTTCAGGTCAGTATTGGAAACTAAGTAAAACAGGAGCTTCTCTTCAGTCCAAAACACTGTATTTGCTGGGAACAGACGCGTGTGCTATTAGCACTGTTTATGGCCAGAATAGCACAATAGTGGTGTTCTTACCCTGAATTAACACTTAATGCTAGAACTTGAAACTCAATGTGAATCTACTCCGTTTAGGAAGTTGTATTGAACCCCAGTCGGCCTTACAAGAAAAACACTCTGCTTTTGAGAAACAGGCACTCTTGCACTCTACTGTGTTTCCTAGAGGGCCAGTACAGTGAGCTAGCTCAGAACAAGAGAACTGTGCTTCCTACACAAACGGGGCATATCTTGTTCAACTCAGTATTGGAAACTAAGTAAAACAGGAGCTTCTCTTCAGTCCAATACACTGTATTTGCTGGGAACAGACGCGAGTGCTATTTGCACTCTTAATGTCCAGAACAGCACAATAGTGGTATTCTTACCCTGAATTAACACTTAATGCTAGAACTTGAAACTGAATGTGAATCAACTCCCTTTAGGAAGTTGTATTGAACCCCAGTCGGCCTTACAAGAAAAACACTCTGCTTTTGAGAAACAGGCACTCTTGCACTCTACTGTGTTTCCTATAGGGCCAGTACAGTGAGCTAGCTCAGAACAAGAGAACTGTGCTTCCTACACAAACGGGGCATATCTAGTTCAACTCAGGATTGGAAACTAAGTAAAATGGACCTTCTCTTCATTCCAATACACTGTATTTGCTGGGAAAAGACGCGAGTGCTATTTGCACTGTTTATGGCCAGAATAGCACAATAGTGGTGTTCTTACCCTGAATTAACACTTAATGCTAGAACTTGAAACTCAATGTGAATCAACTCCGTTTAGGAAGTTGTATTGAAACCCAGTTGGCCTTACAAGAAAAACACTCTGCTTTTGATAAACAGGCACTCTTGCACTCTACTGTGTTTCCTATAGGGCCAGTACAGTGAGCTAGCTCAGAACAACAGAACTGTGCTTCCTACACAAACGGGGCATATCTAGTTCAACTCAGTATTGGAAACTAAGTAAAACAGGAGCTTCTCTTCAGTCCAAATCACTGTATTTGCTGGGAACAGATGCGAGTGCTATTTGTACTGTTTATGGCCAGAATAGCACAATAGTTGTGTTCTTACCCTGAATTAACACTTAATGCTAGAACTTGAAACTCAATGTGAATCAACTCCGTTTAGGATGTTTTATTGAACCGCAGTCGGCCTTACAAGCAAAACACCCTGCTTTTGAGAAACAGGCACTCTTGCACTCTACTGTGTTTCCTATAGGGCCAATACAGTGAGCTAGCTCAAAACAAAAGAACGGTGCTTCCTACACAAACGGGGCATATCTAGTTCAACTCAGTATTGGAAACTAAGTAAAACAGGAGCTTCTCTTCAGTCCAAAACATTGTATTTGCTGGGAACTGATGCGAGTGCTATTTGCACTGTTTATGGCCAGAACACCACTATAGTTGTTTTCTTACCCTGAATTAACTCTTAATGCTAGAACTTGAAACTCAATGTCAATCAACTCCGTTTAGGAAGTTGTATTGAACCCAGTCGGCCTTACAAGAAAAACACTCTGCTTTTGAGAAACAGGCACTCTTGCACTCTACTGTGTTTCCTGTAGGGCCAGTAGAGTGAGCTAGCTCAGAACAAGAGAACTGTGCTTCCTACACAAACGGGGCATATCTAGTTCAGGTCAGTATTGGAAACTAAGTAAAACAGGAGCTTCTCTTCAGTCCAAAACACTGTATTTGCTGGGAACAGACGCGTGTGCTATTAGCACTGTTTATGGCCAGAATAGCACAATAGTGGTGTTCTTACCCTGAATTAACACTTAATGCTAGAACTTGAAACTCAATGTGAATCTACTCCGTTTAGGAAGTTGTATTGAACCCCAGTCGGCCTTACAAGAAAAACACTCTGCTTTTGAGAAACAGGCACTCTTGCACTCTACTGTGTTTCCTATAGGGCCAGTACAGTGAGCTAGCTCAGAACAAGAGAACTGTGCTTCCTACACAAACGGGGCATATCTAGTTCAACTCAGTATTGGAAACTAAGTAAAACAGGAGCTTCTCTTCAGTCCAATACACTGTATTTGCTGGGAACAGACGCGAGTGCTATTTGTTCTGTTTATGGCCAGAATAGCACAATAGTGGTATTCTTACCCTGAATTAACACTTAATGCTAGAACTTGAAACTCAATGTGAATCAACTCCGTTTAGGAACTTGTATTGAACCCCAGTCGGCATTACAAGAAAAACACTCTGCTTTTGAGAACAGGCACTCTTGCACTCTACTGTGTTTCCTATAGTGCCCGTAGAGTGAGCTAGCTCAGAACAAGAGAACTGTGCTTCCTACACAAACGGGGCATATCTAGTTCAACTCAGTATTGGAAACTAAGTAAAACAGGAGCATCTCTTCAGTCCAATACACTGTATTTGCTGGGAACAGACGCGAGTGCTATTTGCACTGTTTATGGCCAGAACACCACAATAGTTGTGTTCTTACCCTGAATTAACACTTAATGCTAGAACTTGAAACTCAATGTGAATCAACTCCGTTTAGGAAGTTGTATTGAACCCCAGTCGGCCATACAAGAAAAACACTCTGCTTTTGAGAAACAGGCACTCTTGCACTCTACTGTGTTTCCTATAGGGCCAGTACAGTGAGCTAGCTCAGAACAAAAGAACTGTGCTTCCTACACAAACGGGGCATATCTAGTTCAACTCAGTATTGGAAACTAAGTAAAACAGGAGCTTCTCTTCAGTCCAAAACACTGTATTTGCTGGGAACAGACGCGAGTGCTATTTGCACTGTTTATGGCCAGAATAGCACAATAGTGGTGTTCTTACCCTGAATTAACACTTAATGCTAGAACTTGAAACTCAATGTGAATCAACTCCGTTTAGGAACTTGTATTGAACCCCAGTCGGCCTTACAAGAAAAACACTCTGCTTTTGAGAAACAGGCACTCTTGCACTCTACTGTGTTTCCTATAGGGCCAGTAGAGTGAGCTAGCTCAGAACAAGAGAACTGTGCTTCCTACACAAACGGGGCATATCTAGTTCAACTCAGTATTGGAAACTAAGTAAAACAGGAGCTTCTCTTCAGTCCAAAACACTGTATTTGCTGGGAACAGACGCGAGTGCTATTTGTACTGTTTATGGCCAGAATAGCACAATCGTGGTGTTCTTACCCTAAATTAACACTTAATGCTAGAACTTGAAACTCAATGTGAATCAACTCCGTTTAGGAAGTTGTATTGAACCCCAGTCGGCCTTACAAGCAAAACACCCTGCTTGTGAGAAACAGGCACTCTTGCACTCTACTGTGTTTCCTATAGGGCCAGTACAGTGAGCTAGCTCAGAACAAAAGAACTGTGCTTCCTACACAAACGGGGCATATCTAGTTCAACTCAGTATTGGAAACTAAGTAAAACAGGAGCTTCTCTTCAGTCCAATACACTGTATTTGCTGGGAACAAACACGAGTGCTATTAGCACTGTTTAGGGCCAGAATAGCACAATAGTGGTGTTCTTACCCTGAATTAACACTTAATGCTAGAACTTGAAACTCAATGTGAATCAACTCGGTTTAGGAACTTGTATTGAACCCCAGTCGGCCTTACAAGAAAAACACTCTGCTTTTGAGAAACAGGCACTCTTGCACTCTACTGTGTTTCCTATAGGGCCAGTACAGTGAGCTAGCTCAGAACAAGAGAACTGTGCTTCCTACACAAACGGGGCATATCTAGTTCAACTCAGTATTGGAAACTAAGTAAAACAGGAGCATCTCTTCAGTCCAATACACTGTATTTGCTGGGAACAGACGCGAGTGCTATTTGCACTGTTTATGGTCCAGAACACCACAATAGTTGTGTTCTTACCCTGAATTAACACTTAATGCTAGAACATGAAACTCAATGTGAATCAACTCCGTTTATGAAGTTGTATTGAACCCCAGTCGGCCATACAAGAAAAACACTCTGCTTTTGAGAAACAGGCACTCTTGCACTCTACTGTGTTTCCTATAGGGCCAGTACAGTGAGCTAGCTCAGAACAAGAGAACTGTGCTTCCTACACAAACGGGGCATATCTAGTTCAACTCAGTATTGGAAACTAAGTAAAACAGGAGCTTCTCTTCAGTCCAAAACACTGTATTTGCTGGGAACAGACGCGAGTGCTATTTGCACTGTTTATGGCCAGAATAGCACAATAGTGGTGTTCTTACCCTGAATTAACACTTAATGCTAGAACTTGAAACTCAATGTGAATCAACTCCGTTTAGGAACTTGTATTGAACCCCAGTCGGCCTTACAAGAAAAACACTCTGCTTTTGAGAAACAGGCACTCTTGCACTCTACTGTGTTTCCTATAGGGCCAGTAGAGTGAGCTAGCTCAGAACAAGAGAACTGTGCTTCCTACACAAACGGGGCATATCTAGTTCAACTCAGTATTGGAAACTAAGTAAAACAGGAGCTTCTCTTCAGTCCAAAACACTGTATTTGCTGGGAACAGACGCGAGTGCTATTTGTACTGTTTATGGCCAGAATAGCACAATCGTGGTGTTCTTACCCTGAATTAACACTTAATGCTAGAACTTGAAACTCAATGTGAATCAACTCCGTTTAGGAAGTTGTATTGAACCCCAGTCGGCCTTACAAGCAAAACACCCTGCTTGTGAGAAACAGGCACTCTTGCACTCTACTGTGTTTCCTATAGGGCCAGTACAGTGAGCTAGCTCAGAACAAAAGAACTGTGCTTCCTACACAAACGGGGCATATCTAGTTCAACTCAGTATTGGAAACTAAGTAAAACAGGAGCTTCTCTTCAGTCCAATACACTGTATTTGCTGGGAACAGACGCGAGTGCTATTTGCACTGTTTATGGCCAGAATAGCACAATAGTGGTGTTCTTACCCTGAATTAACACTTAATGCTAGAACTTGAAACTCAATGTGAATCAACTCCGTTTAGGAAGTTGTATTGAACCCCAGTTGGCCTTACAAGAAAAACACTCTGCTTTTGAGAAACAGGCACTCTTGCACTCTACTGTGTTTCCTATAGGGCCAGTACAGTGAGCTAGGTCAGAACAAGAGAACTGTGCTTCCTACACAAACGGGGCATATCTAGTTCAACTCAGTATTGGAAACTAAGTAAAACAGGAGTTTCTGTTCAGTCCAAAACATTGTATTTGCTGCGAACAGACGCGAGTGCTATTTGCACTGTTTATGGGCAGAACACCACAATAGTTGTGTTCTTACCCTGAATTAACACTTAATGCTAGAACTTGAAACTCAATGTGAATCAACTCGGTTTAGGAACTTGTATTGAACCCCAGTCGGCCTTACAAGAAAAACACTCTGCTTTTGAGAAACAGGCACTCTTGCACTCTACTGTGTTTCCTATAGGGCCAGTACAGTGAGCTAGCTCAGAACAAGAGAACTGTGCTTCCTACACAAACGGGGCATATCTAGTTCAACTCAGTATTGGAAACTAAGTAAAACAGGAGCTTCTCTTCAGTCCAAAACTCTGTATTTGCTGGGAACAGACGCGAGTGCTATTTGCACTGTTTATGGCCAGAATAGCACAATAGTGGTGTTCTTACCCTGAATTAACACTTAATGCTAGAACTTGAAACTCAATGTGAATCAACTCCGTTTATGAAGTTTTATTGAACCCCAGTCGGCAAGACAAGAAAAACACTCTGCTTTTGAGAAACAGGCACTCTTGCACTCTACTGTGTTTCAATAGGGCCAGTACAGTGAGCTAACTCAGAACAAGAGAACTGTGCTTCCTACACAAACGGGGCATATCTAGTTCAACTCAGTATTGGAAACTAAGTAAAACAGGAGCTTCTCTACAGTCCAATACACTGTATTTGCTGGGAACAGACGCGAGTGCTATTTGCACTCTTAATGGCCAGAACAGCACAATAGTGGTGTTCTTACCCTGAATTAACACTTAATGCTAGAACTTGAAACTCAATGTGAATCAACTCAGTTTAGGAAGTTGTATTGAACCCCAGTCGGCCTTACAAGAAAAACACTCTGGTTTTGAGAAACAGGCACTCTTGCACTCTACTGTGTTTCCTATAGGGCCAGTACAGTGAGCTAGCTCAGAACAAGAGAACTGTGCTTCCTACACAAACGGGGCATATCTAGTTCAACTCAGGATTGGAAACTAAGTAAAACAGGAGCTTCTCTTCATTCCAATACACTGTATTTGCTGGGAACAGACGCGAGTACTATTTGCACTGTTTATGGCCAGAATAGCACAATAGTGGTGTTCTTACCCTGAATTAACACTTAATGCTAGAACTTGAAACTCAATGTGAATCAACTCCGTTTAGGAAGTTGTATTGAACCCCAGTTGGCCTTACAAGAAAAACACTCTGCTTTTGAGAAACAGGCACTCTTGCACTCTACTGTGTTTCCTATAGGGCCAGTACAGTGAGCTAGGTCAGAACAAGAGAACTGTGCTTCCTACACAAACGGGGCATATCTAGTTCAACTCAGTATTGGAAACTAAGTAAAACAGGAGTTTCTGTTCAGTCCAAAACATTGTATTTGCTGCGAACAGACGCGAGTGCTATTTGCACTGTTTATGGGCAGAACACCACAATAGTTGTGTTCTT
The DNA here is from genome assembly GCF_049852395.1 of Peromyscus maniculatus bairdii. NCBI lineage: Eukaryota > Metazoa > Chordata > Mammalia > Rodentia > Cricetidae > Peromyscus > Peromyscus maniculatus. Next base: position 53,658,884 of record NC_134866.1, read on the forward strand.
ACCCTGAATTAACACTTAATGCTAGAACTTGAAACTCAATGTGAATCAACTCGGTTTAGGAACTTGTATTGAACCCCAGTCGGCCTTACAAGAAAAACACTCTGCTTTTGAGAAACAGGCACTCTTGCACTCTACTGTGTTTCCTATAGGGCCAGTACAGTGAGCTAGCTCAGAACAAGAGAACTGTGCTTCCTACACAAACGGGGCATATCTAGTTCAACTCAGTATTGGAAACTAAGTAAAACAGGAGCTTCTCTTCAGTCCAAAACTCTGTATTTGCTGGGAACAGACGCGAGTGCTATTTGCACTGTTTATGGCCAGAATAGCACAATAGTGGTGTTCTTACCCTGAATTAACACTTAATGCTAGAACTTGAAACTCAATGTGAATCAACTCCGTTTATGAAGTTTTATTGAACCCCAGTCGGCAAGACAAGAAAAACACTCTGCTTTTGAGAAACAGGCACTCTTGCACTCTACTGTGTTTCAATAGGGCCAGTACAGTGAGCTAACTCAGAACAAGAGAACTGTGCTTCCTACACAAACGGGGCATATCTAGTTCAACTCAGTATTGGAAACTAAGTAAAACAGGAGCTTCTCTACAGTCCAATACACTGTATTTGCTGGGAACAGACGCGAGTGCTATTTGCACTCTTAATGGCCAGAACAGCACAATAGTGGTGTTCTTACCCTGAATTAACACTTAATGCTAGAACTTGAAACTCAATGTGAATCAACTCAGTTTAGGAAGTTGTATTGAACCCCAGTCGGCCTTACAAGAAAAACACTCTGGTTTTGAGAAACAGGCACTCTTGCACTCTACTGTGTTTCCTATAGGGCCAGTACAGTGAGTTAGCTCAGAACAACAGAACTGTGCTTCCTACACAAACGGGGCATATCTAGTTCAACTCAGGATTGGAAACTAAGTAAAACAGGAGCTTCTCTTCATTCCAATACACTGTATTTGCTGGGAACAGACACGAGTGCTATTTGCACTGTTTATGGCCAGAATAGCACAATAGTGGTGTTCTTACCCTGAATTAACACTTAATGCTAGAACTTGAAACTCAATGTGAATCAACTCCGTTTAGTAAGTTGTATTGAACCCCAGTTGGCCATTCAAGAAAAACACTCTGCTTTTGAGAAACAGGCACTCTTGCACTCTACTGTGTTTCCTATAGGGCCAGTACAGTGAGCTAGCTCAGAACAAGAGAACTGTGCTTCCTACACAAACGGGGCATATCTAGTTCAACTCAGTATTGGAAACTAAGTAAAACAGGAGCTTCTGTTCAGTCCAAAACATTGTATTTGCTGGGAACAGACGCGAGTGCTATTTGCACTGTTTATGGGCAGAACACCACAATAGTTGTGTTCTTACCCTGAATTAACACTTAATGCTAGAACTTGAAACTCAATGTGAATCAACTCCGTTTAGGAAGTTGTATTGAACCCCAGTCGGCCTTACAAGAAAAACACTCTGCTTTTGAGAAACAGGCACTCTTACACTCTACTGTGTTTCCTGTAGTGCCAGTACAGTGAGCTAGCTCAGAACAAGAGAACTGTGCTTCCTACACAAACGGGGCATATCTAGTTCAACTCAGTATTGGAAACTAAGTAAAACAGGAGCTTCTCTTCAGTCCAATACACTGTATTTGCTGGGAACAGACGCGAGTGCTATTTGCACTGTTTATGGCCAGAATAGCACAATAGTGGTGTTCTTACCCTGAATTAACACTTAATGCTAGAACTTGAAACTCAATGTGAATCAACTCCGTTTAGGAAGTTGTATTGAACCCCAGTTGGCCTTACAAGAAAAACACTCTGCTTTTGAGAAACAGGCACTATTGCACTCTACTGTGTTTCCTACAGGGACAGTAGAGTGAGCTAGCTCAGAACAAGAGAACTGTGCTTCCTATACAAACGGGGCATATCTAGTTCAACTCAGTATTGGAAACTAAGTAAAACAGGAGCTTCTCTTCAGGTCAAAACACTGTATTTGCTGGGAACAGACGCGAGTGCTATTTGTACTGTTTATGGCCAGAATAGCACAATAGTGGTGTTCTTACCCTGAATTAACACTTAATGCTAGAACTTGAAACTCAATGTGAATCAACTCCGTTTAGGAAGTTGTATTGAACCCCAGTCGGCCTTACAAGCAAACCACCCTGCTTTTGAGAAACAGGCACTCTTGCACTCTACTGTGTTTCCTATAGGGCCAGTAGAGTGAGCTAGCTCAGAACAAAAGAACTGTGCTTCCTAAACAAACGGGGCATATCTAGTTCAACTCAGTATTGGAAACTAAGTAAAACATGAGCTTCTCTTCAGTCCAATACACTGTATTTGCTGGGAACAGATCGAGGGCTATTAGCACTGTTTATGGCCAGAATAGCACAATAGTGGTGTTCTTACCCTGAATTAACACTTAATGCTAGAACTTGTAACTCAATGTGAATCAACTCCGTTTAGGAAGTTGTATTGAACCCCAGTCGGCCTTACAAGCAAAACACTCTGCTTTTGAGAAACAGGCACTCTTGCACTCTAATGTGTTTCCTATAGTGCCAGTACAGTGAGCTAGCTCAGAACAAGAGAACTGTGCTTCCTACACAAACGGGGCATACCTAGTTCAACTCAGTATTGGAAACTAAGTAAAACAGGAGCTTCTCTTCAGTCCAAAACACTGTATTTGCTGCGAACCGACGCCAGTGCTATTTGCACTGTGTATGGCCAGAATAGCACAATAGTGGTGTTCTTAACCTGAATTAACACTTAATGCTAGAACTTGAAACTCAATGTGAATCAACTCCGTTTAGGAAGTTGTATTGAACCCCAGTCGGCCTTACAAGCAAAACACCCTGCTTTTGAGAAACAGGCACTCTTGAACTCTACTGTGTTTCCTATAGGGCCAGTACAGTGAGCTAGCTCAGAACAAAAGAACTGTGCTTCCTACACAAACGGGGCATATCTAGTTCAACTCAGTATTGGAAACTAAGTAAAACAGGAGCTTCTATTCATTCCAATACACTCTATTTGCTGGGAACAGACGCGAGTGCTATTTGCACTGTTTATGGCCAGAATAGCACAATAGTGGTGTTCTTACCCTGAATTAACATTTAATGCTAGAACTTGAAACTCAATGTGAATCAACTCCGTTTAGGAAGTTGTATTGAACCCCAGTCGGCCTTACAAGAAAAACACTCTGCTTTTGAGAAACAGGCACTCTTGCACTCTACTGTGTTTCCTAAAGGGCCAGTACAGTGAGCTAGCTCAGAACAAGAGAACTGTGCTTCCTACACAAACGGGGCATATCTAGTTCAACTCAGTATTGGAAACTAAGTAAAACAGGAGCTTCTCTTCAGTCCAAAACACTGTATTTGCTGGGAACAGACGCGAGTGCTATTTGTACTGTTTATGGCCAGAATAGCACAATCGTGGTGTTCTTACCCTGAATTAACACTTAATGCTAGAACTTGAAACTCAATGTGAATCAACTCCGTTTAGGAAGTTGTATTGAACCCCAGTCGGCCTTACAAGCAAAACACCCTGCTTGTGAGAAACAGGCACTCTTGCACTCTACTGTGTTTCCTATAGGGCCAGTACAGTGAGCTAGCTCAGAACAAGAGAACTGTGCTTCCTACACAAACGGGGCATATCTAGTTCAACTCAGTATTGGAAACTAAGTAAAACAGGAGCTTCTATTCAGTCCAAAACACTGTATTTGCTGGGAACAGACGCGAGTGCTATTTGCACTGTTTATGGCCAGAATAGCACAATAGTGGTGTTCTTACCCTGAATTAACACTTAATGCTAGAACTTGAAACTCAATGTGAATCAACTCCGTTTATGAAGTTTTATTGAACCCCAGTCGGCCATACAAGAAAAACACTCTGCTTTTGAGAAACAGGCACTCTTGCACTCTACTATGTTTCCTATAGGGCCAGTACAGTGAGCTAGCTCAGAACAAGAGAACTGTGCTTCCTACACAAACGGGGCATATCTAGTTCAACTCAGTATTGGAAACTAAGTAAAACAGGAGCTTCTCTACAGTCCAATACACTGTATTTGCTGGGAACAGACGCGAGTGCTATTTGCACTCTTAATGGCCAGAACAGCACAATAGTGGTGTTCTTACCCTGAATTAACACTTAATGCTAGAACTTGAAACTCAATGTGAATCAACTCCGTTTAGGAAGTTGTATTGAACCCCAGTCGGCCTTACAAGAAAAACACTCTGCTTTTGAGAAACAGGCACTCTTGCACTCTACTGTGTTTCCTATAGGGCCAGTACAGTGAGCTAGCTCAGAACAAGAGAACTGTGCTTCCTACACAAACGGGGCATATCTAGTTCAACTCAGGATTGGAAACTAAGTACAACAGAAGCTTCTCTTCATTCCAATACACTGTATTTGCTGGGAACAGACGCGAGTGCTATTTGCACTGTTTATGGCCAGAATAGCACAATAGTGGTGTTCTTACCCTGAATTAACACTTAATGCTAGAACTTGAAACTCAATGTGAACCAACTCCGTTTAGGAAGTTGTATTGAACCCCAGTTGGCCTTACAAGAAAAACACTCTGCTTTTGAGAAACAGGCACTCTTGCACTCTACTGTGTTTCCTATAGGGCCAGTACAGCGAGCTAGCTCAGAACTAGAGAACTGTGCTTCCTACACAAACGGGGCATATCTAGTTCAACTCAGTATTGGAAACTAAGTAAAACAGGAGCTTCTCTTCAGTCCAAAACATTGTATTTGCTGGGAACAGACGCGAGGGCTATTTGCACTGTTTATTTTTCAGAACACCACAATAGTTGTGTTCTTACCCTGAATTAACACTTAATGCTAGAACTTGAAACTCAATGTGAATCAACTCCGTTTATGAAGTTGTATTGAACCCCAGTCGGCCTTACAAGCAAACCACCCTGCTTTAGAGAAACAGGCACTCTTGCACTCTACTGTGTTTCCTATAGGGCCAGTAGAGTGAGCTAGCTCAGAACAAAAGAACTGTGCTTCCTAAACAAACGGGGCATATCTAGTTCAACTCAGTATTGGAAACTAAGTAAAACAGGAGCTTCTCTTCAGTCCAATACACTGTATTTGCTGGGAACAGACGCGAGGGCTATTAGCACTGTTTATGGCCAGAATAGCACAATAGTGGTGTTCTTACCCTGAATTAACACTTAATGCTAGAACTTGTAACTCAATGTGAATCAACTCCGTTTAGGAAGTTGTATTGAACCCCAGTCGGCCTTACAAGCAAAACACTCTGCTTTTGAGAAACAGGCACTCTTGCACTCTACTGTGTTTCCTATATTGCCAGTACAGTGAGCTAGCTCAGACAAAGAGAACTGTGCTTCCTACACAAACGGGGCATACCTAGTTCAACTCAGTATTGGAAACTAAGTAAAACAGGAGCTTCTCTTCAGTCCAAAACACTGTATTTGCTGGGAACCGACGCCAGTGCTATTTGTACTGTGTATGGCCAGAATAGCACAATAGTGGTGTTCTTACCCTGAAATAACACTTAATGCTAGAACTTAAAACTCAATGTGAATCTACTCCGTTTAGGAAGTTGTATTGAACCCCAGTCGGCCATTCAAGAAAAACACTCTGCTTTTGAGAAACAGGCACTCTTGCACTCTACTGTGTTTCCTATAGGGCCAGTACAGTGAGCTAGCTCAGAACAAGAGAACTTTGCTTCCGACACAAAAGGGGCATATCTAGTTCAACTCAGTATTGAAAACTAAGTAAAACAGGAGCTTCTCTTCAGTCCAAAACATTGTATTTGCTGGGAACAGACGCGAGTGCTATTTGCACTGTTTATGGCCAGAACACCACAATAGTTGTGTTCTTACCCTGAATTAACACTTAATGTTAGAACTTGAAACTCAATGTGAATCAACTCCGTTTAGGAAGTTGTATTGAACCCCAGTCGGCCATACAAGAAAAACACTCTGCTTTTGAGAAACAGGCACTCTTGCACTCTACTGTGTTTCCTATAGGGCCAGTACAGTGAGCTAGCTCAGAACAAGAGAACTGTGCTTCCTACACAAATGGGGCATATCTAGTTCAACTCAGTATTTGAAACTAAGTAAAACAGGAGCTTCTCTTCAGTCCAAAACACTGTATTTGCTGGGAACAGAAGCGAGTGCTATTTGCACTGTTTATGGCCAGAATAGCACAATAGTGGTGTTCTTACCCTGAATTAACACTTAATGCTAGAACTTGAAACTCAATGTGAATCAACTCCGTTTAGGAACTTGTATTGAACCCCAGTTGGCCTTACAAGAAAAACACTCTGCTTTTGAGAAACAGGCACTCTTGCACTCTACTGTGTTTCCTATAGGGCCAGTAGAGTGAGCTAGCTCAGAACAAGAGAACTGTGCTTCCTACACAAACGGGGCATATCTAGTCCAACTCAGTATTGGAAACTAAGTAAAACAGGAGCTTCTCTTCAGTCCAAAACACTGTATTTGCTGGGAACAGATGCGAGTGCTATTTGTACTGTTTATGGCCAGAATAGCACAATCGTGGTGTTCTTACCCTGAATTAACACTTAATGCTAGAACTTGAAACTCAATGTGAATCAACTCCGTTTAGGAAGTTGTATTGAACCCCAGTCGGCCTTACAAGCAAAACACCCTGCTTGTGAGAAACAGGCACTCTTGCACTCTACTGTGTTTCCTATAGGGCCAGTACAGTGAGCTAGCTCAGAACAAAAGAACTGTGCTTCCTACACAAACGGGGCATATCTAGTTCAACTCAGTATTGGAAACTAAGTAAAACAGGAGCTTCTCTTCAGTCCAATACACTGTATTTGCTGGGAAGAGACGCCAGTGCTATTAGCACTGTTTATGGCCAGAATAGCACAATAGTGGTGTTCTTACCCTGAATTAACACTTAATGCTAGAACTTGAAACTCAATGTGAATCAACTCGGTTTAGGAACTTGTATTGAACCCCAGTCGGCCTTACAAGAAAAACACTCTGCTTTTGAGAAACAGGCACTCTTGCACTCTACTGTGTTTCCTATAGGGCCAGTACAGTGAGCTAGCTCAGAACAAGAGAACTGTGCTTCCTACACAAACGGGGCATATCTAGTTCAACTCAGTATTGGAAACTAAGTACAACAGGAGCTTCTATTCAGTCCAAAACACTGTATTTGCTGGGAACAGACGCGAGTGCTATTTGCACTGTTTATGGCCAGAATAGCACAATAGTGGTGTTCTTACCCTGAATTAACACTTAATGCTAGAACTTGAAACTCAATGTGAATCAACTCCGTTTATGAAGTTTTATTGAACCCCAGTCGGCCATACAAGAAAAACACTCTGCTTTGGAGAAACAGGCACTCTTGCACTCTACTGTGTTTCCTATAGGGCCAGTACAGTGAGCTAGCTCAGAACAAGAGAACTGTGCTTCCTACACAAACGGGGCATATCTAGTTCAACTCAGTATTGGAAACTAAGTAAAACAGGAGCTTCTCTACAGTCCAATACACTGTATTTGCTGGGAACAGACGCGAGTGCTATTTGCACTCTTAATGGCCAGAACAGCACAATAGTGGTGTTCTTACCCTGAATTAACACTTAATGCTAGAACTTGAAACTCAATGTGAATCAACTCCGTTTAGGAAGTTGTATTGAACCCCAGTCGGCCTTACAAGAAAAACACTCTGCTTTTGAGAAACAGGCACTCTTGCACTCTACAGTGTTTCCTATAGGGCCAGTACAGTGAGCTAGCTCAGAACAAGAGAACTGTGCTTCCTACACAAACGGGGCATATCTAGTTCAACTCAGGATTGGAAAATAAGTAAAACAGGAGCTTCTCTTCATTCCAATACACTGTATTTGCTGGGAACAGACGCGAGTGCTATTTGCACTGTTTATGGCCAGAATAGCACAATAGTGGTGTTCTTACCCTGAATTAACACTTAATGCTAGAACTTGAAACTCAATGTGAATCAACTCCGTTTAGGAAGTTGTATTGAACCCCAGTTGGCCTTACAAGAAAAACACTCTGCTTTTGAGAAACAGGCACTCTTGCACTCTACTGTGTTTCCTATAGGGCCAGTACAGCGAGCTAGCTCAGAACAAGAGAACTGTGCTTCCTACACAAACGGGGCATATCTAGTTCAACTCAGTATTGGAAACTAAGTAAAACAGGAGCTTCTCTTCAGTCCAAAACATTGTATTTGCTGGGAACAGACGCGAGTGCTATTTGCACTGTTTATGGGCAGAACACCACAATAGTTGTGTTCTTACCCTGAATTAACACTTAATGCTAGAACTTGAAACTCAATGTGAATCAACTCCGTTTAGGAAGTTGTATTGAACCCCAGTCGGCCTTACAAGAAAAACACTCTGCTTTTGAGAAACAGGCACTCTTGCACTCTACTGTGTTTCCTGTAGTGCCAGTACAGTGAGCTAGCTCAGAACAAGAGAACTGTGCTTCCTACACAAACGGGGCATATCTAGTTCAACTCAGTATTGGAAACTAAGTAAAACAGGAGCTTCTCTTCAGTCCAATACACTGTATTTGCTGGGAACAGACGCGAGTGCTATTTGCACTGTTTATGGCCAGAATAGCACAATAGTGGTGTTCTTACCCTGAATTAACACTTAATGCTAGAACTTGAAACTCAATGTGAATCAACTCCGTTTAGGAAGTTGTATTGAACCCCAGTCGGCCTTACAAGAAAAACACTCTGCTTTTGAGAAACAGGCACTCTTGCACTCTACTGTGTTTCCTATAGGGACAGTAGAGTGAGCTAGCTCAGAACAAGAGAACTGTGCTTCCTATACAAACGGGGCATATCTAGTTCAACTCAGTATTGGAAACTAAGTAAAACAGGAGCTTCTCTTCAGGTCAAAACACTGTATTTGCTGGGAACAGACGCGAGTGCTATTTGTACTGTTTATGGCCAGAATAGCACAATAGTGGTGTTCTTACCCTGAATTCACACTTAATGCTAGAACTTGAAACTCAATGTGAATCAACTCCGTTTAGGAAGTTGTATTGAACCCCAGTCGGCCTTACAAGCAAACCACCCTGCTTTTGAGAAACAGGCACTCTTGCACTCTACTGTGTTTCCTATAGGGCCAGTAGAGTGAGCTAGCTCAGAACAAGAGAACTGTGCTTCCTATACAAACGGGGCATATCTAGTTCAACTCAGTATTGGAAACTAAGTAAAACAGGAGCTTCTCTTCAGGTCAAAACACTGTATTTGCTGGGAACAGACGCGAGTGCTATTTGTACTGTTTATGGCCAGAATAGCACAATAGTGGTGTTCTTACCCTGAATTCACACTTAATGCTAGAACTTGAAACTCAATGTGAATCAACTCCGTTTAGGAAGTTGTATTGAATCCTAGTCGGCCTTACAAGCAAACCACCCTGCTTTTGAGAAACAGGCACTCTTGCACTCTACTGTGTTTCCTATAGGGCCAGTAGAGTGAGCTAGCTCAGAACAAAAGAACTGTGCTTCCTAAACAAACGGGGCATATCTAGTTCAACTCAGTATTGGAAACTAAGTAAAACAGGAGCTTCTCTTCAGTCCAATACACTGTATTTGCTGGGAACAGACGCGAGGGCTATTAGCACTGTTTATGGCCAGAATAGCACACTAGTGGTGTTCTTACCCTGAATTAACACTTAATGCTAGAACTTGTAACTCAATGTGAATCAACTCCGCTTAGGAAGTTGTATTGAACCCCATTCGGCCTTACAAGCAAAACACTCTGCTTTTGAGAAACAGGCACTCTTGCACTCTACTGTGTTTCCTATAGTGCCAGTACAGTGAGCTAGCTCAGAACAAGAGAACTGTGCTTCCTACACAAACGGGGCATACCTAGTTCAACTCAGTATTGGAAACTAAGTAAAACAGGAGGTTCTCTTCAGTCCAAAACACTGTATTTGCTGCGAACCGACGCCAGTGCTATTTGCACTGTGTATGGCCAGAATAGCACAATAGTGGTGTTCTTAACCTGAATTAACACTTAATGCTAGAACTTGAAACTCAATGTGAATCAACTCACTTTAGGCAGTTGTATTGAACCCCAGTCACACGTACAAGAAAAACACTCTGATTTTGAGAAACAGGCACTCTTGCACTATACTGTGTTTCCTATAGTGCCAGTACAGTGAGCTAGCTCAGAACAAGAGAACTGTGCTTCCTACACAATCGGGGCATATCTAGTTCAACTCAGTATTGGAAACTAAGTAAAACAGAAGTTTCTCTTCAGTCCAAAACACTGTATTTGCTGGGAACAGACGCGAGTGCCATTTGCACTGTTTATGGCCAGAATAGCACAATAGTGGTGTTCTTACCCTGAATTAACACTTAATGCTAGAACTTGAAACTCAATGTGAATCAACTCCGTTTAGGAAGTTGTATTGAACCCCAGTCGGCCTTACAAGCAAACCACCCTGCTTTTGAGAAACAGGCACTCTTGCACTCTACTGTGTTTCCTATAGGGCCAGTAGAGTGAGCTAGCTCAGAACAAGAGAACTGTGCTTCCTATACAAACGGGGCATATCTAGTTCAACTCAGTATTGGAAACTAAGTAAAACAGGAGCTTCTCTTCAGGTCAAAACACTGTATTTGCTGGGAACAGACGCGAGTGCTATTTGTACTGTTTATGGCCAGAATAGCACAATAGTGGTGTTCTTACCCTGAATTCACACTTAATGCTAGAACTTGAAACTCAATGTGAATCAACTCCGTTTAGGAAGTTGTATTGAATCCTAGTCGGCCTTACAAGCAAACCACCCTGCTTTTGAGAAACAGGCACTCTTGCACTCTACTGTGTTTCCTATAGGGCCAGTAGAGTGAGCTAGCTCAGAACAAAAGAACTGTGCTTCCTAAACAAACGGGGCATATCTAGTTCAACTCAGTATTGGAAACTAAGTAAAACAGGAGCTTCTCTTCAGTCCAATACACTGTATTTGCTGGGAACAGACGCGAGGGCTATTAGCACTGTTTATGGCCAGAATAGCACAATAGTGGTGTTCTTACCCTGAATTAACACTTAATGCTAGAACTTGTAACTCAATGTGAATCAACTCCGTTTAGGAAGTTGTATTGAACCTCAGTCGGCCTTACAAGCAAAACACTCTGCTTTTGAGAAACAGGCACTCTTGCACTCTACTGTGTTTCCTATAGTGCCAGTACAGTGAGCTAGCTCAGAACAAGAGAACTGTGCTTCCTACACAAACGGGGCATACCTAGTTCAACTCAGTATTGGAAACTAAGTAAAACAGGAGGTTCTCTTCAGTCCAAAACACTGTATTTGCTGCGAACCGACGCCAGTGCTATTTGCACTGTGTATGGCCAGAATAGCACAATAGTGGTGTTCTTAACCTGAATTAACACTTAATGCTAGAACTTGAAACTCAATGTGAATCAACTCCCTTTAGGCAGTTGTATTGAACCCCAGTCACACGTACAAGAAAAACACTCTGATTTTGAGAAACAGGCACTCTTGCACTATACTGTGTTTCCTATAGTGCCAGTACAGTGAGCTAGCTCAAAACAAGAGAACTGTGCTTCCTACACAATCGGGGCATATCTAGTTCAACTCAGTATTGGAAACTAAGTAAAACAGAAGTTTCTCTTCAGTCCAAAACACTGTATTTGCTGGGAACAGACGCGAGTGCCATTTGCACTGTTTATGGCCAGAATAGCACAATAGTGGTGTTCTTACCCTGAATTAACACTTAATGCTAGAACTTGAAACTCAATGTGAATCAACTCCGTTTAGGAAGTTGTATTGAACCCCAGTCGGCCATACAAGAAAAACACTCTGCTTTTGAGAAACAGGCACTCTTGCACTCTACTGTGTTTCCTATAGGGCCAGTACAGTGAGCTAGCTCAGAACAAGAGAACTGTGCTTCCTACACAAACGGGGCATATCGAGTTCAACTCAGTACTGGAAACTAAGTAAAACAGGAGCTTCTCTTCAGTCCAAAACACTGTATTTGCTGGGAACAGACGTGAGTGCTATTTGCACTGTTAATGGCCAGAACAGCACAATAGAGGTGTTCTTACCCTGAATTAACACTTAATGCTAGAACTTGAAACTGAATGTGAATCAACTCCGTTTAGGAAGATGTATTGAACACCAGTCGGCCTTACAAGAAAAACACTCTGCTTTTGAGAAACAGGCACTCTTGCACTCTACTGTGTTTCCTATAGGGCCAGTACAGTGAGCTAGCTCAGAACAAGAGAACTGTGCTTCCTACACAAACGGGGCATATCTAGTTCAACTCAGTATTGGAAACTAAGTAAACAGGAGCTTCTCTTCATTCCAAAACACTGTATTTGCTGGGAAGAGACGTGAGTGCCATTTTCACTGTTTATGGCCAGAATAGCACAATAGTGGTGTTCTAACCCTGAATTAACACTTAATGCTAGAACTTGAAAGTCAAAGTGAATCAACTCCGTTTAGGAAGTTGTATTGAACCCCAGTCTGCCTTACAAGAAAAACACTCTGCTTTTGAGAAATAGGCACTCTTGCTCTCTACTGTGTTTCCTATAGGGCCAGTAGAGTGAGCTAGCTCAGAACAAGAGAACTGTGCTTCCTACACAAACGGGGCATATCTAGTTCAACTCAGTATTGGAAACTAAGTAAAACAGGAGCTTCTCTTCAGTCCAATACACTGTATTTGCTGGGAACAGACGCGAGTGCTATTTGCACTGTTTATGGCCAGAATAGCACAATAGTGGTGTTCTTACCCTGAATTAACACTTAATGCTAGAACTTGAAACTCAATGTGAATCAACTCCGTTTATGAAGTTGTATTGAACCCCAGTCGGCCTTACAAGCAAAACACTCTGCTTTTGAGAAACAGGCACTCTTGCACTCAACTGTGTTTTCTATTGGGCCAGTACAGTGAGCTAGCTCAGAACAAGAGAACTGTGCTTCCTACAAAAACGGGGCATATCTAGTTCAACTCAGTATTGGAAACTAAGTAAAACAGGAGCTTCTCTTCAGTCCAATACACTGTATTTGCTGGGAACAGACACGAGTGCTATTTGCACTGTTTATGGCCAGAATAGCACAATAGTGGTGTTCTTACCCTGAATTAACACTTAATGCTAGAACTTGAAACACAATGTGAATCAACTCCGTTTAGGAAGTTGTACTGAACCCCAGTTGGCCTTACAAGAAAAACACTCTGCTTTTGAGAAACAGGCACTCTTGCACTCTACTGTGTTTCCTATACGGCCAGTACAGTGAGCTAGCTCAGAACAAGAGAACTGTGTTTCCTACACAAACGGGGCATATCTAGTTCAACTCATTATTGGAAACTAAGTAAAACAGGAGCTTCTCTTCAGTCCAATACACTGTATTTGCTGGGAGCAGACGCGAGTGCTATTTGCACTGTTAATGGCCAGAACAGCACAATAGTGGTGTTCTTACCCTGAATTAACACTTAATGCTAGAACTTGAAACTGAATGTGAATCAACTCCGTTTAGGAAGTTGTATTGAACACCAGTCGGCCTTACAAGAATAATACTCCGCTTTTGAGAAACAGGCACTCTTGCACTATACTGTGTTTCCTATAGTGCCAGTACAGTGAGCTAGCTCAGAACAAGAGAACTGTGCTTCCTACACAAACGGGGCATATCTAGTTCAACTCAGTATTGGAAACTAATTAAAACAGGAGCTTCTCTTCAGTCCAAAACATTGTATTTGCTGGGAACAGACGCGAGTGCTATTTTCACTGTTTATGGCCAGAATAGCACAATAGTGTTGTTCTTACCCTGAATTAACACTTAATGCTAGAACTTGAAACTCAATGTGAATCAACTCTGTTTAGGAAGTGGTATTGAACCCCAGTCGGCCTTACAAGAAAAACACTCTGCTTTTGAGAAACAGGCACTCTTGCACTCTACTGTGTTTCCTATAGGGCCAGTACAGTGAGCTAGCTCAGAACAAGAGAACTGTGCTTCCTACACAAACGAGGCATATCTAGTTCAACTCAGTATTGGCAACTAAGTAAAACAGGAGCTTCTCTTCAGTCCAATACACTGTATTTGCTGGGAACAGACGCGAGTGCTATTTGCACTGTTTATGGCCAGAATAGCACAATAGTGGTGTTCTTACCCTGAATTAACACTTAATGCTAGAACTTGAAACTCAATGTGAATCAACTCCGTTTAGGCAGTTGTATTGAACCCCAGTCGGCCTTACAAGAAAAACAATCTGCTTTTGAGAAACAGGCACTCTTGCACTCTACTGTGTTTCCTATAGGGCCAGTACAGTGAGCTAGCTCAGAACAAGAGAACTGTGCTTCCTACACAATCTGGGCATATCTAGTTCAACTCAGTATTGGAAACTAAGTAAAACAGGAGCTTCTCTTCATTCCAATACACTGTATTTTCTGGGAACAGACGCGAGTGCTATTTGCACTATTTATGGCCAGAAAAGCACAATAGTGGTGTTCTTACCCTGAATTAACACTTAATGCTAGAACTTGAAACTCAATGTGAATCAACTCCGTTTAGGAAGTTGTATTGAACCCCAGTTGGCCTTACAAGAAAAACACTGTGCTTTTGAGAAACAGGCACTCTTGCACTCTACTGTGTTTCCTATAGGGCCAGTACAGTGAGCTAGCTCAGAACAAGAGAACTGTGCTTCCTACACAAACGGGGCATATCTAGTTCAACTCAGTATTGGAAACTAAGTAAAACAGCAGCTTCTCTTCAGTCCAATACACTGTATTTGCTGGGAACAGACGCGAGTGCTATTTGTACTGTTTTTGGCCAGAATACCACAATAGTGGTGTTCTAACCCTGAATTAACACTTAATGCTAGAACTTGAAACTCAATGTGAATCAACTCCGTTTAGGAAGTTGTATTGAACCCCAGTCGCCCATACAAGAAAAACACTCAGCTTTTGAGAAACAGGCACTCTTGCTCTCTACTGTGTTTCCTATAGGGCCAGTACAGTGAGCTAGCTCAGAACAAGAGAACTGTGCTTCCTACACAAACTGGAAATATCTAGTTCAACTCAGTATTGGAAACTAAGTAAAACAGGAGCTTCTCTTCATTCCAATACACTGTATTTGCTGGGAACAGACGCGGGTGCTATTTGCACTGTTAATGGCCAGAACAGCACAATAGTGGTGTTCTTACCATGAATTAACACTTAATGCTAGAACTTGAAACTGAATGTGAATCAACTCCGTTTAGGAAGTTGTATTGAACACCAGTCGGCCTTACAAGAATAATACTCCACTTTTGAGAAACAGGCACTCTTGCACTATACTGTGTTTCCTATAGTGCCAGTACAGTGAGCTAGCTCAGAACAAGAGAACTGTGCTTCCTACACAAACGGGGCATATCTAGTTCAACTCAGTATTGGAAACTAAGTAAAACAGGAGCTTCTCTTCAGTCCAAAACATTGTATTTGCTGGGAATAGACGCGCTTGCTATTTGCACTGTTTATGGCCAGAATAGCACAATAGTGTTGTTCTTACCCTGAATTAACACTTAATGCTAGAACTTGAAACTCAATGTGAATCAACTCTGTTTAGGAAGTTGTATTGAACCCCAGTCGGCCTTACAAGAAAAACACTCTGCTTTTGAGAAACAGGCACTCTTGCACTCTACTGTGTTTCCTATAGGGCCAGTAGAGTGAGCTAGCTCAGAACAAGAGAACTGTGCTTCCTTCACAAACGGGGCATATCTAGTTCAACTCAGTATTGGAAACTAAGTAAAACAGGAGCTTCTCTTCAGTCCAAAACACTATATTTGCTGGGAACAGACGCGAGTGCTATTTGCACTGTTTATGGCCAGAATAGCACAATAGTGGTGTTCTTACCCTGAATTAACACTTAATGCTAGAACTTGAAACTCAATGTGAATCAACTCCGTTTAGGCAGTTGTATTGAACCCCAGTCGGCCTTATAAGAAAAACACTCTGCTTTTGAGAAACAGGCACTCTTGCACTCTACTGTGTTTCCTACAGGGCCAGTACAGTGAGCTAGCTCAGAACAAGAGAACTGTGCTTCCTACACAATCTGGGCATATCTAGTTCAACTCAGTATTGGAAACTAAGTAAAACAGGAGCTTCTCTTCAGTCCAAAACATTTTATTTGCTGGGAACAGACGCGAGTGCTATTTTCACTGTTTATGGCCAGAATAGCACAATAGTGTTGTTCTTACCCTGAATTAACACTTAATGCTAGAACTTGAAACTCAATGTGAATCAACTCTGTTTAGGAAGTGGTATTGAACCCCAGTCGGCCTTACAAGAAAAACACTCTGCTTTTGAGAAACAGGCACTCTTGCACTCTACTGTGTTTCCTATAGGGCCAGTACAGTGAGCTAGCTCAGAACAAGAGAACTGTGCTTCCTACACAAACGAGGCATATCTAGTTCAACTCAGTATTGGCAACTAAGTAAAACAGGAGCTTCTCTTCAGTCCAATACACTGTATTTGCTGGGAACAGACGCGAGTGCTATTTGCACTGTTTATGGCCAGAATAGCACAATAGTGGTGTTCTTACCCTGAATTAACACTTAATGCTAGAACTTGAAACTCAATGTGAATCAACTCCGTTTAGGCAGTTGTATTGAACCCCAGTCGGCCTTACAAGAAAAACAATCTGCTTTTGAGAAACAGGCACTCTTGCACTCTACTGTGTTTCCTATAGGGCCAGTACAGTGAGCTAGCTCAGAACAAGAGAACTGTGCTTCCTACACAATCTGGGCATATCTAGTTCAACTCAGTATTGGAAACTAAGTAAAACAGGAGCTTCTCTTCATTCCAATACACTGTATTTTCTGGGAACAGACGCGAGTGCTATTTGCACTATTTATGGCCAGAAAAGCACAATAGTGGTGTTCTTACCCTGAATTAACACTTAATGCTAGAACTTGAAACTCAATGTGAATCAACTCCGTTTAGGAAGTTGTATTGAACCCCAGTTGGCCTTACAAGAAAAACACTGTGCTTTTGAGAAACAGGCACTCTTGCACTCTACTGTGTTTCCTATAGGGCCAGTACAGTGAGCTAGCTCAGAACAAGAGAACTGTGCTTCCTACACAAACGGGGCATATCTAGTTCAAATCAGTATTGGAAACTAAGTAAAACAGCAGCTTCTCTTCAGTCCAATACACTGTATTTGCTGGGAACAGACGCGAGTGCTATTTGTACTGTTTTTGGCCAGAATACCACAATAGTGGTGTTCTAACCCTGAATTAACACTTAATGCTAGAACTTGAAACTCAATGTGAATCAACTCCGTTTAGGAAGTTGTATTGAACCCCAGTCGCCCATACAAGAAAAACACTCAGCTTTTGAGAAACAGGCACTCTTGCTCTCTACTGTGTTTCCTATAGGGCCAGTACAGTGAGCTAGCTCAGAACAAGAGAACTGTGCTTCCTACACAAACTGGAAATATCTAGTTCAACTCAGTATTGGAAACTAAGTAAAACAGGAGCTTCTCTTCATTCCAATACACTGTATTTGCTGGGAACAGACGCGGGTGCTATTTGCACTGTTAATGGCCAGAACAGCACAATAGTGGTGTTCTTACCATGAATTAACACTTAATGCTAGAACTTGAAACTGAATGTGAATCAACTCCGTTTAGGAAGTTGTATTGAACACCAGTCGGCCTTACAAGAATAATACTCCACTTTTGAGAAACAGGCACTCTTGCACTATACTGTGTTTCCTATAGTGCCAGTACAGTGAGCTAGCTCAGAACAAGAGAACTGTGCTTCCTACACAAACGGGGCATATCTAGTTCAACTCAGTATTGGAAACTAAGTAAAACAGGAGCTTCTCTTCAGTCCAAAACATTGTATTTGCTGGGAATAGACGCGCTTGCTATTTGCACTGTTTATGGCCAGAATAGCACAATAGTGTTGTTCTTACCCTGAATTAACACTTAATGCTAGAACTTGAAACTCAATGTGAATCAACTCTGTTTAGGAAGTTGTATTGAACCCCAGTCGGCCTTACAAGAAAAACACTCTGCTTTTGAGAAACAGGCACTCTTGCACTCTACTGTGTTTCCTATAGGGCCAGTAGAGTGAGCTAGCTCAGAACAAGAGAACTGTGCTTCCTTCACAAACGGGGCATATCTAGTTCAACTCAGTATTGGAAACTAAGTAAAACAGGAGCTTCTCTTCAGTCCAAAACACTGTATTTGCTGGGAACAGACGCGAGTGCTATTTGCACTGTTTATGGCCAGAATAGCACAATAGTGGTGTTCTTACCCTGAATTAACACTTAATGCTAGAACTTGAAACTCAATGTGAATCAACTCCGTTTAGGCAGTTGTATTGAACCCCAGTCGGCCTTATAAGAAAAACACTCTGCTTTTGAGAAACAGGCACTCTTGCACTCTACTGTGTTTCCTACAGGGCCAGTACAGTGAGCTAGCTCAGAACAAGAGAACTGTGCTTCCTACACAATCTGGGCATATCTAGTTCAACTCAGTATTGGAAACTAAGTAAAACAGGAGCTTCTCTTCAGTCCAATACACTGTATTTGCTGGGAACAGACGCGAGTGCTATTTGCACTGTTTATGGCCAGGAAAGCACAAGAGTGGTGTTCTTACCCTGAATTAACACTTAATGCTAGAACTTGAAACTCAATGTGAATCCACTCCGTTTCGGAAGTTGTATTGAACCCCAGTCGGCCTTACAAGAAAAACACTCTGCTTTTGAGAAACAGGCACTCTTGCACTCTACTGTGTTTCCTATAGTGCCAGTACAGTGAGCTAGCTCAGAACAAGAGAACTGTGCTTCCTACACAAACGGGGCATATCTAGTTCAACTCAGTATTGGAAACTAAGTAAAACAGGAGCTTCTCTTCAATCCAATACACTGTATTTGCTGGGACAGACGCGTGTGCTATTGGCACTGTTAATGGCCAGAACAGCACAATAGTGGTGTTCTTACCCTGAATTAACACTTAATGCTAGAAGTTGAAACTCAATGTGAATCAACTCCGTTTAGGAATTTGTATTGAACCCCAGTCGGACTTACAAGAAAAACACTCTGCTTTTGAGAAACAAGCACTCTTGCACTCTACTGTGTTTCCTATAGGGCCAGTACAGTGAGCTAGCTCAGAACAAGAGAACTGTGCTTCCTACAAAAACGGGGCATATCTAGTTCAACTCAGTATTGGAAACTAAGTAAAACAGGAGCTTCTCTTCAGTCCAATACACTGTATTTGCTGTGAACAGACGCGAGTGCTATTTGCACTGTTTATGGCCAGAATAGCACAATAGTGGTGTTCTTACCCTGAATTAACACTTAATGCTAGAATTTGAAACTCAATGTGAATCAACTCCGTTTAGGAAGTTGTATTGAACCCCAGTCGGCCTTACAAAAAAACACTCTGCTTTTGAAGAACAGGTACTCTTGCACTCTACTGTGTTTCCTATAGGGCCAGCACAGTGAGCTAGCTCAGAACAAGAGAACTGTGCTTCCTACACAAATGGGGCATATCTAGTTCAACTCAGTATTGGAAACTAAGTAAAACAGGAGCTTCTCTTCAGTCTAAAACACTGTATTTGCTGGGAACAGACGCGAGTGCTATTTGCACTGTTTAAGGCCAGAACAGCACAAAAGTGGTGTTCTTACCCTGAATTAACACTTAATGCTAGAACTTGAAACTCAATGTGAATCAACTCCGTTTAGGAATTTGTATTGAACCCCAGTCGGCCTTACAAGCAAAACACCCTGTTTTTGAGAAACAGGCACTCTTGCACTCTACTGTGTTTCCTATAGGGCCAGTACAGTGAGCCAGCTCAGAACAAGAGAACTGTGCTTCCTACACAAATGGGGCATATCTAGTTCAACTCAGTATTGGAAACTAAGTAAAACAGGAGCTTCTCTTCAGTCCAATACACTGTATTTGCTGGGAACAGACGCGAGTGCTATTTGCACTGTTAATGGCCAGAACAGCACAATAGTGGTGTTCTTACCCTGAATTAACACTTAATGCTAGAACTTGAAACTGAATGTGAATCAACTCCGTTTAGGAAGATGTATTGAACACCAGTCGGCCTTACAAGAATAATACTCCGCTTTTGAGAAACAGGCAATCTTGCACTATACTGTGTTTCCTACAGTGCCAGTACAGTGAGCTAGCTCAGAACAAGAGAACTGTGCTTCCTACACAAACGGGGCATATCTAGTTCAACTCAGTATTGGAAACTAAATAAAACAGGAGCTTCTCTTCAGTCCAAAACACTGTATTTGCTCGGAACAGACGTGAGTGCTATTTGCACTGTTTATGGCCAGAACACCACAATAGTTGTGTTCTTACCCTGAATTAACACTTAATGCTAGAACTTGAAACTCAATGTGAATCAACTCCGTTTAGGAATTTGTATTGAACCCCAGTCGGCCTTACAAGCAAAACACTCTGTTTTTGAGAAACAGGCACTCTTGCACTCTACTGTGTTTCCTATAGGGCCAGTACAGTGAGCCAGCTCAGAACAAGAGAACTGTGCTTCCTACACAAACGGGGCATATCTAGTTCAACTCAGTATTGGAAACAAAGTATAACAGGAGCTTCTCTTCAGTCCAAAACACTGTATTTGCTGGGAACAGACACGAGTGCTATTTGCACTGTTTTTGGCCAGAATAGCACAATAGTGGTGTTCTTACCCTGAATTAACACTTAATGCTAGAACTTGAAACTCAGTGTGAATCAACTCCGTTTAGGCAGTTGTATTGAACCTCAGTCGGCCTTACAAGAAAAACACTCTGCTTTTGAGAAACAGGCACTCTTGCACTCTACTGTGTTTCCTATAGGGCCAGTACAGTGAGCTAGCTCAGAACAAGAGAACTGTGCTTCCTACACAAACGGGGCATATCTAGTTCAACTCAGTATTGGAAACTAAGTAAAACAGGAGCCTCTCTTCAGTCCAAAACACTGTATTTGCTGGGAACAGACGCGAGTGCTATTTGCACTGTTTATGGCCAGAATAGCACAATAGTGGTGTTCTTACCCTGAATTAACTCTTAATGCTAGAACTTGAAACTCAATGTGAATCAACTCCGTTTAGGAAGTTTTATTGAACCCCAGTCGGCCTTACAAGAAAAACACTCTGCTTTTTAGACAGGCACACTTGCACTCTACTGTGTTTCCTATAGGGCCAGTACAGTGAGCTAGCTCAGAACAAGAGAACTGTGCTTCCTATACAAACGGGGCATATCTAGTTCAACTCAGTATTCAAAAATAAGTAAAACAGGAGCTTCTCTTCATTCCAATACACTGTATTTGCTGGGAACAGACGCGAGTGCTATTTGCACTGTTAATGGCCAGAACAGCACAATAGTGGTGTTCTTACCATGAATTAACACTTAATGCTAGAACTTGAAACTGAATGTGAATCAACTCCGTTTAGGAAGTTGTATTGAACACCAGTCGGCCTTACAAGAATAATACTCCACTTTTTAGAAACAGGCACTCTTGCACTATACTGTGTTTCCTATAGTGCCAGTACAGTGAGCTAGCTCAGAACAAGAGAACTGTGCTTCCTACACAAACGGGGCATATCTAGTTCAACTCAGTATTGGAAACTAAGTAAAACAGGAGCTTCTCTTCAGTCCAAAACACTGTATTTGCTGGGAACAGACGCGAGTGCTATTTGCACTGTTTATGGCCAGAATAGCACAATAGTGGTGTTCTTACCCTGAATTAACACTTAATGCTAGAACTTGAAACTCAATGTGAATCAACTCCGTTTAGGCAGTTGTATTGAACCCCAGTCGGCCTTACAAGAAAAACATTTCTGCTTTTGAGAAACAGGCACTCTTGCACTCTACTGTGTTTCCTACAGGGCCAGTACAGTGAGCTAGCTCAGAACAAGAGAACTGTGCTTCCTACACAATCTGGGCATATCTAGTTCAACTCAGTATTGGAAACTAAGTAAAACAGGAGCTTCTCTTCAGTCCAATACACTGTATTTGCTGGGAACAGACGCGAGTGCTATTTGCACTGTTTATGGCCAGGAAAGCACAAGAGTGGTGTTCTTACCCTGAATTAACACTTAATGCTAGAACTTGAAACTCATGTGAATCAATTCCGTTTAGGAAGTTGTATTGAACCCCAGTCGGTCTTAAAAGAAAAACACTCTGCTTTTGAGAAACAGGCACTCTTGCACTCTACTGTGTTTCCTATAGGGCCATTACAGTGAGCTAGCTCAGAACAAGAGAACTGTGCTTCCTACACAAATGGGCCATATCTAGTTCAAGTCAGTATTGGAAACTAAGTAAAACAGGAGCTTCTCTTCAGTCCAATACACTGTATTTGCTGGGAACAGACGCGAGTGCTATTTGCACTGTTTATGGCCAGAACACCACAATAGTGGTGTTCTTACCCTGAATTAACACTTAATGCTAGAACTTGAAACTCAATGTGAATCCACTCCGTTTCGGAAGTTGTATTGAACCCCAGTCGGCCTTACAAGAAAAACACTCTGCTTTTGAGAAACAGGCACTCTTGCACTCTACTGTGTTTCCTATAGTGCCAGTACAGTGAGCTAGCTCAGAACAAGAGAACTGTGCTTCCTACACAAACGGGGCATATCTAGTTCAACTCAGTATTGGAAACTAAGTAAAACAGGAGCTTCTCTTCAATCCAATACACTGTATTTGCTGGGACAGACGCGAGTGCTATTGGCACTGTTAATGGCCAGAACAGAACAATAGTGGTGTTCTTACCCTGAATTAACACTTAATGCTAGAAGTTGAAACTCAATGTGAATCAACTCCGTTTAGGAAGTTGTATTGAACCCCAGTCGGCCTTACAAGAAAAACACTCTGCTTTTGAGAAACAAGCACTCTTCCACTCTACTGTGTTTCCTATAGGGCCAGTACAGTGAGCTAGCTCAGAACAAGAGAACTGTGCTTCCTACACAAACGGGGCATATCTAGTTCAACTCAGTATTGGAAACTAAGTAAAAAAGGAGCTTCTCTTCATTCCAATACACTGTATTTGCTGTGAACAGACGCGAGTGCTATTTGCACTGTTTATGGCCAGAATAGCACAATAGTGGTGTTCTTACCCTGAATTAACACTTAATGCTAGAATTTGAAACTCAATGTGAATCAACTCCGTTTAGGAAGTTGTATTGAACCCCAGTCGGCCTTACAAAAAAACACTCTGCTTTTGAAGAACAGGTACTCTTGCACTCTACTGTGTTTCCTATAGGGCCAGCACAGTGAGCTAGCTCAGAACAAGAGAACTGTGCTTCCTACACAAATGGGGCATATCTAGTTCAACTCAGTATTGGAAACTAAGTAAAACAGGAGCTTCTCTTCAGTCTAAAACACTGTATTTGCTGGGAACAGACGCGAGTGCTATTTGCACTGTTTAAGGCCAGAATAGCACAAAAGTGGTGTTCTTACCCTGAATTAACACTTAATGCTAGAACTTGAAACTCAATGTGAATCAACTCCGTTTAGGAATTTGTATTGAACCCCAGTCGGCCTTACAAGCAAAACACCCTGTTTTTGAGAAACAGGCACTCTTGCACTCTACTGTGATTCCTATAGGGCCAGTACAGTGAGCCAGCTCAGAACAAGAGAACTGTGCTTCCTACACAAATGGGGCATATCTAGTTCAACTCAGTATTGGAAACTAAGTATAACAGGAGCTTCTCTTCAGTCCAAAACACTGTATTTGCTGGGAACAGACACGAGTGCTATTTGCACTGTTTTTGGCCAGAAAAGCACAATAGTGGTGTTCTTACCCTGAATTAACACTTAATGCTAGAACTTGAAACTGAATGTGAATCAACTCCGTTTAGGAAGATGTGTTGTACACGAGTCGGCCTTACAAGAATAATACTCCGATTTTGAGAAACAGGCACTCTAGCACTATACTGTGTTTCCTATAGTGCCAGTACAGTGAGCTAGGTCAGAACAAGAGAACTGTGCTTCCTACACAAACGGGGCATATCTAGTTCAACTCAGTATTGGAAAGTAAGTATAACAGGAGCTTCTCTTCATTCCAATACACTGTATTTGCTGGGAACAGACGCGAGTGCTATTTGCACTGTTTATGGCCAGAAAAGCACAATAGTGGTGTTCTTACCCTGAATTAACACTTAATGCTAGAACTTGAAACTCAATGTGAATCAACTCCGTTTAGGAAGTTGTATTGAACCCCAGTTGGCCTTAAAAGAAAAACACTCTGCTTTTGAGAAACAGGCACTCTTGCACTCTACTGTGTTTCCTATAGGGCCAGTACAGTGAGCTAGCTCAGAACAAGAGAACTGTGCTTCCTACACAAATGGGGCATATCTAGTTCAACTCAGTATTGGAAACTAAGTAAAACAGGAGCTTCTCTTCAGTCCAATACACTGTATTTGCTGGGAACAGACGCGAGTGCTATTTGCACTGTTAATGGCCAGAACAGCACAATAGTGGTGTTCTTACCCTGAATTAACACTTAATGCTAGAACTTGAAACTGAATGTGAATCAACTCCGTTTAGGAAGATGTATTGAACACCAGTCGGCCTTACAAGAATAATACTCCGCTTTTGAGAAACAGGCAATCTTGCACTATACTGTGTTTCCTATAGGGCCAGTACAGTGAGCTAGCTCAGAACAAGAGAACTGTGCTTCCTACACAAACGGGGCATATCTAGTTCAACTCAGTATTGGAAACTAAGTAAAAAAGGAGCTTCTCTTCATTCCAATACACTGTATTTGCTGTGAACAGACGCGAGTGCTATTTGCACGGTTTATGGCCAGAATAGCACAATAGTGGTGTTCTTACCCTGAATTAACACTTAATGCTAGAATTTGAAACTCAATGTGAATCAACTCCGTTTAGGAAGTTGTATTGAACCCCAGTCGGCCTTACAAAAAAACACTCTGCTTTTGAAGAACAGGTACTCTTGCACTCTACTGTGTTTCCTATAGGGCCAGCACAGTGAGCTAGCTCAGAACAAGAGAACTGTGCTTCCTACACAAATGGGGCATATCTAGTTCAACTCATTATTGGAAACTAAGTAAAACAGGAGCTTCTCTTCAGTCTAAAACACTGTATTTGCTGGGAACAGACGCGAGTGCTATTTGCACTGTTTAAGGCCAGAATAGCACAAAAGTGGTGTTCTTACCCTGAATTAACACTTAATGCTAGAACTTGAAACTCAATGTGAATCAAATCCGTTTAGGAATTTGTATTGAACCCCAGTCGGCCTTACAAGCAAAACACCCTGTTTTTGAGAAACAGGCACTCTTGCACTCTACTGTGATTCCTATAGGGCCAGTACAGTGAGCCAGCTCAGAACAAGAGAACTGTGCTTCCTACACAAATGGGGCATATCTAGTTCAACTCAGTATTGGAAACTAAGTATAACAGGAGCTTCTCTTCAGTCCAAAACACTGTATTTGCTGGGAACAGACACGAGTGCTATTTGCACTGTTTTTGGCCAGAAAAGCACAATAGTGGTGTTCTTACCCTGAATTAACACTTAATGCTAGAACTTGAAACTGAATGTGAATCAACTCCGTTTAGGAAGATGTGTTGTACACGAGTCGGCCTTACAAGAATAATACTCCGATTTTGAGAAACAGGCACTCTAGCACTATACTGTGTTTCCTATAGTGCCAGTACAGTGAGCTAGGTCAGAACAAGAGAACTGTGCTTCCTACACAAACGGGGCATATCTAGTTCAACTCAGTATTGGAAAGTAAGTAAAACAGGATCTTCTCTTCATTCCAATACACTGTATTTGCTGGGAACAGACGCGAGTGCTATTTGCACTGTTTATGGCCAGAAAAGCACAATAGTGGTGTTCTTACCCTGAATTAACACTTAATGCTAGAACTTGAAACTCAATGTGAATCAACTCCGTTTAGGAAGTTGTATTGAACCCCAGTTGGCCTTAAAAGAAAAACACTCTGCTTTTGAGAAACAGGCACTCTTGCACTCTACTGTGTTTCCTATAGGGCCAGTACAGTGAGCTAGCTCAGAACAAGAGAACTGTGCTTCCTATACAAACGGGGCATATCTAGTTCAACTCAGTATTGGAAACTAAGTAAAACAGGAGCTTCTCTTCATTCCAATACACTGTATTTGCTGGGAACAGACGCGAGTGCTATTTGCACTGTTAATGGCCAGAACAGCACAATAGTGGTGTTCTTACCATGAATTAACACTTAATGCTAGAACTTGAAACTGAATGTGAATCAACTCCGTTTACGAAGTTGTATTGAACACCAGTCGGCCTTTCAAGAATAATACTCCACTTTTTAGAAACAGGCACTCTTGCACTATACTGTGTTTCCTATAGTGCCAGTACAGTGAGCTAGCTCAGAACAAGAGAACTGTGCTTCCTACACAAACGGGGCATATCTAGTTCAACTCAGTATTGGAAACTAAGTAAAAGAGGAGCTTCTCTTCAGTCCAAAACATTGTATTTGCTGGGAATAGACGCGCTTGCTATTTGCACTGTTTATGGCCAGAATAGCACAATAGTGTTGTTCTTACCCTGAATTAACACTTAATGCTAGAACTTGAAACTCAATGTGAATCAACTCTGTTTAGGAAGTTGTATTGAACCCCAGTCGGCCTTACAAGCAAAACACTCTGTTTTTGAGAAACAGGCACTCTTGCACTCTACTGTGTTTCCTATAGGGCCAGTACAGTGAGCCAGCTCAGAACAAGAGAACTGTGCTTCCTACACAAACGGGGCATATCTAGTTCAACTCAGTATTGGAAACTAAGTATAACAGGAGCGTCTCTTCAGTCCAAAACACTGTATTTGCTGGGAACAGACACGAGTGCTATTTGCACTGTTTTTGGCCAGAATAGCACAATAGTGGTGTTCTTACCCTGAATTAACACTTAATGCTAGAACTTGAAACTCAATGTGAATCAACTCCGTTTAGGCAGTTGTATTGAACCTCAGTCGGCCTTACAAGAAAAACACTCTGCTTTTGAGAAACAGGCACTCTTGCACTCTACTGTGTTTCCTATAGGGCCAGTACAGTGAGCTAGCTCAGAACAAGAGAACTGTGCTTCCTACACAAACGGGTCATATCTAGTTCAACTCAGTATTGGAAACTAAGTAAAACAGGAGCTTCTCTTCAGTCCAAAACACTGTATTTGCTGGGAACAGACGCGAGTGCTATTTGCACTGTTTATGGCCAGAATAGCACAATAGTGGTGTTCTTACCCTGAATTAACTCTTAATGCTAGAACTTGAAACTCAATGTGAATCAACTCCGTTTAGGAACTTGTATTGAACCCCAGTCGGCCTTACAAGAAAAACACTCTGCTTTTGAGACAGGCACACTTGCACTCTACTGTGTTTCCTATAGGGCCAGTACAGTGAGCTAGCTCAGAACAAGAGAACTGTGCTTCCTATACAAACGGGGCATATCTAGTTCAACTCAGTATTGGAAAATAAGTAAAACAGGAGCTTCTCTTCATTCCAATACACTGTATTTGCTGGGAACAGACGCGAGTGCTATTTGCACTGTTAATGGCCAGAACAGCACAATAGTGGTGTTCTTACCATGAATTAACACTTAATGCTAGAACTTGAAACTGAATGTGAATCAACTCCGTTTAGGAAGTTGTATTGAACACCAGTCGGCCTTACAAGAATAATACTCCACTTTTTAGAAACAGGCACTCTTGCACTATACTGTGTTTCCTATAGTGCCAGTACAGTGAGCTAGCTCAGAACAAGAGAACTGTGCTTCCTACACAAACGGGGCATATCTAGTTCCACTCAGTATTGGAAACTAAGTAAAACAGGAGCTTCTCTTCAGTCCAATACACTGTATTTGCTGGGAACAGACGCGAGTGCTATTTGCACTGTTTATGGCCAGGAAAGCACAAGAGTGGTGTTCTTACCCTGAATTAACACTTAATGCTAGAACTTGAAACTCAATGTGAATCAACTCCGTTTAGGAAGTTGTATTGAACCCCAGTCGGTCTTAAAAGAAAAACACTCTGCTTTTGAGAAACAGGCACTCTTGAACTCTACTGTGTTTCCTATAGGGCCAGTACAGTGAGCTAGCTCAGAACAAGAGAACTGTGCTTCCTACACAAATGGGCCATATCTAGTTCAACTCAGTATTGGAAACTAAGTAAAACAGGAGCTTCTCTTCAGTCCAATACACTGTATTTGCTGGGAACAGACGCGAGTGCTATTTGCACTGTTTATGGCCAGAACACCACAATAGTGGTGTTCTTACCCTGAATTAACACTTAATGCTAGAACTTGAAACTCAATGTGAATCCACTCCGTTTCGGAAGTTGTATTGAACCCCAGTCGGCCTTACAAGAAAAACACTCTGCTTTTGAGAAACAGGCACTCTTGCACTCTACTGTGTTTCCTATAGTGCCAGTACAGTGAGCTAGCTCAGAACAAGAGAACTGTGCTTCCTACACAAACGGGGCATATCTAGTTCAACTCAGTATTGGAAACTAAGTAAAACAGGAGCTTCTCTTCAATCCAATACACTGTATTTGCTGGGACAGACGCGTGTGCTATTGGCACTGTTAATGGCCAGAACAGCACAATAGTGGTGTTCTTACCCTGAATTAACACTTAATGCTAGAAGTTGAAACTCAATGTGAATCAACTCCGTTTAGGAAGTTGTATTGAACCCCAGTCGGCCTTACAAGAAAAACACTCTGCTTTTGAGAAACAAGCACTCTTGCACTCTACTGTGTTTCCTATAGGGCCAGTACAGTGAGCTAGCTCAGAACAAGAGAACTGTGCTTCCTACACAAACGGGGCATATCTAGTTCAACTCAGTATTGGAAACTAAGTAAAACAGGAGCTTCTCTTCATTCCAATACACTGTATTTGCTGTGAACAGACGCGAGTGCTATTTGCACTGTTTATGGCCAGAATAGCACAATAGTGGTGTTCTTACCCTGAATTAACACTTAATGATAGAATTTGAAACTCAATGTGAATCAACTCCGTTTAGGAAGTTGTATTGAACCCCAGTCGGCCTTACAAAAAAACACTCTGCTTTTGAAGAACAGGTACTCTTGCACTCTACTGTGTTTCCTATAGGGCCAGCACAGTGAGCTAGCTCAGAACAAGAGAACTGTGCTTCCTACACAAATGGGGCATATCTAGTTCAACTCAGTATTGGAAACTAAGTAAAACAGGAGCTTCTCTTCAGTCTAAAACACTGTATTTGCTGGGAACAGACGCGAGTGCTATTTGCACTGTTTAAGGCCAGAATAGGACAAAAGTGGTGTTCTTACCCTGAATTAACACTTAATGCTAGAACTTGAAACTCAATGTGAATCAACTCCGTTTAGGAATTTGTATTGAACCCCAGTCGGCCTTACAAGCAAAACACCCTGTTTTTGAGAAACAGGCACTCTTGCACTCTACTGTGTTTCCTATAGGGCCAGTACAGTGAGCCAGCTCAGAACAAGAGAACTGTGCTTCCTACACAAATGGGGCATATCTAGTTCAACTCAGTATTGGAAACTAAGTATAACAGGAGCTTCTCTTCAGTCCAAAACACTGTATTTGCTGGGAACAGACACGAGTGCTATTTGCACTGTTTTTGGCCAGAAAAGCACAATAGTGGTGTTCTTACCCTGAATTAACACTTAATGCTAGAACTTGAAACTGAATGTGAATCAACTCCGTTTAGGAAGATGTGTTGTACACGAGTCGGCTTTACAAGAATAATACTCCGATTTTGAGAAACAGGCACTCTAGCACTATACTGTGTTTCCTATAGTGCCAGTACAGTGAGCTAGCTCAGAACAAGAGAACTGTGCTTCCTACACAAACGGGGCATATCTAGTTCAACTCAGTATTGGAAAGTAAGTAAAACAGGATCTTCTCTTCATTCCAATACACTGTATTTGCTGTGAACAGACGCGAGTGCTATTTGCACTGTTTATGGCCAGAATAGCACAATAGTGGTGTTCTTACCCTGAATTAACACTTAATGCTAGAATTTGAAACTCAATGTGAATCAACTCCGTTTAGGAAGTTGTATTGAACCCCAGTCGGCCTTACAAAAAAACACTCTGCTTTTGAAGAACAGGTACTCTTGCACTCTACTGTGTTTCCTATAGGGCCAGCACAGTGAGCTAGCTCAGAACAAGAGAACTGTGCTTCCTACACAAATGGGGCATATCTAGTTCAACTCAGTATTGGAAACTAAGTAAAACAGGAGCTTCTCTTCAGTCTAAAACACTGTATTTGCTGGGAACAGACGCGAGTGCTATTTGCACTGTTTAAGGCCAGAATAGGACAAAAGTGGTGTTCTTACCCTGAATTAACACTTAATGCTAGAACTTGAAACTCAATGTGAATCAACTCCGTTTAGGAATTTGTATTGAACCCCAGTCGGCCTTACAAGCAAAACACCCTGTTTTTGAGAAACAGGCACTCTTGCACTCTACTGTGTTTCCTATAGGGCCAGTACAGTGAGCCAGCTCAGAACAAGAGAACTGTGCTTCCTACACAAACGGGGCATATCTAGTTCAACTCAGTATTGGAAACTAAGTATAACAGGAGCTTCTCTTCAGTCCAAAACACTGTATTTGCTGGGAACAGACACGAGTGCTATTTGCACTGTTTTTGGCCAGAAAAGCACAATAGTGGTGTTCTTACCCTGAATTAACACTTAATGCTAGAACTTGAAACTGAATGTAAATCAACTCCGTTTAGGAAGATGTGTTGTACACGAGTCGGCTTTACAAGAATAATACTCCGATTTTGAGAAACAGGCACTCTAGCACTATACTGTGTTTCCTATAGTGCCAGTACAGTGAGCTAGCTCAGAACAAGAGAACTGTGCTTCCTACACAAACGGGGCATATCTAGTTCAACTCAGTATTGGAAAGTAAGTAAAACAGGATCTTCTCTTCATTCCAATACACTGTATTTGCTGGGAACAGACGCGAGTGCTATTTGCACTGTTTATAGCCAGAAAAGCACAATAGTGGTGTTCTTACCCTGAATTAACACTTAATGCTAGAACTTGAAACTCAATGTGAATCAACTCCGTTTAGGAAGTTGTATTGAACTCCAGTTGGCCTTAAAAGAAAAACACTCTGCTTTTGAGAAAGAGGCACTCTTGCACTCTACTGTGTTTCCTATAGGGCCAGTACAGTGAGCTAGCTCAGAACAAGAGAACTGTGCTTCCTACACAAATGGGGCATATCTAGTTCAACTCAGTATTGGAAACTAAGTAAAACAGGAGCTTCTCTTCAGTCCAATACACTGTATTTGCTGGGAACAGACGCGAGTGCTATTTGCACTGTTAATGGCCAGAAAAGCACAATAGTGGTGTTCTTACCCTGAATTAACACTTAATGCTAGAACTTGAAACTGAATGAGAATCAACTCCGTTTAGGAAGATGTATTGAACACCAGTCGGCCTTACAAGAATAATACTCCGCTTTTGAGAAACAGGCAATCTTGCACTATACTGTGTTTCCTATAGTGCCAGTACAGTGAGCTAGCTCAGAACAAGAGAACTGTGCTTCCTACACAAACGGGGCATATCTAGTTCAACTCAGTATTGGAAACTGAGTAAAACAGGAGCTTCTCTTCAGTCCAAAACACTGTATTTGTTGGGAACAGACGTGAGTGCTATTTGCACTGTTTATGGCCAGAACACCACAATAGTTGTGTTCTTACCCTGAATTAACACTTAATGCTAGAACTTTTAACTCAATGTGAATCAACTCCGTTTAGGAAGTTGTATTGAACCCCAGTCGGCCTTACAAGAAAAACACTCTGCTTTTGAGAAACAGGCACTCTTGCACTCTACTGTGTTTCCTATAGGGCCAGTACAGTGAGCTAGCTCAGAACAAGAGAACTGTGCTTCCTACACAAACGGGGCATATCTAGTTCAACTCAGTATTGGAAACTAAGTAAAACAGGAGCTTCTCTTCAGTCCAAAACACTATATTTGCTGGGAACAGACGCGAGTGCTATTTGCACTGTTTATGGCCAGAATAGCACAATAGTGGTGTTCTTACCCTGAATTAACACTTAATGCTAGAACTTGAAACTCAATGTGAATCAACTCCGTTTAGGCAGTTGTATTGAACCCCAGTCGGCCTTACAAGAAAAACACTTTGCTTTTGAGAAACAGGCACTCTTGCACTCTACTGTGTTTCCTACAGGGCCAGTACAGTGAGCTAGCTCAGAACAAGAGAACTGTGCTTCCTACACAATCTGGGCATATCTAGTTCAACTCAGTATTGGAAACTAAGTAAAACAGGAGCTTCTCTTCAGTCCAATACACTGTATTTGCTGGGAACAGACGCGAGTGCTATTTGCACTGTTTATGGCCAGGAAAGCACAAGAGTTGTGTTCTTACCCTGAATTAACACTTAATGCTAGAACTTGAAACTCAATGTGGATCAACTCCGTTTAGGAAGTTGTATTAAACCCCAGTCGGCCTTAAAAGAAAAACACTCTGCTTTTGAGAAACAGGCACTCTTGCACTCTACTGTGTTTCCTAAAGGGCCAGTACAGTGAGCTAGCTCAGAACAAGAGAACTGTGCTTCCTACACAAATAGGGCATATCTAGTTCAAGTCAGTATTGGAAACTAAGTAAAACAGGAGCTTCTCTTCAGTCCAATACACTGTATTTCCTGGGAACAGACGCGAGTGCTATTTGCACTGTTTATGGCCAGAACACCACAATAGTGGTGTTCTTACCCTGAATTAACACTTAATGCTAGAACTTGAAACTCAATGTGAATCAACTCCGTTTAGGAAGTTGTATTGAACCCCAGTCGGCCTTAAAAGAAAAACACTCTGCTTTTGAGAAACAGGCACTCTTGCACTCTACTGTGTTTCCTATAGGGCCAGTACAGTGAGCTAGCTCAGAACAAGAGAACTGTGCTTCCTACACAAACGGGGCATATCTAGTTCAACTCAGTATTGGAAACTAAGTAAACAGGAGCTTCTCTTCATTCCAATACACTGTATTTCCTGTGAACAGACGCGAGTGCTATTTGCACTGTTTATGGCCAGAATAGGACAATAGTGGTGTTCTTACCCTGAATTAACACTTAATGCTAGAATTTGAAACCCAATGTGAATCAACTCCGTTTAGGAAGTTGTATTGAACCACAGTCGGACTTACAAAAAAACACTCTGCTTTTGAAGAACAGGTACTCTTGCACTCTACTGTGTTTCCTATAGGGCCAGCACAGTGAGCTAGCTCAGAACAAGAGAACTGTGCTTCCTACACAAATGGGGCATATCTAGTTCAACTCAGTATTGGAAACTAAGTAAAACAGGAGCTTCTCTTCAGTCTAAAACACTGTATTTACTGGGAACAGACGCGAGTGCTATTTGCACTGTTTAAGGCCAGAATAGCACAAAAGTGGTGTTCTTACCCTGAATTAAAACTTAATGCTAGAACTTGAAACTCAATGTGAATCAACTCCGTTTAGGAATTTGTATTGAACCCCAGTCGGCCTTACAAGCAAAACACTCTGTTTTTGAGAAACAGGCACTCTTGCACTCTACTGTGTTTCCTATAGGGCCAGTACAGTGAGCCAGCTCAGAATAAGAGAACTGTGCTTCCTACACAAACGGGGCATATCTAGTTCAACTCAGTATTGGAAACAAAGTATAACAGGAGCTTCTCTTCAGTCCAAAACACTGTATTTGCTGGGAACAGACACGAGTGCTATTTGCACTGTTTTTGGCCAGAATAGCACAATAGTGGTGTTCTTACCCTGAATTAACACTTAATGCTAGAACTTGAAACTCAATGTGAATCAACTCCGTTTAGGCAGTTGTATTGAACCCCAGTTGGCCTTACAAGAAAAACACTCTGCTTTTGAGAAACAGGCACTCTTGCAGTCTACTGTGTTTCCTATAGGGCCAGTACAGTGAGCTAGCTCAGAACAAGAGAACTGTGCTTCCTACACAAACGGGGCATATCTAGTTCAACTCAGTATTGGAAACTAAGTAAAACAGGAGCTTCTCTTCAGTCCAAAACACTGTATTTGCTGGGAACAGACGCGAGTGCTATTTGCACTGTTTATGGCCAGAATAGCACAATAGTGGTGTTCTTACCCTGAATTAACTCTTAATGCTAGAACTTGAAACTCAATGTGAATCAACTCCGTTTAGGAACTTGTATTGAACCCCAGTCGGCCTTACAAGAAAAACACTCTGCTTTTGAGACAGGCACACTTGCACTCTACTGTGTTTCCTATAGGGCCAGTACAGTGAGCTAGCTCAGAACAAGAGAACTGTGCTTCCTATACAAACGGGGCATATCTAGTTCAACTCAGTATTGGAAAATAAGTAAAACAGGAGCTTCTCTTCAGTCCAATACACTGTATTTGCTGGGAACAGACGCGAGTGCTATTTGCACTGTTAATGGCCAGAACAGCACAATAGTGGTGTTCTTACCCTGAATTAACACTTAATGCTAGAACTTGAAACTGAATGTGAATCAACTCCATTTAGGAAGATGTGTTGAACACGAGTCGGCCTTACAAGAATAATACTCCGATTTTGAGAAACAGGCACTCTTGCACTATACTGTGTTTCCTATAGTGCCAGTACAGTGAGCTAGCTCAGAACAAGAGAACTGTGCTTCCTACACAAACGGGGCATATGTAGTTCAACTCAGTATTGGAAACTAAGTAAAACAGGAGCTTCTCTTCAGTCCAATACACTGTATTTGCTGGGAACAGACGCGAGTGCTATTTGCACTGTTTATTGCCAGAATACCACAATAGTAGTGTTCTTACCCTAAATTAACACTTAATGCTAGAACTTGAAACTCAATGTGAATCAACTCCGTTTAGGAAGTTGTATTGAACCCCAGTCGGCCATACAAGAAAAACACTCTGCTTTTGAGAAACAGGCACTCTTGCACTCTACTCTGTTTCCTATAGGGCCAGTACAGTGAGCTAGCTCAGAACAAGAGAACTGTGCTTCCTACACAAACGGGGCATATCTGTTCAACTCAGTATTGGAAACTAAGTAAAACAGGAGCTTCTCTTCATTCCAATACACTGTATTTGCTGGGAACACACGCGAGTGCTATTTGCACTGTTTATGGCCAGAATAGCACAATAGTGGTGTTCTTACCCTGAATTAACACTTAATGCTAGAACTTGAAACTGAATGTGAATCAACTCCGTTTAGGAAGATGTATTGAACACCAGTCGGCCTTACAAGAATAATACTCCGCTTTTGAGAAACAGGCACTCTTGCACTATACTGTGTTTCCTATAGTGCCAGTACAGTGAGCTAGCTCAGAACAAGAGAACTGTGCTTCCTACACAAACGGGGCATATCTAGTTCAACTCAGTATTGGAAACTAAGTAAAACAGGAGCTTCTCTTCAGTCCAAAACATTGTATTTGCTGGGAACAGACGCGAGTGCTATTTGCACTGTTTATGGCCAGAATAGCACAATAGTGTTGTTCTTACCCTGAATTAACACTTAATGCTAGAACTTGAAACTCAATGTGAATCAACTCCGTTTAGGAAGTTGTATTGAACCCCAGTCGGCCTTACAAGAAAAACACTGTGCTTTTGAGAAACAGGCACTCTTGCACTCTACTGTGTTTCCTATAGGACCAGTACAGTGAGCTAGCTCAGAACAAGAGAACTGTGCTTCCTTCACAATCTGAGCATATCTAGTTCAACTCAGTATTGGAAACTAAGTAAAACAGGAGCTTCTCTTCATTCCAATACACTGTATTTGCTGGGAACAGACGTGAGTGCTATTTGCACTGTTTATGGCCAGAATAGCACAATAGTGGTGTTCTTACCCTGAATTAACACTTAATGCTAGAAATTGAAACTCAATGTGAATCAACTCCGATTAGGAAGTTGTATTGAAACCCAGCCGGCCTTAAAAGAAAAACACTCTGCTTTTGAGAAACAGGCACTCTTGCACTCTACTGTGTTTCCTATAGGGCCAGTACAGTGAGCTAGCTCAGAACAAGAGAACTGTGCTTCCTACACAAATGGGGCATATCTAGTTCAACTCAGTATTGGAAACTAAGTAAAACAGGAGCTTCTCTTCAGTCCAATACACTGTATTTTCTGAGAACAATCACGAGTGCTATTTGCACTGTTTATGGCCAGAACACCACATTAGTGGTGTTCTTACCCTGAATTAACACTTAATGCTATAACTTGAAACTCAATGAGAATCAACTCCGTTTAGGAAGTTGTATTGAACCCCAGTCGGCCTTACAAGAAAAACACTCTGCTTTTGAGAAACAGGCACTCTTGCACTCTACTGTGTTTCCTATAGGGCCAGTACAGTGAGCAAACTCAGAACAAGAGAACTGTGCTTCCTACACAAACGGGGCATATCTATTTCAACTCAGTATTGGAAACTAAGTAAAACAGGTGCTTCTCTTCAGTCCAAAACATTGTATTTGCTGGGAACAGAGGCGAGTGCTATTTGCACTGTTTATGGCCAGAATACCACAATAGTGTTGTTCTTACCGTGAATTAACACTCAATGCTAGAACTTGAAACTGAATGTGAATCAACTCCGTTTAGGAAGTTGTACTGAACCCCAGTCGGCCTTACAAGAAAAACACTCTGCTTTTGAGAAAGAGGCACACTTGCACTCTACTGTGTTTCCTATAGGGCCAGTACAGTGAGAGAGCTCAGAACAAGAGAACTGTGCTTCCTACACAAACGGGGCATATCTAGTTCATCTCAGTATTGGAAACTAAGTAAAACAGGAGCTTCTCTTCTGTCCAATACACTGTATTTGCTGGGAACAGACGCGAGTGCTATTTGCACTGTTTATGGCCAGAATAGCACAACAGTGGTGTTCTTACCCTGAATTAACACTTAATGCTAGAACTTGAAACTCAATGTGAATCAACTCCGTTTAGGAAGTTTTATTGAACCCCAGTCGGCCTTACAAGAAAAACACTCTGCTTTTGAGAAACAGGCACTCTTGCACTCTACTGTGTTTCCTATAGTGCCAGTACAGTGTGCTAGCTCAGAACAAGAAAACTGTGCTTCCTACACAAACGGGGCATATCTAGTTCAACTCAGTATTGGAAACTAAGTAAAACAGGAGCTTTTCTTCAGTCCAAAACACTGTATTTGCTGGGAATAGACGCGAGTGCTATTTGCACTGTTTAAGGCCAGAACACCACAATAGTTGTGTTCTTACCCTGAATTAACACTTAATGCTAGAACTTGAAACTCAATGTGAATCAACTCCGTTTAGGAAATTGTATTGAACCCCAGTCGGCCTTACAAGAAAAACACTCTGCTTTTGAGAAACAGGCACTCTTGCACTCTACTGTGTTTCCTATAGTGCCAGTACAGTGAGCTAGCTCAGAACAAGAGAACTGTGCTTCCTACACAAACGGGGCATATCTAGTTCAACTCAGGATTGGAAACTAAGTAAAACAGGTGCTTCTCTTCAGTCCAAAACACTGTATTTGCTGGGAACAGACGTGACTGCTATTTGAACTGTTTATGGCCAGAATAGCACAACAGTGGTGTTCTTACCCTGAATTAACACTTAATGCTAGAAGTTGAAAGTCAATGTGAATCAACTCCGTTTAGGAAGATGTATTGAACCCCAGTCGTCCTTACAAGCAAAACACTCTGCTTTTGAGAAACAGGCACTCTTGCACTCTACTGTGTTTCCTATAGGGCCAGTACAGTGAGCTAGCTCAGAACAAGAGAACTGTGCTTCCTACACAAACGGGGCATATCTAGTTCAACTCAGTATTGGATTCTAAGTAAAACAGGAGCTTCTCTTCAGTCCAAAACACTGTATTTGCTGGGAACAGACGCGAGTGCTATTTGCACTGTTTATGGCCAGAATAGCACAATAGTGGTGCTCTTACCCTGAATTAACACTTAATGCTAGAACTTGAAACTCAATGTGAATCAACTCCGTTTAGGAAGTTGTATTGAACCCCAGTCTTCCTTACAAAAAAAAACACTCTGCTTTTGAGAAACAGGCACTCTTGCAGTCTACTGTGTTTCCTATAGGGCCAGTACAGTGAGCTAGCTCAGAACAAGAGAACTGTGCTTCCTACACAATCTGGGCATATCTAGTTCAACTCAGTATTGGAAACTAAGTAAAACAGGAGCTTCTCTTCAGTTCAATACACTGTATTTGCTGGGAACAGACGCGAGTGTTATTTGCACTGTTTATGTCCAGAATAGCACAATAGTGGTGTTCTTACCCTGAATTAACACTTAATGCTAGAACTTGAAACTCAATGTGAATCAACTCCGTTTAGGCAGTTGTATTGAACCCCAGTCGGCCTTACAAGAAAAACACTCTGCTTTTGAGAAACAAGCACTCTTGCACTCTACTGTGTTTCCTTAAGTGCCAGTACAGTGAGCTAGCTCAGAACAGGAGAACTGTGCTTCCTACACAATCTGGGCATATCTAGTTCAACTCAGTATTGGAAACTAAGTAAAACAGGAGCTTCTCTTCATTCCAATACACTGTATTTGCTGGGAACAGACGCGAGTGCTATTTGCACTGTTTATGGCCAGAATAGCACAACAGTGGTGTTCTTACCCTGAATTAACACTTAATGCTAGAACTTGAAACTCAATGTTAATCAACTCCGTTTAGGAAGTTTTATTGAACCCCAGTTGGCCTTACAAGAAAAACACTCTGCTTTTGAGAAACAGGCACTCTTGCACTCTACTGTGTTTTCTATAGTGCCAGTACAGTGAGCTAGCTCAGAACAAGAGAACTGTGCTTGCTACACAAACGGGGCATATCTAGTTCAACTCAGTATTGGAAACTAAGTAAAACAGGAGCTTCTCTTCAGTCCAAAACACTGTATTTGCTGGGAACAGACGCGGTTGCTATTTGCACTGTTTAAGGCCAGAACACCACAATAGTGGTGTTCTTACCCTGAATTAACACTTAATGCTAGAACTTGAAACTCAATGTGAATCAACTCCGTTTAGGAAATTGTATTGAACCCCAGTCGGCCTTACAAGAAAAACACTCTGCTTTTGAGAAACAGGCACTCTTGCACTCTACTGTGTTTCCTATAGGGCCAGTACAGTGAGCTAGCTCAGAACAAGAGAATGTGCTTCCTACATAATCTGGGCATATCTAGTTCAATTCAGTATTGGAAACTAAGTAAAACAGGAGCTTCTCTTCAATCCAATACACTGTATTTGCTGGGAACAGACGCGAGTGCTATTTGCACTGTTAATGGCCAGAACAGCACAATAGTGGTGTTCTTACCCTGAATTAACACTTAATGCTAGAACTTGAAACTCAATGTGAATCAACTCCGTTTAGGAAGTTGTATTGAATACCAGTCGGCCTTACAAGAATAACACTCCGCTTTTGAGAAACAGGCACTGTTGCAGTCTACTGTGTTTCCTATAGGGCCAGTACAGTGAGCTAGCTCAGAACAAGAGAACTGTGCTTCCTACACAAACGGGGCATATCTAGTTCAACTCAGTATTGGAAACTAAGTAAAACAGGAGCTTCTCTTCAGTCCAAAACACTGTATTTGCTGGGAATAGACGCGAGTGCTATTTGTAATGTTTATGGCCAGAATCGCACAATAGTGGTGTTCTTACCCTGAATTAACACTTAATGCTAGAAGTTGAAACTCAATGGGAATCAACTCCGTTTAGGAAGTTGTATTGAACCCCAGTCGGCCTTACAATCAAAACACTCTGCTTTTGAGAAACAGGCACTCTTGCACTCTACTGTGTTTCCTATCGGGCCAGTACAGAGAGCTAGCTCAGAACAAGAGAACTGTGCTTCCTACACAAACGGGGCATATCTAGTTCAACTCAGTATTGGAAACTAAGTAAAACAGGAGCTTCTCTTCAGTCTAATACACTGTATTTGCTGGAAACAGACACGAGTGCTATTTGCACTGTTTATGGCCAGAATCCCACAATAGTGGTGTTCTTACCCTGAATTAACACTTAATGCTAGAACTTGAAACTCAGTGTGAATCAACTCCGTTTAGGAAGTTGTATTGAACCCCAGTCGGCCTTACAAGAAAAACACTCTGCTTTTGAGAAACAGGCACTCTTGCACTCTACTGTGTTTCCTATAGTGCCAGTACACTGAGCTAGCTCAGAAAAAGAAAACTGTGCTTCCTACACAAACGGGGCATATCTAGTTCAACTCAGTATTGGAAACTAAGTAAAACAGGAGCTTCTCTTCAGTCCAAAACACTGTATTTGCTGGGAACAGACTCGAGTGCTATTTGCACTGTTTATGGCCAGAATAGCACAATAGTGGAGTTCTTACCCTTAATTAACATTTAATGCTAGAACTTGAAACTCAATGTGAATCAACTCAGTTTAGGAAGTTGTATTGAACCCCAGTCGGCCTTACAAGAAAAACACTCTGCTTTTGAGAAACAGGCACTCTTGCACTCTACTGTGTTTCCTATAGGTCCAGTACAGTGAGCTAGCTCAGAACAAGAGAACTGTGCTTCCTACACAAACGGGGAATATTTACTTCAACTCAGTATTGGAAACTAAGTAAGACAGGAGCTTCTCTTCAGTCCAAAACACTGTATTTGCTGGGAACAGACGCGAGTGCTATTTGCACTGTTTATGGCCAGAACACCACAATAGTGGTGTTCTTACTCTGAATTAACACTTAATGCTAGAACTTGAAACTCAATGTGAATCAACTCCGTTTAGGCAGTTGTATTGAACCCCAGTCGGCCTTACAAGCAAACCTCTCTGCTTTTGAGAAACAGGCATTCTTGCACTCTACTGTGTTTCCTATTGGGCCAGTACAGTGAGCTAGCTCAGAAAAAGAGAACTGTGCTTCCTACACAAACGGGGCATATCTAGTTCAACTCAGTATTGGAAACTAAGTAAAACAGGAGCTTCTCTTCAGTCCAAAACACTGTATTTGCTGGGAACAGACGCGAGTGCTATTTGCACTGTTTATGGCCAGAATAGCACAATAGTGGTGATCTTACCCTGAATTAACACTTAATGCTAGAACTTGAAACTCAGTGTGAATCAACTCCGTTTAGGAAGTTGTATTGAACCCCAGTCGGCCTTACAAGAAAAACACTCTGCTTTTGAGAAACAGGCACTCTTGCACTCTACTGTGTTTCCTATCGGGCCAGTACAGTGAGCTAGCTCAGAACAAGAGAACTGTGCTTCCTACACAATCTGGGCATATCTAGTTCAACTAAGTATTGGAAACTAAGTAAAACAGGAGCTTCTCTTCAGTTCAATACACTGTATTTGCTGGGAACAGACGCGAGTGTTATTTGCACTGTTTATGTCCAGAATAGCACAATAGTGGTGATCTTACCCTGAATTAACACTTAATGCTAGAACTTGAAACTCAATGTGAATCAACTCCGTTTAGGCAGTTGTATTGAACCCCAGTCGGCCTTACAAGAAAAACAGTCTGCTTTTGAGAAACAAGCACTCTTGCACTCTACTGTGTTTCCTTAAGTGCCAGTACAGTGAGCTAGCTCAGAACAGGAGAACTGTGCTTCTTACACAATCTGGGCATATCTAGTTCAACTCAGTATTGGAAACTAAGTAAAACAGGAGCTTCTCTTCATTCCAATACACTGTATTTGCTGGGAACAGACGCGAGTGCTATTTGCACTGTTTATGGCCAGAATAGCACAACAGTGGTGTTCTTACCCTGAATTAACACTTAATGCTAGAACTTGAAACTCAATGTGAATCAACTCCGTTTATGAAGTTTTATTGAACCCCAGTAGGCCTTACAAGAAAAACACTCTGCTTTTGAGAAACAGGCACTCTTGCACTCTACTGTGTTTTCTATATTGCCAGTACAGTGAGCTAGCTCAGAACAAGAGAACTGTGCTTGCTACACAAACGGGGCATATCTAGTTCAACTCAGTATTGGAAACTAAGTAAAACAGGAGCTTCTCTTCAGTCCAAAACACTGTATTTGCTGGGAACAGACGCGAGTGCTATTTGCACTGTTTATGGCCAGAATCGCAGAATAGTGGTGTTCTTACCCTGAATTAACACTTAATGCTAGAATTTGAAACTCAATGGGAATCAACTCCGTTTAGGAAGTTGTATTGAACCCCAGTCGGCCTTACAATCAAAACACTCTGCTTTTGAGAAACAGGCACTCTTGCACTCTACTGTGTTTCCTATCGGGCCAGTACAGTGAGCTAGCTCAGAACAAGAGAACTGTGCTTCCTACACAAACGGGGCATAGCTAGTTCAACTCAGTATTGGAAACTAAGTAAAACAGGA
Organism: Peromyscus maniculatus bairdii; assembly: GCF_049852395.1. NCBI lineage: Eukaryota > Metazoa > Chordata > Mammalia > Rodentia > Cricetidae > Peromyscus > Peromyscus maniculatus. Next base: position 53,701,082 of record NC_134866.1, read on the forward strand.
GCTTCTCTTCAGTCTAATACACTGTATTTGCTGGGAACAGACGCGAATGGTATTTGCACTGTTTCTGGCCAGAATCCCACAATAGTGGTGTTCTTACCCTGAATTAGCACTTAATGCTAGAACTTTAAACTCAATGTGAATCAACTCCGTTTAGGAAGTTGTATTAAACCCCAGTCTGCCTTACAAGAAAAACACTCTGCTTTTGAGAAACAGGCACTCTTGCACTCTACTGTGTTTCCTATAGTGCCAGTACAGTGAGCTAGCTCAGAACAGGAGAACTGTGCTTCTTACACAATCTGGGCATATCTAGTTCAACTCAGTATTGGAAACTAAGTAAAACAGGAGCTTCTCTTCATTCCAATACACTGTATTTGCTGGGAACAGACGCGAGTGCTATTTGCACTGTTTATGGCCAGAATAGCACAACAGTGGTGTTCTTACCCTGAATTAACACTTAATGCTAGAACTTGAAACTCAATGTGAATCAACTCCGTTTATGAAGTTTTATTGAACCCCAGTAGGCCTTACAAGAAAAACACTCTGCTTTTGAGAAACAGGCACTCTTGCACTCTACTGTGTTTTCTATATTGCCAGTACAGTGAGCTAGCTCAGAACAAGAGAACTGTGCTTGCTACACAAACGGGGCATATCTAGTTCAACTCAGTATTGGAAACTAAGTAAAACAGGAGCTTCTCTTCAGTCCAAAACACTGTATTTGCTGGGAACAGACGCGAGTGCTATTTGCACTGTTTATGGCCAGAATCGCACAATAGTGGTGTTCTTACCCTGAATTAACACTTAATGCTAGAAGTTGAAACTCAATGGGAATCAACTCCGTTTAGGAAGTTGTATTGAACCCCAGTCGGCCTTACAATCAAAACACTCTGCTTTTGAGAAACAGGCACTCTTGCACTCTACTGTGTTTCCTATCGGGCCAGTACAGTGAGCTAGCTCAGAACAAGAGAACTGTGCTTCCTACACAAACGGGGCATAGCTAGTTCAACTCAGTATTGGAAACTAAGTAAAACAGGAGCTTCTCTTCAGTCTAATACACTGTATTTGCTGGGAACAGACGCGAATGGTATTTGCACTGTTTCTGGCCAGAATCCCACAATAGTGGTGTTCTTACCCTGAATTAGCACTTAATGCTAGAACTTTAAACTCAATGTGAATCAACTCCGTTTAGGAAGTTGTATTAAACCCCAGTCTGCCTTACAAGAAAAACACTCTGCTTTTGAGAAACAGGCACTCTTGCACTCTACTGTGTTTCCTATAGTGCCAGTACACTGAGCTAGCTCAGAACAAGAGAACTGTGCTTCCTACACAAACGGGGCATATCTAGTTCAACTCAGTATTGGAAACTAAGTAAAACAGAAGCTTCTCTTCAGTCCAAAACACTGTGTTTGCTGGGAACAGACGCGAGTGCTATTTGCACTGTTATGGCCAGAATAGCACAATAGTGGTGTTCTTACCCTGAATTAACACTTAATGCTAGAACTTGAAACTCAATGTGAATCAACTCCGTTTAGGAAGTTGTATTGAACCCCAGTCGGCCTTACAAGAAAAACACTCTGCTTTTGAGAAACAGGCACTCTTGCACTCTACTGTGTTTCCTATAGGGCCAGTACAGTGAGCTAGCTCAGAACAAGAGAACTGTGCTTCCTACACAATCGGGGCATATCTAGTTCAACTCAGTATTGGAAACTAAATAAAACAGGAGCTTCTCTACTGTCCAATACACTGTATTTGCTGGGAACAGACGTGAGTGCTATTTGCACTGTTTATGGCCAGAATAGCACAATAGTGGTGTTCTTACCCTGAATTAACACTTAATGCTAGAACTTGAAACTCAATGTGAATCAACTCCCTTTAGGCAGTTGTATTGAACCCCAGTCGGCCTTACAAGTAAAACACTCTGCTTTTGAGAAACAGGCACTCTTGCACTCTACTGTGTTTCCTATAGGGCCAGTACAGTGAGCTAGCTCAGAACAAGAGAACTGTGCTTCCTACACAAACGGGGCATATCTAGTTCAACTCAGTATTGGAAACTAAGTAAAACAGGAGCTTCTCTTCAGTCCAAAACACTGTATTTGCTGGAAAAGACGCGAGTGCTATTTGCACTGTTTATGGCCAGAATAGCACAATAGTGGTGTTCTTACCCTGAATTAACACTTAATGCTAGAACTTGAAACTCAATGGGAATCAACTCCGTTTAGGAAGTTGTATTGAACCCCAGTCGGCCTTACAAGAAAAACACTCTGCGTTTGAGAAACAGGCACTCTTGCACTCTACTGTGTTTCCTATAGTGCCAGTACACTGAGCTAGCTCAGAACAAGAGAACTGTGCTTCCTACACAATCGGGGCATATCTAGTTCAACTCAGTATTGGAAACTAAGTAAAACAGGAGCTTCTCTTCTGTCCAATACACTGTATTTGCTGGGAACAGACGTGAGTGCTATTTGCACTGTTTATGTCCAGAATAGCACAATAGTGGTGTTCTTACCCTGAATTAACACTTAATGCTAGAACTTGAAACTCAATGTGAATCAACTCCCTTTAGGCAGTTGTATTGAACCCCAGTCGGCCTTACAAGTAAAACACTCTGCTTTTGAGAAACAGGCACTCTTGCAATCTACTGTGTTTCCTATAGGGCCAGTACAGTGAGCTAGCTCAGAACAAGAGAACTGTGCTTCCTACACAAACGGGGCATATCTAGTTCAACTCAGTATTGGAAACTAAGTAAAACAGGAGCTTCTCTTCATTCCAATACACTGTATTTGCTGGGAACAGACGCGAGTGCTATTTGCACTGTTTATGGCCAGAATAGCACAATAGTGGTGTTCTTACCCTGAATTAACACTTAATGCTAGAACTTGAAACTCAATGTGAATCAACTCCGTTTAGGAAGTTTTATTGAACCCCAGTGGGCCTTACAAGAAAAACACTCTGCTTTTTAGAAACAGGCACTCTTGCAGTCTACTGTGTTTCCTATAGGGCCAGTACAGTGAGCTAGCTCAGAACAAGAGAACTGTGCTTCCTACACAAACGGGGCATATCTAGTTCAACTCAGTATTGGAAACTAAGTAAAACAGGAGCTTTTTTCAGTCCAAAACACTTTATTTGCTGGGAACAGTCGCGAGTGCTATTTGCACTGTTTATGGCCAGAATAGCACAATAGTGGTGTTCTTACACTGAATTAACACTTAATGCTAGAACTTGAAACTCAATGGGAATCAACTCCGTTTAGGAAGTTGTATTGAACCCCAGTCTGCCTTACAAGAAAAACACTCTGCGTTTGAGAAACAGGCACTCTTGCACTCTACTGTGTTTCCTATAGTGCCAGTACAGTGAGCTAGCTCAGAACAAGAGAACTGTGCTTCCTACACAATCGGGGCATATCTAGTTCAACTCAGTATTGGAAACTAAGTAAAACAGGAGCTTCTCTTCTGTCCAATACACTGTATTTGCTGGGAACAGACGCGAGTGCTATTTGCACTGTTTATGGCCAGAATAGCACAATAGTGGTGTTCTTACCCTGAATTAACACTTAATGCTAGAACTTGAAACTCAATGTGAATCAACTCCGTTTAGGAAGTTGTATTGAACCCCAGTCGGCCTTACAAGAAAAACACTCTGCTTTTGAGAAACAGGCACTCTTGCACTCTACTGTGTTTCCTATAGGGCCAGTACAGTGAGCTAGCTCAGAACAAGAGAACTGTGCTTCCTACACAATCGGGGCATATCTAGTTCAACTCAGTATTGGAAACTAAGTAAAACAGGAGCTTCTCTACTGTCCAATACACTGTATTTGCTGGGAACAGACGTGAGTGCTATTTGCACTGTTTATGGCCAGAATAGCACAATAGTGGTGTTCTTACCCTGAATTAACACTTAATGCTAGAACTTGAAACTCAATGTGAATCAACTCCCTTTAGGCAGTTGTATTGAACCCCAGTCGGCCTTACAAGTAAAACACTCTGCTTTTGAGAAACAGGCACTCTTGCAATCTACTGTGTTTCCTATTGTGCCAGTACAGTGAGCTAGCTCAGAACAAGAGAACTGTGCTTCCTACACAAACGGGGCATATCTAGTTCAACTCAGTATTGGAAACTCAGTAAAACAGGAGCTTCTCTTCAGTCCAAAACACTGTATTTGCTGGGAACAGACGCGAGTGCTATTTGCACTGTTTATGGCCAGAATCCCACAATAGTGGTGTTCTTACCCTGAATTAACACTTAATGCTAGAACTTGAAACTCAATGTGAATCAACTCCGTTTAGGAAGTTGTATTGAACCCCAGTCTGCCTTACAAGAAAAACACTCTGCTTTTGAAAAACAGGCACTCTTGCACTCTACTGTGTTTCCTATAGTGCCAGTACACTGAGATAGCTCAGAAAAAGAAAACTGTGCTTCCTACACAAACGGGGCATATCTTGTTCAACTCAGTATTGGAAACTAAGTAAAACAGGAGCTTCTCTTCAGTCCAAAACACTGTATTTGCTGGGAACAGACGCGAGTGCTATTTGCACTGTTTATGGCCAGAACAGCACAATAGTGGTGTTCTTACCCTGAATTAACACTTAATGCTAGAACTTGAAACTCAATGTGAATCAACTCCGTTTAGGAAGTTGTATTGAACACCAGTCGGCCTTACAAGAATAACACTCCGCTTTTGAGAAACAGGCACTGTTGCAGTCTACTGTGTTTCCTATATGGCCAGTACAGTGAGCTAGCTCAGAACAAGAGAACTGTGCTTCCTACACAAACGGGACATATCTAGTTCAACTCAGTATTGGAAACTAAGTAAAACAGGAGCTTCTCTTTAGTCCAAAACACTGTATTTGCTGGGAATAGACGCGAGTGCTATTTGCACTGTTTATGGCCAGAATCGCACAATAATGGTGTTCTAACCTGAATTAACACTTAATGCTAGAAGTTGAAACTCAATGGGAATCAACTCCGTTTAGGAAGTTGTATTGAACCCCAGTCGGCCTTACAATCAAAACACTCTGCTTTTGAGAAACAGGCACTCTTGCACTCTACTGTGTTTCCTATCGGGCCAGTACAGTGAGCTAGCTCAGAACAAGAGAACTGTGCTTCCTACACAAACGGGGCATATCTAGTTCAACTCCGTATTGGAAACTAAGTAAAACAGGAGCTTCTCTTCAGTCCAAAACACTGTATTTGCTGGGAACAGACGCGAGTGCTATTTGCACTGTTTATGGCCAGAATCCCACAATAGTGGTGTTCTTACGCTGAATTAACACTTAATGCTAGAACTTGAAACTCAATGTGAATCAACTCCGTTTAGGAAGTTGTATTGAACCCCAGTCTGCCTTACAAGAAAAACACTCTGCTTTTGAGAAACAGGCACTCTTGCACTCTACTGTGTTTCCTATAGTGCCAGTACACTGAGCTAGCTCAGAAAAAGAAAACTGTGCTTCCTACACAAACGGGGCATATCTAGTTCAACTCAGTATTGGAAACTAAGTAAAACAGATGCTTCTCTTCAGTCCAAAACACTGTATTTGCTGGGAACAGACATGAGTGCTATTTGCACTGTTTATGGCCAGAATAGCACAATAGTGGTGTTCTTACCCTGAATTAACACTTAATGCTAGAACTTGTAACTCAATGGGAATCAACTCCGTTTAGGAAGTTGTATTGAACCCCAGTCGGCCTTACAAGAAAAACACTCTGCGTTTGAGAAACAGGCACTCTTGCACTCTACTGTGTTTCCTATAGTGCCAGTACAGTGAGCTAGATCAGAACAAGAGAACTTTGCTTACTACACAAACGGGGCATATCTAGTTCAATTCAGTATTGGAAACTAAGTAAAACAGGAGCTTCTCTTCAGTCCAAAACACTGTATTTGCTGGGAACAGACGCGAGTGCTATTTGCACTGTTTATGGCCAGAATAGCACAATAGTGGTGTTCTTACCCTGAATTAACACTTAATGCTAGAACTTGAAACTCAATGTGAATCAACTCCGTTTAGGAAGTTGTATTGAACCCCAGTCGGCCTTACAAGAAAAACACTCTGCTTTTGAGAAACAGGCACTCTTGCACTCTACTGTGTTTCCTATAGTGCCAGTAGAGTGAGCTAGCTCAGAACAAGAGAACTGTGCTTCCTACACAATCGGGGCATATCTAGTTCAACTCAGTATTGGAAACTAAGTAAAACAGGAGCTTCTCTTCTGTCCAATACACTGTATTTGCTGGGAACAGACGTGAGTGCTATTTGCACTGTTTATGTCCAGAATAGCACAATAGTGGTGTTCTTACCCTGAATTAACACTTAATGCTAGAACTTGAAACTCAATGTGAATCAACTCCCTTTAGGCAGTTGTATTGAACCCCAGTCGGCCTTACAAGTAAAACACTCTGCTTTTGAGAAACAGGCACTCTTGCACTCTACTGTGTTTCCTATCGGGCCAGTACAGTGAGCTAGCTCAGAACAAGAGAACTGTGCTTCCTACACAAACGGGGCATATCTAGTTCAACTCAGTATTGGAAACTAAGTAAAACAGGAGCTTCTCTTCAATACAATACACTGTATTTGCTGGGAACAGACGCGAGTGCTATTTGCACTGTTTATGGCCAGAATCCCACAATAGTGGTGTTCTTACCCTGAATTAACACTTAATGCTAGAACTTGAAACTCAATGTGAATCAACTCCGTTTAGGAAGTTGTATTGAACCCCAGTCTGCCTTACAAGAAAAACACTCTTCTTTTGAGAAACAGGCACTCTTGCACTCTACTGTGTTTCCTATAGTGCCAGTACAGTGAGCTAGCTCAGAACAAGAGAACTGTGCTTCCTACACAAACGGGGCATATCTAGTTCAACTCAGTATTGGAAACTAAGTAAAACAGGAACTTCTCTTCAGTCCAAAACACTGTATTTGCTGGGAACAGACGCGAGTGCTATTTGCACTGTTTATGGCCAGAATAGCACAATAGTGGTGTTCTTACCCTGAATTAACACTTAATGCTAGAACTTGAAACTCAATGTGAATCAACTCCGTTTAGGAAGTTTTATTGAACCCCATTCGGCCTTACAAGAAAAACACTCTGCTTTTGAGAAACAGGCACTCTTGCACTCTACTGTGTTTCCTATAGGGCCAGTACAGTGAGCTAGCTCAGAACAAGAGAACTGTGCTTCCTACACAATCGGGGCATATCTAGTTCAACTCAGTATTGGTAACTAAGTAAAACAGGAGCTTCTCTTCAGTCCAAAACACTGTATTTGCTGGGAACAGACGCGAGTGCTATTTGCACTGTTTATGGCCAGAATAGCACAATAGTTGTTTTCTTACCCTGAATTAACACTTAATGCTAGAACTTGAAACTCAATGTGAATCAACTCCGTTTAGGAAGTTGTATTGAACCCCAGTCGGCCTTACAAGAAAAACACTCTGCTTTTGAGAAACAGGCACTCTTGCACTCTACTGTGTTTCCTATCGGGCCAGTACAGTGAGCTAGCTCAGAACAAGAGAACTGTGCTTCCTACACAAACGGGGCATATCTAGTTCAACTCAGTATTGGAAACTGAGTAAAACAGGAGCTTCTCTTCAGTCTAATACACTGTATTTGCTGGAATTAGACGCGAGTGCTATTTGCACTGTTAATGGCCAGAACAGCACAATAGTGGTGTTCTTACCCTGAATTAACACTTAATGCTAGAACTTGAAACTCAATGTGAATCAACTCCATTTAGGAAGTTGTATTGAACCCCAGTCGGCCTTACAAGGAAAACACTCTGCTTTTGAGAAACAGGTACTCTTGCACTCTACTGTGTTTCCTATAGGGCCAGTACAGTGAGGTAGCTCAGAACAAGAGAACTGTGCTTCCTACATAATCTGGGCATATCTAGTTCAACTCAGTATTGGAAACTAAGTAAAACAGGAGCTTCTCTTCAGTCCAATACACTGTATTTGCTGGGAACAGACGCGAGTGATATTTGCACTCTTTATGGCCAGAATAGCACAACAGTGGTGTTCTTACCCAAATTAACACTTAATGCTAGAACTTGAAACTCAATGTGAATCAACTCCGTTTAGGAAGTTTTATTGATCCCCATTCGGCCTTACAAGAAAAACACTCTGCTTTTGAGAAACAGGCACTCTTGCACTCTACTGTGTTTCCTATAGGGCCAGTACAGTGAGCTAGCTCAGAACAAGAGAACTGTGCTTCCTACAAAATCGGGGCATATCTAGTTCAACTCAGTATTGGAAACTAAGTAAAACAGGAGCTTCTCTTCTGTCCAATACACTGTATTTGCTGGGAACAGACGTGAGTGCTATTTGCACTGTTTATGTCCAGAATAGCACAATAGTGGTGTTCTTACCCTGAATTAACACTTAATGCTAGAACTTGAAACTCAATGTGAATCAACTCCCTTTAGGCAGTTGTATTGAACCCCAGTCGGCCTTACAAGTAAAACACTCTGCTTTTGAGAAACAGGCACTCTTGAAATCTACTGTGTTTCCTATAGGGCCAGTACAGTGAGCTAGCTCAGAACAAGAGAACTGTGCTTCCTACACAAACGGGGCATATCTAGTTCAACTCAGTATTGGAAACTAAGTAAAACAGGAGCTTCTCTTCATTCCAATACACTGTATTTGCTGGGAACAGACGCGAGTGCTATTTGCACTGTTTATGGCCAGAATAGCACAATAGTGGTGTTCTTACCCTGAATTAACACTTAATGCTAGAACTTGAAACTCAATGTGAATCAACTCCGTTTAGGAAGTTTTATTGAACCCCAGTCGGCCTTACAAGAAAAACACTCTGCTTTTGAGAAACAGGCACTCTTGCACTCTACTGTGTTTCCTATAGGGCCAGTACAGTGAGCTAGCTCAGAACAAGAGAACTGTGCTTCCTACACAAACGGGGCATATCTAGTTCAACTCAGTATTGGAAACTAAGTAAAACAGGAGCTTCTCTTCAGTCCAAAACACTGTATTTGCTGGGAACAGACTCGAGTGCTATTTGCACTGTTTATGGCCAGAATAGCACAATAGTGGTGTTCTTACCCTGAATTAACACTTAATGCTAGAACTTGAAACTCAATGGGAATCAACTCCGTTTAGGAAGTTGTATTGAACCCCAGTCAGCCTTACAAGAAAAACACTCTGCGTTTGAGAAACAGGCACTCTTGCACTCTAATGTGTTTCCTATAGTGCCAGTACAGTGAGCTAGCTCAGAACAAGAGAACTGTGCTTCCTACACAATCTGGGCATATCTAGTTCAACTCAGTATTGGAAACTAAGTAAAACAGGAGCTTCTCTACTGTCCAATACACTGTATTTGCTGGGAACAGACGTGAGTGCTATTTGCACTGTTTATGGCCAGAATAGCACAATAGTGGTGTTCTTACCCTGAATTAACACTTAATGCTAGAACTTGAAACTCAATGTGAATCAACTCCCTTTAGGCAGTTGTATTGAACCCCAGTCGGCCTTACAAGTAAAACACTCTGCTTTTGAGAAACAGGCACTCTTGCAATCTACTGTGTTTCCTATAGGGCCAGTACAGTGAGCTAGCTCAGAACAAGAGAACTGTGCTTCCTACACAAACGGGGCATATCTAGTTCAACTCAGTATTGGAAACTAAGTAAAACAGGAGCTTCTCTTCAGTCCAAAACACTGTATTTGCTGGGAACAGACGCGAGTGCTATTTGCACTGTTTATGGCCAGAATAGCACAATAGTGGTGTTCTTACCCTGAATTAACACTTAATGCTAGAACTTGAAACTCAATGTGAATCAACTCCGTTTAGGAAGTTTTATTGAACCCCAGTCGGCCTTACAAGAAAAACACTCTGCGTTTGAGAAACAGGCACTCTTGCACTCTACTGTGTTTCCTATAGTGCCAGTACAGTGAGCTAGCTCAGAACAAGAGAACTGTGCTTCCTACACAAACGGGGCATATCTAGTTCAACTCAGTATTGGAAACTAAGTAAAACAGGAGCTTCTCTTCAGTCCAATACACTGTATTTGCTGGGAACAGACGCGAGTGATATTTGCACTCTTTATGGCCAGAATAGCACAACAGTGGTGTTCTTACCCAAATTAACACTTAATGCTAGAACTTGAAACTCAATGTGAATCAACTCCGTTTAGGAAGTTTTATTGAACCCCATTCGGCCTTACAAGAAAAACACTCTGCTTTTGAGAAACAGGCACTTTTGCACTCTACTGTGTTTCCTATAGGGCCAGTACAGTGAGCTAGCTCAGAACAAGAGAACTGTGCTTCCTACACAATCGGGGCATATCTAGTTCAACTCAGTATTGGAAACTAAGTAAAACAGGAGCTTCTCTTCTGTCCAATACACTGTATTTGCTGGGAACAGACGTGAGTGCTATTTGCACTGTTTATGTCCAGAATAGCACAATAGTGGTGTTCTTACCCTGAATTAACACTTAATGCTAGAACTTGAAACTCAATGTGAATCAACTCCCTTTAGGCAGTTGTATTGAACCCCAGTCGGCCTTATAAGTAAAACACTCTGCTTTTGAGAAACAGGCACTCTTGCAATCTACTGTGTTTCCTATAGTGCCAGTACAGTGAGCTAGCTCAGAACAAGAGAACTCTGCTTCCTACACAATCGGGGCATATCAAGTTCAACTCAGTATTGGAAACTAAGTAAAACAGGAGCTTCTCTTCAGTCCAAAACACTGTATTTGCTGGGAACAGACGCGAGTGCTATTTGCACTGTTTATGGCCAGAATAGCACAATAGTGGTGTTCTTACCCTGAATTAACACTTAATGCTAGAACTTGAAACTCAATGGGAATTAACTCCGTTTAGGAAGTTGTATTGAACCCCAGTCTGCCTTACAAGAAAAACACTCTGCGTTTGAGAAACAGGCACTCTTGCACTCTACTGTGTTTCCTATAGTGCCAGTACAGTGAGCTAGCTCAGAACAAGAGAACTGTGCTTCCTACACAATCTGGGCATATCTAGTTCAACTCAGTATTGGAAACTAAGTAAAACAGGAGCTTCTCTACTGTCCAATACACTGTATTTGCTGGGAACAGACGTGAGTGCTATTTGCACTGTTTATTACCAGAATAGCACAATAGTGGTGTTCTTACCCTGAATTAACACTTAATGCTAGAACTTGAAACTCAATGTGAATCAACTCGCTTTAGGCAGTTTTATTGAACCCCAGTCGGCCTTACAAGTAAAACACTCTGCTTTTTAGAAACAGGCACTCTTGCAATCTACTGTGTTTCCTATAGGGCCAGTACAATGAGCTAGCTCAGAACAAGAGAACTGTGCTTCCTACACAAACGGGGCATATCTAGTTCAACTCAGTATTGGAAACTAAGTAAAACAGGAGCTTCTCTTCAGTCCAAAACACTGTATTTGCTGGGAACAGACGCGAGTGCTATTTGCACTGTTTATGGCCAGAATAGCACAATAGTGGTGTTCTTACCCTGAATTAACACTTAATGCTAGAACTTGAAACTCAATGGGAATCAACTCCGTTTAGGAAGTTGTATTGAACCCCAGTCGGCCTTACAAGAAAAACACTCTGCGTTTGACAAACAGGCACTCTTGCACTCTACTGTGTTTCCTATAGTGCCAGTACAGTGAGCTAGCTCAGAACAAGAGAACTGTGCTTCCTACACAATCGGGGCATATCTAGTTCAACTCAGTATTGGAAACTAAGTAAAACAGGAGCTTCTCTTCTGTCCAATACACTGTATTTGCTGGGAACAGACGTGAGTGCTATTTGCACTGTTTATGTCCAGAATAGCACAATAGTGGTGTTCTTACCCTGAATTAACACTTAATGCTAGAACTTGAAACTCAATGTGAATCAACTCCCTTTAGGCAGTTGTATTGAACCCCAGTCGGCCTTACAAGTAAAACACTCTGCTTTTGAGAAACAGGCACTCTTGAAATCTACTGTGTTTCCTATAGGGCCAGTACAGTGAGCTAGCTCAGAACAAGAGAACTGTGCTTCCTACACAAACGGGGCATATCTAGTTCAACTCAGTATTGGAAACTAAGTAAAACAGGAGCTTCTCTTCATTCCAATACACTGTATTTGCTGGGAACAGACGCGAGTGCTATTTGCACTGTTTATGGCCAGAATAGCACAATAGTGGTGTTCTTACCCTGAATTAACACTTAATGCTAGAACTTGAAACTCAATGTGAATCAACTCCGTTTAGGAAGTTTTATTGAACCCCAGTCGGCCTTACAAGAAAAACACTCTGCTTTTGAGAAACAGGCACTCTTGCACTCTACTGTGTTTCCTATAGGGCCAGTACAGTGAGCTAGCTCAGAACAAGAGAACTGTGCTTCCTACACAAACGGGGCATATCTAGTTCAACTCAGTATTGGAAACTAAGTAAAACAGGAGCTTCTCTTCAGTCCAAAACACTTTATTTGCTGGGAACAGTCGCGAGTGCTATTTGCACTGTTTATGGCCAGAATAGCGTAATAGTGGTGTTCTTACCCTGAATTAACACTTAATGCTAGAACTTGAAACTCAATGTGAATCAACTCCGTTTAGGAAGTTGGATTGAACCCCAGTCGGCCTTACAAGAAAAACACTCTGATTTTGAGAAACAGGCACTCTTGCACTCTACTGTGTTTCCTATAGTGCCAGTACAGTGAGCTAGCTCAGAACAAGAGAACTGTGCTTCCTACACAAACGGGGCATATCTAGTTCAACTCAGTATTGGAAACTTAGTAAAACAGGAGCTTCTCTTCAGTCCAATACACTGTATTTGCTGGGAACAGACGCGAGTGCTATTTGCACTGTTTAGGGCCAGAACACCACAATAGTGGTGTTCTTACCCTGAATTAACACTTAATGCTAGAACTTGAAACTCAATGTGAATCAACTCCGTTTAGGAAGTTGTATTGAACCCCAGTCGGACTTACAAGAAAAACACTCTGCTTTTGAGTAAAAGGCACTCTGGCACTCTACTGTGTTTCCTATAGGGCCAGTACAGTGAGCTAGCTCAGAACAAGAGAACTGTGCTTCCTACACAAACGGGGCATATCTAATTCAACTCAGTATTGGAAACTAAGTAAAACAGGAGCTCCTCTTCAGTCCAATACACTGTATTTGTTGGGAACAGACGCGAGTACTATTTGCACTGTTTATGGCCAGAATAGCACAATAGTGGTGTTCTTACCCTGAATTAACACTTAATGCTAGAACTTGAAATTCAATGTGAATCAACTCCGTTTAGGAAGTTGTATTGAACCCCAGTCGGCCTTACAAGAAAAACACTCTGCTTTTGAGAAACAGGCACTCTTGCACTCTACTGTGTTTCCTATCGGGCCAGTACAGTGAGCTAGCTCAGAACAAGAGAACTGTGCTTCCTACACAAACGGGGCATATCTAGTTCAACTCAGTATTGGAAACTAAGTAAAACAGGAGCTTCTCTTCAGTCCAAAACACTTTATTTGCTGGGAACAGTCGCGAGTGCTATTTGCACTGTTTATGGCCAGAATAGCACAATAGTGGTGTTCTTACCCTGAATTAACACTTAATGCTAGAACTTGAAACTCCATGTGAATCAACTCCGTTTAGGAAGTTGTATTGAACCCCAGTAGGCCTTACAAGAAAAACACTCTGATTTTGAGAAACAGGCACTCTTGCACTCTACTGTGTTTCCTATAGTGCCAGTACAGTGAGCTAGCTCAGAACAAGAGAACTGTGCTTCCTACACAAACGGGGCATATCTAGTTCAACTCAGTATTGGAAACTAAGTAAAACAGGAGCTTCTCTTCAGTCCAATACACTGTATTTGCTAGGAACAGACGCGAGTGCAATTTGCACTGTTAATGGCCAGAACAGCACAATAGTGGTGTTCTTACCCTGAATTAACAGTTAATGCTAGAACTTGAAACTGAATGTGAATCAACTCCGTTTAGGAAGATGTATTGAACAACAGTCGGCCTTACAAAAAAAACACTCTGCTTTTGAGAAACAGGCACTCTTGCACTCTACTGTGTTTCCTATAGGGCCAGTACAGTAAGCTAGCTCAGAACAAGAGACTGTGCTTCCTACATAATCTGGGCATATCTAGTTCAATTCAGTATTGGAAACTAAGTAAAACAGGAGCTTCTCTTCAATCCAATACACTGTATTTGCTGGGAACAGACGCGAGTGCTATTTGCACTGTTAATGGCCAGAACAGCACAATAGTGGTGTTCTTACCCTGAATTAACACTTAATGCTAGAACTTGAAACTCAATTTGAATCAACTCCGTTTAGGAAGTTGTATTGAAAACCAGTCGGCCTTACAAGAATAACACTCTGCTTTTGAGAAACAGGCACTGTTGCAGTCTACTGTGTTTCCTATAGGGCCAGTACAGTGAGCTAGCTCAGAACAAGAGAACTGTGCTTCCTACACAAACGGGGCATATCTAGTTCAACTCAGTATTGGAAACTAAGTAAAACAGGAGCTTCTCTTCAGTGCAAAACACTGTATTTGCTGGGAATAGACGCGAGTGCTATTTGCACTGTTTATGGCCAGAATCGCACAATAGTGGTGTTCTTACCCTGAATTAACACTTAATGCTAGAACTTAAAACTCAATGGGAATCAACTCCGTTTAGGAAGTTGTATTGAACCCCAGTCTGCCTTACAAGAAAAACACTCTGCGTTTGAGAAACAGGCACTCTTGCACTCTACTGTGTTTCCTATAGTGCCAGTACAGTGAGCTAGCTCAGAACAAGAGAACTGTGCTTCCTACACAATCGGGGCATATCTAGTTCAACTCAGTATTGGAAACTAAGTAAAACAGGAGCTTCTCTTCAGTCCAAAACACTGTATTTGCTGGGAACAGACGCGAGTGCTATTTGCACTGTTTATGGCCAGAATAGAACAATAGTGGTGTTCTTACCCTGAATTAACACTTAATGCTAGAACTTGAAACTCAATGTGAATCAACTCCGTTTAGGAAGTTGTATTGAACCCCAGTCGGCCTTACAAGAAAAACACTCTGATTTTGAGAAACAGGCACTCTTGCACTCTACTGTGTTTCCTATAGTGCCCGTACAGTGAGCTACCTCAGAACAAGAGAACTGTGCTTCCTACACAAACGGGGCATATCTAGTTCAACTCAGTATTGGAAACTAAGTAAAACAGGAGCTTCTCTTCAGTCCAATACACTGTATTTGCTGGGAACAGACGCGAGTGCTATTTGCACTGTTTATGGCCAGAACACCACAATAGTGGTGTTCTTACCCTGAATTAACACTTAATGCTAGAACTTGAAACTCAATGGGAATCAACTCCGTTTAGGAAGTTGTATTGAACCCCAGTCGGACTTACAAGAAAAACACTCTGCTTTTGAGAAAAAGGCACTCTGGCACTCTACTGTTTTTCCTATAGGGCCAGTACAGTGAGCTAGCTCAGAACAAGAGAACTGTGCTTCCTACACAAACGGGGCATATCTAGTTCAACTCAGTATTGGAAACTAAGTAAAACAGGAGCTTCTCTTCAGTCCAATACACTGTATTTGCTGGGAACAGACGCGAGTGCTATTTGCACTGTTTATGGCCAGAACACCACAATAGTGGTGTTCTTACCCTGAATTAACACTTAATGCTAGAACTTGAAACTCAATGTGAATCAACTCCGTTTAGGAAGTTGTATTGAACCCCAGTCGGACTTACAAGAAAAACACTCTGCTTTTGAGAAAAAGGCACTCTGGCACTCTACTGTGTTTCCTATAGGGCCAGTACAGTGAGCTAGCTCAGAACAAGAGAACTGTGCTTCCTACACAAACGGGGCATATCTAATTCAACTCAGTATTGGAAACTAAGTAAAACAGGAGCTTCTCTTCAGTCCAATACACTGTATTTGCTGGGAACAGACGCGAGTACTATTTGCACTGTTTATCGCCAGAATAGCACAATAGTGGTGTTCTTACCCTGAATTAACACTTAATGCTAGAACTTGAAACTCAATGTGAATCAACTCCGTTTAGGAAGTTGTATTGAACCCCAGTCTGCCTTACAAGAAAAACACTCTGTTTTTGAGAAACAGGTACTCTTGCACTCTACTGTGTTTCCTATAGGGCCAGTACAGTGAGGTAGCTCAGAACAAGAGAACTGTGCTTCCTACACAATCTGGGCATATCTAGTTCAACTCAGTATTGGAAACTAAGTAAAACAGGAGCTTCTCTTCAGTCCAATACACTGTATTTGCTGGGAACAGACGCGAGTGATATTTGCACTCTTTATGGCCAGAATAGCACAACAGTGGTGTTCTTACCCAAATTAACACTTAATGCTAGAACTTGAAACTCAATGTGATTCAACTCCGTTTAGGAAGTTTTATTGAACCCCAGTCGGCCTTACAAGAAAAACACTCTGCTTTTGAGAAACAGGCACTCTTGCACTCCACTGTGTTTCCTATAGGGCCAGTAGAGTGAGCTAGCTCAGAACAAGAGAACTGTGCTTCCTACACAATCGGGGCATATCTAGTTCAACTCAGTATTGGAAACTAAGTAAAACAGGAGCTTCTCTTCTGTCCAATACACTGTATTTGCTGGGAACAGACGTGAGTGCTATTTGCACTGTTTATGTCCAGAATAGCACAATAGTGGTGTTCTTACCCTGAATTAACACTTAATGCTAGAACTTGAAACTCAATGTGAATCAACTCCCTTTAGGCAGTTGTATTGATCCCCAGTCGGCCTTACAAGTAAAACACTCTGATTTTGAGAAACAGGCACTCTTGCAATCTACTGTGTTTCCTATAGGGCCAGTACAGTGAGCTAGCTCAGAACAAGAGAACTGTGCTTCCTACACAAACGGGGCATATCTAGTTCAACTCAGTATTGGAAACTAAGTAAAACAGGAGCTTCTCTTCAGTTGAAAACACTGTATTTGCTGGGAACAGACGCGAGTGCTATTTGCACTGTTTATGGCCAGAATAGCACAATAGTGGTGTTCTTACCCTGAATTAACACTTAATGCTAGAACTTGAAACTCAATGGGAATCAACTCCGTTTAGGAAGTTGTATTGAACCCCAGTCTGCCTTACAAGAAAAACACTCTGCGTTTGAGAAACAGGCACTCTTGCACTCTACTGTGTTTCCTATAGTGCCAGTACAGTGAGCTAGCTCAGAACAAGAGAACTGTGCTTCCTACACAAACGGGGCATATCTAGTTCAACTCAGTATTGGAAACTAAGTAAAACAGGAGCTTCTCTTCAGTCCAATACACTGTATTTGCTGGGAACAGACGCGAGTGCTATTTGCACTGTTTATGGCCAGAACACCACAATAGAGGTGTTCTTACCCTGAATTAACACTTAATGCTAGAACTTGAAACTCAATGTGAATCAACTCCGTTTAGGAAGTTGTATTGAACCCCAGTCGGACTTACAAGAAAAACACTCTGCTTTTGAGAAAAAGGCACTCTGGCACTCTACTGTGTTTCCTATAGGGCCAGTACAGTGAGCTAGCTCAGAACAAGAGAACTGTGCTTCCTACACAAACGGGGCATATCTAATTCAACTCAGTATTGGAAACTAAGTAAAACAGGAGCTTCTCTTCAGTCCAATACACTGTATTTGCTGGGAACAGACGCGAGTACTATTTGCACTGTTTATGGCCAGAATAGCACAATAGTGGTGTTCTTACCCTGAATTAACACTTAATGCTAGAACTTGAAACTCAATGTGAATCAACTCCGTTTAGGAAGTTCTATTGAACCCCAGTCGGCCTTACAAGAAAAACACTCTGCTTTTGAGAATCAGGCACTCTTGCACTCTACTGTGTTTCCTATAGGGCCAGTACAGTGAGCTAGCTCAGAACAAGAGAACTGTGCTTCCTACACAAACGGGGCATATCTAGTTCAACTCAGTATTGGAAACTAAGTAAAACAGGAGCTTCTCTTCTGTCCAATACACTGTATTTGCTGGGAAAAGACGTGAGTGCTATTTGCACTGTTTATGTCCAGAATAGCACAATAGTGGTGTTCTTACCCTGAATTAACACTTAATGCTAGAACTTGAAACTCAATGTGAATCAACTCCCTTTAGGCAGTTGTATTGAACCCCAGTCGGCCTTACAAGTAAAACACTCTGCTTTTGAGAAACAGGCACTCTTGCAATCTACTGTGTTTCCTATAGGGCCAGTACAGTGAGCTAGCTCAGAACAAGAGAACTGTGCTTCCTACACAAACGGGGCATATCTAGTTCAACTCAGTATTGGAAACTAAGTAAAACAGGAGCTTCTCTTCAGTCCAAAACACTGTATTTGCTGGGAACAGACGCGAGTGCTATTTGCAATGTTTATGGCCAGAATAACACAATAGTGGTGTTCTTACCCTGAATTAACACTTAATGCTAGAACTTGAAACTCAATGGGAATCAACTCCGTTTAGGAAGTTGTATTGAACCCCAGTCTGCCTTACAAGAAAAACACTCTGCTTTTGAGAAACAGGCACTCTTGCACTCTACTGTGTTTCCTATAGTGCCAGTACAGTGAGCTAGCTCAGAACAAGAGAACTGTGCTTCCTACACAATCTCGGCATATCTAGTTCAACTCAGTATTGGAAACTAAGTAAAACAGGAGCTTCTCTACTGTCCAATACACTGTATTTGCTGGGAACAGACGTGAGTGCTATTTGCACTGCTTATGGCCAGAATAGCACAATAGTGGTGTTCTTACCCTGAATTAACACTTAATGCTAGAACTTGAAACTCAATGGGAATCAACTCCCTTTAGGCAGTTGTATTGAACCCCAGTCGGCCTTACAAGTAAAACACTCTGCTTTTGAGAAACAGGCACTCTTGCAATCTACTGTGTTTCCTATAGGGCCAGTACAGTGAGCTAGCTCAGAACAAGAGAACTGTGCTTCCTACACAAACGGGGCATATCTAGTTCAACTCAGTATTGGAAACTAAGTAAAACAGGAGCTTCTCTTCATTCCAATACACTGTATTTGCTGGGAACAGACGCGAGTGCTATTTGCACTGTTTATGGCCAGAATAGCACAATAGTGGTGTTCTTACCCTGAATTAACACTTAATGCTAGAACTTGAAACTCAATGTGCATCAACTCCGTTTAGGAAGTTGTATTGAACCCCAGTCGGCCTTACAAGAAAAACACTCTGCTTTTGAGAAACAGGCACTCTTGCACTCTACTGTGTTTCCTATAGGGCCAGTACAGTTAGCTAGCTCAGAACAAGAGAACTGTGCTTCCTACACAAACGGGGCATATCTAGTTCAACTCAGTATTGGAAACTAAGTAAAACAGGAGCTTCTCTTCAGTCCAAAACACTTTATTTGCTGGGAACAGTCGCGAGTGCTATTTGCACTGTTTATGGCCAGAATAGCGTAATAGTGGTGTTCTTACCCTGAATTAACACTTAATGCTAGAACTTGAAACTCAATGGGAATCAACTCCGTTTAGGAAGTTTTATTGAACCCCAGTCGGCCTTACAAGAAAAACACTCTGCTTTTGAGAAACAGGCACTCTTGCACTCTACTGTGTTTCCTATAGTGCCAGTACAGTGAGCTAGCTCAGAACAAGAGAACTGTGCTTCCTACACAAACGGGGCATATCTAGATCAACTCAGTATTGGAAACTAAGTAAAACAGGAGCTTCTCTTCAGTCCAATACACTGTATTTGCTGGGAACAAACGCGAGTGCTATTTGCACTGTTTATGGCCAGAACACCACAATAGTGGTGTTCTTACCCTGAATTAACACTTAATGCTAGAACTTGAAACTCAATGTGAATCAACTCCGTTTAGGAAGTTGTATTGAACCCCAGTCGGACTTACAAGAAAAACACTCTGCTTTTGAGAAAAAGGCACTCTGGCACTCTACTGTGTTTCCTATAGGGCCAGTAGAGTGAGTTAGCTCAGAACAAGAGAACTGTGCTTCCTACACAAACGGGGCATATCTAATTCAACTCAGTATTGGAAACTAAGTAAAACAGGAGCTTCTCTTCAGTCCAATACACTGTATTTGCTGGGAACAGACGCGAGTACTATTTGCACTGTTTATGGCCAGAATAGCACAATAGTTGTGTTCTTACCCAGAATTAACACTTAATGCTAGAACTTGAAACTCAATGTGAATCAACTCCGTTTAGGAAGTTGTATTGAACCCCAGTCGGCCTTACAAGAAAAACACTCTGCTTTTGAGAAACAGGCACTCTTGCACTCTACTGTGTTTCCTATAGGGCCAGTACAGTGAGCTAGCTCAGAACAAGAGAACTGTGCTTCCTACACAATCGGGGCATATCTAGTTCAACTCAGTATTGGAAACTAAGTAAAACAGGAGCTTCTCTTCTGTCCAATTCACTGTATTTGCTGGGAACACACGTGAGTGCTATTTGCACTGTTTATGTCCAGAATAGCACAATAGTGGTGTTCTTACCCTGAATTAACACTTAATGCTAGAACTTGAAACTCAATGTGAATCAACTCCCTTTAGGCAGTTGTATTGAACCCCAGTCGGCCTTACAAGTAAAACACTCTGCTTTTGAGAAACAGGCACTCTTGCAATCTACTGTGTTTCCTATAGGGCCAGTACAGTGAGCTAGCTCAGAACAAGAGAACTGTGCTTCCTACACAAACGGGGCATATCTAGTTCAACTCAGTATTGGAAACTAAGTAAAACAGGAGCTTCTCTTCTGTCCAATACACTGTATTTGCTGGGAAAAGACGTGAGTGCTATTTGCACTGTTTATGTCCAGAATAGCACAATAGTGGTGTTCTTACCCTGAATTAACACTTAATGCTAGAACTTGAAACTCAATGTGAATCAACTCCCTTTAGGCAGTTGTATTGAACCCCAGTCGGCCTTACAAGTAAAACACTCTGCTTTTGAGAAACAGGCACTCTTGCAATCTACTGTGTTTCCTATAGGGCCAGTACAGTGAGCTAGCTCAGAACAAGAGAACTGTGCTTCCTACACAAGCGGGGCATATCTAGTTCAACTCAGTATTGGAAACTAAGTAAAACAGGAGCTTCTCTTCAGTCCAAAACACTGTATTTGCTGGGAACAGACGCGAGTGCTATTTGCAATGTTTATGGCCAGAATAACACAATAGTGGTGTTCTTACCCTGAATTAACACTTAATGCTAGAACTTGAAACTCAATGGGAATCAACTCCGTTTAGGAAGTTGTATTGAACCCCAGTCTGCCTTACAAGAAAAACACTCTGCTTTTGAGAAACAGGCACTCTTGCACTCTACTGTGTTTCCTATAGTGCCAGTACAGTGAGCTAGCTCAGAACAAGAGAACTGTGCTTCCTACACAATCTCGGCATATCTAGTTCAACTCAGTATTGGAAACTAAGTAAAACAGGAGCTTCTCTACTGTCCAATACACTGTATTTGCTGGGAACAGACGTGAGTGCTATTTGCACTGTTTATGGCCAGAATAGCACAATAGTGGTGTTCTTACCCTGAATTAACACTTAATGCTAGAACTTGAAACTCAATGTGAATCAACTCCCTATAGGGAGTTGTATTGAACCCCAGTCGGCCTTACAAGTAAAACACTCTGCTTTTCAGAAACAGGCACTCTTGCAATCTACTGTGTTTCCAATAGGGCCAGTACAGTGAGCTAGCTCAGAACAAGAGAACTGTGCTTCCTACACAAACGGGGCATATCTAGTTCAACTCAGTATTGGAAACTAAGTAAAACAGGAGCTTCTCTTCAGTCCAAAACACTGTATTTGCTGGGAACAGACACGAGTGCTATTTGCACTGTTTATGGCCAGAATAGCACAATAGTGGTGTTCTTACCCTGAATTAACACTTAATGCTAGAACTTGAAACTCAATGGGAATCAACTCCCTTTAGGCAGTTGTATTAAACCCCAGTCGGCCTTACAAGTAAAACACTCTGCTTTTGAGAAACAGGCACTCTTGCAATCTACTGTGTTTCCTATAGGGCCAGTACAGTGAGCTAGCTCAGAACAAGAGAACTGTGCTTCCTACACAAACGGGGCATATCTAGTTCAACTCAGTATTGGAAACTAAGTAAAACAGGAGCTTCTCTTCATTCCAATACACTGTATTTGCTGGGAACAGACGCGAGTGCTATTTGCACTGTTTATGGCCAGAATAGCACAATAGTGGTGTTCTTACCCTGAATTAACACTTAATGCTAGAACTTGAAACTCAATGTGAATCAACTCCGTTTAGGGAGTTGTATTGAACCCCAGTCGGCCTTACAAGAAAAACACTCTGCTTTTGAGAAACAGGCACTCTTGCACTCTACTGTGTTTCCTATAGGGCCAGTCCAGTGAGCTAGCTCAGAACAAGAGAACTGTGCTTCCTACACAAACGGGGCATATCTAGTTCAACTCAGTATTGGAAACTAAGTAAAACAGGAGCTTCTCTTCAGTCCAAAACACTTTATTTGCTGGGAAGAGTCGCGAGTGCTATTTGCACTGTTTATGGCCAGAATAGCGTAATAGTGGTGTTCTTACCCTGAATTAACACTTAATGCTAGAACTTGAAACTCAATGTGAATCAACTCCGTTTAGGAAGTTGTATTGAACCCCAGTCGGCCTTACAAGAAAAACACTCTGATTTTGAGAAACAGGCACTCTTGCACTCTACTGTGTTTCCTATAGTGCCAGTACAGTGAGCTAGCTCAGAACAAGAGAACTGTGCTTCCTACACAAACGGGGCATATCTAGATCAACTCAGTATTGGAAACTAAGTAAAACAGGAGCTTCTCTTCAGTCCAATACACTGTATTTGCTGGGAACAGACGCGAGTGCTATTTGCACTGTTTATGGCCAGAACACCACAATAGTGGTGTTCTTACCCTGAATTAACACTTAATGCTAGAACTTGAAACTCAATGTGAATCAACTCCGTTTAGGAAGTTGTATTGAACCCCAGTCGGACTTACAAGAAAAACACTCTGCTTTTGAGAAAAAGGCACTCTGGCACTCTACTGTGTTTCCTATAGGGCCAGTACAGTGAGTTAGCTCAGAACAAGAGAACTGTGCTTCCTACACAAACGGGGCATATCTAATTCAACTCAGTATTGGAAACTAAGTAAAACAGGAGCTTCTCTTCAGTCCAATACACTGTATTTGCTGGGAACAGACGCGAGTACTATTTGCACTGTTTATGGCCAGAATAGCACAATAGTGGTGTTCTTACCCAGAATTAACACTTAATGCTAGAACTTGAAACTCAATGTGAATCAACTCCGTTTAGGAAGTTGTATTGAACCCCAGTCGGCCTTACAAGAAAAACACTCTGCTTTTGAGAAACAGGCACTCTTGCACTCTACTGTGTTTCCTATAGGGCCAGTACAGTGAGCTAGCTCAGAACAAGAGAACTGTGCTTCCTACACAATCGGGGCATATCTAGTTCAACTCAGTATTGGAAACTAAGTAAAACAGGAGCTTCTCTTCAGTCCAATACACTGTATTTGCTGGGAACAGACGCGAGTGCTATTTGCACTGTTTATGGCCAGAACACCACAATAGTGGTGTTCTTACCCTGAATTAACACTTAATGCTAGAACTTGAAACTCAATGTGAATCAACTCCGTTTAGGAAGTTGTATTGAACCCCAGTCGGCCTTACAAGAAAAACACTCTGCTTTTGAGAAAAAGGCACTCTGGCACTCTACTGTGTTTCCTATAGGGCCAGTACAGTGAGTTAGCTCAGAACAAGAGAACTGTGCTTCCTACACAAACGGGGCATATCTAATTCAACTCAGTATTGGAAACTAAGTAAAACAGGAGTTTCTCTTCTGTCCAATTCACTGTATTTGCTGGGAACACACGTGAGTGCTATTTGCACTGTTTATGTCCAGAATAGCACAATAGTGGTGTTCTTACCCTGAATTAACACTTAATGCTAGAACTTGAAACTCAATGTGAATCAACTCCCTTTAGGCAGTTGTATTGAACCCCAGTCGGCCTTACAAGTAAAACACTCTGCTTTTGAGAAACAGGCACTCTTGCAATCTACTGTGTTTCCTATAGGGCCAGTACAGTGAGCTAGCTCAGAACAAGAGAACTGTGCTTCCTACACAAACGGGGCATATCTAGTTCAACTCAGTATTGGAAACTAAGTAAAACAGGAGCTTCTCTTCATTCCAATACACTGTATTTGCTGGGAACAGACGCGAGTGCTATTTGCACTGTTTATGCCCAGAATAGCACAATAGTGGTGTTCTTACACTGAATTAACACTTAATGCTAGAACTTGAAACTCAATGTGAATCAACTCCGTTTAGGAAGTTTTATTGAACTCCAGTCGGCCTTACAAGAAAAACACTCTGGTTTTGAGAAACAGTCACTCTTGCACTCTACTGTGTTTCCTATAGGGCCAGTACAGTGAGCTAGCTCAGAACAATAGAACTGTGCTTCCTACACAAACGGGGCATATCTAGTTCAACTCAGTATTGGAAACTAAGTAAAACAGGAGCTTCTCTTCAGTCCAATACACTGTATTTGCTGGGAACAGACGCGAGTGCTATTTGCACTGTTTATGGCCAGAATAGCACAATAGTGGTGTTCTTACCCTGAATTAACACTTAATGCTAGAACTTGAAACTCAATGGGAATCAACTCCGTTTAGGAAGTTGTATTGAACCCCAGTCTGCCTTACAAGAAAAACACTCTGCGTTTGAGAAACAGGCACTCTTGCACTCTACTGTGTTTCCTATAGTGCCAGTACAGTGAGCTAGCTCAGAACAAGAGAACTGTGCTTCCTACACAAACGGGGCATATCTAGTTCAACTCAGTATTGGAAACTAAGTAAAACAGGAGCTTCTCTTCAGTCCAATACACTGTATTTGCTGGGAACAGACGCGAGTGCTATTTGCACTGTTTATGGCCAGAACACCACAATAGAGGTGTTCTTACCCTGAATTAACACTTAATGCTAGAACTTGAAACTCAATGTGAATCAACTCCGTTTAGGAAGTTGTATTGAACCCCAGTCGGACTTACAAGAAAAACACTCTGCTTTTGAGAAAAAGGCACTCTGGCACTCTACTGTGTTTCCTATAGGGCCAGTACAGTGAGCTAGCTCAGAACAAGAGAACTGTGCTTCCTACACAAACGGGGCATATCTAATTCAACTCAGTATTGGAAACTAAGTAAAACAGGAGCTTCTCTTCAGTCCAATACACTGTATTTGCTGGGAACAGACGCGAGTACTATTTGCACTGTTTATGGCCAGAATAGCACAATAGTGGTGTTCTTACCCTGAATTAACACTTAATGCTAGAACTTGAAACTCAATGTGAATCAACTCCGTTTAGGAAGTTCTATTGAACCCCAGTCGGCCTTACAAGAAAAACACTCTGCTTTTGAGAATCAGGCACTCTTGCACTCTACTGTGTTTCCTATAGGGCCAGTACAGTGAGCTAGCTCAGAACAAGAGAACTGTGCTTCCTACACAAACGGGGCATATCTAGTTCAACTCAGTATTGGAAACTAAGTAAAACAGGAGCTTCTCTTCTGTCCAATACACTGTATTTGCTGGGAAAAGACGTGAGTGCTATTTGCACTGTTTATGTCCAGAATAGCACAATAGTGGTGTTCTTACCCTGAATTAACACTTAATGCTAGAACTTGAAACTCAATGTGAATCAACTCCCTTTAGGCAGTTGTATTGAACCCCAGTCGGCCTTACAAGTAAAACACTCTGCTTTTGAGAAACAGGCACTCTTGCAATCTACTGTGTTTCCTATAGGGCCAGTACAGTGAGCTAGCTCAGAACAAGAGAACTGTGCTTCCTACACAAACGGGGCATATCTAGTTCAACTCAGTATTGGAAACTAAGTAAAACAGGAGCTTCTCTTCAGTCCAAAACACTGTATTTGCTGGGAACAGACGCGAGTGCTATTTGCAATGTTTATGGCCAGAATAACACAATAGTGGTGTTCTTACCCTGAATTAACACTTAATGCTAGAACTTGAAACTCAATGGGAATCAACTCCGTTTAGGAAGTTGTATTGAACCCCAGTCTGCCTTACAAGAAAAACACTCTGCTTTTGAGAAACAGGCACTCTTGCACTCTACTGTGTTTCCTATAGTGCCAGTACAGTGAGCTAGCTCAGAACAAGAGAACTGTGCTTCCTACACAATCTCGGCATATCTAGTTCAACTCAGTATTGGAAACTAAGTAAAACAGGAGCTTCTCTACTGTCCAATACACTGTATTTGCTGGGAACAGACGTGAGTGCTATTTGCACTGTTTATGGCCAGAATAGCACAATAGTGGTGTTCTTACCCTGAATTAACACTTAATGCTAGAACTTGAAACTCAATGGGAATCAACTCCCTTTAGGCAGTTGTATTGAACCCCAGTCGGCCTTACAAGTAAAACACTCTGCTTTTGAGAAACAGGCACTCTTGCAATCTACTGTGTTTCCTATAGGGCCAGTACAGTGAGCTAGCTCAGAACAAGAGAACTGTGCTTCCTACACAAACGGGGCATATCTAGTTCAACTCAGTATTGGAAACTAAGTAAAACAGGAGCTTCTCTTCATTCCAATACACTGTATTTGCTGGGAACAGACGCGAGTGCTATTTGCACTGTTTATGGCCAGAATAGCACAATAGTGGTGTTCTTACCCTGAATTAACACTTAATGCTAGAACTTGAAACTCAATGTGCATCAACTCCGTTTAGGAAGTTGTATTGAACCCCAGTCGGCCTTACAAGAAAAACACTCTGCTTTTGAGAAACAGGCACTCTTGCACTCTACTGTGTTTCCTATAGGGCCAGTACAGTTAGCTAGCTCAGAACAAGAGAACTGTGCTTCCTACACAAACGGGGCATATCTAGTTCAACTCAGTATTGGAAACTAAGTAAAACAGGAGCTTCTCTTCAGTCCAAAACACTTTATTTGCTGGGAACAGTCGCGAGTGCTATTTGCACTGTTTATGGCCAGAATAGCGTAATAGTGGTGTTCTTACCCTGAATTAACACTTAATGCTAGAACTTGAAACTCAATGGGAATCAACTCCGTTTAGGAAGTTTTATTGAACCCCAGTCGGCCTTACAAGAAAAACACTCTGATTTTGAGAAACAGGCACTCTTGCACTCTACTGTGTTTCCTATAGTGCCAGTACAGTGAGCTAGCTCAGAACAAGAGAACTGTGCTTCCTACACAAACGGGGCATATCTAGATCAACTCAGTATTGGAAACTAAGTAAAACAGGAGCTTCTCTTCAGTCCAATACACTGTATTTGCTGGGAACAAACGCGAGTGCTATTTGCACTGTTTATGGCCAGAACACCACAATAGTGGTGTTCTTACCCTGAATTAACACTTAATGCTAGAACTTGAAACTCAATGTGAATCAACTCCGTTTAGGAAGTTGTATTGAACCCCAGTCGGACTTACAAGAAAAACACGCTGCTTTTGAGAAAAAGGCACTCTGGCACTCTACTGTGTTTCCTATAGGGCCAGTAGAGTGAGTTAGCTCAGAACAAGAGAACTGTGCTTCCTACACAAACGGGGCATATCTAATTCAACTCAGTATTGGAAACTAAGTAAAACAGGAGCTTCTCTTCAGTCCAATACACTGTATTTGCTGGGAACAGACGCGAGTACTATTTGCACTGTTTATGGCCAGAATAGCACAATAGTTGTGTTCTTACCCAGAATTAACACTTAATGCTAGAACTTGAAACTCAATGTGAATCAACTCCGTTTAGGAAGTTGTATTGAACCCCAGTCGGCCTTACAAGAAAAACACTCTGCTTTTGAGAAACAGGCACTCTTGCACTCTACTGTGTTTCCTATAGGGCCAGTACAGTGAGCTAGCTCAGAACAAGAGAACTGTGCTTCCTACACAATCGGGGCATATCTAGTTCAACTCAGTATTGGAAACTAAGTAAAACAGGAGCTTCTCTTCTGTCCAATTCACTGTATTTGCTGGGAACACACGTGAGTGCTATTTGCACTGTTTATGTCCAGAATAGCACAATAGTGGTGTTCTTACCCTGAATTAACACTTAATGCTAGAACTTGAAACTCAATGTGAATCAACTCCCTTTAGGCAGTTGTATTGAACCCCAGTCGGCCTTACAAGTAAAACACTCTGCTTTTGAGAAACAGGCACTCATGCAATCTACTGTGTTTCCTATAGGGCCAGTACAGTGAGCTAGCTCAGAACAAGAGAACTGTGCTTCCTACACAAACGGGGCATATCTAGTTCAACTCAGTATTGGAAACTAAGTAAAACAGGAGCTTCTCTTCTGTCCAATACACTGTATTTGCTGGGAAAAGACGTGAGTGCTATTTGCACTGTTTATGTCCAGAATAGCACAATAGTGGTGTTCTTACCCTGAATTAACACTTAATGCTAGAACTTGAAACTCAATGTGAATCAACTCCCTTTAGGCAGTTGTATTGAACCCCAGTCGGCCTTACAAGTAAAACACTCTGCTTTTGAGAAACAGGCACTCTTGCAATCTACTGTGTTTCCTATAGGGCCAGTACAGTGAGCTAGCTCAGAACAAGAGAACTGTGCTTCCTACACAAGCGGGGCATATCTAGTTCAACTCAGTATTGGAAACTAAGTAAAACAGGAGCTTCTCTTCAGTCCAAAACACTGTATTTGCTGGGAACAGACGCGAGTGCTATTTGCAATGTTTATGGCCAGAATAACACAATAGTGGTGTTCTTACCCTGAATTAACACTTAATGCTAGAACTTGAAACTCAATGGGAATCAACTCCGTTTAGGAAGTTGTATTGAACCCCAGTCTGCCTTACAAGAAAAACACTCTGCTTTTGAGAAACAGGCACTCTTGCACTCTACTGTGTTTCCTATAGTGCCAGTACAGTGAGCTAGCTCAGAACAAGAGAACTGTGCTTCCTACACAATCTCGGCATATCTAGTTCAACTCAGTATTGGAAACTAAGTAAAACAGGAGCTTCTCTACTGTCCAATACACTGTATTTGCTGGGAACAGACGTGAGTGCTATTTGCACTGTTTATGGCCAGAATAGCACAATAGTGGTGTTCTTACCCTGAATTAACACTTAATGCTAGAACTTGAAACTCAATGTGAATCAACTCCCTATAGGGAGTTGTATTGAACCCCAGTCGGCCTTACAAGTAAAACACTCTGCTTTTGAGAAACAGGCACTCTTGCAATCTACTGTGTTTCCAATAGGGCCAGTACAGTGAGCTAGCTCAGAACAAGAGAACTGTGCTTCCTACACAATCTGGGCATATCTAGTTCAACTCAGTATTGGAAACTAAGTAAAACAGGAGCTTCTCTTCAGTCCAAAACACTGTATTTGCTGGGAACAGACACGAGTGCTATTTGCACTGTTTATGGCCAGAATAGCACAATAGTGGTGTTCTTACCCTGAATTAACACTTAATGCTAGAACTTGAAACTCAATGGGAATCAACTCCCTTTAGGCAGTTGTATTAAACCCCAGTCGGCCTTACAAGTAAAACACTCTGCTTTTGAGAAACAGGCACTCTTGCAATCTACTGTGTTTCCTATAGGGCCAGTACAGTGAGCTAGCTCAGAACAAGAGAACTGTGCTTCCTACACAAACGGGGCATATCTAGTTCAACTCAGTATTGGAAACTAAGTAAAACAGGAGCTTCTCTTCATTCCAATACACTGTATTTGCTGGGAACAGACGCGAGTGCTATTTGCACTGTTTATGGCCAGAATAGCACAATAGTGGTGTTCTTACCCTGAATTAACACTTAATGCTAGAACTTGAAACTCAATGTGAATCAACTCCGTTTAGGGAGTTGTATTGAACCCCAGTCGGCCTTACAAGAAAAACACTCTGCTTTTGAGAAACAGGCACTCTTGCACTCTACTGTGTTTCCTATAGGGCCAGTACAGTGAGCTAGCTCAGAACAAGAGAACTGTGCTTCCTACACAAACGGGGCATATCTAGTTCAACTCAGTATTGGAAACTAAGTAAAACAGGAGCTTCTCTTCAGTCCAAAACACTTTATTTGCTGGGAAGAGTCGCGAGTGCTATTTGCACTGTTTATGGCCAGAATAGCGTAATAGTGGTGTTCTTACCCTGAATTAACACTTAATGCTAGAACTTGAAACTCAATGTGAATCAACTCCGTTTAGGAAGTTGTATTGAACCCCAGTCGGCCTTACAAGAAAAACACTCTGATTTTGAGAAACAGGCACTCTTGCACTCTACTGTGTTTCCTATAGTGCCAGTACAGTGAGCTAGCTCAGAACAAGAGAACTGTGCTTCCTACACAAACGGGGCATATCTAGATCAACTCAGTATTGGAAACTAAGTAAAACAGGAGCTTCTCTTCAGTCCAATACACTGTATTTGCTGGGAACAGACGCGAGTGCTATTTGCACTGTTTATGGCCAGAACACCACAATAGTGGTGTTCTTACCCTGAATTAACACTTAATGCTAGAACTTGAAACTCAATGTGAATCAACTCCGTTTAGGAAGTTGTATTGAACCCCAGTCGGACTTACAAGAAAAACACTCTGCTTTTGAGAAAAAGGCACTCTGGCACTCTACTGTGTTTCCTATAGGGCCAGTACAGTGAGTTAGCTCAGAACAAGAGAACTGTGCTTCCTACACAAACGGGGCATATCTAATTCAACTCAGTATTGGAAACTAAGTAAAACAGGAGCTTCTCTTCAGTCCAATACACTGTATTTGCTGGGAACAGACGCGAGTACTATTTGCACTGTTTATGGCCAGAATAGCACAATAGTGGTGTTCTTACCCAGAATTAACACTTAATGCTAGAACTTGAAACTCAATGTGAATCAACTCCGTTTAGGAAGTTGTATTGAACCTCAGTCGGCCTTACAAGAAAAACACTCTGCTTTTGAGAAACAGGCACTCTTGCACTCTACTGTGTTTCCTATAGGGCCAGTACAGTGAGCTAGCTCAGAACAAGAGAACTGTGCTTCCTACACAATCGGGGAATATCTAGTTCAACTCAGTATTGGAAACTAAGTAAAACAGGAGCTTCTCTTCAGTCCAATACACTGTATTTGCTGGGAACAGACGCGAGTGCTATTTGCACTGTTTATGGCCAGAACACCACAATAGTGGTGTTCTTACCCTGAATTAACACTTAATGCTAGAACTTGAAACTCAATGTGAATCAACTCCGTTTAGGAAGTTGTATTGAACCCCAGTCGGCCTTACAAGAAAAACACTCTGCTTTTGAGAAAAAGGCACTCTGGCACTCTACTGTGTTTCCTATAGGGCCAGTACAGTGAGTTAGCTCAGAACAAGAGAACTGTGCTTCCTACACAAACGGGGCATATCTAATTCAACTCAGTATTGGAAACTAAGTAAAACAGGAGTTTCTCTTCTGTCCAATTCACTGTATTTGCTGGGAACACACGTGAGTGCTATTTGCACTGTTTATGTCCAGAATAGCACAATAGTGCTGTTCTTACCCTGAATTAACACTTAATGCTAGAACTTGAAACTCAATGTGAATCAACTCCCTTTAGGCAGTTGTATTGAACCCCAGTCGGCCTTACAAGTAAAACACTCTGCTTTTGAGAAACAGGCACTCTTGCAATCTACTGTGTTTCCTATAGGGCCAGTACAGTGAGCTAGCTCAGAACAAGAGAACTGTGCTTCCTACACAAACGGGGCATATCTAGTTCAACTCAGTATTGGAAACTAAGTAAAACAGGAGCTTCTCTTCATTCCAATACACTGTATTTGCTGGGAACAGACGCGAGTGCTATTTGCACTGTTTATGCCCAGAATAGCACAATAGTGGTGTTCTTACACTGAATTAACACTTAATGCTAGAACTTGAAACTCAATGTGAATCAACTCCGTTTAGGAAGTTTTATTGAACTCCAGTCGGCCTTACAAGAAAAACACTCTGGTTTTGAGAAACAGTCACTCTTGCACTCTACTGTGTTTCCTATAGGGCCAGTACAGTGAGCTAGCTCAGAACAATAGAACTGTGCTTCCTACACAAACGGGGCATATCTAGTTCAACTCAGTATTGGAAACTAAGTAAAACAGGAGCTTCTCTTCAGTCCAAAACACTGTATTTGCTGTGAACAGACACGAGTGCTATTTGCACTGTTTATGGCCAGAATAGCACAATAGTGGTGTTCTTACCCTGAATTAACACTTAAAGCTAGAACTTGAAACTCAATGTGAATCAACTCCGTTTAGGAAGTTGTATTGAACCCCAGTCGGACTTACAAGAAAAACACTCTGCTTTTGAGAAACAGGCACTCTTGCACTCTACTGTGTTTCCTATAGTGCCAGTACAGTGAGCTAGCTCAGAACAAGAGAACTGTGCTTCCTACACAATCTCGGCATATCTAGTTCAACTCAGTATTGGAAACTAAGTAAAACAGGAGCTTCTCTACTGTCCAATACACTGTATTTGCTGTGAACAGACGTGAGTGCTATTTGCACTGTTTATGGCCAGAATAGCACAATAGTGGTGTTCTTACCCTGAATTAACACTTAATGCTAGAACTTGAAACTCAATGGGAATCAACTCCGTTTAGGAAGTTGTATTGAACCCCAGTCTGCCTTACAAGAAAAACACTCTGCGTTTGAGAAACAGGCACTCTTGCACTCTACTGTGTTTCCTATAGGGCCAGTACAGTGAGCTAGCTCAGAACAAGAGAACTGTGCTTCCTACACAATCGGGGCATATCTAGTTCAACTCAGTATTGGAAACTAAGTAAAACAGGAGCTTCTCTTCTGTCCAATACACTGTATTTGCTGGGAACAGACGTGAGTGCTATTTGCACTGTTTATGTCCAGAATAGCACAATAGTGGTGTTCTTACCCTGAATTAACACTTAATGCTAGAACTTGAAACTCAATGTGAATCAACTCCCTTTAGGCAGTTTTATTGAACCACAGTCGGCCTTACAAGTAAAACACTCTGCTTTTGAGAAACAGGCACTCTTGCAATCTACTGTGTTTCCTATAGGGCCAGTACAGTGAGCTAGCTCAGAACAAGAGAACTGTGCTTCCTACACAAACGGGGAATATCTAGTTCAACTCAGTATTGGAAACTAAGTAAAACAGGAGCTTCTCTTCAGTCCAAAACACTGTATTTGCTGGGAACAGACGCGAGTGCTATTTGCACTGTTTATGGCCAGAATCCCACAATAGTGGTGTTCTTACCCTGAATTAACACTTAATGCGAGAACTTGAAACTCAATGTGAATCAACTCCGTTTACGAAGTTGTATTGAACCCCAGTCGGCCTTACAAGAAAAACACTCGGCTTTTGAGAAACAGGCACTCTTGCACTCTACTGTGTTTCCTATAGGGCCAGTACAGTGAGCTAGCTCAGAACAAGAGAACTGTGCTTCCTACACAATCGGGGCATATCTAGTTCAACTCAGTATTGGAAACTAAGTAAAACAGGAGCTTCTCTACTGTCCAATACACTGTATTTGCTGGGAACAGACGTGAGTGCAATTTGCACTGTTTATGGCCAGAATAGCACAATAGTGGTGTTCTTACCCTGACTTAACACTTAATGCTAGAACTTGAAACTCAATGGGAATCAACTCCGTTTAGGAAGTTGTATTGAACCCCAGTCTGCCTTACAAGAAAAACACTCTGCGTTTGAGAAACAGGCACTCTTGCACTCTACTGTGTTTCCTATACTGCCAGTACAGTGAGCTAGCTCAGAACAAGAGAACTGTGCTTCCTACAAAAACGGGGCATATCTAGTTCAACTCAGTATTGGAAACTAAGTAAAACAGGAGCTTCTCTTCTGTCCAATACACAGTATTTGCTGGGAACAGACGTAAGTGCTATTTGCACTGTTTATGTCCAGAATAGCACAATAGTGGTGTTCTTACCCTGAATTAACACTTAATGCTAGAACTTGAAACTCAATGTGAATCAACTCCGTTTAGGAAGTTGTATTGAACCCCAGTCGGCCTTACAAGTAAAACACTCTGCTTTTGAGAAACAGGCACTCTTGCAATCTACTGTGTTTCCTATAGGGCCAGTACAGTGAGCTAGCTCAGAACAAGAGAACTGTGCTTCCTACACAAACGGGGCATATCTAGTTCAACTCAGTATTGGAAACTAAGTAAAACAGGAGCTTCTCTTCATTCCAATACACTGTATTTGCTGGGAACAGACGCGAGTGCTATTTGCACTGTTTATGGCCAGAATAGCACAATAGTGGTGTTCTTACCCTGAATTAACACTTAATGCTAGAACTTGAAACTCAATGTGAATCAACTCCGTTTAGGAAGTTTTATTGAACCCCAGTCGGCCTTACAAGAAAAACACTCTGCTTTTGAGAAACAGGCACTCTTGCACTCTACTGTGTTTCCTATAGGGCCAGTACAGTGAGCTAGCTCAGAACAAGAGAACTGTGCTTCCTACACAAACGGGGCATATCTAGTTCAACTCAGTATTGGAAACTAAGTAAAACAGGAGCTTCTCTTCAGTCCAAAACACTGTATTTGCTGGGAACAGACGCGAGTGCTATTTGCACTGTTTATGGCCAGAATAGAACAATAGTGGTGTTCTTACCCTGAATTAACACTTAATGCTAGAACTTGAAACTCAATGTGAATCAACTCCGTTTAGGAAGTTGTATTGAACCCCAGTCGGCCTTACAAGAAAAACACTCTGATTTTGAGAAACAGGCACTCTTGCACTCTACTGTGTTTCCTATAGTGCCCATACAGTGAGCTACCTCAGAACAAGAGAACTGTGCTTCCTACACAAACGGGGCATATCTAGTTCAACTCAGTATTGGAAACTAAGTAAAACAGGAGCTTCTCTTCAGTCCAATACACTGTATTTGCTGGGAACAGACGCGAGTGCTATTTGCACTGTTTATGGCCAGAACACCACAATAGTGGTGTTCTTACCCTGAATTAACACTTAATGCTAGAACTTGAAACTCAATGGGAATCAACTCCGTTTAGGAAGTTGTATTGAACCCCAGTCGGACTTACAAGAAAAACACTCTGCTTTTGAGAAAAAGGCACTCTGGCACTCTACTGTGTTTCCTATAGGGCCAGTACAGTGAGCTAGCTCAGAACAAGAGAACTGTGCTTCCTACACAAACGGGGCATATCTAGTTCAACTCAGTATTGGAAACTAAGTAAAACAGGAGCTTCTCTTCAGTCCAATACACTGTATTTGCTGGGAACAGACGCGAGTGCTATTTGCACTGTTTATGGCCAGAACACCACAATAGTGGTGTTCTTACCCTGAATTAACACTTAATGCTAGAACTTGAAACTCAGTGGGAATCAACTCCGTTTAGGAAGTTGTATTGAACCCCAGTCGGACTTACAAGAAAAACACTCTGCTTTTGAGAAAAAGGCACTCTGGCACTCTACTGTGTTTCCTATAGGGCCAGTACAGTGAGCTAGCTCAGAACAAGAGAACTGTGCTTCCTACACAAACGGGGCATATCTAATTCAACTCAGTATTGGAAACTAAGTAAAACAGGAGCTTCTCTTCAGTCCAATACACTGTATTTGCTGGGAACAGACGCGAGTACTATTTGCACTGTTTATCGCCAGAATAGCACAATAGTGGTGTTCTTACCCTGAATTAACACTTAATGCTAGAACTTGAAACTCAATGTGAATCAACTCCGTTTAGGAAGTTGTATTGAACCCCAGTCGGCCTTACAAGAAAAACACTCTGCTTTTGAGAAACAGGCACTCTTGCACTCTACTGTGTTTCCTATCGGGCCAGTACAGTGAGCTAGCTCAGAACAAGAGAACTGTGCTTCCTACACAAACGGGGCATATCTAGTTCAACTCAGTATTGGAAACTAAGTAAAACAGGAGCTTCTCTTCAGTCTAATACACTGTATTTGCTGGGAATAGACGCGAGTGCTATTTGCACTGTTAATGGCCAGAACACCAAAATAGTGGTGTTCTTACCCTGAATTAACACTTAATGCTAGAACTTGAAACTCAATGTGAATCAACTCCGTTTAGGAAGTTGTATTGAACCCCAGTCGGCCTTACAAGAAAAACACTCTGCTTTTGAGAAACAGGTACTCTTGCACTCTACTGTGTTTCCTATAGGGCCAGTACAGTGAGGTAGCTCAGAACAAGAGAACTGTGCTTCCTACACAATCTGGGCATATCTAGTTCAACTCAGTATTGGAAACTAAGTAAAACAGGAGCTTCTCTTCAGTCCAATACACTGTATTTGCTGGGAACAGACGCGAGTGATATTTGCACTCTTTATGGCCAGAATAGCACAACAGTGGTGTTCTTACCCAAATTAACACTTAATGCTAGAACTTGAAACTCAATGTGATTCAACTCCGTTTAGGAAGTTTTATTGAACCCCAGTCGGCCTTACAAGAAAAACACTCTGCTTTTGAGAAACAGGCACTCTTGCACTCCACTGTGTTTCCTATAGGGCCAGTAGAGTGAGCTAGCTCAGAACAAGAGAACTGTGCTTCCTACACAATCGGGGCATATCTAGTTCAACTCAGTATTGGAAACTAAGTAAAACAGGAGCTTCTCTTCTGTCCAATACACTGTATTTGCTGGGAACAGACGTGAGTGCTATTTGCACTGTTTATGTCCAGAATAGCACAATAGTGGTGTTCTTACCCTGAATTAACACTTAATGCTAGAACTTGAAACTCAATGTGAATCAACTCCCTTTAGGCAGTTGTATTGATCCCCAGTCGGCCTTACAAGTAAAACACTCTGATTTTGAGAAACAGGCACTCTTGCAATCTACTGTGTTTCCTATAGGGCCAGTACAGTGAGCTAGCTCAGAACAAGAGAACTGTGCTTCCTACACAAACGGGGCATATCTAGTTCAACTCAGTATTGGAAACTAAGTAAAACAGGAGCTTCTCTTCAGTCCAATACACTGTATTTGCTGGGAACAGACGCGAGTGCTATTTGCACTGTTTATGGCCAGAATAGCACAATAGTGGTGTTCTTACCCTGAATTAACACTTAATGCTAGAACTTGAAACTCAATGGGAATCAACTCCGTTTAGGAAGTTGTATTGAACCCCAGTCTGCCTTACAAGAAAAACACTCTGCGGTTGCGAAACAGGCACTCTTGCACTCTACTGTGTTTCCTATAGTGCCAGTACAGTGAGCTAGCTCAGAACAAGAGAACTGTGCTTCCTACACAAACGGGGCATATCTAGTTCAACTCAGTATTGGAAACTAAGTAAAACAGGAGCTTCTCTTCAGTCCAATACACTGTATTTGCTGGGAACAGACGCGAGTGCTATTTGCACTGTTTATGGCCAGAACACCACAATAGAGGTGTTCTTACCCTGAATTAACACTTAATGCTAGAACTTGAAACTCAATGTGAATCAACTCCGTTTAGGAAGTTGTATTGAACCCCAGTCGGACTTACAAGAAAAACACTCTGCTTTTGAGAAAAAGGCACTCTGGCACTCTACTGTGTTTCCTATAGGGCCAGTACAGTGAGCTAGCTCAGAACAAGAGAACTGTGCTTCCTACACAAACGGGGCATATCTAATTCAACTCAGTATTGGAAACTAAGTAAAACAGGAGCTTCTCTTCAGTCCAATACACTGTATTTGCTGGGAACAGACGCGAGTACTATTTGCACTGTTTATGGCCAGAATAGCACAATAGTGGTATTCTTACCCTGAATTAACACTTAATGCTAGAACTTGAAACTCAATGTGAATCAACTCCGTTTAGGAAGTTCTATTGAACCCCAGTCGGCCTTACAAGAAAAACACTCTGCTTTTGAGAAACAGGCACTCTTGCACTCTACTGTGTTTCCTATAGGGCCAGTACAGTGAGCTAGCTCAGAACAAGAGAACTGTGCTTCCTACACAAACGGGGCATATCTAGTTCAACTCAGTATTGGAAACTAAGTAAAACAGGAGCTTCTCTTCTGTCCAATACACTGTATTTGCTGGGAAAAGACGTGAGTGCTATTTGCACTGTTTATGTCCAGAATAGCACAATAGTGGTGTTCTTACCCTGAATTAACACTTAATGCTAGAACTTGAAACTCAATGTGAATCAACTCCCTTTAGGCAGTTGTATTGAACCCCAGTCGGCCTAACAAGTAAAACACTCTGCTTTTGAGAAACAGGCACTCTTGCAATCTACTGTGTTTCCTATAGGGCCAGTACAGTGAGCTAGCTCAGAACAAGAGAACTGTGCTTCCTACACAAACGGGGCATATCTAGTTCAACTCAGTATTGGAAACTAAGTAAAACAGGAGCTTTTCTTCAGTCCAAAACACTGTATTTGCTGGGAACAGACGCGAGTGCTATTTGCACTGTTTATGGCCAGAATAACACAATAGTGGTGTTCTTACCCTGAATTAACACTTATTGCTAGAACTTGAAACTCAATGGGAATCAACTCCGTTTAGGAAGTTGTATTGAACCCCAGTCTGCCTTACAAGAAAAACACTCTGCTTTTGAGAAACAGGCACTCTTGCACTCTACTGTGTTTCCTATAGTGCCAGTACAGTGAGCTAGCTCAGAACAAGAGAACTGTGCTTCCTACACAATCTCGGCATATCTAGTTCAACTCAGTATTGGAAACTAAGTAAAACAGGAGCTTCTCTACTGTCCAATACACTGTATTTGCTGGGAACAGACGTGAGTGCTATTTGCACTGTTTATGGCCAGAATAGCACAATAGTGGTGTTCTTACCCTGAATTAACACTTAATGCTAGAACTTGAAACTCAA
This sequence comes from Peromyscus maniculatus bairdii, assembly GCF_049852395.1. Taxonomy (NCBI): domain Eukaryota; kingdom Metazoa; phylum Chordata; class Mammalia; order Rodentia; family Cricetidae; genus Peromyscus; species Peromyscus maniculatus. The sequence continues at coordinate 53,739,735 of NC_134866.1, forward strand.
TGTGAATCAACTCCGTTTAGGAAGTTGTATTGAACCCCAGTCGGCCTTACAAGAAAAACACTCTGCTTTTGAGAAACAGGCACTCTTGCACTCTACTGTGTTTCCTATAGGGCCAGTACAGTGAGCTAGCTCAGAACAAGAGAACTGTGCTTTCTACACAAACGGGGCATATCTAGTTCAACTCAGTATTGGAAACTAAGTAAAACAGGAGCTTCTCTTCAGTCCAAAACACTTTATTTGCTGGGAACAGTCGCGAGTGCTCTTTGCACTGTTTATGGCCAGAATAGCGTAATAGTGGTGTTCTTACCCTGAATTAACACTTAATGCTAGAACTTGAAACTCAATGTGAATCAACTCCGTTTAGGAAGTTGTATTGAACCCCAGTCGGCCTTACAAGAAAAACACTCTGATTTTGAGAAACAGGCACTCTTGCACTCTAATATGTTTCCTATAGTGCCAGTACAGTGAGCTAGCTCAGAACAAGAGAACTGTGCTTCCTACACAAACGGGGCATATCTAGTTCAACTCAGTATTGGAAACTAAGTAAAACAGGAGCTTCTCTTCAGTCCAATACACTGTATTTGCTGGGAACAGACGCGAGTGCTATTTGCACTGTTTATGGCCAGAATAGCACACTAGTGGTGTTCTTACCCTGAATTAACACTTAATGCTAGAACTTGAAACTGAATGTGAATCAACTCCGTTTAGGAAGATGTATTGAACACCAGTCGGCCTTACAAAAAAAACACTCTGCTTTTGAGAAACAGGCACTCTTGCACTCTACTGTGTTTCCTATAGGGCCAGTACAGTAAGCTAGCTCAGAACAAGAGACTGTGCTTCCTACATAATCTGGGCATATCTAGTTCAATTCAGTATTGGAAACTAAGTAAAACAGGAGCTTCTCTTCAATCCAATATACTGTTTTTGCTGGGAACAGACGCGAGTGCTATTTGCACTGTTAATGGCCAGAACAGCACAATAGTGGTGTTCTTACCCTGAATTAACACTTAATGCTAGAACTTGAAACTCAATGTGAATCAACTCCGTTTAGGAAGTTGTATTGAACACCAGTCGGCCTTACAAGATTAACACTCCGCTTTTGAGAAACAGGCACTGTTGCAGTCTACTGTGTTTCCTATAGGGCCAGTACAGTGAGCTATCTCAGAACAAGAGAACTGTGCTTCCTACACAAACGGGGCATATCTAGTTCAACTCAGTATTGGAAACTAAGTAAAACAGGAGCTTCTCTTCAGTCCAAAACACTGTATTTGCTGGGAATAGACGCGAGTGCTATTTGCACTGTTTATGGCCAGAATCGCACAATAGTGGTGTTCTTACCCTGAATTAACACTTAATGCTAGAAGTTGAAACTCAATGGGAATCAACTCCGTTTAGGAAGTTGAATTGAACCCCAGTCGGCCTTACAATCAAAACACTCTGCTTTTGAGAAACAGGCACTCTTGCACTCTACTGTGTTTCCTATCGGGCCAGTACAGTGAGCTAGCTCAGAACAAGAGAACTGTGCTTCCTACACAAACGGGGCATATCTAGTTCAACTCAGTATTGGAAACTAAGTAAAACAGGAGCTTCTCTTCAGTCCAAAACACTGTATTTGCTGGGAACAGACGCGAGTGCTATTTGCACTGTTTATGGCCAGAATCCCACAATAGTGGTGTTCTTACCCTGAATTAACACTTAATGCTAGAACTTGAAACTCAATGTGAATCAACTCCGTTTAGGAAGTTGTATTGAACCCCAGTTGGCCTTACAAGAAAAACACTCGGCTTTTGAGAAACAGGCACTCTTGCACTCTACTGTGTTTCCTATAGGGCCAGTACAGTGAGCTAGCTCAGAACAAGAGAACTGTGCTTCCTACACAATCGGGGCATATCTAGTTCAACTCAGTATTGGAAACTAAGTAAAACAGGAGCTTCTCTACTGTCCAATACACTGTATTTGCTGGGAACAGACGTGAGTGCAATTTGCACTGTTTATGGCCAGAATAGCACAATAGTGGTGTTCTTACCCTGACTTAACACTTAATGCTAGAACTTGAAACTCAATGTGAATCACTCCCTTTAGGCAGTTGTATTGAACCCCAGTCGGCCTTACAAGTAAAACACTCTGCTTTTGAGAAACAGGCACTCTTGCAATCTACTGTGTTTCCTATAGGGCCAGTACAGTGAGGTAGCTCAGAACAAGAGAACTGTGCTTCCTACACAAACGGGGCATATCTAGTTCAACTCAGTATTGGAAACTAAGTAAAACAGGAGCTTCTCTTCAGTCCAAAACACTGTATTTGCTGGGAACAGACGCGAGTGCTATTTGCACTGTTTATGGCCAGAATAGCACAATAGTGGTGTTCTTACCCTGAATTAACACTTAATGCTAGAACTTGAAACTCAATGGGAATCAACTCCGTTTAGGAAGTTGTATTGAACCCCAGTCTGTCTTACAAGAAAAACACTCTGCGTTTGAGAAACAGGCACTCTTGCACTCTACTGTGTTTCCTATACTGCCAGTACAGTGAGCTAGCTCAGAACAAGAGAACTGTGCTTCCTACACAAACGGGGCATATCTAGTTCAACTCAGTATTGGAAACTAAGTAAAACAGGAGCTTCTCTTCTGTCCAATACACAGTATTTGCTGGGAACAGACGTAAGTGCTATTTGCACTGTTTATGTCCAGAATAGCACAATAGTGGTGTTCTTACCCTGAATTAACACTTAATGCTAGAACTTGAAACTCAATGTGAATCAACTCCGTTTAGGAAGTTGTATTGAACCCCAGTCGGCCTTACTAGTAAAACACTCTGCTTTTGAGAAACAGGCACTCTTGCAATCTACTGTGTTTCCTATAGGGCCAGTACAGTGAGCTAGCTCAGAACAAGAGAACTGTGCTTCCTACACAAACGGGGCATATCTAGTTCAACTCAGTATTGGAAACTAAGTAAAACAGGAGCTTCTCTTCATTCCAATACACTGTATTTGCTGGGAACAGACGCGAGTGCTATTTGCACTGTTTATGGCCAGAATAGCACAATAGTGGTGTTCTTACCCTGAATTAACACTTAATGCTAGAACTTGAAACTCAATGTGAATCAACTCCGTTTAGGAAGTTTTATTGAACCCCAGTCGGCCTTACAAGAAAAACACTCTGCTTTTGAGAAACAGGCACTCTTGCACTCTACTGTGTTTCCTATAGGGCCAGTACAGTGAGCTAGCTCAGAACAAGAGAACTGTGCTTCCTACACAAACGGGGCATATCTAGTTCAACTCAGTATTGGAAACTAAGTAAAACAGGAGCTTCTCTTCAGTCCAAAACACTGTATTTGCTGGGAACAGACGCGAGTGCTATTTGCACTGTTTATGGCCAGAATAGAACAATAGTGGTGTTCTTACCCTGAATTAACACTTAATGCTAGAACTTGAAACTCAATGTGAATCAACTCCGTTTAGGAAGTTGTATTGAACCCCAGTCGGCCTTACAAGAAAAACACTCTGATTTTGAGAAACAGGCACTCTTGCACTCTACTGTGTTTCCTATAGTGCCCGTACAGTGAGCTACCTCAGAACAAGAGAACTGTGCTTCCTACACAAACGGGGCATATCTAGTTCAACTCAGTATTGGAAACTAAGTAAAACAGGAGCTTCTCTTCAGTCCAATACACTGTATTTGCTGGGAACAGACGCGAGTGCTATTTGCACTGTTTATGGCCAGAACACCACAATAGTGGTGTTCTTACCCTGAATTAACACTTAATGCTAGAACTTGAAACTCAATGGGAATCAACTCCGTTTAGGAAGTTGTATTGAACCCCAGTCGGACTTACAAGAAAAACACTCTGCTTTTGAGAAAAAGGCACTCTGGCACTCTACTGTGTTTCCTATAGGGCCAGTACAGTGAGCTAGCTCAGAACAAGAGAACTGTGCTTCCTACACAAACGGGGCATATCTAATTCAACTCAGTATTGGAAACTAAGTAAAACAGGAGCTTCTCTTCAGTCCAATACACTGTATTTGCTGGGAACAGACGCGAGTACTATTTGCACTGTTTATCGCCAGAATAGCACAATAGTGGTGTTCTTACCCTGAATTAACACTTAATGCTAGAACTTGAAACTCAATGTGAATCAACTCTGTTTAGGAAGTTGTATTGAACCCCAGTCGGCCTTACAAGAAAAACACTCTGCTTTTGAGAAACAGGCACTCTTGCACTCTACTGTGTTTCCTATAGTGCCAGTACAGTGAGCTAGCTCAGAACAAGAGAACTGTGCTTCCTACACAAACGGGGCATATCTAGTTCAACTCAGTATTGGAAACTAAGTAAAACAGGAGCTTCTCTTCAGTCTAATACACTGTATTTGCTGGGAATAGACGCGAGTGCTATTTGCACTGTTAATGGCCAGAACACCAAAATAGTGGTGTTCTTACCCTGAATTAACACTTAATGCTAGAACTTGAAACTCAATGTGAATCAACTCCGTTTAGGAAGTTGTATTGAACCCCAGTCGGCCTTACAAGAATAACACTCTGCTTTTGAGAAACAGGTACTCTTGCACTCTACTGTGTTTCCTATAGGGCCAGTACAGTGAGGTAGCTCAGAACAAGAGAACTGTGCTTCCTACACAATCTGGGCATATCTAGTTCAACTCAGTATTGGAAACTAAGTAAAACAGGAGCTTCTCTTCAGTCCAATACACTGTATTTGCTGGGAACAGACGCGAGTGATATTTGCACTCTTTATGGCCAGAATAGCACAACAGTGGTGTTCTTACCCAAATTAACACTTAATGCTAGAACTTGAAACTCAATGTGATTCAACTCCGTTTAGGAAGTTTTATTGAACCCCAGTCGGCCTTACAAGAAAAACACTCTGCTTTTGAGAAACAGGCACTCTTGCACTCCACTGTGTTTCCTATAGGGCCAGTAGAGTGAGCTAGCTCAGAACAAGAGAACTGTGCTTCCTACACAATCGGGGCATATCTAGTTCAACTCAGTATTGGAAACTAAGTAAAACAGGAGCTTCTTTCTGTCCAATACACTGTATTTGCTGGGAACAGACGTGAGTGCTATTTGCACTGTTTATGTCCAGAATAGCACAATAGTGGTGTTCTTACCCTGAATTAACACTTAATGCTAGAACTTGAAACTCAATGTGAATCAACTCCCTTTAGGCAGTTGTATTGATCCCCAGTCGGCCTTACAAGTAAAACACTCTGATTTTGAGAAACAGGCACTCTTGCAATCTACTGTGTTTCCTATAGGGCCAGTACAGTGAGCTAGCTCAGAACAAGAGAACTGTGCTTCCTACACAAACGGGGCATATCTAGTTCAACTCAGTATTGGAAACTAAGTAAAACAGGAGCTTCTCTTCAGTCCAATACACTGTATTTGCTGGGAACAGACGCGAGTGCTATTTGCACTGTTTATGGCCAGAACACCACAATAGAGGTGTTCTTACCCTGAATTAACACTTAATGCTAGAACTTGAAACTCAATGTGAATCAACTCCGTTTAGGAAGTTGTATTGAACCCCAGTCGGACTTACAAGAAAAACACTCTGCTTTTCAGAAAAAGGCACTCTGGCACTCTACTGTGTTTCCTATAGGGCCAGTACAGTGAGCTAGCTCAGAACAAGAGAACTGTGCTTCCTACACAAACGGGGCATATCTAATTCAACTCAGTATTGGAAACTAAGTAAAACAGGAGCTTCTCTTCAGTCCAATACACTGTATTTGCTGGGAACAGACGCGAGTACTATTTGCACTGTTTATGGCCAGAATAGCACAATAGTGGTGTTCTTACCCTGAATTAACACTTAATGCTAGAACTTGAAACTCAATGTGAATCAACTCCGTTTAGGAAGTTCTATTGAACCCCAGTCGGCCTTACAAGAAAAACACTCTGCTTTTGAGAAACAGGCACTCTTGCACTCTACTGTGTTTCCTATAGGGCCAGTACAGTGAGCTAGCTCAGAACAAGAGAACTGTGCTTCCTACACAAACGGGGCATATCTAGTTCAACTCAGTATTGGAAACTAAGTAAAACATGAGCTTCTCTTCTGTCCAATACACTGTATTTGCTGGGAAAAGACGTGAGTGCTATTTGCACTGTTTATGTCCAGAATAGCACAATAGTGGTGTTCTTACCCTGAATTAACACTTAATGCTAGAACTTGAAACTCAATGTGAATCAACTCCCTTTAGGCAGTTGTATTGAACCCCAGTCGGCCTTACAAGTAAAACACTCTGCTTTTGAGAAACAGGCACTCTTGCAATCTACTGTGTTTCCTATAGGGCCAGTACAGTGAGCTAGCTCAGAACAAGAGAACTGTGCTTCCTACACAAACGGGGCATATCTAGTTCAACTCAGTATTGGAAACTAAGTAAAACAGGAGCTTCTCTTCAGGCCAAAACACTGTATTTGCTGGGAACAGACGCGAGTGCTATTTGCAATGTTTATGGCCAGAATAACACAATAGTGGTGTTCTTACCCTGAATTAACACTTAATGCTAGAACTTGAAACTCAATGGGAATCAACTCCGTTTAGGAAGTTGTATTGAACCCCAGTCTGCCTTACAAGAAAAACACTCTGCTTTTGAGAAACAGGCACTCTTGCACTCTACTGTGTTTCCTATAGTGCCAGTACAGTGAGCTAGCTCAGAACAAGAGAACTGTGCTTCCTACACAATCTCGGCATATCTAGTTCAACTCAGTATTGGAAACTAAGTAAAACAGGAGCTTCTCTACTGTCCAATACACTGTATTTGCTGGGAACAGACGTGAGTGCTATTTGCACTGTTTATGGCCAGAATAGCACAATAGTGGTGTTCTTACCCTGAATTAACACTTAATGCTAGAACTTGAAACTCAATGTGAATCAACTCCCTATAGGGAGTTGTATTGAACCCCAGTCGGCCTTACAAGTAAAACACTCTGCTTTTGAGAAACAGGCACTCTTGCAATCTACTGTGTTTCCTATAGGGCCAGTACAGTGAGCTAGCTCAGAACAAGAGAACTGTGCTTCCTACACAAACGGGGCATATCTAGTTCAACTCAGTATTGGAAACTAAGTAAAACAGGAGCTTCTCTTCATTCCAATACACTGTATTTGCTGGGAACAGACGCGAGTGCTATTTGCACTGTTTATGGCCAGAATAGCACAATAGTGGTGTTCTTACCCTGAATTAACACTTAATGCTAGAACTTGAAACTCAATGTGCATCAACTCCGTTTAGGAAGTTGTATTGAACCCCAGTCGGCCTTACAAGAAAAACACTCTGCTTTTGAGAAACAGGCACTCTTGCACTCTACTGTGTTTCCTATAGTGCCAGTACAGTGAGCTAGCTCAGAACAAGAGAACTGTGCTTCCTACACAAACGGGGCATATCTAGATCAACTCAGTATTGGAAACTAAGTAAAACAGGAGCTTCTCTTCAGTCCAATACACTGTATTTGCTGGGAACAGACGCGAGTGCTATTTGCACTGTTTATGGCCAGAATAGCACAATAGTGGTGTTCTTACCCTGAATTAACACTTAATGCTAGAACTTGAAACTCAATGTGAATCAACTCCGTTTAGGAAGTTCTATTGAACCCCAGTCGGCCTTACAAGAAAAACACTCTGCTTTTGAGAAACAGGCACTCTTGCACTCTACTGTGTTTCCTATAGGGCCAGTACAGTGAGCTAGCTCAGAACAAGAGAACTGTGCTTCCTACACAAACGGGGCATATCTAGTTCAACTCAGTATTGGAAACTAAGTAAAACATGAGCTTCTCTTCTGTCCAATACACTGTATTTGCTGGGAAAAGACGTGAGTGCTATTTGCACTGTTTATGTCCAGAATAGCACAATAGTGGTGTTCTTACCCTGAATTAACACTTAATGCTAGAACTTGAAACTCAATGTGAATCAACTCCCTTTAGGCAGTTGTATTGAACCCCAGTCGGCCTTACAAGTAAAACACTCTGCTTTTGAGAAACAGGCACTCTTGCAATCTACTGTGTTTCCTATAGGGCCAGTACAGTGAGCTAGCTCAGAACAAGAGAACTGTGCTTCCTACACAAACGGGGCATATCTAGTTCAACTCAGTATTGGAAACTAAGTAAAACAGGAGCTTCTCTTCAGTCCAAAACACTGTATTTGCTGGGAACAGACGCGAGTGCTATTTGCAATGTTTATGGCCAGAATAACACAATAGTGGTGTTCTTACCCTGAATTAACACTTAATGCTAGAACTTGAAACTCAATGGGAATCAACTCCGTTTAGGAAGTTGTATTGAACCCCAGTCTGCCTTACAAGAAAAACACTCTGCTTTTGAGAAACAGGCACTCTTGCACTCTACTGTGTTTCCTATAGTGCCAGTACAGTGAGCTAGCTCAGAACAAGAGAACTGTGCTTCCTACACAATCTCGGCATATCTAGTTCAACTCAGTATTGGAAACTAAGTAAAACAGGAGCTTCTCTACTGTCCAATACACTGTATTTGCTGGGAACAGACGTGAGTGCTATTTGCACTGTTTATGGCCAGAATAGCACAATAGTGGTGTTCTTACCCTGAATTAACACTTAATGCTAGAACTTGAAACTCAATGTGAATCAACTCCCTATAGGGAGTTGTATTGAACCCCAGTCGGCCTTACAAGTAAAACACTCTGCTTTTGAGAAACAGGCACTCTTGCAATCTACTGTGTTTCCTATAGGGCCAGTACAGTGAGCTAGCTCAGAACAAGAGAACTGTGCTTCCTACACAAACGGGGCATATCTAGTTCAACTCAGTATTGGAAACTAAGTAAAACAGGAGCTTCTCTTCATTCCAATACACTGTATTTGCTGGGAACAGACGCGAGTGCTATTTGCACTGTTTATGGCCAGAATAGCACAATAGTGGTGTTCTTACCCTGAATTAACACTTAATGCTAGAACTTGAAACTCAATGTGCATCAACTCCGTTTAGGAAGTTGTATTGAACCCCAGTCGGCCTTACAAGAAAAACACTCTGCTTTTGAGAAACAGGCACTCTTGCACTCTACTGTGTTTCCTATAGTGCCAGTACAGTGAGCTAGCTCAGAACAAGAGAACTGTGCTTCCTACACAAACGGGGCATATCTAGATCAACTCAGTATTGGAAACTAAGTAAAACAGGAGCTTCTCTTCAGTCCAATACACTGTATTTGCTGGGAACAGACGCGAGTGCTATTTGCACTGTTTATGGCCAGAACACCACAATAGTGGTGTTCTTACCCTGAATTAACACTTAATGCTAGAACTTGAAACTCAATGTGAATCAACTCCGTTTAGGAAGTTGTATTGAACCCCAGTCGGACTTACAAGAAAAACACTCTGCTTTTGAGAAAAAGGCACTCTGGCACTCTACTGTGTTTCCTATAGGGCCAGTACAGTGAGTTAGCTCAGAACAAGAGAACTGTGCTTCCTACACAAACGGGGCATATCTAATTCAACTCAGTATTGGAAACTAAGTAAAACAGGAGCTTCTCTTCAGTCCAATACACTGTATTTGCTGGGAACAGACGCGAGTACTATTTGCACTGTTTATGGCCAGAATAGCACAATAGTGGTGTTCTTACCCAGAATTAACACTTAATGCTAGAACTTGAAACTCAATGTGAATCAACTCCGTTTAGGAAGTTGTATTGAACCCCAGTCGGCCTTACAAGAAAAACACTCTGCTTTTGAGAAACAGGCACTCTTGCACTCTACTGTGTTTCCTATAGGGCCAGTACAGTGAGCTAGCTCAGAACAAGAGAACTGTGCTTCCTACACAATCGGGGCATATCTAGTTCAACTCAGTATTGGAAACTAAGTAAAACAGGAGCTTCTCTTCTGTCCAATTCACTGTATTTGCTGGGAACACACGTGAGTGCTATTTGCACTGTTTATGTCCAGAATAGCACAATAGTGGTGTTCTTACCCTGAATTAACACTTAATGCTAGAACTTGAAACTCAATGTGAATCAACTCCCTTTAGGCAGTTGTATTGAACCCCAGTCGGCCTTACAAGTAAAACACTCTGCTTTTGAGAAACAGGCACTCTTGCAATCTACTGTGTTTCCTATAGGGCCAGTACAGTGAGCTAGCTCAGAACAAGAGAACTGTGCTTCCTACACAAACGGGGCATATCTAGTTCAACTCAGTATTGGAAACTAAGTAAAACAGGAGCTTCTCTTCATTCCAATACACTGTATTTGCTGGGAACAGACGTGAGTGCTATTTGCACTGTTTATGTCCAGAATAGCACAATAGTGGTGTTCTTACCCTGAATTAACACTTAATGCTAGAACTTGAAACTCAATGGGAATCAACTCCCTTTAGGCAGTTGTATTGAACCCCAGTCGGCCTTACAAGTAAAACACTCTGCTTTTGAGAAACAGGCACTCTTGCAATCTACTGTGTTTCCTATAGGGCCAGTACAGTGAGCTAGCTCAGAACAAGAGAACTGTGCTTCCTACACAAACGGGGCATATCTAGTTCAACTCAGTATTGGAAACTAAGTAAAACAGGAGCTTCTCTTCATTCCAATACACTGTATTTGCTGGGAACAGACGCGAGTGCTATTTGCACTGTTTATGGCCAGAATACCACAATAGTGGTGTTCTTACCCTGAATTAACACTTAATGCTAGAACTTGAAACTCAATGTGCATCAACTCCGTTTAGGAAGTTGTATTGAACCCCAGTCGGCCTTACAAGAAAAACACTCTGCTTTTGAGAAACAGGCACTCTTGCACTCTACTGTGTTTCCTATAGGGCCAGTACAGTGAGCTAGCTCAGAACAAGAGAACTGTGCTTCCTACACAAACGGGGCATATCTAGTTCAACTCAGTATTGGAAACTAAGTAAAACAGGAGCTTCTCTTCAGTCCAAAACACTTTATTTGCTGGGAACAGTCGCGAGTGCTATTTGCACTGTTTATGGCCAGAATAGCGTAATAGTGGTGTTCTTACCCTGAATTAACACTTAATGCTAGAACTTGAAACTCAATGTGAATCAACTCCGTTTAGGAAGTTGTATTGAACCCCAGTCGGCCTTACAAGAAAAACACTCTGATTTTGAGAAACAGGCACTCTTGCACTCTACTGTGTTTCCTATAGTGCCAGTACAGTGAGCTAGCTCAGAACAAGAGAACTGTGCTTCCTACACAAACGGGGCATATCTAGATCAACTCAGTATTGGAAACTAAGTAAAACAGGAGCTTCTCTTCAGTCCAATACACTGTATTTGCTGGGAACAGACGCGAGTGCTATTTGCACTGTTTATGGCCAGAACACCACAATAGTGGTGATCTTACCCTGACTTAACACTTAATGCTAGAACTTGAAACTCAATGTGAATCAACTCCGTTTAGGAAGTTGTATTGAACCCCAGTCGGACTTACAAGAAAAACACTCTGCTTTTGAGAAAAAGGCACTCTGGTACTCTACTGTGTTTCCTATAGGGCCAGTACAGTGAGTTAGCTCAGAACAAGAGAACTGTGCTTCCTACACAAACGGGGCATATCTAATTCAACTCAGTATTGGAAACTAAGTAAAACAGGAGCTTCTCTTCAGTCCAATACACTGTATTTGCTGGGTACAGACGCGAGTACTATTTGCACTGTTTATGGCCAGAATAGCACAATAGTGGTGTTCTTACCCAGAATTAACACTTAATGCTAGAACTTGAAACTCAATGTGAATCAACTCCGTTTAGGAAGTTGTATTGAATCCCAGTCGGCCTTACAAGAAAAACACTCTGCTTTTGAGAAACAGGCACTCTTGCACTCTACTGTGTTTCCTATAGGGCCAGTACAGTGAGCTAGCTCAGAACAAGAGAACTGTGCTTCCTACACAATCGGGGCATATCTACTTCAACTCAGTATTGGAAACTAAGTAAAACAGGAGCTTCTCTTCTGTCCAATTCACTGTATTTGCTGGGAACACACGTGAGTGCTATTTGCACTGTTTATGTCCAGAATAGCACAATAGTGGTGTTCTTACCCTGAATTAACACTTAATGCTAGAACTTGAAACTCAATGTGAATCAACTCCCTTTAGGCAGTTGTATTGAACCCCAGTCGGCCTTACAAGTAAAACACTCTGCTTTTGAGAAACAGGCACTCTTGCAATCTACTGTGTTTCCTATAGGGCCAGTACAGTGAGCTAGCTCAGAACAAGAGAACTGTGCTTCCTACACAAACGGGGCATATCTAGTTCAACTCAGTATTGGAAACTAAGTAAAACAGGAGCTTCTCTTCATTCTAATACACTGTATTTGCTGGGAACAGACGCGAGTGCTATTTGCACTGTTTATGGCCAGAATAGCACAATAGTGGTGTTCTTACCCTGAATTAACACTTAAAGCTAGAACTTGAAACTCAATGTGAATCAACTCCGTTTAGGAAGTTGTATTGAACCCCAGTCGGACTTACAAGAAAAACACTCTGCTTTTGAGAAACAGGCACTCTTGCACTCTACTGTGTTTCCTATAGTGCCAGTACAGTGAGCTAGCTCAGAACAAGAGAACTGTGCTTCCTACACAATCTCGGCATATCTAGTTCAACTCAGTATTGGAAACTAAGTAAAACAGGAGCTTCTCTACTGTCCAATACACTGTATTTGCTGGGAACAGACGTGAGTGCTATTTGCACTGTTTATGGCCAGAATAGCACAATAGTGGTGTTCTTACCCTGAATTAACACTTAATGCTAGAACTTGAAACTCAATGGGAATCAACTCCGTTTAGGAAGTTGTATTGAACCCCAGTCTGCCTTACAAGAAAAACACTCTGCGTTTGAGAAACAGGCACTCTTGCACTCTACTGTGTTTCCTATAGGGCCAGTACAGTGAGCTAGCTCAGAACAAGAGAACTGTGCTTCCTACACAATCGGGGCATATCTAGTTCAACTCAGTATTGGAAACTAAGTAAAACAGGAGCTTCTCTTCTGTCCAATACACTGTATTTGCTGGGAACAGACGTGAGTGCTATTTGCACTGTTTATGTCCAGAATAGCACAATAGTTGTGTTCTTACCCTGAATTAACACTTAATGCTAGAACTTGAAACTCCATGTGAATCAACTCCCTTTAGGCAGTTTTATTGAACCCCAGTCGGCCTTACAAGTAAAACACTCTGCTGTTGAGAAACAGGCACTCTTGCAATCTACTGTGTTTCCTATAGGGCCAGTACAGTGAGCTAGCTCAGAACAAGAGAACTGTGCTTCCTACACAAACGGGGAATATCTAGTTCAACTCAGTATTGGAAACTAAGTAAAACAGGAGCTTCTCTTCATTCCAATACACTGTATTTGCTGGGAACAGACGCGAGTGCTATTTGCACTGTTTATGGCCAGAATAGCACAATAGTGGTGTTCTTACCCTGAATTAACACTTAATGCTAGAACTTGAAACTCAATGTGAATCAACTCCGTTTAGAAAGTTGTATTGAACCCCAGTCGGCCTTACAAGAAAAACACTCTGATTTTGAGAAACAGGCACTCTTGCACTCTACTGTGTTTCCTATAGGGCCAGTACAGTGAGCTAGCTCAGAACAAGAGAACTGTGCTTCCTACACAAACGGGGCATATCTAGTTCAACTCAGTATTGGAAACTAAGTAAAACAGGAGCTTCTCTTCAGTCCAAAACACTTTATTTGCTGGGAACAGTCGCGAGTGCTCTTTGCACTGTTTATGGCCAGAATAGCGTAATAGTGGTGTTCTTACCCTGAATTAACACTTAATGCTAGAACTTGAAACTCAATGTGAATCAACTCCGTTTAGGAAGTTGTATTGAACCCCAGTCGGCCTTACAAGAAAAACACTCTGATTTTGAGAAACAGGCACTCTTGCACTCTAATGTGTTTCCTATAGTGCCAGTACAGTGAGCTAGCTCAGAACAAGAGAACTGTGCTTCCTACACAAACGGGGCATATCTAATTCAACTCAGTATTGGAAACTAAGTAAAACAGGAGCTTCTCTTCAGTCCAATACACTGTATTTGCTGGGTACAGACGCGAGTACTATTTGCACTGTTTATGGCCAGAATAGCACAATAGTGGTGTTCTTACCCAGAATTAACACTTAATGCTAGAACTTGAAACTCAATGTGAATCAACTCCGTTTAGGAAGTTGTATTGAATCCCAGTCGGCCTTACAAGAAAAACACTCTGCTTTTGAGAAACAGGCACTCTTGCACTCTACTGTGTTTCCTAACGGGCCAGTACAGTGAGCTAGCTCAGAACAAGAGAACTGTGCTTCCTACACAATCGGGGCATATCTACTTCAACTCAGTATTGGAAACTAAGTAAAACAGGAGCTTCTCTTCTGTCCAATTCACTGTATTTGCTGGGAACACACGTGAGTGCTATTTGCACTGTTTATGTCCAGAATAGCACAATAGTGGTGTTCTTACCCTGAATTAACACTTAATGCTAGAACTTGAAACTCAATGTGAATCAACTCCCTTTAGGCAGTTGTATTGAACCCCAGTCGGCCTTACAAGTAAAACACTCTGCTTTTGAGAAACAGGCACTCTTGCAATCTACTGTGTTTCCTATAGGGCCAGTACAGTGAGCTAGCTCAGAACAAGAGAACTGTGCTTCCTACACAAACGGGGCATATCTAGTTCAACTCAGTATTGGAAACTAAGTAAAACAGGAGCTTCTCTTCATTCTAATACACTGTATTTGCTGGGAACAGACGCGAGTGCTATTTGCACTGTTTATGGCCAGAATAGCACAATAGTGGTGTTCTTACCCTGAATTAACACTTAAAGCTAGAACTTGAAACTCAATGTGAATCAACTCCGTTTAGGAAGTTGTATTGAACCCCAGTCGGACTTACAAGAAAAACACTCTGCTTTTGAGAAACAGGCACTCTTGCACTCTACTGTGTTTCCTATAGTGCCAGTACAGTGAGCTAGCTCAGAACAAGAGAACTGTGCTTCCTACACAATCTCGGCATATCTAGTTCAACTCAGTATTGGAAACTAAGTAAAACAGGAGCTTCTCTACTGTCCAATACACTGTATTTGCTGGGAACAGACGTGAGTGCTATTTGCACTGTTTATGGCCAGAATAGCACAATAGTGGTGTTCTTACCCTGAATTAACACTTAATGCTAGAACTTGAAACTCAATGGGAATCAACTCCGTTTAGGAAGTTGTATTGAACCCCAGTCTGCCTTACAAGAAAAACACTCTGCGTTTGAGAAACAGGCACTCTTGCACTCTACTGTGTTTCCTATAGGGCCAGTACAGTGAGCTAGCTCAGATCAAGAGAACTGTGCTTCCTACACAATCGGGGCATATCTAGTTCAACTCAGTATTGGAAACTAAGTAAAACAGGAGCTTCTCTTCTGTCCAATACACTGTATTTGCTGGGAACAGACGTGAGTGCTATTTGCACTGTTTATGTCCAGAATAGCACAATAGTTGTGTTCTTACCCTGAATTAACACTTAATGCTAGAACTTGAAACTCCATGTGAATCAACTCCCTTTAGGCAGTTTTATTGAACCCCAGTCGGCCTTACAAGTAAAACACTCTGCTGTTGAGAAACAGGCACTCTTGCAATCTACTGTGTTTCCTATAGGGCCAGTACAGTGAGCTAGCTCAGAACAAGAGAACTGTGCTTCCTACACAAACGGGGAATATCTAGTTCAACTCAGTATTGGAAACTAAGTAAAACAGGAGCTTCTCTTCATTCCAATACACTGTATTTGCTGGGAACAGACGCGAGTGCTATTTGCACTGTTTATGGCCAGAATAGCACAATAGTGGTGTTCTTACCCTGAATTAACACTTAATGCTAGAACTTGAAACTCAATGTGAATCAACTCCGTTTAGGAAGTTGTATTGAACCCCAGTCGGCCTTACAAGAAAAACACTCTGATTTTGAGAAACAGGCACTCTTGCACTCTACTGTGTTTCCTATAGGGCCAGTACAGTGAGCTAGCTCAGAACAAGAGAACTGTGCTTCCTACACAAACGGGGCATATCTAGTTCAACTCAGTATTGGAAACTAAGTAAAACAGGAGCTTCTCTTCAGTCCAAAACACTTTATTTGCTGGGAACAGTCGCGAGTGCTCTTTGCACTGTTTATGGCCAGAATAGCGTAATAGTGGTGTTCTTACCCTGAATTAACACTTAATGCTAGAACTTGAAACTCAATGTGAATCAACTCCGTTTAGGAAGTTGTATTGAACCCCAGTCGGCCTTACAAGAAAAACACTCTGATTTTGAGAAACAGGCACTCTTGCACTCTAATGTGTTTCCTATAGTGCCAGTACAGTGAGCTAGCTCAGAACAAGAGAACTGTGCTTCCTACACAAACGGGGCATATCTAATTCAACTCAGTATTGGAAACTAAGTAAAACAGGAGCTTCTCTTCAGTCCAATACACTGTATTTGCTGGGTACAGACGCGAGTACTATTTGCACTGTTTATGGCCAGAATAGCACAATAGTGGTGTTCTTACCCAGAATTAACACTTAATGCTAGAACTTGAAACTCAATGTGAATCAACTCCGTTTAGGAAGTTGTATTGAATCCCAGTCGGCCTTACAAGAAAAACACTCTGCTTTTGAGAAACAGGCACTCTTGCACTCTACTGTGTTTCCTAACGGGCCAGTACAGTGAGCTAGCTCAGAACAAGAGAACTGTGCTTCCTACACAATCGGGGCATATCTAGTTCAACTCAGTATTGGAAACTAAGTAAAACAGGAGCTTCTCTTCTGTCCAATTCACTGTATTTGCTGGGAACACACGTGAGTGCTATTTGCACTGTTTATGTCCAGAATAGCACAATAGTGGTGTTCTTACCCTGAATTAACACTTAATGCTAGAACTTGAAACTCAATGTGAATCAACTCCCTTTAGGCAGTTGTATTGAACCCCAGTCGGCCTTACAAGTAAAACACTCTGCTTTTGAGAAACAGGCACTCTTGCAATCTACTGTGTTTCCTATAGGGCCAGTACAGTGAGCTAGCTCAGAACAAGAGAACTGTGCTTCCTACACAAACGGGGCATATCTAGTTCAACTCAGTATTGGAAACTAAGTAAAACAGGAGCTTCTCTTCATTCTAATACACTGTATTTGCTGGGAACAGACGCGAGTGCTATTTGCACTGTTTATGGCCAGAATAGCACAATAGTGGTGTTCTTACCCTGAATTAACACTTAAAGCTAGAACTTGAAACTCAATGTGAATCAACTCCGTTTAGGAAGTTGTATTGAACCCCAGTCGGACTTACAAGAAAAACACTCTGCTTTTGAGAAACAGGCACTCTTGCACTCTACTGTGTTTCCTATAGTGCCAGTACAGTGAGCTAGCTCAGAACAAGAGAACTGTGCTTCCTACACAATCTCGGCATATCTAGTTCAACTCAGTATTGGAAACTAAGTAAAACAGGAGCTTCTCTACTGTCCAATACACTGTATTTGCTGGGAACAGACGTGAGTGCTATTTGCACTGTTTATGGCCAGAATAGCACAATAGTGGTGTTCTTACCCTGAATTAACACTTAATGCTAGAACTTGAAACTCAATGGGAATCAACTCCGTTTAGGAAGTTGTATTGAACCCCAGTCTGCCTTACAAGAAAAACACTCTGCGTTTGAGAAACAGGCACTCTTGCACTCTACTGTGTTTCCTATAGGGCCAGTACAGTGAGCTAGCTCAGAACAAGAGAACTGTGCTTCCTACACAATCGGGGCATATCTAGTTCAACTCAGTATTGGAAACTAAGTAAAACAGGAGCTTCTCTTCTGTCCAATACACTGTATTTGCTGGGAACAGACGTGAGTGCTATTTGCACTGTTTATGTCCAGAATAGCACAATAGTTGTGTTCTTACCCTGAATTAACACTTAATGCTAGAACTTGAAACTCCATGTGAATCAACTCCCTTTAGGCAGTTTTATTGAACCCCAGTCGGCCTTACAAGTAAAACACTCTGCTGTTGAGAAACAGGCACTCTTGCAATCTACTGTGTTTCCTATAGGGCCAGTACAGTGAGCTAGCTCAGAACAAGAGAACTGTGCTTCCTACACAAACGGGGAATATCTAGTTCAACTCAGTATTGGAAACTAAGTAAAACAGGAGCTTCTCTTCATTCCAATACACTGTATTTGCTGGGAACAGACGCGAGTGCTATTTGCACTGTTTATGGCCAGAATAGCACAATAGTGGTGTTCTTACCCTGAATTAACACTTAATGCTAGAACTTGAAACTCAATGTGAATCAACTCCGTTTAGGAAGTTGTATTGAACCCCAGTCGGCCTTACAAGAAAAACACTCTGATTTTGAGAAACAGGCACTCTTGCACTCTACTGTGTTTCCTATAGGGCCAGTACAGTGAGCTAGCTCAGAACAAGAGAACTGTGCTTCCTACACAAACGGGGCATATCTAGTTCAACTCAGTATTGGAAACTAAGTAAAACAGGAGCTTCTCTTCAGTCCAAAACACTTTATTTGCTGGGAACAGTCGCGAGTGCTCTTTGCACTGTTTATGGCCAGAATAGCGTAATAGTGGTGTTCTTACCCTGAATTAACACTTAATGCTAGAACTTGAAACTCAATGTGAATCAACTCCGTTTAGGAAGTTGTATTGAACCCCAGTCGGCCTTACAAGAAAAACACTCTGATTTTGAGAAACAGGCACTCTTGCACTCTAATGTGTTTCCTATAGTGCCAGTACAGTGAGCTAGCTCAGAACAAGAGAACTGTGCTTCCTACACAAACGGGGCATATCTAGTTCAACTCAGTATTGGAAACTAAGTAAAACAGGAGCTTCTCTTCAGTCCAATACACTGTATTTGCTGGGAACAGACGCGAGTGCTATTTGCACTGTTTATGGCCAGAATAGCACAATAGTGGTGTTCTTACCCTGAATTAACACTTAATGCTAGAACTTGAAACTCAATGTGAATCAACTCCGTTTAGGAAGTTGTATTGAACCCCAGTCAGACTTACAAGAAAAACACTCTGCTTTTGAGAAAAAGGCACTCTGGCACTCTACTGTGTTTCCTATAGGGCCAGTACAGTGAGTTAGCTCAGAACAAGAGAACTGTGCTTCCTACACAAACGGGGCATATCTAATTCAACTCAGTATTGGAAACTAAGTAAAACAGGAGCTTCTCTTCAGTCCAATACACTGTATTTGCTGGGAACAGACGCGAGTACTATTTGCACTGTTTATGGCCAGAATAGCACAACAGTGGTGTTCTTACCCAGAATTAACACTTAATGCTAGAACTTGAAACTCAATGGGAATCAACTCCGTTTAGGAAGTTTTATTGAACCCCAGTCGGCCTTACAAGAAAAACACTCTGCTTTTAAGAAACAGGCACTCTTGCACTCTACTGTGTTTCCTATCGGGCCAGTACAGTGAGGTAGCTCAGAACAAGAGAACTGTGCTTCCTACACAAACGGGGCATATCTAGTTCAACTCAGTATTGGAAACTAAGTAAAACAGGAGCTTCTCTTCAGTCTAATACACTGTATTTGCTGGGAATAGACGCGAGTGCTATTTGCACTGTTAATGGCCAGAACAGCACAATAGTGGTGTTCTTACCCTGAATTAACACTTAATGCTAGAACTTGAAACTCAATGTGAATCAACTCCGTTTAGGAAGTTGTATTGAACCCCAGTCTGCCTTACAAGAAAAACACTCTGCTTTTGAGAAACAGGCACTCTTGCACTCTACTGTGTTTCCTATAGGGCCAGTACAGTGAGCTAGCTCAGAACAAGAGAACTGTGCTTCCTACACAATCGGGGCATATCTAGTTCAACTCAGTATTGGAAACTAAGTAAAACAGGAGCTTCTCTTCTGTCCAATTCACTGTATTTGCTGGGAACAGACGTGAGTGCTATTTGCACTGTTTATGTCCAGAATAGCACAATAGTGGTGTTCTTACCCTGAATTAACACTTAATGCTAGAACTTGAAACTCAATGTGAATCAACTCCCTTTAGGCAGTTGTATTGAACCCCAGTCGGCCTTACAAGTAAAACACTCTGCTTTTGAGAAACAGGCACTCTTGCAATCTACTGTGTTTCCTATAGGGCCAGTACAGTGAGCTAGCTCAGAACAAGAGAACTGTGCTTCCTACACAAACGGGGCATATCTAGTTCAACTCAGTATTGGAAACTAAGTAAAACAGGAGCTTCTCTTCATTCCAATACACTGTATTTGCTGGGAACAGACGCGAGTGCTATTTGCACTGTTTATGGCCAGAATAGCACAATAGTGGTGTTCTTACCCTGAATTAACACTTAATGCTAGAACTTGAAACTCAATGTGAATCAACTCCGTTTAGGAAGTTTTATTGAACCCCAGTCGGCCTTACAAGAAAAACACTCTGCTTTTGAGAAACAGGCACTCTTGCACTCTACTGTGTTTCCTATAGGGCCAGTACAGTGAGCTAGCTCAGAACAAGAGAACTGTGCTTCCTACACATACGCGGCATATCTAGTTCAACTCAGTTTTGGAAACTAAGTAAAACAGGAGCTTCTCTTCAGTCCAATACACTGTATTTGCTGGGAACAGACGCGAGTGATATTTGCACTCTTTATGGCCAGAATAGCACAACAGTGGTGTTCTTACCCAAATTAACACTTAATGCTAGAACTTGAAACTCAATGTGAATCATCTCCGTTTAGGAAGTTGTATTGAACCCCAGTCGGCCTTACAAGAAAAACACTCTGATTTTGAGAAACAGGCACTCTTGCACTCTAATGTGTTTCCTATAGTGCCAGTACAGTGAGCTAGCTCAGAACAAGAGAACTGTGCTTCCTACACAAACGGGGCATATCTAGTTCAACTCAGTATTGGAAACTAAGTAAAACAGGAGCTTCTCTTCAGTCCAATACACTGTATTTGCTGGGAACAGACGTGAGTGCTATTTGCACTGTTTATGGCCAGAATAGCACAATAGTGGTGTTCTTACCCTGAATTAACACTTAATGCTAGAACTTGAAACTCAATGTGAATCAACTCCGTTTAGGAAGTTGTATTGAACCCCAGTCAGACTTACAAGAAAAACACTCTGCTTTTGAGAAAAAGGCACTCTGGCACTCTACTGTGTTTCCTATAGGGCCAGTACAGTGAGTTAGCTCAGAACAAGAGAACTGTGCTTCCTACACAAAGGGGGATATCTAATTCAACTCAGTATTGGAAACTAAGTAAAACAGGAGCTTCTCTTCAGTCCAATACACTGTATTTGCTGGGAACAGACGCGAGTACTATTTGCACTGTTTATGGCCAGAATAGCACAACAGTGGTGTTCTTACCCAAATTAACACTTAATGCTAGAACTTGAAACTCAATGTGAATCAACTCCGTTTAGGAAGTTTTATTGAACCCCAGTCGGCCTTACAAGAAAAACACTCTGCTTTTGAGAAACAGGCACTCTTGCACTCTACTGTGTTTCCTATAGGGCCAGTAGAGTGAGCTAGCTCAGAACAAGAGAACTGTGCTTCCTACACAATCGGGGCATATCTAGTTCAACTCAGTATTGGAAACTAAGTAAAACAGGAGCTTCTCTTCTGTCCAATACACTTTATTTGCTGGGAACAGACGTGAGTGCTATTTGCACTGTTTATGTCCAGAATAGCACAATAGTGGTGTTCTTACCCTGAATTAACACTTAATGCTAGAACTTGAAACTCAATGTGAATCAACTCCCTTTAGGCAGTTGTATTGAACCCCAGTCGGCCTTACAAGTAAAACACTCTACTTTTGAGAAACAGGCACTCTTGCAATCCACTGTGTTTCCTATAGTGCCAGTACAGTGAGCTAGCTCAGAACAAGAGAACTGTGCTTCCTACACAAACGGGGCATATCTAGTTCAACTCAGTATTGGAAACTAAGTAAAACAGGAGCTTCTCTTCAGTCCAAAACACTGTATTTGCTGGGAACAGACACGAGTGCTATTTGCACTGTTTATGGCCAGAATAGCACAATAGTGGTGTTCTTACCCTGAATTAACACTTAATGCTAGAGCTTGAAACTCAATGGGAATCAACTCCGTTTAGGAAGTTGTATTGAACCCCAGTCTGCCTTACAAGAAAAACACTCTGCGTTAGAGAAACAGGCACTCTTGCACTCTACTGTGTTTCCTATAGGGACAGTACAGTGAGCTAGCTCAGAAGAAGAGAACTGTGCTTCCTACACAAACGGGGCATATCTAGTTCAACTCAGTATTGGAAACTAAGTAAAACAGGAGCTTCTCTTCATTCCAATACACTGTATTTGCTGGGAACAGACGCGAGTGCTATTTGCACTGTTTATGGCCAGAATAGCACAATAGTGGTGTTCTTACCCTGAATTAACACTTAATGCTAGAACTTGAAACTCAATGTGAATCAACTCCGTTTAGGAAGTTTTATTGAACCCCAGTCGGCCTTACATGAAAAACATTCTTCTTTTGAGAAACAGGCACTCTTGCACTCTACTGTGTTTCCCATAGGGCCAGTACAGTGAGCTAGCTCAGAAAAAGAGAACTGTGCTTCCTACACAAACGGGTAATATCTAGTTCAACTCAGTATTGGAAACTAAGTAAAACAGGAGCTTCTCTTCAGTCCAAAACACTGTATTTGCTGGGAACAGACGCGAGTGCTATTTGCACTGTTTATGGCCAGAACACCACAATAGTGGTGTTCTTACCCTGAATTAACACTTAATGCTAGAAATTGAAACTCAATGTGAATCAACTCCGTTTAGGAAGTTGTATTGAACCCCAGTCGGCTTTACAAGAAAAACACTCTGCTTTTGAGAAAAAGGCACTCTGGCACTCTACTGTGTTTCCTATAGTGCCAGTACAGTGAGCTAGCTCAGAACAAGAGAACTGTGCTTCCTACACAAACGGGGCATATCTAGTTCAACTCAGTATTGGAAACTAAGTAAAACAGGAGGTTCTCTTCAGTCCAATACACTGTATTTGCTGGGAACAGACGCGAGTGCTATTTGCACTGTTTATGGCCAGAATAGCACAATAGTGGTGTTCTTACCCTGAATTAACACTTAATGCTAGAACTTGAAACTCAATGTGAATCAACTCCGTTTAGGAAGTTGTATTGAACCCCAGTCGGCCTTACAAGAAAAACACTCTGCTTTTGAGAAACAGGCACTCTTGCACTCTACTGTGTTTCCTATAGGGCCAGTACAGTGAGCTAGCTCAGAACAAGAGAACTGTGTTTCCTACACAAACGGGGCATATCTAGTTCAACTCAGTATTGGAAACTAAGTAAAACAGGAGCTTCTCTTCAGTCCAAAACACTGTATTTGCTGGGAACAGACGCGAGAGCTATTTGTACTGTTTATGGCCAGAATAGCACAACAGTGGTGTTCTTACCCAAATTAACACTTAATGCTAGAACTTGAAACTCAATGTGAATCAACTCAGTTTAGGAAGTTTTATTGAACCCCAGTCGGCCTTACAAGAAAAACACTCTGCTTTTGAGAAACAGGCACTCTTGCACTCTACTGTGTTTCCTATAGGGCCAGTACAGTGAGCTAGCTCAGAACAAGAGAACTGTGCTTCCTACACAATCGGGGCATATCTAGTTCAACTCAGTATTGGAAACTAAGTAAAACAGGAGCTTCTCTTCTGTCCAAAACACTGTATTTGCTGGGAATAGACGCGAGTGCTATTTGTACTGTTTAAGGCCAAATAACCACAATAGTTGTGTTCTTACCCTGAATTAACACTTAATGCTAGAACTTGAAACTCAATGGGAATCAACTCCGTTTAGGAAGTTGTATTGAACCCCAGTTGGCCTTACAAGAAAAACACTCTGCTTTTGAGAAACAGGCACTCTTGCACTCTACTGTGTTTCCTATAGTGCCAGTACAGTGAGCTAGCTCAGAACAAGAGAACTGTGCTTCCTACACAATCGGGGCATATCTAGTTCAACTCAGTATTGGAAACTAAGTAAAACAGGAGCTTCTCTTCTGTCCAATACACTGTATTTGCTGGGAACAGACGTGAGTGCTATTTGCACTGTTTATGTCAAGAATAGCACAATAGTGGTGTTCTTACCTTGAATTAACACTTAATGCTAGAACTTGAAACTCAATGTGAATCAACTCCGTTTAGGAAGTTTTATTGAACCCCAGTCGGCCTTACAAGAAAAACACTCTGCTTTTGAGAAACAGGCACTCTTGCACTCTACTGTGTTTCCTATAGGGCCAGTAGAGTGAGCTAGCTCAGAACAAGAGAACTGTGCTTCCTACACAATCGGGGCATATCTAGTTCAACTCAGTATTGGAAACTAAGTAAAACAGGAGCTTCTCTTCTGTCCAATACACTGTATTTGCTGGGAACAGACATGAGTGCTATTTGCACTGTTTATGTCCAGAATAGCACAATAGTGGTGTTCTTACCCTGAATTAACACTTAATGCTAGAACTTGAAACTCAATGTGAATCAACTCTCTTTAGGCAGTTGTATTGAACCCCAGTCGGCCTTACAAGTAAAACACTCTACTTTTGAGAAACAGGCACTCTTGCAATCTACTGTGTTTCTTATAGTGCCAGTACAGTGAGCTAGCTCAGAACAAGAGAACTGTGCTTCCTACAAAAACGGGGCATATCTAGTTCAACTCAGTATTGGAAACTAAGTAAAACAGGAGCTTCTCTTCAGTCCAAAACACTGTATTTGCTGGGAACAGACGCGAGTGCTATTTGCACTGTTTATGGCCAGAATAGCACAATAGTGGTGTTCTTACCCTGAATTAACACTTAATGCTAGAGCTTGAAACTCAATGGGAATCAACTCCGTTTAGGAAGTTGTATTGAACCCCAGTCTGCCTTACAAGAAAAACACTCTGCGTTTGAGAAACAGGCACTCTTGCACTCTACTGTGTTTCCTATAGGGACAGTACAGTGAGCTAGCTCAGAACAAGAGAACTGTGCTTCCTACACAAACGGGGCATATCTAGTTCAACTCAGTATTGGAAACTAAGTAAAACAGGAGCTTCTCTTCAGTCCAATACACTGTATTTGCTGGGAACAGACGCGAGTGATATTTGCACTCTTTATGGCCAGAATAGCACAACAGTGGTGTTCTTACCCAAATTAACACTTAATGCTAGAACTTGAAACTCAATGTGAATCAACTCCGTTTAGGAAGTTTTATTGAACCCCAGTCGGCCTTACAAGAAAAACACTCTGCTTTTGAGAAACAGGCACTCTTGCACTCTACTGTGTTTCCTATAGGGCCAGTAGAGTGAGCTAGCTCAGAACAAGAGAACTGTGCTTCCTACACAATCTGGGCATATCTAGTTCAACTCAGTATTGGAAACTAAGTAAAACAGGATCTTCTCTTCTGTCCAATACACTGTATTTGCTGGGAACAGACGTGAGTGCTATTTGCACTGTTTATGTCCAGAATAGCACAATAGTGGTGTTCTTACCCTGAATTAACACTTAATGCTAGAACTTGAAACTCAATGTGAATCAACTCCCTTTAGGCAGTTGTATTGAACCCCAGTCGGCCTTACAAGTAAAACACTCTACTTTTGAGAAACAGGCACTCTTGCAATCTACTGTGTTTCCTATAGTGCCAGTACAGTGAGCTAGCTCAGAACAAGAGAACTGTGCTTCCTACACAAACGGGGCATATCTAGTTCAACTCAGTATTGGAAACTAAGTAAAACAGGAGCTTCTCTTCAGTCCAAAACACTGTATTTGCTGGGAACAGACGCGAGTGCTATTTCCACTGTTTATGGCCAGAATAGCACAATAGTGGTGTTCTTACCCTGAATTAACACTTAATGCTAGAGCTTGAAACTCAATGGGAATCAACTCCGTTTAGGAAGTTGTATTGAACCCCAGTCTGCCTTACAAGAAAAACACTCTGCGTTTGAGAAACAGGCACTCTTGCACTCTACTGTGTTTCCTATAGGGACAGTACAGTGAGCTAGCTCAGAACAAGAGAACTGTGCTTCCTACACAAACGGGGCATATCTAGTTCAACTCAGTATTGGAAACTAAGTAAAACAGGAGCTTCTCTTCATTCCAATACACTGTATTTGCTGGGAACAGACGCGAGTGCTATTTGCACTGTTTATGGCCAGAATAGCACAATAGTGGTGTTCTTACCCTGAATTAACACTTAATGCTAGAACTTGAAACTCAATGTGAATCAACTCCGTTTAGGAAGTTTTATTGAACCCCAGTCGGCCTTACATGAAAAACATTCTTCTTTTGAGAAACAGGCACTCTTGCACTCTACTGTGTTTCCTATAGGGCCAGTACAGTGAGCTAGCTCAGAAAAAGAGAACTGTGCTTCCTAAACAAACGGGTAATATCTAGTTCAACTCAGTATTGGAAACTAAGTTAAACAGGAGCTTCTCTTCAGTCCAAAACACTGTATTTGCTGGGAAGAGACGCGAGAGCTATTTGTACTGTTTATGGCCAGAATAGCACAACAGTGGTGTTCTTACCCAAATTAACACTTAATGCTAGAACTTGAAACTCAATGTGAATCAACTCCGTTTAGGAAGTTTTATTGAACCCCAGTCGGCCTTACAAGAAAAACACTCTGCTTTTGAGAAACAGGCACTCTTGCACTCTACTGTGTTTCCTATAGGGCCAGTACAGTGAGCTAGCTCAGAACAAGAGAACTGTGCTTCCTACACAAATGGGGCATATCTAGTTCAACTCAGTATTGGAAACTAAGTAAAACCGGAGCTTCTCTTCTGTCCAATACACTGTATTTGCTGGGAACATACGTGAGTGCTATTTGCACTGTTTATGTCCAGAATAGCACAATAGTGGTGTTCTTACCCTGAATTAACACTTAATGCTAGAACTTGAAACTCAATGTGAATCAACTCCCTTTAGGCAGTTGTATTGAACCCCAGTCGGCCTTACAAGTAAAACACTCTGCTTTTGAGAAACAGGCACTCTTGCAATCTACTGTGTTTCCTATAGTGCCAGTACAGTGAGCTAGCTCAGAACAAGAGAACTGTGCTTCCTACACAAACGGGGCATATCTAGTTCAACTCAGTATTGGAAACTAAGTAAAACAGGAGCTTCTCTTCAGTCCAAAACACTGTATTTGCTGGGAACAGACGCGAGTGCTATTTCCAATGTTTATGGCCAGAATAGCACAATAGTGGTGTTCTTACCCTGAATTAACACTTAATGCTAGAACTTGAAACTCAATGTGAATCAACTCCGTTTAGGAAGTTTTATTGAACCCCAGTCGGCCTTACATGAAAAACATTCTTCTTTTGAGAACCAGGCACTCTTGCACTCTACTGTGTTTCCTATAGGGCCAGTACAGTGAGCTAGCTCAGAACAAGAGAACTGTGCTTCCTACACAAACGGGGTATTTCTAGTTCAACTCAGGATTGGAAACTAGTTAAACAGGTGCTTCTCTTCAGTCCAAAACACTGTATTTGCTGGGAACAGACGTGAGTGCTATTTGAACTGTTTATGGCCAGAATAGCACAACAGTGGTGTTCTTACCCTGAATTAACACTTAATGCTAGAACTTGAATCTCAATGTGATTCAACTCCGTTTAAGAAGTTGTATTGAACCCCAGTCGGCCTTACAAGAAAAACACTCTGCTTTTGAGAAACAGGCACTCTTGCACTCTACTGTGTTTCCTATAGTGCCAGTACAGTGAGCTAGCTCAGAAAAAGAGAACTGTGCTTCCTACACAATCGGGGCATATCTAGTTCAACTCAGTATTGGAAACTAAGTAAAACAGGAGCTTCTCTTCTGTCCAATACACTGTATTTGCTGGGAACAGACGTGAGTGCTATTTGCACTGTTTATGTCAAGAATAGCACAATAGTGGTGTTCTTACCCTGAATTAACACTTAATGCTAGAACTTGAAACTCAATGTGAATCAACTCCCTTTAGGCAGTTTTATTGAACCCCAGTCGGCCTTACAAGAAAAACACTCTGCTTTTGAGAAACAGGCACTCTTGCACTCTACTGTGTTTCCTACAGGGCCAGTACAGTGAGCTAGCTCAGAACAAGAGAACTGTGCTTCCTACACAATCGGGGCATATCTAGTTCAACTCAGTATTGGAAACTAAGTAAAACAGGAGCTTCTCTTCTGTCCAATACACTGTATTTGCTGGGAACATACGTGAGTGCTATTTGCACTGTTTATGTCCAGAATAGCACAATAGTGGTGTTCTTACCCTGAATTAACACTTAATGCTAGAACTTGAAACTCAATGTGAATCAACTCCCTTTAGGCAGTTGTATTGAACCCCAGTCGGCCTTACAAGTAAAACACTCTACTTTTGAGAAACAGGCACTCTTGCAATCTACTGTGTTTCTTATAGTGCCAGTACAGTGAGCTAGCTCAGAACAAGAGAACTGTGCTTCCTACACAAACGGGGCATATCTAGTTCAACTCAGGATTGGAAACTAAGTAAAACAGGAGCTTCTCTTCAGTCCAAAACACTGTATTTGCTGGGAACAGACGCGAGTGCTATTTGCACTGTTAATGGCCAGAATAGCACAATAGTGGTGTTCTTACCCTGAATTAACACTTAATGCTAGAGCTTGAAACTCAATGGGAATCAACTCCGTTTAGGAAGTTGTATTGAACCCCAGTCTGCCTTACAAGAAAAACACTCTGCGTTTGAGAAACAGGCACTCTTGCACTCTACTGTGTTTCCTATAGGGACAGTACAGTGAGCTAGCTCAGAACAAGAGAACTGTGCTTCCTACACAAACGGGGCATATCTAGTTCAACTCAATATTGGAAACTAAGTAAAACAGGAGCTTCTCTTCATTCCAATACACTGTATTTGCTGGGAACAAACATGAGTGCTATTTGCACTGTTTATGTCCAGAATAGCACAATAGTGGTGTTCTTACCCTGAATTAACACTTAATGCTAGAACTTGAAACTCAATGTGAATCAACTCACTTTAGGCAGTTTTATTGAACCCCAGTCGGCCTTACAAGAAAAACACTCTGCTTTTGAGAAACAGGCACTCTTGTACTCTACTGTGTTTCCTAAAGGGCCAGTACAGTGAGCTAGCTCAGAAAAAGAGAACTGTGCTTCCTACACAAACGGGTAATATCTAGTTCAACTCAGTATTGGAAACTAAGTAAAACAGGAGCTTCTCTTCAGTTCAAAACACTGTATTTGCTGGGAATAGACGCGAGTGCTATTTGCACTGTTAAAGGCCAGAACACCACAGTAGTTGTGTTCTTACCCTGAATTAACACTTAATGCTAGAACTTGAAACTCAATGTGAATCAACTCCGTTTAGGAAGTTGTATTGAACCCCAGTTGGCCTTACAAGAAAAACACTCTGCTTTTGAGAAACAGGCACTCTTGCACTCTACTGTGTTTCCTATAGTGCCAGTACAGTGAGCTAGCTCAGAACAAGAGAATTGTGCTTCCTACACAATCGGGGCATATCTAGTTCAACTCAGTATTGGAAACTAAGTAAAACAGGAGCTTCTCTTCTGTCCAATACACTGTATTACTGGGAACAGACGTGAGTGCTATTTGCACTGTTTATGTCAAGAATAGCACAATAGTGGTGTTCTTACCCTGAATTAACACTTAATGCTAGAACTTGAAACTCAATGTGAATCAACTCCCTTTAGGCAGTTGTATTGAACCCCAGTCGGCCTTAAAAGTAAAACACTCTGCTTTTGAGAAACAGGCACTCTTGCACTCTACTGTGTTTCCTAAAGGGCCAGTACAGTGAGCTAGCTCAGAACAAGAGAACTGTGCTTCCTACACAAACGGGGCATATCTAGTTCAACTCAGTATTGGAAACTAAGTAAAACAGGAGCTTCTCTTCATTCCAATACACTGTATTTGCTGGGAACAGACGCGAGTGCTATTTGTACTGTTTATGGCCAGAATAGCACAATAGTAGTGTTCTTACCCTGAATTAACACTTAATGCTAGAACTTGAAACTCAATGTGAATCAACTCCGTTTAGGAATTTGTATTGAACCCCAGTCGGCCTTACATGAAAAACATTCTTCTTTTGAGAAACAGGCACTCTTGCACTCTACTGTGTTTCCTATAGGGCCAGTACATTGAGCTAGCTCAGAAAAAGAAACTGTTCTTCCTACACAAACGGGTAATATCTAGTTCAACTCAGTATTGGAAACTAAGTAAAACAGGAGCTTCCCTTCAGTCCAAAACATTGTATTTGCTGGGAAC
This sequence comes from Peromyscus maniculatus bairdii, assembly GCF_049852395.1. NCBI lineage: Eukaryota > Metazoa > Chordata > Mammalia > Rodentia > Cricetidae > Peromyscus > Peromyscus maniculatus. The sequence goes on from NC_134866.1 coordinate 53,769,898, forward strand.
ACACGCGAGTGCTATTTGCACTGTTTATGGCCAGAACACCACAATAGTGGTGTTCTTACCCTGAATTAACACTTAATGCTAGAACTTGAAACTCAATGTGAATCAACTCCATTTAGGAAGTTTTATTGAACCCCAGTCGGCCTTACAAGAAAAACACTCTGCTTTTGAGAAACAGGCACTCTTGCACTCTACTGTGTTTCCTATAGTGCCAGTACAGTGAGTTAGCTCAGAACAAGAGAACTGTGCTTCCTACACAAACGGGGCATATCTAGTTCAACTCAGTATTGGAAACTAAGTAAAACAGGAGCTTCTCTTCAGTCCAATACACTGTATTTGCTGGGAATAGACGCGAGTGCTATTTGCACTGTTTATGGCCAGAATAGCACAACAGTAGTGTTCTTACCCAAATTAACACTTAATGCTAGAACTTGAAACTCAATGTGAATCAACTCCGTTTAGGAAGTTTTATTGAACCCCAGTCGGCCTTACAAGAAAAACACTCTGCTTTTGAGAAACAGGCACTCTTGCACTCTACTGTGTTTCCTATAGGGCCAGTAGAGTGAGCTAGCTCAGAACAAGAGAACTGTGCTTCCTACACAATCGGGGCATATCTAGTTCAACTCAGTATTGGAAACTAAGTAAAACAGGAGCTTCTCTTCTGTCCAATACACTGTATTTGCTGGGAACAGACGTGAGTGCTATTTGCACTGTTTATGTCCAGAATAGCACAATAGTGGTGTTCTTACCCTGAATTAACACTTAATGCTAGAACTTGAAACTCAATGTGAATCAACTCCCTTTAGGCAGTTTTATTGAACCCCAGTCGGCCTTACAAGTAAAACACTCTACTTTTGAGAAACAGGCACTCTTGCAATCTACTGTGTTTCCTATAGTGCCAGTACAGTGAGCTAGCTCAGAACAAGAGAACTGTGCTTCCTACACAAACGTGGCATATCTAGTTCAACTCAGTATTGGAAACTAAGTAAAACAGGAGCTTCTCTTCAGTCCAAAACACTGTATTTGCTGGGAACAGACGCGAGTGCTATTTGCACTGTTTATGGCCAGAATAGCACAATAGTGGTGTTCTTACCCTGAATTAACACTTAATGCTAGAGCTTGAAACTCAATGGGAATCAACTCCGTTTAGGAAGTTGTATTGAACCCCAGTCTGCCTTACAAGAAAAACACTCTGCGTTTGAGAAACAGGCACTCTTGCACTCTACTGTGTTTCCTATAGGGACAGTACAGTGAGCTAGCTCAGAAGAAGAGAACTGTGCTTCCTACACAAACGGGGCATATCTAGTTCAACTCAGTATTGGAAACTAAGTAAAACAGGAGGTTCTCTTCATTCCAATACACTGTATTTGCTGGGAACAGACGCGAGTGCTATTTGCACTGTTTATGGCCAGAATAGCACAATAGTGGTGTTCTTACCCTGAATTAACACTTAATGCTAGAACTTGAAACTCAATGTGAATCAACTCCGTTTAGGAAGTTTTATTGAACCCCAGTCGGCCTTACATGAAAAACATTCTTCTTTTGAGAAACAGGCACTCTTGCACTCTACTGTGTTTCCTATAGGGCCAGTACAGTGAGCTAGCTCAGAAAAAGAGAACTGTGCTTCCTACACAAACGGGTAATATCTAGTTCAACTCAGTATTGGAAACTAAGTAAAACAGGAGCTTCTCTTCAGTCCAAAACACTGTATTTGCTGGGAACAGACGCGAGTGCTATTTGCACTGTTTATGGCCAGAACACCACAATAGTGTTGTTCTTACCCTGAATTAACACTTAATGCTAGAAATGAAACTCAATGTGAATCAACTCCGTTTAGGAAGTTGTATTGAACCCCAGTCGGCCTTACAAGAAAAACACTCTGCTTTTGAGAAAAAGGCACTCTGGCACTCTACTGTGTTTCCTATAGTGCCAGTACAGTGAGCTAGCTCAGAACAAGAGAACTGTGCTTCCTACACAAACGGGGCATATCTAGTTCAACTCAGTATTGGAAACTAAGTAAAACAGGAGGTTCTCTTCAGTCCAATACACTGTATTTGCTGGGAACAGACGCGAGAGCTATTTGTACTGTTTATGGCCAGAATAGCACAACAGTGGTGTTCTTACCCAAATTAACACTTAATGCTAGAACTTGAAACTCAATGTGAATCAACTCCGTTTAGGAAGTTTTATTGAACCCCAGTCGGCCTTACAAGAAAAACACTCTGCTTTTGAGAAACAGGCACTCTTGCACTCTACTATGTTTCCTATAGGGCCAGTACAGTGAGCTAGCTCAGAACAAGAGAACTGTGCTTCCTACACAATCGGGGCATATCTAGTTCAACTCAGTATTGGAAACTAAGTAAAACAGGAGCTTCTCTTCTGTCCAATACACTGTATTTGCTGGGAACAGACGTGAGTGCTACTTGCACTGTTTATGTCCAGAATAGCACAATAGTGGTGTTCTTACCCTGAATTAACACTTAATGCTAGAACTTGAAACTCAATGTGAATCAACTCCGTTTAGGAAGTTGTATTGAACCCCAGTTGGCCTTACAAGAAAAACACTCTGCTTTTGAGAAACAGGCACTCTTGCACTCTACTGTGTTTCCTATAGGGCCAGTACAGTGAGCTAGCTCAGAACAAGAGAACTGTGCTTCCTACACAATCGGGGCATATCTAGTTCAACTCAGTACTGGAAACTAAGTAAAACAGGAGCTTCTCTTCTGTCCAATACACTGTATTTGCTGGGAACAGACGTGAGTGCTATTTGCACTGTTTATGTCCAGAATAGCACAATAGTGGTGTTCTTACCCTGAATTAACACTGAATGCTAGAACTTGAAAGTCAATGTGAATCAACTCCGTTTAGGAAGTTGTATTGAACCCCAGTCGGCCTTACAAGAAAAACACTCCGCATTTGAGAAACAGGCACTCTTGCAGTCTAATGTGTTTCCTATAGGGCCAGTACAGTGAGCTAGCTCAGAACAAGAGAACTGTGCTTCCTACACAAACGGGGCTTTTCTAGTTCAACTCAGTATTGGAAACTAAGTAAAACAGGAGCTTCTCTTCAGTCCAAAACACTGTATTTGCTGGGAATAGACGCGAGCACTATTTGCACTGTTTAAGGCCAAATAACCACAATAGTTGTGTTCTTACCCTGAATTAACACTTAATGCTAGAACTTGAAACTCAATGTGAATCAACTCCGTTTAGTAAGTTGTATTGAACCCCAGTTGGCCTTACAAGAAAAACACTCTGCTTTTGAGAAACAGGCACTCTTGCACTCTACTGTGTTTCCTATAGGGCCAGTACAGTGAGCTAGCTCAGAACAATAGAACTGTGCTTCCTGCACAATCGGGGCATATCTAGTTCAACTCAGTACTGGAAACTAAGTAAAACAGGAGCTTCTCTTCTGTCCAATACACTGTATTTGCTGGGAACAGACGTGAGTGCTATTTGCACTGTTTATGTCAAGAATAGCACAATAGTGGTGTTCTTACCCTGAATTAACACTTAATGCTAGAACTTGAAACTCAATGTGAATCAACTCCCTTTAGGCAGTTTTATTGAACCCCAGTCGGCCTTACAAGAAAAACACTGTGCTTTGAGAAACAGGCACTCTTGCACTCTACTGTGTTTCCTAAAGGGCCAGTACAGTGAGCTAGCTCAGTAAAAGAGAACTGTGCTTCCTACACAAACGGGTAATATCTAGTTCAACTCAGTATTGGAAACTAAGTAAAACAGGAGCTTCTCTTCAGTCCAAAACACTGTATTTGCTGGGAATAGACGCGAGTGCTATTTGCACTGTTTAAGGCCAGAACACCACAATAGTTGTGTTCTTACCCTGAATTAACACTTAATGCTAGAACTTGAAACTCAATGTGAATCAACTCCGTTTAGGAAGTTGTATTGAACCCCAGTTGGCCTTACAAGAAAAACACTCTGCTTTTGAGAAACAGGCACTCTTGCACTCTACTGTGTTTCCTATAGGGCCAGTACAGTGAGCTAGCTCAGAAAAAGAGAACTGTGCTTCCTACACAAACGGGGCTTTTCTAGTTCAACTCAGTATTGGAAACTAAGTAAAACAGGAGCTTCTCTTCAGTCCAAAACACTGTATTTGCTGGGAATAGACGCGAGTGCTATTTGCACTGTTTAAGGCCAAATAACCACAATAGTTGTGTTCTTACCCTGAATTAACACTTAATGCTAGAACTTGAAACTCAATGTGAATCAACTCCGTTTAGGAAGTTGTATTGAACCCCAGTTGGCCTTACAAGAAAAAATCTCTGCTTTTGAGAAACAGGCACTCTTGCACTCTACTGTGTTTCCTATAGTGCCAGTACAGTGAGCTAGCTCAGAACAAGAGAACTGTGCTTCCTACACAATCGGGGCATATCTAGTTCAACTCAGTATTGGAAACTAAGTAAAACAGGAGCTTCTCTTCTGTCCAATACACTGTATTTGCTGGGAACAGACGTGAGTGCTATTTGCACTGTTTATGTCAAGAATAGCACAATAGTGGTGTTCTTACCCTGAATTAACACTTAATGCTAGAACTTGAAACTCAATGTGAATCAACTCCCTTTAGGCAGTTTTATTGAACCCCAGTCGGCCTTACAAGAAAAACACTCTGCTTTTGAGAAACAGGCACTCTTGCACTCTACTGTGTTTCCTATAGTGCCAGTACAGTGAGCTAGCTCAGAACAAGAGAACTGTGCTTCCTACACAAACGGGGCATATCTAGTTCAACTCAGTATTGGAAACTAAGTAAAACAGGAGCTTCTCTTCAGTCCAATACACTGTATTTGCTGGGAACAGACGCGAGTGCTATTTGCACTGTTTATGGCCAGAATAGCACAATAGTGGTGTTCTTACCCTGAATTAACACTTAATGCTAGAACTTGAAACTCAATGTGAATCAACTCCGTTTAGGAAGTTGTATTGAACCCCAGTCGGCCTTACAAGAAAAACACTCTGCTTTTGAGAAACAGGCACTCTTGCACTCTACTGTGTTTCCTATAGGGCCAGTACAGTGAGTTAGCTCAGAACAAGAGAACTGTGTTTCCTACACAAACGGGGCATATCTAGTTCAACTCAGTATTGGAAACTAAGTAAAACAGGAGCTTCTCTTCAGTCCAAAACACTGTATTTGCTGGGAACAGACGAGAGAGCTATTTGTACTGTTTATGGCCAGAATAGCACAATAGTGGTGTTCTTACCCTGAATTAACACTTAATGCTAGAACTTGAAACTCAATGTGAATCAACTCCGTTTAGGAAGTTGTATTGAACCCCAGTCGGCCTTACAAGAAAAACACTCTGCTTTTGAGAAACAGGCACTCTTGCACTCTACTGTGTTTCCTATAGGGCCAGTACAGTGAGCTAGCTCAGAACAAGAGAACTGTGCTTCCTACACAAACGGGGCATATCTAGTTCAACTCAGTATTGGAATCTAAGTAACACAGGAGCTTCTCTTCAGTCCAAAACACTGTATTTGCTGGGAATAGACACGAGTGCTATTTGCACTGTTTAAGGCCAAAACACCACAATAGTTGTGTTCTTACCCTGAATTAACACTTAATGCTAGAACTTGAAACTCAATGTGAATCAACTCCGTTTAGGAAGTTGTATTGAACCCCAGTTGGCCTTACAAGAAAAACACTCTGCTTTTGAGAAACAGGCACTCTTGCACTCTACTGTGTTTCCTATAGTGCCAGTACAGTGAGCTAGCTCAGAACAAGAGAACTGTGCTTCCTACACAATCGGGGCATATCTAGTTCAACTCAGTATTGGAAACTAAGTAAAACAGGAGCTTCTCTTCTGTCCAATACACTGTATTTGCTGGGAACAGACGTGAGTGCTATTTGCACTGTTTATGTCAAGAATAGCACAATAGGGGTGTTCTTACCCTGAATTAACACTTAATGCTAGAACTTGAAACTCAATGTGAATCAACTCCCTTTAAGCAGTTTTATTGAACCCCAGTCGGCCTTATAAGAAAAACACTCTGCTTTTGAGAAACAGGCACTCTTGCACTCTACTGTGTTTCCTATAGGGCCAGTACAGTGAGATAGCTCAGAAAAAGAGAATTGTGCTTCCTACACACACGGGTAATATCTAGTTCAACTGAGTATTGGAAACTAAGTAAAACAGGAGCTTCTCTTCAGTCCAAAAGACTGTATTTGCTGGGAACAGACGTGAGTGCTATTTGCACTGTTTATGGCCAGAATAGCACAATAGTGGTGTTCTTACCCTGAATTAACACTTAATGCTAGAACTTGAAACTCAATGTGAATCAACTCCGTTTAGGAAGTTGTATTGAACCCCAGTCGGCCTTACAAGCAAAACACTCTGCTTTTGAGAAACAGGCACTCTTGCACTCTACTGTGTTTCCTATAGGGTCAGTACAGTGAGCTAGCTCAGAACAAGAGAACTGTGTTTCCTACACAAACGGGGCATATCTAGTTCAACTCAGTATTGGAAACTAAGTAAAACAGGAGCTTCTCTTCAGTCCAAAACACTGTATTTGCTGGGAACAGACGTGAGTGCTATTTGCACTGTTAATGGCCAGAACAGCACAATAGTGGTGTTCTTACCCTGAATTAACACTTAATGCTAGAACTTGAAACTCAATGTGAATCAACTCCGTTTAGGAAGATGTGTTGAACCCCAGTCGGCCTTACAAGAATAACACTCCGCTTTTGAGAAACAGGCACTCTTGCAGTCTAATGTGTTTCCTATAGGGCCAGTACAGTGAGCTAGCTCAGAACAAGAGAACTGTGCTTCCTACACAAACGGGGCTTTTCTAGTTCAACTCAGTATTGGAAACTAAGTAAAACAGGAGCTTCTCTTCAGTCCAAAACACTGTATTTGCTGGGAATAGACGCGAGTGCTATTTGCACTGTTTAAGTCCAAAACACCACAATAGTTGTGTTCATACCCTGAATTAACACTTAATGCTAGAACTTGAAACTCAATGTGAATCAACTCCTTTTAGGAAGTTGTATTGAACCCCAGTTGGCCTTACAAGAAAAACACTCTGCTTTTGAGAAACAGGCACTCTTGCACTCTACTGTGTTTCCTATAGTGCCAGTACAGTGAGCTAGCTCAGAACAAGAGAACTGTGCTTCCTACACAATCGGGGCATATCTAGTTCAACTCAGTATTGGAAACTAAGTAAAACAGGAGCTTCTCTTTTGTCCAATACACTGTATTTGCTGGGAACAGACGTGAGTGCTATTTGCACTGTTTAAGTCAAGAATAGCACAATAGTGGTGTTCTTACCCTGAATTAACACTTAATGCTAGAACTTGAAACTCAATGTGAATCAACTCCCTTTATGCAGTTGTATTGAACCCCAGTCGGCCTTACAAGAAAAACACTCTGCTTTTGAGAAACAGGCACTCTTGCACTCTACTGTGTTTCCTATAGGGCCAGTACAGTGAGCTAGCTCAGAAAAAGAGAACTGTGCTTCCTACACAAACGGGTAATATCTAGTTCTACTCAGTATTGGAAACTAAGTAAAACAGGAGCTTCTCTTCAGTCCAAATACTGTATATGCTGGGAACAGACGCGAGTGCTATTTGCACTGTTTATGGCCAGAATAGCACAATAGTGGTGTTCTTACCCTGAATTAACACTTAATGCTAGAACTTTAAACTCAATGTGAATCAACTCCGTTTAGGAAGTTGTATTGGACCCGAGTCGGCCTTACAAGAAAAACACTCTGCTTTTGAGAAACAGGCACTCTTGCACTCTACTGTGTTTCCTATAGGGCCAGTACAGTGAGCTAGCTCAGAACAAGAGAACTGTGCTTCCTACACAAACGGGGCATATCTAGTTCAACTCAGTATTGGAAACTAAGTAAAACAGGAGCTTCTTCAGTCCAAAACACTGTATTTGCTGGGAACAGACGTGAGTGCTATTTGCACTGTTTATGGCCAGAATAGCACAACAGTGGTGTTCTTACCCTGAAATAACACTTAATGCTAGAACTTGAAACTTAATGTGAATCAACTCCGTTTAGGAAGTTTTATTGAACCCCAGTCGGCCTTACAAGAAAAACACTCTGCTTTTGAGAAACAGGCACTCTTGCACTCTACTGTGTTTCCTATAGTGCCAGTACAGTGAGCTAGCTCAGAACAAGAGAACTGTGCTTCCTACACAAACGGGGCATTTCTAGTTCAACTCAGGATTGGAAACTAAGTAAAACAGGTGCTTCTCTTCAGTCCAAAACACTGTATTTGCTGGGAACAGACGTGAGTGCTATTTGAACTGTTTATGGCCAGAATAGCACAACAGTGGTGTTCTTACCCTGAATTAACACTTAATGCTAGAACTTGAATCTCAATGTGAATCAACTCCGTTTAAGAAGTTGTATTGAACCCCAGTCGGCCTTACAAGAAAAACACTCTGCTTTTGAGAAACAGGCACTCTTGCACTCTACTGTGTTTCCTATAGTGCCAGTACAGTGAGCTAGCTCAGAACAAGAGAACTGTGCTTCCTACACAATCGGGGCATATCTAGTTCAACTCAGTATTGGAAACTAAGTAAAACAGGAGCTTCTCTTCTGTCCAATACACTGTATTTGCTGGGAACAGACGTGAGTGCTATTTGCACTGTTTATGTCAAGAATAGCACAATAGGGGTGTTCTTACCCTGAATTAACACTTAATGCTAGAACTTGAAACTCAATGTGAATCAACTCCCTTTAGGCAGTTTTATTGAACCCCAGTCGGCCTTATAAGAAAAACACTCTGCTTTTGAGAAACAGGCACTCTTGCACTCTACTGTGTTTCCTATAGGGCCAGTACAGTGAGCTAGCTCAGAAAAAGAGAACTGTGCTTCCTACACAAACGGGTAATATCTAGTTCAACTCAGTATTGGAAACTAAGTAAAACAGGAGCTTCTCTTCAGTCCAAAAGACTGTATTTGCTGGGAACAGACGTGAGTGCTATTTGCACTGTTTATGGCCAGAATAGCACAATAGTGGTGTTCTTACCCTGAATTAACACTTAATGCTAGAACTTGAAACTCAATGTGAATCAACTCCGTTTAGGAAGTTGTATTGAACCCCAGTCGGCCTTACAAGCAAAACACTCTGCTTTTGAGAAACAGGCACTCTTGCACTCTACTGTGTTTCCTATAGGGTCAGTACAGTGAGCTAGCTCAGAACAAGAGAACTGTGTTTCCTACACAAACGGGGCATATCTAGTTCAACTCAGTATTGGAAACTAAGTAAAACAGGAGCTTCTCTTCAGTCCAAAACACTGTATTTGCTGGGAACAGACGCGAGAGCTATTTGTACTGTTTATGGCCAGAATAGCACAATAGTGGTGTTCTTACCCTGAATTAACACTTAATGCTAGAACTTGAAACTCAATGTGAATCAACTCCGTTTAGGAAGTTGTATTGAACCCCAATCGGCCTTACAAGAAAAACACTCTGCTTTTGAGAAACAGGCACTCTTGCACTCTACTGTGTTTCCTATAGTGCCAGTACAGTGATCTAGCACAGAACAAGAGAACTGTGCTTCCTACACAATCTGGGCATATCTAGTTCAACTCAGTATTGGAAACTAAGTAAAACAGGAGCTTCTCTTCAGTCCAAAACACTGTATTTGCTGGGAACAGACGTGAGTGCTATTTGCACTGTTAATGGCCAGAACAGCACAATAGTGGTGTTCTTACCCTGAATTAACACTTAATGCTAGAACTTGAAACTCAATGTGAATCAACTCCGTTTAGGAAGATGTGTTGAACCCCAGTCGGCCTTACAAGAATAACACTCCGCTTTTGAGAAACAGGCACTCTTGCAGTCTAATGTGTTTCCTATAGGGCCAGTACAGTGAGCTAGCTCAGAACAAGAGAACTGTGCTTCCTACACAAACGGGGCTTTTCTAGTTCAACTCAGTATTGGAAACTAAGTAAAACAGGAGCTTCTCTTCAGTCCAAAACACTGTATTTGCTGGGAATAGACGCGAGTGCTATTTGCACTGTTTAAGTCCAAAACACGACAATAGTTGTGTTCATACCCTGAATTAACACTTAATGCTAGAACTTGAAACTCAATGTGAATCAACTCCTTTTAGGAAGTTGTATTGAACCCCAGTTGGCCTTACAAGAAAAACACTCTGCTTTTGAGAAACAGGCACTCTTGCACTCTACTGTGTTTCCTATAGTGCCAGTACAGTGAGCTAGCTCAGAACAAGAGAACTGTGCTTCCTACACAATCGGGGCATATCTAGTTCAACTCAGTATTGGAAACTAAGTAAAACAGGAGCTTCTCTTTTGTCCAATACACTGTATTTGCTGGGAACAGACGTGAGTGCTATTTGCACTGTTTAAGTCAAGAATAGCACAATAGTGGTGTTCTTACCCTGAATTAACACTTAATGCTAGAACTTGAAACTCATTGTGAATCAACTCCCTTTAGGCAGTTGTATTGAACCCCAGTCGGCCTTACAAGAAAAACACTCTGCTTTTGAGAAACAGGCACTCTTGCACTCTACTGTGTTTCCTATAGGGCCAGTACAGTGAGCTAGCTCAGAAAAAGAGAACTGTGCTTCCTACACAAACGGGTAATATCTAGTTCAACTCAGTATTGGAAACTAAGTAAAACAGGAGCTTCTCTTCAGTCCAAAACACTGTATATGCTGGGAACAGACGCGAGTGCTATTTGCACTGTTTATGGCCAGAATAGCACAATAGTGGTGTTCTTACCCTGAATTAACACTTAATGCTAGAACTTGAAACTCAATGTGAATCAACTCCGTTTAGGAAGTTGTATTGGACCCCAGTCGGCCTTACAAGAAAAACACTCTGCTTTTGAGAAACAGGCACTCTTGCACTCTACTGTGTTTCCTATAGGGTCAGTACAGTGAGCTAGCTCAGAACAAGAGAACTGTGTTTCCTACACAAACGGGGCATATCTAGTTCAACTCAGTATTGGAAAATAAGTAAAACAGGAGCTTCTCTTCAGTCCAAAACACTGTATTTGCTGGGAACAGACGCGAGAGCTATTTGTACTGTTTATGGCCAGAATAGCACAATAGTGGTGTTCTTACCCTGAATTAACACTTAATGCTAGAACTTGAAACTCAATGTGAATCAACTCCGTTTAGGAAGTTGTATTGAACCCCAATCGGCCTTACAAGAAAAACACTCTGCTTTTGAGAAACAGGCACTCTTGCACTCTACTGTGTTTCCTATAGTGCCAGTACAGTGATCTAGCACAGAACAAGAGAACTGTGCTTCCTACACAATCTGGGCATATCTAGTTCAACTCAGTATTGGAAACTAAGTAAAACAGGAGCTTCTCTTCAGTCCAAAACACTGTATTTGCTGGGAACAGACGTGAGTGCTATTTGCACTGTTAATGGCCAGAACAGCACAATAGTGGTGTTCTTACCCTGAATTAACACTTAATGCTAGAACTTGAAACTCAATGTGAATCAACTCCGTTTAGGAAGATGTGTTGAACCCCAGTCGGCCTTACAAGAATAACACTCCGCTTTTGAGAAACAGGCACTCTTGCAGTCTAATGTGTTTCCTATAGGGCCAGTACAGTGAGCTAGCTCAGAACAAGAGAACTGTGCTTCCTACACAAACGGGGCTTTTCTAGTTCAACTCAGTATTGGAAACTAAGTAAAACAGGAGCTTCTCTTCAGTCCAAAACACTGTATTTGCTGGGAATAGACGCGAGTGCTATTTGCACTGTTTAAGTCCAAAACACGACAATAGTTGTGTTCATACCCTGAATTAACACTTAATGCTAGAACTTGAAACTCAATGTGAATCAACTCCTTTTAGGAAGTTGTATTGAACCCCAGTTGGCCTTACAAGAAAAACACTCTGCTTTTGAGAAACAGGCACTCTTGCACTCTACTGTGTTTCCTATAGTGCCAGTACAGTGAGCTAGCTCAGAACAAGAGAACTGTGCTTCCTACACAATCGGGGCATATCTAGTTCAACTCAGTATTGGAAACTAAGTAAAACAGGAGCTTCTCTTTTGTCCAATACACTGTATTTGCTGGGAACAGACGTGAGTGCTATTTGCACTGTTTAAGTCAAGAATAGCACAATAGTGGTGTTCTTACCCTGAATTAACACTTAATGCTAGAACTTGAAACTCAATGTGAATCAACTCCCTTTAGGCAGTTGTATTGAACCCCAGTCGGCCTTACAAGAAAAACACTCTGCTTTTGAGAAACAGGCACTCTTGCACTCTACTGTGTTTCCTATAGGGCCAGTACAGTGAGCTAGCTCAGAAAAAGAGAACTGTGCTTCCTACACAAACGGGTAATATCTAGTTCAACTCAGTATTGGAAACTAAGTAAAACAGGAGCTTCTCTTCAGTCCAAAACACTGTATATGCTGGGAACAGACGCGAGTGCTATTTGCACTGTTTATGGCCAGAATAGCACAATAGTGGTGTTCTTACCCTGAATTAACACTTAATGCTAGAACTTGAAACTCAATGTGAATCAACTCCGTTTAGGAAGTTGTATTGGACCCCAGTCGGCCTTACAAGAAAAACACTCTGCTTTTGAGAAACAGGCACTCTTGCACTCTACTGTGTTTCCTATAGGTCCAGTACAGTGAGCTAGCTCAGAACAAGTGAACTGTGCTTCCTACACAATCTGGGCATATCTAGTTCAACTCAGTATTGGAAACTAAGTAAAACAGGAGCTTCTCTTCAGTCCAAAACACTGTATTTGCTGGGAACAGACGCGAGAGCTATTTGTACTGTTTATGGCCAGAATAGCACAATAGTGGTGTTCTTACCCTGAATTAACACTTAATGCTAGAACTTGAAACTCAATGTGAATCAACTCCGTTTAGGAAGTTGTATTGAACCCCAATCGGCCTTACAAGAAAAACACTCTGCTTTTGAGAAACAGGCACTCTTGCACTCTACTGTGTTTCCTATAGTGCCAGTACAGTGATCTAGCACAGAACAAGAGAACTGTGCTTCCTACACAATCTGGGCATATCTAGTTCAACTCAGTATTGGAAACTAAGTAAAACAGGAGCTTCTTCAGTCCAAAACACTGTATTTGCTGGGAACAGACGTGAGTGCTATTTGCACTGTTTATGGCCAGAATAGCACAACAGTGGTGTTCTTACCCTGAAATAACACTTAATGCTAGAACTTGAAACTTAATGTGAATCAACTCCGTTTAGGAAGTTTTATTGAACCCCAGTCGGCCTTACAAGAAAAACACTCTGCTTTTGAGAAACAGGCACTCTTGCACTCTACTGTGTTTCCTATAGTGCCAGTACAGTGAGCTAGCTCAGAACAAGAGAACTGTGCTTCCTACACAAACGGGGCATTTCTAGTTCAACTCAGGATTGGAAACTAAGTAAAACAGGAGCTTCTCTTCAGTCCAAAACACTGTATTTGCTGGGAACAGACGTGAGTGCTATTTGAACTGTTTAAGTCCAAAACACCACAATAGTTGTGTTCATACCCTGAATTAACACTTAATGCTAGAACTTGAAACTCAATGTGAATCAACTCCTTTTAGGAAGTTGTATTGAACCCCAGTTGGCCTTACAAGAAAAACACTCTGCTTTTGAGAAACAGGCACTCTTGCACTCTACTGTGTTTCCTATAGTGCCAGTACAGTGAGCTAGCTCAGAACAAGAGAACTGTGCTTCCTACACAATCGGGGCATATCTAGTTCAACTCAGTATTGGAAACTAAGTAAAACAGGAGCTTCTCTTTTGTCCAATACACTGTATTTGCTGGGAACAGACGTGAGTGCTATTTGCACTGTTTAAGTCAAGAATAGCACAATAGTGGTGTTCTTACCCTGAATTAACACTTAATGCTAGAACTTGAAACTCAATGTGAATCAACTCCCTTTAGGCAGTTGTATTGAACCCCAGTCGGCCTTACAAGAAAAACACTCTGCTTTTGAGAAACAGGCACTCTTGCACTCTACTGTGTTTCCTATAGGGCCAGTACAGTGAGCTAGCTCAGAAAAAGAGAACTGTGCTTCCTACACAAACGGGTAATATCTAGTTCAACTCAGTATTGGAAACTAAGTAAAACAGGAGCTTCTCTTCAGTCCAAAACACTGTATATGCTGGGAACAGACGCGAGTGCTATTTGCACTGTTTATGGCCAGAATAGCACAATAGTGGTGTTCTTACCCTGAATTAACACTTAATGCTAGAACTTTAAACTCAATGTGAATCAACTCCGTTTAGGAAGTTGTATTGGACCCCAGTCGGCCTTACAAGAAAAACACTCTGCTTTTGAGAAACAGGCACTCTTGCACTCTACTGTGTTTCCTATAGGGCCAGTACAGTGAGCTAGCTCAGAACAAGAGAACTGTGCTTCCTACACAAACGGGGCATATCTAGTTCAACTCAGTATTGGAAACTAAGTAAAACAGGAGCTTCTTCAGTCCAAAACACTGTATTTGCTGGGAACAGACGTGAGTGCTATTTGCACTGTTTATGGCCAGAATAGCACAACAGTGGTGTTCTTACCCTGAAATAACACTTAATGCTAGAACTTGAAACTTAATGTGAATCAACTCCGTTTAGGAAGTTTTATTGAACCCCAGTCGGCCTTACAAGAAAAACACTCTGCTTTTGAGAAACAGGCACTCTTGCACTCTACTGTGTTTCCTATAGTGCCAGTACAGTGAGCTAGCTCAGAACAAGAGAACTGTGCTTCCTACACAAACGGGGCATTTCTAGTTCAACTCAGGATTGGAAACTAAGTAAAACAGGTGCTTCTCTTCAGTCCAAAACACTGTATTTGCTGGGAACAGACGTGAGTGCTATTTGAACTGTTTATGGCCAGAATAGCACAATAGTGGTGTTCTTACCCTGAATTAACACTTAATGCTAGAACTTGAAACTCAATGTGAATCAACTCCGTTTAGGAAGATGTTTTGAACCCCAGTCGGCCTTACAAGAATAACACTCCGCTTTTGAGAAACAGGCACTCTTGCAGTCTAATGTGTTTCCTATAGGGCCAGTACAGTGAGCTAGCTCAGAACAAGAGAACTGTGCTTCCTACACAAACGGGGCTTTTCTAGTTCAACTCAGTATTGGAATCTAAGTAACACAGGAGCTTCTCTTCAGTCCAAAACACTGTATTTGCTGGGAATAGACGCGAGTGCTATTTGCACTGTTTAAGGCCAAAACACCACAATAGTTGTGTTCTTACCCTGAATTAACACTTAATGCTAGAACTTGAAACTCAATGTGAATCAACTCCGTTTAGGAAGTTGTATTGAACCCCAGTTGGCCTTACAAGAAAAACACTCTGCTTTTGAGAAACAGGCACTCTTGCACTCTACTGTGTTTCCTATAGTGCCAGTACAGTGAGCTAGCTCAGAACAAGAGAACTGTGCTTCCTACACAATCGGGGCATATCTAGTTCAACTCAGTATTGGAAACTAAGTAAAACAGGAGCTTCTCTTCTGTCCAATACACTGTATTTGCTGGGAACAGACGTGAGTGCTATTTGCACTGTTTATGTCAAGAATAGCACAATAGGGGTGTTCTTACCCTGAATTAACACTTAATGCTAGAACTTGAAACTCAATGTGAATCAACTCCCTTTAGGCAGTTTTATTGAACCCCAGTCGGCCTTATAAGAAAAACACTCTGCTTTTGAGAAACAGGCACTCTTGCACTCTACTGTGTTTCCTATAGGGCCAGTACAGTGAGATAGCTCAGAAAAAGAGAACTGTGCTTCCTACACAAACGGGTAATATCTAGTTCAACTCAGTATTGGAAACTAAGTAAAACAGGAGCTTCTCTTCAGTCCAAAAGACTGTATTTGCTGGGAACAGACGTGAGTGCTATTTGCACTGTTTATGGCCAGAATAGCACAATAGTGGTGTTCTTACCCTGAATTAACACTTAATGCTAGAACTTGAAACTCAATGTGAATCAACTCAGTTTAGGAAGTTGTATTGAACCCCAGTCGGCCTTACAAGCAAAACACTCTGCTTTTGAGAAACAGGCACTCTTGCACTCTACTGTGTTTCCTATAGGGTCAGTACAGTGAGCTAGCTCAGAACAAGAGAACTGTGTTTCCTACACAAACGGGGCATATCTAGTTCAACTCAGTATTGGAAACTAAGTAAAACAGGAGCTTCTCTTCAGTCCAAAACACTGTATTTGCTGGGAACAGACGCGAGAGCTATTTGTACTGTTTATGGCCAGAATAGCACAATAGTGGTGTTCTTACCCTGAATTAACACTTAATGCTAGAACTTGAAACTCAATGTGAATCAACTCCGTTTAGGAAGTTGTATTGAACCCCAATCGGCCTTACAAGAAAAACACTCTGCTTTTGAGAAACAGGCACTCTTGCACTCTACTGTGTTTCCTATAGTGCCAGTACAGTGATCTAGCACAGAACAAGAGAACTGTGCTTCCTACACAATCTGGGCATATCTAGTTCAACTCAGTATTGGAAACTAAGTAAAACAGGAGCTTCTCTTCAGTCCAAAACACTGTATTTGCTGGGAACAGACGTGAGTGCTATTTGCACTGTTAATGGCCAGAACAGCACAATAGTGGTGTTCTTACCCTGAATTAACACTTAATGCTAGAACTTGAAACTCAATGTGAATCAACTCCGTTTAGGAAGATGTGTTGAACCCCAGTCGGCCTTACAAGAATAACACTCCGCTTTTGAGAAACAGGCACTCTTGCAGTCTAATGTGTTTCCTATAGGGCCAGAACAGTGAGCTAGCTCAGAACAAGAGAACTGTGCTTCCTACACAAACGGGGCATATCTAGTTCAACTCAGTATTGGAAACTAAGTAAAACAGGAGCTTCTCTTCAGTCCAAAACACTGTATTTGCTGGGAATAGACGCGAGTGCTATTTGCACTGTTTAAGTCCAAAACACCACAATAGTTGTGTTCATACCCTGAATTAACACTTAATGCTAGAACTTGAAACTCAATGTGAATCAACTCCTTTTAGGAAGTTGTATTGAACCCCAGTTGGCCTTACAAGAAAAACACTCTGCTTTTGAGAAACAGGCACTCTTGCACTCTACTGTGTTTCCTATAGTGCCAGTACAGTGAGCTAGCTCAGAACAAGAGAACTGTGCTTCCTACACAATCGGGGCATATCTAGTTCAACTCAGTATTGGAAACTAAGTAAAACAGGAGCTTCTCTTTTGTCCAATACACTGTATTTGCTGGGAACAGACGTGAATGCTATTTGCACTGTTTAAGTCAAGAATAGCACAATAGTGGTGTTCTTACCCTGAATTAACACTTAATGCTAGAACTTGAAACTCAATGTGAATCAACTCCCTTTAGGCAGTTGTATTGAACCCCAGTCGGCCTTACAAGAAAAACACTCTGCTTTTGAGAAACAGGCACTCTTGCACTCTACTGTGTTTCCTATAGGGCCAGTACAGTGAGCTAGCTCAGAAAAAGAGAACTGTGCTTCCTACACAAACGGGTAATATCTAGTTCAACTCAGTATTGGAAACTAAGTAAAACAGGAGCTTCTCTTCAGTCCAAAACACTGTATATGCTGGGAACAGACGCGAGTGCTATTTGCACTGTTTATGGCCAGAATAGCACAATAGTGGTGTTCTTACCCTGAATTAACACTTAATGCTAGAACTTTAAACTCAATGTGAATCAACTCCGTTTAGGAAGTTGTATTGGACCCCAGTCGGCCTTACAAGAAAAACACTCTGCTTTTGAGAAACAGGCACTCTTGCACTCTACTGTGTTTCCTATAGGGCCAGTACAGTGAGCTAGCTCAGAACAAGAGAACTGTGCTTCCTACACAATCTGGGCATATCTAGTTCAACTCAGTATTGGAAACTAAGTAAAACAGGAGCTTCTCTTCAGTCCAAAACACTGTATTTGCTGGGAACAGACGTGAGTGCTATTTGCACTGTTTATGGCCAGAATAGCACAATAGTGGTGTTCTTACCCTGAATTAACACTTAATGCTAGAACTTGAAACTCAATGTGAATCAACTCCGTTTAGGAAGTTCTATTGAACCCCAGTCGGCCTTACAAGAAAAACACTCTGCTTTTGAGAAACAGGCACTCTTGCACTCTACTGTGTTTCCTATAGGGCCAGTACAGTGAGCTAGCTCAGAACAAGAGAACTGTGCTTCCTACACAAACGGGGCATATCTAGTTCAACTCAGTATTGGAAACTAAGTAAAACAGGAGCTTCTTCAGTCCAAAACACTGTATTTGCTGGGAACAGACGTGAGTGCTATTTGCACTGTTTATGGCCAGAATAGCACAACAGTGGTGTTCTTACCCTGAAATAACACTTAATGCTAGAACTTGAAACTTAATGTGAATCAACTCCGTTTAGGAAGTTTTATTGAACCCCAGTCGGCCTTACAAGAAAAACACTCTGCTTTTGAGAAACAGGCACTCTTGCACTCTACTGTGTTTCCTATAGTGCCAGTACAGTGAGCTAGCTCAGAACAAGAGAACTGTGCTTCCTACACAAACGGGGCATTTCTAGTTCAACTCAGGATTGGAAACTAAGTAAAACAGGTGCTTCTCTTCAGTCCAAAACACTGTATTTGCTGGGAACAGACGTGAGTGCTATTTGAACTGTTTATGGCCAGAATAGCACAACAGTGGTGTTCTTACCCTGAATTAACACTTAATGCTAGAACTTGAATCTCAATGTGAATCAACTCCGTTTAAGAAGTTGTATTGAACCCCAGTCGGCCTTACAAGAAAAACACTCTGCTTTTGAGAAACAGGCACTCTTGCACTCTACTGTGTTTCCTATAGGGCCAGTACAGTGAGCTAGCTCAGAACAAGAGAACTGTGCTTCCTACACAATCTGGGCATATCTAGTTCAACTCAGTATTGGAAACTAAGTAAAACAGGAGCTTCTCTTCAGTCCAAAACACTGTATTTGCTGGGAACAGACGTGAGTGCTATTTGCACTGTTAATGGCCAGAACAGCACAATAGTGGTGTTCTTACCCTGAATTAACACTTAATGCTAGAACTTGAAACTCAATGTGAATCAACTCCGTTTAGGAAGATGTGTTGAACCCCAGTCGGCCTTACAAGAATAACACTCCGCTTTTGAGAAACAGGCACTCTTGCAGTCTAATGTGTTTCCTATAGGGCCAGTACAGTGAGCTAGCTCAGAACAAGACAACTGTGCTTCCTACACAAACGGGGCTTTTCTAGTTCAACTCAGTATTGGAAACTAAGTAAAACAGGAGCTTCTCTTCTGTCCAATACACTGTATTTGCTGGGAACAGACGTGAGTGCTATTTGCACTGTTTATGTCAAGAATAGCACAATAGGGGTGTTCTTACCCTGAATTAACACTTAATGCTAGAACTTGAAACTCAATGTGAATCAACTCCCTTTAGGCAGTTTTATTGAACCCCAGTCGGCCTTATAAGAAAAACACTCTGCTTTTGAGAAACAGGCACTCTTGCACTCTACTGTGTTTCCTATAGGGCCAGTACAGTGAGATAGCTCAGAAAAAGAGAACTGTGCTTCCTACACAAACGGGTAATATCTAGTTCAACTCAGTATTGGAAACTAAGTAAAACAGGAGCTTCTCTTCAGTCCAAAAGACTGTATTTGCTGGGAACAGACGTGAGTGCTATTTGCACTGTTTATGGCCAGAATAGCACAATAGTGGTGTTCTTACCCTGAATTAACACTTAATGCTAGAACTTGAAACTCAATGTGAATCAACTCCGTTTAGGAAGTTGTATTGAACCCCAGTCGGCCTTACAAGCAAAACACTCTGCTTTTGAGAAACAGGCACTCTTGCACTCTACTGTGTTTCCTATAGGGTCAGTACAGTGAGCTAGCTCAGAACAAGAGAATTGTGTTTCCTACACAAACGGGGCATATCTAGTTCAACTCAGTATTGGAAACTAAGTAAAACAGGAGCTTCTCTTCAGTCCAAAACACTGTATTTGCTGGGAACAGACGCGAGAGCTATTTGTACTGTTTATGGCCAGAATAGCACAATAGTGGTGTTCTTACCCTGAATTAACACTTAATGCTAGAACTTGAAACTCAATGTGAATCAACTCCGTTTAGGAAGTTGTATTGAACCCCAATCGGCCTTACAAGAAAAACACTCTGCTTTTGAGAAACAGGCACTCTTGCACTCTACTGTGTTTCCTATAGTGCCAGTACAGTGATCTAGCACAGAACAAGAGAACTGTGCTTCCTACACAATCTGGGCATATCTAGTTCAACTCAGTATTGGAAACTAAGTAAAACAGGAGCTTCTCTTCAGTCCAAAACACTGTATTTGCTGGGAACAGACGTGAGTGCTATTTGCACTGTTAATGGCCAGAACAGCACAATAGTGGTGTTCTTACCCTGAATTAACACTTAATGCTAGAACTTGAAACTCAATGTGAATCAACTCCGTTTAGGAAGATGTGTTGAACCCCAGTCGGCCTTACAAGAATAACACTCCGCTTTTGAGAAACAGGCACTCTTGCAGTCTAATGTGTTTCCTATAGGGCCAGTACAGTGAGCTAGCTCAGAACAAGAGAACTGTGCTTCCTACACAAACGGGGCTTTTCTAGTTCAACTCAGTATTGGAAACTAAGTAAAACAGGAGCTTCTCTTCAGTCCAAAACACTGTATTTGCTGGGAATAGACGCGAGTGCTATTTGCACTGTTTAAGTCCAAAACACCACAATAGTTGTGTTCATACCCTGAATTAACACTTAATGCTAGAACTTGAAACTCAATGTGAATCAACTCCTTTTAGGAAGTTGTATTGAACCCCAGTTGGCCTTACAAGAAAAACACTCTGCTTTTGAGAAACAGGCACTCTTGCACTCTACTGTGTTTCCTATAGTGCCAGTACAGTGAGCTAGCTCAGAACAAGAGAACTGTGCTTCCTACACAATCGGGGCATATCTAGTTCAACTCAGTATTGGAAACTAAGTAAAACAGGAGCTTCTCTTTTGTCCAATACACTGTATTTGCTGGGAACAGACGTGAGTGCTATTTGCACTGTTTAAGTCAAGAATAGCACAATAGTGGTGTTCTTACCCTGAATTAACACTTAATGCTAGAACTTGAAACTCAATGTGAATCAACTCCCTTTAGGCAGTTGTATTGAACCCCAGTCGGCCTTACAAGAAAAACACTCTGCTTTTGAGAAACAGGCACTCTTGCACTCTACTGTGTTTCCTATAGGGCCAGTACAGTGAGCTAGCTCAGAAAAAGAGAACTGTGCTTCCTACACAAACGGGTAATATCTAGTTCAACTCAGTATTGGAAACTAAGTAAAACAGGAGCTTCTCTTCAGTCCAAAACACTGTATATGCTGGGAACAGACGCGAGTGCTATTTGCACTGTTTATGGCCAGAATAGCACAATAGTGGTGTTCTTACCCTGAATTAACACTTAATGCTAGAACTTTAAACTCAATGTGAATCAACTCCGTTTAGGAAGTTGTATTGGACCCCAGTCGGCCTTACAAGAAAAACACTCTGCTTTTGAGAAACAGGCACTCTTGCACTCTACTGTGTTTCCTATAGGGCCAGTACAGTGAGCTAGCTCAGAACAAGAGAACTGTGCTTCCTACACAATCTGGGCATATCTAGTTCAACTCAGTATTGGAAACTAAGTAAAACAGGAGCTTCTCTTCAGTCCAAAACACTGTATTTGCTGGGAACAGACGTGAGTGCTATTTGCACTGTTTATGGCCAGAATAGCACAATAGTGGTGTTCTTACCCTGAATTAACACTTAATGCTAGAACTTGAAACTCAATGTGAATCAACTCCGTTTAGGAAGTTGTATTGAACCCCAGTCGGCCTTACAAGAAAAACACTCTGCTTTTGAGAAACAGGCACTCTTGCACTCTACTGTGTTTCCTATAGGGCCAGTACAGTGAGCTAGCTCAGAACAAGAGAACTGTGCTTCCTACACAAACGGGGCATATCTAGTTCAACTCAGTATTGGAAACTAAGTAAAACAGGAGCTTCTTCAGTCCAAAACACTGTATTTGCTGGGAACAGACGTGAGTGCTATTTGCACTGTTTATGGCCAGAATAGCACAACAGTGGTGTTCTTACCCTGAAATAACACTTAATGCTAGAACTTGAAACTTAATGTGAATCAACTCCGTTTAGGAAGTTTTATTGAACCCCAGTCGGCCTTACAAGAAAAACACTCTGCTTTTGAGAAACAGGCACTCTTGCACTCTACTGTGTTTCCTATAGTGCCAGTACAGTGAGCTAGCTCAGAACAAGAGAACTGTGCTTCCTACACAAACGGGGCATTTCTAGTTCAACTCAGGATTGGAAACTAAGTAAAACAGGTGCTTCTCTTCAGTCCAAAACACTGTATTTGCTGGGAACAGACGTGAGTGCTATTTGAACTGTTTATGGCCAGAATAGCACAACAGTGGTGTTCTTACCCTGAATTAACACTTAATGCTAGAACTTGAATCTCAATGTGAATCAACTCCGTTTAAGAAGTTGTATTGAACCCCAGTCGGCCTTACAAGAAAAACACTCTGCTTTTGAGAAACAGGCACTCTTGCACTCTACTGTGTTTCCTATAGGGCCAGTACAGTGAGCTAGCTCAGAACAAGAGAACTGTGCTTCCTACACAATCTGGGCATATCTAGTTCAACTCAGTATTGGAAACTAAGTAAAACAGGAGCTTCTCTTCAGTCCAAAACACTGTATTTGCTGGGAACAGACGTGAGTGCTATTTGCACTGTTAATGGCCAGAACAGCACAATAGTGGTGTTCTTACCCTGAATTAACACTTAATGCTAGAACTTGAAACTCAATGTGAATCAACTCCGTTTAGGAAGATGTGTTGAACCCCAGTCGGCCTTACAAGAATAACACTCCGCTTTTGAGAAACAGGCACTCTTGCAGTCTAATGTGTTTCCTACAGGGCCAGTACAGTGAGCTAGCTCAGAACAAGAGAACTGTGCTTCCTACACAAACGGGGCTTTTCTAGTTCAACTCAGTATTGGAATCTAAGTAACACAGGAGCTTCTCTTCAGTCCAAAACACTGTATTTGCTGGGAATAGACGCGAGTGCTATTTGCACTGTTTAAGGCCAAAACACCACAATAGTTGTGTTCTTACCCTGAATTAACACTTAATGCTAGAACTTGAAACTCAATGTGAATCAACTCCGTTTAGGAAGTTGTATTGAACCCCAGTTGGCCTTACAAGAAAAACACTCTGCTTTTGAGAAACAGGCACTCTTGCACTCTACTGTGTTTCCTATAGTGCCAGTACAGTGAGCTAGCTCAGAACAAGAGAACTGTGCTTCCTACACAATCGGGGCATATCTAGTTCAACTCAGTATTGGAAACTAAGTAAAACAGGAGCTTCTCTTCTGTCCAATACACTGTATTTGCTGGGAACAGACGTGAGTGCTATTTGCACTGTTTATGTCAAGAATAGCACAATAGGGGTGTTCTTACCCTGAATTAACACTTAATGCTAGAACTTGAAACTCAATGTGAATCAACTCCCTTTAGGCAGTTTTATTGAACCCCAGTCGGCCTTATAAGAAAAACACTCTGCTTTTGAGAAACAGGCACTCTTGCACTCTACTGTGTTTCCTATAGGGCCAGTACAGTGAGATAGCTCAGAAAAAGAGAACTGTGCTTCCTACACAAACGGGTAATATCTAGTTCAACTCAGTATTGGAAACTAAGTAAAACAGGAGCTTCTCTTCAGTCCAAAAGACTGTATTTGCTGGGAACAGACGTGAGTGCTATTTGCACTGTTTATGGCCAGAATAGCACAATAGTGGTGTTCTTACCCTGAATTAACACTTAATGCTAGAACTTGAAACTCAATGTGAATCAACTCCGTTTAGGAAGTTGTATTGAACCCCAGTCGGCCTTACAAGCAAAACACTCTGCTTTTGAGAAACAGGCACTCTTGCACTCTACTGTGTTTCCTATAGGGTCAGTACAGTGAGCTAGCTCAGAACAAGAGAACTGTGTTTCCTACACAAACGGGGCATATCTAGTTCAACTCAGTATTGGAAACTAAGTAAAACAGGAGCTTCTCTTCAGTCCAAAACATTGTATTTGCTGGGAACAGACGTGAGTGCTATTTGCACTGTTAATGGCCAGAACAGCACAATAGTGGTGTTCTTACCCTGAATTAACACTTAATGCTAGAACTTGAAACTCAATGTGAATCAACTCCGTTTAGGAAGATGTGTTGAACCCCAGTCGGCCTTACAAGAATAACACTCCGCTTTTGAGAAACAGGCACTCTTGCAGTCTAATGTGTTTCCTATAGGGCCAGTACAGTGAGCTAGCTCAGAACAAGAGAACTGTGCTTCCTACACAAACGGGGCTTTTCTAGTTCAACTCAGTATTGGAAACTAAGTAAAACAGGAGCTTCTCTTCAGTCCAAAACACTGTATTTGCTGGGAATAGACGCGAGTGCTATTTGCACTGTTTAAGTCCAAAACACCACAATAGTTGTGTTCATACCCTGAATTAACACTTAATGCTAGAACTTGAAACTCAATGTGAATCAACTCCTTTTAGGAAGTTGTATTGAACCCCAGTTGGCCTTACAAGAAAAACACTCTGCTTTTGAGAAACAGGCACTCTTGCACTCTACTGTGTTTCCTATAGTGCCATTACAGTGAGCTAGCTCAGAACAAGAGAACTGTGCTTCCTACACAATCGGGGCTTTTCTAGTTCAACTCAGTATTGGAAACTAAGTAAAACAGGAGCTTCTCTTTTGTCCAATACACTGTATTTGCTGGGAACAGACGTGAGTGCTATTTGCACTGTTTAAGTCAAGAATAGCACAATAGTGGTGTTCTTACCCTGAATTAACACTTAATGCTAGAACTTGAAACTCAATGTGAATCAACTCCCTTTAGGCAGTTGTATTGAACCCCAGTCGGCCTTACAAGAAAAACACTCTGCTTTTGAGAAACAGGCACTCTTGCACTCTACTGTATTTCCTATAGGGCCAGTACAGTGAGCTAGCTCAGAAAAAGAGAACTGTGCTTCCTACACAAACGGGTAATATCTAGTTCAACTCAGTATTGGAAACTAAGTAAAACAGGAGCTTCTCTTCAGTCCAAAACACTGTATATGCTGGGAACAGACGCGAGTGCTATTTGCACTGTTTATGGCCAGAATAGCACAATAGTGGTGTTCTTACCCTGAATTAACACTTAATGCTAGAACTTTAAACTCAATGTGAATCAACTCCGTTTAGGAAGTTGTATTGGACCCCAGTCGGCCTTACAAGAAAAACACTCTGCTTTTGAGAAACAGGCACTCTTGCACTCTACTGTGTTTCCTATAGGGCCAGTACAGTGAGCTAGCTCAGAACAAGAGAACTGTGCTTCCTACACAATCTGGGCATATCTAGTTCAACTCAGTATTGGAAACTAAGTAAAACAGGAGCTTCTCTTCAGTCCAAAACACTGTATTTGCTGGGAACAGACGTGAGTGCTATTTGCACTGTTTATGGCCAGAATAGCACAATAGTGGTGTTCTTACCCTGAATTAACACTTAATGCTAGAACTTGAAACTCAATGGGAATCAACTCCGTTTAGGAAGTTGTATTGAACCACAGTCGGCCTTACAAGAAAAACACTCTGCTTTTGAGAAACAGGCACTCTTGCACTCTACTGTGTTTCCTATAGAGCCAGTACAGTGAGCTAGCTCAGAACAAGAGAACTGTGCTTCCTACACAAACGGGGCATATCTAGTTCAACTCAGTATTGGAAACTAAGTAAAACAGGAGCTTCTCTTCAGTCCAAAACACTGTATTTGCTGGGAACAGACGCGAGAGCTATTTGTACTGTTTATGGCCAGAATAGCACAATAGTGGTGTTCTTACCTTGAATTAACACTTAATGCTAGAACTTGAAACTCAGTGTGAATCAACTCCGTTTAGGAAGTTGTATTGAACCCCAATCGGCCTTACAAGAAAAACACTCTGCTTTTGAGAAACAGGCACTCTTGCACTCTACTGTGTTTCCTATAGTGCCAGTACAGTGATCTAGCACAGAACAAGAGAACTGTGCTTCCTACACAATCTGGGCATATCTAGTTCAACTCAGTATTGGAAACTAAGTAAAACAGGAGCTTCTCTTCAGTCCAAAACACTGTATTTGCTGGGAACAGACGTGAGTGCTATTTGCACTGTTAATGGCCAGAACAGCACAATAGTGGTGTACTTACCCTGAATTAACACTTAATGCTAGAACTTGAAACTCAATGTGAATCAACTCCGTTTAGGAAGATGTGTTGAACCCCAGTCGGCCTTACAAGAATAACACTCCGCTTTTGAGAAACAGGCACTCTTGCAGTCTAATGTGTTTCCTATAGGGCCAGTACAGTGAGCTAGCTCAGAACAAGAGAACTGTGCTTCCTACACAAACGGGGCTTTTCTAGTTCAACTCAGTATTGGAAAGTAAGTAAAACAGGAGCTTCTCTTCAGTCCAAAACACTGTATTTGCTGGGAATAGACGCGAGTGCTATTTGCACTGTTTAAGTCCAAAACACCACAATAGTTGTGTTCATACCCTGAATTAACACTTAATGCTAGAACTTGAAACTCAATGTGAATCAACTCCTTTTAGGAAGTTGTATTGAACCCCAGTTGGCCTTACAAGAAAAACACTCTGCTTTTGAGAAACAGGCACTCTTGCACTCTACTGTGTTTCCTATAGTGCCAGTACAGTGAGCTAGCTCAGAACAAGAGAACTGTGCTTCCTACACAATCGGGGCATATCTAGTTCAACTCAGTATTGGAAACTAAGTAAAACAGGAGCTTCTCTTTTGTCCAATACACTGTATTTGCTGGGAACAGACGTGAGTGCTATTTGCACTGTTTAAGTCAAGAATAGCACAATAGTGGTGTTCTTACCCTGAATTAACACTTAATGCTAGAACTTGAAACTCAATGTGAATCAACTCCCTTTAGGCAGTTGTATTGAACCCCAGTCGGCCTTACAAGAAAAACACTCTGCTTTTCAGAAACAGGCACTCTTGCACTCTACTGTGTTTCCTATAGGGCCAGTACATTGAGCTAGCTCAGAAAAAGAGAACTGTGCTTCCTACACAAACGGGTAATATCTAGTTCAACTCAGTATTGGAAACTAAGTAAAACAGGAGCTTCTCTTCAGTCCAAAACACTGTATTTGCTGGGAACAGACGCGAGTGCTATATGCACTGTTTATGACCAGAATAGCACAATAGTGGTGTTCTTACCCTGAATTAACACTTAATGCTAGAACTTGAAACTCAATGTGAATCAACTCCGTTTAGGAAGTTGTATTGGACCCCAGTCGGCCTTACAAGAAAAACACTCTGCTTTTGAGAAACAGGCACTCTTGCACTCTACTGTGTTTCCTATAGGGTCAGTACAGTGAGCTAGCTCAGAACAAGAGAACTGTGTTTCCTACACAAACGGGGCATATCTAGTTCAACTCAGTATTGGAAACTAAGTAAAACAGGAGCTTCTCTTCAGTCCAAAACACTGTATTTGCTGGGAACAGACGCGAGAGCTATTTGTACTGTTTATGGCCAGAATAGCACAATAGTGGTGTTCTTACCCTGAATTAACACTTAATGCTAGAACTTGAAACTCAATGTGAATCAACTCCGTTTAGGAAGTTGTATTGAACCCCAGTCGGTCTTACAAGAAAAACACTCTGCTTTTGAGAAACAGGCACTCTTGCACTCTACTGTGTTTCCTATAGGGCCAGTACAGTGAGCTAGCTCAGAACAAGAGAACTGTGCTTCCTACACAATCTGGGCATATCTAGTTCAACTCAGTATTGGAAACTAAGTAAAACAGGAGCTTCTCTTCAGTCCAAAACACTGTATTTGCTGGGAACAGACGTGAGTGCTATTTGCACTGTTTATGGCCAGAATAGCACAATAGTGGTGTTCTTACCCTGAATTAACACTTAATGCTAGAACTTGAAACTCAATGTGAATCAACTCCGTTTAGGCAGTTGTATTGAACCCCAGTCGGCCTTACAAGAAAAACACTCTGCTTTTGAGAAACAGGCACTCTTGCACTCTACTGTGTTTCCTATAGGGCCAGTACAGTGAGCTAGCTCAGAACAAGAGAACTGTGTTTCCTACACAAACGGGGCATAACTAGTTCAACTCAGGATTGGAAACTAAGTAAAACAGGTGCTTCTCTTCAGTCCAAAACACTGTATTTGCTGGGAACAGATGTGAGTGCTATTTGAACTGTTTATGGCCAGAATAGCACAACAGTTGTGTTCTTACCCTGAATTTACACTTAATGCTAGAACTTGAATCTCAATGTGAATCAACTCCGTTTAAGAAGTTGTATTGAACCCCAG
This sequence comes from Peromyscus maniculatus bairdii, assembly GCF_049852395.1. NCBI lineage: Eukaryota > Metazoa > Chordata > Mammalia > Rodentia > Cricetidae > Peromyscus > Peromyscus maniculatus. The sequence goes on from NC_134866.1 coordinate 53,798,227, forward strand.
TCGGCCTTACAAGAAAAACACTCTGCTTTTGAGAAACAGGCACTCTTGCACTCTACTGTGTTTCCTATAGGGCCAGTACAGTGAGCTAGCTCAGAACAAGAGAACTGTGCTTCCTACACAATCTGGGCATATCTAGTTCAACTCAGTATTGGAAACTAAGTAAAACAGGAGCTTCTCTTCAATCCAATACACTGTATTTGCTGGGAACAGACGCGAGTGCTATTTGCACTGTTAATGGCCAGAACAGCACAATAGTGGTGTTCTTACCATGAATTAACACTTAATGCTAGAACTTGAAACTCAATGTGAATCAACTCCGTTTAGGAAGATGTATTGAACACCAGTCGGCCTTACAAGAATAACACTCCGCTTTTGAGAAACAGGCACTCTTGCAGTCTAATGTGTTTCCTATAGGGCCAGTACAGTGAGCTAGCTCAGAACAAGAGAACTGTGCTTCCTACACAAACGGGGCTTTTCTAGTTTAACTCAGTATTGGAACCTAAGTAAAACAGGAGCTTCTTTTCAGTCCAAAACACAGTATTTGCTGGGAATAGACATGAGTGCTATTTGCACTGTTTATGGCCAGAATAGCACAATAGTGGTGTTCTTACCCTGAATTAACACTTAATGCTAGAACTTGAAACTCAATGTGAATCAACTCCGTTTAGGAAGTTGTATTGAACCCCAGTCGGCCTTATAAGAAAAACACTCTGCTTTTGAGAAACAGGCAATCTTGCAATCTACTGTGTTTCCTATAGGGCCAGTACAGTGAGCTAGCTCAGAACAAGAGAACTGTGCTTCCTACACAAACGGGGCTTTTCTAGTTCAACTCAGTATTGGAACCTAAGTAAAACAGGAGCTTCTTTTCAGTCCAAAACACAGTATTTGCTGGGAATAGACATGAGTGCTATTTGCACTGTTTATGGCCAGAATAGCACAATAGTGGTGTTCTTACCCTGAATTAACACTTAATGCTAGAACTTGAAACTCAATGTGAATCAACTCCGTTTAGGAAGTTGTATTGAACCCCAGTCGGCCTTACAAGAAAAACACTCTGCTTTTGAGAAACAGGCAATCTTGCAATCTACTGTGTTTCCTATAGGGCCAGTACAGTGAGCTAGCTCAGAACAAGAGAACTGTGTTTCCTACACAAACGGGGCATATCTAGTTCAACTCAGGATTGGAAACTAAGTAAAACAGGTGCTTCTCTTCAGTCCAAAACACTGTATTTGCTGGGAACAGACGTGAGTGCTATTTGAACTGTTTATGGCCAGAATAGCACAACAGTTGTGTTCTTAACCTGAATTAACACTTAATGCTAGAACTTGAAACTCAATGTGAATCAACTCCGTTTAAGAATTTGTATTGAACTCCAGTCGGCCTTACAAGAAAAACACTCTGCTTTTGAGAAACAGGCACTCTTGCACTCTACTGTGTTTCCTATAGGGCCAGTACAGTGAGCTAGCTCAGAACAAGAGAACTGTGCTTCCTACACAATCTGGGCATATCTAGTTCAACTCAGTATTGGAAACTAAGTAAAACAGGAGCTTCTCTTCAGTCCAAAACACTGTATTTGCTGGGAACAGACGCGAGTGCTATTTGCACTGTTTATGGCCAGAATAGCACAATAGTGGTGTTCTTACCCTGAATTAACACTTAATGCTAGAACTTGAAACTCAATGTGAATCAATTCCGTTTAGGAAGTTGTATTGAACCCCAGTCGGCCTTACAAGAAAAACACTCTGCTTTTGAGAAACAGGCACTCTTGCACTCTACTGTGTTTCCTATAGGGCCAGTACAGTGAGCTAGCTCAGAACAAGAGAACTGTGCTTCCTACACAAACGGGGCATATCTAGTTCAACTCAGGATTGGAAACTAAGTAAAACAGGTGCTTCTCTTCAGTCCAAAACACTGTATTTGCTGGGAACAGACGTGAGTGCTATTTGAACTGTTTATAGCCAGAATAGCACAACAGTGGTGTTCTTACCCTGAATTAACACTTAATGCTAGAACTTGAATCTCAATGTGAATCAACTCCGTTTAAGAAGTTGTATTGAACCCCAGTCGGCCTTACAAGAAAAACACTCTGATTTTGAGAAACAGGCACTCTTGCACTCTACTGTGTTTCCTATAGGGCCAGTACAGTGAGCTAGCTCAGAACAAGAGAACTGTGCTTCCTACACAATCTGGGCATATCTAGTTCAACTCAGTATTGGAAACTAAGTAAAACAGGAGCTTCTCTTCAATCCAATACACTGTATTTGCTGGGAACAGACGCGAGTGCTATTTGCACTGTTAATGGCCAGAACAGCACAATAGTGGTGTTCTTACCATGAATTAACACTTAATGCTAGAACTTGAAACTCAATGTGAATCAACTCCGTTTAGGAAGATGTATTGAACACCAGTCGGCCTTACAAGAATAACACTCCGCTTTTGAGAAACAGGCACTCTTGCAGTCTAATATGTTTCCTATAGGGCCAGTACAGTGAGCTAGCTCAGAACAAGAGAACTGTGCTTCCTACACAAACGGGGCTTTTCTAGTTCAACTCAGTATTGGAACCTAAGTAAAACAGGAGCTTCTTTTCAGTCCAAAACACTGTATTTGCTGGGAATAGACGTGAGTGCTATTTGCACTGTTTATGGCCAGAATAGCACAATAGTGGTGTTCTTACCCTGAATTAACACTTAATGCTAGAACTTGAAACTCAATGGGAATCAACTCCGTTTAGGAAGTTGTATTGAACCACAGTCGGCCTTACAAGCAAAACACTCTGCTTTTGAGAAACAGGCACTCTTGCACTCTACTGTGTTTCCTATAGTGCCAGTACAGTGAGCTAGCTCAGAACAAGAGAACTGTGCTTCCTACACAAACGGGGCATATCTAGTTCAACTCAGTATTGGAAACTAAGCAAAACAGGAGCTTCTCTTCAGTCCAAAACACTGTATTTGCTGGGAACAGACGTGAGTGCTATTTGAACTGTTTATGGCCAGAATAGCACAACAGTGGTGTTCTTACCCTGAATTAACACTTAATGCTAGAACTTGAATCTCAATGTGAATCAACTCCGTTTAAGAAGTTGTATTGAACCCCAGTCGGCCTTACAAGAAAAACACTCTACTTTTGAGAAACAGGCACTCTTGCACTCTACTGTGTTTCCTATAGGGCCAGTACAGTGAGCTAGCTCAGAACAAGAGAACTGTGCTTCCTACACAATCTGGGCATATCTAGTTCAACTCAGTATTGGAAACTAAGTAAAACAGGAGCTTCTCTTCAGTCGAAAACACTGTATTTGCTGGGAACAGACGCGAGTGCTATTTGCACTGTTTATGGCCAGAATAGCACAATAGTGGTGTTCTTACCCTGAATTAACACTTAATGCTAGAAGTTGAAACTCAATGTGAATCAACTCCGTTTAGGAAGTTGTATTGAACCCCAGGCGGCCTTACAAGAAAAACACTCTGTTTTTGTGAAACAGGCACTCTTGCACTCTACTGTGTTTCCTATAGGGCCAGTACAGTGAGCTAGCTCAGAACAAGAGAACTGTGCTTCCTACGCAAACGGGGCATATCTAGTTCAACTCAGGATTGGAAACTAAGTAAAACAGGAGCTTCTCTTCAGTCCAAAACACTGTATTTGCTGGGAACAGACGTGAGTGCTATTTGAACTGTTTATGGCCAGAATAGCACAATAGTGGTGTTCTTACCCTGAATTAACACTTAATGCTAGAACTTGAAACTCAATGTGAATCAACTCCGTTTAGGAAGTTGTATTGAACCCCAGTCGGCCTTACAAGAATAACAATCTGCTTTTGAGAAACAGGCACTCTTGCACTCTACTGTGTTTCCTATAGGGCCAGTACAGTGAGCTAGCTCAGAACAAGAGAACTGTGTTTCCTACGCAAACGGGGCATATCTAGTTCAACTCAGGATTGGAAACTAAGTAAAACAGGTGCTTCTCTTCAGTCCAAAACACTGTATTTGCTGGGAACAGACGTGAGTGCTATTTGAACTGTTTATGGCCAGAATAGAACAACAGTGGTGTTCTTACCCTGAATTAACACTTAATGCTAGAACTTGAAACTCAATGTGAATCAACTCCGTTTAGGAAGTTTTATTGAAACCCAGTCGGCCTTACAAGAAAAACACTCTGCTTTTGAGAAAAAGGCACTCTTGCACTCTACTGTGTTTCCTATACGACTAGTACAGTGAGCTAGCTCAGAACAAGAGAACTGTGCTTCCTACACAAATGGGGCATATCTAATTCAACTCAGTATTGGAAACTAAGTAAAACAGAAGCTTCTCTTCAGTCCAAAACACTGTATTTGCTGGGAACAGACGCGAGTGCTATTTGCACTGTTTATGGCCAGAATAGCACAATAGTGGTGTTCTTACCCTGAATTAACACTTAATGCTAGAACTTGAAACTCAATGTGAATCAACTCCGTTTAGGAAGTTGTATTGAACCCCAGTCGGCCTTATAAGAAAAACACTCTGCTTTTGAGAAACAGGCAATCTTGCACTCTACTGTGTTTCCTATAGGGCCAGTACAGTGAGCTAGCTCAGAACAAGGGAACTGTGCTTCCTACACAAACGGGGCATATCTAGTTCAACTCAGTATTGGAAACTAAGTAAAACAGGAGCTTCTCTTCAGTCCAATACACTGTATTTGCTGGGAACAGACGCGAGTGCTATTTGCACTGTTTATGGCCAGAATAGCACAATAGTGGTGTTCTTACCCTGAATTAACACTTAATGCTAGAACTTGAAACTCAATGTGAATCAACTCCGTTTAGGAAGTTGTATTGAACCCCAGTCGGCCTTACAAGAAAAACACTCTGCTTTTGAGAAACAGGCACTCTTGCACTCTACTGTGTTTCCTATAGGGCCAGTACAGTGAGCTAGCTCAGAACAAGAGAACTGTGCTTCCTACACAATCTGGGCATATCTAGTTCAACTCAGTATTGGAAACTAAGTAAAACAGGAGCTTCTCTTCAGTCCAATACACTGTATTTGCTGGGAACAGACGTGAGTGCTATTTGCACTGTTTTTAGCCAGAATAGCACAACAGTGGTGTTCTTACCCTGAATTAACACCTAATGCTAGAACTTGAAACTCAATGTGAATCAACTCCGTTTAGGCAGTTGTATTGAACCCTAGTCGGTCTTACAAGAAAAACACTCTGCTTTTGAGAAACAAGCATTCTTGCACTCTACTGTGTTTCCTATACTGCCAGTACAGTGAGCTAGCTCAGAACAAGAGAACTGTGCTTCCTACACAAACGGGGCATATCTAGTTCAACTCAGTATTGGAAACTAAGAGAACTTCAGTCCAATACACTGTGTTTGCTGGGAACAGACGCGAGTGCTATTTGCACTGTTTATGGCGAGAATAGCACAATAGTGGTGTTCTTACCCTGAATTAACACTTAATGCTAGAACTTGAAACTCAATGTGAATCAACTCCGTTTAGGAAGTTTTATTGAACCCCAGTCGGCCTTACAAGAAAAACACTCTGCTTTTGAGAAACAGGCACTCTTGCACTCTACTGTGTTTCCTATAGGGCCAGTACAGTGAGCTAGCTCAGAAAAAGAGAACTATGCTTCCTACACAAACGGGGAATATCTAGTTCAACTCAGTATTGGAAACTAAGTAAAACAGGAGCTTCTCTTCAGTCCAAAACACTGTATTTGCTGGGAACAGACGCGAGTGCTATTTGCACTGTTTATGGCCAGAACACCACAATAGTGGTGTTCTTACCCTGAATTAACACTTAATGCTAGAACTTGAAACTCAATGTGAATCAACTCCGTTTAGGAAGTTGTATTGAACCCCAGTCGGCCTTACAAGAAAAACACTCTGCTTTTGAGAAACAGGCACTCTTGCACTCTACTGTGTTTCCTATAGGGCCAGTACAGTGAGCTAGCTCAGAACAAGAGAACTGTGCTTCCTACACAATCGGGGCATATCTAGTTCAACTCAGTATTGGAAACTAAGTAAAACAGGAGCTTCTCTTCTGTCCAATACACTGTATTTGCTGGGAACAGACGTGAGTGCTATTTGCACTGTTTATGGCCAGAATAGCACAATAGTGGTGTTCTTACCCTGAATTAACACTTAATGCTAGAACTTGAAACTCAATGTGAATCAACTCCCTTTAGGCAGTTGTATTGAAGCCCAGTCCTCCTTACAAGAAAAACACTCTGCTTTTGAGAAACAGGCACTCTTGCAATCTACTGTGTTTCCTATAGGGCCAGTACAGTGAGCTAGCTCAGAACAAGAGAACTGTGCTTCCTACACAAACGGGGCATATCTAGTTCAACTCAATATTGGAAACTAAGTAAAACAAGAGCTTCTCTTCATTCCAATACACTGTATTTGCTGGGAACAGACACGAGTGCTATTTGCACTGTTTATGGCCAGAATAGCACAATAGTGGTGTTCTTACCCTGAATTATCACTTAATGCTAGAACTTGAAACTCAATGTGAATCAACTCCATTTAGGAAGTTGTATTGAACCCCAGTCGGCCTTACAAGAAAAACACTCTGCTTTTGAGAAACAGGCACTCTTGCACTCTACTGTGTTTCCTATAGGGCCAGTACAGTGAGCTAGCTCAGAACAAGAGAACTGTGCTTCCTACACAAACTGGGCATATCTACTTCAACTCAGTATTGGAAACTAAGTAAAACAGGAGCTTCTCTTCTGTCCAATACACTGTATTTGCTGGGAACAGACGCGAGTGCTATTTGCACTGTTTATGGCCAGAATAGCACAATAGTGGTGTTCTACCCTGAATTAACACTTAATGCTACAACATGAAACTCAATGTGAATCAACTCCGTTTAGGAAGTTGTATTGAACCAAAGTCGTCCTTACAAGAAAAACACTTTGCTTTTGAGAATCAGGCACTCTTGCACTCTACTTTGAATCCTATAGGGCCAGTACAGTGAGCTAGCTCAGAACAAGAGAACTGTGTTTCCTACACAAACGGGGCATATCTAGTTCAACTCAGTATTGGAAGCTAAGTAAAACAGGAGCTTCTCTTCAGTCCAAAACACTGTATTTGCTGGGAACAGACGCGAGTGCTATTTGCACTGATTATGGCCAGAATAGCACAATAGTGGTGTTCTTACCCTGAATTAACACTTAATGCTAGAACTTGAAACTCAATGTGAATCAACTCCGTTTAGGAAGTTGTATTGAACCCCAGTCAGCCTTACAAGAAAAACACTCTGCTTTTGAGAAACAGGCACTCTTGCACTCTACTGTGTTTCCTATAGGGTCAGTACAGTGAGCTAGCTCAGAAAAAGAGAACTGTGTTTCCTACACAAACGGGGCATATCTAGTTCAACTCAGTATTGGAAACTAAGTAAAACAGGAGCTTCTCTTCTGTCCAATACACTGTATTTGCTGGGAACAGACGTGAGTGCTATTTGCACTGTTTATGGCCAGAATAGCACAATAGTGGTGTTCTTACCCTGAATTAACACTTAATGCTAGAACTTGAAACTCAATGTGAATCAACTCCGTTTAGGCAGTTGTATTGAACCCCAGTCGGCCTTACAAGAAAAACACTCTGCTTTTGAGAAACAGGCACTCTTGCACTCTACTGTGTTTCCTATAGGGCCAGTACAGTGAGCTAGCTCAGAACAAGAGAACTGTGTTTCCTACACAAACGGGGCATAACTAGTTCAACTCAGGATTGGAAACTAAGTAAAACAGGTGCTTCTCTTCAGTCCAAAACACTGTATTTGCTGGGAACAGATGTGAGTGCTATTTGAACTGTTTATGGCCAGAATAGCACAACAGTTGTGTTCTTACCCTGAATTTACACTTAATGCTAGAACTTGAATCTCAATGTGAATCAACTCCGTTTAAGAAGTTGTATTGAACCCCAGTCGGCCTTACAAGAAAAACACTCTGCTTTTGAGAAACAGGCACTCTTGCACTCTACTGTGTTTCCTATAGGGCCAGTACAGTGAGCTAGCTCAGAACAAGAGAACTGTGCTTCCTACACAATCTGGGCATATCTAGTTCAACTCAGTATTGGAAACTAAGTAAAACAGGAGCTTCTCTTCAATCCAATACACTGTATTTGCTGGGAACAGACGCGAGTGCTATTTGCACTGTTAATGGCCAGAACAGCACAATAGTGGTGTTCTTACCATGAATTAACACTTAATGCTAGAACTTGAAACTCAATGTGAATCAACTCCGTTTAGGAAGATGTATTGAACACCAGTCGGCCTTACAAGAATAACACTCCGCTTTTGAGAAACAGGCACTCTTGCAGTCTAATGTGTTTCCTATAGGGCCAGTACAGTGAGCTAGCTCAGAACAAGAGAACTGTGCTTCCTACACAAACGGGGCTTTTCTAGTTTAACTCAGTATTGGAACCTAAGTAAAACAGGAGCTTCTTTTCAGTCCAAAACACAGTATTTGCTGGGAATAGACATGAGTGCTATTTGCACTGTTTATGGCCAGAATAGCACAATAGTGGTGTTCTTACCCTGAATTAACACTTAATGCTAGAACTTGAAACTCAATGTGAATCAACTCCGTTTAGGAAGTTGTATTGAACCCCAGTCGGCCTTATAAGAAAAACACTCTGCTTTTGAGAAACAGGCAATCTTGCAATCTACTGTGTTTCCTATAGGGCCAGTACAGTGAGCTAGCTCAGAACAAGAGAACTGTGCTTCCTACACAAACGGGGCTTTTCTAGTTCAACTCAGTATTGGAACCTAAGTAAAACAGGAGCTTCTTTTCAGTCCAAAACACAGTATTTGCTGGGAATAGACATGAGTGCTATTTGCACTGTTTATGGCCAGAATAGCACAATAGTGGTGTTCTTACCCTGAATTAACACTTAATGCTAGAACTTGAAACTCAATGTGAATCAACTCCGTTTAGGAAGTTGTATTGAACCCCAGTCGGCCTTACAAGAAAAACACTCTGCTTTTGAGAAACAGGCAATCTTGCAATCTACTGTGTTTCCTATAGGGCCAGTACAGTGAGCTAGCTCAGAACAAGAGAACTGTGTTTCCTACACAAACGGGGCATATCTAGTTCAACTCAGGATTGGAAACTAAGTAAAACAGGTGCTTCTCTTCAGTCCAAAACACTGTATTTGCTGGGAACAGACGTGAGTGCTATTTGAACTGTTTATGGCCAGAATAGCACAACAGTTGTGTTCTTAACCTGAATTAACACTTAATGCTAGAACTTGAAACTCAATGTGAATCAACTCCGTTTAAGAATTTGTATTGAACTCCAGTCGGCCTTACAAGAAAAACACTCTGCTTTTGAGAAACAGGCACTCTTGCACTCTACTGTGTTTCCTATAGGGCCAGTACAGTGAGCTAGCTCAGAACAAGAGAACTGTGCTTCCTACACAATCTGGGCATATCTAGTTCAACTCAGTATTGGAAACTAAGTAAAACAGGAGCTTCTCTTCAGTCCAAAACACTGTATTTGCTGGGAACAGACGCGAGTGCTATTTGCACTGTTTATGGCCAGAATAGCACAATAGTGGTGTTCTTACCCTGAATTAACACTTAATGCTAGAACTTGAAACTCAATGTGAATCAATTCCGTTTAGGAAGTTGTATTGAACCCCAGTCGGCCTTACAAGAAAAACACTCTGCTTTTGAGAAACAGGCACTCTTGCACTCTACTGTGTTTCCTATAGGGCCAGTACAGTGAGCTAGCTCAGAACAAGAGAACTGTGCTTCCTACACAAACGGGGCATATCTAGTTCAACTCAGGATTGGAAACTAAGTAAAACAGGTGCTTCTCTTCAGTCCAAAACACTGTATTTGCTGGGAACAGACGTGAGTGCTATTTGAACTGTTTATAGCCAGAATAGCACAACAGTGGTGTTCTTACCCTGAATTAACACTTAATGCTAGAACTTGAATCTCAATGTGAATCAACTCCGTTTAAGAAGTTGTATTGAACCCCAGTCGGCCTTACAAGAAAAACACTCTGATTTTGAGAAACAGGCACTCTTGCACTCTACTGTGTTTCCTATAGGGCCAGTACAGTGAGCTAGCTCAGAACAAGAGAACTGTGCTTCCTACACAATCTGGGCATATCTAGTTCAACTCAGTATTGGAAACTAAGTAAAACAGGAGCTTCTCTTCAATCCAATACACTGTATTTGCTGGGAACAGACGCGAGTGCTATTTGCACTGTTAATGGCCAGAACAGCACAATAGTGGTGTTCTTACCATGAATTAACACTTAATGCTAGAACTTGAAACTCAATGTGAATCAACTCCGTTTAGGAAGATGTATTGAACACCAGTCGGCCTTACAAGAATAACACTCCGCTTTTGAGAAACAGGCACTCTTGCAGTCTAATATGTTTCCTATAGGGCCAGTACAGTGAGCTAGCTCAGAACAAGAGAACTGTGCTTCCTACACAAACGGGGCTTTTCTAGTTCAACTCAGTATTGGAACCTAAGTAAAACAGGAGCTTCTTTTCAGTCCAAAACACTGTATTTGCTGGGAATAGACGTGAGTGCTATTTGCACTGTTTATGGCCAGAATAGCACAATAGTGGTGTTCTTACCCTGAATTAACACTTAATGCTAGAACTTGAAACTCAATGGGAATCAACTCCGTTTAGGAAGTTGTATTGAACCACAGTCGGCCTTACAAGCAAAACACTCTGCTTTTGAGAAACAGGCACTCTTGCACTCTACTGTGTTTCCTATAGTGCCAGTACAGTGAGCTAGCTCAGAACAAGAGAACTGTGCTTCCTACACAAACGGGGCATATCTAGTTCAACTCAGTATTGGAAACTAAGCAAAACAGGAGCTTCTCTTCAGTCCAAAACACTGTATTTGCTGGGAACAGACGTGAGTGCTATTTGAACTGTTTATGGCCAGAATAGCACAACAGTGGTGTTCTTACCCTGAATTAACACTTAATGCTAGAACTTGAATCTCAATGTGAATCAACTCCGTTTAAGAAGTTGTATTGAACCCCAGTCGGCCTTACAAGAAAAACACTCTACTTTTGAGAAACAGGCACTCTTGCACTCTACTGTGTTTCCTATAGGGCCAGTACAGTGAGCTAGCTCAGAACAAGAGAACTGTGCTTCCTACACAATCTGGGCATATCTAGTTCAACTCAGTATTGGAAACTAAGTAAAACAGGAGCTTCTCTTCAGTCGAAAACACTGTATTTGCTGGGAACAGACGCGAGTGCTATTTGCACTGTTTATGGCCAGAATAGCACAATAGTGGTGTTCTTACCCTGAATTAACACTTAATGCTAGAAGTTGAAACTCAATGTGAATCAACTCCGTTTAGGAAGTTGTATTGAACCCCAGGCGGCCTTACAAGAAAAACACTCTGTTTTTGTGAAACAGGCACTCTTGCACTCTACTGTGTTTCCTATAGGGCCAGTACAGTGAGCTAGCTCAGAACAAGAGAACTGTGCTTCCTACGCAAACGGGGCATATCTAGTTCAACTCAGGATTGGAAACTAAGTAAAACAGGAGCTTCTCTTCAGTCCAAAACACTGTATTTGCTGGGAACAGACGTGAGTGCTATTTGAACTGTTTATGGCCAGAATAGCACAATAGTGGTGTTCTTACCCTGAATTAACACTTAATGCTAGAACTTGAAACTCAATGTGAATCAACTCCGTTTAGGAAGTTGTATTGAACCCCAGTCGGCCTTACAAGAATAACAATCTGCTTTTGAGAAACAGGCACTCTTGCACTCTACTGTGTTTCCTATAGGGCCAGTACAGTGAGCTAGCTCAGAACAAGAGAACTGTGTTTCCTACGCAAACGGGGCATATCTAGTTCAACTCAGGATTGGAAACTAAGTAAAACAGGTGCTTCTCTTCAGTCCAAAACACTGTATTTGCTGGGAACAGACGTGAGTGCTATTTGAACTGTTTATGGCCAGAATAGAACAACAGTGGTGTTCTTACCCTGAATTAACACTTAATGCTAGAACTTGAAACTCAATGTGAATCAACTCCGTTTAGGAAGTTTTATTGAAACCCAGTCGGCCTTACAAGAAAAACACTCTGCTTTTGAGAAAAAGGCACTCTTGCACTCTACTGTGTTTCCTATACGACTAGTACAGTGAGCTAGCTCAGAACAAGAGAACTGTGCTTCCTACACAAATGGGGCATATCTAATTCAACTCAGTATTGGAAACTAAGTAAAACAGAAGCTTCTCTTCAGTCCAAAACACTGTATTTGCTGGGAACAGACGCGAGTGCTATTTGCACTGTTTATGGCCAGAATAGCACAATAGTGGTGTTCTTACCCTGAATTAACACTTAATGCTAGAACTTGAAACTCAATGTGAATCAACTCCGTTTAGGAAGTTGTATTGAACCCCAGTCGGCCTTATAAGAAAAACACTCTGCTTTTGAGAAACAGGCAATCTTGCACTCTACTGTGTTTCCTATAGGGCCAGTACAGTGAGCTAGCTCAGAACAAGGGAACTGTGCTTCCTACACAAACGGGGCATATCTAGTTCAACTCAGTATTGGAAACTAAGTAAAACAGGAGCTTCTCTTCAGTCCAATACACTGTATTTGCTGGGAACAGACGCGAGTGCTATTTGCACTGTTTATGGCCAGAATAGCACAATAGTGGTGTTCTTACCCTGAATTAACACTTAATGCTAGAACTTGAAACTCAATGTGAATCAACTCCGTTTAGGAAGTTGTATTGAACCCCAGTCGGCCTTACAAGAAAAACACTCTGCTTTTGAGAAACAGGCACTCTTGCACTCTACTGTGTTTCCTATAGGGCCAGTACAGTGAGCTAGCTCAGAACAAGAGAACTGTGCTTCCTACACAATCTGGGCATATCTAGTTCAACTCAGTATTGGAAACTAAGTAAAACAGGAGCTTCTCTTCAGTCCAATACACTGTATTTGCTGGGAACAGACGTGAGTGCTATTTGCACTGTTTTTAGCCAGAATAGCACAACAGTGGTGTTCTTACCCTGAATTAACACCTAATGCTAGAACTTGAAACTCAATGTGAATCAACTCCGTTTAGGCAGTTGTATTGAACCCTAGTCGGTCTTACAAGAAAAACACTCTGCTTTTGAGAAACAAGCATTCTTGCACTCTACTGTGTTTCCTATACTGCCAGTACAGTGAGCTAGCTCAGAACAAGAGAACTGTGCTTCCTACACAAACGGGGCATATCTAGTTCAACTCAGTATTGGAAACTAAGAGAACTTCAGTCCAATACACTGTGTTTGCTGGGAACAGACGCGAGTGCTATTTGCACTGTTTATGGCGAGAATAGCACAATAGTGGTGTTCTTACCCTGAATTAACACTTAATGCTAGAACTTGAAACTCAATGTGAATCAACTCCGTTTAGGAAGTTTTATTGAACCCCAGTCGGCCTTACAAGAAAAACACTCTGCTTTTGAGAAACAGGCACTCTTGCACTCTACTGTGTTTCCTATAGGGCCAGTACAGTGAGCTAGCTCAGAAAAAGAGAACTATGCTTCCTACACAAACGGGGAATATCTAGTTCAACTCAGTATTGGAAACTAAGTAAAACAGGAGCTTCTCTTCAGTCCAAAACACTGTATTTGCTGGGAACAGACGCGAGTGCTATTTGCACTGTTTATGGCCAGAACACCACAATAGTGGTGTTCTTACCCTGAATTAACACTTAATGCTAGAACTTGAAACTCAATGTGAATCAACTCCGTTTAGGAAGTTGTATTGAACCCCAGTCGGCCTTACAAGAAAAACACTCTGCTTTTGAGAAACAGGCACTCTTGCACTCTACTGTGTTTCCTATAGGGCCAGTACAGTGAGCTAGCTCAGAACAAGAGAACTGTGCTTCCTACACAATCGGGGCATATCTAGTTCAACTCAGTATTGGAAACTAAGTAAAACAGGAGCTTCTCTTCTGTCCAATACACTGTATTTGCTGGGAACAGACGTGAGTGCTATTTGCACTGTTTATGGCCAGAATAGCACAATAGTGGTGTTCTTACCCTGAATTAACACTTAATGCTAGAACTTGAAACTCAATGTGAATCAACTCCCTTTAGGCAGTTGTATTGAAGCCCAGTCCTCCTTACAAGAAAAACACTCTGCTTTTGAGAAACAGGCACTCTTGCAATCTACTGTGTTTCCTATAGGGCCAGTACAGTGAGCTAGCTCAGAACAAGAGAACTGTGCTTCCTACACAAACGGGGCATATCTAGTTCAACTCAATATTGGAAACTAAGTAAAACAAGAGCTTCTCTTCATTCCAATACACTGTATTTGCTGGGAACAGACACGAGTGCTATTTGCACTGTTTATGGCCAGAATAGCACAATAGTGGTGTTCTTACCCTGAATTATCACTTAATGCTAGAACTTGAAACTCAATGTGAATCAACTCCATTTAGGAAGTTGTATTGAACCCCAGTCGGCCTTACAAGAAAAACACTCTGCTTTTGAGAAACAGGCACTCTTGCACTCTACTGTGTTTCCTATAGGGCCAGTACAGTGAGCTAGCTCAGAACAAGAGAACTGTGCTTCCTACACAAACTGGGCATATCTACTTCAACTCAGTATTGGAAACTAAGTAAAACAGGAGCTTCTCTTCTGTCCAATACACTGTATTTGCTGGGAACAGACGCGAGTGCTATTTGCACTGTTTATGGCCAGAATAGCACAATAGTGGTGTTCTACCCTGAATTAACACTTAATGCTACAACATGAAACTCAATGTGAATCAACTCCGTTTAGGAAGTTGTATTGAACCAAAGTCGTCCTTACAAGAAAAACACTTTGCTTTTGAGAATCAGGCACTCTTGCACTCTACTTTGAATCCTATAGGGCCAGTACAGTGAGCTAGCTCAGAACAAGAGAACTGTGTTTCCTACACAAACGGGGCATATCTAGTTCAACTCAGTATTGGAAGCTAAGTAAAACAGGAGCTTCTCTTCAGTCCAAAACACTGTATTTGCTGGGAACAGACGCGAGTGCTATTTGCACTGATTATGGCCAGAATAGCACAATAGTGGTGTTCTTACCCTGAATTAACACTTAATGCTAGAACTTGAAACTCAATGTGAATCAACTCCGTTTAGGAAGTTGTATTGAACCCCAGTCAGCCTTACAAGAAAAACACTCTGCTTTTGAGAAACAGGCACTCTTGCACTCTACTGTGTTTCCTATAGGGTCAGTACAGTGAGCTAGCTCAGAAAAAGAGAACTGTGTTTCCTACACAAACGGGGCATATCTAGTTCAACTCAGTATTGGAAACTAAGTAAAACAGGAGCTTCTCTTCTGTCCAATACACTGTATTTGCTGGGAACAGACGTGAGTGCTATTTGCACTGTTTATGGCCAGAATAGCACAATAGTGGTGTTCTACCCTGAATTAACACTTAATGCTACAACATGAAACTCAATGTGAATCAACTCCGTTTAGGAAGTTGTATTGAACCAAAGTCGTCCTTACAAGAAAAACACTTTGCTTTTGAGAATCAGGCACTCTTGCACTCTACTTTGAATCCTATAGGGCCAGTACAGTGAGCTAGCTCAGAACAAGAGAACTGTGTTTCCTACACAAACGGGGCATATCTAGTTCAACTCAGTATTGGAAGCTAAGTAAAACAGGAGCTTCTCTTCAGTCCAAAACACTGTATTTGCTGGGAACAGACGCGAGTGCTATTTGCACTGATTATGGCCAGAATAGCACAATAGTGGTGTTCTTACCCTGAATTAACACTTAATGCTAGAACTTGAAACTCAATGTGAATCAACTCCGTTTAGGAAGTTGTATTGAACCCCAGTCGGCCTTACAAGAAAAACACTCTGCTTTTGAGAAACAGGCACTCTTGCACTCTACTGTGTTTCCTATAGGGTCAGTACAGTGAGCTAGCTCAGAAAAAGAGAACTGTGTTTCCTACACAAACGGGGCATATCTAGTTCAACTCAGTATTGGAAACTAAGTAAAACAGGAGCTTCTCTTCTGTCCAATACACTGTATTTGCTGGGAACAGACGTGAGTGCTATTTGCACTGTTTATGGCCAGAATAGCACAATAGTGGTGTTCTTACCCTGAATTAACACTTAATGCTAGAACTTGAAACTCAATGTGAATCAACTCCCTTTAGGCAGTTGTATTGAAACCCAGTCGGCCTTACAAGTAAAACACTCTGCTTTTGAGAAACAGGCACTCTTGCAATCTACTGTGTTTCCTATAGGGCCAGTACAGTGAGCTAGCTCAGAACAAGAGAACTGTGCTTCCTACACAAACGGGGCATATCTAGTTCAACTCAGTATTGGAAACTAAGTAAAACAGGAGCTTCTCTTCATTCCAAAACACTGTATTTGCTGGGAACAGACGCGAGTGCTATTTGCACTGTTTATGGCCAGAATAGCACAATAGTGGTGTTCTTACCCTGAATTAACACTTAATGCTAGAACTTGAAACTCAATGTGAATCAACTCCGTTTAGGAAGTTGTATTGAACTCCAGTCGGCCTTACAAGAACAACACTCTGCTTTTGAGAAACAGGCACTCTTGCACTCTACTGTGTTTCCTATCGGGCCAGTACAGTGAGCTAGCTCAGAACAAAGGAACTATGCTTCCTACACAAACGGGGCATATCTAGTTCAACTCAGTATTGGAAACTAAGTAAAACAGGAGCTTCTCTTCAGTCCAAAACACTGTATTTGCTGGGAACAGACGCGAGTGCTATTTGCACTTTTTATGGCCAGAATAGCACAATAGTGGTGTTCTTACCCTGAATTAACACTTAATGCTAGAACTTGAAACTCAATGGGAATCAACTCCGTTTAGGAAGTTGTATTGAACCCCAGTCTTCCTTACAAGAAAAACACTCTGCGTTTGAGAAACAGGCACTCATGCACTCTACTGTGTTTCCTATAGTGCCAGTACAGTGAGCTAGTCAGAACAAGAGAACTGTGCTTCCTACACAAACGGGGCATATGTAGTTCAACTCAGTATTGGAAACTAAGTAAAACAGGAGCTTCTCTTCAGTCCAAAACACTGTATTTGCTGGGAAGAGACGCCAGTGCTATTTGCACTGTTTATGGCCAGAATAGCACAATAGTGGTGTTCTTACCCTGAATTAACACTTAATGCTAGAACTTGAAACTCAATGTGAATCAACTCCCTTTCGGCAGTTGTATTGAAGCCCAGTCGGCCTTACAAGTAAAACACTCTGCTTTTGAGAAACAGGAACTCTTGCAATCTACTGTGTTTCCTATAGGGCCAGTACAGTGAGCTAGCTCAGAACAAGAGAACTGTGTTTCCTACACAAACGGGGCATATCTAGTTCAACTCAGTATTGGAAGCTAAGTAAAACAGGAGCTTCTCTTCAGTCCAAAACACTGTATTTGCTGGGAACAGACGCGAGTGCTATTTGCACTGATTATGGCCAGAATAGCACAATAGTGGTGTTCTTACCCTGAATTAACACTTAATGCTAGAACTTGAAACTCAATGTGAATCAACTCCGTTTAGGAAGTTGTATTGAACCCCAGTCGGCCTTACAAGAAAAACACTCTGCTTTTGAGAAACAGGCACTCTTGCACTCTACTGTGTTTCCTATAGGGTCAGTACAGTGAGCTAGCTCAGAAAAAGAGAACTGTGTTTCCTACACAAACGGGGCATATCTAGTTCAACTCAGTATTGGAAACTAAGTAAAACAGGAGCTTCTCTTCTGTCCAATACACTGTATTTGCTGGGAACAGACGTGAGTGCTATTTGCACTGTTTATGGCCAGAATAGCACAATAGTGGTGTTCTTACCCTGAATTAACACTTAATGCTAGAACTTGAAACTCAATGTGAATCAACTCCCTTTAGGCAGTTGTATTGAAACCCAGTCGGCCTTACAAGTAAAACACTCTGCTTTTGAGAAACAGGCACTCTTGCAATCTACTGTGTTTCCTATAGGGCCAGTACAGTGAGCTAGCTCAGAACAAGAGAACTGTGCTTCCTACACAAACGGGGCATATCTAGTTCAACTCAGTATTGGAAACTAAGTAAAACAGGAGCTTCTCTTCATTCCAAAACACTGTATTTGCTGGGAACAGACGCGAGTGCTATTTGCACTGTTTATGGCCAGAATAGCACAATAGTGGTGTTCTTACCCTGAATTAACACTTAATGCTAGAACTTGAAACTCAATGTGAATCAACTCTGTTTAGGAAGTTGTATTGAACTCCAGTCGGCCTTACAAGAACAACACTCTGCTTTTGAGAAACAGGCACTCTTGCACTCTACTGTGTTTCCTATCGGGCCAGTACAGTGAGCTAGCTCAGAACAAAGGAACTATGCTTCCTACACAAACGGGGCATATCTAGTTCAACTCAGTATTGGAAACTAAGTAAAACAGGAGCTTCTCTTCAGTCCAAAACACTGTATTTGCTGGGAACAGACGCGAGTGCTATTTGCACTTTTTATGGCCAGAATAGCACAATAGTGGTGTTCTTACCCTGAATTAACACTTAATGCTAGAACTTGAAACTCAATGTGAATCAACTCCCTTTCGGCAGTTGTATTGAAGCCCAGTCGGCCTTACAAGTAAAACACTCTGCTTTTGAGAAACAGGAACTCTTGCAATCTACTGTGTTTCCTATAGGGCCAGTACAGTGAGCTAGCTCAGAACAAGAGAACTGTGTTTCCTACACAAACGGGGCATATCTAGTTCAACTCAGTATTGGAAGCTAAGTAAAACAGGAGCTTCTCTTCAGTCCAAAACACTGTATTTGCTGGGAACAGACGCGAGTGCTATTTGCACTGATTATGGCCAGAATAGCACAATAGTGGTGTTCTTACCCTGAATTAACACTTAATGCTAGAACTTGAAACTCAATGTGAATCAACTCCGTTTAGGAAGTTGTATTGAACCCCAGTCGGCCTTACAAGAAAAACACTCTGCTTTTGAGAAACAGGCACTCTTGCACTCTACTGTGTTTCCTATAGGGTCAGTACAGTGAGCTAGCTCAGAAAAAGAGAACTGTGTTTCCTACACAAACGGGGCATATCTAGTTCAACTCAGTATTGGAAACTAAGTAAAACAGGAGCTTCTCTTCTGTCCAATACACTGTATTTGCTGGGAACAGACGTGAGTGCTATTTGCACTGTTTATGGCCAGAATAGCACAATAGTGGTGTTCTTACCCTGAATTAACACTTAATGCTAGAACTTGAAACTCAATGTGAATCAACTCCCTTTAGGCAGTTGTATTGAAACCCAGTCGGCCTTACAAGTAAAACACTCTGCTTTTGAGAAACAGGCACTCTTGCAATCTACTGTGTTTCCTATAGGGCCAGTACAGTGAGCTAGCTCAGAACAAGAGAACTGTGCTTCCTACACAAACGGGGCATATCTAGTTCAACTCAGTATTGGAAACTAAGTAAAACAGGAGCTTCTCTTCATTCCAAAACACTGTATTTGCTGGGAACAGACGCGAGTGCTATTTGCACTGTTTATGGCCAGAATAGCACAATAGTGGTGTTCTTACCCTGAATTAACACTTAATGCTAGAACTTGAAACTCAATGTGAATCAACTCTGTTTAGGAAGTTGTATTGAACTCCAGTCGGCCTTACAAGAACAACACTCTGCTTTTGAGAAACAGGCACTCTTGCACTCTACTGTGTTTCCTATCGGGCCAGTACAGTGAGCTAGCTCAGAACAAAGGAACTATGCTTCCTACACAAACGGGGCATATCTAGTTCAACTCAGTATTGGAAACTAAGTAAAACAGGAGCTTCTCTTCAGTCCAAAACACTGTATTTGCTGGGAACAGACGCGAGTGCTATTTGCACTTTTTATGGCCAGAATAGCACAATAGTGGTGTTCTTACCCTGAATTAACACTTAATGCTAGAACTTGAAACTCAATGGGAATCAACTCCGTTTAGGAAGTTGTATTGAACCCCAGTCTTCCTTACAAGAAAAACACTCTGCGTTTGAGAAACAGGCACTCATGCACTCTACTGTGTTTCCTATAGTGCCAGTACAGTGAGCTAGTCAGAACAAGAGAACTGTGCTTCCTACACAAACGGGGCATATGTAGTTCAACTCAGTATTGGAAACTAAGTAAAACAGGAGCTTCTCTTCAGTCCAAAACACTGTATTTGCTGGGAAGAGACGCCAGTGCTATTTGCACTGTTTATGGCCAGAATAGCACAATAGTGGTGTTCTTACACTGAATTAACACTTAATGCTAGAACTTGAAACTCAATGTGAATCAACTCCCTTTCGGCAGTTGTATTGAAGCCCAGTCGGCCTTACAAGTAAAACACTCTGCTTTTGAGAAACAGGAACTCTTGCAATCTACTGTGTTTCCTATAGGGCCAGTACAGTGAGCTAGCTCAGAACAAGAGAACTGTGCTTCCTACACAAACGGGGCATATCTAGTTCAACTCAGTATTGGAAACTTAGTAAAACAGGAGCTTCTCTTCTGTCCAATACACTGTATTTGCTGGGAACAGACGCGAGTGCTATTTGCACTGATTATGGCCAGAATAGCACAATAGTGGTGTTCTTACCCTGAATTAACACTTAATGCTAGAACTTGAAACTCAATGTGAATCAACTCCCTTTAGGCAGTTGTATTTAAGCCCAGTCGGCCTTACAAGTAAAACACTCTGCTTTTGAGAAACAGGCACTCTTGCAATCTACTGTGTTTCCTATAGGGCCAGTACAGTGAGCTAGCTCAGAACAAGAGAACTGTGCTTCCTACACAAACGGGGCATATCTAGTTCAACTCAGTATTGGAAACTAAGTAAAACAGGAGCTTCTCTTCTGTCCAATACACTGTATTTGCTAGGAACAGACGCGAGTGCTATTTGCACTGTTTATGGCCAGAATAGCACAATAGTGGTTTTCTTACCCTGAATTAACACTTAATGCTAGAACTTGAAACTCAATGAGAATCAACTCCCTTTAGGCAGTTGTATTGAACCCCAGTCGGCCTTACAAGTAAAACACTCTGCTTTTGAGAAACAGGCACTCTTGCAATCTACTGTGTTTCCTATAGGGCCAGTACAGTGAGCTAGCTCAGAACAAGAGCACTGTGCTTCCTACACAAACGGGGCATATCTAGTTCAACTCAGTTTGGAAAATAAGTAAAATAGGAGCTTCTCTTCAGTCCAAAACACTGTATTTGCTGGGAACAGACGCGAGTGCTCTTTGCACTGTTTATGGCCAGAATAGCACAATAGTGGTGTTCTTACCCTGAATTAACACTTAATGCTAGAACTTGAAACTCAATGTGAATCAACTCCGTTTAGGAAGTTGTATTGAACCCCAGTCGGCCTTACAAGAAAAACACTTTGCTTTTGAGAAACAGGCACTCTTGCACTCTACTGTGTTTCCTATAGGGCCAGTACAGTGAGCTAGCTCAGAACAAGAGAACTGTGTTTCCTACACAAACGGGGCATATCTAGTTCAACTCAGTATTGGAAGCTAAGTAAAACAGGAGCTTCTCTTCAGTCCAAAACACTGTATTTGCTGGGAACAGACGCAAGTGCTATTTGCACTGATTATGGACAGAATAGCACAATAGTGGTGTTCTTACCCTGAATTAACACTTAATGCTAGAACTTGAAACTCAATGTGAATCAACTCCGTTTAGGAAGTTGTATTGAACCCCAGTCGGCCTTACAAGAAAAACACTCTGCTTTTGAGAAACAGGCACTCTTGCACTCTACTGTGTTTCCTATAGGGCCAGTACAGTGAGCTAGCTCAGAACAAGAGAACTGTGCTTCCTACACAATCTGGGCATATCTAGTTCAACTCAGTATTGGAAACTAAGTAAAACAGGAGCTTCTCTTCTGTCCAATACACTGTATTTGCTGGGAACAGACGTGAGTGCTATTTGCACTGTTTATGGCCAGAATAGCACAAGAGTGGTGTTCTTACCCTGAATTAACACTTAATGCTAGAACTTGAAACTCAATGTGAATCAACTCCCTTTAGGCAGTTGTATTGAACCCCAGTCGGCCTTACAAGAAAAACACTCTGCTTTTGAGAAACAGGCACTCTTGCACTCTACTGTGTTTCCTATAGGGCCAGTACAGTGAGCTAGCTCAGAACAAGAGAACTGTGCTTCCTACACAAACTGGGCATATCTACTTCAACTCAGTATTGGAAACTTAGTAAAACAGGAGCTTCTCTTCTGTCCAATACACTGTATTTGCTGGGAACAGACGCGAGTGCTATTTGCACTGTTTATGGCCAGAATAGCACAATAGTGGTGTTCTTACCCTGAATTAACACTTAATGCTAGAACTTGAAACTCAATGTGAATCAACTCCGTTTAGGAAGTTGTATTGAACCCCAGTCGGCCTTACAAGAAAAACACTTTGCTTTTGAGAAACAGGCACTCTTGCACTCTACTGTGTTTCCTATAGGGCCAGTACAGTGAGCTAGCTCAGAACAAGAGAACTGTGTTTCCTACACAAACGGGGCATATCTAGTTCAACTCAGTATTGGAAGCTAAGTAAAACAGGAGCTTCTCTTCAGTCCAAAACACTGTATTTGCTGGGAACAGACGCGAGTGCTATTTGCACTGATTATGGCCAGAATAGCACAATAGTGGTGTTCTTACCCTGAATTAACACTTAATGCTAGAACTTGAAACTCAATGTGAATCAACTCCGTTTAGGAAGTTGTATTGAACCCCAGTCGGCCTTACAAGAAAAACACTCTGCTTTTGAGAAACAGGCACTCTTGCACTCTACTGTGTTTCCTATAGGGCCAGTACAGTGAGCTAGCTCAGAACAAGAGAACTGTGCTTCCTAAACAATCTGGGCATATCTAGTTCAACTCAGTATTGGAAACTAAGTAAAACAGGAGCTTCTCTTCAGTCCAATACACTGTATTTGCTGGGAACAGACGTGAGTACTATTTGCACTGTTTATGGCCGGAATAGCACAATAGTGGTGTTCTTACCCTGAATTAACACCTAATGCTAGAACTTGAAACTCAATGTGAATCAACTCCGTTTAGGCAGTTGTATTGAACCCCAGTTGGTCTTAGAAGAAAAACACTCTGCTTTTGAGAAACAAGCACTCTTGCACTCTACTGTGTTTCCTATAGGGCCAGTACAGTGAGCTAGCTCAGAACAAGAGAACTGTGCTTCCTACACAAACGGGGCATATCTAGTTCAACTCAGTATTGGAAACTAAGTAAAAAAGGAGCTTCTCTTCATTCCAATACACTGTATTTGCTGGGAACAGACGCGAGTGCTATTTGCACTGTTTATGGCCAGAATAGCATAACAGTGGTGTTCTTACCCTGTATTAACACTTAATGCTAGAACTTGAAACTCAATGTGAATCAACTCCGTTTAGGAAGTTTTATTGAACCCCAGTCGGCCTTACAAGAAAAACACTCTGCTTTTGAGAAACAGGCACTCTTGCACTCTACTGTGTTTCCTATACTGCCAGTACAGTGAGCTAGCTCAGAACAAGAGAACTGTGCTTCCTACACAAACGGGGCACATCTAGTTCAACTCAGTATTGTAAACTAAGTAAAACAGGAGCTTCTCTTCAGTCCAAAACACTGTATTTGCTGGGAATAGACGGGAGTGCTATTTGCACTGTTTGAGGCCAGAACACCACAATATTGTGTTCTTACCCTGAATTAACACTTAATGCTAGAACTTGAAACTCAATGTGAATCAACTCCGTTTAGGAAGTTTTATTGAACCCCAGTCGGACTTACAAGAAAAACACTCTGCTTTTGAGAAACAGGCACTCTTGCACTCTAATGTGTTTCCTATAGGGTCAGTACAGTGAGCTAGCTCAGAACAAGAGAACTGTGTTTCCTACACAAACGGGGCATATCTAGTTCAACTCAGTATTGGAAACTAAGTAAAACAGGAGCTTCTCTTCTGTCCAATACACTGTATTTGCTGGGAACAGACGTGAGTGCTATTTGCACTGTTTATGGCCAGAATAGCACAATAGTGGTGTTCTTACCCTGAATTAACACTTAATGCTAGAACTTGAAACTCAATGTGAATCAACTCCCTTTAGGCAGTTGTATTGAAGCCCAGTCGGCCTTACAAGAAAAACACTCTGCTTTTGAGAAACAGGCACTCTTGCAATCTACTGTGTTTCCTATAGGGCCAGTACAGTGAGCTAGCTCAGAACAAGAGAACTGTGCTTCCTACACAAACGGGGCATATCTAGTTCAACTCAATATTGGAAACTAAGTAAAACAGGAGCTTCTCTTCATTCCAATACACTGTATTTGCTGGGAACAGACACGAGTGCTATTTGCACTGTTTATGGCCAGAATAGCACAATAGTGGTGTTCTTACCCTGAATTATCACTTAATGCTAGAACTTGAAACTCAATGTGAATCAACTCCGTTTAGGAAGTTGTATTGAACCCCAGTCGGCCTTACAAGAAAAACACTCTGCTTTTGAGAAACAGGCACTCTTGCACTCTACTGTGTTTCCTATAGGGCCAGTACAGTGAGCTAGCTCAGAACAAGAGAACTGTGCTTCCTACACAAACTGGGCATATCTACTTCAACTCAGTATTGGAAACTAAGTAAAACAGGAGCTTCTCTTCTGTCCAATACACTGTATTTGCTGGGAACAGACGCGAGTGCTATTTGTACTGTTTATGGCCAGAATTGCACAATAGTGGTGTTCTACCCTGAATTAACACTTAATGCTACAACATGAAACTCAATGTGAATCAACTCCGTTTAGGAAGTTGTATTGAACCAAAGTCGTCCTTACAAGAAAAACACTTTGCTTTTGAGAATCAGGCACTCTTGCACTCTACTTTGAATCCTATAGGGCCAGTACAGTGAGCTAGCTCAGAACAAGAGAACTGTGTTTCCTACACAAACGGGGCATATCTAGTTCAACTCAGTATTGGAAGCTAAGTAAAACAGGAGCTTCTCTTCAGTCCAAAACACTGTATTTGCTGGGAACAGACGCGAGTGCTATTTGCACTGATTATGGCCAGAATAGCACAATAGTGGTGTTCTTACCCTGAATTAACACTTAATGCTAGAACTTGAAACTCAATGTGAATCAACTCCGTTTAGGAAGTTGTATTGAACCCCAGTCAGCCTTACAAGAAAAACACTCTGCTTTTGAGAAACAGGCACTCTTGCACTCTACTGTGTTTCCTATAGGGTCAGTACAGTGAGCTAGCTCAGAAAAAGAGAACTGTGTTTCCTACACAAACGGGGCATATCTAGTTCAACTCAGTATTGGAAACTAAGTAAAACAGGAGCTTCTCTTCTGTCCAATACACTGTATTTGCTGGGAACAGACGTGAGTGCTATTTGCACTGTTTATGGCCAGAATAGCACAATAGTGGTGTTCTACCCTGAATTAACACTTAATGCTACAACATGAAACTCAATGTGAATCAACTCCGTTTAGGAAGTTGTATTGAACCAAAGTCGTCCTTACAAGAAAAACACTTTGCTTTTGAGAATCAGGCACTCTTGCACTCTACTTTGAATCCTATAGGGCCAGTACAGTGAGCTAGCTCAGAACAAGAGAACTGTGTTTCCTACACAAACGGGGCATATCTAGTTCAACTCAGTATTGGAAGCTAAGTAAAACAGGAGCTTCTCTTCAGTCTAAAACACTGTATTTGCTGGGAACAGACGCGAGTGCTATTTGCACTGATTATGGCCAGAATAGCACAATAGTGGTGTTCTTACCCTGAATTAACACTTAATGCTAGAACTTGAAACTCAATGTGAATCAACTCCGTTTAGGAAGTTGTATTGAACCCCAGTCGGCCTTACAAGAAAAACACTCTACTTTTGAGAAACAGGCACTCTTGCACTCTACTGTGTTTCCTATAGGGTCAGTACAGTGAGCTAGCTCAGAAAAAGAGAACTGTGTTTCCTACACAAACGGGGCATATCTAGTTCAACTCAGTATTGGAAACTAAGTAAAACAGGAGCTTCTCTTCTGTCCAATACACTGTATTTGCTGGGAACAGACGTGAGTGCTATTTGCACTGTTTATGGCCAGAATAGCACAATAGTGGTGTTCTTACCCTGAATTAACACTTAATGCTAGAACTTGAAACTCAATGTGAATCAACTCCCTTTAGGCAGTTGTATTGAAACCCAGTCGGCCTTACAAGTAAAACACTCTGCTTTTGAGAAACAGGCACTCTTGCAATCTACTGTGTTTCCTATAGGGCCAGTACAGTGAGCTAGCTCAGAACAAGAGAACTGTGCTTCCTACACAAACGGGGCATATCTAGTTCAACTCAGTATTGGAAACTAAGTAAAACAGGAGCTTCTCTTCATTCCAAAACACTGTATTTGCTGGGAACAGACGCGAGTGCTATTTGCACTGTTTATGGCCAGAATAGCACAATAGTGGTGTTCTTACCCTGAATTAACACTTAATGCTAGAACTTGAAACTCAATGTGAATCAACTCTGTTTAGGAAGTTGTATTGAACTCCAGTCGGCCTTACAAGAACAACACTCTGCTTTTGAGAAACAGGCACTCTTGCACTCTACTGTGTTTCCTATCGGGCCAGTACAGTGAGCTAGCTCAGAACAAAGGAACTATGCTTCCTACACAAACGGGGCATATCTAGTTCAACTCAGTATTGGAAACTAAGTAAAACAGGAGCTTCTCTTCAGTCCAAAACACTGTATTTGCTGGGAACAGACGCGAGTGCTATTTGCACTTTTTATGGCCAGAATAGCACAATAGTGGTGTTCTTACCCTGAATTAACACTTAATGCTAGAACTTGAAACTCAATGGGAATCAACTCCGTTTAGGAAGTTGTATTGAACCCCAGTCTTCCTTACAAGAAAAACACTCTGCGTTTGAGAAACAGGCACTCATGCACTCTACTGTGTTTCCTATAGTGCCAGTACAGTGAGCTAGTCAGAACAAGAGAACTGTGCTTCCTACACAAACGGGGCATATGTAGTTCAACTCAGTATTGGAAACTAAGTAAAACAGGAGCTTCTCTTCAGTCCAAAACACTGTATTTGCTGGGAAGAGACGCCAGTGCTATTTGCACTGTTTATGGCCAGAATAGCACAATAGTGGTGTTCTTACACTGAATTAACACTTAATGCTAGAACTTGAAACTCAATGTGAATCAACTCCCTTTCGGCAGTTGTATTGAAGCCCAGTCGGCCTTACAAGTAAAACACTCTGCTTTTGAAAACAGGAACTCTTGCAATCTACTGTGTTTCCTATAGGGCCAGTACAGTGAGCTAGCTCAGAACAAGAGAACTGTGCTTCCTACACAAACGGGGCATATCTAGTTCAACTCAGTATTGGAAACTTAGTAAAACAGGAGCTTCTCTTCTGTCCAATACACTGTATTTGCTGGGAACAGACGCGAGTGCTATTTGCACTGATTATGGCCAGAATAGCACAATAGTGGTGTTCTCACCCTGAATTAACACTTAATGCTAGAACTTGAAACTCAATGTGAATCAACTCCCTTTAGGCAGTTGTATTTAAGCCCAGTCGGCCTTACAAGTAAAACACTCTGCTTTTGAGAAACAGGCACTCTTGCAATCTACTGTGTTTCCTATAGGGCCAGTACAGTGAGCTAGCTCAGAACAAGAGAACTGTGCTTCCTACACAAACGGGGCATATCTAGTTCAACTCAGTATTGGAAACTAAGTAAAACAGGAGCTTCTCTTCTGTCCAATACACTGTATTTGCTAGGAACAGACGCGAGTGCTATTTGCACTGTTTATGGCCAGAATAGCACAATAGTGGTTTTCTTACCCTGAATTAACACTTAATGCTAGAACTTGAAACTCAATGAGAATCAACTCCCTTTAGGCAGTTGTATTGAACCCCAGTCGGCCTTACAAGTAAAACACTCTGCTTTTGAGAAACAGGCACTCTTGCAATCTACTGTGTTTCCTATAGGGCCAGTACAGTGAGCTAGCTCAGAACAAGAGCACTGTGCTTCCTACACAAACGGGGCATATCTAGTTCAACTCAGTTTGGAAACTAAGTAAAATAGGAGCTTCTCTTCAGTCCAAAACACTGTATTTGCTGGGAACAGACGCGAGTGCTATTTGCACTGTTTATGGCCAGAATAGAACAATAGTGGTGTTCTTACCCTGAATTAACACTTAATGCTAGAACTTGAAACTCAATGTGAATCAACTCCGTTTAGGAAGTTTTATTGAACCCCAGTCGGCCTTACAAGAAAAACACTCTGCTTTTGAGAAACAGGCACTCTTGCACTCTACTGTGTTTCCTATAGTGCCAGTACAGTGAGCTAGCTCAGAAAAAGAGAACTGTGCTTCCTACACAAACGGGGAATATCTAGTTCAACTCAGTATTGGAAACTAAGTAAAACAGGAGCTTCTCTTCAGTCCTAAACACTGTATTTGCTGGGAACAGACGCGAGTGCTATTTGCACTGTTTATGGCCAGAATAGCACAATAGTGGTGTTCTTACCCTGAATTAACACTTAATGCTAGAACTTGAAACTCAATGTGAATCAACTCCGTTTAGGAAGTTGTATTGAACCCCAGTCGGCCTTACAAGAAAAACACTTTGCTTTTGAGAAACAGGCACTCTTGCACTCTACTGTGTTTCCTATAGGGCCAGTACAGTGAGCTAGCTCAGAACAAGAGAACTGTGTTTCCTACACAAACGGGGCATATCTAGTTCAACTCAGTATTGGAAGCTAAGTAAAACAGGAGCTTCTCTTCAGTCCAAAACACTGTATTTGCTGGGAACAGACGCAAGTGCTATTTGCACTGATTATGGACAGAATAGCACAATAGTGGTGTTCTTACCCTGAATTAACACTTAATGCTAGAACTTGAAACTCAATGTGAATCAACTCCGTTTAGGAAGTTGTATTGAACCCCAGTCGGCCTTACAAGAAAAACACTCTGCTTTTGAGAAACAGGCACTCTTGCACTCTACTGTGTTTCCTATAGGGCCAGTACAGTGAGCTAGCTCAGAACAAGAGAACTGTGCTTCCTACACAATCTGGGCATATCTAGT
This sequence comes from Peromyscus maniculatus bairdii, assembly GCF_049852395.1. Taxonomy (NCBI): domain Eukaryota; kingdom Metazoa; phylum Chordata; class Mammalia; order Rodentia; family Cricetidae; genus Peromyscus; species Peromyscus maniculatus. Next base: position 53,827,224 of record NC_134866.1, read on the forward strand.
TCAACTCAGTATTGGAAACTAAGTAAAACAGGAGCTTCTCTTCTGTCCAATACACTGTATTTGCTGGGAACAGACGTGAGTGCTATTTGCACTGTTTATGGCCAGAATAGCACAAGAGTGGTGTTCTTACCCTGAATTAACACTTAATGCTAGAACTTGAAACTCAATGTGAATCAACTCCCTTTAGGCAGTTGTATTGAAGCCCAGTCGGCCTTACAAGAAAAACACTCTGCTTTTGAGAAACAGGCACTCTTGCACTCTACTGTGTTTCCTATAGGGCCAGTACAGTGAGCTAGCTCAGAACAAGAGAACTGTGCTTCCTACACAAACTGGGCATATCTACTTCAACTCAGTATTGGAAACTTAGTAAAACAGGAGCTTCTCTTCTGTCCAATACACTGTATTTGCTGGGAACAGACGCGAGTGCTATTTGCACTGTTTATGGCCAGAATAGCACAATAGTGGTGTTCTTACCCTGAATTAACACTTAATGCTAGAACTTGAAACTCAATGTGAATCAACTCCGTTTAGGAAGTTGTATTGAACCCCAGTCGGCCTTACAAGAAAAACACTTTGCTTTTGAGAAACAGGCACTCTTGCACTCTACTGTGTTTCCTATAGGGCCAGTACAGTGAGCTAGCTCAGAACAAGAGAACTGTGTTTCCTACACAAACGGGGCATATCTAGTTCAACTCAGTATTGGAAGCTAAGTAAAACAGGAGCTTCTCTTCAGTCCAAAACACTGTATTTGCTGGGAACAGACGCGAGTGCTATTTGCACTGATTATGGCCAGAATAGCACAATAGTGGTGTTCTTACCCTGAATTAACACTTAATGCTAGAACTTGAAACTCAATGTGAATCAACTCCGTTTAGGAAGTTGTATTGAACCCCAGTCGGCCTTACAAGAAAAACACTCTGCTTTTGAGAAACAGGCACTCTTGCACTCTACTGTGTTTCCTATAGGGCCAGTACAGTGAGCTAGCTCAGAACAAGAGAACTGTGCTTCCTAAACAATCTGGGCATATCTAGTTCAACTCAGTATTGGAAACTAAGTAAAACAGGAGCTTCTCTTCAGTCCAATACACTGTATTTGCTGGGAACAGACGTGAGTACTATTTGCACTGTTTATGGCCGGAATAGCACAATAGTGGTGTTCTTACCCTGAATTAACACCTAATGCTAGAACTTGAAACTCAATGTGAATCAACTCCGTTTAGGCAGTTGTATTGAACCCCAGTTGGTCTTAGAAGAAAAACACTCTGCTTTTGAGAAACAAGCACTCTTGCACTCTCCTGTGTTTCCTATAGGGCCAGTACAGTGAGCTAGCTCAGAACAAGAGAACTGTGCTTCCTACACAAACGGGGCATATCTAGTTCAACTCAGTATTGGAAACTAAGTAAAAAAGGAGCTTCTCTTCATTCCAATACACTGTATTTGCTGGGAACAGACGCGAGTGCTATTTGCACTGTTTATGGCCAGAATAGCATAACAGTGGTGTTCTTACCCTGTATTAACACTTAATGCTAGAACTTGAAACTCAATGTGAATCAACTCCGTTTAGGAAGTTTTATTGAACCCCAGTCGGCCTTACAAGAAAAACACTCTGCTTTTGAGAAACAGGCACTCTTGCACTCTACTGTGTTTCCTATACTGCCAGTACAGTGAGCTAGCTCAGAACAAGAGAACTGTGCTTCCTACACAAACGGGGCACATCTAGTTCAACTCAGTATTGTAAACTAAGTAAAACAGGAGCTTCTCTTCAGTCCAAAACACTGTATTTGCTGGGAATAGACGGGAGTGCTATTTGCACTGTTTGAGGCCAGAACACCACAATATTGTGTTCTTACCCTGAATTAACACTTAATGCTAGAACTTGAAACTCAATGTGAATCAACTCCGTTTAGGAAGTTTTATTGAACCCCAGTCGGACTTACAAGAAAAACACTCTGCTTTTGAGAAACAGGCACTCTTGCACTCTAATGTGTTTCCTATAGGGTCAGTACAGTGAGCTAGCTCAGAACAAGAGAACTGTGTTTCCTACACAAACGGGGCATATCTAGTTCAACTCAGTATTGGAAACTAAGTAAAACAGGAGCTTCTCTTCTGTCCAATACACTGTATTTGCTGGGAACAGACGTGAGTGCTATTTGCACTGTTTATGGCCAGAATAGCACAATAGTGGTGTTCTTACCCTGAATTAACACTTAATGCTAGAACTTGAAACTCAATGTGAATCAACTCCCTTTAGGCAGTTGTATTGAAGCCCAGTCGGCCTTACAAGAAAAACACTCTGCTTTTGAGAAACAGGCACTCTTGCAATCTACTGTGTTTCCTATAGGGCCAGTACAGTGAGCTAGCTCAGAACAAGAGAACTGTGCTTCCTACACAAACGGGGCATATCTAGTTCAACTCAATATTGGAAACTAAGTAAAACAGGAGCTTCTCTTCATTCCAATACACTGTATTTGCTGGGAACAGACACGAGTGCTATTTGCACTGTTTATGGCCAGAATAGCACAATAGTGGTGTTCTTACCCTGAATTATCACTTAATGCTAGAACTTGAAACTCAATGTGAATCAACTCCGTTTAGGAAGTTGTATTGAACCCCAGTCGGCCTTACAAGAAAAACACTCTGCTTTTGAGAAACAGGCACTCTTGCACTCTACTGTGTTTCCTATAGGGCCAGTACAGTGAGCTAGCTCAGAACAAGAGAACTGTGCTTCCTACACAAACTGGGCATATCTACTTCAACTCAGTATTGGAAACTAAGTAAAACAGGAGCTTCTCTTCTGTCCAATACACTGTATTTGCTGGGAACAGACGCGAGTGCTATTTGTACTGTTTATGGCCAGAATTGCACAATAGTGGTGTTCTACCCTGAATTAACACTTAATGCTACAACATGAAACTCAATGTGAATCAACTCCGTTTAGGAAGTTGTATTGAACCAAAGTCGTCCTTACAAGAAAAACACTTTGCTTTTGAGAATCAGGCACTCTTGCACTCTACTTTGAATCCTATAGGGCCAGTACAGTGAGCTAGCTCAGAACAAGAGAACTGTGTTTCCTACACAAACGGGGCATATCTAGTTCAACTCAGTATTGGAAGCTAAGTAAAACAGGAGCTTCTCTTCAGTCCAAAACACTGTATTTGCTGGGAACAGACGCGAGTGCTATTTGCACTGATTATGGCCAGAATAGCACAATAGTGGTGTTCTTACCCTGAATTAACACTTAATGCTAGAACTTGAAACTCAATGTGAATCAACTCCGTTTAGGAAGTTGTATTGAACCCCAGTCAGCCTTACAAGAAAAACACTCTGCTTTTGAGAAACAGGCACTCTTGCACTCTACTGTGTTTCCTATAGGGTCAGTACAGTGAGCTAGCTCAGAAAAAGAGAACTGTGTTTCCTACACAAACGGGGCATATCTAGTTCAACTCAGTATTGGAAACTAAGTAAAACAGGAGCTTCTCTTCTGTCCAATACACTGTATTTGCTGGGAACAGACGTGAGTGCTATTTGCACTGTTTATGGCCAGAATAGCACAATAGTGGTGTTCTACCCTGAATTAACACTTAATGCTACAACATGAAACTCAATGTGAATCAACTCCGTTTAGGAAGTTGTATTGAACCAAAGTCGTCCTTACAAGAAAAACACTTTGCTTTTGAGAATCAGGCACTCTTGCACTCTACTTTGAATCCTATAGGGCCAGTACAGTGAGCTAGCTCAGAACAAGAGAACTGTGTTTCCTACACAAACGGGGCATATCTAGTTCAACTCAGTATTGGAAGCTAAGTAAAACAGGAGCTTCTCTTCAGTCTAAAACACTGTATTTGCTGGGAACAGACGCGAGTGCTATTTGCACTGATTATGGCCAGAATAGCACAATAGTGGTGTTCTTACCCTGAATTAACACTTAATGCTAGAACTTGAAACTCAATGTGAATCAACTCCGTTTAGGAAGTTGTATTGAACCCCAGTCGGCCTTACAAGAAAAACACTCTGCTTTTGAGAAACAGGCACTCTTGCACTCTACTGTGTTTCCTATAGGGTCAGTACAGTGAGCTAGCTCAGAAAAAGAGAACTGTGTTTCCTACACAAACGGGGCATATCTAGTTCAACTCAGTATTGGAAACTAAGTAAAACAGGAGCTTCTCTTCTGTCCAATACACTGTATTTGCTGGGAACAGACGTGAGTGCTATTTGCACTGTTTATGGCCAGAATAGCACAATAGTGGTGTTCTTACCCTGAATTAACACTTAATGCTAGAACTTGAAACTCAATGTGAATCAACTCCCTTTAGGCAGTTGTATTGAAACCCAGTCGGCCTTACAAGTAAAACACTCTGCTTTTGAGAAACAGGCACTCTTGCAATCTACTGTGTTTCCTATAGGGCCAGTACAGTGAGCTAGCTCAGAACAAGAGAACTGTGCTTCCTACACAAACGGGGCATATCTAGTTCAACTCAGTATTGGAAACTAAGTAAAACAGGAGCTTCTCTTCATTCCAAAACACTGTATTTGCTGGGAACAGACGCGAGTGCTATTTGCACTGTTTATGGCCAGAATAGCACAATAGTGGTGTTCTTACCCTGAATTAACACTTAATGCTAGAACTTGAAACTCAATGTGAATCAACTCTGTTTAGGAAGTTGTATTGAACTCCAGTCGGCCTTACAAGAACAACACTCTGCTTTTGAGAAACAGGCACTCTTGCACTCTACTGTGTTTCCTATCGGGCCAGTACAGTGAGCTAGCTCAGAACAAAGGAACTATGCTTCCTACACAAACGGGGCATATCTAGTTCAACTCAGTATTGGAAACTAAGTAAAACAGGAGCTTCTCTTCAGTCCAAAACACTGTATTTGCTGGGAACAGACGCGAGTGCTATTTGCACTTTTTATGGCCAGAATAGCACAATAGTGGTGTTCTTACCCTGAATTAACACTTAATGCTAGAACTTGAAACTCAATGGGAATCAACTCCGTTTAGGAAGTTGTATTGAACCCCAGTCTTCCTTACAAGAAAAACACTCTGCGTTTGAGAAACAGGCACTCATGCACTCTACTGTGTTTCCTATAGTGCCAGTACAGTGAGCTAGTCAGAACAAGAGAACTGTGCTTCCTACACAAACGGGGCATATGTAGTTCAACTCAGTATTGGAAACTAAGTAAAACAGGAGCTTCTCTTCAGTCCAAAACACTGTATTTGCTGGGAAGAGACGCCAGTGCTATTTGCACTGTTTATGGCCAGAATAGCACAATAGTGGTGTTCTTACACTGAATTAACACTTAATGCTAGAACTTGAAACTCAATGTGAATCAACTCCCTTTCGGCAGTTGTATTGAAGCCCAGTCGGCCTTACAAGTAAAACACTCTGCTTTTGAGAAACAGGAACTCTTGCAATCTACTGTGTTTCCTATAGGGCCAGTACAGTGAGCTAGCTCAGAACAAGAGAACTGTGCTTCCTACACAAACGGGGCATATCTAGTTCAACTCAGTATTGGAAACTTAGTAAAACAGGAGCTTCTCTTCTGTCCAATACACTGTATTTGCTGGGAACAGACGCGAGTGCTATTTGCACTGATTATGGCCAGAATAGCACAATAGTGGTGTTCTTACCCTGAATTAACACTTAATGCTAGAACTTGAAACTCAATGTGAATCAACTCCCTTTAGGCAGTTGTATTTAAGCCCAGTCGGCCTTACAAGTAAAACACTCTGCTTTTGAGAAACAGGCACTCTTGCAATCTACTGTGTTTCCTATAGGGCCAGTACAGTGAGCTAGCTCAGAACAAGAGAACTGTGCTTCCTACACAAACGGGGCATATCTAGTTCAACTCAGTATTGGAAACTAAGTAAAACAGGAGCTTCTCTTCTGTCCAATACACTGTATTTGCTAGGAACAGACGCGAGTGCTATTTGCACTGTTTATGGCCAGAATAGCACAATAGTGGTTTTCTTACCCTGAATTAACACTTAATGCTAGAACTTGAAACTCAATGAGAATCAACTCCCTTTAGGCAGTTGTATTGAACCCCAGTCGGCCTTACAAGTAAAACACTCTGCTTTTGAGAAACAGGCACTCTTGCAATCTACTGTGTTTCCTATAGGGCCAGTACAGTGAGCTAGCTCAGAACAAGAGCACTGTGCTTCCTACACAAACGGGGCATATCTAGTTCAACTCAGTTTGGAAACTAAGTAAAATAGGAGCTTCTCTTCAGTCCAAAACACTGTATTTGCTGGGAACAGACGCGAGTGCTATTTGCACTGTTTATGGCCAGAATAGAACAATAGTGGTGTTCTTACCCTGAATTAACACTTAATGCTAGAACTTGAAACTCAATGTGAATCAACTCCGTTTAGGAAGTTTTATTGAACCCCAGTCGGCCTTACAAGAAAAACACTCTGCTTTTGAGAAACAGGCACTCTTGCACTCTACTGTGTTTCCTATAGTGCCAGTACAGTGAGCTAGCTCAGAAAAAGAGAACTGTGCTTCCTACACAAACGGGGAATATCTAGTTCAACTCAGTATTGGAAACTAAGTAAAACAGGAGCTTCTCTTCAGTCCTAAACACTGTATTTGCTGGGAACAGACGCGAGTGCTATTTGCACTGTTTATGGCCAGAATAGCACAATAGTGGTGTTCTTACCCTGAATTAACACTTAATGCTAGAACTTGAAACTCAATGTGAATCAACTCCGTTTAGGAAGTTGTATTGAACCCCAGTCAGCCTTACAAGAAAAACACTCTGCTTTTGAGAAACAGGCACTCTTGCACTCTACTGTGTTTCCTATAGGGTCAGTACAGTGAGCTAGCTCAGAAAAAGAGAACTGTGTTTCCTACACAAACGGGGCATATCTAGTTCAACTCAGTATTGGAAACTAAGTAAAACAGGAGCTTCTCTTCTGTCCAATACACTGTATTTGCTGGGAACAGACGTGAGTGCTATTTGCACTGTTTATGGCCAGAATAGCACAATAGTGGTGTTCTACCCTGAATTAACACTTAATGCTACAACATGAAACTCAATGTGAATCAACTCCGTTTAGGAAGTTGTATTGAACCAAAGTCGTCCTTACAAGAAAAACACTTTGCTTTTGAGAATCAGGCACTCTTGCACTCTACTTTGAATCCTATAGGGCCAGTACAGTGAGCTAGCTCAGAACAAGAGAACTGTGTTTCCTACACAAACGGGGCATATCTAGTTCAACTCAGTATTGGAAGCTAAGTAAAACAGGAGCTTCTCTTCAGTCTAAAACACTGTATTTGCTGGGAACAGACGCGAGTGCTATTTGCACTGATTATGGCCAGAATAGCACAATAGTGGTGTTCTTACCCTGAATTAACACTTAATGCTAGAACTTGAAACTCAATGTGAATCAACTCCGTTTAGGAAGTTGTATTGAACCCCAGTCGGCCTTACAAGAAAAACACTCTGCTTTTGAGAAACAGGCACTCTTGCACTCTACTGTGTTTCCTATAGGGTCAGTACAGTGAGCTAGCTCAGAAAAAGAGAACTGTGTTTCCTACACAAACGGGGCATATCTAGTTCAACTCAGTATTGGAAACTAAGTAAAACAGGAGCTTCTCTTCTGTCCAATACACTGTATTTGCTGGGAACAGACGTGAGTGCTATTTGCACTGTTTATGGCCAGAATAGCACAATAGTGGTGTTCTTACCCTGAATTAACACTTAATGCTAGAACTTGAAACTCAATGTGAATCAACTCCCTTTAGGCAGTTGTATTGAAACCCAGTCGGCCTTACAAGTAAAACACTCTGCTTTTGAGAAACAGGCACTCTTGCAATCTACTGTGTTTCCTATAGGGCCAGTACAGTGAGCTAGCTCAGAACAAGAGAACTGTGCTTCCTACACAAACGGGGCATATCTAGTTCAACTCAGTATTGGAAACTAAGTAAAACAGGAGCTTCTCTTCATTCCAAAACACTGTATTTGCTGGGAACAGACGCGAGTGCTATTTGCACTGTTTATGGCCAGAATAGCACAATAGTGGTGTTCTTACCCTGAATTAACACTTAATGCTAGAACTTGAAACTCAATGTGAATCAACTCCGTTTAGGAAGTTGTATTGGACCCCAGTCGGCCTTACAAGAAAAACACTCTGCTTTTGAGAAACAGGCACTCTTGCACTCTACTGTGTTTCCTATAGGGTCAGTACAGTGAGCTAGCTCAGAAAAAGAGAACTGTGTTTCCTACACAAACGGGGCATATCTAGTTCAACTCAGTATTGGAAACTAAGTAAAACAGGAGCTTCTCTTCTGTCCAATACACTGTATTTGCTGGGAACAGACGTGAGTGCTATTTGCACTGTTTATGGCCAGAATAGCACAATAGTGGTGTTCTTACCCTGAATTAACACTTAATGCTAGAACTTGAAACTCAATGTGAATCAACTCCCTTTAGGCAGTTGTATTGAAACCCAGTCGGCCTTACAAGTAAAACACTCTGCTTTTGAGAAACAGGCACTCTTGCAATCTACTGTGTTTCCTATAGGGCCAGTACAGTGAGCTAGCTCAGAACAAGAGAACTGTGCTTCCTACACAAACGGGGCATATCTAGTTCAACTCAGTATTGGAAACTAAGTAAAACAGGAGCTTCTCTTCATTCCAAAACACTGTATTTGCTGGGAACAGACGCGAGTGCTATTTGCACTGTTTATGGCCAGAATAGCACAATAGTGGTGTTCTTACCCTGAATTAACACTTAATGCTAGAACTTGAAACTCAATGTGAATCAACTCCGTTTAGGAAGTTGTATTGAACTCCAGTCGGCCTTACAAGAACAACACTCTGCTTTTGAGAAACAGGCACTCTTGCACTCTACTGTGTTTCCTATCGGGCCAGTACAGTGAGCTAGCTCAGAACAAAGGAACTATGCTTCCTACACAAACGGGGCATATCTAGTTCAACTCAGTATTGGAAACTAAGTAAAACAGGAGCTTCTCTTCAGTCCAAAACACTGTATTTGCTGGGAACAGACGCGAGTGCTATTTGCACTTTTTATGGCCAGAATAGCACAATAGTGGTGTTCTTACCCTGAATTAACACTTAATGCTAGAACTTGAAACTCAATGGGAATCAACTCCGTTTAGGAAGTTGTATTGAACCCCATTCTTCCTTACAAGAAAAACACTCTGCGTTTGAGAAACAGGCACTCATGCACTCTACTGTGTTTCCTATAGTGCCAGTACAGTGAGCTAGTCAGAACAAGAGAACTGTGCTTCCTACACAAACGGGGCATATGTAGTTCAACTCAGTATTGGAAACTAAGTAAAACAGGAGCTTCTCTTCAGTCCAAAACACTGTATTTGCTGGGAAGAGACGCCAGTGCTATTTGCACTGTTTATGGCCAGAATAGCACAATAGTGGTGTTCTTACACTGAATTAACACTTAATGCTAGAACTTGAAACTCAATGTGAATCAACTCCCTTTCGGCAGTTGTATTGAAGCCCAGTCGGCCTTACAAGTAAAACACTCTGCTTTTGAGAAACAGGAACTCTTGCAATCTACTGTGTTTCCTATAGGGCCAGTACAGTGAGCTAGCTCAGAACAAGAGAACTGTGTTTCCTACACAAACGGGGCATATCTAGTTCAACTCAGTATTGGAAGCTAAGTAAAACAGGAGCTTCTCTTCAGTCCAAAACACTGTATTTGCTGGGAACAGACGCGAGTGCTATTTGCACTGATTATGGCCAGAATAGCACAATAGTGGTGTTCTTACCCTGAATTAACACTTAATGCTAGAACTTGAAACTCAATGTGAATCAACTCCGTTTAGGAAGTTGTATTGAACCCCAGTCGGCCTTACAAGAAAAACACTCTGCTTTTGAGAAACAGGCACTCTTGCACTCTACTGTGTTTCCTATAGGGTCAGTACAGTGAGCTAGCTCAGAAAAAGAGAACTGTGTTTCCTACACAAACGGGGCGTATCTAGTTCAACTCAGTATTGGAAACTAAGTAAAACAGGAGCTTCTCTTCTGTCCAATACACTGTATTTGCTGGGAACAGACGTGAGTGCTATTTGCACTGTTTATGGCCAGAATAGCACAATAGTGGTGTTCTTACCCTGAATTAACACTTAATGCTAGAACTTGAAACTCAATGTGAATCAACTCCCTTTAGGCAGTTGTATTGAAACCCAGTCGGCCTTACAAGTAAAACACTCTGCTTTTGAGAAACAGGCACTCTTGCAATCTACTGTGTTTCCTATAGGGCCAGTACAGTGAGCTAGCTCAGAACAAGAGAACTGTGCTTCCTACACAAACGGGGCATATCTAGTTCAACTCAGTATTGGAAACTAAGTAAAACAGGAGCTTCTCTTCATTCCAAAACACTGTATTTGCTGGGAACAGACGCGAGTGCTATTTGCACTGTTTATGGCCAGAATAGCACAATAGTGGTGTTCTTACCCTGAATTAACACTTAATGCTAGAACTTGAAACTCAATGTGAATCAACTCCGTTTAGGAAGTTGTATTGAACTCCAGTCGGCCTTACAAGAACAACACTCTGCTTTTGAGAAACAGGCACTCTTGCACTCTACTGTGTTTCCTATCGGGCCAGTACAGTGAGCTAGCTCAGAACAAAGGAACTATGCTTCCTACACAAACGGGGCATATCTAGTTCAACTCAGTATTGGAAACTAAGTAAAACAGGAGCTTCTCTTCAGTCCAAAACACTGTATTTGCTGGGAACAGACGCGAGTGCTATTTGCACTTTTTATGGCCAGAATAGCACAATAGTGGTGTTCTTACCCTGAATTAACACTTAATGCTAGAACTTGAAACTCAATGGGAATCAACTCCGTTTAGGAAGTTGTATTGAACCCCAGTCTTCCTTACAAGAAAAACACTCTGCGTTTGAGAAACAGGCACTCATGCACTCTACTGTGTTTCCTATAGTGCCAGTACAGTGAGCTAGTCAGAACAAGAGAACTGTGCTTCCTACACAAACGGGGCATATGTAGTTCAACTCAGTATTGGAAACTAAGTAAAACAGGAGCTTCTCTTCAGTCCAAAACACTGTATTTGCTGGGAAGAGACGCCAGTGCTATTTGCACTGTTTATGGCCAGAATAGCACAATAGTGGTGTTCTTACACTGAATTAACACTTAATGCTAGAACTTGAAACTCAATGTGAATCAACTCCCTTTCGGCAGTTGTATTGAAGCCCAGTCGGCCTTACAAGTAAAACACTCTGCTTTTGAGAAACAGGAACTCTTGCAATCTACTGTGTTTCCTATAGGGCCAGTACAGTGAGCTAGCTCAGAACAAGAGAACTGTGCTTCCTACACAAACGGGGCATATCTAGTTCAACTCAGTATTGGAAACTTAGTAAAACAGGAGCTTCTCTTCTGTCCAATACACTGTATTTGCTGGGAACAGACGCGAGTGCTATTTGCACTGATTATGGCCAGAATAGCACAATAGTGGTGTTCTTACCCTGAATTAACACTTAATGCTAGAACTTGAAACTCAATGTGAATCAACTCCCTTTAGGCAGTTGTATTTAAGCCCAGTCGGCCTTACAAGTAAAACACTCTGCTTTTGAGAAACAGGCACTCTTGCAATCTACTGTGTTTCCTATAGGGCCAGTACAGTGAGCTAGCTCAGAACAAGAGAACTGTGCTTCCTACACAAACGGGGCATATCTAGTTCAACTCAGTATTGGAAACTAAGTAAAACAGGAGCTTCTCTTCTGTCCAATACACTGTATTTGCTGGGAACAGACGCGAGTGCTATTTGCACTGTTTATGGCCAGAATAGCACAATAGTGGTTTTCTTACCCTGAATTAACACTTAATGCTAGAACTTGAAACTCAATGAGAATCAACTCCCTTTAGGCAGTTGTATTGAACCCCAGTCGGCCTTACAAGTAAAACACTCTGCTTTTGAGAAACAGGCACTCTTGCAATCTACTGTGTTTCCTATAGGGCCAGTACAGTGAGCTAGCTCAGAACAAGAGCACTGTGCTTCCTACACAAACGGGGCATATCTAGTTCAACTCAGTTTGGAAACTAAGTAAAATAGGAGCTTCTCTTCAGTCCAAAACACTGTATTTGCTGGGAACAGACGCGAGTGCTATTTGCACTGTTTATGGCCAGAATAGAACAATAGTGGTGTTCTTACCCTGAATTAACACTTAATGCTAGAACTTGAAACTCAATGTGAATCAACTCCGTTTAGGAAGTTTTATTGAACCCCAGTCGGCCTTACAAGAAAAACACTCTGCTTTTGAGAAACAGGCACTCTTGCACTCTACTGTGTTTCCTATAGTGCCAGTACAGTGAGCTAGCTCAGAAAAAGAGAACTGTGCTTCCTACACAAACGGGGAATATCTAGTTCAACTCAGTATTGGAAACTAAGTAAAACAGGAGCTTCTCTTCAGTCCTAAACACTGTATTTGCTGGGAACAGACGCGAGTGCTATTTGCACTGTTTATGGCCAGAATAGCACAATAGTGGTGTTCTTACCCTGAATTAACACTTAATGCTAGAACTTGAAACTCAATGTGAATCAACTCCGTTTAGGAAGTTGTATTGAACCCCAGTCGGCCTTACAAGAAAAACACTTTGCTTTTGAGAAACAGGCACTCTTGCACTCTACTGTGTTTCCTATAGGGCCAGTACAGTGAGCTAGCTCAGAACAAGAGAACTGTGTTTCCTACACAAACGGGGCATATCTAGTTCAACTCAGTATTGGAAGCTAAGTAAAACAGGAGCTTCTCTTCAGTCCAAAACACTGTATTTGCTGGGAACAGACGCAAGTGCTATTTGCACTGATTATGGCCAGAATAGCACAATAGTGGTGTTCTTACCCTGAATTAACACTTAATGCTAGAACTTGAAACTCAATGTGAATCAACTCCGTTTAGGAAGTTGTATTGAACCCCAGTCGGCCTTACAAGAAAAACACTCTGCTTTTGAGAAACAGGCACTCTTGCACTCTACTGTGTTTCCTATAGGGCCAGTACAGTGAGCTAGCTCAGAACAAGAGAACTGTGCTTCCTACACAATCTGGGCATATCTAGTTCAACTCAGTATTGGAAACTAAGTAAAACAGGAGCTTCTCTTCTGTCCAATACACTGTATTTGCTGGGAACAGACGTGAGTGCTATTTGCACTGTTTATGGCCAGAATAGCACAAGAGTGGTGTTCTTACCCTGAATTAACACTTAATGCTAGAACTTGAAACTCAATGTGAATCAACTCCCTTTAGGCAGTTGTATTGAAGCCCAGTCGGCCTTACAAGAAAAACACTCTGCTTTTGAGAAACAGGCACTCTTGCACTCTACTGTGTTTCCTATAGGGCCAGTACAGTGAGCTAGCTCAGAACAAGAGAACTGTGCTTCCTACACAAACTGGGCATATCTACTTCAACTCAGTATTGGAAACTAAGTAAAACAGGAGCTTCTCTTCTGTCCAATACACTGTATTTGCTGGGAACAGACGCGAGTGCTATTTGCACTGTTTATGGCCAGAATAGCACAATAGTGGTGTTCTTACCCTGAATTAACACTTAATGCTAGAACTTGAAACTCAATGTGAATCAACTCCGTTTAGGAAGTTGTATTGAACCCCAGTCGGCCTTACAAGAAAAACACTTTGCTTTTGAGAAACAGGCACTCTTGCACTCTACTGTGTTTCCTATAGGGCCAGTACAGTGAGCTAGCTCAGAACAAGAGAACTGTGTTTCCTACACAAACGGGGCATATCTAGTTCAACTCAGTATTGGAAGCTAAGTAAAACAGGAGCTTCTCTTCAGTCCAAAACACTGTATTTGCTGGGAACAGACGCGAGTGCTATTTGCACTGATTATGGCCAGAATAGCACAATAGTGGTGTTCTTACCCTGAATTAACACTTAATGCTAGAACTTGAAACTCAATGTGAATCAACTCCGTTTAGGAAGTTGTATTGAACCCCAGTCGGCCTTACAAGAAAAACACTCTGCTTTTGAGAAACAGGCACTCTTGCACTCTACTGTGTTTCCTATAGGGCCAGTACAGTGAGCTAGCTCAGAACAAGAGAACTGTGCTTCCTAAACAATCTGGGCATATCTAGTTCAACTCAGTATTGGAAACTAAGTAAAACAGGAGCTTCTCTTCAGTCCAATACACTGTATTTGCTGGGAACAGACGTGAGTACTATTTGCACTGTTTATGGCCGGAATAGCACAATAGTGGTGTTCTTACCCTGAATTAACACCTAATGCTAGAACTTGAAACTCAATGTGAATCAACTCCGTTTAGGCAGTTGTATTGAACCCCAGTTGGTCTTAGAAGAAAAACACTCTGCTTTTGAGAAACAAGCACTCTTGCACTCTACTGTGTTTCCTATAGGGCCAGTACAGTGAGCTAGCTCAGAACAAGAGAACTGTGCTTCCTACACAAACGGGGCATATCTAGTTCAACTCAGTATTGGAAACTAAGTAAAACAGGAGCTTCTCTTCAGTCCAATACACTGTATTTGCTGGGAACAGACGCGAGTGCTATTTGCACTGTTTATGGCCAGAATAGCATAACAGTGGTGTTCTTACCCTGTATTAACACTTAATGCTAGAACTTGAAACTCAATGTGAATCAACTCCGTTTAGGAAGTTTTATTGAACCCCAGTCGGCCTTACAAGAAAAACACTCTGCTTTTGAGAAACAGGCACTCTTGCACTCTACTGTGTTTCCTATACTGCCAGTACAGTGAGCTAGCTCAGAACAAGAGAACTGTGCTTCCTACACAAACGGGGCACATCTAGTTCAACTCAGTATTGTAAACTAAGTAAAACAGGAGCTTCTCTTCAGTCCAAAACACTGTATTTGCTGGGAATAGACGGGAGTGCTATTTGCACTGTTTGAGGCCAGAACACCACAATATTGTGTTCTTACCCTGAATTAACACTTAATGCTAGAACTTGAAACTCAATGTGAATCAACTCCGTTTAGGAAGTTTTATTGAACCCCAGTCGGACTTACAAGAAAAACACTCTGCTTTTGAGAAACAGGCACTCTTGCACTCTAATGTGTTTCCTATAGGGTCAGTACAGTGAGCTAGCTCAGAACAAGAGAACTGTGTTTCCTACACAAACGGGGCATATCTAGTTCAACTCAGTATTGGAAACTAAGTAAAACAGGAGCTTCTCTTCTGTCCAATACACTGTATTTGCTGGGAACAGACGTGAGTGCTATTTGCACTGTTTATGGCCAGAATAGCACAATAGTGGTGTTCTTACCCTGAATTAACACTTAATGCTAGAACTTGAAACTCAATGTGAATCAACTCCCTTTAGGCAGTTGTATTGAAACCCAGTCGGCCTTACAAGTAAAACACTCTGCTTTTGAGAAACAGGCACTCTTGCAATCTACTGTGTTTCCTATAGGGCCAGTACAGTGAGCTAGCTCAGAACAAGAGAACTGTGCTTCCTACACAAACGGGGCATATCTAGTTCAACTCAGTATTGGAAACTAAGTAAAACAGGAGGTTCTCTTCATTCCAATACACTGTATTTGCTGGGAACAGACGCGAGTGCTATTTGCACTGTTTATGGCCAGAATAGCACAATAGTGGTGTTCTTACCCTGAATTAACACTTAATGCTAGAACTTGAAACTCAATGTGAATAAACTCCGTTTAGGAAGTTGTATTGAACTCCAGTCGGCCTTACAAGAACAACACTCTGCTTTTGAGAAACAGGCACTCTTGCACTCTACTGTGTTTCCTATCGGGCCAGTACAGTGAGCTAGCTCAGAACAAAGGAACTATGCTTCCTACACAAACGGGGCATATCTAGTTCAACTCAGTATTGGAAACTAAGTAAAACAGGAGCTTCTCTTCAGTCCAAAACACTGTATTTGCTGGGAACAGACACGAGTGCTATTTGCACTGTTTATGGCCAGAATAGCACAATAGTGGTGTTCTTACCCTGAATTAACACTTAATGCTAGAACTTGAAACTCAATGGGAATCAACTCCGTTTAGGAAGTTGTATTGAACCCCAGTCTGCCTTACAAGAAAAACACTCTGCGTTTGAGAAACAGGCACTCTTGCACTCTACTGTGTTTCCTATAGTGCCAGTACAGTGAGCTAGCTCAGAACAAGAGAACTGTGCTTCCTACACAAACGGGGCATATGTAGTTCAACTCAGTATTGGAAACTAAGTAAAACAGGAGCTTCTCTTCAGTCCAAAACACTGTATTTGCTGAGAACAGACGCGAGTGCTATTTGCACTGTTTATGGCCAGAATAGCACAATAGTGGTGTTCTTACCCTGAATTAACACTTAATGCTAGAACTTGAAACTCAATGTGAATCAACTCCGTTTAGGAAGTTGTATTGAACCCCAGTCGGCCTTACAAGAAAAACACTCTGCTTTTGAGAAACAGGCACTCTTGCACTCTACTGTGTTTCCTATAGGGCCAGTACAGTGAGCTAGCTCAGAACAAGAGAACTGTGCTTCCTACACAATCGGGGCATATCTAGTTCAACTCAGTATTGGAAACTAAGTAAAACAGGAGCTTCTCTTCTGTCCAATACACTGTATTTGCTAGGAACAGACGTGAGTGCTCTTTGCACTGTTTATGGCCAGAATAGCACAATAGTGGTGTTCTTACCCTGAATTAACACTTAATGCTAGAACTTGAAACTCAATGTGAATCAACTACCTTTAGGCAGTTGTATTGAACCCCAGTCGGCCTTACAAGTAAAACACTCTGCTTTTGAGAAACAGGCACTCTTGCTATCTACTGTGTTTCCTATAGGGCCAGTACAGTGAGCTAGCTCAGAACAAGAGAACTGTGCTTCCTACACAAACGGGGCATATCTAGTTCAACTCAGTATTGGAAACTAAGTAAAACAGGAGCTTCTCTTCAGTCCAAAACACTGTATTTGCTGGGAACAGACGCGAGTGCTATTTGCACTGTTTATGGCCAGAATAGCACAATAGTGGTGTTCTTACCCTGAATTAACACTTAATGCTAGAACTTGAAACTCAATGTGAATCAACTCCGTTTAGGAAGTTGTATTGAACCCCAGTCGGCCTTACAAGAAAAACACTCTGCTTTTGAGAAACAGGCACTCTTGCACTCTACTGTGTTTCCTATAGTGCCAGTACAGTGAGCTAGCTCAGAAAAAGGGAACTGTGCTTCCTACACAAACGGGGCATATCTAGTTCAACTCAGTATTGGAAACTAAGTAAAACAGGAGCTTCTCTTCAGTCCAAAACACTGTATTTGCTGGGAACAGACGCGAGTGCTATTTGCACTGATTATGGCCAGAATAGCACAATAGTGGTGTTCTTACCATGAATTAACACTTAATGCTAGAACTAGAAACTCAATGTGAATCAACTCCGTTTAGGAAGTTGTATTGAAACCCAGTCGGCCTTACAAGAAAAACACTCTGCTTTTGAGAAACAGGCACTCTTGCAATCTACTGTGTTTCCTATAGGGCCAGTACAGTGAGCTAGCTCAGAACAAGAGAACTGTGCTTCCTACACAAACGGGGCATATATAGTTCAACTCAATATTGGAAACTAAGTAAAACAGGAGCTTCTCTTCAGTCCAATACACTGTATTTGCTGGGAACAGACACGAGTGCTATTTGCACTGTTTATGGCCAGAATAGCACAATAGTGGTGTTCTTACCCTGAATTATCACTTAATGCTAGAACTTGAAACTCAATGTGAATCAACTCCCTTTAGGCAGTTGTATTGAAACCCAGTCGGCCTTACAAGTAAAACACTCTGCTTTTGAGAAATAGGCACTCTTGCAATCTACTGTGTTTCCTATAGGGCCAGTACAGTGAGCTAGCTCAGAACAAGAGAACTGTGCTTCCTACACAAACGGGGCATATCTAGTTCAACTCAGTATTGGAAACTAAGTAAAACAGGAGCTTCTCTTCATTCCAATACACTGTATTTGCTGGGAACAGACGCGAGTGCTATTTGCACTGTTTATGGCCAGAATAGCACAATAGTGGTGTTCTTACCCTGAATTAACACTTAATGCTAGAACTTGAAACTCAATGTGAATAAACTCCGTTTAGGAAGTTGTATTGAACTCCAGTCGGCCTTACAAGAACAACACTCTGCTTTTGAGAAACAGGCACTCTTGCACTCTACTGTGTTTCCTATCGGGCCAGTACAGTGAGCTAGCTCAGAACAAAGGAACTATGCTTCCTACACAAACGGGGCATATCTAGTTCAACTCAGTATTGGAAACTAAGTAAAACAGGAGCTTCTCTTCAGTCCAAAACACTGTATTTGCTGGGAACAGACACGAGTGCTATTTGCACTGTTTATGGCCAGAATAGCACAATAGTGGTGTCTCTCCCTGAATTAACACTTAATGCTAGAACTTGAAACTCAATGTGAATCAACTCCGTTTAGGAAGTTGTATTGAACCCCAGTCTGCCTTACAAGAAAAACACTCTGCGTTTGAGAAACAGGCACTCTTGCACTCTACTGTGTTTCCTATAGTGCCAGTACAGTGAGCTAGCTCAGAACAAGAGAACTGTGCTTCCTACACAAACGGGGCATATGTAGTTCAACTCAGTATTGGAAACTAAGTAAAACAGGAGCTTCTCTTCAGTCCAAAACACTGTATTTGCTGGGAACAGACGCGAGTGCTATTTGCACTGTTTATGTCCAAAATAGCACAATAGTGGTGTTCTTACCCTGAATTAACACTTAATGCTAGAACTTGAAACTCAATGTGAATCAACTCCCTTTAGGCAGTTGTATTGAACCCCAGTCGGCCTTACAAGTAAAACACTCTGCTTTTGAGAAACAGGCACTCTTGCTATCTACTGTGTTTCCTATAGGGCCAGTACAGTGAGCTAGCTCAGAACAAGAGAACTGTGCTTCCTACACAATCTGGGCATATCTAGTTCAACTCAGTATTGGAAACTAAGTAAAACAGGAGCTTCTCTTCAGTCCAATACACTGTATTTGCTGGGAACAGACGTGAGTACTATTTGCACTGTTTATGGCCAGAATAGCACAATAGTGGTGTTCTTACCCTGAATTAACACCTAATGCTATTACTTGAAACTCAATGTGAATCAACTCCGTTTAGGCAGTTGTATTGAACGCCAGTTGGTCTTAGAAGAAAAACACTCTGCTTTTGAGAAACAAGCACTCTTGCACTCTACTGTGTTTCCTATAGGGCCAGTACAGTGAGCTAGCTCAGAAAAAGAGAACTGTGCTTCCTACACAAACGGGGCATATCTAGTTCAACTCAGTATTGGAAACTAAGTAAAAAAGGAGCTTCTCTTCATTCCAATACACTGTATTTGCTGGGAACAGACGCGAGTGCTATTTGCACTGTTTATGGTCAGAATAGCATAACAGTGGTGTTCTTACCCTGAATTAACACTTAATGCTAGAACTTGAAACTCAATGTGAATCAACTCCGTTTAGGAAGTTTTATTGAACCCCAGTCGGCCTTACAAGAAAAACACTCTGCTTTTGAGAAACAGGCACTCTTGCACTCTACTGTGTTTCCTATAGGGCCAGTACAGTGAGCTAGCTCAGAACAAGAGAACTGTGCTTCCTACACAAACGGGGCATATCTAGTTCAACTCAGTATTGGAAACTAAGTAAAACAGGAGCTTCTCTTCTGTCCAATACACTGTATTTGCTGGGACCAGACGTGAGTGCTATTTGCACTGTTTATGGCCAGAATAGCACAATAGTGTTGTTCTTACCCTGAATTAACACTTAATGCTAGAACTTGAAACTCAATGTGAATCAACTCCCTTTAGGCAGTTGTATTGAACCCCAGTCTGCCTTACAAGTAAAACACTCTGCTTTTGAGAAACAGGCACTCTTGCAATCTACTGTGTTTCCTATAGGGCCAGTACAGTGAGCTAGCTCAGAACAAGAGAACTGTGCTTCCTACACAAACGGGGCATATCTAGTTCAACTCAGTATTGGAAACTAAGTAAAACAGGAGGTTCTCTTCATTCCAATACACTGTATTTGCTGGGAACAGACGCGAGTGCTATTTGCACTGTTTATGGCCAGAATAGCACAATAGTGGTGTTCTTACCCTGAATTAACACTTAATGCTAGAACTTGAAACTCAATGTGAATAAACTCCGTTTAGGAAGTTGTATTGAACTCCAGTCGGCCTTACAAGAACAACACTCTGCTTTTGAGAAACAGGCACTCTTGCACTCTACTGTGTTTCCTATCGGGCCAGTACAGTGAGCTAGCTCAGAACAAAGGAACTATGCTTCCTACACAAACGGGGCATATCTAGTTCAACTCAGTATTGGAAACTAAGTAAAACAGGAGCTTCTCTTCAGTCCAAAACACTGTATTTGCTGGGAACAGACACGAGTGCTATTTGCACTGTTTATGGCCAGAATAGCACAATAGTGGTGTTCTTACCCTGAATTAACACTTAATGCTAGAACTTGAAACTCAATGGGAATCAACTCCGTTTAGGAAGTTGTATTGAACCCCAGTCTGCCTTACAAGAAAAACACTCTGCGTTTGAGAAACAGGCACTCTTGCACTCTACTGTGTTTCCTATAGTGCCAGTACAGTGAGCTAGCTCAGAACAAGAGAACTGTGCTTCCTACACAAACAGGGCATATGTAGTTCAACTCAGTATTGGAAACTAAGTAAAACAGGAGCTTCTCTTCAGTCCAAAACACTCTATTTGCTGAGAACAGACGCGAGTGCTCTTTGCACTGTTTATGGCCAGAATAGCACAATAGTGGTGTTCTTACCCTGAATTAACACTTAATGCTAGAACTTGAAACTCAATGTGAATCAACTCCGTTTAGGAAGTTGTATTGAACCCCAGTCGGCCTTACAAGAAAAACACTCTGCTTTTGAGAAACAGGCACTCTTGCACTCTACTGTGTTTCCTATAGGGCCAGTACAGTGAGCTAGCTCAGAACAAGAGAACTGTGCTTCCTACACAATCGGGGCATATCTAGTTCAACTCAGTATTGGAAACTAAGTAAAACAGGAGCTTCTCTTCTGTCCAATACACTGTATTTGCTAGGAACAGACGTGAGTGCTATTTGCACTGTTTATGGCCAGAATAGCACAATAGTGGTGTTCTTACCCTGAATTAACACTTAATGCTAGAACTTGAAACTCAATGTGAATCAACTCCCTTTAGGCAGTTGTATTGAACCCCAGTCGGCCTAACAAGTAAAACACTCTGCTTTTGAGAAACAGGCACTCTTGCTATCTACTGTGTTTCCTATAGGGCCAGTACAGTGAGCTAGCTCAGAACAAGAGAACTGTGCTTCCTACACAAACGGGGCATATCTAGTTCAACTCAGTATTGGAAACTAAGTAAAACAGGAGCTTCTCTTCAGTCCAAAACACTGTATTTGCTGGGAACAGACGCGAGTGCTATTTGCACTGTTTATGGCCAGAATAGCACAATAGTGGTGTTCTTACCCTGAATTAACACTTAATGCTAGAACTTGAAACTCAATGTGAATCAACTCCGTTTAGGAAGTTGTATTGAACCCCAGTCGGCCTCACAAGAAAAACACTCTGCTTTTGAGAAACAGGCACTCTTGCACTCTACTGTGTTTCCTATAGTGCCAGTACAGTGAGCTAGCTCAGAAAAAGGGAACTGTGCTTCCTACACAAACGGGGCATATCTAGTTCAACTCAGTATTGGAAACTAAGTAAAACAGGAGCTTCTCTTCAGTCCAAAACACTGTATTTGCTGGGAACAGACGCGAGTGCTATTTGCACTGATTATGGCCAGAATAGCACAATAGTGGTGTTCTTACCATGAATTAACACTTAATGCTAGAACTGGAAACTCAATGTGAATCAACTCCGTTTAGGAAGTTGTATTGAAACCCAGTCGGCCTTACAAGAAAAACACTCTGCTTTTGAGAAACAGGCACTCTTGCAATCTACTGTGTTTCCTATAGGGCCAGTACAGTGAGCTAGCTCAGAACAAGAGAACTGTGCTTCCTACACAAACGGGGCATATATAGTTCAACTCAATATTGGAAACTAAGTAAAACAGGAGCTTCTCTTCAGTCCAATACACTGTATTTGCTGGGAACAGACACGAGTGCTATTTGCACTGTTTATGGCCAGAATAGCACAATAGTGGTGTTCTTACCCTGAATTATCACTTAATGCTAGAACTTGAAACTCAATGTGAATCAACTCCCTTTAGGCAGTTGTATTGAAACCCAGTCGGCCTTACAAGTAAAACACTCTGCTTTTGAGAAATAGGCACTCTTGCAATCTACTGTGTTTCCTATAGGGCCAGTACAGTGAGCTAGCTCAGAACAAGAGAACTGTGCTTCCTACACAAACGGGGCATATCTAGTTCAACTCAGTATTGGAAACTAAGTAAAACAGGAGCTTCTCTTCATTCCAATACACTGTATTTGCTGGGAACAGACGCGAGTGCTATTTGCACTGTTTATGGCCAGAATAGCACAATAGTGGTGTTCTTACCCTGAATTAACACTTAATGCTAGAACTTGAAACTCAATGTGAATAAACTCCGTTTAGGAAGTTGTATTGAACTCCAGTCGGCCTTACAAGAACAACACTCTGCTTTTGAGAAACAGGCACTCTTGCACTCTACTGTGTTTCCTATCGGGCCAGTACAGTGAGCTAGCTCAGAACAAGAGAACTGTGCTTCCTACACAAACAGGGCATATGTAGTTCAACTCAGTATTGGAAACTAAGTAAAACAGGAGCTTCTCTTCAGTCCAAAACACTGTATTTGCTGAGAACAGACGCGAGTGCTATTTGCACTGTTTATCGCCAGAATAGCACAATAGTGGTGTTCTTACCCTGAATTAACACTTAATGCTAGAACTTGAAACTCAATGTGAATCAACTCCGTTTAGGAAGTTGTATTGAACCCCAGTCGGCCTTACAAGAAAAACACTCTGCTTTTGAGAAACAGGCACTCTTGCACTCTACTGTGTTTCCTATAGGGCCAGTACAGTGAGCTAGCTCAGAACAAGAGAACTGTGCTTCCTACACAATCGGGGCATATGTAGTTCAACTCAGTATTGGAAACTAAGTAAAACAGGAGCTTCTCTTCAGTCCAAAACACTATTTGCTGGGAACAGACGCGAGTGCTATTTGCACTGTTTATGTCCAGAATAGCACAATAGTGGTGTTCTTACCCTGAATTAACACTTAATGCTAGAACTTGAAACTCAATGTGAATCAACTCCCTTTAGGCAGTTGTATTGAACCCCAGTCGGCCTTACAAGTAAAACACTCTGCTTTTGAGAAACAGGCACTCTTGCTATCTACTGTGTTTCCTATAGGGCCAGTACAGTGAGCTAGCTCAGAACAAGAGAACTGTGCTTCCTACACAATCTGGGCATATCTAGTTCAACTCAGTATTGGAAACTAAGTAAAACAGGAGCTTCTCTTCAGTCCAATACACTGTATTTGCTGGGAACAGACGTGAGTACTATTTGCACTGTTTATGGCCAGAATAGCACAATAGTGGTGTTCTTACCCTGAATTAACACCTAATGCTATTACTTGAAACTCAATGTGAATCAACTCCGTTTAGGCAGTTGTATTGAACGCCAGTTGGTCTTAGAAGAAAAACACTCTGCTTTTGAGAAACAAGCACTCTTGCACTCTACTGTGTTTCCTATAGGGCCAGTACAGTGAGCTAGCTCAGAAAAAGAGAACTGTGCTTCCTACAAAAACGGGGCATATCTAGTTCAACTCAGTATTGGAAACTAAGTAAAAAAGGAGCTTCTCTTCATTCCAATACACTGTATTTGCTGGGAACAGACGCGAGTGCTATTTGCACTGTTTATGGTCAGAATAGCATAACAGTGGTGTTCTTACCCTGAATTAACACTTAATGCTAGAACTTGAAACTCAATGTGAATCAACTCCGTTTAGGAAGTTTTATTGAACCCCAGTCGGCCTTACAAGAAAAACACTCTGCTTTTGAGAAACAGGCACTCTTGCACTCTACTGTGTTTCCTATAGGGCCAGTACAGTGAGCTAGCTCAGAACAAGAGAACTGTGCTTCCTACACAAACGGGGCATATCTAGTTCAACTCAGTATTGGAAACTAAGTAAAACAGGAGCTTCTCTTCAGTCCAAAACACTGTATTTGCTGGGAACAGACGCGAGTGCTATTTGCACTGTTTATGGCCAGAATAGCACAATAGTGGTGTTCTTACCCTGTATTAACACTTAATGCTAGAACTTGAAACTCAGTGTGAATCAACTCTGTTTAGGAAGTTTTATTGAACCCCTGTCGGCCTTACAAGAAAAACACTCTGCTTTTGAGAAACAGGCACTCTTGCACTCTACTGTGTTTCCTATAGTGCCAGTACAGTGAGCTAGCTCAGAACAAGAGAACTGTGCTTCCTACACAAACGGGGCATATCTAGTTCAACTCAGTATTGGAAACTAAGTAAAACAGGAGCTTCTCTTCAGTCCAAAACACTGTATTTGCTGGGAACAGACGCGAGTGCTATTTGCACTGATTATGGCCAGAATAGCACAATAGTGGTGTTCTTACCCTGAATTAACACTTAATGCTAGAACTTGAAACTCAATGTGAATCAACTCCGTTTAGGAAGTTGTATTGAACCCCAGTCGGCCTTACAAGAAAAACACTCTGCTTTTGAGAAACAGGCACTCTTGCACTCTACTGTGTTTCCTATAGGGCCAGTACAGTGAGCTAGCTCAGAAAAAGAGAACTGTGCTTCCTACACAATCTGGGCATATCTAGTTCAACTCAGTATTGGAAACTAAGTAAAACAGGAGCTTCTCTTCAGTCCAATACACTGTATATGCTGGGAACGGACGCGAGAGCTATTTGCACTGTTTATGGCCAGAATAGCACAATAGTGGTGTTCTTACCCTGAATTAACACTTAATGCTAGAACTTGAAACTCAATGTGAATCAACTCCGTTTAGGAAGTTGTATTGAACCCCAGTCGGCCTTACAAGAAAAACACTCTGCTTTTGAGAAACAGGCACTCTTGCACTCTACTGTGTTTCCTATAGGGCCAGTACAGTGAGCTAGCTCAGAACAAGAGAACTGTGCTTCCTACACAATCGGGGCATATCTAGTTCAACTCAGTATTGGAAACTAAGTAAAACAGGAGCTTCTCTTCTGTCCAATACACTGTATTTGCTGGGAACAGACGTGAGTGCTATTTGCACTGTTTATGGCCAGAATAGAACAATAGTGGTGTTCTTACCCTGAATTAACACTTAATGCTAGAACTTGAAACTCAATGTGAATCAACTCCCTTTAGGCAGTTGTATTGAACCCCAGTCGGCCTTACAAGTAAAACACTCTGCTTTTGAGAAACAGGCACTCTTGCACTCTACTGTGTTTCCTATAGGGCCAGTACAGTGAGCTAGCTCAGAACAAGAGAACTGTGCTTCCTACACAAACGGGGCATATCTAGTTCAACCCAGTATTGGAAACTAAGTAAAACAGGAGCTTCTCTTCAGTCCAAAACACTGTATTTGCTGGGAATAGACGCGAGTGCTATTTGCACTGTTTAAGGCCAGAACACCACAACAGTGGTGTTCTTACCCTGAATTAACACTTAATGCTAGAACTTGAAACTCAATGTGAATCAACTCCGTTTAGGAAGTTTTATTGAACCCCAGTCGGCCTTACAAGAAAAACACTCTGCTTTTGAGAAACAGGCACTCTTGCACTCTACTGTGTTTCCTATAGGGCCAGTACAGTGAGCTAGCTCAGAACAAGAGAACTGTGCTTCGTACACAAACGGGGCATATCTCGTTCAACTCAGTATTGGAAACTAAGTAAAACAGGTGCTTCTCTTCAGTCCAATACACTGTATTTGAGGGAACAGACGCGAGTGCTATTTGCAATGTTAATGGCCAGAATAGCACAATAGTGTTGTTTTTTTTTTTTTTGGTTTTTGGAGGCAGGGTTTCTCTGTGTAGCTTTGCACCTTTCCTGGAGCTCACTTGGTAGCCCAGGCTGGCCTCGAACTCACAGAGATCCGCCTGGCTCTGCCTCTCGAGTGCTGGAATTAAAGGCATGTGCCACCACCGCCCGGCTCAATAGTGGTGTTCTTACACTGAATTAACACTTAATGCTAGAACTTGAAACTCAATGTGAATCAACTCCGTTTAGGAAGTTGTATTGAACCACAGTCGGCCTTACAAGAAAAACACTCTGCTTTTGAGAAACAGGCACTCTTGCACTCTACTGTGTTTCCTATAGGGCCAGTACAGTGAGCTAGCTCAGAACAAGAGAACTGTGCTTCCTACACAAACGGGGCATATCTAGTTCAACTCAGTATTGGAAACTAAGTAAAACAGGAGCTTCTCTTCAGTCCAAAACACTGTATTTGCTGGGAACAGACGCGAGTGCTATTTGCACTGTTTATGGCAAGAATAGAACAATAGTGGTGTTCTTACCCTGAATTAACACTTAATGCTAGAAATTGAAACTCAATGTGAATCAACTCCGTTTAGGAAGTTTTATTGAACCCCAGTCGGCCTTACAAGAAAAACACTCTGCTTTTGAGAAACAGGCACTCTTGCACTCTACTGTGTTTCCTATAGGGCCAGTACAGTGAGCTAGCTCAGAAGAAGAGAACTGTGCTTCCTACACAAACGGGGCATATCTAATTCAACTCAGTATTGGAAACTAATTAAACAGGAGCTTCTCTTCAGTCCAATACACTGTATTTCCTGGGAAAAGACGCGAGTGCTATTTGCACTGTTTATGGCCAGAATACCACAATAGTGGTGTTCTTACCCTGAATTAACACTTAATGCTAGAACTTGAAACTCAATGTGAATCAACTCCGTTTAGGAAGTTGTATTGAACCCCAGTCGGACTTACAAGAAAAACACTCTGCTTTTGAGAAACAGGCACTCTTGCACTCTACTGTGTTTCCTATAGGGCCAGTACAGTGAGCTAGCTCAGAACAAGAGAACTGTGCTTCCTACACAAACGGGGCATATCTAGTTCAACTCAGTATTGGAAACTAAGTAAAACAGGAGCTTCTCTTCAGTCCAAAACACTGTATTTGCTGGGAACAGACGCGAGTGCTATTTGCACTGTTTATGGCCAGAATAGAACAATAGTGGTGTTCTTACCCTGAATTAACACTTAATGCTAGAAATTGAAACTAAATGTGAATCAACTCCGTTTAGGAAGTTTTATTGAACCCCAGTCGGCCTTACAAGAAAAACACTCTGCTTTTGAGAAACAGGCACTCTTGCACTCTACTGTGTTTCCTATAGGGCCAGTACAGTGAGCTAGCTCAGAAGAAGAGAACTGTGCTTCCTACACAAACGGGGCATATCTAATTCAACTCAGTATTGGAAACTAATTAAACAGGAGCTTCTCTTCAGTCCAATACACTGTATTTCCTGGGAAAAGACGCGAGTGCTATTTGCACTGTTTATGGCCAGAATACCACAATAGTGGTGTTCTTACCCTGAATTAACACTTAATGCTAGAACTTGAAACTCAATGTGAATCAACTCCGTTTAGGAAGTTGTATTGAACCCCAGTCGGACTTACAAGAAAAACACTCTGCTTTTGAGAAACAAGCACTCTTGCACTCTACTGTGTTTCCTATAGGGCCAGTACAGTGAGCTAGCTCAGAACAAGAGAACTGTGCTTCCTACACAAACGGGGCTTTTCTAGTTCAACTCAGTATTGGAAACTAAGTAAAAAAGGAGCTTCTCTTCATTCCAATACACTGTATTTGCTGGGAACAGACGCGAGTGCTATTTGCACTGTTTATGGCCAGAATAGCATAACAGTGGTGTTCTTACCCTGAATTAACACTTAATGCTAGAACTTGAAACTCAATGTGAATCAACTCCGTTTAGGAAGTTTTATTGAACCCCAGTCGGCCTTACAAGAAAAACACTCTGCTTTTGAGAAACAGGCACTCTTGCACTCTACTGTGTTTCCTATAGTGCCAGTACAGTGAGCTAGCTCAGAACAAGAGAACTGTGCTTCCTACACAAACGGGGCATATCTAGTTCAACTCAGTATTGGAAACTAAGTAAAACAGGAGCTTCTCTTCAGTCCAAAACACTGTATTTGCTGGGAATAGACGCGAGTGCTATTTGCAATGTTTAAGGCCAGAACACCACAATATTGTGTTCTTACCCTGAATTAACACTTAATGCTAGAACTTGAAACTCAATGTGAATCAACTCCGTTTAGGAAGTTTTATTGAACCCCAGTCGGCCTTACAAGAAAAACACTCTGCTTTTGAGAAACAGGCACTCTTGCACTCTACTGTGTTTCCTATAGGGTCAGTACAGTGAGCTAGCTCAGAACAAGAGAACTGTGTTTCCTACACAAACGGGGCATATCTAGTTCAACTCAGTATTGGAAACTAAGTAAAACAGGAGCTTCTCTTCTGTCCAATACACTGTATTTGCTGGGAACAGACGTGAGTGCTATTTGCACTGTTTATGGCCAGAATAGCACAATAGTGGTGTTCTTACCCTGAATTAACACTTAATGCTAGAACTTGAAACTCAATGTGAATCAACTCCCTTTAGGCAGTTGTATTGAAACCCAGTCGGCCTTACAAGTAAAACACTCTGCTTTTGAGAAACAGGCACTCTTGCAATCTACTGTGTTTCCTATAGGGCCAGTAGAGTGAGCTAGCTCAGAACAAGAGAACTGTGCTTCCTACACAATCTGGGCATATCTAGTTCAACTCAGTATTGGAAACTAAGTAAAACAGGAGCTTCTCTTCAGTCCAATACACTGTATATGCTGGGAACGGACGCGAGAGCTATTTGCACTGTTTATGGCCAGAATAGCACAATAATGGTGTTCTTACCCTGAATTAACACTTAATGCTAGAACTGGAAACTCAATGTGAATCAACTCCGTTTAGGAAGTTGTATTGAACCCCAGTCGGCCTTACAAGAAAAACACTCTGCTTTTGAGAAACAGGCACTCTTGCACTCTACTGTGTTTCCTATAGGGCCAGTACAGTGAGCTAGCTCAGAACAAGAGAACTGTGCTTCCTACACAATCGGGGCATATCTAGTTCAACTCAGTATTGGAAACTAAGTAAAACAGGAGCTTCTCTTCTGTCCAATACACTGTATTTGCTGGGAACAGACGTGAGTGCTATTTGCACTGTTTATGGCCAGAATAGAACAATAGTGGTGTTCTTACCCTGAATTAACACTTAATGCTAGAACTTGAAACTCAATGTGAATCAACTCCCTTTAGGCAGTTGTATTGAACCCCAGTCGGCCTTACAAGTAAAACACTCTGCTTTTGAGAAACAGGCACTCTTGCACTCTACTGTGTTTCCTATAGGGCCAGTACAGTGAGCTAGCTCAGAACAAGAGAACTGTGCTTCCTACACAAACGGGGCATATCTAGTTCAACTCAGTATTGGAAACTAAGTAAAACAGGAGCTTCTCTTCAGTCCAAAACACTGTATTTGCTGGGAATAGATGCGAGTGCTATTTGCACTGTTTAAGGCCAGAACACCACAACAGTGGTGTTCTTACCCTGAATTAACACTTAATGCTAGAACTTGAAACTCAATGTGAATCAACTCCGTTTAGGAAGTTTTATTGAACCCCAGTCGGCCTTACAAGAAAAACACTCTGCTTTTGAGAAACAGGCACTCTTGCACTCTACTGTGTTTCCTATAGGGCCAGTACAGTGAGCTAGCTCAGAACAAGAGAACTGTGCCTCGTACACAAACGGGGCATATCTCGTTCAACTCAGTATTGGAAACTAAGTAAAACAGGAGCTTCTCTTCAGTCCAATACACTGTATTTGAGGGAACAGACGCGAGTGCTATTTGCAATGTTAATGGCCAGAATAGCACAATAGTGTTGTTTTTTTTTTTTGGTTTTTGGAGGCAGGGTTTCTCTGTGTAGCTTTGCACCTTTCCTGGAGCTCACTTGGTAGCCCAGGCTGGCCTCGAACTCACAGAGATCCGCCTGGCTCTGCCTCTCGAGTGCTGGAATTAAAGGCATGTGCCACCACCGCCCGGCTCAATAGTGGTGTTCTTACCCTGAATTAACACTTAATGCTAGAACTTGAAACTCAATGTGAATCAACTCCCTTTAGGCAGTTGTATTGAACCCCAGTCGGCCTTACAAGTAAAACACTCTGCTTTTGAGAAACAGGCACTCTTGCACTCTACTGTGTTTCCTATAGGGCCAGTACAGTGAGCTAGCTCAGAACAAGAGAACTGTGCTTCCTACACAAACGGGGCATATCTAGTTCAACTCAGTATTGGAAACTAAGTAAAACAGGAGCTTCTCTTCAGTCCAAAACACTGTATTTGCTGGGAATAGATGCGAGTGCTATTTGCACTGTTTAAGGCCAGAACACCACAACAGTGGTGTTCTTACCCTGAATTAACACTTAATGCTAGAACTTGAAACTCAATGTGAATCAACTCCGTTTAGGAAGTTTTATTGAACCCCAGTCGGCCTTACAAGAAAAACACTCTGCTTTTGAGAAACAGGCACTCTTGCACTCTACTGTGTTTCCTATAGGGCCAGTACAGTGAGCTAGCTCAGAACAAGAGAACTGTGCCTCGTACACAAACGGGGCATATCTCGTTCAACTCAGTATTGGAAACTAAGTAAAACAGGAGCTTCTCTTCAGTCCAATACACTGTATTTGAGGGAACAGACGCGAGTGCTATTTGCAATGTTAATGGCCAGAATAGCACAATAGTGTTGTTTTTTTTTTTTGGTTTTTGGAGGCAGGGTTTCTCTGTGTAGCTTTGCACCTTTCCTGGAGCTCACTTGGTAGCCCAGGCTGGCCTCGAACTCACAGAGATCCGCCTGGCTCTGCCTCTCGAGTGCTGGAATTAAAGGCATGTGCCACCACCGCCCGGCTCAATAGTGGTGTTCTTACACTGAATTAACACTTAATGCTAGAACTTGAAACTCAATGTGAATCAACTCCGTTTAGGAAGTTGTATTGAACCACAGTCGGCCTTACAAGAAAAACACTCTGCTTTTGAGAAACAGGCACTCTTGCACTCTACTGTGTTTCCTATAGGGCCAGTACAGTGAGCTAGCTCAGAACAAGAGAACTGTGCTTCCTACACAAACGGGGCATATCTAGTTCAACTCAGTATTGGAAACTAAGTAAAACAGGAGCTTCTCTTCAGTCCAAAACACTGTATTTGCTGGGAACAGACGCGAGTGCTATTTGCACTGTTTATGGCCAGAATAGAACAATAGTGGTGTTCTTACCCTGAATTAACACTTAATGCTAGAAATTGAAACTCAATGTGAATCAACTCCGTTTAGGAAGTTTTATTGAACCCCAGTCGGCCTTACAAGAAAAACACTCTGCGTTTGAGAAACAGGCACTCTTGCACTCTACTGTGTTTCCTATAGTGCCAGTACAGTGAGCTAGCTCAGAACAAGAGAACTGTGCTTCCTACACAAACGGGGCATATGTAGTTCAACTCAGTATTGGAAACTAAGTAAAACAGGAGCTTCTCTTCAGTCCAAAACACTGTATTTGCTGGGAACAGACGCGAGTGCTATTTGCACTGTTTATGTCCAAAATAGCACAATAGTGGTGTTCTTACCCTGAATTAACACTTAATGCTAGAACTTGAAACTCAATGTGAATCAACTCCCTTTAGGCAGTTGTATTGAACCCCAGTCGGCCTTACAAGTAAAACACTCTGCTTTTGAGAAACAGGCACTCTTGCTATCTACTGTGTTTCCTATAGGGCCAGTACAGTGAGCTAGCTCAGAACAAGAGAACTGTGCTTCCTACACAATCTGGGCATATCTAGTTCAACTCAGTATTGGAAACTAAGTAAAACAGGAGCTTCTCTTCAGTCCAATACACTGTATTTGCTGGGAACAGACGTGAGTACTATTTGCACTGTTTATGGCCAGAATAGCACAATAGTGGTGTTCTTACCCTGAATTAACACCTAATGCTATTACTTGAAACTCAATGTGAATCAACTCCGTTTAGGCAGTTGTATTGAACGCCAGTTGGTCTTAGAAGAAAAACACTCTGCTTTTGAGAAACAAGCACTCTTGCACTCTACTGTGTTTCCTATAGGGCCAGTACAGTGAGCTAGCTCAGAAAAAGAGAACTGTGCTTCCTACACAAACGGGGCATATCTAGTTCAACTCAGTATTGGAAACTAAGTAAAAAAGGAGCTTCTCTTCATTCCAATACACTGTATTTGCTGGGAACAGACGCGAGTGCTATTTGCACTGTTTATGGTCAGAATAGCATAACAGTGGTGTTCTTACCCTGAATTAACACTTAATGCTAGAACTTGAAACTCAATGTGAATCAACTCCGTTTAGGAAGTTTTATTGAACCCCAGTCGGCCTTACAAGAAAAACACTCTGCTTTTGAGAAACAGGCACTCTTGCACTCTACTGTGTTTCCTATAGGGCCAGTACAGTGAGCTAGCTCAGAACAAGAGAACTGTGCTTCCTACACAAACGGGGCATATCTAGTTCAACTCAGTATTGGAAACTAAGTAAAACAGGAGCTTCTCTTCTGTCCAATACACTGTATTTGCTGGGACCAGACGTGAGTGCTATTTGCACTGTTTATGGCCAGAATAGCACAATAGTGTTGTTCTTACCCTGAATTAACACTTAATGCTAGAACTTGAAACTCAATGTGAATCAACTCCCTTTAGGCAGTTGTATTGAACCCCAGTCTGCCTTACAAGTAAAACACTCTGCTTTTGAGAAACAGGCACTCTTGCAATCTACTGTGTTTCCTATAGGGCCAGTACAGTGAGCTAGCTCAGAACAAGAGAACTGTGCTTCCTACACAAACGGGGCATATCTAGTTCAACTCAGTATTGGAAACTAAGTAAAACAGGAGGTTCTCTTCATTCCAATACACTGTATTTGCTGGGAACAGACGCGAGTGCTATTTGCACTGTTTATGGCCAGAATAGCACAATAGTGGTGTTCTTACCCTGAATTAACACTTAATGCTAGAACTTGAAACTCAATGTGAATAAACTCCGTTTAGGAAGTTGTATTGAACTCCAGTCGGCCTTACAAGAACAACACTCTGCTTTTGAGAAACAGGCACTCTTGCACTCTACTGTGTTTCCTATCGGGCCAGTACAGTGAGCTAGCTCAGAACAAAGGAACTATGCTTCCTACACAAACGGGGCATATCTAGTTCAACTCAGTATTGGAAACTAAGTAAAACAGGAGCTTCTCTTCAGTCCAAAACACTGTATTTGCTGGGAACAGACACGAGTGCTATTTGCACTGTTTATGGCCAGAATAGCACAATAGTGGTGTTCTTACCCTGAATTAACACTTAATGCTAGAACTTGAAACTCAATGGGAATCAACTCCGTTTAGGAAGTTGTATTGAACCCCAGTCTGCCTTACAAGAAAAACACTCTGCGTTTGAGAAACAGGCACTCTTGCACTCTACTGTGTTTCCTATAGTGCCAGTACAGTGAGCTAGCTCAGAACAAGAGAACTGTGCTTCCTACACAAACAGGGCATATGTAGTTCAACTCAGTATTGGAAACTAAGTAAAACAGGAGCTTCTCTTCAGTCCAAAACACTCTATTTGCTGAGAACAGACGCGAGTGCTCTTTGCACTGTTTATGGCCAGAATAGCACAATAGTGGTGTTCTTACCCTGAATTAACACTTAATGCTAGAACTTGAAACTCAATGTGAATCAACTCCGTTTAGGAAGTTGTATTGAACCCCAGTCGGCCTTACAAGAAAAACACTCTGCTTTTGAGAAACAGGCACTCTTGCACTCTACTGTGTTTCCTATAGGGCCAGTACAGTGAGCTAGCTCAGAACAAGAGAACTGTGCTTCCTACACAATCGGGGCATATCTAGTTCAACTCAGTATTGGAAACTAAGTAAAACAGGAGCTTCTCTTCTGTCCAATACACTGTATTTGCTAGGAACAGACGTGAGTGCTATTTGCACTGTTTATGGCCAGAATAGCACAATAGTGGTGTTCTTACCCTGAATTAACACTTAATGCTAGAACTTGAAACTCAATGTGAATCAACTCCCTTTAGGCAGTTGTATTGAACCCCAGTCGGCCTTACAAGTAAAACACTCTGCTTTTGAGAAACAGGCACTCTTGCTATCTACTGTGTTTCCTATAGGGCCAGTACAGTGAGCTAGCTCAGAACAAGAGAACTGTGCTTCCTACACAAACGGGGCATATCTAGTTCAACTCAGTATTGGAAACTAAGTAAAACAGGAGCTTCTCTTCAGTCCAAAACACTGTATTTGCTGGGAACAGACGCGAGTGCTATTTGCACTGTTTATGGCCAGAATAGCACAATAGTGGTGTTCTTACCCTGAATTAACACTTAATGCTAGAACTTGAAACTCAATGTGAATCAACTCCGTTTAGGAAGTTGTATTGAACCCCAGTCGGCCTCACAAGAAAAACACTCTGCTTTTGAGAAACAGGCACTCTTGCACTCTACTGTGTTTCCTATAGTGCCAGTACAGTGAGCTAGCTCAGAAAAAGGGAACTGTGCTTCCTACACAAACGGGGCATATCTAGTTCAACTCAGTATTGGAAACTAAGTAAAACAGGAGCTTCTCTTCAGTCCAAAACACTGTATTTGCTGGGAACAGACGCGAGTGCTATTTGCACTGATTATGGCCAGAATAGCACAATAGTGGTGTTCTTACCATGAATTAACACTTAATGCTAGAACTGGAAACTCAATGTGAATCAACTCCGTTTAGGAAGTTGTATTGAAACCCAGTCGGCCTTACAAGAAAAACACTCTGCTTTTGAGAAACAGGCACTCTTGCAATCTACTGTGTTTCCTATAGGGCCAGTACAGTGAGCTAGCTCAGAACAAGAGAACTGTGCTTCCTACACAAACGGGGCATATATAGTTCAACTCAATATTGGAAACTAAGTAAAACAGGAGCTTCTCTTCAGTCCAATACACTGTATTTGCTGGGAACAGACACGAGTGCTATTTGCACTGTTTATGGCCAGAATAGCACAATAGTGGTGTTCTTACCCTGAATTATCACTTAATGCTAGAACTTGAAACTCAATGTGAATCAACTCCCTTTAGGCAGTTGTATTGAAACCCAGTCGGCCTTACAAGTAAAACACTCTGCTTTTGAGAAATAGGCACTCTTGCAATCTACTGTGTTTCCTATAGGGCCAGTACAGTGAGCTAGCTCAGAACAAGAGAACTGTGCTTCCTACACAAACGGGGCATATCTAGTTCAACTCAGTATTGGAAACTAAGTAAAACAGGAGCTTCTCTTCATTCCAATACACTGTATTTGCTGGGAACAGACGCGAGTGCTATTTGCACTGTTTATGGCCAGAATAGCACAATAGTGGTGTTCTTACCCTGAATTAACACTTAATGCTAGAACTTGAAACTCAATGTGAATAAACTCCGTTTAGGAAGTTGTATTGAACTCCAGTCGGCCTTACAAGAACAACACTCTGCTTTTGAGAAACAGGCACTCTTGCACTCTACTGTGTTTCCTATCGGGCCAGTACAGTGAGCTAGCTCAGAACAAGAGAACTGTGCTTCCTACACAAACAGGGCATATGTAGTTCAACTCAGTATTGGAAACTAAGTAAAACAGGAGCTTCTCTTCAGTCCAAAACACTGTATTTGCTGAGAACAGACGCGAGTGCTATTTGCACTGTTTATCGCCAGAATAGCACAATAGTGGTGTTCTTACCCTGAATTAACACTTAATGCTAGAACTTGAAACTCAATGTGAATCAACTCCGTTTAGGAAGTTGTATTGAACCCCAGTCGGCCTTACAAGAAAAACACTCTGCTTTTGAGAAACAGGCACTCTTGCACTCTACTGTGTTTCCTATAGGGCCAGTACAGTGAGCTAGCTCAGAACAAGAGAACTGTGCTTCCTACACAATCGGGGCATATGTAGTTCAACTCAGTATTGGAAACTAAGTAAAACAGGAGCTTCTCTTCAGTCCAAAACACTATTTGCTGGGAACAGACGCGAGTGCTATTTGCACTGTTTATGTCCAGAATAGCACAATAGTGGTGTTCTTACCCTGAATTAACACTTAATGCTAGAACTTGAAACTCAATGTGAATCAACTCCCTTTAGGCAGTTGTATTGAACCCCAGTCGGCCTTACAAGTAAAACACTCTGCTTTTG
This sequence comes from Peromyscus maniculatus bairdii, assembly GCF_049852395.1. Lineage (NCBI taxonomy): Eukaryota > Metazoa > Chordata > Mammalia > Rodentia > Cricetidae > Peromyscus > Peromyscus maniculatus. The sequence continues at coordinate 53,863,388 of NC_134866.1, forward strand.
AGAAACAGGCACTCTTGCTATCTACTGTGTTTCCTATAGGGCCAGTACAGTGAGCTAGCTCAGAACAAGAGAACTGTGCTTCCTACACAATCTGGGCATATCTAGTTCAACTCAGTATTGGAAACTAAGTAAAACAGGAGCTTCTCTTCAGTCCAATACACTGTATTTGCTGGGAACAGACGTGAGTACTATTTGCACTGTTTATGGCCAGAATAGCACAATAGTGGTGTTCTTACCCTGAATTAACACCTAATGCTATTACTTGAAACTCAATGTGAATCAACTCCGTTTAGGCAGTTGTATTGAACGCCAGTTGGTCTTAGAAGAAAAACACTCTGCTTTTGAGAAACAAGCACTCTTGCACTCTACTGTGTTTCCTATAGGGCCAGTACAGTGAGCTAGCTCAGAAAAAGAGAACTGTGCTTCCTACAAAAACGGGGCATATCTAGTTCAACTCAGTATTGGAAACTAAGTAAAAAAGGAGCTTCTCTTCATTCCAATACACTGTATTTGCTGGGAACAGACGCGAGTGCTATTTGCACTGTTTATGGTCAGAATAGCATAACAGTGGTGTTCTTACCCTGAATTAACACTTAATGCTAGAACTTGAAACTCAATGTGAATCAACTCCGTTTAGGAAGTTTTATTGAACCCCAGTCGGCCTTACAAGAAAAACACTCTGCTTTTGAGAAACAGGCACTCTTGCACTCTACTGTGTTTCCTATAGGGCCAGTACAGTGAGCTAGCTCAGAACAAGAGAACTGTGCTTCCTACACAAACGGGGCATATCTAGTTCAACTCAGTATTGGAAACTAAGTAAAACAGGAGCTTCTCTTCAGTCCAAAACACTGTATTTGCTGGGAACAGACGCGAGTGCTATTTGCACTGTTTATGGCCAGAATAGCACAATAGTGGTGTTCTTACCCTGTATTAACACTTAATGCTAGAACTTGAAACTCAGTGTGAATCAACTCTGTTTAGGAAGTTTTATTGAACCCCTGTCGGCCTTACAAGAAAAACACTCTGCTTTTGAGAAACAGGCACTCTTGCACTCTACTGTGTTTCCTATAGTGCCAGTACAGTGAGCTAGCTCAGAACAAGAGAACTGTGCTTCCTACACAAACGGGGCATATCTAGTTCAACTCAGTATTGGAAACTAAGTAAAACAGGAGCTTCTCTTCAGTCCAAAACACTGTATTTGCTGGGAACAGACGCGAGTGCTATTTGCACTGATTATGGCCAGAATAGCACAATAGTGGTGTTCTTACCCTGAATTAACACTTAATGCTAGAACTTGAAACTCAATGTGAATCAACTCCGTTTAGGAAGTTGTATTGAACCCCAGTCGGCCTTACAAGAAAAACACTCTGCTTTTGAGAAACAGGCACTCTTGCACTCTACTGTGTTTCCTATAGGGCCAGTACAGTGAGCTAGCTCAGAAAAAGAGAACTGTGCTTCCTACACAATCTGGGCATATCTAGTTCAACTCAGTATTGGAAACTAAGTAAAACAGGAGCTTCTCTTCAGTCCAATACACTGTATATGCTGGGAACGGACGCGAGAGCTATTTGCACTGTTTATGGCCAGAATAGCACAATAGTGGTGTTCTTACCCTGAATTAACACTTAATGCTAGAACTTGAAACTCAATGTGAATCAACTCCGTTTAGGAAGTTGTATTGAACCCCAGTCGGCCTTACAAGAAAAACACTCTGCTTTTGAGAAACAGGCACTCTTGCACTCTACTGTGTTTCCTATAGGGCCAGTACAGTGAGCTAGCTCAGAACAAGAGAACTGTGCTTCCTACACAATCGGGGCATATCTAGTTCAACTCAGTATTGGAAACTAAGTAAAACAGGAGCTTCTCTTCTGTCCAATACACTGTATTTGCTGGGAACAGACGTGAGTGCTATTTGCACTGTTTATGGCCAGAATAGAACAATAGTGGTGTTCTTACCCTGAATTAACACTTAATGCTAGAACTTGAAACTCAATGTGAATCAACTCCCTTTAGGCAGTTGTATTGAACCCCAGTCGGCCTTACAAGTAAAACACTCTGCTTTTGAGAAACAGGCACTCTTGCACTCTACTGTGTTTCCTATAGGGCCAGTACAGTGAGCTAGCTCAGAACAAGAGAACTGTGCTTCCTACACAAACGGGGCATATCTAGTTCAACCCAGTATTGGAAACTAAGTAAAACAGGAGCTTCTCTTCAGTCCAAAACACTGTATTTGCTGGGAATAGACGCGAGTGCTATTTGCACTGTTTAAGGCCAGAACACCACAACAGTGGTGTTCTTACCCTGAATTAACACTTAATGCTAGAACTTGAAACTCAATGTGAATCAACTCCGTTTAGGAAGTTTTATTGAACCCCAGTCGGCCTTACAAGAAAAACACTCTGCTTTTGAGAAACAGGCACTCTTGCACTCTACTGTGTTTCCTATAGGGCCAGTACAGTGAGCTAGCTCAGAACAAGAGAACTGTGCTTCGTACACAAACGGGGCATATCTCGTTCAACTCAGTATTGGAAACTAAGTAAAACAGGTGCTTCTCTTCAGTCCAATACACTGTATTTGAGGGAACAGACGCGAGTGCTATTTGCAATGTTAATGGCCAGAATAGCACAATAGTGTTGTTTTTTTTTTTTTTGGTTTTTGGAGGCAGGGTTTCTCTGTGTAGCTTTGCACCTTTCCTGGAGCTCACTTGGTAGCCCAGGCTGGCCTCGAACTCACAGAGATCCGCCTGGCTCTGCCTCTCGAGTGCTGGAATTAAAGGCATGTGCCACCACCGCCCGGCTCAATAGTGGTGTTCTTACACTGAATTAACACTTAATGCTAGAACTTGAAACTCAATGTGAATCAACTCCGTTTAGGAAGTTGTATTGAACCACAGTCGGCCTTACAAGAAAAACACTCTGCTTTTGAGAAACAGGCACTCTTGCACTCTACTGTGTTTCCTATAGGGCCAGTACAGTGAGCTAGCTCAGAACAAGAGAACTGTGCTTCCTACACAAACGGGGCATATCTAGTTCAACTCAGTATTGGAAACTAAGTAAAACAGGAGCTTCTCTTCAGTCCAAAACACTGTATTTGCTGGGAACAGACGCGAGTGCTATTTGCACTGTTTATGGCAAGAATAGAACAATAGTGGTGTTCTTACCCTGAATTAACACTTAATGCTAGAAATTGAAACTCAATGTGAATCAACTCCGTTTAGGAAGTTTTATTGAACCCCAGTCGGCCTTACAAGAAAAACACTCTGCTTTTGAGAAACAGGCACTCTTGCACTCTACTGTGTTTCCTATAGGGCCAGTACAGTGAGCTAGCTCAGAAGAAGAGAACTGTGCTTCCTACACAAACGGGGCATATCTAATTCAACTCAGTATTGGAAACTAATTAAACAGGAGCTTCTCTTCAGTCCAATACACTGTATTTCCTGGGAAAAGACGCGAGTGCTATTTGCACTGTTTATGGCCAGAATACCACAATAGTGGTGTTCTTACCCTGAATTAACACTTAATGCTAGAACTTGAAACTCAATGTGAATCAACTCCGTTTAGGAAGTTGTATTGAACCCCAGTCGGACTTACAAGAAAAACACTCTGCTTTTGAGAAACAGGCACTCTTGCACTCTACTGTGTTTCCTATAGGGCCAGTACAGTGAGCTAGCTCAGAACAAGAGAACTGTGCTTCCTACACAAACGGGGCATATCTAGTTCAACTCAGTATTGGAAACTAAGTAAAACAGGAGCTTCTCTTCAGTCCAAAACACTGTATTTGCTGGGAACAGACGCGAGTGCTATTTGCACTGTTTATGGCCAGAATAGAACAATAGTGGTGTTCTTACCCTGAATTAACACTTAATGCTAGAAATTGAAACTAAATGTGAATCAACTCCGTTTAGGAAGTTTTATTGAACCCCAGTCGGCCTTACAAGAAAAACACTCTGCTTTTGAGAAACAGGCACTCTTGCACTCTACTGTGTTTCCTATAGGGCCAGTACAGTGAGCTAGCTCAGAAGAAGAGAACTGTGCTTCCTACACAAACGGGGCATATCTAATTCAACTCAGTATTGGAAACTAATTAAACAGGAGCTTCTCTTCAGTCCAATACACTGTATTTCCTGGGAAAAGACGCGAGTGCTATTTGCACTGTTTATGGCCAGAATACCACAATAGTGGTGTTCTTACCCTGAATTAACACTTAATGCTAGAACTTGAAACTCAATGTGAATCAACTCCGTTTAGGAAGTTGTATTGAACCCCAGTCGGACTTACAAGAAAAACACTCTGCTTTTGAGAAACAAGCACTCTTGCACTCTACTGTGTTTCCTATAGGGCCAGTACAGTGAGCTAGCTCAGAACAAGAGAACTGTGCTTCCTACACAAACGGGGCTTTTCTAGTTCAACTCAGTATTGGAAACTAAGTAAAAAAGGAGCTTCTCTTCATTCCAATACACTGTATTTGCTGGGAACAGACGCGAGTGCTATTTGCACTGTTTATGGCCAGAATAGCATAACAGTGGTGTTCTTACCCTGAATTAACACTTAATGCTAGAACTTGAAACTCAATGTGAATCAACTCCGTTTAGGAAGTTTTATTGAACCCCAGTCGGCCTTACAAGAAAAACACTCTGCTTTTGAGAAACAGGCACTCTTGCACTCTACTGTGTTTCCTATAGTGCCAGTACAGTGAGCTAGCTCAGAACAAGAGAACTGTGCTTCCTACACAAACGGGGCATATCTAGTTCAACTCAGTATTGGAAACTAAGTAAAACAGGAGCTTCTCTTCAGTCCAAAACACTGTATTTGCTGGGAATAGACGCGAGTGCTATTTGCAATGTTTAAGGCCAGAACACCACAATATTGTGTTCTTACCCTGAATTAACACTTAATGCTAGAACTTGAAACTCAATGTGAATCAACTCCGTTTAGGAAGTTTTATTGAACCCCAGTCGGCCTTACAAGAAAAACACTCTGCTTTTGAGAAACAGGCACTCTTGCACTCTACTGTGTTTCCTATAGGGTCAGTACAGTGAGCTAGCTCAGAACAAGAGAACTGTGTTTCCTACACAAACGGGGCATATCTAGTTCAACTCAGTATTGGAAACTAAGTAAAACAGGAGCTTCTCTTCTGTCCAATACACTGTATTTGCTGGGAACAGACGTGAGTGCTATTTGCACTGTTTATGGCCAGAATAGCACAATAGTGGTGTTCTTACCCTGAATTAACACTTAATGCTAGAACTTGAAACTCAATGTGAATCAACTCCCTTTAGGCAGTTGTATTGAAACCCAGTCGGCCTTACAAGTAAAACACTCTGCTTTTGAGAAACAGGCACTCTTGCAATCTACTGTGTTTCCTATAGGGCCAGTAGAGTGAGCTAGCTCAGAACAAGAGAACTGTGCTTCCTACACAATCTGGGCATATCTAGTTCAACTCAGTATTGGAAACTAAGTAAAACAGGAGCTTCTCTTCAGTCCAATACACTGTATATGCTGGGAACGGACGCGAGAGCTATTTGCACTGTTTATGGCCAGAATAGCACAATAATGGTGTTCTTACCCTGAATTAACACTTAATGCTAGAACTGGAAACTCAATGTGAATCAACTCCGTTTAGGAAGTTGTATTGAACCCCAGTCGGCCTTACAAGAAAAACACTCTGCTTTTGAGAAACAGGCACTCTTGCACTCTACTGTGTTTCCTATAGGGCCATTACAGTGAGCTAGCTCAGAACAAGAGAACTGTGCTTCCTACACAATCGGGGCATATCTAGTTCAACTCAGTATTGGAAACTAAGTAAAACAGGAGCTTCTCTTCTGTCCAATACACTGTATTTGCTGGGAACAGACGTGAGTGCTATTTGCACTGTTTATGGCCAGAATAGAACAATAGTGGTGTTCTTACCCTGAATTAACACTTAATGCTAGAACTTGAAACTCAATGTGAATCAACTCCCTTTAGGCAGTTGTATTGAACCCCAGTCGGCCTTACAAGTAAAACACTCTGCTTTTGAGAAACAGGCACTCTTGCACTCTACTGTGTTTCCTATAGGGCCAGTACAGTGAGCTAGCTCAGAACAAGAGAACTGTGCTTCCTACACAAACGGGGCATATCTAGTTCAACTCAGTATTGGAAACTAAGTAAAACAGGAGCTTCTCTTCAGTCCAAAACACTGTATTTGCTGGGAATAGATGCGAGTGCTATTTGCACTGTTTAAGGCCAGAACACCACAACAGTGGTGTTCTTACCCTGAATTAACACTTAATGCTAGAACTTGAAACTCAATGTGAATCAACTCCGTTTAGGAAGTTTTATTGAACCCCAGTCGGCCTTACAAGAAAAACACTCTGCTTTTGAGAAACAGGCACTCTTGCACTCTACTGTGTTTCCTATAGGGCCAGTACAGTGAGCTAGCTCAGAACAAGAGAACTGTGCCTCGTACACAAACGGGGCATATCTCGTTCAACTCAGTATTGGAAACTAAGTAAAACAGGAGCTTCTCTTCAGTCCAATACACTGTATTTGAGGGAACAGACGCGAGTGCTATTTGCAATGTTAATGGCCAGAATAGCACAATAGTGTTGTTTTTTTTTTTTGGTTTTTGGAGGCAGGGTTTCTCTGTGTAGCTTTGCACCTTTCCTGGAGCTCACTTGGTAGCCCAGGCTGGCCTCGAACTCACAGAGATCCGCCTGGCTCTGCCTCTCGAGTGCTGGAATTAAAGGCATGTGCCACCACCGCCCGGCTCAATAGTGGTGTTCTTACCCTGAATTAACACTTAATGCTAGAACTTGAAACTCAATGTGAATCAACTCCCTTTAGGCAGTTGTATTGAACCCCAGTCGGCCTTACAAGTAAAACACTCTGCTTTTGAGAAACAGGCACTCTTGCACTCTACTGTGTTTCCTATAGGGCCAGTACAGTGAGCTAGCTCAGAACAAGAGAACTGTGCTTCCTACACAAACGGGGCATATCTAGTTCAACTCAGTATTGGAAACTAAGTAAAACAGGAGCTTCTCTTCAGTCCAAAACACTGTATTTGCTGGGAATAGATGCGAGTGCTATTTGCACTGTTTAAGGCCAGAACACCACAACAGTGGTGTTCTTACCCTGAATTAACACTTAATGCTAGAACTTGAAACTCAATGTGAATCAACTCCGTTTAGGAAGTTTTATTGAACCCCAGTCGGCCTTACAAGAAAAACACTCTGCTTTTGAGAAACAGGCACTCTTGCACTCTACTGTGTTTCCTATAGGGCCAGTACAGTGAGCTAGCTCAGAACAAGAGAACTGTGCCTCGTACACAAACGGGGCATATCTCGTTCAACTCAGTATTGGAAACTAAGTAAAACAGGAGCTTCTCTTCAGTCCAATACACTGTATTTGAGGGAACAGACGCGAGTGCTATTTGCAATGTTAATGGCCAGAATAGCACAATAGTGTTGTTTTTTTTTTTTGGTTTTTGGAGGCAGGGTTTCTCTGTGTAGCTTTGCACCTTTCCTGGAGCTCACTTGGTAGCCCAGGCTGGCCTCGAACTCACAGAGATCCGCCTGGCTCTGCCTCTCGAGTGCTGGAATTAAAGGCATGTGCCACCACCGCCCGGCTCAATAGTGGTGTTCTTACACTGAATTAACACTTAATGCTAGAACTTGAAACTCAATGTGAATCAACTCCGTTTAGGAAGTTGTATTGAACCACAGTCGGCCTTACAAGAAAAACACTCTGCTTTTGAGAAACAGGCACTCTTGCACTCTACTGTGTTTCCTATAGGGCCAGTACAGTGAGCTAGCTCAGAACAAGAGAACTGTGCTTCCTACACAAACGGGGCATATCTAGTTCAACTCAGTATTGGAAACTAAGTAAAACAGGAGCTTCTCTTCAGTCCAAAACACTGTATTTGCTGGGAACAGACGCGAGTGCTATTTGCACTGTTTATGGCCAGAATAGAACAATAGTGGTGTTCTTACCCTGAATTAACACTTAATGCTAGAAATTGAAACTCAATGTGAATCAACTCCGTTTAGGAAGTTTTATTGAACCCCAGTCGGCCTTACAAGAAAAACACTCTGCTTTTGAGAAACAGGCACTCTTGCACTCTACTGTGTTTCCTATAGGGCCAGTACAGTGAGCTAGCTCAGAAGAAGAGAACTGTGCTTCCTACACAAACGGGGCATATCTAATTCAACTCAGTATTGGAAACTAATTAAACAGGAGCTTCTCTTCAGTCCAATACACTGTATTTCCTGGGAAAAGACGCGAGTGCTATTTGCACTGTTTATGGCCAGAATACCACAATAGTGGTGTTCTTACCCTGAATTAACACTTAATGCTAGAACTTGAAACTCAATGTGAATCAACTCCGTTTAGGAAGTTGTATTGAACCCCAGTCGGACTTACAAGAAAAACACTCTGCTTTTGAGAAACAGGCACTCTTGCACTCTACTGTGTTTCCTATAGGGCCAGTACAGTGAGCTAGCTCAGAACAAGAGAACTGTGCTTCCTACACAAACGGGGCATATCTAGTTCAACTCAGTATTGGAAACTAAGTAAAACAGGAGCTTCTCTTCAGTCCAAAACACTGTATTTGCTGGGAACAGACGCGAGTGCTATTTGCACTGTTTATGGCCAGAATAGAACAATAGTGGTGATCTTACCCTGAATTAACACTTAATGCTAGAACTTGAAACTCAATGTGAATCAACTCCGTTTAGGAAGTTTTATTGAACCCCAGTCGGCCTTACAAGAAAAACACTCTGCTTTTGAGAAACAGGCACTCTTGCACTCTACTGTGTTTCCTATAGGGTCAGTACAGTGAGCTAGCTCAGAACAAGAGAACTGTGTTTCCTACACAAACGGGGCATATCTAGTTCAACTCAGTATTGGAAACTAAGTAAAACAGGAGCTTCTCTTCTGTCCAATACACTGTATTTGCTGGGAACAGACGTGAGTGCTATTTGCACTGTTTATGGCCAGAATAGCACAATAGTGGTGTTCTTACCCTGAATTAACACTTAATGCTAGAACTTGAAACTCAATGTGAATCAACTCCCTTTAGGCAGTTGTATTGAAACCCAGTCGGCCTTACAAGTAAAACACTCTGCTTTTGAGAAACAGGCACTCTTGCAATCTACTGTGTTTCCTATAGGGCCAGTAGAGTGAGCTAGCTCAGAACAAGAGAACTGTGCTTCCTACACAATCTGGGCATATCTAGTTCAACTCAGTATTGGAAACTAAGTAAAACAGGAGCTTCTCTTCAGTCCAATACACTGTATTTGCTGGGAACGGACGCGAGAGCTATTTGCACTGTTTATGGCCAGAATAGAACAATAGTGGTGTTCTTACCCTGAATTAACACTTAATGCTAGAACTTGAAACTCAATGTGAATCAACTCCCTTTAGGCAGTTGTATTGAACCCCAGTCGGCCTTACAAGTAAAACACTCTGCTTTTGAGAAACAGGCACTCTTGCACTCTACTGTGTTTCCTATAGGGCCAGTACAGTGAGCTAGCTCAGAACAAGAGAACTGTGCTTCCTACACAAACGGGGCATATCTAGTACAACTCAGTATTGGAAACTAAGTAAAACAGGAGCTTCTCTTCAGTCCAAAACACTGTATTTGCTGGGAATAGATGCGAGTGCTATTTGCACTGTTTAAGGCCAGAACACCACAACAGTGGTGTTCTTACCCTGAATTAACACTTAATGCTAGAACTTGAAACTCAATGTGAATCAACTCCGTTTAGGAAGTTTTATTGAACCCCAGTCGGCCTTACAAGAAAAACACTCTGCTTTTGAGAAACAGGCACTCTTGCACTCTACTGTGTTTCCTATAGGGCCAGTACAGTGAGCTAGCTCAGAACAAGAGAACTGTGCTTCGTACACAAACGGGGCATATCTCGTTCAACTCAGTATTGGAAACTAAGTAAAACAGGAGCTTCTCTTCAGTCCAATACACTGTATTTGAGGGAACAGACGCGAGTGCTATTTGCAATGTTAATGGCCAGAATAGCACAATAGTGTTTTTTTTTTTTTTTGGTTTTTGGAGGCAGGGTTTCTCTGTGTAGCTTTGCACCTTTCCTGGAGCTCACTTGGTAGCCCAGGCTGGCCTCGAACTCACAGAGATCCGCCTGGCTCTGCCTCTCGAGTGCTGGAATTAAAGGCATGTGCCACCACCGCCCGGCTCAATAGTGGTGTTCTTACACTGAATTAACACTTAATGCTAGAACTTGAAACTCAATGTGAATCAACTCCGTTTAGGAAGTTGTATTGAACCACAGTCGGCCTTACAAGAAAAACACTCTGCTTTTGAGAAACAGGCACTCTTGCACTCTACTGTGTTTCCTATAGGGCCAGTACAGTGAGCTAGCTCAGAACAAGAGAACTGTGCTTCCTACACAAACGGGGCATATCTAGTTCAACTCAGTATTGGAAACTAAGTAAAACAGGAGCTTCTCTTCAGTCCAAAACACTGTATTTGCTGGGAACAGACGCGAGTGCTATTTGCACTGTTTATGGCCAGAATAGAACAATAGTGGTGTTCTTACCCTGAATTAACACTTAATGCTAGAAATTGAAACTCAATGTGAATCAACTCCGTTTAGGAAGTTTTATTGAACCCCAGTCGGCCTTACAAGAAAAACACTCTGCTTTTGAGAAACAGGCACTCTTGCACTCTACTGTGTTTCCTATAGGGCCAGTACAGTGAGCTAGCTCAGAAGAAGAGAACTGTGCTTCCTACACAAACGGGGCATATCTAATTCAACTCAGTATTGGAAACTAATTAAACAGGAGCTTCTCTTCAGTCCAATACACTGTATTTCCTGGGAAAAGACGCGAGTGCTATTTGCACTGTTTATGGCCAGAATACCACAATAGTGGTGTTCTTACCCTGAATTAACACTTAATGCTAGAACTTGAAACTCAATGTGAATCAACTCCGTTTAGGAAGTTGTATTGAACCCCAGTCGGACTTACAAGAAAAACACTCTGCTTTTGAGAAACAGGCACTCTTGCACTCTACTGTGTTTCCTATAGGGCCAGTACAGTGAGCTAGCTCAGAACAAGAGAACTGTGCTTCCTACACAAACGGGGCATATCTAGTTCAACTCAGTATTGGAAACTAAGTAAAACAGGAGCTTCTCTTCAGTCCAAAACACTGTATTTGCTGGGAACATACGCGAGTGCTATTTGCACTGTTTATGGCCAGAATAGAACAATAGTGGTGTTCTTACCCTGAATTAACACTTAATGCTAGAACTTGAAACTCAATGTGAATCAACTCCGTTTAGGAAGTTGTATTGAACCCCAGTCGGCCTTACAAGAAAAACACTCTGCTTTTGAGAAACAGGCACTCTTGCACTCTACTGTGTTTCCTATAGGGCCAGTACAGTGAGCTAGCTCAGAACAAGAGAACTGTGCTTCCTACACAAACGGGGCATATCTAATTCAACTCAGTATTGGAAACTAATTAAACAGGAGCTTCTCTTCAGTCCAATACACTGTATTTCCTGGGAAAAGACGCGAGTGCTATTTGCACTGTTTATGGCCAGAATACCACAATAGTGGTGTTCTTACCCTGAATTAACACTTAATGCTAGAACTTGAAACTCAATGTGAATCAACTCCGTTTAGGAAGTTGTATTGAACCCCAGTCGGACTTACAAGAAAAACACTCTGCTTTTGAGAAACAAGCACTCTTGCACTCTACTGTGTTTCCTATAGGGCCAGTACAGTGAGCTAGCTCAGAACAAGAGAACTGTGCTTCCTACACAAACGGGGCATATCTAGTTCAACTCAGTATTGGAAACTAAGTAAAAAAGGAGCTTCTCTTCATTCCAATACACTGTATTTGCTGGGAACAGACGCGAGTGCTATTTGCACTGTTTATGGCCAGAATAGCATAACAGTGGTGTTCTTACCCTGAATTAACACTTAATGCTAGAACTTGAAACTCAATGTGAATCAACTCCGTTTAGGAAGTTTTATTGAACCCCAGTCGGCCTTACAAGAAAAACACTCTGCTTTTGAGAAACAGGCACTCTTGCACTCTACTGTGTTTCCTATAGTGCCAGTACAGTGAGCTAGCTCAGAACAAGAGAACTGTGCTTCCTACACAAACGGGGCATATCTAGTTCAACTCAGTATTGGAAACTAAGTAAAACAGGAGCTTCTCTTCAGTCCAAAACACTGTATTTGCTGGGAATAGACGCGAGTGCTATTTGCACTGTTTAAGGCCAGAACACCACAATATTGTGTTCTTACCCTGAATTAACACTTAATGCTAGAACTTGAAACTCAATGTGAATCAACTCCGTTTAGGAAGTTTTATTGAACCCCAGTCGGCCTTACAAGAAAAACACTCTGCTTTTGAGAAACAGGCACTCTTGCACTCTACTGTGTTTCCTATAGGGCCAGTACAGTGAGCTAGCTCAGAACAAGAGAACTGTGTTTCCTACACAAACGGGGCATATCTAGTTCAACTCAGTATTGGAAACTAAGTAAAACAGGAGCTTCTCTTCTGTCCAATACACTGTATTTGCTGGGAACAGACGTGAGTGCTATTTGCAATGTTTATGGCCAGAATAGCACAATAGTAGTGTTCTTACCCTGAATTAACACTTAATGCTAGAACTTGAAACTCAATGTGAATCAACTCCCTTTAGGCAGTTGTATTGAAACCCAGTCGGCCTTACAAGTAAAACACTCTGCTTTTGAGAAACAGGCACTCTTGCAATCCACTGTGTTTCCTATAGGGCCAGTAGAGTGAGCTAGCTCAGAACAAGAGAACTGTGCTTCCTACACAAACGGGGCATATCTAGTTCAACTCAGTATTGGAAACTAAGTAAAACAGGAGCTTCTCTTCATTCCAATACACTGTATTTGCTGGGAACAGACGCGAGTGCTATTTGCACTGTTTATGGCCAGAATAGCACAATAGTGGTGTTCTTACCCTGAATTAACACTTAATGCTAGAACTTGAAACTCAATGTGAATCAACTCCGTTCCGGAAGTTGTATTGAACTCCAGTCGGCCTTACAAGAACAACACTCTGCTTTTGAGAAACAGGCACTCTTGCACTCTACTGTGTTTCCTATCGGGCCAGTACAGTGAGCTAGCTCAGAACAAAGGAACTATGCTTCCTACACAAACGGGGCATATCTAGTTCAACTCAGTATTGGAAACTAAGTAAAACAGGAGCTTCTCTTCAGTCCAATACACTGTATTTGCTGGGAACAGACGCGAGTGCTATTTGCACTGTTTATGGTCAAAATAGCACAATAGTGGTGTTCTTACCCTGAATTAACACTTAATGCTAGAACTTGAAACTCAATGGGAATCAACTCCGTTTAGGAAGTTGTATTGAACCCCAGTCTGTCTTACAAGAAAAACACTCTGCGTTTGAGAAACAGGCACTCTTGCACTCTACTGTGTTTCCTATAGTGCCAGTACAGTGAGCTAGCTCAGAACAAGAGAACTGTGCTTCCTACACAAATGGGGCATATGTAGTTCAACTCAGTATTGGAAACTAAGTAAAACAGGAGCTTCTCTTCAGTCCAAAACACTGTATTTGCTGGGAACAGACACGAGTGCTATTTGCACTGTTTATGGCCAGAATAGCACAATAGTGGTGTTCTTACCCTGAATTAACACTTAATGCTAGAACTTGAAACTCAATGTGAATCAACTCCATTTAGGAAGTTGTATTGAACCCCAGTCGGCCTTACAACAAAAACACTCTGCTTTTGAGAAACAGGCACTCTTGCACTCTACTGTGTTTCCTATAGGGCCAGTACAGTGAGCTAGCTCAGAACAAGAGAACTGTGCTTCCTACACAATCGGGGCATATCTAGTTCAACTCAGTATTGGAAACTAAGTAAAACATGAGCTTCTCTTCTGTCCAATACACTGTATTTGCTGGGAACAGACGTGAGTGCTATTTGCACTGTTTATGGCCAGAAGAGCACAATAGTGGTATTCTTACCCTGAATTATCACTTAATGCTAGAACTTGAAACTCAATGTGAATCAACTCCCTTTAGGCAGTTGTATTGAACCCCAGTCGGCCTTACAAGTAAAACACTCTGCTTTTGAGAAACAGGCACTCTTGCTATCTACTGTGTTTCCTATAGGGCCAGTACAGTGAGCTAGCTCAGAACAAGAGAACTGTGCTTCCTACACAAACGGGGCATATCTAGTTCAACTCAGTATTGGAAACTAAGTAAAACAGGAGCTTCTCTTCAGTCCAAAACACTGTATTTGCTGGGAAGAGACGCGAGTGCTATTTGCACTGTTTATGGCCAGAATAGCACAATAGTGGTGTTCTTACCCTGAATTAACACTTAATGCTAGAACTTGAAACTCAATGTGAATCAACTCCGTTTAGGAAGTTGTATTGAACCCCAGTCGGCCTTACAAGAAAAACACTCTGCTTTTGAGAAACAGGCACTCTTGCACTCTACTGTGTTTCCTATAGTGCCAGTCAGTGAGCTAGCTCAGAAAAAGAGAACTGTGCTTCCTACACAAACGGGGCATATCTAGTTCAACTCAGTATTGGAAACTAAGTAAAACAGGAGCTTCTCTTCAGTCCAAAACACTGTATTTGCTGGGAACAGACGCGAGTGCTATTTGCACTGATTATTACCAGAATAGCACAATAGTGGTGTTCTTACCCTGAATTAACACTTAATGCTAGAACTTGAAACTCAATGTGAATCAACTCCGTTTAGGAAGTTGTATTGAACCCCAGTCGGCCTTACAAGAAAAACACTCTGCTTTTGAGAAACAGGCACTCTTGCACTCTACTGTGTTTCCTATAGGGCCAGTACAGTGAGCTAGCTCAGAACAAGAGAACTGTGCTTCCTACACAATCTGGGCATATCTAGTTCAACTCAGTATTGGAAACTAAGTAAAACAGGAGCTTCTCTTCAGTCCAATACACTGTATTTGAGGGAACAGACGCGAGTGCTATTTGCAATGTTAATGGCCAGAATAGCACAATAGTGTTGTTTTTTTTTTTTTGGTTTTTGGAGGCAGGGTTTCTCTGTGTAGCTTTGCACCTTTCCTGGAGCTCACTTGGTAGCCCAGGCTGGCCTCGAACTCACAGAGATCCGCCTGGCTATGCCTCTCGAGTGCTGGAATTAAAGGCATGTGCCACCACCGCCCGGCTCAATAGTGGTGTTCTTACACTGAATTAACACTTAATGCTAGAACTTGAAACTCAATGTGAATCAACTCCGTTTAGGAAGTTGTATTGAACCACAGTCGGCCTTACAAGAAAAACACTCTGCTTTTGAGAAACAGGCACTCTTGCACTCTACTGTGTTTCCTATAGGGCCAGTACAGTGAGCTAGCTCAGAACAAGAGAACTGTGCTTCCTACACAAACGGGGCATATCTAGTTCAACTCAGTATTGGAAACTAAGTAAAACAGGAGCTTCTCTTCAGTCCAAAACACTGTATTTGCTGGGAACAGACGCGAGTGCTATTTGCACTGTTTATGGCCAGAATAGAACAATAGTGGTGTTCTTACCCTGAATTAACACTTAATGCTAGAAATTGAAACTCAATGTGAATCAACTCCGTTTAGGAAGTTTTATTGAACCCCAGTCGGCCTTACAAGAAAAACACTCTGCTTTTGAGAAACAGGCACTCTTGCACTCTACTGTGTTTCCTATAGGGCCAGTACAGTGAGCTAGCTCAGAAGAAGAGAACTGTGCTTCCTACACAAACGGGGCATATCTAATTCAACTCAGTATTGGAAACTAATTAAACAGGAGCTTCTCTTCAGTCCAATACACTGTATTTCCTGGGAAAAGACGCGAGTGCTATTTGCACTGTTTATGGCCAGAATACCACAATAGTGGTGTTCTTACCCTGAATTAACACTTAATGCTAGAACTTGAAACTCAATGTGAATCAACTCCGTTTAGGAAGTTGTATTGAACCCCAGTCGGACTTACAAGAAAAACACTCTGCTTTTGAGAAACAGGCACTCTTGCACTCTACTGTGTTTCCTATAGGGCCAGTACAGTGAGCTAGCTCAGAACAAGAGAACTGTGCTTCCTACACAAACGGGGCATATCTAGTTCAACTCAGTATTGGAAACTAAGTAAAACAGGAGCTTCTCTTCAGTCCAAAACACTGTATTTGCTGGGAACAGACGCGAGTGCTATTTGCACTGTTTATGGCCAGAATAGAACAATAGTGGTGTTCTTACCCTGAATTAACACTTAATGCTAGAAATTGAAACTCAATGTGAATCAACTCCGTTTAGGAAGTTTTATTGAACCCCAGGCGGCCTTACAAGAAAAACACTCTGCTTTTGAGAAACAGGCACTCTTGCACTCTACTGTGTTTCCTATAGGGCCAGTACAGTGAGCTAGCTCAGAACAAGAGAACTGTGCTTCGTACACAAACGGGGCATATCTAGTTCAACTCAGTATTGGAAACTAAGTAAAACAGGAGCTTCTCTTCTGTCCAATACACTGTATTTGCTGGGAACAGACGTGAGTGCTATTTGCACTGTTTATGGCCAGAATAGCACAATAGTAGTGTTCTTACCCTGAATTAACACTTAATGCTAGAACTTGAAACTCAATGTGAATCAACTCCCTTTAGGCAGTTGTATTGAAACCCAGTCGGCCTTACAAGTAAAACACTCTGCTTTTGAGAAACAGGCACTCTTGCAATCTACTGTGTTTCCTATAGGGCCAGTAGAGTGAGCTAGCTCAGAACAAGAGAACTGTGCTTCCTACACAAACGGGGCATATCTAGTTCAACTCAGTATTGGAAACTAAGTAAAACAGGAGCTTCTCTTCATTCCAATACACTGTATTTGCTGGGAACAGACGCGAGTGCTATTTGCACAGTTTATGGCCAGAATAGCACAATAGTGGTGTTCTTACCCTGAATTAACACTTAATGCTAGAACTTGAAACTCAATGTGAATCAACTCCGTTTAGGAAGTTGTATTGAACTCCAGTCGGCCTTACAAGAACAACACTCTGCTTTTGAGAAACAGGCACTCTTGCACTCTACTGTGTTTCCTATCGGGCCAGTACAGTGAGCTAGCTCAGAACAAAGGAACTATGCTTCCTACACAAACGGGGCATATCTAGTTCAACTCAGTATTGGAAACTAAGTAAAACAGGAGCTTCTCTTCAGTCCAAAACACTGTATTTGCTGGGAACAGACGTGAGTGCTATTTGCACTGTTTATGGTCAGAATAGCACAATAGTGGTGTTCTTACCCTGAATTAACACTTAATGCTAGAACTTGAAACTCAATGGGAATCAACTCCGTTTAGGAAGTTGTATTGAACCCCAGTCTGTCTTACAAGAAAAACACTCTGCGTTTGAGAAACAGGCACTCTTGCACTCTACTGTGTTTCCTATAGTGCCAGTACAGTGAGCTAGCTCAGAACAAGAGAACTGTGCTTCCTACACAAACGGGGCATATGTAGTTCAACTCAGTATTGGAAACTAAGTAAAACAGGAGCTTCTCTTCAGTCCAAAACACTGTATTTGCTGGGAACAGACGCGAGTGCTATTTGCACTGTTTATGGCCAGAATAGCACAATAGTGGTGTTCTTACCCTGAATTAACACTTAATGCTAGAACTTGAAACTCAATGTGAATCAACTCCGTTTAGGAAGTTGTATTGAACCCCAGTCGGCCTTACAAGAAAAACACTCTGCTTTTGAGAAACAGGCACTCTTGCACTCTACTGTGTTTCCTATAGGGCCAGTACAGTGAGCTAGCTCAGAACAAGAGAACTGTGCTTCCTACAC
The DNA here is from genome assembly GCF_049852395.1 of Peromyscus maniculatus bairdii. Classification (NCBI taxonomy): domain Eukaryota; kingdom Metazoa; phylum Chordata; class Mammalia; order Rodentia; family Cricetidae; genus Peromyscus; species Peromyscus maniculatus. Next base: position 53,881,176 of record NC_134866.1, read on the forward strand.
AATCGGGGCATATCTAGTTCAACTCAGTATTGGAAACTAAGTAAAACAGGAGCTTCTCTTCTGTCCAATACACTGTATTTGCTGGGAACAGACGTGAGAGCTATTTGCACTGTTTATGGCCAGAAGAGCACAATAGTGGTGTTCTTACCCTGAATTAACACTTAATGCTAGAACTTGAAACTCAATGTGAATCAACTCCCTTTAGGCAGTTGTATTGAACCCCAGTCGGCCTTACAAGTAAAACACTCTGCTTTTGAGAAACAGGCACTCTTGCTATCTACTGTGTTTCCTATAGGGCCAGTACAGTGAGCTAGCTCAGAACAAGAGAACTGTGCTTCCTACACAAACGGGGCATATCTAGTTCAACTCAGTATTGGAAACTAAGTAAAACAGGAGCTTCTCTTCAGTCCAAAACACTGTATTTGCTGGGAAGAGACGCGAGTGCTATTTGCACTGTTTATGGCCAGAATAGCACAATAGTGGTGTTCTTACCCTGAATTAACACTTAATGCTAGAACTTGAAACTCAATGTGAATCAACTCCGTTTAGGAAGTTGTATTGAACCCCAGTCGGCCTTACAAGAAAAACACTCTGCTTTTGAGAAACAGGCACTCTTGCACTCTACTGTGTTTCCTATAGTGCCAGTCAGTGAGCTGGCTCAGAAAAAGAGAACTGTGCTTCCTACACAAACGGGGCATATCTAGTTCAACTCAGTATTGGAAACTAAGTAAAACAGGAGCTTCTCTTCAGTCCAAAACACTGTATTTGCTGGGAACAGACGCGAGTGCTATTTGCACTGATTATTACCAGAATAGCACAATAGTGGTGTTCTTACCCTGAATTAACACTTAATGCTAGAACTTGAAACTCAATGTGAATCAACTCCGTTTAGGAAGTTGTATTGAACCACAGTCGGCCTTACAAGAAAAACACTCTGCTTTTGAGAAACAGGCACTCTTGCACTCTACTGTGTTTCCTATAGGGCCAGTACAGTGAGCTAGCTCAGAACAAGAGAACTGTGCTTCCTACACAATCTGGGCATATCTAGTTCAACTCAGTATTGGAAACTAAGTAAAACAGGAGCTTCTCTTCAGTCCAATACACTGTATTTGCTGGGAACGGACGCGAGAGCTATTTGCACTGTTTATTACCAGAATAGCACAATAGTGGTGTTCTTACCCTGAATTAACACTTAATGCTAGAACTGGAAACTCAATGTGAATCAACTCCGTTTAGGAAGTTGTATTGAACCCCAGTCGGCCTTACAAGAAAAACTCTCTGCTTTTGAGAAACAGGCACTCTTGCACTCTACTGTGTTTCCTATAGGGCCAGTACAGCGAGCTAGCTCAGAACAAGAGAACTGTGCTTCCTACACAATCGGGGTATATCTAGTTCAACTCAGTATTGGAAACTAAGTAAAACAGGAGCTTCTCTTCTGTCCAATACACTGTATTTGCTGGGAACAGACGTGAGTGCTATTTGCACTGTTTATGGCCAGAATAGCACAATAGTGGTGTTCTTACCCTGAATTAACACTTAATGCTAGAACTTGAAACTCAATGTGAATCAACTCCCTTTAGGCAGTTGTATTGAACCCCAGTCGGCCTTACAAGTAAAACACTCTGCTTTTGAGAAACAGGCACTCTTGCACTCTACTGTGTTTCCTATAGGGCCAGTACAGTGAGCTAGCTCAGAACAAGAGAACTGTGCTTCCTACACAAACGGGGCATATCTAGCTCAACTCAGTATTGGAAACTAAGTAAAACAGGAGCTTCTCTTCAGTCCAAAACACTGTATTTGCTGGGAATAGACGCGAGTGCTATTTGCACTGTTTAAGGCCAGAACACCACAACAGTGGTGTTCTTACCCTGAATTAACACTTAATGCTAGAACTTGAAACTCAATGTGAATCAACTCCATTTAGGAAGTTTTATTGAACCCCAGTCGGCCTTACAAGAAAAACACTCTGCTTTTGAGAAACAGGCACTCTTGCACTCTACTGTGTTTCCTATAGGGCCAGTACAGTGAGCTAGCTCAGAACAAGAGAACTGTGCTTCCTACACAAACGGGGCATATCTAGTTCAACTCAGTATTGGAAACTAAGTAATAAAGGAGCTTCTCTTCATTCCAATACACTGTATTTGCTGGGAACAGACGCGAGTGCTATTTGCACTGTTTATGGCCAGAATAGCATAACAGTGGTGTTCTTACCCTGAATTAACACTTAATGCTAGAACTTGAAACTCAATGTGAATCAACTCCGTTTAGGAAGTTTTATTGAACCCCAGTCGGCCTTACAAGAAAAACACTCTGCTTTTGAGAAACAGGCACTCTTGCACTCTACTGTGTTTCCTATAGTGCCAGTACAGTGAGCTAGCTCAGAACAAGAGAACTGTGCTTCCTACACAAACGGGGCATATCTAGTTCAACTCAGTATTGGAAACTAAGTAAAACAGGAGCTTCTCTTCAGTCCAAAACACTGTATTTGCTGGTAATAGACGCGAGTGCTATTTGCACTGTTTAAGGCCAGAACACCACAATATTGTGTTCTTACCCTGAATTAACACTTAATGCTAGAACTTGAAACTCAATGTGAATCAACTCCGTTTAGGAAGTTTTATTGAACCCCAGTCGGCCTTACAAGAAAAACACTCTGCTTTTGAGAAACAGGCACTCTTGCACTCTACTGTGTTTCCTATAGGGCCAGTACAGTGAGCTAGCTCAGAACAAGAGAACTGTGTTTCCTACACAAACGGGGCATATCTAGTTCAACTCAGTATTGGAAACTAAGTAAAACAGGAGCTTCTCTTCTGTCCAATACACTGTATTTGCTGGGAACAGACGTGAGTGCTATTTGCAATGTTTATGGCCAGAATAGCACAATAGTAGTGTTCTTACCCTGAATTAACACTTAATGCTAGAACTTGAAACTCAATGTGAATCAACTCCCTTTAGGCAGTTGTATTGAAACCCAGTCGGCCTTACAAGTAAAACACTCTGCTTTTGAGAAACAGGCACTCTTGCAATCTACTGTGTTTCCTATAGGGCCAGTAGAGTGAGCTAGCTCAGAACAAGAGAACTGTGCTTCCTACACAAACGGGGCATATCTAGTTCAACTCAGTATTGGAAACTAAGTAAAACAGGAGCTTCTCTTCATTCCAATACACTGTATTTGCTGGGAACAGACGCGAGTGCTATTTGCACAGTTTATGGCCAGAATAGCACAATAGTGGTGTTCTTACCCTGAATTAACACTTAATGCTAGAACTTGAAACTCAATGTGAATCAACTCCGTTTAGGAAGTGGTATTGAACTCCAGTCGGCCTTACAAGAACAACACTCTGCTTTTGAGAAACAGGCACTCTTGCACTCTACTGTGTTTCCTATCGGGCCAGTACAGTGAGCTAGCTCAGAACAAAGGAACTATGCTTCCTACACAAACGGGGCATATCTAGTTCAACTCAGTATTGTAAACTAAGTAAAACAGGAGCTTCTCTTCAGTCCAAAACACTGTATTTGCTGGGAACAGACGTGAGTGCTATTTGCACTGTTTATGGCCAGAATAGCACAATAGTGGTGTTCTTACCCTGAATTAACACTTAATGCTAGAACTTGAAACTCAATGTGAATCAACTCCCTTTAGGCAGTTGTATTGAACCCCAGTCGGCCTTACAAGTAAAACACTCTGCTTTTGAGAAACAGGCACTCTTGCACTCTACTGTGTTTCCTATAGGGCCAGTACAGTGAGCTAGCTCAGAACAAGAGAACTGTGCTTCCTACACAAACGGGGCATATCTAGCTCAACTCAGTATTGGAAACTAAGTAAAACAGGAGCTTCTCTTCAGTCCAAAACACTGTATTTGCTGGGAATAGACGCGAGTGCTATTTGCACTGTTTAAGGCCAGAACACCACAACAGTGGTGTTCTTACCCTGAATTAACACTTAATGCTAGAACTTGAAACTCAATGTGAATCAACTCCATTTAGGAAGTTTTATTGAACCCCAGTCGGCCTTACAAGAAAAACACTCTGCTTTTGAGAAACAGGCACTCTTGCACTCTACTGTGTTTCCTATAGGGCCAGTACAGTGAGCTAGCTCAGAACAAGAGAACTGTGCTTCCTACACAAACGGGGCATATCTAGTTCAACTCAGTATTGGAAACTAAGTAATAAAGGAGCTTCTCTTCATTCCAATACACTGTATTTGCTGGGAACAGACGCGAGTGCTATTTGCACTGTTTATGGCCAGAATAGCATAACAGTGGTGTTCTTACCCTGAATTAACACTTAATGCTAGAACTTGAAACTCAATGTGAATCAACTCCGTTTAGGAAGTTTTATTGAACCCCAGTCGGCCTTACAAGAAAAACACTCTGCTTTTGAGAAACAGGCACTCTTGCACTCTACTGTGTTTCCTATAGTGCCAGTACAGTGAGCTAGCTCAGAACAAGAGAACTGTGCTTCCTACACAAACGGGGCATATCTAGTTCAACTCAGTATTGGAAACTAAGTAAAACAGGAGCTTCTCTTCAGTCCAAAACACTGTATTTGCTGGTAATAGACGCGAGTGCTATTTGCACTGTTTAAGGCCAGAACACCACAATATTGTGTTCTTACCCTGAATTAACACTTAATGCTAGAACTTGAAACTCAATGTGAATCAACTCCGTTTAGGAAGTTTTATTGAACCCCAGTCGGCCTTACAAGAAAAACACTCTGCTTTTGAGAAACAGGCACTCTTGCACTCTACTGTGTTTCCTATAGGGCCAGTACAGTGAGCTAGCTCAGAACAAGAGAACTGTGTTTCCTACACAAACGGGGCATATCTAGTTCAACTCAGTATTGGAAACTAAGTAAAACAGGAGCTTCTCTTCTGTCCAATACACTGTATTTGCTGGGAACAGACGTGAGTGCTATTTGCAATGTTTATGGCCAGAATAGCACAATAGTAGTGTTCTTACCCTGAATTAACACTTAATGCTAGAACTTGAAACTCAATGTGAATCAACTCCCTTTAGGCAGTTGTATTGAAACCCAGTCGGCCTTACAAGTAAAACACTCTGCTTTTGAGAAACAGGCACTCTTGCAATCTACTGTGTTTCCTATAGGGCCAGTAGAGTGAGCTAGCTCAGAACAAGAGAACTGTGCTTCCTACACAAACGGGGCATATCTAGTTCAACTCAGTATTGGAAACTAAGTAAAACAGGAGCTTCTCTTCATTCCAATACACTGTATTTGCTGGGAACAGACGCGAGTGCTATTTGCACAGTTTATGGCCAGAATAGCACAATAGTGGTGTTCTTACCCTGAATTAACACTTAATGCTAGAACTTGAAACTCAATGTGAATCAACTCCGTTTAGGAAGTGGTATTGAACTCCAGTCGGCCTTACAAGAACAACACTCTGCTTTTGAGAAACAGGCACTCTTGCACTCTACTGTGTTTCCTATCGGGCCAGTACAGTGAGCTAGCTCAGAACAAAGGAACTATGCTTCCTACACAAACGGGGCATATCTAGTTCAACTCAGTATTGTAAACTAAGTAAAACAGGAGCTTCTCTTCAGTCCAAAACACTGTATTTGCTGGGAACAGACGTGAGTGCTATTTGCACTGTTTATGGTCAGAATAGCACAATAGTGGTGTTCTTACCCTGAATTAACACTTAATGCTAGAACTTGAAACTCAATGGGAATCAACTCCGTTTAGGAAGTTGTATTGAACCCCAGTCTGTCTTACAAGAAAAACACTCTGCGTTTGAGAAACAGGCACTCTTGCACTCTACTGTGTTTCCTATAGTGCCAGTACAGTGAGCTAGCTCAGAACAAGAGAACTGTGCTTCCTACACAAACGGGGCATATGTAGTTCAACTCAGTATTGGAAACTAAGTAAAACAGGAGCTTCTCTTCAGTCCAAAACACTGTATTTGCTGGGAACAGACGCGAGTGCTATTTGCACTGTTTATGGCCAGAATAGCACAATAGTGGTGTTCTTACCCTGAATTAACACTTAATGCTAGAACTTGAAACTCAATGTAAATCAACTCCGTTTAGGAAGTTGTATTGAACCCCAGTCGGACTTACAAGAAAAACACTCTGCTTTTGAGAAACAGGCACTCTTGCACTCTACTGTGTTTCCTATAGGGCCAGTACAGTGAGCTAGCTCAGAAGAAGAGAACTGTGCTTCCTACACAAACGGGGCATATCTCATTCAACTCAGTATTGGAAACTAATTAAACAGGAGCTTCTCTTCAGTCCAATACACTGTATTTCCTGGGAAAAGACGCGAGTGCTATTTGCACTGTTTATGGCCAGAATACCACAATAGTGGTGTTCTTACCCTGAATTAACACTTAATTCTAGAACTTGAAACTCAATGTGAATCAACTCCGTTTAGGAAGTTGTATTGAACCCCAGTCGGACTTACAAGAAAAACACTCTGCTTTTGAGAAACAAGCACTCTTGCACTCTACTGTGTTTCCTATAGGGCCAGTACAGTGAGCTAGCTCAGAACAAGAGAACTGTGCTTCCTACACAAACGGGGCATATCTAGTTCAACTCAGTATTGGAAACTAAGTAATAAAGGAGCTTCTCTTCATTCCAATACACTGTATTTGCTGGGAACAGACGCGAGTGCTATTTGCACTGTTTATGGCCAGAATAGCATAACAGTGGTGTTCTTACCCTGAATTAACACTTAATGCTAGAACTTGAAACTCAATGTGAATCAACTCCGTTTAGGAAGTTTTATTGAACCCCAGTCGGCCTTACAAGAAAAACACTCTGCTTTTGAGAAACAGGCACTCTTGCACTCTACTGTGTTTCCTATAGTGCCAGTACAGTGAGCTAGCTCAGAACAAGAGAACTGTGCTTCCTACACAAACGGGGCATATCTAGTTCAACTCAGTATTGGAAACTAAGTAAAACAGGAGCTTCTCTTCAGTCCAAAACACTGTATTTGCTGGTAATAGACGCGAGTGCTATTTGCACTGTTTAAGGCCAGAACACCACAATATTGTGTTCTTACCCTGAATTAACACTTAATGCTAGAACTTGAAACTCAATGTGAATCAACTCCGTTTAGGAAGTTTTATTGAACCCCAGTCGGCCTTACAAGAAAAACACTCTGCTTTTGAGAAACAGGCACTCTTGCACTCTACTGTGTTTCCTATAGGGCCAGTACAGTGAGCTAGCTCAGAACAAGAGAACTGTGTTTCCTACACAAACGGGGCATATCTAGTTCAACTCAGTATTGGAAACTAAGTAAAACAGGAGCTTCTCTTCTGTCCAATACACTGTATTTGCTGGGAACAGACGTGAGTGCTATTTGCACTGTTTATGGCCAGAATAGCACAATAGTAGTGTTCTTACCCTGAATTAACACTTAATGCTAGAACTTGAAACTCAATGTGAATCAACTCCCTTTAGGCAGTTGTATTGAAACCCAGTCGGCCTTACAAGTAAAACACTCTGCTTTTGAGAAACAGGCACTCTTGCAATCTACTGTGTTTCCTATAGGGCCAGTAGAGTGAGCTAGCTCAGAACAAGAGAACTGTGCTTCCTACACAAACGGGGCATATCTAGTTCAACTCAGTATTGGAAACTAAGTAAAACAGGAGCTTCTCTTCATTCCAATACACTGTATTTGCTGGGAACAGACGCGAGTGCTATTTGCACAGTTTATGGCCAGAATAGCACAATAGTGGTGTTCTTACCCTGAATTAACACTTAATGCTAGAACTTGAAACTCAATGTGAATCAACTCCGTTTAGGAAGTTGTATTGAACTCCAGTCGGCCTTACAAGAACAACACTCTGCTTTTGAGAAACAGGCACTCTTGCACTCTACTGTGTTTCCTATCGGGCCAGTACAGTGAGCTAGCTCAGAACAAAGGAACTATGCTTCCTACACAAACGGGGCATATCTAGTTCAACTCAGTATTGGAAACTAAGTAAAACAGGAGCTTCTCTTCAGTCCAAAACACTGTATTTGCTGGGAACAGACGTGAGTGCTATTTGCACTGTTTATGGTCAGAATAGCACAATAGTGGTGTTCTTACCCTGAATTAACACTTAATGCTAGAACTTGAAACTCAATGGGAATCAACTCCGTTTAGGAAGTTGTATTGAACCCCAGTCTGTCTTACAAGAAAAACACTCTGCGTTTGAGAAACAGGCACTCTTGCACTCTACTGTGTTTCCTATAGTGCCAGTACAGTGAGCTAGCTCAGAACAAGAGAACTGTGCTTCCTACACAAACGGGGCATATGTAGTTCAACTCAGTATTGGAAACTAAGTAAAACAGGAGCTTCTCTTCAGTCCAAAACACTGTATTTGCTGGGAACAGACGCGAGTGCTATTTGCACTGTTTATGGCCAGAATAGCACAATAGTGGTGTTCTTACCCTGAATTAACACTTAATGCTAGAACTTGAAACTCAATGTGAATCAACTCCGTTTAGGAAGTTGTATTGAACCCCAGTCGGCCTTACAAGAAAAACACTCTGCTTTTGAGAAACAGGCACTCTTGCACTCTACTGTGTTTCCTATAGGGCCAGTACAGTGAGCTAGCTCAGAACAAGAGAACTGTGCTTCCTACACAATCGGGGCATATCTAGTTCAACTCAGTATTGGAAACTAAGTAAAACAGGAGCTTCTCTTCTGTCCAATACACTGTATTTGCTGGGAACAGACGTGAGTGCTATTTGCACTGTTTATGGCCAGAAGAGCACAATAGTGGTGTTCTTACCCTGAATTAACACTTAATGCTAGAACTTGAAACTCAATGTGAATCAACTCCCTTTAGGCAGTTGTATTGAACCCCAGTCGGCCTTACAAGTAAAACACTCTGCTTTTGAGAAACAGGCACTCTTGCTATCTACTGTGTTTCCTATAGGGCCAGTACAGTGAGCTAGCTCAGAACAAGAGAACTGTGCTTCCTACACAAACGGGGCATATCTAGTTCAACTCAGTATTGGAAACTAAGTAAAACAGGAGCTTCTCTTCAGTCCAAAACACTGTATTTGCTGGGAAGAGACGCGAGTGCTATTTGCACTGTTTATGGCCAGAATAGCACAATAGTGGTGTTCTTACCCTGAATTAACACTTAATGCTAGAACTTGAAACTCAATGTGAATCAACTCCGTTTAGGACGTTGTATTGAACCCCAGTCGGCCTTACAAGAAAAACACTCTGCTTTTGAGAAACAGGCACTCTTGCACTCTACTGTGTTTCCTATAGTGCCAGTCAGTGAGCTGGCTCAGAAAAAGAGAACTGTGCTTCCTACACAAACGGGGCATATCTAGTTCAACTCAGTATTGGAAACTAAGTAAAACAGGAGCTTCTCTTCAGTCCAAAACACTGTATTTGCTGGGAACAGACGCGAGTGCTATTTGCACTGATTATTACCAGAATAGCACAATAGTGGTGTTCTTACCCTGAATTAACACTTAATGCTAGAACTTGAAACTCAATGTGAATCAACTCCGTTTAGGAAGTTGTATTGAACCACAGTCGGCCTTACAAGAAAAACACTCTGCTTTTGAGAAACAGGCACTCTTGCACTCTACTGTGTTTCCTATAGGGCCAGTACACTGAGCTAGCTCAGAACAAGAGAACTGTGCTTCCTACACAATCTGGGCATATCTAATTCAACTCAGTATTGGAAACTAAGTAAAACAGGAGCTTCTCTTCAGTCCAATACACTGTATTTGCTGGGAACGGACGCGAGAGCTATTTGCACTGTTTATGGCCAGAATAGCACAATAGTGGTGTTCTTACCCTGAATTAACACTTAATGCTAGAACTGGAAACTCAATGTGAATCAACTCCGTTTAGGGAGTTGTATTGAACCCCAGTCGGCCTTACAAGAAAAACACTCTGCTTTTCAGAAACCGGCACTCTTGCACTCTACTGTGTTTCCTATAGGGCCAGTACAGTGAGCTAGCTCAGAACAAGAGAACTGTGCTTCCTACACAATCGGGGCATATCTAGTTCAACTCAGTATTGGAAACTAAGTAAAACAGGAGCTTCTCTTCTGTCCAATACACTGTATTTGCTGGGAACAGACGTGAGTGCTATTTGCACTGTTTATGGCCAGAATAGAACAATAGTGGTGTTCTTACCCTGAATTAACACTTAATGCTAGAACTTGAAACTCAACGTGAATCAATTCCCTTTAGGCAGTTGTATTGAACCCCAGTCGGCCTTACAAGTAAAACACTCTGCTTTTGAGAAACAGGCACTCTTGCACTCTACTGTGTTTCCTATAGTGCCAGTACAGTGAGCTAGCTCAGAACAAGAGAACTGTGCTTCCTACACAAACGGGGCATATGTAGTTCAACTCAGTATTGGAAACTAAGTAAAACAGGAGCTTCTCTTCAGTCCAAAACACTGTATTTGCTGGGAACAGACGCGAGTGCTATTTGCACTGTTTATGGCCAGAATAGCACAATAGTGGTGTTCTTACCCTGAATTAACACTTAATGCTAGAACTTGAAACTCAATGTGAATCAACTCCGTTTAGGAAGTTGTATTGAACCCCAGTCGGCCTTACAAGAAAAACACTCTGCTTTTGAGAAACAGGCACTCTTGCACTCTACTGTGTTTCCTATAGGGCCAGTACAGTGAGCTAGCTCAGAACAAGAGAACTGTGCTTCCTACACAATCGGGGCATATCTAGTTCAACTCAGTATTGGAAACTAAGTAAAACAGGAGCTTCTCTTCTGTCCAATACACTGTATTTGCTGGGAACAGACGTGAGTGCTATTTGCACTGTTTATGGCCAGAAGAGCACAATAGTGGTGTTCTTACCCTGAATTAACACTTAATGCTAGAACTTGAAACTCAATGTGAATCAACTCCCTTTAGGCAGTTGTATTGAACCCCAGTCGGCCTTACAAGTAAAACTCTCTGCTTTTGAGAAACAGGCACTCTTGCTATCTACTGTGTTTCCTATAGTGCCAGTCAGTGAGCTGGCTCAGAAAAAGAGAACTGTACTTCCTACACAAACGGGGCATATCTAGTTCAACTCAGTATTGGAAACTAAGTAAAACAGGAGCTTCTCTTCAGTCCAAAACACTGTATTTGCTGGGAACAGACGCGAGTGCTATTTGCACTGATTATTACCAGAATAGCACAATAGTGGTGTTCTTACCCTGAATTAACACTTAATGCTAGAACTTGAAACTCAATGTGAATCAACTCCGTTTAGGAAGTTGTATTGAACCACAGTCGGCCTTACAAGAAAAACACTCTGCTTTTGAGAAACAGGCACTCTTGCACTCTACTGTGTTTCCTATAGGGCCAGTACAGTGAGCTAGCTCAGAACAAGAGAACTGTGCTTCCTACACAATCTGGGCATATCTAGTTCAACTCAGTATTGGAAACTAAGTAAAACAGGAGCTTCTCTTCAGTCCAATACACTGTATTTGCTGGGAATGGACGCGAGAGCTATTTGCACTGTTTATGGCCAGAATAGCACAATAGTGGTGTTCTTACCCTGAATTAACACTTAATGCTAGAACTGGAAACTCAATGTGAATCAACTCCGTTTAGGGAGTTGTATTGAACCCCAGTCGGCCTTACAAGAAAAACACTCTGCTTTTGAGAAACCGGCACTCTTGCACTCTACTGTGTTTCCTATAGGGCCAGTACAGTGAGCTAGCTCAGAACAAGAGAACTGTGCTTCCTACACAATCGGGGCATATCTAGTTCAACTCAGTATTGGAAACTAAGTAAAACAGGAGCTTCTCTTCTGTCCAATACACTGTATTTGCTGGGAACAGACGTGAGTGCTATTTGCACTGTTTATGGCCAGAATAGAACAATAGTGGTGTTCTTACCCTGAATTAACACTTAATGCTAGAACTTGAAACTCAACGTGAATCAACTCCCTTTAGGCAGTTGTATTGAACCCCAGTCGGCCTTACAAGTAAAACACTCTGCTTTTGAGAAACAGGCACTCTTGCTATCTACTGTGTTTCCTATAGGGCCAGTACAGTGAGCTAGCTCAGAACAAGAGAACTGTGCTTCCTACACAAACGGGGCATATCTAGTTCAACTCAGTGTTGGAAACTAAGTAAAACAGGAGCTTCTCTTCAGTCCAAAACACTGTATTTGCTGGGAATAGACGCGAGTGCTATTTGCACTGTTTAAGGCCAGAACACCACAACAGTGGTGTTCTTACCCTGAATTAACACTTAATGCTAGAACTTGAAACTCAATGTGAATCAACTCCGTTTAGGAAGTTTTATTGAACCCCAGTCGGCCTTACAAGAAAAACACTCTGCTTTTGAGAAACAGGCACTCTTGCACTCTACTGTGTTTCCTATAGTGCCAGTCAGTGAGCTAGCTCAGAAAAAGAGAACTGTGCTTCCTACACAAACGGGGCATATCTAGTTCAACTCAGTATTGGAAACTAAGTAAAACAGGAGCTTCTCTTCAGTCCAATACACTGTATTTGAGGGAACAGACGCGAGTGCTATTTGCAATGTTAATGGCCAGAATAGCACAATAGTGTTGGTTTTTTTTTTGGTTTTTGGAGGCAGGGTTTCTCTGTGTAGCTTTGCACGTTTCCGGGAGCTCACTTGGTAGCCCAGGCTGGCCTCGAACTCACAGAGATCCGCCTGGCTCTGCCTCTCGAGTGCTGGTATTAAAAGCATGTGCCACCACCGCCCGGCTCAATAGTGGTGTTCTTATACTGAATTAACACTTAATGCTAGAACTTGAAAGTCAATGTGAATCAACTCCGTTTAGGAAGTTGTATTGAACCACAGTCGGCCTTACAAGAAAAACACTCTGCTTTTGAGAAACAGGCACTCTTGCACTCTACTGTGTTTCCTATAGGGCCAGTACAGTGAGCTAGCTCAGAACAAGAGAACTGTGCTTCCTACACAAACGGGGCATATCTAGTTCAACTCAGTATTGGAAACTAAGTAAAACAGGAGCTTTTCTTCAGTCCAAAACACTGTATTTGCTGGGAACAGACGCGAGTGCTATTTGCACTGTTTATGGCCAGAATAGAACAATAGTGGTGTTCTTACCCTGAATTAACACTTAATGCTAGAACTTGAAACTCAATGTGAATCAACTCCGTTTAGGAAGTTGTATTGAACCCCAGTCGGCCTTACAAGAAAAACACTCTGCTTTTGAGAAACAGGCACTCTTGCACTCTACTGTGTTTCCTATAGGGCCAGTACAGTGAGCTAGCTCAGAAGAAGAGAACTGTGCTTCCTACACAAACGGGGCATATCTAATTCAACTCAGTATTGGAAACTAATTAAACAGGAGCTTCTCTTCAGTCCAATACACTGTATTTCCTGGGAAAAGACGCGAGTGCTATTTGCACTGTTTATGGCCAGAATAGAACAATAGTGGTGTTCTTACCCTGAATTAACACTTAATGCTAGAACTTGAAACTCAATGTGAATCAACTCCGTTTAGGAAGTTGTATTGAACCCCAGTCGGACTTACAAGAAAAACACTCTGCTTTTGAGAAAAAGGCACTCTTGCACTCTACTGTGTTTCCTATAGGGCCAGTACAGTGAGCTAGCTCAGAACAAGAGAACTGTGCTTCCTACAAAAACGGGGCATATCTAATTCAACTCAGTATTGGAAACTAAGTAAAACAGGAGCTTCTCTTCAGTCCAATACACTGTATTAGCTGGGAACAGACTCGAGTGCTATTTACACTGTTTATGGCCAGAATAGCACAATAGTGGTGTTCCTACCCTGAATTAACACTTAATGTTAGAACTTGAAACTCAATGTGAATCAACTCCGATTAGGAAGTTTAATTGTACCCTAGTGTGCCATGCAAGAAAAACACTCTGCTTTTAAGAAACGGGCATTCTTGCACTCTACTGTGTTTCCTATAGGGCCAGTACAGTGAGCTAGCTCATAACAAGAGAACTGTGCTTCCTACACAAACGGGGCATATCTAGTTCAACTCAGTATTGGAAACTAAGTTAAACATGAGCTTCTCTTCAGTCCAATACACTGTATTTGCTGGGAATAGACGCGAGTGTTATTTGCACTGTTAATGGCCAGAACAGCATATAGTGGTGTTCTTACCCTGAATTAACACTTAATGCTAGAACTTGAAACTCAATGTGAATCAACTCCGTTTAGGAAGTTTTATTGAACCCCAGTCGGCCTTACAAGAATAACACTCTGCTTTTGAGAAACAGGCACTCTTGCACTCTACTGTGTTTCCTATAGTGCCAGTCAGTGAGCTAGCTCAGAAAAAGAGAACTGTGCTTCCTACACAAACGGGGCATATCTAGTTCAACTCAGTATTGGAAACTAAGTAAAACAGGAGCTTCTCTTCAGTCCAATACACTGTATTTGAGGGAACAGACGCGAGTGCTATTTGCAATGTTAATGGCCAGAATAGCACAATAGTGTTGGTTTTTTTTTTGGTTTTTGGAGGCAGGGTTTCTCTGTGTAGCTTTGCACGTTTCCGGGAGCTCACTTGGTAGCCCAGGCTGGCCTCGAACTCACAGAGATCCGCCTGGCTCTGCCTCTCGAGTGCTGGTATTAAAAGCATGTGCCACCACCGCCCGGCTCAATAGTGGTGTTCTTATACTGAATTAACACTTAATGCTAGAACTTGAAAGTCAATGTGAATCAACTCCGTTTAGGAAGTTGTATTGAACCACAGTCGGCCTTACAAGAAAAACACTCTGCTTTTGAGAAACAGGCACTCTTGCACTCTACTGTGTTTCCTATAGGGCCAGTACAGTGAGCTAGCTCAGAACAAGAGAACTGTGCTTCCTACACAAACGGGGCATATCTAGTTCAACTCAGTATTGGAAACTAAGTAAAACAGGAGCTTTTCTTCAGTCCAAAACACTGTATTTGCTGGGAACAGACGCGAGTGCTATTTGCACTGTTTATGGCCAGAATAGAACAATAGTGGTGTTCTTACCCTGAATTAACACTTAATGCTAGAACTTGAAACTCAATGTGAATCAACTCCGTTTAGGAAGTTGTATTGAACCCCAGTCGGCCTTACAAGAAAAACACTCTGCTTTTGAGAAACAGGCACTCTTGCACTCTACTGTGTTTCCTATAGGGCCAGTACAGTGAGCTAGCTCAGAAGAAGAGAACTGTGCTTCCTACACAAACGGGGCATATCTAATTCAACTCAGTATTGGAAACTAATTAAACAGGAGCTTCTCTTCAGTCCAATACACTGTATTTCCTGGGAAAAGACGCGAGTGCTATTTGCACTGTTTATGGCCAGAATAGAACAATAGTGGTGTTCTTACCCTGAATTAACACTTAATGCTAGAACTTGAAACTCAATGTGAATCAACTCCGTTTAGGAAGTTGTATTGAACCCCAGTCGGACTTACAAGAAAAACACTCTGCTTTTGAGAAAAAGGCACTCTTGCACTCTACTGTGTTTCCTATAGGGCCAGTACAGTGAGCTAGCTCAGAACAAGAGAACTGTGCTTCCTACAAAAACGGGGCATATCTAATTCAACTCAGTATTGGAAACTAAGTAAAACAGGAGCTTCTCTTCAGTCCAATACACTGTATTAGCTGGGAACAGACTCGAGTGCTATTTACACTGTTTATGGCCAGAATAGCACAATAGTGGTGTTCCTACCCTGAATTAACACTTAATGCTAGAACTTGAAACTCAATGTGAATCAACTCCGTTTAGGAAGTTGTATTGAACACCAGTTGGCCTTACAAGAAAAACACTCTGCTTTTGAGAAACAGGCACTCTTGCACTCTACTGTGTTTCCTACAGGGCCAGTACAGTGAGCTAGCTCATAACAAGAGAACTGTGCTTCCTACACAAACGGGGCATATCTAGTTCAACTCAGTATTGGAAACTAAGTTAAACAGGAGCTTCTCTTCAGTCCAATACACTGTATTTGCTGGGAACAGACGCGAGTGTTATTTGCACTGTTAATGGCCAGAACAGCATATAGTGGTGTTCTTACCCTGAATTAACACTTAATTCTAGAACTTGAAACTGAATGTGAATCAACTCCGTTTAGGAAGATGTATTGAACCCCAGTCGGCCTTACAAGAATAACACTCTGCTTTTGAGAAACAGGCAACCTTGCACTCTACTGTGTTTCCTATAGGGCCAGTACAGTGAGCTAGCTCAGAACAAGAGAACTGTGCTTCCTACACAATCTGGGCATATCTAGTTCAACTCAGTATTGGAAATTAAGTAAAACAGGAGCTTCTCTTCAGTCCAAAACACTGTATTTGCTGGGAACGGACGCGAGAGCTATTTGCACTGTTTATTACCAGAATAGCACAATAGTGGTGTTCTTACCCTGAATTAACACTTAATGCTAGAACTGGAAACTCAATGTGAATCAACTCCGTTTAGGAAGTTGTATTGAACCCCAGTCGGCCTTACAAGAAAAACACTCTGCTTTTGAGAAACAGGCACTCTTGCACTCTATTGTGTTTCCTATAGGGCCAGTACAGTGAGCTAGCTCAGAACAAGAGAACTGTGCTTCCTACACAATCGGGGTATATCTAGTTCAACTCAGTATTGGAAACTAAGTAAAACAGGAGCTTCTCTTCTGTCCAATACACTGTATTTGCTGGGAACAGACGTGAGTGCTATTTGCACTGTTTATGGCCAGAATAGCACAATAGTGGTGTTCTTACCCTGAATTAACACTTAATGCTAGAACTTGAAACTCAATGTGAATCAACTCCCTTTAGGCAGTTGTATTGAACCCCAGTCGGCCTTACAAGTAAAACACTCTGCTTTTGAGAAACAGGCACTCTTGCACTCTACTGTGTTTCCTATAGGGCCAGTACAGTGAGCTAGCTCAGAACAAGAGAACTGTGCTTCCTACACAAACGGGGCATATCTAGTTCAACTCAGTATTGGAAACTAAGTAAAACAGGAGCTTCTCTTCAGTCCAAAACACTGTATTTGCTGGGAATAGACGCGAGTGCTATTTGCACTGTTTAAGGCCAGAACACCACAACAGTGGTGTTCTTACCCTGAATTAACACTTAATGCTAGAACTTGAAACTCAATGTGAATCAACTCCGTTTAGGAAGTTTTATTGAACCCCAGTCGGCCTTACAAGAAAAACACTCTGCTTTTGAGAAACAGGCACTCTTGCACTCTACTGTGTTTCC
Source organism: Peromyscus maniculatus bairdii (assembly GCF_049852395.1). Lineage (NCBI taxonomy): Eukaryota > Metazoa > Chordata > Mammalia > Rodentia > Cricetidae > Peromyscus > Peromyscus maniculatus. The sequence continues at coordinate 53,898,303 of NC_134866.1, forward strand.
TATAGGGCCAGTACAGTGAGCTAGCTCAGAAGAAGAGAACTGTGCTTCCTACACAAACGGGGCATATCTAATTCAACTCAGTATTGGAAACTAAGTAAAACAGGAGCTTCTCTTCAGTCCAATACACTGTATTAGCTGAGAACAGACTCGAGTGCTATTTACACTGTTTATGGCCAGAATAGCACAATAGTGGTGTTCCTACCCTGAATTAACACTTAATGCTAGAACTTGAAACTCAATGTGAATCAACTCCGTTTAGGAAGTTGTATTGAACACCAGTTGGCCTTACAAGAAAAACACTCTGCTTTTGAGAAACAGGCACTCTTGCACTCTACTGTGTTTCCTACAGGGCCAGTACAGTGAGCTAGCTCATAACAAGAGAACTGTGCTTCCTACACAAACGGGGCATATCTAGTTCAACTCAGTATTGGAAACTAAGTTAAACAGGAGCTTCTCTTCAGTCCAATACACTGTATTTGCTGGGAACAGACGCGAGTGTTATTTGCACTGTTAATGGCCAGAACAGCATATAGTGGTGTTCTTACCCTGAATTAACACTTAATTCTAGAACTTGAAACTGAATGTGAATCAACTCCGTTTAGGAAGATGTATTGAACCCCAGTCGGCCTTACAAGAATAACACTCTGCTTTTGAGAAACAGGCAACCTTGCACTCTACTGTGTTTCCTATAGGGCCAGTACAGTGAGCTAGCTCAGAACAAGAGAACTGTGCTTCCTACACAATCTGGGCATATCTAGTTCAACTCAGTATTGGAAATTAAGTAAAACAGGAGCTTCTCTTCAGTCCAAAACACTGTATTTGCTGGGAACGGACGCGAGAGCTATTTGCACTGTTTATTACCAGAATAGCACAATAGTGGTGTTCTTACCCTGAATTAACACTTAATGCTAGAACTGGAAACTCAATGTGAATCAACTCCGTTTAGGAAGTTGTATTGAACCCCAGTCGGCCTTACAAGAAAAACACTCTGCTTTTGAGAAACAGGCACTCTTGCACTCTACTGTGTTTCCTATGGGGCCAGTACAGTGAGCTAGCTCAGAACAAGAGAACTGTGCTTCCTACACAATCGGGGTATATCTAGTTCAACTCAGTATTGGAAACTAAGTAAAACAGGAGCTTCTCTTCTGTCCAATACACTGTATTTGCTGGGAACAGACGTGAGTGCTATTTGCACTGTTTATGGCCAGAATAGCACAATAGTGGTGTTCTTACCCTGAATTAACACTTAATGCTAGAACTTGAAACTCAATGTGAATCAACTCCCTTTAGGCAGTTGTATTGAACCCCAGTCGGCCTTACAAGTAAAACACTCTGCTTTTGAGAAACAGGCACTCTTGCACTCTACTGTGTTTCCTATAGGGCCAGTACAGTGAGCTACCTCAGAACAAGAGAACTGTGCTTCCTACACAAACGGGGCATATCTAGTTCAACTCAGTATTGGAAACTAAGTAAAACAGGAGCTTCTCTTCAGTCCAAAACACTGTATTTGCTGGGAATAGACGCGAGTGCTATTTGCACTGTTTAAGGCCAGAACACCACAACAGTGGTGTTCTTACCCTGAATTAACACTTAATGCTAGAACTTGAAACTCATTGTGAATCAACTCCGTTTAGGAAGTTTTAATGAACCCCAGTCGGCCTTACAAGAAAAACACTCTGCTTTTGAGAAACAGGCACTCTTGCACTCTACTGTGTTTCCTATAGGGCCAGTACAGTGAGCTAGCTCAGAATAAGAGAACTGTGCTTCATACACAAACGGGGCATATCTCGATCAACTCAGTATTGGAAACTAAGTAAAACAGGAGCTTCTCTTCAGTCCAATACACTGTATTTGAGGGAACAGACGCGAGTGCTATTTGCACTGTTAATGGCCAGAATAGCAGAATAGTGTTGTTTTTTTTTTGGTTTTTGGAGGCAGGGTTTCTCTGTGTAGCTTTGCACCTTTCCTGGAGCTCACTTGGTAGCCCAGGCTGGCCTCGAACTCACAGAGATCCGCCTGGCTCTGCCTCTCGAGTGCTGGTATTAAAAGCATGTGCCACCACCGCCCGGCTCAATAGTGGTGTTCTTACACTGAATTAACACTTAATGCTAGAACTTGAAACTCAATGTGAATCAACTCCGTTTAGGAAGTTGTATTGAACCACAGTCGGCCTTACAAGAAAAACACTCTGCTTTTGAGAAACAGGCACTCTTGCACTCTACTGTGTTTCCTATAGTGCCAGTACAGTGAGCTAGCTCAGAACAAGAGAACTGTGCTTCCTACACAAACTGGGCATATCTAGTTCAACTCAGTATTGGAAACTAAGTAAAACAGGAGCTTCTCTTCAGTCCAATACACTGTATTTGAGGGAACAGACGCGAGTGCTATTTGCACTGTTAATGGCCAGAATAGCACAATAGTGTTGTTTTTTTTTTGGTTTTTGGAGGCAGGGTTTCTCTGTGTAGCTTTGCACCTTTCCTGGAGCTCACTTGGTAGCCCAGGCTGGCCTCGAACTCACAGAGATCCGCCTGGCTCTGCCTCTCGAGTGCTGGTATTAAAAGCATGTGCCACCACCGCCCGGCTCAATAGTGGTGTTCTTACACTGAATTAACACTTAATGCTAGAACTTGAAACTCAATGTGAATCAACTCCGTTTAGGAAGTTGTATTGAACCACAGTCGGCCTTACAAGAAAAACACTCTGCTTTTGAGAAACAGGCACTCTTGCACTCTACTGTGTTTCCTATAGGGCCAGTACAGTGAGCTAGCTCAGAACAAGAGAACTGTGCTTCCTACACAAACGGGGCATATCTAGTTCAACTCAGTATTGGAAACTAAGTAAAACAGGAGCTTCTCTTCAGTCCAAAACACTGTATTTGCTGGGAACAGACGCGAGTGCTATTTGCACTGTTTATGGCCAGAATAGACCAATAGTGGTGTTCTTACCCTGAATTAACACTTAATGCTAGAACTTGAAACTTAATGTGAATCAACTCCGTTTAGGAAGTTTTATTGAACCCCAGTCGGCCTTACAAGAAAAACACTCTGCTTTTCAGAAACAGGCACTCTTGCACTCTACTGTGTTTCCTATAGTGCCAGTACAGTGAGCTAGCTCAGAACAAGAGAACTGTGCTTCCTACACAAACGGGGCATATCTAGTTCAACTCAGTATTGGAAACTAAGTAAAACAGGAGCTTCTCTTCAGTCAAAACACTGTATTTGCTGGGAATAGACGCGAGTGCTATTTGCACTCTTTAAGGCCAGAACACCACAATAGTTGTGTTCTTACCCTGAATTAACACTTAATGCTAGAAATTGAAACTCAATGTGAATCAACTCCGTTTAGGAAGTTGTATTGAACCCCTGTCGGCCTTACAAGAAAAACACTCTGCTTTTGAGAAACAGGCACTCTTGCACTCTACTGTGTTTCCTATAGGGCCAGTACAGTGAGCTAGCTCATAACAAGAGAACTGTGCTTCCTACACAAACGGGGCATATCTAGTTCAACTCAGGATTGGAAACTAAGTAAAACAGGTGCTTCTCTTCAGTCCAAAACACTGTATTTGCTGGGAACAGACGTGAGTGCTATTTGAACTGTTTATGGCCAGAATAGCACAACAGTGGTGTTCTTACCCTGAATTAACACTTAATGCTAGAACTTGAAACTCAAAGTGAATCAACTCCATTTAGGAAGTTGTATTGAACCCCAGTCGGCCTTACAAGAAAAACACTCTGCTTTTGAGAAACAGGCACTCTTGCACTCTACTGTGTTTCCTATAGGGCCAGTACAGTGAACTAGCTCAGAACAAGAGAACTGTGCTTCCTACACAATCGGGGCATATCTAGTTCAACTCAGTATTGGAAACTAAGTAAAACAGGAGCTTCGCTTCAGTCCAAAACACTGTATTTGCTGGGAACAGACGCGAGTGCCATTAGCACTGTTTATGGCCAGAATAGCACAACAGTGGTGTTCTTACCCTGAATTAACACTTAATGCTAGAACTTGAAACTCAATGTGAATCAACTCCATTTAGGAAGTTGTATTGAACCCCAGTCGGCCTTACAAGAAAAACACTCTGCTTTTGAGAAACAGGCACTCTTGCACTCTACTGTGTTTCCTATAGGGCCAGTACAGTGAACTAGCTCAGAACAAGAGAACTGTGCTTCCTACACAATCGGGGCATATCTAGTTCAACTCAGTATTGGAAACTAAGTAAAACAGGAGCTTCTCTTCAGTCCAAAACACTGTATTTGCTGGGAACAGACGCGAGTGCTATTAGCACTGTTTATGGCCAGAATAGCACAACAGTGGTGTTCTTACCCTGAATTAACACTTAATGCTAGAACTTGAAACTCAACGTGAATCAACTCCCTTTAGGCAGTTGTATTGAACCCCAGTCGGCCTTACAAGTAAAACACTCTGCTTTTGAGAAACAGGCACTCTTGCTATCTACTGTGTTTCCTATAGGGCCAGTACAGTGAGCTAGCTCAGAACAAGAGAACTGTGCTTCCTACACAAACGGGGCATATCTAGTTCAACTCAGTGTTGGAAACTAAGTAAAACAGGAGCTTCTCTTCAGTCCAAAACACTGTATTTGCTGGGAATAGACGCGAGTGCTATTTGCACTGTTTAAGGCCAGAACACCACAACAGTGGTGTTCTTACCCTGAATTAACACTTAATGCTAGAACTTGAAACTCAATGTGAATCAACTCCGTTTAGGAAGTTTTATTGAACCCCAGTCGGCCTTACAAGAAAAACACTCTGCTTTTGAGAAACAGGCACTCTTGCACTCTACTGTGTTTCCTATAGTGCCAGTCAGTGAGCTAGCTCAGAAAAAGAGAACTGTGCTTCGTACACAAACGGGGCATATCTAGTTCAACTCAGTATTGGAAACTAAGTAAAACAGGAGCTTCTCTTCAGTCCAATACACTGTATTTGAGGGAACAGACGCGAGTGCTATTTGCACTGTTAATGGCCAGAATAGCACAATAGTGTTGGTTTTTTTTTTGGTTTTTGGAGGCAGGGTTTCTCTGTGTAGCTTTGCACGTTTCCGGGAGCTCACTTGGTAGCCCAGGCTGGCCTCGAACTCACAGAGATCCGCCTGGCTCTGCCTCTCGAGTGCTGGTATTAAAAGCATGTGCCACCACCGCCCGGCTCAATAGTGGTGTTCTTATACTGAATTAACACTTAATGCTAGAACTTGAAAGTCAATGTGAATCAACTCCGTTTAGGAAGTTGTATTGAACCACAGTCGGCCTTACAAGAAAAACACTCTGCTTTTGAGAAACAGGCACTCTTGCACTCTACTGTGTTTCCTATAGGGCCAGTACAGTGAGCTAGCTCAGAACAAGAGAACTGTGCTTCCTACACAAACGGGGCATATCTAGTTCAACTCAGTATTGGAAACTAAGTAAAACAGGAGCTTTTCTTCAGTCCAAAACACTGTATTTGCTGGGAACAGACGCGAGTGCTATTTGCACTGTTTATGGCCAGAATAGAACAATAGTGGTGTTCTTACCCTGAATTAACACTTAATGCTAGAACTTGAAACTCAATGTGAATCAACTCCGTTTAGGAAGTTGTATTGAACCCCAGTCGGCCTTACAAGAAAAACACTCTGCTTTTGAGAAACAGGCACTCTTGCACTCTACTGTGTTTCCTATAGGGCCAGTACAGTGAGCTAGCTCAGAAGAAGAGAACTGTGCTTCCTACACAAACGGGGCATATCTAATTCAACTCAGTATTGGAAACTAATTAAACAGGAGCTTCTCTTCAGTCCAATACACTGTATTTCCTGGGAAAAGACGCGAGTGCTATTTGCACTGTTTATGGCCAGAATAGAACAATAGTGGTGTTCTTACCCTGAATTAACACTTAATGCTAGAACTTGAAACTCAATGTGAATCAACTCCGTTTAGGAAGTTGTATTGAACCCCAGTCGGACTTACAAGAAAAACACTCTGCTTTTGAGAAAAAGGCACTCTTGCACTCTACTGTGTTTCCTATAGGGCCAGTACAGTGAGCTAGCTCAGAACAAGAGAACTGTGCTTCCTACAAAAACGGGGCATATCTAATTCAACTCAGTATTGGAAACTAAGTAAAACAGGAGCTTCTCTTCAGTCCAATACACTGTATTAGCTGGGAACAGACTCGAGTGCTATTTACACTGTTTATGGCCAGAATAGCACAATAGTGGTGTTCCTACCCTGAATTAACACTTAATGCTAGAACTTGAAACTCAATGTGAATCAACTCCGATTAGGAAGTTTAATTGTACCCTAGTGTGCCATGCAAGAAAAACACTCTGCTTTTAAGAAACGGGCATTCTTGCACTCTACTGTGTTTCCTATAGGGCCAGTACAGTGAGCTAGCTCATAACAAGAGAACTGTGCTTCCTACACAAACGGGGCATATCTAGTTCAACTCAGTATTGGAAACTAAGTTAAACATGAGCTTCTCTTCAGTCCAATACACTGTATTTGCTGGGAATAGACGCGAGTGTTATTTGCACTGTTAATGGCCAGAACAGCATATAGTGGTGTTCTTACCCTGAATTAACACTTAATGCTAGAACTTGAAACTGAATGTGAATCAACTCCGTTTAGGAAGATGTATTGAACCCCAGTCGGCCTTACAAGAATAACACTCTGCTTTTGAGAAACAGGCAACCTTGCACTCTACTGTGTTTCCTATAGGGCCAGTACAGTGAGCTAGCTCAGAACAAGAGAACTGTGCTTCCTACACAATCTGGGCATATCTAGTTCAACTCAGTATTGGAAATTAAGTAAAACAGGAGCTTCTCTTCAGTCCAAAACACTGTATTTGCTGGGAACGGACGCGAGAGCTATTTGCACTGTTTATTACCAGAATAGCACAATAGTGGTGTTCTTACCCTGAATTAACACTTAATGCTAGAACTGGAAACTCAATGTGAATCAACTCCGTTTAGGAAGTTGTATTGAACCCCAGTCGGCCTTACAAGAAAAACACTCTGCTTTTGAGAAACAGGCACTCTTGCACTCTATTGTGTTTCCTATAGGGCCAGTACAGTGAGCTAGCTCAGAACAAGAGAACTGTGCTTCCTACACAATCGGGGTATATCTAGTTCAACTCAGTATTGGAAACTAAGTAAAACAGGAGCTTCTCTTCTGTCCAATACACTGTATTTGCTGGGAACAGACGTGAGTGCTATTTGCACTGTTTATGGCCAGAATAGCACAATAGTGGTGTTCTTACCCTGAATTAACACTTAATGCTAGAACTTGAAACTCAATGTGAATCAACTCCCTTTAGGCAGTTGTATTGAACCCCAGTCGGCCTTACAAGTAAAACACTCTGCTTTTGAGAAACAGGCACTCTTGCACTCTACTGTGTTTCCTATAGGGCCAGTACAGTGAGCTAGCTCAGAACAAGAGAACTGTGCTTCCTACACAAACGGGGCATATCTAGTTCAACTCAGTATTGGAAACTAAGTAAAACAGGAGCTTCTCTTCAGTCCAAAACACTGTATTTGCTGGGAATAGACGCGAGTGCTATTTGCACTGTTTAAGGCCAGAACACCACAACAGTGGTGTTCTTACCCTGAATTAACACTTAATGCTAGAACTTGAAACTCAATGTGAATCAACTCCGTTTAGGAAGTTTTATTGAACCCCAGTCGGCCTTACAAGAAAAACACTCTGCTTTTGAGAAACAGGCACTCTTGCACTCTACTGTGTTTCCTATAGGGCCAGTACAGTGAGCTAGCTCAGAAGAAGAGAACTGTGCTTCCTACACAAACGGGGCATATCTAATTCAACTCAGTATTGGAAACTAATTAAACAGGAGCTTCTCTTCAGTCCAATACACTGTATTTCCTGGGAAAAGACGCGAGTGCTATTTGCACTGTTTATGGCCAGAATACCACAATAGTGGTGTTCTTACCCTGAATTAACACTTAATGCTAGAAATTGAAACTCAATGTGAATCAACTCCGTTTAGGAAGTTGTATTGAACCCCAGTCGGACTTACAAGAAAAACACTCTGCTTTTGAGAAAAAGGCACTCTTGCACTCTACTGTGTTTCCTATAGGGCCAGTACAGTGAGCTAGCTCAGAACAAGAGAACTGTGCTTCCTACAAAAACGGGGCATATCTAATTCAACTCAGTATTGGAAACTAAGTAAAACAGGAGCTTCTCTTCAGTCCAATACACTGTATTAGCTGAGAACAGACTCGAGTGCTATTTACACTGTTTATGGCCAGAATAGCACAATAGTGGTGTTCCTACCCTGAATTAACACTTAATGCTAGAACTTGAAACTCAATGTGAATCAACTCCGTTTAGGAAGTTGTATTGAACACCAGTTGGCCTTACAAGAAAAACACTCTGCTTTTGAGAAACAGGCACTCTTGCACTCTACTGTGTTTCCTACAGGGCCAGTACAGTGAGCTAGCTCATAACAAGAGAACTGTGCTTCCTACACAAACGGGGCATATCTAGTTCAACTCAGTATTGGAAACTAAGTTAAACAGGAGCTTCTCTTCAGTCCAATACACTGTATTTGCTGGGAACAGACGCGAGTGTTATTTGCACTGTTAATGGCCAGAACAGCATATAGTGGTGTTCTTACCCTGAATTAACACTTAATTCTAGAACTTGAAACTGAATGTGAATCAACTCCGTTTAGGAAGATGTATTGAACCCCAGTCGGCCTTACAAGAATAACACTCTGCTTTTGAGAAACAGGCAACCTTGCACTCTACTGTGTTTCCTATAGGGCCAGTACAGTGAGCTAGCTCAGAACAAGAGAACTGTGCTTCCTACACAATCTGGGCATATCTAGTTCAACTCAGTATTGGAAATTAAGTAAAACAGGAGCTTCTCTTCAGTCCAAAACACTGTATTTGCTGGGAACGGACGCGAGAGCTATTTGCACTGTTTATTACCAGAATAGCACAATAGTGGTGTTCTTACCCTGAATTAACACTTAATGCTAGAACTGGAAACTCAATGTGAATCAACTCCGTTTAGGAAGTTGTATTGAACCCCAGTCGGCCTTACAAGAAAAACACTCTGCTTTTGAGAAACAGGCACTCTTGCACTCTATTGTGTTTCCTATAGGGCCAGTACAGTGAGCTAGCTCAGAACAAGAGAACTGTGCTTCCTACACAATCGGGGTATATCTAGTTCAACTCAGTATTGGAAACTAAGTAAAACAGGAGCTTCTCTTCTGTCCAATACACTGTATTTGCTGGGAACAGACGTGAGTGCTATTTGCACTGTTTATGGCCAGAATAGCACAATAGTGGTGTTCTTACCCTGAATTAACACTTAATGCTAGAACTTGAAACTCAATGTGAATCAACTCCCTTTAGGCAGTTGTATTGAACCCCAGTCGGCCTTACAAGTAAAACACTCTGCTTTTGAGAAACAGGCACTCTTGCACTCTACTGTGTTTCCTATAGGGCCAGTACAGTGAGCTAGCTCAGAACAAGAGAACTGTGCTTCCTACACAAACGGGGCATATCTAGTTCAACTCAGTATTGGAAACTAAGTAAAACAGGAGCTTCTCTTCAGTCCAAAACACTGTATTTGCTGGGAATAGACGCGAGTGCTATTTGCACTCTTTAAGGCCAGAACACCACAACAGTGGTGTTCTTACCCTGAATTAACACTTAATGCTAGAACTTGAAACTCAATGTGAATCAACTCCGTTTAGGAAGTTTTATTGAACCCCAGTCGGCCTTACAAGAAAAACACTCTGCTTTTGAGAAACAGGCACTCTTGCACTCTACTGTGTTTCCTATAGGGCCAGTACAGTGAGCTAGCTCAGAAGAAGAGAACTGTGCTTCCTACACAAACGGGGCATATCTAATTCAACTCAGTATTGGAAACTAATTAAACAGGAGCTTCTCTTCAGTCCAATACACTGTATTTCCTGGGAAAAGACGCGAGTGCTATTTGCACTGTTTATGGCCAGAATACCACAATAGTGGTGTTCTTACCCTGAATTAACACTTAATGCTAGAAATTGAAACTCAATGTGAATCAACTCCGTTTAGGAAGTTGTATTGAACCCCAGTCGGACTTACAAGAAAAACACTCTGCTTTTGAGAAAAAGGCACTCTTGCACTCTACTGTGTTTCCTATAGGGCCAGTACAGTGAGCTAGCTCAGAACAAGAGAACTGTGCTTCCTACAAAAACGGGGCATATCTAATTCAACTCAGTATTGGAAACTAAGTAAAACAGGAGCTTCTCTTCAGTCCAATACACTGTATTAGCTGAGAACAGACTCGAGTGCTATTTACACTGTTTATGGCCAGAATAGCACAATAGTGGTGTTCCTACCCTGAATTAACACTTAATGCTAGAACTTGAAACTCAATGTGAATCAACTCCGTTTAGGAAGTTGTATTGAACACCAGTTGGCCTTACAAGAAAAACACTCTGCTTTTGAGAAACAGGCACTCTTGCACTCTACTGTGTTTCCTACAGGGCCAGTACAGTGAGCTAGCTCATAACAAGAGAACTGTGCTTCCTACACAAACGGGGCATATCTAGTTCAACTCAGTATTGGAAACTAAGTTAAACAGGAGCTTCTCTTCAGTCCAATACACTGTATTTGCTGGGAACAGACGCGAGTGTTATTTGCACTGTTAATGGCCAGAACAGCATATAGTGGTGTTCTTACCCTGATTTAACACTTAATTCTAGAACTTGAAACTGAATGTGAATCAACTCCGTTTAGGAAGATGTATTGAACCCCAGTCGGCCTTACAAGAATAACACTCTGCTTTTGAGAAACAGGCAACCTTGCACTCTACTGTGTTTCCTATAGGGCCAGTACAGTGAGCTAGCTCAGAACAAGAGAACTGTGCTTCCTACACAATCTGGGCATATCTAGTTCAACTCAGTATTGGAAATTAAGTAAAACATTAGCTTCTCTTCAGTCCAAAACACTGTATTTGCTGGGAACGGACGCGAGAGCTATTTGCACTGTTTATTACCAGAATAGCACAATAGTGGTGTTCTTACCCTGAATTAACACTTAATGCTAGAACTGGAAACTCAATGTGAATCAACTCCGTTTAGGAAGTTGTATTGAACCCCAGTCGGCCTTACAAGAAAAACACTCTGCTTTTGAGAAACAGGCACTCTTGCACTCTACTGTGTTTCCTATGGGGCCAGTACAGTGAGCTAGCTCAGAACAAGAGAACTGTGCTTCCTACACAATCGGGGTATATCTAGTTCAACTCAGTATTGGAAACTAAGTAAAACAGGAGCTTCTCTTCTGTCCAATACACTGTATTTGCTGGGAACAGACGTGAGTGCTATTTGCACTGTTTATGGCCAGAATAGCACAATAGTGGTGTTCTTACCCTGAATTAACACTTAATGCTAGAACTTGAAACTCATTGTGAATCAACTCCGTTTAGGAAGTTTTATTGAACCCCAGTCGGCCTTACAAGAAAAACACTCTGCTTTTGAGAAACAGGCACTCTTGCACTCTACTGTGTTTCCTATAGGGCCAGTACAGTGAGCTAGCTCAGAATAAGAGAACTGTGCTTCATACACAAACGGGGCATATCTCGATCAACTCAGTATTGGAAACTAAGTAAAACAGGAGCTTCTCTTCAGTCCAATACACTGTATTTGAGGGAACAGACGCGAGTGCTATTTGCACTGTTAATGGCCAGAATAGCACAATAGTGTTGTTTTTTTTTTTTGGTTTTTGGAGGCAGGGTTTCTCTGTGTAGCTTTGCACCTTTCCTGGAGCTCACTTGGTAGCCCAGGCTGGCCTCGAACTCACAGAGATCCGCCTGGCTCTGCCTCTCGAGTGCTGGTATTAAAAGCATGTGCCACCACCGCCCGGCTCAATAGTGGTGTTCTTACACTGAATTAACACTTAATGCTAGAACTTGAAACTCAATGTGAATCAACTCCGTTTAGGAAGTTGTATTGAACCACAGTCGGCCTTACAAGAAAAACACTCTGCTTTTGAGAAACAGGCACTCTTGCACTCTACTGTGTTTCCTATAGTGCCAGTACAGTGAGCTAGCTCAGAACAAGAGAACTGTGCTTCCTACACAAACTGGGCATATCTAGTTCAACTCAGTATTGGAAACTAAGTAAAACAGGAGCTTCTCTTCAGTCCAATACACTGTATTTGAGGGAACAGACGCGAGTGCTATTTGCACTGTTAATGGCCAGAATAGCACAATAGTGTTGTTTTTTTTTTGGTTTTTGGAGGCAGGGTTTCTCTGTGTAGCTTTGCACCTTTCCTGGAGCTCACTTGGTAGCCCAGGCTGGCCTCGAACTCACAGAGATCCGCCTGGCTCTGCCTCTCGAGTGCTGGTATTAAAAGCATGTGCCACCACCGCCCGGCTCAATAGTGGTGTTCTTACACTGAATTAACACTTAATGCTAGAACTTGAAACTCAATGTGAATCAACTCCGTTTAGGAAGTTGTATTGAACCACAGTCGGCCTTACAAGAAAAACACTCTGCTTTTGAGAAACAGGCACTCTTGCACTCTACTGTGTTTCCTATAGGGCCAGTACAGTGAGCTAGCTCAGAACAAGAGAACTGTGCTTCCTACACAAACGGGGCATATCTAGTTCAACTCAGTATTGGAAACTAAGTAAAACAGGAGCTTCTCTTCAGTCCAAAACACTGTATTTGCTGGGAACAGACGCGAGTGCTATTTGCACTGTTTATGGCCAGAATAGACCAATAGTGGTGTTCTTACCCTGAATTAACACTTAATGCTAGAACTTGAAACTTAATGTGAATCAACTCCGTTTAGGAAGTTTTATTGAACCCCAGTCGGCCTTACAAGAAAAACACTCTGCTTTTCAGAAACAGGCACTCTTGCACTCTACTGTGTTTCCTATAGTGCCAGTACAGTGAGCTAGCTCAGAACAAGAGAACTGTGCTTCCTACACAAACGGGGCATATCTAGTTCAACTCAGTATTGGAAACTAAGTAAAACAGGAGCTTCTCTTCAGTCAAAACACTGTATTTGCTGGGAATAGACGCGAGTGCTATTTGCACTCTTTAAGGCCAGAACACCACAATAGTTGTGTTCTTACCCTGAATTAACACTTAATGCTAGAAATTGAAACTCAATGTGAATCAACTCCGTTTAGGAAGTTGTATTGAACCCCAGTCGGCCTTACAAGAAAAACACTCTGCTTTTGAGAAACAGGCACTCTTGCACTCTACTGTGTTTCCTATAGGGCCAGTACAGTGAGCTAGCTCATAACAAGAGAACTGTGCTTCCTACACAAACGGGGCATATCTAGTTCAACTCAGGATTGGAAACTAAGTAAAACAGGTGCTTCTCTTCAGTCCAAAACACTGTATTTGCTGGGAACAGACGTGAGTGCTATTTGAACTGTTTATGGCCAGAATAGCACAACAGTGGTGTTCTTACCCTGAATTAACACTTAATGCTAGAACTTGAAACTCAAAGTGAATCAACTCCATTTAGGAAGTTGTATTGAACCCCAGTCGGCCTTACAAGAAAAACACTCTGCTTTTGAGAAACAGGCACTCTTGCACTCTACTGTGTTTCCTATAGGGCCAGTACAGTGAACTAGCTCAGAACAAGAGAACTGTGCTTCCTACACAATCGGGGCATATCTAGTTCAACTCAGTATTGGAAACTAAGTAAAACAGGAGCTTCGCTTCAGTCCAAAACACTGTATTTGCTGGGAACAGACGCGAGTGCCATTAGCACTGTTTATGGCCAGAATAGCACAACAGTGGTGTTCTTACCCTGAATTAACACTTAATGCTAGAACTTGAAACTCAATGTGAATCAACTCCATTTAGGAAGTTGTATTGAACCCCAGTCGGCCTTACAAGAAAAACACTCTGCTTTTGAGAAACAGGCACTCTTGCACTCTACTGTGTTTCCTATAGGGCCAGTACAGTGAACTAGCTCAGAACAAGAGAACTGTGCTTCCTACACAATCGGGGCATATCTAGTTCAACTCAGTATTGGAAACTAAGTAAAACAGGAGCTTCTCTTCAGTCCAAAACACTGTATTTGCTGGGAACAGACGCGAGTGCTATTAGCACTGTTTATGGCCAGAATAGCACAACAGTGGTGTTCTTACCCTGAATTAACACTTAATGCTAGAACTTGAAACTCAATGTGAATCAACTCCGTTTAGGAAGATTTATTGAACCCCAGTCGGCCTTACATAAAAACACTCTGCTTTTGACAAACCGGCACTCTTGCACTCTACTGTTTTTCCTATAGTGCTAGTACAGTGAGCTAGCTCAGAACAAGAGAACTGTGCTTCCTACACAAACGGGGCATATGTAGTTCAACTCAGTATTGGAAACTAAGTAAAACAGGAGCTTCTCTTCAGTCCAATACACTGTATTTGAGGGAACAGACGCGAGTGCTATTTGCACTGTTAATGGCCAGAATAGCACAATAGTGTTTTTTTTTTTTTGGTTTTTGGAGGAAGGGTTTCTCTGTGTAGCTTTGCACCTTTCCTGGAGCTCACTTGGTAGCCCAGGCTGGCCTCGAACTCACAGAGATCCGCCTGGCTCTGCCTCTCGAGTGCTGGTATTAAAGGCATGTGCCACCACCGCCCGGCTCAATAGTGGTGTTCTTACACTGAATTAACACTTAATGCTAGAACTTGAAACTCAATGTGACTCAACTCCGTTTAGGAAGTTGTATTGAACCACAGTCGGCCTTACAAGAAAAACACTCTGCTTTTGAGAAACAGGCACTCTTGCACTCTACTGTGTTTCCTATAGGGCCAGTACAGTGAGCTAGCTCAGAACAAGAGAACTGTGCTTCCTACACAAACGGGGCATATCTAGTTCAACTCAGTATTGGAAACTAAGTAAAACAGGAGCTTCTCTTCAGTCCAAAACACTGTATTTGCTGGGAACAGACGCGAGTGCTATTTGCACTGTTTATGGCCAGAATAGAACAATAGTGGTGTTCTTACCCTGAATTAACACTTAATGCTAGAACTTGAAACTCAATGTGAATCTACTCCGTTTAGGAAGTTGTATTGAACCCCAGTCAGACTTACAAGAAAAACACTCTGCTTTTGAGAAACAGGCACTCTTGCACTCTACTGTGTTTCCTATAGGGCCAGTACAGTGAGCTAGCTCAGAACAAGAGAACTGTGCTTCCTACACAAACGGGGCATATCTAGTTCAACTCAGGATTGGAAACTAAGTAAAACAGGTGCTTCTCTTCAGTCCAAAACACTGTATTTGCTGGGAACAGACGTGAGTGCTATTTGAACTGTTTATGGCCAGAATAGCACAACAGTGGTGTTCTTACCCTGAATTAACACTTAATGCTAGAACTTGAAACTCAATGTGAGTCAACTCCGTTTAGGAAGTTGTATTGAACCCCAGTCGGCCTTACAAGAAAAACACTCTGCTTTTGAGAAACAGGCACTCTTGCACTCTACTGTGTTTCCTATAGGGCCAGTACAGTGAGCTAGCTCAGAACAAGAGAACTGTGCTTCCTACACAATCGGGGCATATCTAGTTCAACTCAGTATTGGAAACTAAGTAAAACAGGAGCTTCTCTTCTGTCCAATACACTGGATTTGCTGGGAACAGACGCGAGTGCTATTTGCACTGTTTATGGCCAGTATAGCACAACAGTGGTGTTCTTACCCTGAATTAACACTTAATGCTAGAACTTGAAACTCAATGTGAATCAACTCCGTTTAGGAAGTTGTATTGAACCCCAGTCGGCCTTACAAGAAAAACACTCTGCTTTTGAGAAACCGGCACTCTTGCATTCTACTGTTTTTCCTATAGTGCCAGTACAGTGAGCTAGCTCAGAACAAGAGAACTGTGCTTCCTACACAAACGGGGCATATCTAATTCAACTCAGTATTGGAAACTAAGTAAAACAGGAGCTTCTCTTCAGTCCAATACACTGTATTTCCTGGGAAAAGACGCGAGTGCTATTTGCACTGTTTATGGCCAGAATACCACAATAGTGGTGTTCTTACCCTGAATTAACACTTAATGCTAGAACTTGAAACTCAATGTGAATCAACTCCGTTTAGGAAGTTGTATTGAACCCCAGTCGGCCTTACAAGAAAAACACTCTGCTTTTGAGAAGCAGGCACTCTTGCACTCTACTGTGTTTCCTATAGGGCCAGTACAGTTAGCTAGCTCAGAACAAGAGAACTGTGCTTCCTACACAAACGGGGCATATCTAGTTCAACTCAGGATTGGAAACTAAGTAAAACAGGTGCTTCTCTTCAGTCCAAAACACTGTATTTGCTGGGAACAGACGTGAGTGCTATTTGAACTGTTTATGGCCAGAATAGCACAACAGTGGTGTTCTTACCCTGAATTAACACTTAATGCTAGAACTTGAAACTCAATGTGAGTCAACTCCGTTTAGGAAGTTGTATTGAACCCCAGTCGGCCTTACAAGAAAAACACTCTGCTTTTGAGAAACAGGCACTCTTGCACTCTACTGTGTTTCCTATAGGGCCAGTACAGTGAGCTAGCTCAGAACACGAGAACTGTGCTTCCTACACAATCCGGGCATATCTAGTTCAACTCAGTATTGGAAACTAAGTAAAACAGGAGCTTCTCTTCTGTCCAATACACTCTATTTGCTGGGAACAGACGCGAGTGCTATTTGCACTGTTTATGGCCAGAATAGCACAACAGTGGTGTTCTTACCCTGAATTAACACTTAATGCTAGAACTTGAAACTCAATGTGAATCAACTCCGTTTAGGAAGTTGTATTGAACTCCAGTCGGCCTTACAAGAAAAACACTCTGCTTTTGAGAAACAGGCACTCTTGCACTCTACTGTGTTTCCTATAGTGCCAGTACAGTGAGCTAGCTCAGAACAAGAGAACTGTGCTTCCTACACAAACGGGGCATATCTTGTTCAACTCAGTATTGGAAACTAAGTAAAACAGGAGCTTCTCTTCAGTCCAAAACACTGTATTTGCTGGGAATAGACGCGAGTGCTATTTGCACTCTTTAAGGCCAGAACACCACAATAGTTGTGTTCTTACCCTGAATTAACACTTAATCCTAGAACTTGAAACTCAATGTGAATCAACTCCGTTTAGGAAGTTGTATTGAACCCCCGTCGGCATTACAAGAAAAACACTCTGCTTTTGAGAAACAGGCACTCTTGCACTCTACTGTGTTTCCTATAGGGCCAGTACAGTGAGCTAGCTCAGAACAAGAGAACTGTGCTTCCTACACAAACGGGGCATATCTATTTCAACTCAGTATTGGAAACTAAGTAAAACAGGAGCTTCTCTTCAGTCCAAAACACTGTATTTGCTGGGAACAGACGCGAGTGCTATTTGCACTGTTTATGGCCAGAATAGAACAATAGTGGTGTTCTTACCCTGAATTAACACTTAATGCTAGAACTTGAAACTTAATGTGAATCAACTCCGTTTAGGAAGTTTTATTGAACCCCAGTCGGCCTTACAAGAAAAACACTCTGCTTTTGAGAAACAGGCAACCTTGCACTCTACTGTGTTTCCTATAGGGCCAGTACAGTGAGCTAGCTCAGAACAAGAGAACTGTGCTTCCTACACAAACGGGGCATAACTAGTTCAACTCAGTATTGGAAACTAAGTAAAACAGGAGCTTCTCTTCATTCCAATACACTGTATTTGCTGGGAAAAGACGCGAGTGCGATTTGCACTGTTAATGGCCAGAACACCACAATAGCGGTGTTCTTACCCTGAATTAACACTTAATGCTAGAACTTGAAACTGAATGTGAATCAACTCCGTTTAGGAAGATGAATTGAACCCCAGTCGGCCTTACAAGAAAAACACTCTGCTTTTGAGAAACAGGCACTCTTGCACTCTACTGTGTTTCCTATAGGGCCAGTACAGTGAGCTAGCTCAGAACAAGAGAACTGTACTTCCTACAAAAACGGGGCATATCTAGTTCAACTCAGTATTGGAAACTAAGTAAAACAAGAGCTTCTCTTCAGTCCAATACACTGTATTTGCTGGGACACACGCGAGTGCTATTTGCACTGTTTATGGCCAGAATAGCACAATAGTCTTGTTCTTACCCTGAATTAACACTTAATGCTAGAACTTGAAACTCAATGTGAATCAACTCCGTTTAGGAAGTTGTATTGAACCCCAGTCGGCCTTACAAGAAAAACACTCTGCTTTTGAGAAACAGGCACTCTTGCACTCTACTGTGTTTCCTATAGGGCCAGTACAGTGAGCTAGCTCAGAACAAGAGAACTGTGCTTCCTACACAATCGGGGCATATCTAGTTCAACTCAGTATTGGAAACTAAGTAAAACAGGAGCTTCTCTTCTGTCCAATACACTGTATTTGCTGGGAACAGACGCGAGTGCTATTTGCACTGTTTATGGCCAGAATAGCACAACAGTGGTGTTCTTACCCTGAATTAACACTTAATGCTAGAACTTGAAACTCAATGTGAATCAACTCCGTTTAGGAAGTTGTATTGAACCCCAGTCGGCCTTACAAGAAAAACACTCTGCTTTTGAGAAACAGGCACTCTTGCACTCTACTGTGTTTCCTATAGTGCCAGTACAGTGAGCTAGCTCAGAACAAGAGAACTGTGCTTCCTACACAAACGGGGCATATCTTGTTCAACTCAGTATTGGAAACTAAGTAAAACAGGAGCTTCTCTTCAGTCCAAAACCCTGTATTTGCTGGGAATAGACGCGAGTGCTATTTGCACTCTTTAAGGCCAGAACACCACAATAGTTGTGTTCTTACCCTGAATTAACACTTAATCCTAGAACTTGAAACTCAATGTGAATCAACTCCGTTTAGGAAGTTGTATTGAACCCCCGTCGGCCTTACAAGAAAAACACTCTGCTTTTGAGAAACAGGCACTCTTGCACTCTACTGTGTTTCCTATAGGGCCAGTACAGTGAGCTAGCTCAGAACAAGAGAACTGTGCTTCGTATACAAACGGGGCATATTTAGTTCAACTCAGTATTGGAAACTAAGTAAAACAGGAGCTTCTCTTCAGTCCAATACACTGTATTTGAGGGAACAGACGCGAGTGCTATTTGCACTGTTAATGGCCAGAATAGCACAATAGTGTTGTTTTTTTTTTTTGGTTTTTGGAGGCAGGGTTTCTCTGTGTAGCTTTGCACCTTTCCTGGAGCTCACTTGGTAGCCCAGGCTGGCCTCGAACTCACAGAGATCCGCCTGGCTCTGCCTCTCGAGTGCTGGTATTAAAGGCATGTGCCACCACCGCCCGGCTCAATAGTGATGTTCTTACCCTGAATTAACACTTAATGCTAGAACTTGAAACTCAATGTGAATCAACTCCATTTAGGAAGTTGTATTGAACCCCAGTCGGCCTTACAAGAAAAACACTCTGCTTTTGAGAAACAGGCACTCTTGCACTTTACTGTGTTTCCTATAGGGCCAGTACAGTGAGCTAGCTCAGAACAAGAGAACTGTGCTTCCTACACAAACGGGGCATATCTAGTTCAACTCAGTATTGGAAACTAAGTAAAACAGGAGCTTCTCTTCAGTCCAAAACACTGTATTTGCTGGGAACAGACGCGAGTGCTATTAGCACTGTTTATGGCCAGAATAGCACAGCAGTGGTGTTCTTACCCTGAATTAACACTTAATGCTAGAACTTGAAACTCAATGTGAATCAACTCCGTTTAGGAAGTTTTATTGAACCCCAGTCGGCCTTACAAGAAAAACACTCTGCTTTTGAGAAACCGGCACTCTTGCACTCTACTGTTTTTCCTATAGTGCCAGTACAGTGAGCTAGCTCAGAACAAGAGAACTGTGCTTCCTACACAAACGGGGCATAACTAGTTCAACTCAGTATTGGAAACTAAGTAAAACAGGAGCTTCTCTTCATTCCAATACACTGTATTTGCTGGGAAAAGACGCGAGTGCTATTTGCACTGTTAATGGCCAGAACACCACAATAGCGGTGTTCTTACCCTGAATTAACACTTAATGCTAGAACTTGAAACTGAATGTGAATCAACTCCGTTTAGGAAGATGAATTGAACCCCAGTCGGCCTTACAAGAAAAACACTCTGCTTTTGAGAAACAGGCACTCTTGCACTCTACTGTGTTTCCTATAGGGCCAGTACAGTGAGCTAGCTCAGAACAAGAGAACTGTACTTCCTACAAAAACGGGGCATATCTAGTTCAACTCAGTATTGGAAACTAAGTAAAACAAGAGCTTCTCTTCAGTCCAATACACTGTATTTGCTGGGACACACGCGAGTGCTATTTGCACTGTTTATGGCCAGAATAGCACAATAGTCTTGTTCTTACCCTGAATTAACACTTAATGCTAGAACTTGAAACTCAATGTGAATCAACTCCGTTTAGGAAGTTGTATTGAACCCCAGTCGGCCTTACAAGAAAAACACTCTGCTTTTGAGAAACAGGCACTCTTGCACTCTACTGTGTTTCCTATAGGGCCAGTACAGTGAGCTAGCTCAGAACAAGAGAACTGTGCTTCCTACACAATCGGGGCATATCTAGTTCAACTCAGTATTGGAAACTAAGTAAAACAGGAGCTTCTCTTCTGTCCAATACACTGTATTTGCTGGGAACAGACGCGAGTGCTATTTGCACTGTTTATGGCCAGAATAGCACAACAGTGGTGTTCTTACCCTGAATTAACACTTAATGCTAAAACTTGAAACTCAATGTGAATCAACTCCGTTTAGGAAGTTTTATTGAACCCCAGTCGGCCTTACAAGAAAAACACTCTGCTTTTGAGAAACAGGCACTCTTGCACTCTACTGTGTTTCCTATAGTGCCAGTACAGTGAGCTAGCTCAGAACAAGAGAACTGTGCTTCCTACACAAACGGGGCATATCTTGTTCAACTCAGTATTGGAAACTAAGTAAAACAGGAGCTTCTCTTCAGTCCAAAACACTGTATTTGCTGGGAATAGACGCGAGTGCTATTTGCACTCTTTAAGGCCAGAACACCACAATAGTTGTGTTCTTACCCTGAATTAACACTTAATCCTAGAACTTGAAACTCAATGTGAATCAACTCCGTTTAGGAAGTTGTATTGAACCCCCGTCGGCCTTACAAGAAAAACACTCTGCTTTTGAGAAACAGGCACTCTTGCACTCTACTGTGTTTCCTATAGGGCCAGTACAGTGAGCTAGCTCAGAACAAGAGAACTGTGCTTCGTATACAAACGGGGCATATCTAGTTCAACTCAGTATTGGAAACTAAGTAAAACAGGAGCTTCTCTTCAGTCCAATACACTGTATTTGAGGGAACAGACGCGAGTGCTATTTGCACTGTTAATAGCCAGAATAGCACAATAGTGTTGGTTTTTTTTTTGGTTTTTGGAGGCAGGGTTTCTCTGTGTAGCTTTGCACCTTTCCTGGAGCTCACTTGGTAGCCCAGGCTGGCCTCGAACTCACAGAGATCCGCCTGGCTCTGCCTCTCGAGTGCTGGTATTAAAGGCATGTGCCACCACCGCCCGGCTCAATAGTGGTGTTCTTACCCTGAATTAACACTTAATGCTAGAACTTGAAACTCAATGTGAATCAACTCCATTTAGGAAGTTGTATTGAACCCCAGTCGGACTTACAAGAAAAACACTCTGCTTTTGAGAAACAGGCACTCTTGCACTCTACTGTGTTTCCTATAGGGCCAGTACAGTGAGCTAGCTCAGAACAAGAGAACTGTGCTTCCTACAAAAACGGGGCATATCTAATTCAACTCAGAATTGAAAACTAAGTAAAACAGGAGCTTCTCTTCAGTCCAATACACTGTATTTGCTGGGAACAGACTCGAGTGCTATTTGCACTGTTTATGGCCAGAATAGCACAATAGTGGTGTTCCTACCCTGAATTAACACTTAATGCTAGAACTTGAAACTCAATGTGAATCAACTCCGTTTAGGAAGTTTTATTGAACACCACTTGGCCTTACAAGAAAAACACTCTGCTTTTGAGAAACAGGCACTCTTGCACTCTACTGTGTTTCCTACAGGGCCAGTACAGTGAGCTAGCTCATAACAAGAGAACTGTGCTTCCTACACAAACGGGGCATATCTAGTTCAACTCAGTATTGGAAACTAAGTTAAACAGGAGCTTCTCTTCAGTCCAATACACTGTATTTGCTGGGAACAGACGCGAGTGTTATTTGCACTGTTAATGGCCAGAACAGCATATAGTGGTGTTCTTACCCTGAATTAACACTTAATGCTAGAACTTGAAACTGAATGTGAATCAACTCCGTTTAGGAAGATGTATTGAACACCAGTCGGCCTTACAAGAATAACACTCTGCTTTGGAGAAACAGGCAACCTTGCACAATACTGTGTTTCCTATAGGGCCAGTACAGTGAGCTAGCTCAGAACAAGAGAACTGTGCTTCCTACACAAACGGGGCATATCTAGTTCAACTCAGGATTGGAAACTAAGTAAAACAGGAGCTTCCCTTCACTCCAATACACTGTATTTGCTGGGAACATACGCGAGTGCTATTTGCACTGTTTATGGCCAGAATAGCACAATAGTGGTGTTCTTACCCTGAATTAACACTTAAGGCTAGAACTTGAAACTCAATGTGAATCAACTCCGTTTAGGAAGTTGTATTGAACCCCAGTCGGCCTTACAAGAAAAACACTCTGCTTTTGAGAAACAGGCACTCTTGCTCTCTACTGTGTTTCCTATCGGGCCAGTACAGTGAGCTAGCTCAGAACAAGAGAACTGTGCTTCCTACACAAACGGGGCATATCTAGTTCAACTCAGTATTGGAAACTAAGTAAAACAGGAGCTTCTCTTCAGTCGAATACACTGTATTTGCTGGCAACAGACGAGAGTGCTATTTGTACTGTTAATGGGCAGAACAGCACAATAGTGGTGTTCTTACCCTGAATTAACACTTAATGCTAGAACTTGAAACTGAATGTGAATCAAATCCGTTTAGGAAGATGTATTGAACACCAGTCGGCCTTACAAGAATAACACTCTGCTTTTGAGAAACAGGCACTCATGCACTCTAATGTGTTTTCTATAGGGCCAGTACAGTGAGCTAGCTCAGAACAAGAGAACTGTGCTTCCTAAACAAACGGGGCATATCTAGTTCAACTCAGTATTGGAAACTAAGTAAAACAGGAGCTTCTCTTCAGTGCAATACACTGTATTTGCTGGGAATAGACGCGAGTGCTATTTGCACTCTTAATGGCCAGAACAGCACAATAGCAGTGTTCTTACCTTGAATTAACACTTAATGCTAGAACTTGAAACTGAATGTGAATCAACTCCGTTTAGGAAGATGTATTGAACACCAGTCGGCCTTACAAGAAAAACACTCTGCTTTTGAGAAACAGGCACTCTTGCACTCTACTGTGTTTCCTATAGGGCCAGTACAGTGAGCTAGCTCAGAACAAGAGAACTGTGCTTCCTACACAAACGGGGCATATTTATTCAAATCACTATTGGAAACTAAGTAAAACAGGAGCTTCTCTTCAGTCCAATACACTGTATTTGCTGGGAACAGACGTGAGTGCTATTTGCACTGTTTATGGCCAGAATAGCACAATAGTGGTGTTCTTACCCTGAATAAACACTTAATGCTAGAACTTGAAACTCAATGTGAATAAACTCCGTTTAGGAAGTTGTATTGAATCCCAGTCGGCCTTACAAGAAAAACACTCTGCTTTTGAGAAACTGGCAACCTTGCACTCTACTGTGTTTCCTATAGGGCCAGTACAGTGAGCTAGCTCAGAACAAGAGAACTGTGCTTCCTACACAAACGGGGCATATCTAGTTCAACTCAGTATTGGAAACTATTTAAAACAGGAGCTTCTCTTCAGTCCAATACACTGTATTTGCTGGGAAAAGACACGAGTGCTATTTGAACTGTTAATGGTCAGAACAGCACAATAGCGGTGTTCTTACCCTGAATTAACACTTAATGCTAGAACTTGAAACTGAATGTGAATCAAGTCCGTTTAGGAAGATGTATTGAACACCAGTCGGCCTTACAAGAAAAACACTCTGCTTTTGAGAAACAGGCACTCTTGTACTCTACTGTGTTTCCTATAGGGCCAGTACAGTGAGCTAGCTCAGAACAAGAGAACTGTGCTTCCTACACAAACGGGGCATATCTAGTTCAACTCAGTATTGGAAACTAAGTTAAACAGGAGCTTCTCTTCAGTCCAATACACTGTATTTGCTGGGAACAGACGTGAGTGCTATTTGCACTATTTATGACCAGAATAGCACAATAGTGGTTTTCTTACCCTGAATTAACACTTAATGCTAGAACTTGAAACTCAATGTGAATCAACTCCGTTTAGGAAGTTGTATTGAACCCCAGTCGGCCTTATAAGAAAAACACTCTGCTTTTGAGAAACAGGCACTCTTGCACTCTACTGTGTTTCCTATAGGGCCAGTACAGTGAGCTAGCTCAGAACAAGAGAACTGTGCTTCCTACACAAACGGGGCATATCTAGTTCAACTCAGTATTGGAAACTAAGTAAAACAGGAGCTTCTCTTCAGTCCAATACACTGTATTTGCTGGAAACAGACGCCAGTGCTATTTGAACTGTTAATGGTCAGAACAGCACAATAGCGGTGTTCTTACCCTGAATTAACACTTAATGCTAGAACTTGAAACTGAATGTGAATCAACTCCGTTTAGGAAGTTGTATTGAACCCCAAAACGCCTTACAAGAAAAACACTCTGCTTTTGAGAAACAGGCACTCTTGCACTCTACTGTGATTTCTATAGGGCCAGTACAGTGAGCTAGCTCAGAACAAGAGAACTGTGCTTCCTACAGAAACGGGGCACATGTAGTTACACTCAGGATTGGAAACTGAGTAAAACAGGAGCTTCTCTTCAGTCCAATACACTGTACTTGCTGGGAAGAGACGCGAATGCAATTTGAACTGTGTATGGCCAGAATACCACAAGAGTGCTGCTCTTAGCCTGAATGAACCCGTGCTGCTAGAATTTAAAACTGCACATGATTCAACTCCGTTTATGAAGTTTATTTGAACCCTAGTGTGCCATGCAAGAAAAACACTCTGCTATTGAGAAACGTGCATTCTTGCAGTCTACTGTATTTACTATAGGGCCAGTACAGTGAGCTAGCTCAGAACAAAGGAACTGTGCTTCCTACACAAGCGGGCATATCTAGTTCAACTCAGGATTGGAAACTGAGTAAAACAGGAGCTTCTCTTCAGTCCAATACACTGTACTGGCTGGGAACAGACGCGAATGCTATTTGCACTGTTTTTGGCCAGAACAGCACAATAGTGGTGTTCTTACCCTGAATTAACACTTAATGGTAGAACTTGAAACTGAATGTGAATCAACTCCGTTTAGGAAGTTGTACTTAACCCCAGTCGGCCTTACAAGAAAAACACTGTGCTTTTGAGAAAAAGGCACTCTTGCACTCTACTGTGTTTCCTATAGGGCCAGTACAGTGAGCTAGCTCAGAACAAAAGAACTGTGCTTCCTACACAAACGGGGCATATGTAGTTCAACTCAGGATTGGAAACTGAGTAAAACAGGAGCTTCTCTTCAGTCCAATACACTGAACTGGCTGGGAACAGACACGAATGCTATTTGCACTGTGTATGGCCAGAATAGCACAAGAGTGCTGTTCTTAGCGTGAATGAACCCTTGGTGCTAGAACTTGAAATGCACGTGATTCAACTCCGATTACGAAGTTTAATTGAACCCTAGTGTGCCATGCAAGAAAAACACTCTGCTTTTGAGAAACAAGCACTCTTGCACTCTACTGTGTTTCCCATAGGGCCAGTACAGTGAGTTAGCTCAGAACAAAAGAACTGTGCTTCCTACACAAACCGGACATATCTAGTTCAACTCAGTATTGGAAACTAAATGAAACAGGTGCTTCTCTTCAGTCCAATACACTGTACTGGCTGGGAACTGACTCGAATGCTATTTGCAATGTGTATGGCCAGAATAGCACAAGAGTGCTGTTCTTAGCCTGAATGAACCCTTGCTGCTAGAACTTGAAACTGCTCATGATTCTTCTCCGGTTAGGAAGTTTAATTGAACCATAGTGTGCCATGCCAGAAAAACACTCTGCTTTTGAGAAACGGGCATTCTTGCACTCTACTGTGTTTCCTATTGGGCCAGTACAGTGAGCTAGCTCAGAACAAAAGAACTGTGCTTCCTCCACACACGGGGCATATCTAGTTCAACTCAGTATTGGAAACTAAGTAAAATAGGAGCTTCTCTTCAGTCCAGTACACTGTATTTGCTGGGGACAGACGCGAGTGCTATTTGCACTGTTTACGGCCAGAATAGCACAATAGTGGTGTACTTACACTGAATTAACACTTAATGCTAGAACGTGAAACTGAATGTGAATCTACTCAGTTTAGGAAATTGTATTGAACCCCAGTCGGCCTTACAAGAAAAACACTCTGCTTTTGAGAAACAGGCACTCTTGCACTCTACTGTGATTTCTATAGTGCCAGTACAGTGAGCTAGCTCAGAACAAAAGAACTGTGCTTCCTACACTAACGGGGCATATCTAGTTCAACTCTGTATTGGAAACTGAGTAAAACAGGAGCTTCTCTTCAGTCCAATACACTGTACTGGCTGGGAACTGACGCGAATGCTATTTGCACTCTGTATGGCCAGAATAGCACAAGAGTTCTGTTATTAGCCTGAATGAACCCTGGCTGCTAGAACTTGAAACTGGAAGTGATTCAACTCCGTTTAGGAAGTTTAATTGAACCCTAGTGTGCCATGCAAGAAAAAAACTCTGCTTTGAGAAACGGGCATTCTTGCACTCTACTGTGTTTGCTATAGGGCCAGGACAGTGAGCTAGCTCAGAACAAAAGAACTGTGCTTCCTACACAAACGGGGCATATGTATTTCAGCTCAGGATAGGAAACTGCGTGAAACAGGAGCTTCTCTTCAGTCCAATACACTGTACTGGATGGGAACAGACGCGAATGCTATTTGCACTGTGTATGGCCAGAATACCACAAGAGTGCTGTTCTTAGCCTGAATGAACCCTTGGTGCTAGAACTTGAAACTATACGATATTCAATTCCTTTTAGGAAGTTTAATTGAACCCTAGTGTGCCATTCAAGAAAAACACCCTGCTTTTGAGAAACGGGCATTCTTGCACTCTACTGTGTTTCCTATAGGGCCAGTACAGTGAGCTTGCTCAGAACAAAAGAACTGTGCTTCCTAAACAAAAGGCGCATATCTAGTTCAACTAAGGATTGGAAACTGGGTGGAACAGGAGCCTCTCTTCAGTGCAATACACTGTACTGGCTGGGAACAGACGTGAATGCCATTTGCACTGTGTATGGCCAGAATAGCACAAGAGTGCTGTTCTTAGCCTGAATGAACCCTTGCTGCTAGAACTTGAAACTGCTCGTGATTCAACTCCATTTAGGAAGTTTAATTGAACCCTAGTTTGCCATGCAAGAAAAACACTCTGCTTTTGAGAAACGGGCATTCTTGCACTCTACTGTGTTTCTTATTGGGCCAGTAGTGAGCTAGCTCAGAACAAAAGAACTGTGTTTCCTACACAAACGGGGCATATCTAGTTCTACTCAGGATTGTAAACTGATTGAAAAAGGAGCTTCTCTTCAGTCCAATACACTGTACTCGCTGGGAACAGACGCGAATCCTATTTAAACTGTGTATGGCCAGAATAGCACAAGAGTGCTGTTCTTAGCCTGAATTAACCCTTGCTGCTAAACTTGAAACTGCACGTGATTCAACTCCGTTTAGGAAGTTTAATTGAACCCTACTGTGCCATGCAAGAAAAACACTCTGCTTTTGAGAAACGGGCATTCTTGCACTCTACTGTGGTTCCTATAGGGCCAGTACAGTGAGCTAACTCAGAACAAAAGAACTGTGCTTCCTCCACACACGGGTCATATCTAGTTCAACTCAGTATTGGAAACTAAGTAAAATAGGAGCTTCTCTTCAGTCCAATACACTGTATTTGCTGGGGACAGACGCGAGTGCTATTTGCACTTACGGCCAGAATAGCACAATAGTGGTGTACTTACACTGAATTAACACTTAATGCTAGAACGTGAAACTGAATGTGAATCTACTCAGTTTAGGAAATTGTATTGAACCCCAGTCGGCCTTACAAGAAAAACACTCTGCTTTTGAGAAACAGGCACTCTTGCACTCTACTGTGATTTCTATAGGGCCAGTACAATGAGCTAGCTCAGAACAAAAGAACTGTGCTTCCTATACAAACGGGGCATATCTAGTTCAACTCTGTATTGGAAACTGAGTAAAACAGGAGCGTCTCTTCAGTCCAATACACTGTACTGGCTGGGAACAGACGTGAATGCTATTTGCACTGTTTATGGCCAGCATACCACAAGAGTTCTGTTCTTAGCCTGAATGAACCCTTGATGAGAGAACTTGAAACTGCACGTGATTCAACTCCGTTTAGGAAGTTTAATTGAACCCTAGTGTGCCATGCAAGACAAACACTCTGCTTTTGAGAAACGGGCATTCTTGCACTCTACTGTATTTCCTATAGGGCCAGTACAGTGAGTTAGCTCAGAACAAAAGAACTGTACTTCCTACACAAACAGGGCATATCTACTTAAACTCAGGATTGGAAACTGAGTAAAACTGGAGCTTCTCTTCAGTCCAATACACTGTACTGGCTGGGAACTGACGCGAATGCTATTTGCACTCTGTATGGCCAGAATAGCACAAGAGTTCTGTTCTTAGCCTGAATGAACCCTGGCTGCTAGAACTTGAAACTGGACGTGATTCAACTCCGTTTAGGAAGTTTAATTGAACCCTAGTGTGCCATGCAAGAAAAACACTCTGCTTTTGAGAAACGGGCATTCTTGCATTCTACTGTGTTTCCTATAGGGCCAGTACCGTGAGCTAGCTCAGAACAAAAGAACTGTGCTTCCTACACAAACGGGCCATAACTGGTTCAACTCAGGATTGGAAACTGAGTAAAACAGGAGCTTCTCTTCAGTCCAATACACTGTACTCGCTGGGAACAGACACGAATGATATGTGCACTGTGTATGGCCAGAATAGCACAAGAGTGCTGTTCTTAGGCTGAATGAACCCTGGCTGCTAGAACTTGAAACTGCACGTTATTCAACTCCGTTTAGGAAGTTTAATTGAACCCTAGTGTGCCATGCAAGAAAAACACTCTGCTTTTGAGAAAAGGGCATTCTTGCACTCTACTGTGTTTGCTATAGGGCCAGGACAGTGAGCTAGCTCAGAACAAAAGAAACTGTGCTTCCTACACAAACGGGGCATATGTATTTCAGCTCAGGATAGGAAACTGCGTGAAACAGGAGCTTCTCTTCAGTCCAATACACTGTACTGGCTGGGAACAGACGCGAATGCTATTTGCACTGTGTATGGCCAGAATACCACAAGAGTGCTGTTCTTATCCTGAAAGAACCCTTGCTGCTAGAATTGAAACTACACGATATTCAATTCCTTTTAGGAAGTTTAATTGAACCCTAGTGTGCCATTCAAGATAAACACCCTGCTTTTGAGAAACGGGCATTCTTGTACTCTACTGTGTTTCCTATAGGGCCAGTACAGTGAGCTAGCTCAGAACAAAAGAACTGTGCTTCCTAAACAAAAGGCGCATATCTAGTTCAACTTAGGATTGGAAACTGGCTGAAACAGGAGCCTCTCTTCAGTCCAATACACTGTACTGGCTGGGAACAGACGTGAATGCTATTTGCACTGTGTATGGCCAGAATAGCACAAGAGTGCTGTTCTTAGCCTGAATGAACCCTTGCTGCTAGAACTTGAAACTGCTCGTGATTCAACTCCATTTAGGAAGTTTAATTGAACGCTAGTGTGCCATGCAGGAAAAACACTCTGCTTTTGAGAAACGGGCATTCTTGCACTCTACTGTGTTTCTTATTGGGCCAGTAGTGAGCTAGCTCAGAACAAAAGAACTGTGCTTCCTACACAAACGGGGCATATGTAGTTCTTCTCAGGATTGTAAACTGATTGAAAAAGGAGCTTCTCTTCAGTCCAATACACTGTACTCGCTGGGAACAGACGCGAATCCTATTTAAAATGTGTATGGCCAGAATAGCACAAGAGTGCTGTTCTTAGCCTGAATGAAAACTGGCTGCTAGAACTTGAAACTGCACGTGATTCAACTCCATTTAGGAAGTTTAATTGAACCCTAGTGTGCCATGCAAGAAAAACACTCTGCTTTTGAGAAACGGGCATTCTTGCACTCTACTGTGTTTCCTATAGGGCCAGTACAGTGAGCTTGCTCAGAACAAAAGAACTGTGCTTCCTACACAAACGGAGCTTATCTAGTTCAACTCAGTATTGGAAACTGAGTAAAACAGGAGCTTCTCTTCAGTCCATTACACTGTACTGGCTGGGAACAGACGCGAATGCTATTTGTACTGTGTATGGCCAGAATAGCACAAGAGTGCTGTTCTTAGCCTGAATGAACCCTTGCTGCTAGAACTTAAAACTGCACGTGATTCAACTCCGTTTACGAAGTTTAATTGAACCCTAGTGTGCCATGCAAGAAAAACACTCTGCTTTTGAGAAACGGGCATTCTTGCACTCTACTGTGTTTCCTATAGGGCCAGTAAAGTGAGCTTGCTCAGAACAAAAGAACTGTGCTTCCTACACAAACGGGGCATATGTATTTCAGCTCAGGATTGGAAACTGAGTGAAACAGGAGCTTCTCTTCAGTCCAATACACTGTACTGGCTGGGAACAGACGCGAATGCTATTTGCACTGTGTATGGCCAGAATACCACAAGAGTGCTGTTCTTAGCCTGAATGAACCCTTGCTGCTAGAACTTGAAACTGCACGAGATTCAATTCCATTTAGGAAGTTTAATTGAACCCTAGTGTGCCATTCAAGAAAAACACACTGCTTTTGAGAAACGGGCATTCTTGCACTCTACTGTGATTTCTATAGTGCCAGTACAGTGAGCTAGCTCAGAACAAAAGAACTGTGCTTCCTACACTAACGGGGCATATCTAGTTCAACTCTGTATTGGAAACTGAGTAAAACAGGAGCTTCTCTTCAGTCCAATACACTGTACTGGCTGGGAACTGACGCGAATGCTATTTGCACTCTGTATGGCCAGAATAGCACAAGAGTTCTGTTCTTAGCCTGAATGAACCCTGGCTGCTAGAACTTGAAACTGGAAGTGATTCAACTCCGTTTAGGAAGTTTAATTGAACCCTAGTGTGCCATGCAAGAAAAAAACTCTGCTTTGAGAAACGGGCATACTTGCACTCTACTGTGTTTGCTATAGGGCCAGGACAGTGAGCTAGCTCAGAACAAAAGAACTGTACTTCCTACACAAACAGGGCATATCTAGTTCAACTCAGGATTGGAAACTGAGTGAAACAGGAGCTTCTCTTCAGTCCAATACACTGTACTGGCTGGGAACAGACGCGAATGCTATTTGCACTCTGTATGGCCAGAATAGCACAAGAGTTCTGTTCTTAGCCTGAATGAACCCTGGCTGCTAGAACTTGAAACTGCACGTGATTCAACTCCGTTTAGGAAGTTTAATTGAACCCTAGTGTGCCATGCAAGAAAAACACTCTGCTTTTGAGAAACGGGCATTCTTGCATTCTACTGTGTTTCCTATAGGGCCAGTACAGTGAGCTAGCTCAGATCAAAAGAACTGTGCTTCCTACACAAACGGGGCATACCTAGTTCAACTCAGGATAGTAAACTGCGTGAAACAGGAGCTTCTCTTCAGTCCAATACACTGTCCTGGCTGGGAACAAATGCGAATGCTATTTGCACTGTGTATGGCCAGAATAGCACAAGAGTGCTGTTCTTAGCCTGAATGAACAGTTGCTGCTAGAACTTGAAACTGAACATGATTCAACTCCTTTTAGGAAGTTTTATTGAACCCTAGTGTGCCATGCAGGAAAAATACTCTGCTTTTGAGAAACGGGCATTCTAGCACTCTATTGTGTTTACTATAGGGTCAGTACAGTTAGCTAGCTCAGAACAAAAGAACTGTGCTTCCTACACAAACGGGGCATATGTAGTACAACTCAGGATTGGAAACTGAGTAAAACAGGAGCTTCTCTTCAGTCAAATACACTGTACTGGCTGTGAAAAGACGCGAATGCTATTTGCACTGTGTATGGCCAGAATAGCACAAGATTGCTGTTCTTAGCCTGAATGAACCCTCGCTGCTAGAACTTGAAACTGCACTGATTCACTCCTTTTAGGAAGTTTAATTGAACCCTAGTGTGCCATGCAAGAAAAACACTCTGCTTTTGAGAAACGGGCATTCTTGCACTCTACTGTGTTTCTTATTGGGCCAGTAGTGAGCTAGCTCAGAACAAAAGAACTGTGTTTCCTACACAAACGGGGCATATCTAGTTCTACTCAGGATTGTAAACTGATTGAAAAAGGAGCTTCTCTTCAGTCCAATACACTGTACTCGCTGGGAACAGACGCGAATCCTATTTAAACTGTGTATGGCCAGAATAGCACAAGAGTGCTGTTCTTAGCCTGAATTAACCCTTGCTGCTAAACTTGAAACTGCACGTGATTCAACTCCGTTTAGGAAGTTTAATTGAACCCTACTGTGCCATGCAAGAAAAACACTCTGCTTTTGAGAAACGGGCATTCTTGCACTCTACTGTGGTTCCTATAGGGCCAGTACAGTGAGCTAACTCAGAACAAAAGAACTGTGCTTCCTCCACACACGGGGCATATCTAGTTCAACTCAGTATTGGAAACTAAGTAAAATAGGAGCTTCTCTTCAGTCCAATACACTGTATTTGCTGGGGACAGACGCGAGTGCTATTTGCACTGTTTACGGCCAGAATAGCACAATAGTGGTGTACTTACACTGAATTAACACTTAATGCTAGAACGTGAAACTGAATGTGAATCTACTCAGTTTAGGAAATTGTATTGAACCCCAGTCGGCCTTACAAGAAAAACACTCTGCTTTTGAGAAACAGGCACTCTTGCACTCTACTGTGATTTCTATAGGGCCAGTACAATGAGCTAGCTCAGAACAAAAGAACTGTGCTTCCTATACAAACGGGGCATATCTAGTTCAACTCTGTATTGGAAACTGAGTAAAACAGGAGCTTCTCTTCAGTCCAATACACTGTACTGGCTGGGAACAGACGTGAATGCTATTTGCACTGTTTATGGCCAGCATACCACAAGAGTGCTGTTCTTAGCCTGAATGAACCCTTGCTGCTAGAACTTGAAACTGCACGTGATTCAACTCCGTTTAGGAAGTTTAATTGAACCCTAGTGTGCCATGCAAGACAAACACTCTGCTTTTGAGAAACGGGCATTCTTGCACTCTACTGTATTTCCTATAGGGCCAGTACAGTGAGTTAGCTCAGAACAAAAGAACTGTACTTCCTACACAAACAGGGCATATCTACTTAAACTCAGGATTGGAAACTGAGTAAAACTGGAGCTTCTCTTCAGTCCAATACACTGTACTGGCTGGGAACTGACGCGAATGCTATTTGCACTCTGTATGGCCAGAATAGCACAAGAGTTCTGTTCTTAGCCTGAATGAACCCTGGCTGCTAGAACTTGAAACTGCACGTGATTCAACTCCGTTTAGGAAGTTTAATTGAACCCTAGTGTGCCATGCAAGAAAAACACTCTGCTTTTGAGAAACGGACATTCTTGCATTCTACTGTGTTTCCTATAGGGCCAGTACAGTGAGCTAGCTCAGAACAAAAGAACTGTGCTTCCTACACAAACGGGCCATAACTGGTTCAACTCAGGATTGGAAACTGAGTAAAACAGGAGCTTCTCTTCAGTCCAATACACTGTACTCGCTGGGAACAGACACGAATGCTATGTGCACTGTGTATGGCCAGAATAGCACAAGAGTGCTGTTCTTAGGCTGAATGAACCCTGGCTGCTAGAACTTGAAACTGCACGTTATTCAACTCCGTTTAGGAAGTTTAATTGAACCCTAGTGTGCCATGCAAGAAAAACACTCTGCTTTTGAGAAAAGGGCATTCTTGCACTCTACTGTTTGCTATAGGGCCAGGACAGTGAGCTAGCTCAGAACAAAAGAAACTGTGCTTCCTACACAAACGGGGCATATGTATTTCAGCTCAGGATAGGAAACTGCGTGAAACAGGAGCTTCTCTTCAGTCCAATACACTGTACTGGCTGGGAACAGACGCGAATGCTATTTGCACTGTGTATGGCCAGAATACCACAAGAGTGCTGTTCTTATCCTGAAAGAACCCTTGCTGCTAGAATTGAAACTACACGATATTCAATTCCTTTTAGGAAGTTTAATTGAACCCTAGTGTGCCATTCAAGAAAAACACCCTGCTTTTGAGAAACGGGCATTCTTGTACTCTACTGTGTTTCCTATAGGGCCAGTACAGTGAGCTAGCTCAGAACAAAAGAACTGTGCTTCCTAAACAAAAGGCGCATATCTAGTTCAACTTAGGATTGGAAACTGGCTGAAACAGGAGCCTCTCTTCAGTCCAATACACTGTACTGGCTGGGAACAGACGTGAATGCTATTTGCACTGTGTATGGCCAGAATAGCACAAGAGTGCTGTTCTTAGCCTGAATGAACCCTTGCTGCTAGAACTTGAAACTGCTCGTGATTCAACTCCATTTAGGAAGTTTAATTGAACGCTAGTGTGCCATGCAAGAAAAACACTCTGCTTTTGAGAAACGGGCATTCTTGCACTCTACTGTGTTTCTTATTGGGCCAGTAGTGAGCTAGCTCAGAACAAAAGAACTGTGCTTCCTACACAAACGGGGCATATGTAGTTCTTCTCAGGATTGTAAACTGATTGAAAAAGGAGCTTCTCTTCAGTCCAATACACTGTACTCGCTGGGAACAGACGCGAATCCTATTTAAAATGTGTATGGCCAGAATAGCACAAGAGTGCTGTTCTTAGCCTGAATGAAAACTGGCTGCTAGAACTTGAAACTGCACGTGATTCAACTCCATTTAGGAAGTTTAATTGAACCCTAGTGTGCCATGCAAGAAAAACACTCTGCTTTTGAGAAACGGGCATTCTTGCACTCTACTGTGTTTCCTATAGGGCCAGTACAGTGAGCTTGCTCAGAACAAAAGAACTGTGCTTCCTACACAAACGGAGCTTATCTAGTTCAACTCAGTATTGGAAACTGAGTAAAACAGGAGCTTCTCTTCAGTCCATTACACTGTACAGGCTGGGAACAGACGCGAATGCTATTTGTACTGTGTATGGCCAGAATAGCACAAGAGTGCTGTTCTTAGCCTGAATGAACCCTTGCTGCTAGAACTTAAAACTGCACGTGATTCAACTCCGTTTACGAAGTTTAATTGAACCCTAGTGTGCCATGCAAGAAAAACACTCTGCTTTTGAGAAACGGGCATTCTTGCACTCTACTGTGTTTCCTATAGGGCCAGTAAAGTGAGCTTGCTCAGAACAAAAGAACTGTGCTTCCTACACAAACGGGGCATATCTAGTTCAACTCTGTATTGGAAACTGAGTAAAACAGGAGCTTCTCTTCAGTCCAATACACTGTACTGTCTGGGAACAGACGCGAATGCTATTTGCAATCTTTGTGGCCAGAATACCACAAGAGTGCTGTTCTTAGCCTGAATGAACCCTTGCTGCTAGAACTTGAAACTGCACGTGATTCAACTCCGTTTAGGAAGTTTAATTGAACCCTAGTGTGCCATGCAAGAAAAACACTCTGCTTTTGAGAAACGGGCATTCTTGCATTCTACTGTGTTTCCTATAGGGCCAGTACAGTGAGCTAGCTCAGATCAAAAGAACTGTGCTTCCTACACAAACGGGGCATACCTAGTTCAACTCAGGATAGTAAACTGCGTGAAACAGGAGCTTCTCTTCAGTCCAATACACTGTCCTGGCTGGGAACAAATGTGAATGCTATTTGCACTGTGTATGGCCAGAATAGCACAAGAGTGCTGTTCTTAGCCTGAATGAACAGTTGCTGCTAGAACTTGAAACTGAACATGATTCAACTCCTTTTAGGAAGTTTTATTGAACCCTAGTGTGCCATGCAGGAAAAATACTCTGCTTTTGAGAAACGGGCATTCTAGCACTCTATTGTGTTTACTATAGGGTCAGTACAGTTAGCTAGCTCAGAACAAAAGAACTGTGCTTCCTACACAAACGGGGCATATGTAGTACAACTCAGGATTGGAAACTGAGTAAAACAGGAGCTTCTCTTCAGTCCAATACACTGTACTGGCTGGGAACTGACGCGAATGCTATTTGCACTGTGTAGGGCAGAATAGCACAGGATAGCCTTTCTTAGCCTGAAAGAACCCTTGCTGCTAGAACTTGAAACTGCACGAGATTCAATTCCATTTAGGAAGTTTAATTGAACCCTAGTGTGCCATTCAAGAAAAACACCCTGCTTTTGAGAAACGGGCATTCTTGCACTCTTCTGTGTTTACTATAGGGCCAGTATAGTGAGCTAGCTCAGAACAAAAGAACTGTGCTTCCTACACAAACGGGGCATATGTATTTCAGCTCAGGATTGGAAACTGAGTGAAACAGGAGCTTCTCTTCAGTCCAATACACTGTACTGGCTGGGAACAGACGCGAATGCTATTTGCACTGTGTATGGCCAGAATACCACAAGAGTGCTGTTCTTAGCCTGAATGAACCCTTGCTGCTAGAACTTGAAACTGCACGAGATTCAATTCCATTTAGGAAGTTTAATTGAACCCTAGTGTGCCATTCAAGAAAAACACACTGCTTTTGAGAAACGGGCATTCTTGCACTCTACTGTGATTTCTATAGTGCCAGTACAGTGAGCTAGCTCAGAACAAAAGAACTGTGCTTCCTACACTAACGGGGCATATCTAGTTCAACTCTGTATTG